>NC_064929.1:184485439-185719460 GCF_023897955.1 Schistocerca gregaria
AAAGATTGAACGGTGCACAGATAACTTAATCTCGGTACTGACTTCCTTCTGGCAGAAGAGAGTAGATTGTAGCTGAGCGCTCAGTGCATTAGCTTTGCTACACCTCGCTTCCGGTTCTTTCACTATGTTGCCATCCTGTGAGAATATGCATCCTAAGTACTTGAAACCGTCCACCTGTTCTGACTTTGTTCCTCCTATTTGGCACTCAGTCCGTTTATATTTCTTTCGCACTGACATTACTTTCGTTTTGGAGATGCTAATCTTCATACTATAGTCCTTACATTTCTGATCTAGTTCTGCTATATTACTTTGCAAAGTTTCAATCGAATCTGCCATCACAACTAAGTCCTCCGCATATGCAAGACTGCTTATTTTGTGTTCACATATCTTAATCTCACCCAGCCATTCTATTGTTTTCAGCATATGATCCATAAATAATATGAACAACAGGGGAGACACGTTGCAGCCTTGTCTTACCCCTGAAACTGCTCTGATCCATGAACTCAATTTACCGTCAACTCTTAACTGCTGCCTGACTATCCATGTAATGACCTTTAATTGCTTGCAAAAGTTTGCCTCCTATTCCGTAGTCTCATAGAACAGACAATAACTTCCTGCTAGGAACCCGGTCATATGCCTTTTCTAGATCTATAAAGCATAGATACAATTCCCTGTTCCAATCATAACACTTCTCTTGTTCGCCATAGATATTTTGCTCATTATAACTGATGCACCCAAACCTTGCACATCAGTGACATCGTTCCTTTCCCCATTGTACAATTCTATACGAGGCTATGGGTGTTCTGGTTGTATATGAGGTACCACTGGGCTGTGCCTGTCTGACTTCGGAATGCACTAGGGTTTTTTTTGAAACTGAGGGATTAGAGTTGTGTGCATGTTTTCTGTGTGTAAGCTTGTGTTTGGTGTTTTATGTATGTGTTATTGGTCTCTAAAGAGGTGTGTAAGGGTTTAATTATGGGCATTTGTGAGAAGCCTCTGATGGTTCGTTTCCTAAATTTTGTAAGAGAAAGTGGGTTGAAGTTTGTGTTGTTTCGTAAAATTTTGTGGATTTTTCTTGAATAAGTGTGTAGGTGGTGGGTAGGCCTTAGAGGTCTCTTATGTGTGTGTTAGGAATGTTTCTGCACACACCAGAGATGACAGGGAAAACTTTGTCCTGGAGACGCTGCAGTCAGGAAAGTGCTGTGTCTGACGTCGTAGACTGTACTTCTGAGCCACACGGGATGACTGGAAGTATGAGCTGGCACCAGAGAAGGAGTTTGCACTGGATGGTTATACCATCGCCTTTCAGGAGTGGATATAGCCTACAGAAGAGGGCGCAGCCCTTGTTTGCAGCAGAAGTGCCTGTTCCATGTTAGGCGGTGATCTATTGCGACCCCCAGGTAAATGATCGAGTTTCTGCAAGTTAGCTCTTGGCCGTCAATTGTGAGATGGCGATCCGGGAGTTTGATTTTAGGGGTGAAATAGATCGCTTAGCACTTTGCAGGATTGATTTTAATTTTCGAACGGTTGTATCATTGGGTTGTTTTGTCGAGCTGTTGCTGGAGGTGGCGGTATGAAGAGGACTGCTTCTGTGTATGGCGGTGTTGTCTGCATAGAGAGCAATCTCTCTGCCATCTGCCCAGGGATGCCATGTGTGTATATGCTGTAGAGGACTGGACCTAAAACCGAGCCCTGTGAGACTCCTGCAGCAATCTGTCATGTCTGGCTGGACTTGTCTCCGTTCCTTTTGAAGAACTGTCGTCCTGTAAGGAAAGAATTAATGACCCTGATTATGTGCCCTTGGCACCCTATTTGATCAAGTTTGTAGATTAGGCCATTGTGCCAGACATGGTCAAATGCTTTTTCTATGTCTGGGAACACTGGTCCTGTTGCTTCTCTCCTTGCCCTGGCCAGACAAATGTGTTCTACCAAGCGAAGGGATTGTTAAGTAGTGCAGTGCTTAGCACGGAAACCAAACTGTTTGGGCATAAGGATGTTGTCTTCAGTCAGCTATTGATGGAGAGGTTGCGACCGAACCGCCGAATCCTTCTGTCAGTAAATGAGGTATGTTCTCAACTGACTCAGTTGTTTTAACCCCCTCCACTGACCAAATGACCCGCTTCCTAATTCCTTATGTATATCACCGATACGGACTTGTAGCGGTCAGGCCTTCGCGCTTACTGCTACGTATTTTAACAGTAAATAGCTCAGTCCTAATGGTAAGAGATAGTAGTGAATTCAAGTTGTTAATATTTGAATACAGCACAGCTGCCACACGCTCAGTTCGCTTTTACTCTGCTCCTGCACTCGCCATTGCACAACATTAACTATGTGCTACGTGGACCTTGCTAAGCTATTAAATTCACTTGCGTGTACATTTTGACCGTTACTCGCCAGTATTTACCTAATGATTAAAGCACACTCCTAACCAGACTATTTCCCAGAGAGCTGTGATGATTGAATGGGTTTGATCCATGGTCTACAGGGCCCTACCAGTTCACACAGTAACACTGCCTACCTGACCCACTTAACTTGGTAGTGAGCTTATGTATCCAATCATCACTGCTAGCAGCAGTGGATAATCCTGTCAGCACAACGAGAGCAGCAGAGTTATCGTCGAATCCTCCTGAAAATACTTATAACTACAGCCGCCAGCTCTGAAGGAGCAAAAGAATAAATCAATTTTTGGCTCGTTTCAAAGTGAAATGCCTTGAGTTGAATTTAAACTTAATTTTAAATATTACTATTACTGATCATTCAAGGTGATTCAACAAAGCAAATACTCTCTCAATTTCTGTGTGTTGACTTGGAATTACTACCAAGGCTATTTATGCAACTTGGGTTAACAGAATTCTATCCTTCAACTTTATGTAATGATTTTGGATATTACTCTTTGAACAATTCATATAGAATTACTTAAGTGACGTTACTTAAAAAGTTACTCAGAAAAATTTAGGTTAACTTTAAAATGGTGACTCATTCTGGTGTGACCATTGCTCTTTTGAACATTCTTGTATGCTAAAGTATTCCACAACAAAAAGAATTGTAAATGAAAGAGGTGATGGTGGCCTCAGTCTGATTTCACTATACTATGTTTGAGGTATTCTCCTTTTACATTTCTATAAAGTTTGAATTAACAATTACAAGCAGTCTTGCCTTGGGTAGATGTGCCGGTGCTGGTGGTGAGATGTATGTGGATAACGCAACTCTTCATGCCTCATGCCCTTAATGGCAGCTGGAACCACGAGCCGTAGCACTCGTATAAGCTACCACACTAATGCCATAAAATGTGGGTGCAGGAACTCTTGCAATCAGCCCCAGTGGGATAGAGGCGACTTCGATAACCATTAGTTTCGTTTTACTCCACAAACGGCGGTGATATTCACCTCTTCGCTGTTGCACAATCACTTTTGCGTGAGCACAGTTACACACGTCCGATCACGTCAACACTACCCAGGCCATTCCACTGTTCAGTCCCTGTGTCTCCAGCTACCATGAGCGACGCTCGTATCACCAAGAGTGGGGGCCTTCCCCTACCACATTTTTATCGAAATCATTTAGTGTTTAAGAAATTTTATATTTATTACCCTGGAGTTCATACCAGTCATAATGATTTACTACTATCGCTTAACTACATTAAATTATACAGTAATAACTTATAATTAACAAGAAAAAGAATACATTTGAGCCCGAGAGCTTAGTGCATTGTCTGACAGATAGCGTGGTGGTGCTTTTCCGCTAGTTCCCGCTGGTGTCAGCTCTCGCTAATTCCTGGTTTCGCCAGTAGATGGCATCAGGGTGCGCTCCCTGGCAGTCTCACGCCAGCACGCCCGTTTCCGACGCGCAGACTCCAAATTACTGGCAGCTTACCATCATTTCAGTTCCGTTACAGGGTGAAAGGATTATTAATCACAGGGTTTTACTCAGGCCAGTTAGGAGAGAAATGGGCCTGTAGCTTTCAGGAAGGAGCCGGATTTTATTGGCTTTGGTTAGGGTGATGACCTTAGCAGTTTTCTATGCTGAGCGGAAGTATCTGAGTTTCAAGCAGGCATTATAAATGCTTGCTAGGTAGGATACTGCAGGAGGGGAAAGTGTTTTAGGAGTGGGATGCGGACGCAGTTGGGGCCAGGAGCCTTGTGGTTGCCCTGCCCCTTGGTGAGTGCACGTATTGTCGGCTCGTTAACGGGCTTGAATTCTGTCATTGGGCACGTGTTTGTTATCTGAGTCACTCATCCAGTAACTATTCTCTCATGCCTATCGCTCACTTCATCGTGGATGACATGAATCTGGAATTGTGACTTATGAGATTTTGCCATTATTTCTGCTTTTTCTTGTTCGTCGTATGCAAGGCCGTTCTCACTGTGGAGTGACTTGTTTTCTCTGGTGGGATCTTTCTGCTGCCTCGCTATTTTCCAGATTTTACGTCTGAATATGTCTGCTTCGGCATATCTCAGTTTCTCCTCCCAGCAGTGGCTCCTGTGCTCTTGTAGTCGTCGTCTCATCTGGTCCTCTAGACTCGGCAGCAGACGGCGACCGGGTGGGTCGCAGTAGAGTTGCCACAGCCTACGCCTTCTGTGTTTGCCAACTATGAGGTCCCATATGTCAGGGGGGGGGGGGGGGGGGGGGGGAAGGTCCATGGTGACAAGATCAGTGGTTATCCTGACGCTAGGAGCACGAGCACAGGCGTGAAGAATGCCAGTGAATTTCTCAATGGCTTTGTCCACGTCTCCTTCTCTCTGGAGTGGGCGAGTTTCCTCCACGTGCTCTCCCACCAGGTGAGTGGGAGAGCACATGCCTGTCCCAGTTTGTGTTTACTTGTGTATTTGCCATCTTCCTGGCATCATCTATGACACTGGCGAGATCCAGCACGACAGGACTGTGGTCGGAGTCCATCTCTTAGTGCACTGTGGCCGCTGCATCGAGATCCGAGTTTATTGCGACAAAAATATCTAATATATCAGAATTTCTGTCCTTGTTGCCAGGAATATGCGTGGGCTCATCTGGGGCGATGACACTCAGGGTGGTGCAGATAGTGCATTTAGCCGACCTGTCCCGTTTTTTGGTGCACGTGTTACTGAAATGTGGGCCAGTGCATTGTACGTGCATCGGCGGGTGATTACAATTTTCAGCACTATGAAAGAGCTGCTGGCGCTGCTGGCACTGGTGGCACTCTAGAGGATTTCAGGCTGCCGATATTTTTCTATTGTTACTCCGCATTGCAACATGAGCTTTATTGCGTACAGTTCTCGGTTTTTCTGGTCGGTATGGAGAATGACTGTGAAAGACGCGCATTTCTTGCTTCCTTCTCCTGGTTTTGCTGGGCCAGAGGCGCGTATTCCTTGTTTGACTTCTATCACCTTGAACTTGCGAAAGATGAGGTCCACCTTGATTTCTGCTTGGTCTGTGTGTCATGGGGGAGACCTTCTATCACCGCCTTGCATGTCTCTCTTTCCTACATTGGATCTGTGTGGTGGGGGATGTTATGTCTCTGAAAGTAATCTTTTAGTGTTCTGCAGTCTGGGAGTGTGGACACCTAAAACTTCACCGAAGAGCTCCTGCATGAGGTGTTGAGACCACCTTTTAACATCGATGCAATCTCCTTGATTACTTTCATGGTATATTCGTTATAATTATCCGGGCTGTTATGCCTTGGTTGGTTGATGAATTTTGTGTCAATTCCCAACGTTTCGTCCCCGTCTGCGGAGGACGTCTTCGAGAAGGTCTGTAGCTCGATGGAAGGTCCAACACACCCACTAGCTTGCTAAGGACTGACCCTAAATTCCATGTCCGCGTGCTCCCATGCCGAAGCTTGATGTCACGTGTTTTGAAAATGTCAGTGCAATTGGCTGCTGTCCACTGCCGTCAATCGCCGTTTCCATCACCCAGTGGTGTACGGGTGGTACACATCTTCTTCAACACCGGCATCCATATACCGTTTAGTTTCACGCCCTCCTCCTTTCGATTGAAAATATTATGGTGTTTGGTGATGTAGATTGCTTCCCTGTATAGCGTTTCGTAATATCCGCGTGTGGCCGCTAGTACTTGTGTCTACTCATAACGAATATGGTGGTTACCTGGTTGGAAAGCATGTTCCGCAACTGCTGATTGTTCCGTTTCTCCTCTTCTACAGTTGCCCTTGTGCTCTTCCGAACATTTTGAAACAGTTCTTTTAGTGGTACCCACATAAACATCTCCACAGCTGTATGGGATCCTATACACTCCAGCTTTTTCCAGTGGTTTGCGAGTGTCCTTGGCAGACTTAACGTATTCCTGTATCTTTCTGGCAGGTTTGTAAATTACGGTAATTTTTCGCTTTGTCAAGATCCTCCCTATTCTTTCTGTTACACTTTTAACAAACGGCAGGAAAACCTTAGATTTTTGCAATAGCCTGTACATCACTATGGTTTCTGCGTGGCTGTCTCAATGCACGTTTTATTTCGGGGGACGAATATCTGTTCTTCATTAGTGCATTGTGGAGATGTTCCATCTCGGTGTCGAGCAACTCAGGTTCACAAATATTTCTAGCTCTGTCCGCTAACATCCTGATGACACCCCACTTCTGTTGCGGGTGGTGGTTTGAATCCTGGTGCAAATAACGGTCTGTGTGCGTGGGTTTGCAATATACCGAGTGGCCCAAACTACCATTTTCGTTTCTAAAAACAAGCACATTGAGGAAATGTAATTTGCCGTCTACCTCCTCCTCCATTGTAAGCTGACTTCTCATAACTATTCAGACGTTCGTGGAACCGGTCATGTCTCCACAGCAGAAATGTGTCATCCACCTATTGGAACAATACATTTGGTTTCTTGCTGGCAGTACCTAAGGCCTGTTCTTTGAATTTCTCCATAAAGAAGTTTGCAAGTACGGGGCTTAAGGGGCTTCCCATAGCCACACCATCCATTTGTTCATAAAACTATTCATTCCACTTGAAGTATGTGGTCGTCAAACAACACTTCAACAGTTCTGAAATATCGGCAGGAAAAATTTGATCCAGCTGTTCCAATACATCATTAAGCGGAACCATGGTAAACAGCAATACCACATTGAAGCTGACCAATATGTCCTCCGGCTGGACCACTATGCCATTCAAACTGCTTATGAAAAGATTCAAATTCTTTATATAAGAGCCTGAACAGCCCACATGTGGTTTTAACAGCTTAGTCAAAAACTTGGCTAATGAGTAGGGGGCGAACCAATGGCACTTAGTATCGGTGTTAATGTCACATTTTCTTTATGAATTTTGGGCAATCAATAAAGCCTCAGTGGTTGCGCAACTGAATTGCAGAGACCTTTCTGTACACTCACTTCAATGGGGGACTTTTTTATTAAATGTGACACAGTTCTAAGAATGTTGTTAGCAGGGTCCTTATTCAGCTTCCTATATGCTTGCGGATCTAGTAGATCAGTAATTTTACTCTGAGAGTCGGTCACATCCATAACCACCATTGCGCTTCCTTTGTCAGCTCGGAGAATCGAAATACTATCATCGCCATACAGGAGTTTTAAAGCTCTTCTCTCACCCACAGTTATATTACCCTTTGGGGGTTTTGCATTGGCTAGCTGTTCCTGGAGAAACATTTTCTGACATTTCTAATGTCGAAGCCTTAATCCTCTCACCAATACATTTGCTCCTGAGGCAAAGAATGGTAACCTATAAGGCATAAATGTTTGAAAACAGTCTACCAAAAACGTAAATCCATGCCTGTTATGCTCTGCAGTATATCTGACACTTCCTTTGACAGTGAAATTTCATTATATCTTGGTGAAATAGCATTTCGAAAATTTCGATCTGCTTTGAGAGAGGCTACTTGTTCCATAGCTCTGTTTATATCGTCATTATACCCAAATGTCTTTTCGTAATCAGGCTGAACTTTTTGCCAATCGGAAACTATTTTAACCATTTTCAAGTCTCACTTCTTTGACCAATTGGGCCGTGAAGTACTAGTATCTTTTTTGGCCAGAGTTTCTGTATTGGTATCAGCAACTGCAGTTGCACTTGAATGAACTTCCAGCCTACCATGAACATCATTAGTATAAGGCTCTTCCAAACTGTTGTCATCAAATTCTTCAGTGTCGGAAACACCACACACAATGTCAGGGGGAAGTTCTACAATATCTATCACATCATCATCTTCGGTGAGAAAGTTAGGATCATTTATCGTATCTTGTATTTTGGCTAGCTTGAGGAACTTTTCGGTACCCATATCATAAAAAATTTAATAAAAAAAAAATACAATGATTGTGGTTGTATGAAAGTACTTCGTTTCTCCAAATGAGTATTGCTTTAAAACATGTAATAAAACATTATTTACTGTAACCTACAAATTTACAATATGATTGCATCATTTGACAGAATAATAAAAATAATGCAGAAATAACACAGTTGAAAATCTATGATATTCATATTAAATGACTTACCATATGATTTGTAGTTTATTCAACTTTACACAAGAAACCAAATGCAATGTCTTGGTTATGTTCTGTCACTCACTTCAGTTAGACTGTTGACAAACATTATAAGCTACTCAGCATTAAAACAAAGACACTGCTGCCAACTGATGGGACAAAAACTATCCAGTCCCCAAATGGGGATCATGGCAGTTAATGGGATCAAAGCCTTTCTTTTTCTGTGCAGCAACTGCAGCTGGTACTTCTTATCTTGATATGTTAGAACTATGGCTCTTTCATTATACTGGACGAAACTGGACCACATGACTTCATTTGGCAGCTAGATGGTGTGCTGTCTCACTGACAAGACACATTACACGATTGGTTAAATGATGTTGGCTGCAAGGTGTGGTACGACAGAGCTCGTTTCGCATGGCCCCCACAGTCACCTGAACTGTGATGCCAAGGATTTTTACATTTGTGATTCATAAAGGATCATGTGTATCTACCTGTGCTACAAGCTGGTGTACCTGACTTCAGAAACAGGACTGAAACTGTTGTTGCAACAATGACCTCGGACACACCAATCAAAGTTTGGGAAGAACTCGCCCATCAGCTCGATGTGTGCTGTGTGATGAATAATGCTCACATTGAATAGTTGTAAGGAAAAGTGTTTGAGTT
The DNA here is from genome assembly GCF_023897955.1 of Schistocerca gregaria. Taxonomy (NCBI): domain Eukaryota; kingdom Metazoa; phylum Arthropoda; class Insecta; order Orthoptera; family Acrididae; genus Schistocerca; species Schistocerca gregaria. The sequence continues at coordinate 184,494,510 of NC_064929.1, forward strand.
GCTCTTTCATTTGATGTATTTTTATAATAATGTAAGCTGAATGTAATAAATGCTACAAAGCCTTAAAACTGGTATCTTCATTTTGAAACACCCTGTATTTTGCTCTGTACAGTTGTCAGAAAATGAATGTAGCTCTGTAATTTCAGCAGAAATGTCCTGGAAGAACACACCTAATTGCACCTTTTCTTACAGTTCCGTCACTCTAATGTATATTCTAGCTTTATCTTTCCCAATATCATGAATCCAAAAATCATTAATAGTCAGCTGGCACATCATGGACAAGGGTGACTTGTAACTGAATGTTCTGCATAAAATCTAGTCCCAGAGATAATACGTGGGGTTGATCTTTCATCAAAGTTTTAGCTTCATGTTTAGTAAAAAAATTTTTTTGGCTATTTTCTTGTGCACTGTCATATCAGCCGATGCACATTCTTTTGCCGCATCGTTAATAAGGGGATTTCAAATCTTTACTTTCAATTCTTCACACAAGCAGCACACCTACATGTAGTCGGCCAAATGACAATTGGTAGGTTTCATTGAAGAACAAAGCAAAAGTCTGGTAGCTACATTTAACATAAGTTGTCTCTCCCAGAACATTTTATGAATCAACTTTCTGTTGACCTCACAGAGTAGTGGTTTTCTTTTACTGGGTAGCTATTAATGTGTTCTCTGATAAGTTGTCTGATTTTGGGTGACAAAGCGTTTATACTGGGAGTTGTCCCTCTATTTATTATGCGGACTCCCGTCTAATATAGAGAGCTTTCTCAGTCATTTCAGCCATAGCTAGAAGAGCCAGAAATGCTTTGTAACATACGTTCCTTCTATTACCAACAATTACATGGCAAATAAAAACTTTGTCAATTTGTCAAGCTGAATTGTCTTGTCAAACTCAGTGTATGTCAAGTATAAGTGACTGGATATAAATATCTTGTTCATCCGTAGAGGGGAGGCTAAGAAATCATACTAAAATAGCTTCCTTTTCATCTCCACTAATACCTTGAAAGCACTTGAACCTCTTGTACCTGAAATGATATAGTTAAGCAATTAGTACGATTATAATACAGTAGTATGTAGTACAAACACTAGTTAGAGTGTTCAAGAAACTGTCCGTAATATTCAATGTAGTTCAAAATATCTGCAGTCAGATCCTGTAGTTTTAACTGGTACGCATTGTCCTTTATAGTCAGTATATTCTTGACGTTTTAGCTTTACTGTTTTTGAAATATTCCTCTTACATGGTAATTACTTTTTCATTTCTTCCTTTGTCTACTTTCTTCTTGTCCGTACAATAACTCCTTCAATTTCTTTCAGAAATAAAACGAAGTATTATCTACAAAAAGAGTAGATCTGCAGTGTACAATATCAGCTGTTTCGATTCTGTGAGTAAATAGTGCAGACTAGCCAAGTTAACAGAATTTACCTGTGAAATCTCGAGTTTTCTTGCTGCAATGAAGTTTCTTAGCACAAACAGCTTCAGTCCTGTATTGAATTCCTTTCTGCTTTTTTTTTTTTTTTTTTTTTTTTAAAAAAAAGAGGCTCCAGTTTCTGTATTTCCACACATTGAAGAGAATACCTTTTTGCTCAGAATGATGGAAACACCCATAAAGATATGATTTCCATCAAAATATCATTTTGCAAATTTTGTGGCTGTAGACATTTCTGCTTGGAGTAATTAATTTATGTTGACATGAAATAAAGTTTTTGCTTACCTTTGAACTTGGGTTCACACTATCATTTCCTGCTTCAGGCACACCTCAAGATAGTATGAAACTAATGACATCAAATGCAAATCATGTGGATAAACAGCCACCTGCACTTCCACTCGTACTATGCAACTTCTGTACCTCACATTTGGTTCAAAGATTTTGAAATTTTTTGTATGCTTCGTCAACTGTGATTCTGAACTCACCAGAAACAGTCTTGCAACTATCCTGTTTCGCATTGCTGTCTTTGTAGACATTACTTTCCATGTCCCATAGCTCCAGACGTAGACGAATAGCATTTATAGAAATTATAGTTTTGTTGTTTATCCCCTTCTTAATTGCTACGCACAACATTGTCGTGGCAAGAATCTCAAAACAAAACACTGTGTATGAGCAATCTTTTGAACAAAAGTGTAACAATATTGTTTTCACTCAAAACACTTGACTACATCAGTGCCAGTGAGATGCATAGGAAACAAAGGTGATAACAAGAGAAAGGAATTTACAGACACCGGCAGAGAGAGATATTTCTCTGCAGTATGAATTTTTTTTTGTTTTTTTTGTTTTTGAGAATACAGCAACAACTTGGCAGTATGTCACTGCAAAATGAGCAACATGTCCATCTACACCACAAAATGCTGTCTATTGCAGCTACCTTCACAGCAATGCTATTGCAGCCAAATATTTCTATAAAATATGCCCACCTAAATGAACCTTAAAGCATCTGGTGTCACTCTGATGTTGTTTTGATAGACAATACAGGGGACGCTATCCTCAAGTCCATTGCCATCAGGCTTCATTTGGTCAGACTATTCATGTCGGTGAGCTATCATGTAGCACTATACATTTTTCCGAATCTAATACATCCACCAATATTTTTCCCATTTCATTAGCATTTCTGCAGCCCCACACAGTACATTGTGGCCATTAAAGTCACCTGGTAGCAGAAGCAGTTTTCCCGTGGAGTCTATTATAGTTGTTAACTGTTGTTTAGAAAACCTGTTGATAGGTGCTTTGTATGCAGAGACCAAATTCAGATAGGGACCCTTGATATGTAGGCATATACTCACCATTTGCAATGTATCATACTTGAGTGTCAGTACTGATAACAGAAAAGTTGATATCTTGTTTTACCAGCAGTGCCGCAAGACGTAACCATCATCTCTTATGACAGAGTAGCCCAGGATTGTGAACAGTTCATTTGGTTTTAATCATGTTTCAGCTGTAGCACAGCTGTCTGTTGGTTTGTTTATTCATTTTATTAGTCCAGTAAATCTTGTACATATTTTACGGTAAAATTAGGCATCTATTCTAGTTTTACTTAATAAACAAGTTTTAGCAGCTTTTTTGAATGCATTTGTATGTTTGGCATTCTTAATAATTTTTGGCAGCTTAGTGATAAACACCATTTTGAGATAGACTTGTGCTTGAATAATTTACATTGACTTTTCCTTAACCTAGTCTGGTGCTCATTCATAGCAGTGTCCCCACCCCAAGCACCGTTTATAGGATATAAATGCAAGGAAGAGGGAGAAGGGGAATATTTAAATATCCATAAGAAAAAAGACTTGTTTGTTTTTGTATTATTTGGATTATTCTCTTTTGCTTCCTGGATGTTGTTATAGCAAGAGGACAATTTCCCCAAAAAAGAGCACTGTATGTTAACAGCAAGTGTATCCGAGTAAAATACACAGTTTCAGAGTTGCGTTGCTAGATCATACTTTGATTACACATGTTAGTTTAGAGAGTTGGGAGTTTCAGGAGGTTATGTGAGAGTTCCATTTGAGATATTCTTGCAGACAAAGTCCTAGAAATTTTGTGGCAGTGGCATTTTGAATCTCTCTGTAGTTCAGGTGAGTAGATGGCTTTGCTGTATATTTATTTTTCTTGTGTTGAAAAGGTAGAGTGACCATTTTTTGTTGCTTTTAAGACAAGTCTTTTCCCATAGAGCCACTGTGAAACTTCATCTATTATGACATCTGCAGCAGTGATAAGATCTTCATTATATTTCGCTTCAATAACCTGGTGTCATCTGTAGATAGTATTGCTCCTGCATTCTTTGAACACAAGGGGAGGTATCAATATGTGATAGCAGTTTATAAATGTTTACTAGAAAAAGAAATAGTCCTGCAATACACCATTTGACAGTGAGGATGGCACAGCAGGTAGTTCTGTGTAATGTTAGTGTGTCTCTGTTTGACTTCCGTGACATGAGATTGATTTCTTAAGTAGGATTTCAGCATCTCAGTTGGCACAAGTCGCACACCATAACAGTTAATTCCTTTTAAGGGAACTAAATGACCTATGACATCAAAAGACTTTTGCTAAATCTAAGAAAATACCTGAAATTTTGGAGTAATTGACATTGCACTTAAGATGTCATGAAAGGTAGCAGTCTCAGTGGAATGTTGTGCCCTGAAACCATTATGTGTGAAAGCTTTTGTTAGCTCAGCTAGGAAGAGTTGTTCTACAATCTTTGAAAAGCCAGACAACAGTGCTACATGTCTCTTATAAAGAGGTACGACTTAATCAGTTTTTACCTGATCTGGAAAAATGCCCTACGACATTGAAGAACTACAAATATCTAAAAATGGCATGAAAATAAATTCTGTTGCCAGTTTTATTATATGGCCAGGGATCTCAACAACACCTGCTGAATTGATATTTTTTAATGGGCGTATGATTTTTCTTAGCTCATCTTAACTAGCAAGACCAAGGAACATGATTCTTTTGTTGATACTGAGGTTTCCAAGTGACTGAATGTCCTACACGTCCAATTTACCCAATTGTTCGGTCAATAAATCATTTGCAGTTGTAGGAAAATACGAATTGAACATGTTTCTGTGTCTGCTTCTCAAAGTTAAAGTAAATGTTGGTAAGTGTGAAGATTATTTATTTATTTATTGAGTCCTTTGAGCATATGTAGTACAGTGTACAGGATGATATTGGACTTATTACTAAGTAACAGTTATTCTGGTCCAAGTATTCCTTTACTGAGTAGAAACAGTGGTACTGTAGATATTCTCTAACAGATCTTTCAAAAGCACTAATATTTTTGTAAGCATTTTGTACTATTTCATAGTCTATAATAAAGTTTAATACCCAGATAGCATGTACCTTTCTGATACAAACTGGTAATGGCTGGGGTTACATGCAAGTTATATTTTATTCAAGTATTATAATCATGTATATCTTTGTTTTTTGAAGTATTATCTTCATTTCCAATCAGGTATATTTTTACGTACATTAGTGTGTCAACAATAAACATACATGGTAGAGGTAGTATATTCAGTGCTTTAAATATTGGTTTGCAGGACTGTCGAGCACCACTCCCTGTCACAATTCTAATGGCTCTTTTTTGTATTCTGAAAGTCCCTTGAGCTGCTGGGGAATTTCCCCAGAATATGAGTCCATACTTGAGATGGGCATTGAAGTACGCATAATAGGCACACAATAGTGCCTGTTCATTTAGGCATCATTTCAGAACCCTAAGAAGATAACAGCCCGTGCTCAGCTTCGCATTAATTTGTTCTATGTGTTTATCCCATTTTGAGTATCTTTGTATCCAGATGCCGAGAAATTTTGTACCCTCATCCTTTGCAATAAGGTGTTAATTGATTTTCATTTCTGGATATATCAGTGTGGTGTTTTGGCGGTTATGGAAATTTAAGGCTACTGTTTTGTTGTAGTTTATTATCAACTGATTTTCTGCTGTCCAATTACTTAGATGTTTTGTAACTGTGTTTACTTCTTTTTGTATATCTTCATTTTTTGCTGCTTTTACCAGTATTGTTGTGTCGTCAGCAAACAGTATTACTTTGTGGGAATCAATATGTATATCCAAATCACTGATATATAACAAGAAAAGGAGGGGTCCCATTACCGACCCTTGTGGTACCCCGTAAGTGATTGGGCTTTCTGATGATACATATTCTGTGATTATTCGTGCTTTATCATCTATATGTCTGATGGATACTTTTTGTTTACGGTCGCTGAGAAATGAACTAATCCAATCATTTGCCAACACCCTAATTCCATAGCTTCTTCAATAGGGTTTTGTGGTTTACCGTATCAAAGGCTTTTGTTAGGTCCAAAAATATACCTGTTGTTTGTCGTTTTTCATCTATTGTTTTTAATACAGTAGATATGCGCTCATAGATTGCTGTCTCCGTTGATTCCAAAAATATATCTGTTGTTTGTTGTTTTTCATCTATTGTTTTTAATACAGTAGATATGCATTCATAGATTGCTGTGTCCGTTGATTTCTTGCTTCTAAAGCCATGTTGAGTATTAGATAGCACACTATTTTTGTTTATAAACTTTAACAACTTACTACACATAATTTTTCCTTTTACTTTTGAGAAACAGGATGTTAATGTAATGGGACCATAGTTTATTAATTCATCTTTGTCACCAGCTTTGAAAATAGGGATGACTTTTGATGTTTTTAATTGATCTGGAAAGATGCCTTACTCTAGGGAACAGTTGCATAAGTGAGTAAGAGGGTCAATTATATTTTGGATTCAGAGTTTTAGGATTCTGTTTGGTATACCATCAATTCCTGCTGAGTATGTTGTCTTTAGTTCTCTGACAGCCTTCAGTGTCTCCTCCCTGCTTACTTGGTCCACAAACATTGAAAATTTATTACTGTTGCACTTGTTTACCACTTGATGCTGAGTTGAACTAAAATTAGTTTTTATTAAATTTTCAGCTATCCCAGTGAAGTATTTGTTGAATATGTTTACTCTTTCTCTAGGCTAATGTTCTCCTCAGTTCTCTTATTTTTGCCAGTTTCTTTTTTAATGATGTCCCACATAGCTTTCACTTTATTTGTAGAATTATTTATGTAGTAATCATTGTACATTCTTTTTGCCTGTTTAATGACCTTTTGTAAGATTTTAGTGTATGTTTTGTAGTGAGTATGCGTTTCCTCAGTGGCATTATTTTCTTTGCAGATTATGTGGAGCTCCCTTTTTTTCTGGCAAGAAGTTCTGATTTCCTTAGTAATCCAACCCTTTCCTCTTGTCTTCTCTCTTACATTTACCATTTTTTGAGGGAAGGCTGTATCAAAATGCTTTACCATTTTTTGTAGAAAAATATTGAATTTTGAATTCAGATTTTGCTTTTCATAGACATCAGACCAGTCTTCAGTATGCAATAGTGAGTTAAAGTGGTCAATGCTTTTCTTCTTGTAGATCCTTCTGTTGACCTTTAGTAAGTTATTCTTAACCAGTCTTCCTTCCTTTGTGGTGGTAAGTATTTGAGCTTTGTGGTCACTGTATCCTGTGTTAAACACTTCTTACTGACCACTCCAATTTCTCTTTATCAATCAGGATTTAATCCAAACCTGTCTGACTGGTTGGTGTTATTCTCGTTGCAAATTTAACTGTGGCTGTAAGGTTATGTGTTTTAATGAGATTGCCAAGGGCAGTTTTCTGTTTACACTTACTAAGAAAATCTATGTTAAAGTCACCACATACTACATCATCACACCTTGTTTTATGCAGCTTATTTAAGAAAATGTTGGTATAGAGATAGGTGTCATCAATGGTAACAAGCAAGATGTGAGGTGGGAGTGGGGATGGGCACAAATTTCAGGCAGTATAGGAAATAGTTGGTGTCTTTGTTTTAGGAGGAGAGTTTTTGAATTCTTGAGTTGCAGGTGTTGACCAACTAAGGTAGATATAAGTTCGATGGGTGCGTTGAAGCCAGCAACTATAGGATGGCCAGAATGATTTGGTTTGTGGATCTTACGACAAAGGTAAAATATGGGGGTATGCGGTTTGGATGGGGTGAGAAGTTCTATGGATTGATGTGTTAGTCGTTGTGAGGGCCTGAGGTTTTAAGAAGGGACTGCTGGTGCTGGTCAGTTTGAGTCACAGGGGTGGGATCTTGATGGCAGACACTGTACGTATAGGTGTCAGACAGCTGGTGTGGACCTTCACTAACATACTACTTGTTGTCAGGTGCTACAGTGGTAGGTCCTTTGTCTGGAGGAGGGAGTCATCAGCTTTTAGGGAACTTAGAGCCTGTAGATCTGCAGAGGACAGGTTAGGGTCATGTTGAAGGGACCTGAGGAAGGGTTGTGAGGCAATGCTGGAGGTGAGGAATTCCTGGAAGGCTTGTAAGGGATGATTCTGAGGTAGTGTGGTGGATCACATTGGGATCTTAGTCTGAACTGTTCAAGGCAGGGTCCAGTGTCAGGTTTGCTGTTGGAAAGGTTCTTGGGATTGGGTTGCAAAGTGATATCTCCAATGGATATTACATGTGAAAGAAAACAGGTCCTTCATCAAAGCAGCATGATCAAATGCAAGTTTAGGGCTGAAAGTAAGGCCCTTAGATAATACAGGAGAGGTTAAGGATACTGTACTGTTGTCACTGGTTCTTGGGATTATGGGCAATTCTTGGTCTGGGAGGCAGTGTTGATGCCTGTGGGATGTCAAGGTGGTTAGTCAAGCTCGATTTGTAGGAGAGGAGTGGTGGTTGATTGTGTGGCTGTTTTGGTAGCTGCAGAGGGACAGGAAGGGAAATACCACTTTTCAGGTAGTTTAGGAGAAGGTGGGATAGCTTTTTGAGGTGAAGTCTGGCATGTTGGTGCAGTTTGAAGTTGACTGATATTATTCAATGTCCAGAATGCAGCATTGCTTAACATCACCTTTCAGCTGCACTACCAATGCTAAATACACTTTTTCTTCTTCTAAAAAAGTCAGAACATGACCGCTGAAAATTGTCACTGATAAATTTTAGACAAATTTTGGCACACTTTTGACGCAACCAGAAGTTGCTTTTAGTACACAGAATTCCTGTGACTACTTGTTTTTGACATTTATTCCAAGATGCACTGTTTAATTTATTCTTCTTATGTAGTGATGTGACTCTATACACTCTCCTCCTGTGGAGTCTCAAACAGAAAATAGCTTAGGCTGTCATTGTTTGCTATGTGTGATTTTGTGTTCCATTGGATTATTTTATAAGCCATTTTGAGGTGTAAATACTGGGTCAACATATTTTTGATTGGCATCCTAATTGAATTTGTGTGTAATACTGGAGTGGCCCCATTAGCAGTCTGGTAGTGCAATATATCATTTATCACAGCCGTAATTGTATTAAAAATGTTGTTAACAAGATAGTTCTTAACATTTCAGTTGGTTGAGTGTGTGATGTAGGAATTTGGACCCATTCGTCCAAGACGAAGGCAAAATTGTGATTGATACATTTGTTCCTGGCTGACCACACTTTGCTGTAGCCCTTTATGGTCTGCAGAATTTTGGGGTTGCTGGTGGTGTATGTGGGCATGATGCTCTACAGGAGAGGGCAGTGGTATTGCTGATGAATCCACTGCAGCCATTGTTACTGATGTCTGTGTCACTGTCATCATGACTCCAGTTGGTTACTGCAGATGATAAGTGATAGTGCTAATACTTGCATTGAGCTGCTATTGGGTCAGAAGGGCCAGGAATTGTCTCCTGTGTCAGAAAGTTTAGGGAAGAAGTAACTGCATTTTGGTGTTCTGCTGGGAATGTTTGGGGAAGAGGTTACAGCGTTTGCATAAGGCCTGTTTTCAAACACAGTTGCTGCTTGTGAAAAGGTAATGGTACTGAGAGACATAATTCTCTTAATGTCCTTGTGTTTGAGATACATTGGGCAGGTTCTAAACAGGTCATTATCACCATGAGCACACTGAATACATGTTGGTTACTTGCAGTTAATTCTAATATAGTCTTGATTTTCACACAGTTTTCCACTTCTGCGATAATATTGATTATGTGCTTTAATAATGGCTCACATTCATGCCATAAGGTGGAGCCTTCCTAAGCTTCTGTCTCTATTTTCAACAACTAAGATGAAAGGCCCTTTGTTGGTAGTTTCTTAGAAGTTAGCAGTGCAAGCATTTAATATTTTAGTGGTTGATTGTTCCTTCTTGTGCGGTGTCAACACATAATACGAGGTGGTGCTGAAAAATTTCTGGCTTTGCCTAGAAAAAACAAAGCCAGAGTTTCAATATTACCCATTTATTCAATATAGTCCTACATTGCTGTTGCAGATTTTCTACTCCGTGCAAATAAGTCATGTGGTTGGTCGTGAAACCAAGTCTCCCCAACTTTTTTGGCTTCTTCACTGTCCTGAAAATGGTTGCCCTTCAGGTGTTTCTTCAAGTTCAGAAACAGGTAATAGTCCTAGTGGGCTAGACCATGTGAGTAGGGAGTATGGTTTACTAGTTGGAAGCCTAGGGTTATCAATTTGGCTGTCACAGGTGAATTGCCATGGAGCATTGGTCAGCCTTCCTTGGCATTTATTCTTAATAATAAGTATACTGCAGCCAAATAGCCATACAAATTCAATGTACAGTGATAATAATAAGGTAAATTAGAAATTTCACATATTGTGATTTGCATAGTCACTTATTGTTCGTGTCGTTTTGGTACAGAGCTCTGTATGGTAACGTTTGCACATTTGGTAACACAGTTTACACTCACTTTTTTTTTTTTTTTTTTTTTTTTTTTTTTTTTTTTTTTTTTTTTTGGTTCATGGTATGATGTGCTGTTGCAAATAAGGTGGTGGAAACCATGGATTGCCAATCTGGTGATCACGTGTCTCATTTCGAATTTTTTATTTTGTCCATGTTCAGTCAGTCATGGCATCTGTGCTCTAAAATTCTGGAGGTTTGTCTTCCCTTTTTTCCTTCAATGTTTTAAGTAAACTTTCCAAGGCGCTGCTGTTGGGTAGCATCAGGATTGTTCAAAGGTCTTCAATGAGGAAGGGTTCCCTCGCCAACATGTATACAAGTCTTGATCGTGTTGTTTTGGACACTCCTAGTGCTTTCTTTATATAGGTCGCCTTCACTCTTTCTAGTGGTGTCAGGTTGTTCACTGTAAGTTGTGATCCAATAATTTCTATGCCATACATCAGTATTGGGAATATTTTGGCTCTGAATAGTGACATTGCTTTCTAGGCTAAGGGGTCTGATGTATTGTATTTCATGTATTGCCATTATTGCTTGCATTGCTTTCTCTGTTACATGTTTTGTGAAACATTTTGCAGTTGTTTGTATTGTGACCCCTAGGTTCTTGTAGTCTGGTACAATCTTCAGTTTTCTCTCTCGTATGAAGATCTCAGCTGATGCAGGTGTTCTTCCTCCATTTCTGAGTACCATCATTTGTGTTTTCGCCACATTTATTTCGAAGCCGTTTTCGACACACCAATCTTCCACATCGTTTATCATTTCTTGTAACTTTGCAATATTCTTTGCACCTATTACAATATCATCTGCATATGCATATGAGACTACACCCTCCCTGTGGGGTTTTCTTACAGTTTCTTCCGCTGCAAGGATGAATAACAGAGGACTCAGTGTGTTTCCCTGTAGTACTCCGTTTGATTGGAGTATCGGCCCCGATAGGGAGAGATTGTCTGATATTCTTACTTCGTTTCATTGCAGTATTGCACTTATAATTTGTGTCCAGATGTTGTTTTTTCCCAATGTTTCCTCTAGTATTTTGGTCATTAATTTCTGATATAAAGTCAAAGGCTTCTGTAAAATCTATGGATACTACATAGAACTTTTCTCTGTCTTCAAGGGCTTCCCATACGCTCTTTAGCAGGATTTCTATTGCTGTCAGAGTTGATCTTCCCTTTCTGAATCCCATTTGGCTTTCGGGGAGGTGTTCGTCGATTATTTGCTTTATTCTTCCTGTTATTATTTTTGTGAACACTTTGAAAGGTAAGTTTTCTAGGGCTATGCCTCTGTATTTGCTAGGGTCCTTGGAGTCTCCGTTCCCTTTATAAAGCACTTTTACTGTTGACTGTCTCCACTATTCGAGAATGGAGGCTGTTTCTATACACTTATTGTAGAGTTTTGTCCACATTGGAGTTAGTATTTGGGCAGTGTCTTTCAGATTTTCGCTATAAAGTCTGTCAGGGCCTGCGGCTTTTTTACTCTTGGTGCTGTTAATAGCATCTTTGATGTCTTCCGTCGTCAATGGGATCCAATCCTCAGTTGTTTAGCCCTTCCTTATTCAGTACGTTGTGAAGTGCATCTCCCATATTTTCATATCTATGTAATGTGTTTCCGCTCGTTTTCTGGGGCGTAGCACAATATATGGGTCTTTTGAGGCTTCCTCCACTGGCTTCCTTCCTTCTTTTGCCCAGAATGATCTCTTCTTTTACTTTAGAGTTTTCTTATAGATGATCCGTTTTTCGGTGTAATTCCTGAGGAGTATAGGGTTCTCTGTACACTGTTTTAGTTGATGTAGGCTTCTTAGTACATCTTTTCTTAGACTGTGACACTCTGTGTCGAACCATTTTTTTGCTCTTCTTTTGTATCTGGGGTTGGCGGCTTGTCTTTGGAGTTCTCCTATCGCTTCTGTTGCTTCCTCTAGTCGCAAATTGTCTATTAACATTTTGATTTGTTTTATATGGTTGGATTCTGCTTCCACTTTCCCAACATCTATTGTTCTCGAGAGTGCTTCTTCCTCCTTTTCTTCTGTTTTTCGCCATGGTCCTTGGATATTTATTTCCAGAGGGATATGTTTCCGAAGTGGTGTGTGGTCTGCAGTTCAGAGAGGTGATGTATTACCCCTGATTATTCCCCTTATGAACACAATGTCTATTGTACTTTTGCCGTTCTGGGAAATATATGTAGGTATGTTGGGATTGTTTGACAGGATAAAGCCTTCTTCCTGCAACTTTTCCACTTTTACTTTTGCTTTGTAATTTTGTATATCCATTCTGAAATTTAAGTCTCTAGCAATAATTAGTGGTTTATTATGTTTACTCTGAGTGATCAGCTGGCCTATTTCATCTATTATATCAATGCATGTTTTGTTTGGTTGGAAGTATGCTGATATTATTGTAATGGGTTTCGTTTCTGTCAGAAGTGTATGTTCTTGTTTGATAGTTGCAGTTATTGACATTAATTCCAGTTTTATGAGCACATTTATTCCTCCACTGGGTCTTCCTCTGTCGCCTTGTTTTGCATGGAGATGAGTACAATAAAATTCTGGGTGTTGCCAGTCTTCGGCTAAGAATGTTTCTGTTAAGACTGCTATGTCATATCCCTGCAGAAAGTCTGTTGGAGCTGTTTTGGTTGCACTTTTTAGACCTTGTATATTCCACAGGAGGATCTTTAAGGTTCCTACTGCCCCTTCTTCTTTGCATTCTTTTGGGCTGCATTCTTGTGTCTTATGGAAGAAGCACCCCTCCATCATGAAGACTTGCGTCTCGTGGTTGAGCGCTAGTCAGCATCTCCTGTTCCTTAGTTGGTTTTCTCTTTCTTCTATGGGTAACTTCAGTCCAGTGTTCTTCATTTCCATTCGTTTCTGCTGCTTGGTATTCTTGTGTTGTAGGTGTTTCGTCTTCATTTGTGTGAAATGCACTTTCGGTTTCTCTCTTCATGGTGTTGGGTATTTGCTGCAGTTTTGGCATCTTTTGTCTTGAACTCGCAATTTCTTCTTTTATCACGATCTTTACACTCTTATTCTTAATTGCCTCAACTAGTACAGCAGGTTAGCATAATGTTGTAAATAGTCTTCATGGGTGTGCCGCCGGATGGCGTTGTGCAAATCCCACAATATATGCTCGGAGGAACTGTCCGACATCATCAGGTGGTTGAACCTCGCTGGTGGCTAGCTACGACTGACAAGATCCGCATGTCGACGCCGCTGTATATAGAGCATGCGCGTGAAGATTGCGCAGGTGCGGGAACCACGCATGCACAAAAATTTGCAGATAGATGGCACCAGACTCAAACGCCCTCTGCCGGGAAATGCAGAGCGGCCGTTCTGCACGTGCGCTGACACTGTGTTTACTAACATGCTGCCAAAGTTATGATGGGTCTATTATCGAAAGCTCTTTGCTCTCTCGTCGTGATTTAACAGCAGCCAATGCAGGGTTCCAGGCTGTACTCAATTGAAATCCTGCATCCCTGTTGATAAGATTATCAGCTGTACGGATATGTATTGCTTCCTTAATGACGCAATCCCAGAAAGAGGATGCTGGGGATAAAACTTCCGTCTTTTCATAAATCATGTGATGTCCTGTGTTCAGACAGTGTTCTGCAATTGCCGACTTCTCCGGTTGGCGTAGATGTGCACGACGCTGATGTTCCTCGCAACGTTCTTGTACTGTGCGACATGTCTAACCTGTATATGCCGCCCCACACTGACAAGAAATCTTGTACACACCACGTTTCCTCAGACCGAGATCATCCTTAACTGAACCTAACAGGTTCCTCAGTTTTGCAGATGGTCGGAAAACACACTTGATGTCATTCATATCTATCGAGCACTCTTCCGATTCTTGACGACATGGCACCAAAGTACGGCAAGAAGGCCAAGGTGGTGTGTGTCTTCGTATCTTTATTCTGCTCCATAGATTGAACTCGCTTGGGCCTGAATGCATTACATGTCTGTCTCTCAGAGTAACCGTTTTGACGGAAGACTGTCTTCAAATGTTGCATCTCACTCGGCAGGCTTTCAGAGTCAGATACCACACATGCTCTATGAACTAGTGTATTTAATGCACTACCGCATTGTGCTGGATGATGGCAGCTTGTGGCCTGCAAATATAGATCTGTATGCGTTGGCTTGCGGTATACGGTGTGTCCCTAGGTTCCATCTGCTTTCCTTCGTACCAAAACATCAAGAAAAGATAAAGTGCCATCTTTCTCCACTTCCATAGTGAAGTTAATATTCGGATGGAGCGAACTTAAATGTTGAAGAAACATAGGTAGAGTATCAGTCCGTGTGGCCATACCACAAACCTATCGTCAACATACCGCAGAAAACAAGAGGGTTTGAGAGTGGCTGACTGTAGTGCTTTATCTTCAAAGTTCTCCATAAAATAATTGGCCACCACAGGAGATAGAGTGCTCCCCATGGCAACACCGTCTATTCCACTAATCACATCTCGGATAGGAATGGTCCCAGTTGCTTCGAGGAAATATTGTGGGATTTGCACATCATCATCTGGCGGCACACCCGTGAAGACTATTTACAACATATCCGCCGGGAAAGCCTGAAGAGTCACATCTGGAATAATGTTGTTCGGTTATAGTAGATCACTGAGGTAAATAGTCCACCAGCAGAATGCCATCTGTGTCCCAGAAAACATTTTTGGCCGATTTCGAGGTGCGGAACTTCTTAGGCCATGGAGACTCACTGTGGCGTCATTCTTTTGATTGTTTTTTGGTTCCAAGGTCATAAATGTGAAGCCAAGTTTCATCCTCAGTCACTCACCTCACCTGAAAGTTTCTGGAGCTTCAAAAGGGCCTTCAGTGTCTCAAAGCACTCCTTCCACTGGTCATAGTTCAAACATTTCAACACCCATTTCGTTGAGTGTTTGTGCATGTTCATGATAGTGTTGCTAAGAAACAAACATACTCATGGAATATGTCCGGTATCTTGGCTATCTTTTTGGTAGATATTCATTGGGCCTGAAGACTCAGCTCCCTGAAGAAGCAGCTCATGTACAGCATCAGATGTTGCAGTGTCTGTTCCAATTTAAGAGTTACAATGGCAAGACTCGTTCTCAACAGTTAAATGGCCAGTCTAGAAACAAGATATCCAAGTTTTCACAGTTCTGTATGAATCCCAATGTTTGTGACATCTCTATGTGAATGTCTTTTGCTGATTTTCCGTGGAGAAATAAAACTTCATGATGGGCCGTAACTCCAATGAGAGAAACTTGCTCGTGATGCTGCCATCTAGGCTATCATCGCCAGCAGAAAATATTTTCCAAATAGTGAACACTTAATATTTGTACAGTAAGGGAACAAAGCCAAGAACTTTTCAGTACCCCCTTGTACTTCTTCCTTTTTTTATCTCCTTGGTCGTCGTGTCCTTCCTCCTGTGTAAGACCCCCGTTGTTTCAGTGAGTGTTGTAGGCCTCTCACTGTAGTTGCAATGACAGTTGGAACATGCATTTGCCTTGTGGGATGTGATGATTGCATCACTGGTCACTTCACTGATGGGTGCATGTAGTGTGGTAGTGTCCATCATGACACTATACAGCGGGTTTTGCGAAATCTCTGTAGCAGATTCATGGTGGTGATTGCAGCACAGCAACAGTTTTAAGATTTTCGAGAGTCTATGGAACTATATCAGATACTGGTACGAAACCATCTCTGTTCACATTGTATGAGTACTGGCCAAGTTGGAAATGTGTAAATCATCTTTGCGTGCCAGTGTTGGCTCTCCCGCATCTCGAAGCAAGCTGCAGCATCATCATCATCATTCTCATTCTCTAAATATAAAATATGTTTACACTATTTTATTCTGCCATATAAATTTTATCTTGGAGTCAAGTGACAGGTAGGACCTGTGTTAATCTGTGTAAAAATGATTACTGCAGCAATTCATATAGAATACGTCCACAGAAAATCTTTTATGGTGGTATCATGTCGGCATTAAAAGATTCGAAAGCTGAAAGGAAGACAGAGAGAATGATTTACATATCAAATTTTACAGACATACATGGGAAAAACATAATGCAAGTATATGACAATATGGAGGTTCCATATTGGAATATCAGCAATATAAGGAATGCTTAGATTGCAGCTCACATAAAGATATCACATGTTTATGGTGTGTAGCAATCTTTCCTTATATTGTTATCAATATGGAAGCACTTTTCCACAGAATTACATTTGATACATTCCCCAATGTTACTACAGATTTGCAAGGGTACTATCAGCTGTGTGCCTGTATGGTTATTAAAAGGACAAAAATTGAGAATTATCAGTAAAATGGAAGAATAGCTACACAAAAATATGAGAGAGAAGGGTGAAGTGCACAGCCATGAAGACACATGGAATAAGAATAAATTATAGGATTAATATGTCGTCATGCAAGTAGCAAACAGCATTTTATGGTAATAGAAAAATGTCATTAAAAATCACAATTTCGATGCATATATTGCTTACAATGAATCTTATGATAAAAGTAAATATCAGTTGGTGAGTCATTTCACCATATCACTTTAGTATACATTCTGAATATTCTGTGGTTTCAATTAAATGATCTCACAGTTTAGTAAAAACATAGTTTACTTAGAAGCTTTCCAATATTAATCATTGATTTTTATATGTTTTTGATGTTTAAGTGTCTATAATGTTTATATGACCCAAAGCTCTTTTTGGTGGTTAAGATAGATGATAATCCTGTTTACATTCTCAGTATCTTAAATGGACTAAAGCTATGTACGTTCTTTCTGCAACCAAGTATTTGATAGTTACCCATTTTTTTTCTCAGATAACTTTTTTATACTCTCATTGTCATAAATGTGTATGTCATTAATTGTACATTGGTGCATATGATGATCCTACAGTTGATTTTTAAACAGTGAAAAACTATTATTAAAGCCACGTGAGACATGCTTTTCTATGCTGCCATTTTGTGGAACAAGATAGTAGATATAAGGTATTGTGCTATTTCACATCAGTTGTTGTAGCTTTTCTGTAAAGTGTGGATTTGATGTGCTGTGTGGTAGCAAATTGTTTTACTGGTTTATGTTATCTTATGAAATTCACATGTGTAATGTTTTGAAGAGAAGAGGGATTATTAATTCCAACTGCTACAGAAGACCTTTACTGTGTGTTTTCCAAAGTCTTTAACAGTAATCTGACATGTTTTGAGTAGATGTTTCAATGCAAATACAGTATGTGATCAAAAGTATCCAGACACCCCCAAAAAATAATTTTTCATATTAGGTGCAATTAGGTGCATTGTGCTGCCACCTGCTCTCAGTTACTCCATATCAGTGACCTCAGTAGTCATGAGATGTTGTGAGAGAGCAGACTGGGGTGCTCCGCGGAACTCATGGACTTCGAGCGTGGTCAGGTGATTGGGAGCCACTTGTGTCGTACGTCTGTATGCGAGATTTCCACACTCCTAAACATCCCAGTCCACCATTTCCGTTGCGATAGCGAAGTGGAAATGTGAAGGGACACATACAGCATAAGAGCGTACAGGCTGACCTCGTCTGTTGACTGACAAGACTGCCGACAGTTGAAGAGGGTCGTAATGTGTAATAGGTAGACGTCTATCCAGACCATCACACAGTAATTCCAAACTGCACCAGGATCCACTGCAAGTACTATGACAGTTCGGCAGGAGGTGAGAAAATTTGGATTTCATGGTTGAGTGGCTGCTCATAAGCCACACGTCACACCGGTAAATGCTAAACCACGCCTCGTTTGGTGTAAGAAGTGTAAATATTGGGCGATTGAACAGTGGGGAAACGTGTGGAGTGATGAGTCACGATACACAATGTGGTGATCTGATGGCATAGTGTGGGTATGACGAATGCCCAGTGGACTTCATCTGCCAGCTTGTGTAGTGCAAACAGTAAAACTTGGAGGCGGTGGTGTTCTGGTGTGGTTGTGTTTTTTATGGAGAGGGCTTGCACCCTTTGTTGTTTTGCATGGCACTATCACAGCACTAGCCTACATTGACGTTTTAAGCACCTTCTTGCTACCCACTGTTGAAGAGCAATTTGGGGATGGCGATTGCGTCTTTCAACATGATCGAGCACCTGTTCATAATGCACAGCTTGTGGCAGAGTGGTTACATGACAATAACATCCCTGTAATGGACTGGCTTGCGCAGTGTCCTGACCTGAATCCTATGGAACAACTTTGGATGTTTTGGAAAGCCTACTTTGTGCTAGGCCTCACCGACGACATCGATACCTCTCCTCAGTGCAGCACTCTGTGAAGAATGTGCTGCCATTCCCCAAGAAACCTTCCAGCATCTGACTGAACATATGTCTGAGAGAGTGGATGCTGTCATCAAGGCTAAAGGTGGGCCAACACCATATTGAATTCCAGCATTACCAATGGAGCGCGCCACGAACTTGTAAGTCATTTTAAACCAGGTGTCCGGTGTCCAGGAACTTTTGATCACATAGCGTACTTATTTTCAAAATTATTGGGAGAAATGTCAACAGGTGTCTTGCCAGGCTAGATCCTGTGAACTTTTAAGTAATTCTGTTTTTGTTTGTAATTAGAATGTTGTTTACTTAGGATAATTCTTATGGTTTTCTGCTTGTAGATCATCTTATTTATTTACTTATATCTCAACCTCACAATATTTTCTACATTAAAAAGACAGTAGACAGTTGCCTGCTCATGTAATTTGTGATTTTCAGCCTGTGATTAGTGTTACAAATCTGACTTTTGACAGGACTGCCATTTAAAAAAAATATATGACCTGAACCAACTAATATGTAATTACTGCATGGCTATTTTAGTACAAGCCGTCTGTTCATCATTTGTTAACATTGATTTTGATCTATGGGTATCAGTGCTATGGATTTCTCTTTTTAATGATTCTGTATGTTTTAGTCAGCACCAAATACATCATTATTAGTTTACTATTGAGAGTCACAAAGAATAACTTCAATGTGTTACATCCTGTTCATGCATGTGACATTCACGTAAACAATATACTCCTTTATCCATCATTTTCTTTTAGTGAGCTGTGCTGGGTTGCATTGAAATTAATGTGTATTTTATAAAGTGTACAGTAATCTGTCGCCAGAGAGCAGCACCTCATGAGTTAATTAAGATTGTTTAACATTGTTGTTAGATTTCAGTGATGAAGAGTGAGGTGTCAAAAATTGTGTTGTTGTTCCTGGCATTATTCACATGGAGCTGAATTTATAGTTAATAATTTAGGATTAAAGGAGAATTATTATTTCTTTCTCTTTTGTGTATGTCTGTCGATAAATTAAAGCTTCTGATATTTGAAGAGTGGTCTCGTTTGCACCCAAATTATTTAAATTCTGCTATGTAAATTTATTGTTATCTGTATTTGCCTTTTGCCTACCAAAATAGACAATTTTGTTCATATTGATGGCAGAAGTTTCACAATTTTTGTAAATACATATATTTGAGTATAAAGTATGTTGCTGTTGTTTAAAGGCTTTGATAAGGTAGAAACAAATAAAACTGTTTATTTACTTTTGTTTCAGTAGACTTTCGCTTCAGAAGAAACAAAATAATCATTTCGTAATTGACGACATTGCTGATGATTATTTCTTATGAAAGAAAAACAGTATTGGTTACAGGGGAAACAGTACTTCTATTGGCATGTTTCACTTTTCAGCGCAGTGAAGAAAATACTTCGTGACACAGTGTGAATACATATTGGGAGGCAGTTTCCAGTGTCACACACACCTCGCAAGAGCGTATGTATGTTTTCCATCAGCTTCTTAGTGCTTGCACAGTACAAAGTGTTGCAGACACTGTTCAGCAAAGGCTGAAGCAGGCACTGTGCTGCTCTATCCTGCACCACAATTAGCACTGTTTTATTTACCCCTGTGATCACAAAAACCTTCATTGCACTGCCCTGCCCTTCGTTGGCTGCGCCCCAATATGCACCTGACCTTTAGCGTCTCTTTCTGGTTAAGTATAGACACAATTGTGTGTCCAAAGGTCTAAACAACATAGGCTGTAATAAACTATTAGGCCCAACAGTTACTTAATCCACAATCGGATCATGTGTACAGGACCCGTTTTGGAACACTTAATATGGTGTAAAAAATAAAATCACTTAACCATCTGAGTTCATCCTCACCTCAATGTTGTCATGGAATCAAAGGTTACCTGTCGAAAGGATAAAAGGGACATAAATGTCATAAAAACCATTACCTTTTGTTGCATGACGGGGATTGGTAGTTTTCCTGTCTGTTTTTCTGGTCGTGCAGCACTGGGAACAATTTTTGTGGAATTTATGTTGTTCCATTTGTTAAGTGAATTTACCTTCTACACAATCTGATGGAAATTAGTACCCCAAAACCAGTTGTTTACATAATAAAAAGATTGTGGATTAAGCAACTGTTTTGTGGTTTCTTAATTTTACAAACTGTCAAATGAGATTGATTTTCCTTAAGGTATAAGCCTCATTAATTCAGAAGCAGCTGTTTTTCAGTTCAGTTCACTGCTGTTTTTTGTGGGGCTGCTGCTAGGTGGCCATTATATTCAATATAAATTCAGTTACATGAAATATCTATTTTCAGCTGTATAATATGCAAAATCCATTCTGCAGCAACGTTTATCTAGTCTGTAAAACACACAATGTATCTGATAAACTACATAATGAAATAATGATGTTTGTTTAACTCTCTAGTGAAGATTGCAACTGGAAATTAGTGTACAACTAAAGTTTAAGTCTGTGGGTCCTAGGTATAGGACACTATGTCACATTTATTAAATTTTACAGGAGAGCAGTTTGAAGATGTTTTATTGTGTTCTCCCTTAAATATCTTGCCTATTAATAGCATCACTGTAATGAAATTTGACCAGTTTACACTTTGAACATTAAGTATCATGTTGCTTCACATGTAATGGCTGTTTTTCATTTTGTAACAGACATGGTGTTGTATACCTCTCATAAACATATTGCATTGTATGGCATAGTGTTCTTGGTATTTAAAGAATAATATTGCTCAATCACATTTATTTCACTATGAAAATATATTGTGTGAACAGAACATATTTCACATTGTCGTACAACTTGCTGTACAAACATAAATGTTACATTTCGTCCTAAATCACAACTATGTCTTCTTCTGGATAGTCCGTTATGTTTGTATTACCCATATGTTCCATGGTCGTATAAAATGCATCACAAACTGAAGGGATATATGGCAACAGTGTCAGTAAATCATTATATTTCTGCAGCGAAATAGGTCCTGGGACATATGAGAATTGGTTCAAATCTGCTGGAAATGTAAGTCCATGTCTGCATAACCTAATGAAGTCAGCCAGTTTGTTGTCATCATCAAAAGATTTTATGAAGTACAAAATTCCCATGTTTTCCTGTTTCACTTGTAATTGCACACACTTCGATAACAAAAATGGCCGATTCTCTGTATCCATTTTCCTCTGAACAAGGAGAGGCCTTTCAGAGTCTTTTGTGGCATACAGTGAATTAAAGCTTTAGAAATCTTCAAGTTACATATTATGAACAATGTACTTGCTGGAAGTGTGTCTTACCAATTGTTACCAGTCCCAGGGTGTTAAACTGCTCATATTACTCAGTTTTTTCCATTTCCTCTCCATCAACGCGTGAACACTGTCAGCTTCCATATGGGTATGGCCTTTTAGTAGAAACTTCTGAGTTATGGTCTTGATTTGTGGATGCTTGTGCAGTAACCAGAAAAAACACATTATAATATTCACATTCTTATTTTGTCTATAGCAGTTGTATGTCCAATTTGTGATTTCTTCCATGTCACTGTCAGGTATGACAGTATTTGCTCACTTCAAAATTGCTGAATCAGTTTTGTTTCCGCTTCCCCTCCTTTTGACTCATCCCACATCATACAATGAACTGACGAATCTGATGCTTTATACAAGGTAAAATTTAAAGCCCAAAGTTTCCTTTTATAGAAACTAATGCTATTCGATATGATTGGGGATGGCAAACATTTCTGAAGGTCTCTTGTTAACTCTTTGTGTGTTGGTGTTCCTTGTGCCTTGTTAATGTCATCACTTTTTAGAAGATAACTGTTCTTTGGTTAATTTAAATGAGCAGTATGCTCAGCTTGAACAGATTCTTTTTCTTCCGGAGTCAGATTACTTTTCAGCTTTTCCTGAAATATATCACATGTAGCACAGGTGTCATTTTCAGGTGTTTTGAATGACAAATTGAACTGTTTATTAAAGATGTCCGCATAAAGCAATTTTTTTAACGCTTATGTTTGGGTCAATATTGATTTGAATACAGTCATCTTTGTATAGGACATAATTTTTTTGTTTGTCCAGTTCTAGCCCTAAATATTTCCTGACACTCTGTTCTCTACTGTAGTGACTTTCATAATGCGGGAAAGAAGATATATGTCTTTTGATATATTCAACGGTTTCATCTGATGATTTTCTGCTTGGGGTATGCCACCTGGCTCCATGTTTTTTAATATGTTTACCACAACTGTATTTGAGAAAGACAGTGTGTTCAAAAACATAATCTCCACACCGTAACTCATCCACCATTTACAGTAAAATAGAAGTTTAGTGTTTTCTTTACACTTATTCGAGCTGAAGTTTCTTTTTCTTGAACGAGTTGTACTACATTGCTCAACACATGAGCCAACAAATTGCCTTTTCATATCTGTAGACATTTCCTCATGCCAGTATGAATGAAAAATCTTCTGTCTTCCTTTTTCAGGCAGTTTTTGTGAGCATTTAATCCTACACATGCACGGAGGCTGCAGTACTTTAGCAGGAACAGACCTACCTATTTTATGGACATATTCCTTCCCACCAGCTACTTTGTGTTTCCGGATGTTACATTTCCATTCGTGAGCATGAACTACACGCTTTTTACCATTCTGTGATATATTAGTTTTATTGTTTACTTTCCGTACCACACATTCATTTGTTTCCAAAACTCCACAACTTTTTACATCACTTTTCACTATCACTGCCTAAGTATAAATCTTCCAGTAGTATATTCAGTATTTGTTGTTAATTTGTGACAGCTTGAACATTACTAATGTTTTTAACCTATTCTCTGATTGATTCCGTGTGCTGTTATTGTCATCCGAGTCAGAACTTGACCCACTTGAAGGTTCATAGGTTTTGTCACAATCGGAGTCATCCTCTTTGTCGTTACTCGAATGTTCCCCACATCTTCTTTGATGCCAATAGTATGACAGTTAGTTGGATTAGTATTTGATTCTGAAACAAAACAGACCACATAATGGTTCCTCATCTGGTGAAATACAAATACAAATAAGTTAGGTTATGTTTACAACCACATTATTCATTAATAAAACGACAGTGTAGAAAACATAGCTTACCTATTGAGGCAGCACCATCACAACATTTAAGTAATATCATCATTTTGTACCCACGAGAGTTTGGATTCAATAATTATTAACTTGTATGAAAAACACACTGCAGATAATGCTGCCAAATCCCATATAAAACTGACTGGACTGACCTTAGTTCATACTAGCACCACCAGAATGTGCAGAAGTATACAGCACTGTGTCCAGATGGTGTTGTATACCTCTAAGGTAAAGTGGACTTGGTTTTATTTCATTCCTCTGTAACTCTGCCAATATTCTATGGAGGACATAGTGTGGTATACCTCATTTTGGACATAAATACTTCCAACCCACAGAAATCTAAATGCATAGGGGAACATTATTGTGTATTTATTGTACACAGTTGTAGTACATGCTTCATGGTGTGGGTTCCTGTAGTCATGTCCTAGTTCATGAACCACGGGCAACGTATGAGTGGCCAAGTAAGTGGTCTCGACAGTTGGGATACCAGTTACTTTGGAATAAGGCTGGGCATCTCGGGCATATTCTGAGTCGTGGTCACCTTTGTGCTCATACGGCAAAGACTATCATATCCACTGGTTAGTCCCTCAACCGTTAGGAGTAAAACCCAATGGGACTCGGGGCAAGTAAGGCTAGCAACCTGCTTCCCCGGTACTTTAAATATGATGCTGGCAACAAACAGAGCAAAATGCTTCGGACCTTTGGAGGTGACAGAGTCCCACCTCTAACTGACAAAGCAGGGACTCCTAAGATACGACCTGGCAAACAAATGGTAATGACATGGGGAGCTATTAATATCAATGGGGGCTACTCTGGGAAGAAGGTAGAACTGGCAGAGGCTGCAAGTAAGATGGGGCTGGACGTTTTAGCTGTTAGTGACATTCGTGTAAGGGGTGAGAAAGAAGAGGAAGTGGGAGAATACGAGGTCTACCTGTCAGGAGTCAAAGCAGGAATAGCACAATGGGGTGTAGTGCTTTACATCAGGAAAGAAATGGAACCCAGCACAGTTGCAATAAGGTATGTAAACGAACGACTGATGTGGATAGATTTGACAGTGTCTAGCAAGAAAATTAGGATTGTGTCAGTATATTCGCATTGTGAAGGGACAGATCAAAATAAGATGGATAGTTTTTATGAGGCACTCAGTGACGTAGTTGTTAGAGTAAAGGACAAGGACAGTGTTCTGCTCATGGTGATTTTAACGCCAGGATTCGAAATCGAACAGAAGAGTATGAAAAGGTTATGGGTACATTTGGAGAGGATATGGAGGCCAACAGAAACGGGAAACAACTCTTGGATTTCTGTGCCAGTATGGGCTTAGTAATCACAAACTCCTTTTTTAAACATAAGACCATTTACCGGTATACTTGGGAAGGCAGGGGAACCAGATCTGTCATTGACTATATAATAACAGATCAGAAATTCAGGAAGGCTGTGAGGGACACACGTGTATTCAGGGGATTCTTTGATGACACTGATTATTATTTAATCTGCAGTGAAATTGGGATTGTGAGGCCGAAAGTGCTGGAGGTCAGGTCCATGTGTAGGAGGATAAGAGTGGAGAAACTTCAGGATAAGGAAATCAGGCACAAGTACATAACAGCGATCTCAGAAAGGTACAAGTTAGTTGAATGTAGTCATTTACAGTCATTGGAAAAGGAATGGACAAGGTACAGGGACACTGTACTAGAAGTGGCTAAAGAATGTCTTGGAACAGTAGTGTGTAAAAGCAGGATGAAGCAAACAGCTTGGTGGAATGATACAGTCAAGGCAGCCTGTAAAAGGAAAAAGAAGGCCTATCAAAAATGGCTACATACTAGAACTCAGGGAGACAGAGAATGTTATGTTGAAGAAAGATACAAAGCCAAATATATAATTGCAGCATCCAAGAAGAAATCTTGGGAAGACTTTGGAAACAGGTTGGAGACTATGGGTCAAGCTGCTGGAAAAACCATTCTGGAGTGTAATTAGCAGGGGAGGTAAGAAGGAAATGACAAGTATTTTGGACAGATCAGGAAAACTGTTGGTGAATCCTGTGGATGCCTTGGGCAAATGGAGGGAATATTTTGAAGAGTTACTCAATGTAGGTGAAAATACGATCAGTAATGTTTCAGACTTCGAGGTAGAATGGGATAGGAATGATGATGGAAATAGGATCACATTTGAGGAAGTGGAGAAAATGGGCAGTAGATTGCAGTGCAATAAAGCAGCTGGGGTGGATAAAATTAAGTCGGAACTCATCAAATACAGTGCAGTGTCAGGTCTTAGATGGCTACACAGGATAATTGAAATGGCCTGGGAGTCGGGACAGGTTCCATCAGACTGGACAAAAGCAGTAATCACACCAATCTTTAAACATGGAAACAGGAAAGATTGTAACAACTACAGAGGTATCTCTTTTATCAGCTCTGTGGGTAAAATCTTCTCAGGTATTGTTGAAAGAAAAGTGCGAGTATTAGTCGAGGACCAATTGGATGAAAATCAGTGTGGGTTTAGGCCTCTTAGAGGTTGTCAGGACCATATCTTTAGCTTACGGCAAATAATGGAGAAGTGTTATGAGTGGAACAGGGAATTGTATCTATGCTTTATAGATCTAGAAAAGGCATATGACCGGGTTCCTAGGAGGAAGTTATTGTCTGTTCTACGAGATTATGGAATAGGAGGCAAACTTTTGCAAGCAATTAAAGGCATTTACATGGATAGTCAGGCAGCAGTTAGAGTTGACAGTAAATTGAGTTCGTGGTTCAGAGTAGTTTCAGGAATACGACAAGGCTGCAACCTGTCTCCACTGTTGTTCATATTATTTATGGATCATATGCTGAAAACAATAGAATGGCTGGGTGAGATTAAGATATGTGAACACAAAATAAGCAGTCTTGCATATGCGGAGGACTTAGTTGTGATGGCAGATTCGATTGAAACTTTGCAAAGTAATATTTCAGACCTAGATCAGAAATGTAAGGACTATGGTATGAAGATTAGCATCTCCAAAACGAAAGTAATGTCAGTGGGAAAGAAATATAAACGGATTGAGTGCCAAATAGGAGGAACAAAGTCAGAACAGGTGGATGGTTTTAAGTACTTCGGATGCATATTCTCACAGGATGGCAACATAGTGAAAGAACTGGAAGCGAGGTGTAGCAAAGCTAATGCACTGAGCGCTCAGCTACGATCTACTCTCTTCTGCAAGAAGGAAGTCAGTACCAAGACTAAGTTATCTGTGCACCGTTCAATCTTTCGACCAACTTTGTTGTATGGGAGCAAAAGCTGGGTGGATTTAGGTTTCCTTATCAAAAAGGTTGAGGTTACGCATATGAAAGTAGCTAGGATGATTGCAGGTACTAGTAGATGGGAACAATGGCAGGAGGGTGTCCACAACGAGGAAATCAAAGAAAAACTGGGAATGAACTCTATAGATGTAGCAGTCAGGGCGAACAGGCTTAGATGGCGGGGTCATGTTACACGCATGAGAGAAGCAAGGTTACCCAAGAGACTCATGGGTTCAACAGTAGAGGGTAGGAGGAGTTGGGGCAGACCAAGGAGAAGGTACCTGGATTCGGTTAAGAATGATTTTGAAGTAATAGGTTTAACATCAGAAGAGGCACCAATGTTAGCACTGAATAGGGGATCATGGAGGAATGCTCCAGACTGAATGCTGAAAGGCATAATCAGTCTTAAATGATGA
The DNA here is from genome assembly GCF_023897955.1 of Schistocerca gregaria. Lineage (NCBI taxonomy): Eukaryota > Metazoa > Arthropoda > Insecta > Orthoptera > Acrididae > Schistocerca > Schistocerca gregaria. The sequence goes on from NC_064929.1 coordinate 184,521,690, forward strand.
TGATGATGATGATGATGATGAATTGTAGTACAACAAATGTATTGGTAAGTTAAGTTTAAGAATTAGAATTCTTACCTATTGTTATCACTGCCTATTCTTATTTAAAGGTAGAAATATTTGATCATTTATTATATGCAATGATTTAAACATCATAGGACCAATGTCAGTTGTAATCATTTCAAGCCTGGGTTGCATTTTTATGGAAATTCACTGCCCTGTTACTCTCAGTGTAGATGAGTCTCAGCCGTTTTTGATATTCCTCTGAGTATAAATAACATTCTGTAAAATTTTCATTTGTTTTTATTCAGCCATTTTTAGAAATTGACCTGGGAAAATGTTAAAAGGATTTTGGCCCTTTATGAATAGCTCTAGAAGAAACAGGAGCACACTGACAGGACTTAAACTTATACTGCAGGTAGTTATGTAAGTGCTCAACACAGAAATAACATATTATTAGTGAGTCTCACATCCTTCATAAAAAATTAGGATCGTAAAAAGTAAAGATTGATAAATTTTTTCCGAGTTGTTACAGAAAGTGTTTGACTGACTCCCCTGCATGATAGAAAAATTTCATATTGAACACACTGGTTTTTGAATTATTCTAATGTCTTTTAAAATAACTTGGCAATTAAACTTTCCGCAAACTGTTCCATTAAAATTTGGCCAACCTCCATTTTAAAAATGGCAGCCAGAAAAAACTATGGCTTATAAAATTTTTTAAAACTGTGCTTTGTGATTCTCTGCCTGTAGGGAACACATTAAAAAAAATCATGAAAATGAGAAATGTGGAGCAACATTGCCTGGGTGATTTAAAATGGATTGACCCATCAGTAACAATTAATAACAAAAAAACTGACGTTTTAGCAAAGTATCTTCAGAAATTTGCTAAATTGTGAATGTCCAAAATCAAGATTTAACTTTACAGAAGGAAACACTCATGCACCCAACGAACTGGGATATCATCAAATCTCTCATAAACAATAAAGCACCTGGGGAGGACTCCATAACTTTGACAATATTCAATTTTCTTTACAAACTGACTGAAATTGTAATATAAGAGATACATGAAGATTAGAAATGGCACTGATCCATCCATCACACAAAGCAAGTACGAAAACAGAATGTGAACAACCACAGAGACATTTCTCTCATACTGGTTACCCGTGATATGTTATCAAAACCATTATTAGCTAGGGCGCAATAACAACTTGACTGACTCTGTAATTGATGAATATCAATGGATTTTAGAAAGAGCAGGTCATATCCAAAGCAGATTCTCAACTTAAAGTCAATAATAATGTAGGTGGAAAGAAGATCTAAAAATTTCATGATCACTTTCTTCAGTATGGCTAACAGCAAAAACTGGGTTGATAGGAAGTCACTGTTTGAAATACTCAGTGAACTTGGCTTAGTAAAATCACAGCTCTAATTAAGCAAACATTAACAAACACCAATTGTAAAGTGAAATTTTGACGCGAAGTTTCTAGAAGTGAGATCAAAACTGGATTGAGGCAAGAAGATTGTCTCTCCCCACTGCTCTTTAATCACGTTCTAGAAAAAGTAATGAGAGAATTGAGATTGTCATTAGGAGAAAGTTAATTTAATGAGGGAGTTGATTAGGTTACAAAAGGGACAAACTACAAATGAACTGCTGAGTGTGTGTGGATGACCTAGCTGCTTTTAACCATTCAATGGAAGCAGTCTCTAGACAAATAAAATTACTTAAAGAACAAACTGAAAAAGCAGGCTTATGAATCTCCTTTGAGAAAACCAAATTAATTTAACATTCAGAGAAAGAAACCAGTACAGCACAGCAAGAATTACTAAGATGAAGATAGGATACCACTTCACTAAGGAATAAATAATAAGAAATCAATGTCAGTCAATGCTAAAGTTAGATACTACTCCATAGTAACATGCCCATAAGCTCTTTATGCAGAAGAGTGTTAAACTCTAATCAAAAAGATGATGATGGGAGCACTGGAAATCACAGAAAGAAAAATACTAAGAAAAAGTTCAAAGACCGTACAGAAGACGTCATAACAGTGACATTTATACACATATTGAAAAAATTACAGACATGATTGGGGAAAGGAGAATAGCTTTATGTGGTGACATCCAAAGGAAGAATACCAAAGACTGACAAAAGCACTGTTCGCTTTGATAAATTAAAAATGGATAACATGTGGTGCAAATAAGTTGGAAGGGATGTGAATGAACTTCAAATTATATTCAGGAAAGACAGACAGTCAGAAAGACATTACAGGACTTGAAAGGTTTCCACAAAAACACAAGAAGACTGGACTTGGACAGAAGAAAGGAGAGAGAAACAGTGGAAAGTATAGAGAGAGATATGGAAGAGAAGAAAGGACCAATATTCAATATAACCGAGAGCAGCTCGTATACGAAAGAATAAGAAATGTAATGTAAGTACCACTCACAGGTTAGGCCTTAACAATGTTGTAACTGCTGCCTACAAGTTATAAGGAACAATTTATGATGGGATTGATGATCAGCATGCCACCAATCCCTCCATCCGCCATTGCTGGTATATGGCCACTGATGATGCAGCAGCTTCTATGTTAAAGTGGGTCTTCATTCAGCCCTACACAGGATGAGTTGACCCCATACCAGATCTCCCTGCGTCAGAAAAAATATGTGGAGATAATCAGGAACCAGACCCTGGTCCTTCTGCACTGATGGCAGCGGTATTGTAATGTAGGAAATATCAAGCTACAAATAGGAGCTATATAGTAAAACTGAGGAGGCAGTAGCTTTCTTAAGTTTTGCAATGTGTTTTTTTATATATATATATCTAATTTACTCAATTCAAGTTAGACAAGTGTAAATAGTATGAAACAGCGTAGTGATAGTTCATTGCTAATACAGTAAACAGAGTAATTTTCTGTGATATCACTTACTTTTGTGAATGTATACCTTCTTCATCTAAATCTACAAATGTGCTCCACAAGTTGCCGTATGGTGTGAGGTGGAGGGTACATTTTACATTTTTTCCCTCCCTGTTCAACTCTCAAAGAGAGCAAGGGAAAAGTGACTGCCATATTCGTGGGCATGAGTGCTAATTTCTCTTACTTTATGTTTGTTGTCCTTACACAAAATATATGTTGGCAGCAGTAGGATCGTCCCGCAACCAGCCTCAGATGCTGGGTCTCAAAATTTTTTCAGTAGTGTTCCTTGAAAAGAACATCACCTTCCCTCCAGGAATTCCCATTTGAGTTCCTGAAGCATCTCTGTAATACTTGCATGTTCATTGTACCTACCAGTAACAAATCTAGCAGCCCGCCTTTTAAATGCTCTGATGTCACTCTTTAATCTTACCTGTTGCACGTCCTGGACACTTGAGCAGTACTCACGAATAGGTTCCACTAGCATCTTATATGCAATCTCCTTCACAGACGAGCCATATGTTCCAAAATTTTGCCACCATTCTGCAACCATTCACCTTCCCCACTACAATCCCCACCTGCTGATTCCATTCCATATCACTTTGCAACATTATGCCTAGATATTTAATTGACCTGACTGTGTCAAGTAGAACACTACTAATGCTGTATTCAAACATTGTGGGGTTGTTTTTCCTGCCTTTCTGCTTTAACTTCTATTTTTCTACATTTAGAGCTAGCTACCATTTATCACACAAACTAGAAATTTTGTCTTGTATCCTCCTACAGTCACTCAATGACATGACTTGTTGTATACCACAGCATCATCAGCAAACAATAGCAGATTGCTGCTCACACTGCCCATCAGACCATTTACGTACATAGATAATAATAGTGGTCCTATCACACTTCTGTGGGCGATTCTGACAATACCCTTATCTTTGATGAATATTCACCACTGAAGGTAGTGTGCTGGGTCATATTATCTAAGAATGATTTGAGACACTCATATCTGGGAACCTATTCTGTATTTTTGTATTGTCATTGAGAGTCTGCAGTGGGGCACCCCTTTGTAAAACCGAATTGGGAGTCCACCCAAACCTGGCAACTTATTTATTTTCAACTCTTTCAGTTGCTTCTCTGTGCCAGGGATGTCTGTTGTTATGACCTCCACAAGGGTGTCTGTTCGATGTTCAAACATTGGTGTGTTTGTACTATCCTCTGGCATGGCTGATTTCTTAAATGCAAGGTATGACTCATTCCACATCCTTAAAGGTTCCCCTTCTTGAAGGGAGCAATGGAACATAATGGATCCCTGGATGGGTGGATGAATGAATGAATGGAGTGAGTGAATGAGTGAGTGAGTAAAGTAAAGAAAACAGCATAACGGATAGAGATGTTTACCATTAGAGTATAGAAACCTGAGATAACTGTCATATGATTCTAAGTAATAAATGTCTTACAGATCACAGTTTATTTACCACTAGAAGACATTTTTTAATAGATTTTCAAATGATAAAAGGAAGCTCTATTGAAATATTTTTAGAGACACATTGAAACATTTAACAAAAGAGATTTATGCTTACTTAGAGACATTTGAACTCCATCACACAGGGTGTCTCAGGACGAATGGTCAGTGTTCAGGGATATGATGAACGATCTTTCAGAGCAAAAAAGTGCAGCAGACATGGGCTGTATAATGCATGCCTTAAAGAGCTATGAGCTCTTGTTCATCATTGCTACTGTGAACGACATCTCTACTAGTGAACAAGTACCTGTAGGTCATAAGATATGCCTTTTAGACTCCATGTTCACTAGACAATTTTTTTATTGTTTTGGTCCACACTATCTCCTAAATATGGAAAGCAATGGGTTTGCAGTAGAAGATATTTGTTTCACAGTATCAGAGGTGAAGAACTGCTTGCAGCTGTTGTGGTCTGGATTTTGGAGCCCACGTTTACTAGATTTCTACCCTTTGAATGATAGTTCCTGTCATATCCCTGAATATTGACGGTTTCTCGTGGGACACTTAACATGTGTCACTAATTTTTGGTGTAAATGTTACTGGCAAAGTGTCCAATAAAGGCAGTATACAGAATGCCTAGAACATTTTGGTCTGATATTTAATTTTAATTTAATAGTTTTCGTAGGAAACGTATAAAATGCTAAAGTATTTTATAAAATGTAGATGGACACAGGCAGTGTATAAAATTACAATGAAATAATATATTTAAACTATATGTTTATATATTTAATGGAAACAACAATATAAGGAAAATATAGATAGTTATCCACCGTAAAGACGACACGTTGAGCTGCTGAAATGCACAACGAAAAGTGTCCTATGCATTAGCTTTTGGCTAAAGCCTTCAAAATTGGAAAAAATACACATACATTCATTCACACAAAGCAATCACACCTGGCGCATTTATGATCGCCGTTTCTGGCAGCTCAGACTGGGCTGCAGATAGAATGTAATTGGTCTGGAGGAGGCAGGGAAGGGGAAGGGGTAGCAGGGTGCTGGTGGGGAAACTTGCAGGGGCTAGACTGCCAACATCTACATCTACATCTACATCTACATCCGTACTCCGCAAGCCACCTGACGGTGTGTGACGGAGGGTACCCTGAATACCTCTATCGGTTCTCCCTTCTATTCCAGTCTCGTATTGTACGTGGAAAGAAGGATTGTCGGTATGCTTCTGTGTGGGCTCTAATCTCTCTGATTTTATCCTCATGGTCTCTTCGCGAGATATACGTAGGAGGGAGCAATATACTGCTTGACTCTTCGGTGAAGGTATGTTCTTGAAACTTTAACAAAAGCCCGTACCGAGCTACTGAGCGTCTCTCCTGCAGAGTCTTCCACTGGAGTTTATCTATCATCTCCGTAACGCTTTCGCAATTACTAAATGATCCTGTAAAGAAGCGCACTGCTCTCCGTTGGATCTTCTCTATCTCTTCTATCAACCCTACCTGGTGCGGATCCCACACTGCTGAGCAGTATTCAAGCATTGGGCGAACAAGCGTACTGTAACCTACTTCCTTTGTTGTCGGATTGCATTTCCTTAGGATTCTTCCAATGAATCTCAGTCTGGCATCTGCTTTACCGACGATCAACTTTATATGATCATTCCATTTTAAATCACTCCGAATGCGTACTCCCAGATAATTTATGGAATTAACTGCTTCCAGTTGCTGACCTGCTATTTTGTAGCTAAATGATAAGGGACCTATCTTTCTATGTATTCGCATCACATTACACTTCGCTACATTGAGATTCAATTGCCATTCCGTGCACCATGCGTCAATTCGCTGCAGATCCTCCTGCATTTCAGTACAATTTTCCATTGTTGCAACCTCTCGATACACCACAGCATCATCTGCAAAAAGCCTCAGTGAACTTCCGATGTCATCCACCAGGTCATTTATGTATATTGTGAATAGCAACGGTCCTATGACACTCCCCTGCGGCACACCTGAAATCACTCTTACTTCGGAAGACTTCTCTCCATTGAGAATGACATGCTTTGTTCTGTTATCTAGGAACTCCTCAATCCAATCACACAATTGATCTGATAGTCCGTATGCTCTTACTTTGTTCATTAAACGACTGTGGGGAACTGTGTCAAACGCCTTGCGGAAGTCAAGAAACACGGCATCTACCTGTGAACCCGTGTCTAAGGCCCTCTGAGTCTCGTGGACGAATAGCGCGAGCTGGGTTTCACACGACCGTCTTTTTCGAAACCCATGCTGATTCCTACAGAGTAGATTTCTAGTCTCCAGAAAAGACATTATACTCGAACATAATACGTGTTCCAAAATTCTACAACTGATCGACGTTAGAGATATAGGTCTATAGTTCTGCACATCTGTTCGACATCCCTTCTTGAAAATGGGGATGACCTGTGCCCTTTTCCAATCCTTTGGAACGCATCGCTCTTCTAGAGACCTACGGAACACCGCTGCAAGAAGGGGGGCAAGTTCCTTCGCGTACTCTGTGTAAAATTGAACTGGTATCCCATAAGGACCAGCGGCCTTTCCTCTTTTGAGCGATTTTAATTGTTTCTCTATCCCTCTGTCATCTACTTCGATACCTATCATTTTGTCAACTGTGCGACAATCTAGAGAAGGAAGCACAGTGCAGTCTTCCTCTGTGAAACAGCTTTGGAAGGAGACATTTAGTATTTCGGCCTTTAGTCTGTCATCCTCTGTTTCAGTACCATTTTGGTCACAGAGTGTCTGGACATTTTGTTTTGATCCACCTACCGCTTTGACATAGGACCAAAATTTTTTAGGATTTTCTGCCAAGTCAGTACATAGAACTTTACTTTCGAATTCATTGAAAGCCTCTCGCATAGCCCTCCTCACACTACATTTCGCTTCGCGTAATTTTTGTTTTGTCTGCAAGGCTTTGGCTATGTTTATGTTTGCTGTGAAGTTCCCTTTGCTTCCGCAGCAGTTTTCTAACTCGGTTGTTGTACCACGGTGGCTCTTTCCCATCTCTTACGATCTTGCTTGGCACATACTCATCTAACGCATATTGTACCATGGTTTTGAACTTTGTCCACTGATCCTCAACACTATCTGCACTTGAGACAAAACTTGTGTGTTGAGCCGTCAGGTACTCTGTAATCTGCTTTTTGTCACAGACACAGCATGAGGAGGCTGTGTGGATTGACGTGGGGATGAGGAGAATGGGGAGCGAAATATGAGAGGAGCAGGGAAGGGGAAAGATTGGCAGGTGTACTGACAGGGGTTGGCACATAGAGAGAATGAGGGGATGAGAATAGGGTCAGAGGAGGTGGAAGCTTTTGGGTATAAATGTGGAGGCAGTATGTTACAGTAAGATGAGGCCAGGATAATGTTGGAAGTGGAGGATATGTCATAAGTTTAACCCCCATGTGCACAGTCCAGGAAAGCTGCTGGTGGAGAGGAGGCTCCAGATGGGTTGGAAAGTGACGGAGTATTGAAATCAAATATTTTATCTTCAGCTACATGTTGTGCCACAAGTTGGTTTACTTTGCTCTTGGCCACAGTTAGGCAGTGACCATTCATCATGGTGGACAGCTGATTGGTAGTCATACCAATGTAAAAAGCTGCAGAGCTGCTGTATGACATGCCTTGTTTCACAGGTGACCTGGCCTCTTGTGTAGTAAGATAAGACTATGACAAGACTGCCTCCACCTATGAACTGTGCCAGAGTGATCCCATCCCAGAAATCCCATGCAACCTCATTGGCCGACACCTCCAAACAGTTGTTCATAATCTAGCCTCCCATGTCAAAGATACCAACCATTTTCTTCACTGACTTTCCAAAGTCCTCACCCCTTTATGTCCTGGAGCCCTGCTTGTCACCGTTGACACCACCTCTCTTTACGCTAACATCTCTCATGCCCATTGTGTTACCACTTTTGAACACTACCTTTCCCAGCATCCCTCAGATGCCAAACCCACTATCTCATTCCTCACACACCTCACCAACTTTTTTCTAACCCATAACCTTTGAAGGAAAGGTATACAAACAAATCTGTGGCATAGCCATGTGCACTCACATAGCACCCTCCTTTGCCAACCTGTCTACGGGACATTTAGAGGAGACCTCCCTAGCCTCCCAAAATGCAAAAACCCCTAATCTGGTTCTGGTCCATTGATGATATCTTCATGAGCTGGACTCAGGGCCACGACAAGCTATCTTCATTCCTTCACAGCCTCAACACCTCTCCCATCCGCTTCACCTTAACTCAGCTGCCAGATTCCCTAGACGTTGATCACCTCATCTCTGATGGCTCCAACTGCACCTCTGTTCACATTAAACCCACCTGCCACCAACAGTACCTGGATTTTGACAGCTATCATCACTTTCACACCAAAAATCCCGCCCATACAGCCTGGCTACCCCTGGGCGGCGCATCTGCAGTGCCAAGAACTCCCTTGCTCAGTATGCTGAGGGTCTCAACACAGCTTTTACAGACAAAAACTATCCCCAAGATCTAGTCACAGACAGACCTCTCACCATTTCCTTCACACCCCCCATCTTTCTACCACCTCCAAGGACCAGCCACAAAGGACTGCCCCTTCATCACCGAGTCCCACATTGGACTGGAACAACTGAACCACATCCTTTGCCAGCACTTTGATTGTGTATCATCATGCTCTGAAATGAGGGCCAATGGACATCATACCCAAGATCCTTCCCACCCCTCTTGAAGTGGTGTTTCACCACCCATGCAATCTCCACAGCATCCTAGTCCATCCCTATGCGACTCCCAATCCCATCCTGTCGCCACAGGGATCAGATCCCTTTGGAAGACCCAGGTGCAAGACCTGCCGTATCCACACATTCTGCACTTCTTATTCCAGTCTTGTCACATACTTATTCTACCCCGTAAGAGGCTGGGCTGCCTGTGAAAGCAGCCATATCATTTACCAGCTCTGTTGCAGTCATTACACAGGTTTTTATATTGGTATGACTACTACCCAGCTGTGCAGTAGGATGAACAGTGACAGTCAAACTGGAGCCAAGAGCAACATAGACCATTCTGTGGCACAATATGCAGCTGAACATAATGTGTTGATTTCAATGGCTGCTTCACTACCCTAGCCATCCAGGTCCTCCCCTCCACCACCAGCTTTTCTGAACTGTGCAGGTGGGTGTTATGCTTGAAACACATTCTCTGCTCCAGTGATCCAGCGTCAACCTACAGTAACACCTGTCCCTATACTCACCACCCAAGAGTTTCTATCTCCTCTGTTCTATCATTTTCTCCCATTTCTCGTCTTCCACCTTCCTGTTGTTGCCCTCTACCAACACATCCGCCCATCTTTTCCTGCTCCTCTCCTTTTTCGCCTCTTTTTTCCCTATCTCCCTGCCTCACAACCTCCTGACACTGCATGTGTTGGCATTCTAGTCCCTGCACACTCTGCCAGACAGCATTGCTCTTTCCACCACCTGTACACTACTATCTTCTTCCCTTCCCCACCCCTCCAGATTTATGCTTCTGTTCCATTGATAGCGGCATTGTAGTCTGAGCTGCCAGAGTTGATGGTCATGTGTGCTTGATGTGTACTTGCTTGTGCATACTAATTGTATGTGTTTCTCTTTTGTTGATGAGTCTGTGGTGGAAAGATTTGTGTAAGTGCTTTTTAATTGTGCCTGTCTGCAACTCAACATGCCATTTTTACAGTAAGTAACAATCTATCTCTTCCTACATTGTTGGTATTTTATTTTCAAAAATAAACAGCAGATTTTGGTGTGAAACACAGGATGTTTCGGCAAGAGTGTGCAAAAATTTAACAGAACATAGAGAATGCCCCACTGAACAATTTGAGGTAAGGAACCTGGGATCTGAGAAGGCAGCATAAGGAGATAATAGGAATATGAGGGAAATCCCAAAAGTATTGTCTCCTATTTTTTTATAAGTACATAGACCTGTTTATGTCTACAATGGTTTACATGAGTTTGCAGCTTGAACATTTAGCTATTTTTTGACATATTCACAATTTCTGTCAATGCATTTTTGTAGACACTGTGGCAGTTGTATGCCTATGTCATACCAGCTTGCCACCAGGCTGTTCAGAAAATTATGAACCTCTTCTTTCACCTCGTCATTGGAGCTCAATAGCTTTCCGGCCAAATGTTCTTTTAATCTAGGGAACTGGGCACCAAGTCAGGACTATAGGGTGTGTGTGTGATTGTGTTCCAGTGGAACTGTTGCAGGAGAGCAACTGTTTGCTGAGCGATGTGTGGGCGAGCGTTCTCATGGAGAATGTGTACGCCCTTGCTCAACATTCCTCTTCTCCAATTCTGAATTGCCCGTTTCAGTTTTTTCAGAGTGTCACAGTAGCTGTCAGCGTTAATTGTGGTCCCAATGACATGGGACGTTGACAAAAACATCCAAAATGGCAGGAAAAGACTGGTTCTATGGATTTAAAAAAAAAAAAGAAGAAACGGGTATCCTAATATTTCACTACGGAAACCCATGTCCACCTCCATGAATAGAATTACAGCTTTTAATGAAATGGAAGTGAAAATGTTCAGCAACAACTTGTAAGCTTTGCAAACCAAATACCACTTTGATGTTATTCACATTTTACAATATTGATGAGACAGGCACTTCTAATGTCAGAAGAAATTCAAAGATTTTAGGACCAAATGGGCAGAAAAAAGTGAGCCTGGCAACAAGTTGTGAAAGAGGGAATACAACAGTTGTTTGTGCATGTAGTGCTTCAGGAAACTAAGTTCCTCAATTTTTTGTTTTTAAGAGAGAGCGAATCAATGCTCAGTCATTGCATGGAGGCAATGATAGCAGTAGTTAAGGATTCGGGTTTGATCAACGAAAGAGCTATTCGTACACAGGCTACACCACTTCATCTCCTATGCTAAACCAACTGTTGCAGGACCAGTCCTGCATATTTTAGACAATCATGAAAATCACATAAATTTTGCCTGCTATCTGCTTTGTTGCCAGAATGTAATAATAATATTATCCCTTCCACGACATTGATCACATTGCATTCAACCACTGGACCTGCCATATTTTGGGCCTCTCAAGGCTCCATACAGCAGAGAATGTTACTTGTATGCACTTTAGCTTACGTAGTTTTTGTAGGCCAATTTGAGTTAGTTTCCGAACTTGATAGACAAGTGTCCCGAATCAAACTGTTCATCTCTGCTTACTACCTTAATATGCTACCACAAATTGGCCTATAAAAACTATGTAAACTACAGCCCATGCATGTCGAGCAAGTTTTTCAACATTCTCACACTATCTTCGCACGAACCATTAGTTCTAGAGAAAATAATGAATAGGACCTTTTTTTGTAGGAAGTTTAACATTGTTTAATTTTGTACTGTGACACGTTTTTGCTGGAGGGTGTGGTTTTTGAGAAAAATGTACAAAATGGTATTAAATGTGTTCTATCTCGGAAACCATTTGGAATAGGGCATACGTCCATATGAAGTTTTTTGATCAGAATCACTATCACCCCTCAAAGTATGTACCTTTCCTCCTGACTCACTCTGTGTATTAGAAAAAAAAGAAGAAAGTAAAAACAATAAGCAGCAAGTGAAAGAAACTGTTAGAGTTATACGTTCAATAACAGGGAGGAAAGGTGTGAAGAGCATTCAAGCTATACACAGATATAACAAAGATGAAGGACATACCACACAATAAGAAAAACGTCAGTGCAGGAGCTGCAGTGGAGAGTGAGTATTATTGCTTAATTTGTGAAGACAAGTATGAAGATCCTTAAACTGATGATTAGATACAATGCCACAAATGTAATTATGGATCCATGAAAGTTCCACGTTTTGTGAAAGTACATCAACATGATTTATCAGTAACTTATGTGATGATTAGTCTATGTCAGTGATCGTGCCTCACACCATCTGTAATCACCACATGCTCTGCGAAGTAATCCCACACACCAAGGTTTTATTTTTTGTTAATATTTGAATTTGTATTGAAAATTTAATTTATCTACATTGACTATGCGAACTTTAAGATTATTCATTTAAGTAAAGTTTCAGTAATAAATAATATTCACAATTTTGCCTGGTTTTGTTTTATTTCAGTTCTCCCTTAAATGATCACAATTACCCCATTCTCCCTATTAAGTTGGTACATAAGTTTGTAGCATTTTTCTATAAGTTAATAAACACAGCAGATACACATAACAGAGACTTTAGTCATCAGCAATATATTCTCCTTCACTGTTTACTGCAGCCTGACAATGCTGAGTAACTTTTTGACTCCATGACTAAAGAACAATATCTTCTGAGGCAAAGGACTTGTTGGGCCACATTTGGAGACCATTGTCATTCAGAAAGGAATTTCCTCAGAAGCTGTTCTATAGAGAGAGGAAAAGGTGAAAATCTGAGGGTGCAAGATCAGGTGAATAATGTCAGTGTGGAATGACATCTGAACCCAACTCATATATAGTACTTTTTGTCAGTTAAGCAGAATGCGGTCAGTTGTTATCGTGGATAGCATCACTTCACGCATCCTATGTGGCCGTTGTTCTTGGAGTGTGACTGCAGGACATCTCAGCTGTTGACAATAAATGTCAGCAGTGATGGTTGCAGCAATTTTTAGCACACCAGAACAGTACTATTCCAACAGACGCATAAAATTATCCTTTGTGGATGTGGGCAGGTCTTTGCACGGGGAGTTTCTGAGATATCTAGCTGCTGGTTTGTAGGAACCGCGCGACTGCTACGATCGCAGGTTCAAATGCTGCCTCGGGCATGGATGTGCGTGATGTCCTTAGGTTAGGTAGGTTTAAGTAGTTCTAAGTTCTAGGGGACTGATGACCACAGATGTTAAGTCCCATAGTGCTCAGAGCCATTTTTTTTTTTGCTGGTTTGTAACAAGACGTGTGTCCATGGCATGCCATGTTTTGGGGCGTGTTGACAAAAGGATTTCCATGTCTGCCAGTACAAGATGGAAGTAATGTATAAGTGGTTGACAGTTCTTCCTGTTGGCTGCTGTCGACATACAACACCCTGGAGAGCAGTAAGAGGTCTGGGTTTGTAAGTACCATCTAGAGGTTGCACAGTGCTGTGAGACATTCAGTAAATTTTGGTAATCAGTTTCACTGTTTGGCTTAATTTAATGTTTTCTATTTTTCAAAGGACAAAAAGCTCCAAGTGGCACATGTAATGAATGAAGTAGATGTGAATAAAAACTGGTGAAATATCACCACAATGTGAGTTGTTATACCAACCGCTCTTCTACAGATATTTCGTTAATAATATTGCAGGTCGAGACCATATTTTTAACTATTTCTGACTCAATAACACAGGGTGTTCCATATAAAATCGGTATGCCTCATGCACCGGTTTATCATCTCGCCGAACTGCTTGTGAAGTGGCAAGACTTCCTCGAAACTGGGCGACACTGCAATTTACCGGAAAGTGCTCCGGATAACTTTTGAGCTGCTGTTCTAATTGTTGAGCGTATCCGCTGCGTGGGCAATCTACATTAAAAGCATGCATCCATAACTGAGCTTCCTTCTCTGTGTCAGTAACCACATTTTTGTCCTATCTCGTCAGATGAGCAGAAAATATCACTTTTGCTTCGCACACTGCACGTAATCCATTCAACTGGCGAAGTGAGCAGCCAGAGCGTAAAGATTCCCGGCGGGAAAAGAAACCCCTGTGAAGTCAGCGATGTGCCAGCAGTGAGGCTGTAACCTGCATATCCACACTCCGTGTAGAAATTACTCCCTCGCAATGTAGCCATTATGCTAAGCCCTGCATCGCCTACTAGCTAGTGATGAGAACAAACGAATAAAAACCGCCAGTACAGTCAGTTGCTGGAATAATCACAGAGCCTGCTCTATTCAGACGTTTGTCCAGTAAGCGGTGTTTCAAAAAGAATTACCTGATCCTGGACGTGCTGGTAAGGAAATGTGTGATGCTTGAATGAGAGTTTCATAAAATTGCCATTATGTGTCAATCAATGCGTCTTCTCATTTGGAAGAAAGATGGCATCTGCTCAACAGAAGGCATTATGTGTGCTGCAGTTTGCAAAGAGTGAATGAGGGATTTCAGTCCAGAGTGCTTTTCATCAGAATTATGGCATTTATCTGCCTGCACCCAGAAACATTCGTTGTTGGTATCACCAATTTGAAGAAACAGAATCCTTGTGCAAAGGTAAGAGTCCAGGCCGACCTCGCACATCTGATGACACAGTGCAAAGAATTTGGTAAAAGTTTGAGTGAGGTCCACAAAATTCTTCTCACTGCGAAGCAAAGAATTGAGAATGCCTAATAAGATTAAGATGTTGCTTGGTCTGTAAATCATACAGATTACAATCAGTGCGAGCTATTTGGATTGATGATAATAGGAAATGGGTGGACTTCAGCAGTTCTCTGTTATAGGACGTGGAAAACAACACATTTTTACCAAGGTTAATTTTCAGTGATGAATCTACATTTCAGGTTAACAGTAAAGAGGTCAAAATGCACTCAGAAATGTTAAAATCGCAAGTCCTTCCCCAACCGCCGTATTCTCCAGACATTGCTCCCTCTGACTATCACGTGTTTAGATCAATGGCACATGACCTGGCTGACCAACACTTCTGATCTGATGAAGAAGTCACAAATTGGATTGCTTCAAAAGATGAACAATTTTTTCGACCCGGGATTTGTACAGTGCCTGAAAGATGGGAGAAAGTAGTGTCCATCGATGGAAAATACTTTCAACGATACATGTATAAGCAATTTGTTTCATTAAAGTCTCGTGGAAAAAGTGGTGGAAGCAAAGTTTTACACCTTGTAGATGAAAATCGGATGGGGCTGAGTGGGGACTGTATGGAGGATTTTTGATGACAGTGAACCCGAGGCGTCGTATTGTTGCGGGTTTCCCAGAGTTCCCATGTGGTCGGGCGTTGTCATATTGAAGCAAAGGCGCCTCCATGTGTGGACGAACTCTTCGGACCGGAAACTCGATTACAGCACGATGTTTCACACGGCCGACCTAGTTACATTACACACCAACACGTTACACGCTACAATTCGGAGCCCTCTAGCGGCAGAATGCTGCGTATATGGGGACATGAAGAATAAAGATGTAGAATTATGAAGTTTGTTCTACATAAAAAGTTTTAAGAGTTCTCTACAAAAAAAATCAGAGGTACCACTTTTCAGCGTTCCCTCATAGTTAGTTCTCTTTCAAATCAGGATTTTAAAATTTGAAAGCATCTTGGCAAAACTCTAAAAGAGCATGAGATTTCCAAAAAGCAAATTCACTGCCAAAATCATGGCTCGATATGAACCAAGGGTTAAACTGTTGTAAAGCTGTAGACGTGGCCCTTCAGAGAATTATTAATGCCAAAACAAGTAGTTGGAAAATCCTCGCTAAAAGTGGCCTGGCTTTTCAAGGTACAAATGACATGTTGTTCGAATATAATAGTAATGTCATAAATATAGTGAGTTGTCATATGAATTTGATCCCATTATGGGAGAGTATGTTCGTTGAGTGGTAAAGAAAGAAGAGACGAAAGCTCACTATCTCAGGAAAAATTCACAAACAATAAAATAGGTCTCGTGCATCAAAGTGTAAAGTCTCATATGATGGATCAAATTAAAAATTGGAAATTTGTGGTAAGGTCTTATGGGACCAAACTGCTAAGATCATCGGTACCTAAGTTTACGCTCCACGTAATCTAACTCAAACTAACTTACACACACACCTGTGCCCAAGGGAGGACTCCGACGGGTGGAATCAAATTTAAAAATCCAAACATTTTTCCATAATTTTAGACTGCACTCCTGACATTGGTAAGATATAGGAGATGAATCTCGAAATCAGGTAAGTTTCAATCAATAAATTTAGGCTGAATTTGAAATTAAAATTAATGAAAGCTTTTATGGCTTCTTGACTGTCGAAAGAATTCAAATGGCTGATATAAGTGGAGAACTTAATGGGTTTAAATTTGCAGGTTACAAGGTGGCAGGGATACAACAATGGGTGCAAATTAAACAATGCAATTCGCGACCATTGTATTTTCGGTAGAGTAGCCGCTTTCTCAATCTAGTTGTTAATGATATGGCACAAGCATCCTTGGAAACCGCTTATTTCTTCAACATTATCTAAAACACGTATTTATTTTTCTCGGCATCTAATTTTCGATGGGCAATACTTTTAAAACATGTTTCAGGATTTAGCTTTGAAACTATTGAGTGTCACTAGATGGGAGAGTATGATACTGGCCTTAAAGACAGATGCATGCAGTGGCGAAAGTTCAAAAGTCGGCTCTAAGCCAAAATCACAAACATCTGTGGGTGGCCATACATGCAACTGTGCTTGCTCGTCATCAACTGGCTCGTTAATAACAACTGACCATTCCTATCTTGTATCGTTATTGGTTACTGTCAACAACTGAGACGTCTTGCTGACGCAATCCAAGAACAATGACCAGCAACACAGCGTCACACGATGCTACCCCACTATAACACCCGCCCATATTCTGCTAGACTGACGGAAGACACTGTACAGGAGTTGGGTTGGGAAGTCATTCCGCACACGCCTTACTCACCTTACATTGTGCCCTCTGATTTTCACATTTTCAGCTCTCTACCGAACAAATTTCAAGGAACTTCCTTTCAGGATGAGACTCTTTGCATGTCTCGACGAGTTCTTCACGTTAAAACCACGTGATTTCTGCAGCAGCGGCATCGAAAAGTTATCTCGGCACTGGCAGACTTTTGTAAATAGTGAAGGGGTATACCAGGTCTATTGTTAATGACTAGAGTCTCTGTTAAATGCATCTGATGTGTTAATGAAACTTGGCGAAAAACCATACGAACATCTGCACCAAACTAATACAAAAGCACCTACACGGTTTTAGCCCTTTCTTAAAACGTTGTCTGATATGTACCAATTACCATACATTATTACGTGTAGAATCAAGTAAAAATACTGAAAAAATACGCATAGTGATAGTTTATTCAAGAAGTCACCAGCATTATCGTGCTACTCAAAATTCAAACATGTATAAAACGCAAGTAGCATTTCATGAAAGTGTCTAGACACCTTACACACCTTAAGTGAAAGATTCTCAGTCTAAAATGAAGCCGGAATTTCCCTAAACTAATGAAATATAGGAAAACGAATGCATTTATCTCGGTAACGCATGGCTTTGTCTTGTCGTTGAAGTTTTAAATGATCTGTTGCACTCTGGTGGTCACAGCATGAAATAAAACAGCTGCCAAACGGAAGCTGGGAGCTCACACCATCGCTGCAGTCTGGAGTGACGCAGAAACGCGATGGCATGATTGTGCGGGCCAGAGTGGAAAGGGTTATTAGATGACTGTGTGAGAAGTACAAGACAGACTGAAGCGCCAAAGGAACTGGTACACCTACCTAATATCGTGTAGGGTCCCCGCAAACACGCAGAAGTGCCGCAACACAACGTGGCATGAACCCCACTAATGTCTGAAGTAGTGTCGGAGGGAACTGACACCATGAATCCTGCAAGGTTGTCCATAAATCGGTAAGAGTACGAGGGGATGGAGCTCTCTTCTGTACAGCTCGCTGCAAGGCATCCCAGATACGCATAATAATGTTCATGTCTGGGGACTTTGGTGGCTCACGGAAGTGTTTAAACTCATAAGGGTGTTCCTGGAGCCACTATGTAACAGTTCTGGGTGTGGGGTGTCACATTGTCATGCTGGAATTCCCCAAGTCCTTCAGAATGCACAAGGGGCATGAATGGATACTGGTGATCAGACAGGATGCTTATGTACGTTTCACCTGTCAGAGCCGTCTCTACACATATCAGGGGTCCCATGTCACTCCAATTGCACAAGCCCCACACCATTAGAGAGCCTCCGCCAGCTTGAAGGACCCCTTGCTGACATACAGGGTCCATTGGTTAATAAGGTTGTCTCCATGCCCATACCCGCCCATCCCTTTGATACAATTTGAAATCAAGCTCATTCGACCAGGCAACATGTTTCCATTCTTCAACAGTCCAAAGTTGGTGATGTCGATGGCCTCAGGCGAGGTGTATAAAGCTTTGTGTCATGCAGTCAGTGAGGGTACAAGAGTGTGCCTTTGGCTCTGATAGCCCATATTGATGATATTTCATTGAATGCGTCACACGCTGACACTTGTTGTTGGCCCACCATTGAAATCAGCAGCAATTTACGGAAGTGTTGTGCGTTCAGATACCGTGGAGACTGATCCAAGTGTCAGCATACACCGGGGTGACAAAAGTCATGGGATGGCGACAGTACATATACTGATGGTGGTAGTATCGCATACACAAGTTTTAAAAGGTCAGTGCATTGATGGAGATGTCATTTGTACTCAGATAATTAATATGAAAGGGTTTCCAGCGTGATTGTGCCTGCATGATGGGAATGAAGGACTTTGAACGATAGTAAGAACTAGACGCAAGGGATATTCCATTTCGGAAGTTGTTAGGGAATTCGATATTCCGAGATCCACAGTGTCAAGAATGTGCCGAGAATACCAAATTTTGGGCATTGCTTGTCATTGTGGACATAGCAGTGACTGACGGCCGTCACTTAATTACCGAGAGAAGCAGCGTATGTGTAGAGATATCATTGCTAACAAACAATCAACACTGTGTGAAAATAGAGCAGAAGTCAACGTGGGAATAACGACAAACTTACCCATTAGGACACTGTTACGAAATTTGGCATCAATGGCAATGGGTTTATGGCAGCAATCGATCGAAGCAAGTGACTTTGCTAACAGCATGACTGATTTATCGAAAGTAGTGTTGTCATGTGAGTTCAGTGTTGAAGAGTTCACCATGGAACTATGCTAGTGGATATGTGGTTTGATGTCCACAGGTTGCTCGTGTGTGGAGCATTCATCTTTCTTTTTGTTTCTGTACTGCACTCGTTCTAATTCTGTCAGAGAGGCTAATCTCCTGTGAGGTAGCTGAAAGCTTTGTAAAGTGTCTCCTGATTTGGTTTTCTTGTCTTCTCATTATACAATTCTGACTCAAAACGCGCCTCTCCACGGCTCGTGAACATGTCAGTTGCACCCTAGATGAATGGAAAACCGTGGCTTGGTTAGATGAGTCCTGATTTCAGATCCTAAGTGCTAGTGGTAGATTTCGAGCGTGGCTCAGGGCCCACAAAGCCATGAACCCAAGTTGTAAACAAGGAACTGTAGAAGCTGGTGGTGGCTCAGAAGCTGATGGTGGCTTCATAATGGTGGGGGCAGTGTTTTCGTGGAACTGACTTGGTCTTCTGGACCAACTGAACCGATCATTGGTTGGAAACTGTTATGTTCGGCTGTTTGAGGAACATTTGCAGCCATTCATGTTCCCTAACGTGTAACTGGGCCAAACTGTTCATGACTGTGTAGGAAAACAGCCTACTCACGCCATATAAAGTTCCCATCAGTCTTTCCATTCAGTGCCAGCCAGTCCGCTGTAACTAGCTCTGACGTCATAAATGTTGCGCAATATTTAAAAATCAAGTAAGTAACCTGAAACGTTTTTTAGCATGTCAGGAGTAATACTAAATCAATATGTGTTGAATATCAGTTCAATAACTTTAGCCATTTTCGAAATTTGGACGTTTTTCTGTAAAAATCATTGGCGCAACAGAAAAGAGCTAGAAACTTAAAAATTTATATTTAGATTCCTTTTGCATAATAATTTAGTAGAAACAGTATTTTGGATCCCACAAATTAAACTTTTAGTTGAAATTCATGATTTTCTGGTTTTTGTTTTAGAAATTAAGGAAGCAAGATGGATTAAGTAGGCAAATAAATAAAGCTAGGATGTTTAAATTTAAGTAGAAGTGAGATCCGCTATAATCATAAAAATGTGAGAAGTTTCAACAGAATAACTATAAAACTATAGCTATAGCGTATCTCCAAAGAGGAAGTTCAGAGCTCGTCTACTGCGTGTAGTGTAATTAAATTAATTCTCTCGCCAAAAATATTTGACTTAGCCACGTCAGGCTTTTGTTATGATTACTTACTTGTGTGCTGATTGCACAATTAAATTGAAAGCTTCATCGGCCATAGCAAAGGAAGCAATGATTTATTCGATAACTTAAAGTGGTGCATTACTAGCCTAGCGGCTAGTCGGGAGAGCAGATTTGATTAGGCGTTTCCTTAGCCGTCCGCACCGCGGCTTTATATGGAAGGCCCCAGTTCTCTCCAGACGCTGATTAGCGCAACACCTGTGCCGTGAGTCGCGTCGTGTCGGCATCGTTGATATAAACAGCCTCGGATGCAGTAATAAGTTACTCGGGATACGCATAACCATGAAATAGTTTTCGAGTGAAGTGTTAATTTTGGGATGACGTTAATGATCTATCTTTAGTTTGCGTATGTCGTATTTTCACGTGCCGCCGTAGGACAGACATTCTACAATTATTAGCGTGGCGTTTAATGAACATTATCATCAAATTATGGCGATCATTCACTTAAACATTTAATTTGAACAGTTATAGTTGGATCAGCGCATTAGACTCTGAACTGCTCTGGTAGTTGGATTATGTGGATTCTTTTTGGTCTGTGACTTTCTGAATATAGTAAACATTTTAGAGAGAATGGTTTTTGATTATGAATCCCAGACAATCTCCTAATTCCTCAGAGCTATAAGCTGTAGCTATAAATGTTTTTCTCAGATGAAGTGGGCACTAGGAATTCTAATTGCAGGCTTCACATTTTGCTAATCACTTTCTAGTTGCCAATATTGTAGTTAGAGGGCGAGTGTTAAGAACGGCAAACAACAGCATTAAATAAATAATAGGAACATTAACAATTATTCCACCCGCAGTCCCACAACTGGTTTGAAGAACACTCTGGACAATTAAAGGTAGCGTCACAGATTGCCCGACATGAATACCATCGAACATTTATGGGACATTATCGAGAGATCAGTTTGTGCACAAAACACTGCACTGCTAACACTGTCGCGATTAAGGGCGACTACAGAGACAGCATGGCTCGATATTTCTGAAGGGGACATCCAGCGACTTGTTGAGACCATGCTGCACTACGCCGGGAAAAAGGAGATCCAACAAGGTATTATGAGTATCCCATGTCGTTTGTCACCTGAGGTCCGTGTCGTTGCCTCGGAGTTAAGAAAGTATAGTAGCAGAGTCTGGCGTCTTTTGAAAGCCGAGTCCTCACACTCCTTTCACCTCCATAGGGTACAGTTACTGCACCCAAATGACCGTCCTGCAAGTGTGTTTCGCACAGTGATTTCTACAACAAAGTGGCCGAGACACGCATTTTCCAGAATATGTATTGTTCACTGGTGAGATCACATCCACTGGGGAAGGCGTATTCGGTCTCCACAATTATCTACATCTACATATATGTTCCGCAATCTACCATAGGGTGCGTGGCGGGGGGTACCTCGTACCACAACTAGCATCTTATCTCCCTGTTCCACTCCCAAACAGAACAAGGGAAAAATGACTGCCTATATGCCTCTGTACGAGCCCTAATTTCTCTTATCTTATCTTTGCGGTCTTTCTACGAAATGTAAGTTGGCGGCAGTAAAATTGTACTGCAGTCAGCCTCAAATGCTGGTTCTCCAAATTTCCTCAGTGCATTAATTTACATTTATCTATATTTAGAGTTAGCTGCCATTCTTTACACCAATCACAAATCCTGTCCAAGTCATCTCCTATCCTCCTACAATCACTCAATGACGACACCTTCCCGTACACCACAGCATCATCAGCAAACAGCCGCACATTGCTATCCACCCTATCCAAAAGATTATTTATGTAGATAGAAAACAACAGCGGACCTACCATACTTCCCTGGGACACTCATGATCATACCCTCACCTCTGATGAACACTCACCATTGAGGACAACGTACTGGGTTCTATTACTTAAGAAGTCTTCGAGCCACTCACATACTTGGGAACCAATCCCATATGCTCGTACCTTAGTTAGGAGGCTGCAGTGGGTCACCAAGTCAAACGCTTTCCGGTAGTCAAGGAATATCGCATCTGCTGTACCAGAAAACACGGCAGCCTACGGGACTACTCGGCGCAGGACCGCTCCACAGTGAATGTGCGTGTATGTGTGTGTGTGTGTGTGTGTGTGTGTGTGTGTGTGTGTGTTTTCGGTGGGGTGGGGGAGGGGGAGGAAAGGGGGGTTCGGCCGCACCTCTAACCAAACCACTTGACCGCCGTGAATTATCAGACCTTTCTCGAATAGTTTCTTCCTGGCTTGCTTGAAGATGTTAGATGTTCTCGCAGACATGAGGCGCAACATGTGGTTCCAACTCGATAGGGCTCCTACTCTTTTTGAACTGGCTGTATGTAGGCGTTTGAACAAGCCATGTCTGCATCGATGGGTTGGGCGTGGTGGACCGGTTCCCTGGTCTCCTTGCTCACGGGATTTATCGAGTATTGATTTCTCCCCGCGGGGAGCCACGAAATCTCTCAAGCATCGCGATCCTGTAGAGTCTGAAATGAATCTCGTCGCAATAATCTTTTGCGCAGCTTCAACAATTAAAGAAACTGCCGGTGTGTTAGAGCGTGTGCTGCAGCCAATGCTCCGCCTGTGTCACCCAAACTTGGCGGCTGATGGCACAAGATTCGTGTATCTGTTGTAATACCGGAGCTGTATTCACGTCGTACATCATGTTTCAAACGAATGACTGTCACATTTCCGATCATCGACCTCTGCTGCCACTTATGCTTGACATTTGCGGCCATGGATGCTGCTGTTAGTCCTCCCGTATAAATTTGCCGCAATATTTCTGGAACACTCTGTATAACATATAGGATTTAAATATCGTGTGCAAACAAATGCTACTAAAACACCGCAAAAATTTAGAATATATTTCAATTGACGGTAGAGGTTTTGGGCAAAAAAGAAAGACTAGTCAGTGCGCTGAGCTTAATTACGAAGTAAAATTTACCCCAAATCTTACTATATTACTTTAAGAATCTGTCCAACGACACCAATAACTGTAGCAAGTGGCAAAAGTAGATCCTGTAAGTCAAAATCAATCACGCACTTTTTACATAAGACTACGTACTATACAAAATCGCTTTAATGGTTTGGGTTTCAAGGAACTGAACATGAAATTGCTTATCAAATAAATTTAAAAGGTGTAATAAAAAAGCTTGAAGAACTGAAAGATAGAAAAAAAGATTTTTGTGATTTTAGTGTAGTTGATTCTTAAGGAGCGGCAATTTGTCTTTTTGTCGAGGGCGACGTAACAGCTAGAGCTGGCCCTTAACACTGACTCATTCTGTAGTAGTTTCATGTATAGATTGAAATATTCGTTCGTTCTTTCAAGCGAAACCCTCATAATTTTGAATGCCGGACCAGTTTCAAATCTGCCGCTTCAGGGGACGGACGCGTCGGAGACACTGAGTTCTGATACAGGGGCCCTTCAGCGTGGCCAGTGTCTGGAGCACTTGCCCTCGGGTCCTCTTCCACGTGACGGAGGACGCCATCATTACATCTACATCTACATGACTACTCTGCAATTCACATTTAAGTGCTTGGCAGAGGGTTCATCGAACCACAATCATACTATCTCTCTACTATTCCACTCCCGAACAGCGAACGGGAAAAACGAACACCTAAACCTTTCTGTTCGAGCTCTGATTTCTCGTATTTTATTTTGATGATCATTCCTACCTATGTAGGGTGGGCTCAACAAAATATTTTCGCATTCGGAAGAGAAAGTTGGTGACTGAAATTTCGTAAAAAGGTCTCGCCGCGACGAAAAACGTCTATGCTGTAATGACTTCCATCCCAACTCGTGTATCATATCTGCCACACTCTCTCCCCTATAACGTGATAATACAAAACGAGCTGCCCTTTTTTGCACCCTTTCGATGTCCTCCGTCAATGCCACCTGGTAAGGATCCCACACCGCGAAGCAATATTGTAACAGAGGACGAAGGAGTGTAGTGTAAGCTGTCTCTTTAGTGGACTTGTTGCATCTTCTAAGTGTCCTGCCAATGAAACGCAACCTTTGGCTCGCCTTCCCGACAATATTATCTATCTGGTCCTTCCAACTGAAGTTGTTCGTAATTTTAACACCCAGGTACTTAGTTGAATTGACAGCCTTGAGAATTGTACTATTTATCGAGTAATTGAATTCCAACGGATTTCTTTTGGAACTCATGTGGATCATCTCACACTTTTCGTTATTTAGCGTCAACTGCCACCTGACACACCATACAGCAATCTTTTCTAAATCGCTTTGCAACTGATACTGGTCTTCGGATGACCTTACTAGACGGTAAATTACAGCATCATCTGCGAACAATCTAAGAGAACTGCTCAGATTGTCACCCAGGTCATTTATATAGATCAGGAACAGCAGAGGTCCCAGGACGCTTCCCTGGGGAACACCTGATATCACTTCAGTTTTACTCGATGATTTGCCGTCTATTACTACGAACTGCGACCTTCCTGACAGGAAATCACGAATCCAGTCGCACAGCTGAGACGATACCCCATAGCTCCGCAGCTTGATTAGAAGTCGCTTGTGAGGAACCGTGTCAAAAGCTTTCCGGAAATCTAGAAATACGGAATCAACTTGAGATCCCCTGTCGATAGCGGCCATTACTTCCTGCGAATAAAGAGCTAGCTGCGTTGCACAAGAGCGATGTTTTCTGAAGCCATGCTGATTACGAGTCAATAGATCGTTCCCTTCGAGGTGATTCATAATGTTTGAATACAGTATATGCTCCAAAACCCTACTGCAAACCGACGTCAATGATATAGGTCTGTAGTTAAATGGATTACTCCTACTACCCTTCTTGAACACTGGTGCGACCTGCGCAATTTTCCAATCTGTAGGTACAGATCTATCGGTGAGCGAGCGGTTGTATATGAGTCCTAAGTAGGGAGCTATAGTATCAGCGTAATCTGAAAGGAACCTAATCGGTATACAATCTGGACCTGAAGACTTGCCCGTATCAAGCGATTTGAGTTGCTTCGCAACCCCTAAGGTATCTACTTCTAAGAAACTCATGCTAGCAGATGTTCGTGTTTCAAATTCTGGATATTTCCATTCGTCTTCCCTGGTGAAGGAATTTCGGAAAACTGCGTTCAATAATTAAAGGCGGGAGAGCGGCGCATCAGCCGTATGACGGGATGACGACAGTGAAAATTTGTGCCGGGCTGGGACTCGAACCCCGGTGTTCCCGACTATCACGAGCGACCGCCTCACCATTTGGCTGCCCGTACACCACTGACGGCCCGACCCAAGCTTCCTCAAGTCATCAGCCATGTGTCTACAACCTGTACTCGTACATTCACCTTGTGCATTCCCGTACAGAGGAGACGTTGTTCTTGAGAGTCGCTTGCCCCGTGTCGGCCGATAAATGCAATATTGCAGTGCCTGTGTTATTCCGAATAACGATGCCAAGTTCCTTCGGACATGGAAGTATGTCGGCAGGACTACACAATGCGGCGAACACAGCCGTTATGAAATGCGTCAAGTAACAACACCCCGCTAACAAAAAGCGAGAAAATCTAGGTTCGAGTCGCAGTCCAGCAGAAATTTTTATTCTCGTCATTCCATTATAGAGCTGATAGTTGTCAATTTCGCAATTGCGAATACAGTCCCTAGAGGGGGGGGGGAGGGGTACGGGAGGGGGCAGATGTAGTCTCAATGCCAGGTGTTCGAGAAGATACTTCAGTGGGTGCATCAAAATTGAAATAAGCGATTTATATACGGTCGAAACTGATTATCAAGACGACGAAGGTTTACAGTCGTCGTAGCCGCGTTTTTGCATTGTTTTTTGAAAAAGAAAAAAATCGTATCAATCAATTTTAGGCTGCAGTGGAGTTTATACTTCAAAAATGAGTAGAAATACAGAACAGTAGAGTATTTACAACACAGTATTCATGGAGAGGGACTGAAGAGGAATTTTTCTCGTATTTATGCAGTACGTACAACGATAAAATGCCAGTGAAGCGTAAAAACCTATAATAGTGAAGAAAGACGTGGTAACAATGCAAATTGATCTATAATGTCACATGCAGTCATGGACAATGAATGACATAAAATGTTGAACACGTTTAATGCTTACTGTAACTGCTGTATACTATAATTGTCGTGAATGACAACTTCATTCCAGTTACGGGATTACAAAAAATTAATCAACAATACCAATATGAAGAGACGGTAATTTGTACGTAAATTACACAATGGACTAGACTTCCTCTTATGTTCCTCTTTAAAATGCTGTTCAATTGTGATGTAATGTACCTAACACATTGAAAATATCTAACACACATAATCACAAAACATCAACACCGAATACACCATTATTCCGCTTCTGTAATTTGAAAAAATAACCCATATTCCAATTTCGGTTAGAAATTTTAAAATGTATTGGTTTCAGTGTTTCTGCAAGTTCAACGCCGAACGGGGTGGAAACGGGATGGAATTTTTTAAGAAACTATATCGTTGGTTTAAAGATATTTTAAAGCTAAATCTATTACAACTGGTATTTCAATGTTTGGTTAAATACAATGAAATATGTGCTAAGGGGGGAAACAACATGAGGGGGCGGTGTTATGTGGTGCTTCTGGTCTTGATGTCTTGGTTGTAATAATAATGTAATATTTCAATACAATGCAAATAAAATTACTCTTTTTTTTAAAAAAAATCAATAATTTTAGTTATTTATATTTCGGTTATTTAGACGGTTATTTATATAAAGTAAAAGACCCGATGTCAGTTTATGTCGGTTTTTTTCCCCATCCCTAACGGCGGGCGTGGTGCCGCCGCCGTAGCCTCGATCTGTGGCTGCGAGGGCCAGGGGTGCAGCCGGCACGAGGAGGTGGCGCGGTGGCCGATGCGAGCGCAGTACTGCAGGAACCTGCCTACCTCCTCCCGCCGGCTATTGCCCTGACCCTCACTGCAGCAGGACAAAACGTACCCCTACCTGCTTACTTGGCTACATAGAATAACTCCGAAAGTAAGCAGCTGAAAAATTTGTGGGACAACAGGGCCCATAATATGACGTTGGATTTTTTGTTGCTACGTGGAGTCGCATCAGAGATATGAAAGTCAACTTTGTTTTTTAAACATCACACACCAAGTTTGGACTTGAAAAATTTCTGATCGCTGGCATCAGCTGAGAACCTGTAGATGTACATCGCGAACCAGGGGCTAAAGGATGCAACAGTTTTGTCTGTATGAGTAATGAGTTTGTTAAGAAAGCATCAGTCTTCGCGCAGCCTCACGTGGAGCAGCATCAGTGGCTCACAGACTGCATCCCACGTGGCTGATGCAATATGCTCATTAATTTGCTAAGCAATTAGATTTGTTGTTGGGATAAAGGGCAGGAATTATTTTATTTAATTTCTATAATAATGCGTGAGATCAACCACAAGTTTAATCGTTTTACGGTTGTCACTGACGCAGATTCAGATTCATTTATTTTACGGTGATTCCTGGTCCTAAGAAGCAAGGGAATCGAAGACAGGTAATGTTTAAAAAAACAAAGTTGACCTTCATATCTCTGATGCGACCCCACCTAGCAACAAAAAACCAAACTTTTCAGCCACTGACAAACATTCAGAGTTATTCTAGGTGGCTCACCGTGTATGGAATAATGGAGCAAACACACAAGGGTACGTTCCGTCCTGCTGCAGTGAGGGTCAAGGTAACAGCCGGCGGGAGGAGGTAGGCAGGTTCCTGCAGTACTGCGCTCTCATCGCCACCGTGCCACCTCCTCGTGGCGGCTGCACCCCTGGCAGCCGCAGGTCGAGGCTACGGCGGCGGCACCACTCGCGCGTATGTTAGGGGTAGGAAAAAACCGACCGGGTTGGGTTGGTTATATAAAAACTGGCACCAGTATGTAAGTCGTAAATAACCGGTACTTTTCAGTTTTTATTTGTTACCATGTATAACACGTGTTTTTTACTTTATACGAATAACTGTCTAAATAACCGAAATATCGATAACTAAAATTATGGATTTTTAAAAAAAAGGAGTAATTTTATTTGCTTTGGCTTGAAAGGAGAAAACGACCGGTTAAAAGCGATACGGTATTTTAATTGTGAATAACCGGAATTTTTCGGCATTTTTCTGTTACATTAAATATTATTTTTTACTAATTACCCAGAAAAAAGTAGAAATATCAATTAGCTATATAGCAGCAGTGCTAAAGTAAACTTTTTTTTGTGAAAAGGATTTTTATATGTGAAATCTGCATTGGTTTGAAATATTGCTTTATTATAGAAAAATTGGGAAAGTGATTAGTGCTATTTTAACAACAATACCAAGAGAAACGAGCAACAAAGACAAAGCATATGAACTGGTACAGCTTTGCTAAGACAATAATGTCCCTGTTGTGTGTCGTGACTTAAGAAGGTACGAGTGTACGTGCAGTGTGCAAGACTATTTTTGTTCCGATTTGGTCTGAATGGTAGTTTCTCGCTTTTATCGCCAGACACTCGTTGTACTGCAGAATGACACCAACCATAGTATAGAAACACTTATATGATGTGATGTAGCAATGGAGGACAATTGTTTTAGAAGATGAAAGATTCATCTGTCATTTCTATGAAATAACAAAAGAGGAAGGAAATGATGGTAACAGTAATTTTTATTATCGAGTCAGAAAAATACAAATTTACAGTAGTCATATACATCAATATATATACAAATTGTATTCATATTACATTTGTCCAGTACTTTGCAACCTCCAAGGCGCTTGGAGTGGCTTGTAGGAGATCGATCTTCGTGCAGGATGTAGGGCACAAAGGGCATTGAAGCATGTCTCTTGTGATTTGTCCTTGTCCACAATCACAGGATGTATCTACTGTTACGAAGCCCCATCTCTTCAGGTTGTCTCTGGATCATCCAGCTCCTGATCATAACCTGTTTAAAGATTTCCACGCCAGTCAGCTTTCATTGTATCCAGGTGGTAGCTCTTCAGCTTCTGGCAT
Organism: Schistocerca gregaria; assembly: GCF_023897955.1. Lineage (NCBI taxonomy): Eukaryota > Metazoa > Arthropoda > Insecta > Orthoptera > Acrididae > Schistocerca > Schistocerca gregaria. The sequence continues at coordinate 184,550,996 of NC_064929.1, forward strand.
CCATCCGTGCAGGTGAGGTGTTGACGTCTTCCATAGCTCCAGCCTTGCCTTCTATGGTGAAACAGTGAGTTTCTCGGATGTCCTCAGGAAGTTCTTTTGTGAGTTCAGCCGCTGCTGTGGTGGATTATGTTCGTGCAGTGGATGGGCACTGTTCTGTACCACAGTCTTTCCTTGTTGGCAGCCACTGCTCTGCATACCTGTGCTATTCCAGCCAGGTAGTGGAGCTTATCAGTTGGGGTAGGTCTTAAGCAACCTGCAGCTTTCGTTGAGAGCAATATCTAGTTGTCTAGCATTAGATGACTTGTACCAGACTGGAGAACCATATTTGGCAGAAGAAATGAACAGTGTCGTTGCAGAAGAGCAAATAATTTGTGGATGTGAACCCCTCTGTATCCCTGCTAGTTTGCGAATTAGGTTTTTCTAGTGGAGATTTTCATTTTGGTGTTGTTGCAGTGAGTTTTGAATGTCAGAGTTCCGTCGAGAGCGACTCCCAAGTATTTAGGGGCATGATGATGCTGGAGTTGGATGCCTGACCATTCAATATGTAGCTCACGATTAGCTTCCCAGTTCCTTAAATGAAAGGCACACACTTGTCTCTTCGAGGGGTTTTGCCTGAGTTCGTTCCGGTGGTAGTAACTTGACAGTGTTCTAAGTGCAATTGTCAGGTTTCTTTCCACAGTTTCGAAGCATGAGCTCTGCGTAGCAAGGGCTAGGTCATCTGCAAATAAGAATCTCCTTGTGCTGGGGTTAGTGGCTGGTCGACATAAATATCAAAGAGAAGTGGAGCCAAGATGCTTCCCTGAGGTAGACCATTTTTCTGCATCCTGTCACTGTGTTGTCCTAGATATTCAACAAGAAACTTCCTGTTTTGGAGGAGGGTGCTGATTAGTCTAACAAGGTGGGCATTCATCGTCATACTGTATAATTTTGCATTTAGTAACCGATGATGGACAGTATCATAAGCTACTGTGAGATCCACGAAGACCACGCCCGTTACTTGTCGGGTTTCAATGCCATCCTCTATAAACTGAAAGAGATTCAAAAATTGCCATGTGAAGCTTCTGTTTGGTTGAAAACCTGCATGTTCAGGTATAAGAAGAGGGTCTATTACTGGTAGGATTCTATTAAGAATCGTATGTTCGAACAGTTTATAAAGGTGACTCAAAAGGCTAATTTGTCTGAAATTCTTGGGATGATTTGCTTCCTTTCCAGGTTTCAGAACAGCTATCACCCTGGTCTTTCGCCAGATCTTTGGTATTTGGCACTCGTTCATGCAGTTGTTGAAAAGCTGCAGGATTCATTTTCTTGTTGCTGGGCCGAAATTCTTGATTTACTACATATGGATGTCATCTAACCCGGATGCTTTCCCAGTTTTGCTCTCCTTAATAGCCTTGTTTAATTCAGATATCTCGATTGCGAGAGTCAGATCCGTTGTTTGCTCTTGTTCCTCTTGATGTGCTTTTGGCACTTTGATTCTGTGGCTTCCTTTCCCATTCACGAGCAATTGGTGTGCTATCTGATATGCAGTGATGTTGCACTGTGCTGTAGATCCGGTTGGGTCATTATTGAGGCGTCTCAATAATCTCCACGCTTTATGACTGTTTCTGATTAGATCAAGTCCTTCCATAGTTTTAACTTCCTTTTGGATTCTCTCAGAGATGTAATAAGTTTATTCCCTGCCGCCAGCATTGTGTCACCAAATGGATATTAGAGTAGTACCTTACAATCTGTGAGTTGAGCACTGAGTTCTGAAGTTAGATCAGTAATGTATGATGTTCGACAATCCTGAGGAATGGCAATTCTGGAGCATCTATTTGCAGCCTCCGCAAAACTATTCAGGTGACGGTTCAATATTGGGAACTGCAGCGTCCAGCGTTTCTGTAAACATCAGCCAGTTGGCTTTCCTGAAGTTAAACCCCCTTCTAAACGGAACTGTCTGCGGCCTAACTGCTGCGTAAATTTCGCACATGATAGGTGAATTTTGAATAGGGTTGCAGACAGTTTTATGCACTGTTGTGAGGTGTTCTGGCTGCAAAATATCAGGTCAGGGTTGTATCCACGTTTCCATCTGCCGCTGTTGAAAGATGCAGGTTGCTTAGGGTAATGTATAAAGTTCAGATGATTGCTTCCACCCGTTCTCGTAATGCTGTATTATTCTCATCATCATGCTCATAGCCCCACGTGGTGCTGTAACGGTTGAAGTCACCAGCCACTGTTTGTATGTGTTGACTATAAAAGTTATCAAGGTAAATTGGCTTTGAGATCAGCATCCGGTGGTTTGTATGCAGATGTGATTGTACAGCCTTTGATTTCCAGAGTTAAGACTTCATTTGCTTCAGTAAAGGCTGTTGATATTACCTGTATATCTGGTTGGATAGATATAGCACTTCTGTATTTTGGGCGGGTCTTTCCGTAGCCAGTCGCAGTCGGTTTATTTTTGGTCTGCGCATTTCACAGGTTCTGTGGGTCTCCTGTATGCAGAGTACATCGCACTTGGTTTGTCTGCACAGCTCTTGTAGCAGTTCTTCTTTTGGTGATGATATACCTCCTATATTCACCGATATGATGGTCAGCTGTGGTCCTGAGAAGGACCAAGATGATGTTTCTGGTGTAGAAGGATCAGCCGCCAGAGAAATCTGATGCCCAGGGCACGCCAGATTGCAAGTCTTGTCTTGGTGGGAAGTCATTGCAGTCTTCGTGGAGGCTCCTTTCAAGTACGCTGTAACAGTAATGAATTAAAAACTTAATAATATACTATAAAAATGGAAAGTAACTGATCTGTTGCCTGCGTCTACATAATGTGCCGTTACCTGCTTGTAGCCATTGAAAACGGGCAAATTAACACAAAAATACACTACTGGCCATTAAAATTGCTACACTACAAAGATGACGTGCTACAGACGCGAAATTTAACCGACAGGGAGAAGATAATGTGATATGCAAATGATTAGCTTTTCAGAGCATTCACACAAGGTTGGCACCGGTGGTGACACCTACAACGTGCTGACATCAGGAAAGTTTTCAACCGATTTCTCATACACAAACAGCAGTTGACCAGCGTTGCCTGGTGAAACGTTGTTGTGTTGCCTCGTTTAAGGAGGAGCAATGCGTACCACCACGTTTCCCACTTTGATGAAGGTCGGACTGTAGCCCATCGCGATTCCGGTTTATCGTATCGCGACATTGCTGCTCACGTTGGTCGAGATCCAATGAGTGTTAGCAGAATATGGAATCGGTGGGTTCAGGAGGGTAATACGGACCACCGTTTCGACCCCAACGGCCTCGTATCACTAGTACTCGAGATGGCAGGCATCTTATCCACATGGCTGTAACGGATTGTGCAGCCACGTCTCAATCCATGAGCCAACAGAGGGGGACGTTTGCAAGACTACAACCATCTGCACGAACAGTTCGACGACTTTTACAGCATCATGAAGTATCTGCTCGGAGACCATGGCTGCAGTTATCCTTGACTCTGCATCACAGACGGGAACGCCTGCAATGGTGTACTCAACGACGAACCTGGGTGCACGAATTTCAAAACGTCATTTTTTCGGTTGAATTCAGGTCCTGTTTACAGCATCATGATGGTCGCATTTGTGTTTGGCGACATCGCGGTGAACGCACATTGGAAGCGTGTATTTGTCATCGCCATACTGGCGTATCACCTGGCGTGATGCTATGGGGTGCCATTGATTACACATCTCGGTCAACTCTTGTTCGCATTGATGGACCTTTGAACAGTGGACGTTACATTTCAGATGGTTTACGACCCGTGGCTCTACCCTTCATTCGATCCCTGCAAAACCCCACATTTCAGCAGGATAATGTACGACCGCATGTTGAAGGTCCTGTACGGGCCTTTCTGGATACAGAAAATGTTCGACTGCTGCTCTGGACAGCACATTCTCCAGGTCTCTCACGAATTGAAAACGTCTGGTCAATGGTGGCCGAGCAACTGGCTCGTCACAATACGCCAGTCACTACTCTTGATGAACTGTGTTATCGTGTTGAAGCTGCATGGGCAGCTGTACCTGTACACGCCATCCAAGCTCTGTTTCACTCAACGCCCATGCGTATCAAGGACGCTATTACGGCCAGAGGTGGTTGTTCTGGGTACTGATTTCTCAGGATCTATGCACCCAAATTGCGTGAAAATGTAATCACATGTCAGTTCTAGTATAATATATTTGTCCAATTAATAGCCGTTTATCATCTATATTTCTTCTTGGCGTAGCAATTTTAACGGCCAGTAGTGTAGAAATAGTCCTTCAATCTCAGTTTTGATCTTGACTGTTCGAATAGTGGGTGGACTATATTTTCTTTTATATGCCTGTTTAATTTATGTCGATTCTACGTGCCTTGAAACTGAGTGAATCAATATTGTTCCATTTTTGTACGTTTATGACGGCAAATAATAGGAATAGAAAACGAAAATCGATTATACCAGGTTAAATTGGTACGGAAAGAAAACAGATATAACCGAAAACCGATTGTTTCGGCAATAACTGCCAGTTCTACCACGTGCTTCCCCTGGAAAAGGGTGAAATGAGTATGTAAGTGAAATCACTCGAACCCAGAGTTGGGATTCACAGTCATAAAATATTTCTTAAAATGCATCATAGTCTCCGCTGACTGTATGTACAGTCAACGGCAACTATGACGTCTTTTAAGAAAAATTATATAACTGACGTAACCGACAGTACTTGTGTCAGTCAGTTGTCTCACATTAAGTGAAGCCACTCAAACCTGGAAACTGAAACGGCTGCATATTAGTTTCATTCAGATGTATGCAAAACTGAAGGTGGAGAAAGGAGAGGAAAGGGAGGGAATCACTGCTGTCAGCTGCACCAGGAATCAGCGGCGACGAGTGAAAATGGTTACCGGACTGGGATTCGAACCCAGGATGTCCTGATTACTAGGCAGGTGCGTTGACCCTAGAACTGTTGGGCGGAGAATAGTTTCTAGTATGGTCGGGCTGGGTCTGTGGTACAGAATAAATAAAACACTTATATCAACTGACAAACAGTACATTTACGTCAAATGGTTCAAATGGCTCTGAGCGCTATGGGACTTAACTTCTGAGGTCACCAGTCCCCTAGAACGTAGAACTACTTAAACCTAACTAACCTAAGGACATCACACATATCCATGCCCGAGGCACGATTCGAACCTGCGACCGTAGCGGTAGCGCGATTCCAGACTGTCGCGCCTAGAACTGCTCGGCCAGCCCGCCGGCTACATTTACATCAGTTGACGAGTTTTTATTTTGTTCAGGTAGTACTAAATGCTATAGTGACATTATTTTAAATTTTTAAATTATACAATAATTGCAACAAAAAAAACTTAAAACCATACTTCTTTCTAGTACTAAATGAAAGAAAACTGGAAACAAGTAAATTTGATCGTAATACGAATATAAATGAGAGTAAGTTAGAGAACTAAGAAGCAAATATGTTGAATGTTCGTTATATAAATAGAAATTGAGAATATAATAAATAGTTTGTGAAATATCGCCCTCTAAAATCATTATTTTTCAAAACAGTCGCTACAACCATTTCAGCACGCACCAAGCATAACCACACCTTGCAAACTTGCAAAAGCATTTAGTTATGCTTTCCTTGCATTTGTAGCATCTCCCCCTTTTCCCTGGTGGTGGATCTTCAACAATCCTTTGTTGTTGTGTGCTGGCCAGGTTACAGGTAAGCATGAGAACTTCGCGCTTCATGTATAGCTGGGTTGCACGCATTGTCAAATATGGCGTTATGGGAGACTTGACTTGGGTTCTGAGGTATTCTCTTTCAACTGAAATGTTTTTGTTTGCTTTGAATACAATGCAGCCACTGAGAGATGAAATGTTCAAAATTGGTAAAAGAGACAGAGAGACCATCATCTGTCTCTGTAGCAACAATATATTAGCCACACACAGCACCAACGAGATCTACACGGCCCTTTGTTTTGTTGTAGTACGTTATTATAACTGGTTTTTCTTTTGCCGCTGTCACTGTCAATTTCATCATCATGATGCACTGACGAAATAAGCACTGAAATTTAAAATTTAAATGTTCGAAGACGTTCCGGGATTGCAGCCAGTCGTCGAAACATTTACTCCACAAAGTTCACTGCAGTACTGATTTGTTTCGTTTTGGTGCACATGAAAGCAATGTGATGTCTTCCTGAATCCTAAACATACTTGAGTACGTTTTTTAAATTTTTTGAATAAAAAGTCAACCGGTATTTCTCGCTTTTCTTTAACGTAGATGGTTCAGTTGCAAGAGCTGTACTTTAATCAACAACAGAAGGTGCATCGGTGCTGGCCGAAGGCTCAATATCTTCCTCCTCATCACTACTTATTTCACTATTACTGTCATGATCACTGTTTATTTCGAAGTCTGGGTCCTTGTCAGAATCGTCTATTTCACTCTCATTCCTGGAGCACCTCTGTAGCAGTTCTCGACGTGTGGGGTGTCGCATTGCCCTGCTGGAATTGCCTAAATCCGTCGGAATGGACATAAATGGATGTAGGTTATAAGACAGGATGCTTGCGGACGTAACACTTTTCAGAGTCGTATCTAGATGTATCTGGGATCACATATCACTCCAACTGCACATGCCCCAAAGCGTTACAGAGCCTCCACCAACTTCAACAATCCCCTGCTGACATGCAGGGTCCATAAATTCATGGGGTTGTCTCCATAACCGTACACGTCCATCGCCTCGATACAATTTGACAGGACTAGGCAACATGTTTCCAGTCATCTACAATCCAATGTCGGTGTTGATGGGCCCAGGCGAGACGTAAAGCTGTGTGCCGGCAGTCATCAACGCTAAAAGAATGGGGCTTCGGCTCCGAAAGCCCATATTGATGATGTTCCGTTGAATGGTTCGCACCCTGTCACTTGTCGATGGCCCAGCATTGAAATCTTCAGCAGCTTGCGGAAAGGTTACACTTCTGTCACGTTGAACGATACGTTTCCGTCGTCGTTGGTCCCGTTCTTGCAGGACCTTTTTCCGGCAGCAGCGAGGTACACTCGTGAAATGGTTGCACGGGAAATTTCCCACTTTATCGCTGCCTAGGAGATGTTGTGCCCATCGCTCGTGCTATGACTATAACATCGAGTTCAAACTCACTTACATCTCGATACCCTGCGATTGTAGCAGCAGTAACTGATCTACGAAGTGCGCCAGACACTTGCTGTCATATACAGGGTGTTACAAAAAGGTGCGGCCAAACTTTCAGGAAACACTCCTCACACACAAATAAAGAAAAGATGTTATGTGTACATGTGTCCGGAAACGCTTAATTTGCACTTTAGAGCTCATTTTAGTTTACGGACGAGGCTTCATTCCAGCGTGATCAAATTGTAAATTTTCACAATCAACATGTGTGGGCTGACCAGAATCCACACGCAAGTGTGCAATCACGTCATAAACACAGATTTTCTGCGAGCGTTTGGGCAGGCATTGTTGCTGATGTCTTGAATTGGCCCCATGTTCTTCCACCTACGCTCACTGGAGCACGTTATCATGATTTCATACGGGATACTCTACCTGTGCTGCTAGAACATGTGCCGTTACAAGTACGACACAACATGTGGTTCATGCACGATGGAGCTCCTGCACATTTCAGTCCAAGTGTTCGTACGCTTCTCAACAACAGATTCGGTGACCGATGGATTGGTAGAGGCGCACCAATACCATGGCCTCCACGCTCTCCTGACCTCGACCCTCTTGGCTTTCATTTATGGGGGCATTTGAAAGCTCTTTTTCTACGCAACCCCGGTACCAAATGTAGAGACTCTTCGTGCTCGTATTGTGGGCAGCTGTGATACAATACGCCATTCTCCAGGGCTGCATCAGCGCGTCAGGGATTCCACGCGATGGAGAGTGGATGCATGTACCCTCGCTAACGGAGGACATTTTCAACGTTTCCTGTAACAAAGTGTTTGAAGTCACGCTGGTACGTTCTGTTGCTGTGTGTTTCCATTCCATGATTAATGTGATTTGAAGAGAAGTGATAAAATGAGCTCTAACATGGAAAGTAAGCGTTTCCGGACACATGCCCACATAACATATATTCTTTCTTTGTGTGTGAGGAATGTTTCCTGAAAGTTTGGCCATACCTTTTTGTAACACCCTGTAAAGGCGTTGCTGACAGCAGCGCTGTATTCTGCCTGTTTACATATCTCTGTATTGGAATATGCATGCCTATACCAGTTTCTTTGGCGCTTCAGTGCACATATCGAAATGTGGTACAGTATCTTATTTGGAACTACTTATTGTTTCGTCGGTTTTGCAGTGAAGCTGCTATATTTGATAAAGCTTTTAATTGATTTACTTCTAATGTTACTATACATTAAATTTCTTTAAATATAAGTGCATTTCAATACACAGAGTGTCCCAGAAGTACTGTGATAAATTTCGAGGGGAAGTAGTGGGTGTCTTGAGGACTAAATCGACGATAGGAATCCATATCCGGAAACGTCATCTAATGGTACAAAGTGTCCAAGTTATAGGTGTTGGCGCCTGTCACTAGGCTACCCATACGGCAAGAAATATGACTTTGTACACTGACGGATCGTAGGCAGAACAGGTCATAATGTTGTTCGGGATTTAGCGATCGTGATTGATTGCCACAGTCGCAAGTGAAGAAGATGGAGCTAGCTGCCCTGCATAAGCAGGCCTTCGCTCCTATGAGTGCAACGCTGTGTTACCTCGGTGGATATTGGTTTCGGACATGGCTTCCATCCACATTTTATTTTCATCCTGGAGCCCCCATAACTATCAGACATTTTTCAGTACAGAGGAGAAAAATAAACTGTAGATGGAAACCTGTGTCTGAAAGCGCCATCCACTGAGGCAACAGCACATTGGATTCATAGCAGGCAAGGCCTGTGTATGCAATAGCTAGTTCCAACGTGTCAATCAGTCTCGATCACTGAATAACAGACAACACTGCGAGACTTTCCGGCTGTGGCAGGCGCGCCGGCGGCTAGAACTTCGACGCTCTGTAGCGTCATTCGATGATGTTCCCAGACATGTCAAGACACGCTCTATAACCCATCGAAATTTGTTGCAACATTTCATAAAGACCTTGTATATTCTGAAAAGTGATTGTCCTGCAACACTCCCCTGGAGCCCACCCAAATTTCTGCGACACCCTGTATACAGCAGTGTAACATTGGATTTACCGTCATTCCACAGCTCACTTTCAATGTACCATCTTAAAGCAGAGGCAAAGCATGTCCCACGACCACCACGCTATACTTTGCAGATCTCACGTAATTTCGAACACCCACAGTTAGTAACAATGTACTCACCCACAAGCCACGTTTTCCTCTTGATCTTGTTGAATCAGTTCTAATTAAAACAATGAGCTCGTTTCAGTTTTCATTTTGTTGATAAATTCTTGAAATCAATTAATAAATTTTAAATATCACTTTTTCTTTGTGGTTCACAACTATAAAAAGATACAGGGATAGGCAAAATAATGTAAACAGTGGTAGATTCAAATGGCTCTGAGCACTAAGGGACTTAACATCTGAAGTCATCAGTCCCCTAGAACTTAAAAGGACATCACACACATCCATGCAAAGGCAGGATTCGAACTTGCGACCATAGCAGTCTCGCGGTTCCAGACTGAAGCGCCTAGAACCTCTCGTCCACTGTGGCTGGCTAAACAGTGGTAGTAATGAGATGCTTATGTCTGACGGTCAACAACGCACATAAGGGGGAGCTTTTTGCGGATGATGCTGTGGTGTATCGAGAGGTTGTAACAATGGAAAATTGTACTGAAATGCAGGAGGATCTGCAGCGAATTGACGCATGGTGCAGGGAATGGCAACTGAATCTCAGTGTAGACAAGTGTAATGTATTGCGAATACACAGAAAGAAAGATCCCATATCATTTAGCTACAATTTAGCAGGTCAGCAACTGGAAGCAGTTAATTCCATACATTATCTGGGATTAGGCATTAGGAGTGATTTAAAATAGAATGATCATATAAAGTTGAACGTCGGTAAAGCAGGTGCCAAACTGAGATTCTTTGGAAGAATCCTAAGGAAATGCAATCCGAAAACAAGGGAAGTAGGTTACAGTACTCTTGTTCGCCCACTGCTTGAATACTGCTCAGCAGTGTGGGACCCGTACCAGATAGGGTTGATAGAAGAGATAGAGAAGATCCAACGGAGAGCAGCGCGCTTCGTTACAGGATCATTTAGTAATCGCGAAAGGGTTACGGAGATGATAGATAAACTCCAGTGGACGACTCTACAGGAGAGACGCTCAGTAGCTCGGTACGGGCTTTTGTTAAAGTTTCGAGAACATACCTTCACCGAGGAGTCATGCAGTACATTGCTCCCTCCTACGTATATCTCGCGAAGAGACCATGAGGATAAAATCAGAGAGCTTAGAGCCCACACAGAGGCATGCCGGCAGTCCTTCTTTCCACGAACAATACGAGACTGGAATAGAAGGGAGAACCGATAGAGATACTCAAGGTACCCTCCGCCACACACCGTCAGGTGGTTTGCGGAGTATGGACGTAGATGTAGATGTAAGGCACATGTCGCACTGGACTGTGCGTGTTCAGTACGGACTAGGCATCAGTGCAGGGTGTTTACGAGTAGTGCATATTTCGCATTTGTATTCAGAGACTGAGGTCGACGTACAAGAAAAGACCTAACAAGAGTTCCAAAGAGGGCAGATTGTGGGGGCCCTATTAGCTGGAGCATCAGTAACCAAGACAGTCAACTTATTGAATGTTTCAAGAACAACTGTTTCAACAGCCACGGCAACCTTCACAAAACATGGAAAGACATCATCGTGTAACAGTGATAGTGGGCGCAAATCAAAACTAAAAAGACAGAGACCGTCATACGCTAACATGAGTTGTGCCAGAACAGGACACAACTACGGTGGCTAAAGTGACTGCAGAACTCAAGGGCCATCTTTGAGGCCCTGTATCTATCGACGCTGTCCGCCGAAAACTCCATAAAGCGAATAGTCATGGACGAGCTGCTGCATCAAAACTATTAGTGATGACAACCAACGCAAAGAAGCGTAAAACGTGGTGTCTGGAGCGTAAATCCTGGACGGCTGATCAGCGCAAACATGTCATTTGATCCGACGAGTCAATGTTTTTGTTATTTCCAATATCGGGCTCGGGTTTATGACTGGAAAACGCTAAAAGAAGCCTACAATCCTGATTGCTTGATTCAAACAGTTTAACATGGAGTTGGAAGTGTGATGGTGTGCGCAGCCATATCATGGTATTCTGCTGGTCCCATCATTGCTCTCAAAAGACGTGTTACAGCCAACGATTATGTGAACATTTTAGGTGATCAGGTGCACACAATGATTCACATATAGTTCCCCAACAATGATGCCATATTTCAGGACGATAATGCACCCATTCACACAAACAGAACAATAAAAATCGTGGTATGAGGAGCATGAAACTGAACTGCAGCCTCCTCCCTGGCCAGCATAGTCCCTGGACTTGAACATTATCTAGCTCTCGTAGGCAGTATTGGAGTGCAGACTCCGGAGCTGATTTCCACCTCGCTCGTCACTACAGGAGTTAGAAGAAGTTCTGATCGAAGAGTGGCATAACATTCCACTTGAGACTGTACCATCATTATATGCCAGTACTCCAAGAAGAATCGCAGCTGTATTGCGGCAAGTGGGGGTCCAACACCTTATTAATAAACGATTCCCAAGTAAGGACAGGTGTTCACGTTATTTTGCATATCTCCTGCATTTCTGAGCATTCTTATTTAGACCTAACGTTCAACACTCGCCCAACTTTGACCACATGCGGCCATACACTGCTTCTCTCCACAAACTACTCCACAGCAGCACACTTACTTTACACATTGATAGACCACAGATTGTTAAATACAAAGGAAACAACATATTGGCCAAAGATTAATTAATTTCTCCATGGTTACATATCTCTTTGACATTTGTATTACAGTAATCAAACCAATCGAGACATTTTTATAAGAAAAAATTGCAAAAATTATGACAATTAAGAAAGGGCGTCGCAAAATGCATGATAAAACATCTTTGAATCGGAAATTGCTCTTGGTATTGTTTTCTTACAAATCGCATGGGCTTTCTTTCATTTTGCTGCATTGTAGGTCGCTAGACGTGCTTGTTCGAGTTTTTCGCCTGCTTAGAAAATGTATTCTACAAAAACATGCACTTGATTTCATCACACCTTCTTATAAACTCTTTCTAAATGAGCCTTTAATTGCCTGTGTAGCATATATTCAACAGAAAGTACTTTCAGACACAAAACACTCTTGGATGTTCTTCATTTTTCACAACAGTCCAGTTGAAACCAAAATTTAGGTAGCTGCCGTGGTATTATATATACTTGCGTAATATCTTCATTACCACTTTCCTTGCTGTCCTCAATGGGTTCTTGCTTTATACATCCACTTAACAAATTAAAAAACTTTTCTATAGCTTATCAGTTTTATCAGCTTTATAAGAGCCACAATACAAACTGATTGAAATCTCAGAAATCGCTACTGGTGCTAAGGCTAAAGTGCGATAGTTCAGCTTTGAGGTTATGACTGCCTACGCAGGCTGGCCAATATCGAAAGTGGCATTCCTCCGTAGCCACACAGGTTGACACCAGAAATGAAATTCTACTCATATGTACTCTTTGCCACTAGGTATACAAAACAAATCTATGGCACCCCATGCAGTCATTCAGGTTAAAGACCACTGCTCTAGATAATAATCTCATTGTACTTCGGTACTCTGTTGCACCTTCATTGTTCTCTTGCTATCTGAACTCATGCAGTGTGAAGTTAATGGTGGTGTTCATTATGTCTCCAGACTGCCAAAGATAAGCAAACCAATTACTCTGACGTCTAACAGAACCAGTTCCCTGAATACATTTTTAGGCACATTTGTTTCCTGTTGCTTTTTGGATACCTATGAAGACTTTTTTCCCACATTCTTCTCGGCGAAAGGTACACCGTCGGACATTTCGTCCCTTCTCTAAGGTCACCGTGGGGCTGCATCCCCACTGAATGTGATCGCACCTCTTTGGAGTGCAGCGTGACCGCAGTTTTTGCTCTCGTGTATGGGTTGGAACCACTAGGGACTCTTCAAAACAATTCGACGCGATTTGAGCGTGATCCGAAGCTGCAAAGCATACTTATGCTTATTCAGTTCTCTGTTTAGTGCCCTCCCTGGAGTAATCACGAGCTTGTGCGTGGGTAAAATGGCAAAGCGTCCTTTTAGGACCTCCCAGTTGGGTAAAACCCTCGGCGCCACCCACGGACCTTTATTGAACACATCGTATGTGCACCTGTGAGAAACTTAGACACCAATTCAGCCTCATGGCTGCTCCAAAGCCTGAAGGTAGGCAAGCCCTACCTAAGGGGTGTCGAATGATCTGTTAACTAATTGTGGGGTAGTTCTCTTTACCTGTCCTTTGCGGCTTCAGAACTGTGGCCACGCGGGGTAGCCACGCGGTCTGAGGTGCCTCATCACAATTCACTCAGCTCCCCCCGTCGGAGGTTCGAGTCCTCCTTTGGATGTGGTCGTGTGTGTTGTCCTTAGCGTAAGTTAGTTTAAGTCTAGGGACTGGTGACCTCAACAGTGTGATCCCACAGGATCTTACCACCAAAATTTTTCAGGATTGTGTTAACGATATTTTTCCGAAAATACACTGCTTGACATAAAAAAAGGCGAAACACTCCCATGATCAGATGGTAGTGTAACTTTGTACACACAACACACTGTCACCAGGTGTGTAAATGATAAGGATGGCATTTGTCTGTGATAGGAATCGTTCTTGTGCACGTTAAGTGTTGCTACCAGGCGCCGTATAAGAGGCCTGAACATTGTGAGATGTAGAGAGTGATCACAGTAAAGGCGATGGAAATGCCACGTACTTGTATGAGATAGTGTCATTAGCACGTGACACTGTTTGAAAGGGGCTGGCCGGTATGGACGAGCGGTTCCCTGCGCTTCAGTCTGGAACCGTGCGACCGCTACGGTCGCGGGTTCGAATCCTGCCTTGGGTATGGTTGTGTGTGATGACCTTAGGTTAGGAAGGCTTAAGTAGTTCTAAGTTCTACGGAACTGATGACCACTGATAGTGCTCAGAGTCATTTGAACCATTTTGTTTGGAAGGGGATCATTATGCATGTCCAATTGGTTGGCTGCTCCAATCGTGAACATCTAGATCTGAGAGGCATTTGGATGAGACAGTAGTCCAATGTTGGACTCCATGGGAACATGAGGATAGACATACTCATCTTCAAGGCTCCAGTCGACCGTGTCTGAGCACCAAAATCGATCACTGTATTGTAAACCGAGCACACGGTAACATCTTTACATCTGTGCCTGCCACTGGAGAATAGATAGTTGACTCACTGGAATATTCTGTGTCATCCTGCACCTTTGATTGCAAATTAGCAGCATCCAGATTAGGGAACTGGACTCCAGTGCATAGGCCGCTGTTAACACCACAGAACAAACGGCTGTGTTTGGAGCAGTGTGACGATCGGGAAGTGTGGACTGCTGACAAATGGGGTCGCATTCTGTTCAGCGATAAATCAAGGTACTGCATGAACATGGATGACATTGTTAGCGAATATGGCGGTAATCTGAGAAGACATTCCATTCTTCTAATGTTTTAGAGAGGCACAGTGGTGGTATTCCTAGGTTCCTTGTGTACAGAGCCATCAGATATGATGTTAGGTCACGGCTGGTAATGACTGGTCTCCATGGGAACGTGAGGACAGACATACTCATGGTCAAGGCTCCGGTCGACCATGTGACAGCACAACCGTATGTCATGGACATACTGCTTCCTCAGGTGTTAACTCTCATGTGGCAGTATTGTGGTGCCACTTGACAACAGGACAATGCTCGTCCGCTCGTGACACATGCGACTATGAACTGCCTGTGTAATTTTGAGGTACTTTCATGGTCAAAAAATGGTTCAAATGGCTCTGAGCACTGTGGGACCTAACGTCTGAGGTCATCAGTCCCCTAACTAACCTAAGGACATCACAAACATCCATGCCCGAGGCAGGATTCGAACCTGCGACCGTTGCGGCCGCGCGGTTCCAGACTGAAGCACCTAGAACCGCTTGGCCACACCAGCCGGCTTCCACGGTCAGCTAAATCCCTAGATCTCTCCCCAATCAACGGAACACGTGTGCCGCGGCCCTACATCTACATCTACATCTATGTACATACTCCACAAGCTACCGTATGGTGTGCGGCGGAGGGTACCCTGTACCCCTACTAGTCATTTCCTTTCCTGTTCTATTCACACACACAGTGAGAGGAAGACGGTCTATATACTTCCCTACGAGCCCTAATCTCTTGTGTCTTGTGTTTGTGGCCCTGGTTAGCTGCAGTAGAATCGTTTTGTAGTCAGCTTCGAATGCCGGTTCTCTAAAAAATTTTTCCTCGACAAGAACCCATTTGAATTTCCGAAAGATCTCTGTAACACTGTGAGTTGTTTGAACTTGCTCGTAACAAATCTAGCAGCCCATCTGTTTTACTTTAATCTGACCTGGTACGGATCCCACACTGAAGCAGTACTCAAGAAAGCATCCTATATACGGTGTCCTTTACAGATGAACCACACTTCCCTCAAATTGTCCCAATAAACCTTCCCTACCACAAGCCTCACATGCTCGTTCCATTTCATATCGCCTTGCACTGCTACACCCAGACATTTAAATGGCGTGACACTGTCAAGCAGGATACTACTAGTGCAGTATCGGACCATTATGGTTCTTTTTTTCCTACATATCAACATTAACTGAATCTTTCTACATCTAGCGCTAGCTGCCATTCATCACACCAACTAGAAATTTTGCCTAAGTCCTCTTGTATCCCCCTACAGCCATTCAACTCTGACACCTTCTCATACACCACAGCATCATCAGCAAACAACAGCAAACTATTGCCCACCCTGTCTGACAGGTCCCTTACGTATACAGAACGTAACAGTATCTAGGAAAACTCCATCCTGGTACCAGTATCCAGGGAATCGATGACCAGTTACAATATTTGTGATTCACATTGCCTCAGGAGAGGGTACAAAGGTCTTACGACACCCTTTCCAGCTGAATCAGGGCGTATACAGGGTGTTACAAAAAGGTACGGCCAAACTTTCAGTAAACATTCCTCACACACAAATAAAGAAAAGATGGTATGTGGACATGTGTCCGGAAACGCTTAATTTCCATGTTAGAGCTCATTTTAGTTGCGTCAGTATGTACTGTACTTCCTCGATTCACTGCCATGATTTCATACGGGATACTCTACCTGTGCTGCTAGAACATGTGCCATTACAAGTACGGCACAACATGTGATTCATGCACGATGGAGCTCCTGCACATTTCAGTCGAAGTGTTCGTACGCTTCTCAACAAAAGATACGGTGACTGATGGATTGGTAGAGGGGGACCAATATCATGGCCTGCACGCTCTCCTGACCTCAACCATCTTGACTTTTATTTATGGGGGCATTTGAAAGCTCTTGTCTGCGCATCCCCGGTACCAAATGCAGAGACTCTTCGTTATCGTGTTGTGGACGGCTGTGATACAATACGCCATTCGCCAGGGCTGCATCAGCACATCAGGGATTCCATGCGACGGATAGTGGATGCATGTATCCTCGCTAACGGAGGACATTTTGAACATTTCCTGTAACAAAGTGTTTGAAGTCATGCTGGTACGTTCTGTTGCTGTGTGTTTCCATTCCATGATTAATGTGATTTGAAGAGAAGTAATAAAATGAGCTCTACCATGGAAATTTAGCGTTTCTGGACACAAGTCCACATAACATATTTTCTTTCTTTGTGTGTGAGGAATGTTTCCTGAAAGTTTGGCCGTACCTTTTTGTAACACCCTGTAGACAGGCCAGAGGGGGTCACATCATACTGATCAATGGGCTCATACTATCAAGTTCATTGTAAATCTGACTTGATACCATAATGTTGTGTTATGTTATGTTATGTTAACTGGGGAACTGGAAATGACGGAGAGGCTCTATGCCCACTGCAGCTGCAGTTCGGCCCTCGGTGGACTCCCCCCCCCCCCCCCCCCCCTCTTCCAAGGAATCTCTCACAGTAGACGAGTGTAGAGTAATGGTAGTGTATGCATACATGGAGAACTTGTTTGCACAGTAATCGCCGACATAGTGTAGCTGAGGCGGCTATAAGGGGAACCAGCCCGCATTTGCTGAGGCAGATGGAAAACCACCTAAACACCATCCACAGACTGGCTGGCTCACCGGACCTCGGCACAAGTCCACCAGGCGGATTTGTGCCAGGGACCAGGCGCTCCTTCCATCCCGGAAAGCAGGGCGTTAGACCGCACGGCCAACCGAGTGGGCAACTTGATACTGTAGTCACTGAAATAACGTGACATACCCACCCAACTCATGAATTTTAATTTAGTTTCATCGTACTCTTCTGGTTGCATATTGTTTTCGTCAGGCAATGTATATATTGGGGGCCAATGGCCTTGCTGCATTCCTTTCAGATCACTGAAGTCACCCACAAAGGTGGGTGACTGTCAGGAGTTGTTACCAAGTGTGGTGCACTTAGCCCTTGTGAAGCAAATTGAGGACCTATCTGAGTGAGAAGTAGCGGCTCTGGTCTCATGAACTGGCAACAACTAGGAGAATGGTGTGCTGGCCACATGCCCCTCCATATTCACTCCCAGTGACATGTATGGGCTGAGGATGATACGGCATGGTCCATACCTTTGACCCTTTTGAAGCCTGTTTGGACAGAGTTTAATTTATAGTTTTTAATTTACATACTGGTAAGTATTCTGTGCCACGAGTTTTACAGTGGTTTGCAGAGTACATATGCAGACATAGAGGGCAGTGCCGCGGGTCCTCGACCTCTCTGGCAGTGCTAGAAGACTTCTGCGAGGTATTTCAGGAGCCGCCAACAGCGGCAAGCGTTCGCCGCCCGGCGCATCCAGGCAAGCCGACTGCCAAGGGCCGCCCACCACAGCCACACGCCTCATGCCTCACACCTTCCAAGCGGTCCCTCTGTGGGGGCAGGGCAGGCGCCGACCTGGCGGGCTGAGCGACCATTCACACCAGAGGCGCGCTGCAGCGCTACACCACGCCTAACATCCAGATATACAAAGTAACTTCTGACATACCACAGGGGTCTGTTCTAGGACCATTACTGTTCACGACATATAAAAAAGATCAGCACACAGTGTCGCGAGCTCCGTGAAGCTGCTCACTAATGATTCTGTTGTATGTTGTCATTGTTGGGCTCTTTAGTGGAAGAGTGCTCTGATGCAGCTCTCTACACTATTGTGTCCTATGCAAGTCTCTTCATAACTGCTGCAGGTACATTCTTTTGAGCCTGTTTACTGCACTGAAACCTTGGTCTACCTTTACCAATTTAAACTTCCCGCTCCTCACTTATTCCCATTATCAAACTGACAATACCTTGATTCCTCAGTATATGTCCTATCAACTGATCTACATATGTGTCTACGTTCATACTCCTCAAGACGCTGTACGGTCCGTTGCAGAGCATACATTGTACTGTTACTAGCCATTTCCCATCCTGCTCCACTCGTAAATAGAGTGATGGAAAAAATCGTATGAAGTTACTAATCACTCTTTCATCGAACACATTATGAATTGCGTGCAAAGAAACATTGACCTACGAGCCCTTGCTGAATCCTGTTCTCTTTCAATCAGTTCATTAAAAAAAATTGCAAAATGTTTTACACATGTCTTTCACTTGTAACTGTGTCAATGAAAGAAATTGGGCCTTTTATTCTGTCACCACTAACTGTGCACCACATCCCTATTTTTTAATTGTGAAGGGGTTCCTCAAGAAGCACTACAGGTCTATCTGCATTCCAATGTTGACAAATTCAAAATGGTTCAAATGGCTCTGAGCACTATGGGACTTAACATCTGAGGTCATCAGTCCCCTAGAACTTAGAACTACTTAAAACTAACTAACCTAAGGACATCACACACATCCATGCCCGAGGCAGGATTCGAACCTGCGACCATAGCAGTTGCATGGTTCCGGACTGAAGCGACTAGAATTGCTAGGCCACCACGGCCGGCCAATGTTGACAGTTTTGAGAATTAAAATACCTGTGTTAATGGAACTGAACCTTGTCTGAAAACTAAATGAGGTAAGGATCCATTTCACTGCCATGTACTTGTTTCAAAACCCATTCACAAAACTGAACCCTGTGTGCAGGACCACTAAGTTTAAGTTCTTGTACTACTGATACTTCATACGGCCTTAGCTCAGCCAGCTTAGCACCTCTTTGTACATAGGTGCATGATATTTGTGTTTACTGCAAAAGACGTCTAACACACTTTTTAGGGGAATTTTCCAGACGGTATGTAATGTCATTGAGATGAGCTTCTGTGAGTACTGTACATCATTGTTTACGCTTCTTATCTCGAACACTTCCTTTTCCCATTGTCACTGCAGTTTCATCACTGCAGAAATTTCTGAAGTGACATCAAATACACTGCCAGAATAAAATGCAACACCTGCAAGGGCTATGTCTTTCAGGAACTAGGTGTAATGTACGCATCCTGAGGAGTTGCAGTGTTAGTGATTCATTTGTTTTGGTCACTGGAGAACAGATGTCACTCAGGAGGCCTATATTTGTAACTTCTGGTTTCACTCTACAGGCAGTAAGTGTGCTGAATTTCAAGGTGAACAATATTTGCAAATTTTATTCTAGGGCACAACTGTGCACCTCCAATGAGTATGTACTCCTGTTGAGTAGCTTCAGGCATTTGAATGGGTCACATTGTGGGTCTGCAAGATGATGGAAGGTAGTGTCGATAGACTGCTGCACACTTTGGCCACACTTCTTTCAGCAATAGTGCTGGCATACATCGAGATCGAAGCAAGCAGTGGTGGCTGATGAACAACATCCAGGCATGAAATCTGGGCTCATGTTGCATCTGCTTTGACATTAAGGACCATTGGGAACCATCTGCTTGCAGCAGAACTAAGATCATGTAAGCCTCTGGCGAGGATACTACTGACACCACCAAGCTTGGCTACTATGCTGTCATGAAAGAGTTGATTGGAGAGTGAAATGGGCTCTGTTCTAACTTTAGTGATGAGTGCAGATTCTGTCTATATGCAAGTAATGCACATACATGTGTACAGTATAGACCCGATGAAGTGCCTGTTCTGTAGTGCGTTCACCCATGATACACAGGTACCATATTAAGCTTCACGGCGTGGGGGGCCATAAATTACAGCTCCCAGTCACATCAGGTATTTCTGTAGGGTAAAGTAACCAGTGATCACTACATTAAACAAGCTGTTTTGCCTATGCTACTGTCATTTCTTTGATAGGAAGCTGATGTGCATTTTTAGCAGGACACTGCATGTCTGCATATGGCTTCTTCATAGTGTACAACAACTGCCGTGGGCAGCAAGATCACCACATCACTCACTAACCAAATATGTGTGGGACATGATGAAGTTAAAAGTTACGCATTTTGCACAGCCTCCTGTCACTCAGATATTCCATACCTTCCAGGAAGAGAGAATGTTCCTGCTGTTACACATTTGTGCTGGAAGACATTTTTATAACGGACCGCTAAACAACATAAAACTGTTAAATGGAAACATATTCAAGACAAAATTAAAGCAACTGTTAACTGATAAATGTTTTTGTGTATAATTTATCTTTATTTATAAACTCGTATTAATGTTCATATGTTTACAGACTATCTCCATGACAATAAGAGCTATTATGGGCAAATAAACCATTTATTATTATTATTTATTATTATGACAAGATATTGCTAAGCAATGACCCAGAATTGACCAAAGTGAAGAATTTAGGCTCCTATTCCTTAGAATTTCTAACAGTATTGTTACCTGCTGGATCATAGCTACTGTGTGGTAATGCTACAGGAAAATGTTAATTGCTTGCAGTGTGTGAATATTGTGAACTCTCTGCCTTCCAGAAGAGAACAAAAGTGTTTGACTACCAAATATTCATGGTTGTATGAGGACTGCCCAGAAAGTAATGCAATGCATTTTTTTCCTTAGCCAAAAAACAACGCTATGAATGCAAAACATAATGTATGTATTATTTGAAGTCTCCTGAGTGAGTGCACCAAGTTTCCATCACTTCCAACATAGAGTGTAGCTGCAGGACAGTTTCAGAAAGGCGTTTGTAGGTGATGTACGTTACAAGCAACATGACATGACTGAATTTCTCACTGCAAAGAAAGAAACTACAGGGAACATTCATGAATGCTTGTGTAAAGTCTATGGAGTATTTGCTGTTGACAAAAGTACAGTTACGAACTTGGCGTGGAGGGTGAGGTCATCAGAAGACAGTTCGATGAAGCTCCACGATTTGTAGCAGTCAGAGAGACTGTCCATGGCTGTCGCACCTGACATGTTGCTGTGAGGTGATGTTGTCATATGTGAGGATAGACACATTACTACTCAGCAGTTGGTGCTCTCTCAAACAGCAAAGGAGGTGTGGATGCAATTATCTGCACAAGATGGGTCCTGTGGCATCTGACAGTGGATCACAAATTGCACAGAAAAACATTTGTCTTGATTTGTTGCAACATTTTGAAGCTGAGAGGGAGGCCTTCTCATCCCGGATTGTGACAGGTTATGAAACCTGGGTTGACCATTTTGAGCCTGAAACAAAATGACAGTCAATGGAATGGCACCATTCCCACACCCCACAGAACCAAAAATTCAAAGCAACTGCTTCCACCGGTAAGGTCACGATCACCGTGTTCCGGTACTGTGAAAGTGTGATTCTAATTGGAGTGATGCCAAGAGGTGGTACCATTAATTCAGAAGCATATGTCAACACATTACCAAAACTTAAGATGCGCTTCTGGTGACTTTGGTGCCACAGTGACACAGGAGACATTTCACTGCAACACAATAATGCTCAGTCCCACACAAGTCTGAGGAATGCTGAACACTTTGCAAAACAGGGCTGGACAGTGTTACCACATCTGCCCTACAGTACTGACCTAGCCACCTCAGACTTCCACTTGTTTGGGCCATTAAAGGATGCCATTCATGGAAGACATTTTGAGGATGATAAGGAGATGATTCACAGAGTGAAGCACTGGTTCTGCCACGAGGACAAGGACTGGTACTGACAGGGCATACACATCCTCAGTTCACACTGTAGGAAGGCGGTAAAATGGTCTGGAGATTACATCGAAAAATAGGGTGTGTAGATAAAACACCATATTTTGATGTGTGTCATTCTCTTTATGTTCAATAAAGAATTGTTGAAGAAAAAAATTGGTGCATTATTTTCAGGGCAATCCTTGCAGGTATTGTAGCTACACTGTGTGCTAATGAGAGATTGGAGAAACATGCAAGTGATTAAAGCATTTCTTCTCACAGTTGGTGTAAAGAAGCACCTATAGCATTACCTGAAGCATCAACTATCGAAATTAAGAGAAGATCTGGTGAGGGATGAGCAAGCTCAACTTTCGTTAGCTAGTTATTTTTTTAACTACTTGTATGATTTGACTGTTGTGTCAGTTGATGTAACAGGTTGATTACCCTTCCTCTTGGCATTCTTGCACAGGATAAACAAACAATGGTTGTTTCATTTCTGCAGTATGTAGTGTCAAGCATGTATAGAAATTTTCCAGTTCTAAAGAATGGAATAGTTCAGCTACTGTTTTACAATGAAAAAAATCTTTGATTATTTTAACTTTCTCCTTGTAATGGTGAAATTCCTTTATGGGACACATGATAACCCAAGAAATCTTGTTAATGAGGTATTGGATAGTGGTTTGACACTGTGACATCATCTCAAGCTCTGTAATCTCCTTGAAATGAGATGGAAATGGCTGTACTAGCAGTTTTCAGGAGCACAACATTTGCCATCTCTTGAAAATCAAGTTTTGTCTGAGCTAATTTTTCTGGTGATAAGTGACCTGACTAGCTGCAACAATAGAATGCACATTGGTTGATAGTCGTTGAAGAAAAAAAATGGAAATGAGCATATGGCATCGTTGGCTGGGAGGCCCCAGTCAGGGAAGTTTGGCCGCCAAGTGCAAGTCTTATTTCATTCGATGCCACACTGGGCAACTTGTGCACCAATGATGGGGATGAACTGATGATGAGTACAAGACAACACCCAGTCCATGAGTGGAGAAAATCTCCAAGCAATCTGGAAATCGAACCCGGGCTCGCTTGCATGGGAGGCAAGCACATTACCTCCCAGCTAAGTAGGTGGACATTGTTGAAGAAATATAGTTCTTAAAAAATCATTGGTTAATTATGTTTTGGTAAGAACATGCATCTCTCTGAGCAAATGAGATGAGTTTTTGCCTCCTACTTCTACTTTACTTAGTAATTTTTTTAACTGTGTGTGACTGATTCTTGAAACTCTGAGGTAAGGTATACTTTTATATCCATGTATGGGGAAGCTCATAATGATTTGACATGAAATCTGAAATTAGCACAGCAACTTTGCTATCTAGTCATACCACAATTAATAATAGTTTGTTAGTTCATTGCTGATATTTGCAACAAAAAATTGAGATTTCAGTTCAAAAAACTATATTTTCACATTTTTCCCACTGGAAGGATTGTATTTTACAGCCTCATGCAATATTTTCATGCCAACGCCATTTGATGTTGACTTTGTCATGAAATAGTGTTTGTAAATTGGTGCAGTAAAACAGGAATAACGTTTATGATTTTTGTGTGCTCTTGTCCATGCTATGGGCTTACCAATAGTGATGCTACTAACAATAATTATTTATTTAGACCCACAATACAAAACTACAACAAGCACACATATATTTTTTACAGTCATGTTGCAATGGTAATGGTATAAAGAAACAAAAAATTAACTACTCCAACATATGGTTCTCCTGTTCTATGTATGGATGCGGCTGAGAAAGGATTGATTGTTTATATGTCTCTGCATGGTTTTATTAGCATAATTTTATCTTAAAGGTGCTTATATTTATGGGGCTCAAAAATAATCAAAATTACACAAAGAAAAGCAGTACAGTAACCAGAATTTTTAGTAGAGGAAAATGCCCAAATCTGGATCCCCATTTTGTTTTTGATTTGAAAAATTAGGAAACAGTAAAAAAGTGTTTTAAAACGTGTAATATTTTCTTTATAATATTACACACCAGCTGGATTTTACTCTTAGAAAATATCATTGGAAGTTATTATCAAACAGAAAAATTAATTTAAAAAATCTTACCCTTAGCAAGCAAAATCAGACAATTTCTGAAAATAAACAAAATATTACTTTAAAAAATTGGAAATGGTCTTAAGTTGGAAAGAGCACCGCCTAATTTCAAAGTGGGTATAATATAACACCGTCCAGCCCAGCTCTCAGCTGATACACTTCAATGGTGCAGCAAGTTCAGTGTTTATCATTTCCTGTGTTTTCCTTTTAATATAGTTGTGTGCTTGTTTCCATTTAAGAGGTAAAAAGTTGCATTTTGGAAGTCTAAATTTGGGTAGTCTGTAGTGGAGTTTTCGCTTCTTCTGAACAGACAGCTACATAGCTCATTGATTCATTGGTGTCCTTTGGCAACACACCAGGAGGGAAGCAAGTTGCACATCAAAGTTTCTGTCTGCTTTTATAGCTTACTTCTTCACTTAATGGTGCTAGTATGGTTGTATGAATGATGTGTGCCAACACAGTAGGAGCTGGCTGTAGTTCTCAAACAGCTGACAGTGGTTTTGGCTTCATGTTGCTGCCTCGAGGTGTAGCAGTGGCAGAGAACCTAGCACATTGCTTGGGACAGCTCAGGTGCTGCTCGGTTTGCCCACAGGCTCTGATACCGAGGCACCTCCTAGTGTACCTGATGCTGTGGATCCACCCTGAAAACAGAGTGAATGGCCTGTGGTAACGTGTTCGTGAAGCTTGAGTTGGAGAGACAATGTGGAGACCGGTCATCTGGCCTGGCCCATTCACCCTGTCAGTGGACTGGTGGCTGCCCCTTCAGCAGGATCCGAGCAGGACTTGAGGGGAAGTGTTTACTAGTTATCAGAAGCTCCAACATTAGGCACATTGTGGAACCACGTACATGGATATCTTTCCGGACCGGGAAGAAAGCCAATGTGTACCCAGCACGTCTTCCGGGGGCCACATTCGAGATGTGGAGGTGGTCTCGCCTGCAGCTATTGAGTGTGCAGGGTGCAGTCATCTGCAAGTTCTGGCTGTTGTTGGCACAAACTAAGCCTGTCACATACATCCTCAGGCCATTCTCAGTTCATACAGGTGGCTGGCAGAAATGGTGAAGGCTGCTGGCCTCTCACATCTACATCTACATCTACATCTACATATATCTACATATATACTCCACTAGCCACCGAGCAGTGTGTGGCAGAGGGCACAATTCGCACCAAAGTCATATTTCCCCCCTCTGTTCCACTCGTGGATCGCGCAAGGCAAAAACGGCTGTTTGAATGCCTCAGTACAAGCTCTTATTTCCCTTATCTTTGAATGATGATCATTACGCAATTTGAAAGTTGGTGGTAATAATATATGCTCTACATCCTCGGTGGAGATTGGATTTTGGAATTTAGTGAGCTGCCCCTTCTGTTTAGAGTGTCGTCTATCTGCAAGTGCGCCCCCCTTCAAACTTTCAATGAGATTTGTAACACTCTTGTGATGGCTAAGTGTACCAGTCATGAATCTTGCCACTCTTCTTTGGACCTTCTTAATCTCCTGAATCAGACCCGACTGGTAAGGGTCCCATACAGAAGAACAATACTCTAAGACTGGACAAACTAACATATTGTAAGCTATTTCCTTTGTTGAAGGACTGCATCTCTTCAGCATTCTACCAATAAATCACAATCTAGAGTTCACCTTACCCGTTACTAGTGGAACCTGATCGTTCCATTTGAGATCATTTCGAATAGTCACACCCAGATACTTGATTGATGTTGCTGTTTCATACACATACATTAATGGGGATTTTTGCGTTGTTATATGCAGTAGGTTATACTTATTAATATTGAGAGATTACTGCGAGTCATTATACCACACATTTATTTTCTGCAAATCCTCATTGATTTCAGAATGAGATTTTCACTCTGCAGTGGAGTGTGTGCTGATATGAAACTTCCTGGCAGATTAAAACTGTGTGCCCGACCGAGACTCGAACTCGGGACTTTTGCCTTTCGCGGGCAAGTGCTCTACCATCTGAGCTTCCGAAGCACGACTCACGGCCGGTACTCACAGCTTTACTTCTGCCAGTATCCATCTCCTACCTTCCAAACTTTACGGAAGCTTTCCTTTCTGGAAACATCCCCCAGGCTGTGGCTAAGCCATGTCTCCGCAATATCCTTTCTTTCAGGAGTGCTAGTTCTGCAAGTTTCGCAGGAGAGCTTCTGTAAAGTTTGGAAGGTAGGAGACGGATACTGGCAGAAGTAAAGCTGTGAGTACCAGCCATGAGTCGTGCTTTGGAAGCTCAGATGGTAGAGCACTTGCCCGCGAAAGGCAAAAGGTCCCGAGTTCGAGTCTCGGTCGGGCACACAGTTTTAATCTGCCAGGAAGTTTCCTCATTGATTTGTTCATAACTTTCATGTGATACTGCTTTCCTATAGATTACAGCATCACCGGCAAATAGTCTAAGGCCGCTGTCAATACCGCCAAACAGATTGTTTATGTAAATTGTAAAAAGCAGAGGACCTTTTACGCTGCCCTGGGGCACACCTGAAGTTACTCTTGTTTCTGTTGAAGTTACCCCTTTCAGGGTGACATACTGCTCCCTGTCTGTTAGAAAACTTTCTAACCAACCTCATATGTCATTGGATAGACCATAAGCATGCACTTTTTATAGTGTGCAAGCAGTGCTCACAATTTTCATCATAGTTCCCAGAATTGATCAGGGTTCCTTTGGTTCGGAGCTGAGTGGGGGTCTCAACCAAAGGATTCATCAACTCTGCAATGGTATTGGCTGCAGATTTCTAGAACTGCATTATCAGTTGTAGATTTTTAGGACTCCTCATGATAGGTTAGGGATACACTACACAAAGGAAGGAGTTACTTGGGTAGCATAGTACTTATGGAGTGCACATGACATAATTTTAGGCTTGGCAGAAGTTTGAGGTACTCTGATAAACACTCATGAATCAATGTGCAGCAAGGGAAGGCAGCTTGTGTTCAGAGTCAAGACACTTCGACTGTGAAAATTTTATCAGTAAATTGTCAAAGTAATCACATCAAAGTTCCCAAATTTACTGCCCTCCAGGAAAGTTCTCACACTCAAATTATTCTCAGGACCAAGAGCTGTGTGAAACTCAAAGTGGAAAGCTCTGAGATGTTTAGTGAGTCATGGAATGAATACTGGAAAGACAGATTAGATGCCATAGGAGGGGGAGTGTTCATTGCATTTGGCAAAAATAGTCTCTACTGAAGCCGAAGTTGAATGTGACAGTGAAAACATCTGTGTGAAACTAAGTTAATTGTTGGATGTTTTTAGCAGCTACTTGACTCTGCAGTAACAGTTCTAGAGTCATTCAAAGAATGTCTGTGGTCAGAAGTGTGTGAATACCCAGACTGTGTATTATTAGTTGGAGGCAACTTTAGCCTACAGAGTACAGACAGTGATATCTATAGATTCATTGGAGGGAGTACAGACACACAGTCATGAAAAGTTTTTCTGAAAACTTTCTAGAGCAGCTAGTCTGGCAGCCCACATGCTGTGAAAATATCTTTGACCATGTAGCTACAAATAGAGCAGACCTTATTGACAATGTCAGTACAGAAACGGGGATTAGCGATCATGATGTCATTGCAGCAACTATGGTTATGAAAGTTAAATCAGTTAAGATAATTCCACTAAGATGGATGTAGAGGAATTATAGGCAATGTTTAAGCAGATTGTAAATCATGGTCTGGAGGGTTATGTTCCTAGTCAGTGGATTAAGGATGGAAAAGATCCACCATGGTTTAATAATGAGATTCAGAAAATGATTAGGAAGCAGAGGCTTTTGTACTCTTGGTTTAAAAGAGAATGCAAAAAAGATGACAAGTAAACGTTAGTAGAGATTCATGTGCCCATGAAAAGATCTATGTGTGAAGCATACAACTACTACCATCATCATACCTTAGCAGAAGATCTGGCACAGAATCCAAGAAAATTCTGGTCCTATGTAAAATTGTGAAGTGGATCTAAGGCTTCCATGAAATCAGTTGTTGACCAGTCTTATGCAGCAGCTGAAGATAGCAAAATGAAAGCTGAAGTTTTAAATTTGATGGTCAAAAAACATTCACTCAAGAAAAGCATAAAAACAAACTGTCATTTGACCATCGAACAGACTCCCTTATGGATGTCATAGTAATTATCATCCCTGGCATGGGGAACAACTCACTCCTGTTTACAAGAAGGGCAAAAGAATGGGCCCATGAAATTTCTTGAGACTGATTCAGCATGATTTTAGAAAGCATCACTCATGGGAAACTCATCTTGCCATTTTCTCATATGATGTGAACTATGGATGAAAGGCAACAGGCAGATGCCATATTTCTAGACTTGACATGGTGCACCATTGTAGGCCATTAAAGAAGGTAAGAGCATATGGAATAGGTTCACAGATACGTGAATGGCTCAAAGACTTTTTAAGTTATAAAATCCTCAAAGGTGAGTGTTCATCAGAGACAAGTGTATTGTCAGGGATGCTATAGGGAAGTGTGATAGGACTGTCATCGTTCTCTGTATGGATAAATGATCTGTCAGACGGGGAGGGCAGCAATCTGCAGTTGTTTGTTGATGATGAAGTTGTTGTGTAAGTGAGGTGTTAAAGTTGAGTGACTGTAGGAGCCCACAAAGTGACACAGATGAAATTTCTTGTTGGTGTGATGAATGGCAGCTAGGTCTGTATGTAGAAAAATTTAAGTTAATGTGGATGAGTAGGAAAAACAAATCCATAATGTTTGGATGCAGCATTAGTAATGTTCTGTTTGACACAGCCATACCATTTAAATAGCTGGGTGTAACATTACAAAGTCATGTGAAATGAAATGGGTGTGTGAGGATTGTGGTAAGAAAGTGAATGGTCAATTTTGATTTATTGGGAGAATTCTAGGAAAGTGTGGTTCATCTGCAAAAGTGATTGCATATGAAATGATAGTGTGACCTATTCTTGAGTACTGCTTGAGTGTTTGGGATCCATACCAGGTCAGACTAAAAGAAGACATAGAAGCAGTTCAGAGGCGGGCTGCTAGATTTGTTACTGGTAGGTTCGAACAACATGCAAGTGTGACAGAGATGCTTCGGGAATTCAAATGGGACTCCCTGGAAGGAAGGCAACATTCTTTTTTAGGAACACTATTGAGAAAATTTAGAGAACTGGCATCTGAAGCCAACTGCCCAATAATCTGCTGCTTCCAACATACATTGTGTGCAAGGACCATGAAGATAAGATACATGAAGGCTTATATGGAGGCATGTAGACAGTCATTCTTCCTTTGTTCTATTTGTGAGTGGAACTAGAAAGGAAATGACTAGAAGTGGTGTGGGGTACCCTTCACCATGCACTGTACATTGGATTGCAGAATACTGATGTAGTTGTAGGTGAAGATAGAATTCTCTGTGGTTCCTTTGCCAAACCCAAGAGTCCTGCTATAGGATGTTCCTGTAGCCTTTCTTTCTGACAGTTTGGTTTTGTGATGTTTAAGAAGTGGAATAACCTGCTTTTTACCAGTAGTTATGACCTTGAAAGGGTGTTCAGTATTATTTCCCTCTGCCAATTGTACTGTCATTTTTCTTGAGTCATTGTGACTAAGCCTGAAGACGGAAACTTGTATAGCAACACAATAACTGAGCAGCTGTTCTTCAAGATATTTGCCCAAAATTGTATGTCCACCTATTTTGTTTATTGGTGCTTCCTCCAGTGTGTACTTCATGTTGGACAGCCTCATGAATGTTCTTCTTAGAATATTAAACTGTTTACTGAGAGTCTTCCAACCAATCTTTTTTTTTCCAAATCTTGTCAGTGGCTTTATTCATTTTAGAAGTACTCTATGGTATTGATTTTAATTAATCTTCTCCATTGTCCTCTTCATATCTGCAACAGAGTTTCAAGAGGATAAGAGTGTGTACTAATAAAGGCAGACTTTAAACATAGAAAAATAATGGGTCCAGTTTAAGCAATTGAAGGGGGCTCAATTTACACAGCTGCAACCTTCATTTTGTTAACCAAATAAATTCTTAAGCTTTTCTATTCAAGAATGCTGAATAGCTTACCTGCCAAAATGTAGGAGAAATAACAAAAAATGCAGCACACTGTAAAAACTTTTTCCACTGTCAAGACGTATAAAGGCAAACATATGAGTAACAAGTGGATTGGGCTACTTGTACATCCTTATTCAGAGTGGTAAAAGCCTAAACAACTGCTTACACTTGGTTCCACTAAAGTTCAGGAGGCTGCAGCGTCAAGAGTGAGTGGTCCATTTCAGGGGACAAAGTCCGGTTTAAGCACTTTCATTTATTTCTAAGGCTTTCAAGTGCAGTAGGTTGTTACTGACTTCTTTTGATGAAATTTTGAATACTACTATGGAGAATATGAGGTCTTCATTTTCAGATCTTTCAGACCATTGCATCCTACAGTGTAACCAGTGTCACATGGGACAAGACTGATTGCAAAAGATAAATTGACACATTGTATCACAGGGTTCATAGAAATAAATAAGGCAACTAATTATTTGTACTATATGTTATTCATTGTCATTAAATAAAATATTTCATTATTTATAAAATACTTCATTATTTATTAAAAATATTAAATTTTATATGAATTCCAAACAAACTAATTTGGCGACAATGAAGCTCTGCTTACTTCAAACACTATTCCCTACACGTCCATACTGTCCTTCCTTGCATGCAAAGTGTACAGACAGTGTTATCTGTAATGTCATGAAATACTGAAATATGTGATGCAAAGTGGGAAATGGTACAATGCACTTTCTAGTGGTTTTCAGAGCGTAGACTTAGAGATAAGGCATACAAAAATTCAGAGTGGATCTTAATGAATAACTCCTCTCTCACACCTTCAGCATTGTCTCATTGTAACTAACTCTCCATACCAGTTATCTTTTGTTTTATTTCTGCAATACATGTTTGAATGTACTGAGATCTACATCAGTGGAATAGCAATCCTTGACAGAAAAATCAGGAGTACATGGGACTAAATGAAACTTCTACTATGCTTATATTTCTGCTTATGTGTATTTCAGCTCCAGTGGGATCTGATAAGATTCTTTTAATATTAATTCATATATAATCATTAGATGATATTGCAGTTATGACTGTTACAAATTCTGAAACAAAAGCATTATTCTTCAATTTAACAATCCACAGTGGCCTTGTTGTTAGATTAGATGGGATGTAAGGTTAGGTTACGTTAATATCTGTTCCGTAGAAGATGAATTTGACACTCAGTAATGATGTGGAATATGTGAGGTGAACAAAAGACTTCTTTACACGGCATAGATTACTAATTTCTCTAGAAGAGTCTAGAAATTCACCTATTGAGTAGAAGGAGTTGTCATTTGGAAAAATCTTTTAATTTGTTTTGAAATGTTGGTTTATTATCTGTCAGGCTTTTGATGTTATTTGATAAGATACCACAGATTTTTGTGACAGTATAATTCAGCGCTTTCCATTTAAAAGTTAAATTTAACCCAGAGTACTGGAGATAAGCTTTTCTCCTAGTGTTGTAGCTATGCACATTGCTATTGTTTTGAAATGGGATGGGTTATTAATCATAAGCAGATACATATATTGTAAAGCTACAGTGAAGATCCCTAGTTCCTTAAAGAAATGTTTGCAAGATGATCTTGGCTGAACTCCAGCTATTATTCTAATTACACACTGTTATGCAACAAATACTTTTTTACTTAACAATAAATTACCATAGAATATGAAATAAATGAATGAAAATAGGCATTGTGAGCTAATATATACTTACTGCCAAAATTCAATAACCCTAATAGAATAAACAGTTGAGCTCAGATATCCTGGCAGATCATCAACATGTTTCTTTCAATTAAATCATTCATCAATGCACAAACAAAAAATTTGGAATATTCTGCCGCAGCCACAGACTTCTATACACATTCTATATTTATTAATGGTGTTGTGTCATTTACTATATGGAACTGTATATACTGTGTTTTATCAAAATTTAATGAGAGTCTATTTGTAGAGAACCACTATATAATTTTATGGAAGACATTACTTAAAATTTTCCTAACTCTTTCATGTTTGTTGGCTATGATTACTGTACTTGTATCATCAGCAACAGGAACTAGCTTAGCATCTTTGTAAATATAGAGTGGCAAGTCATTAATATAAATTAAGAACAATAAGGGACCCAAGATTGAACCTTGTGGAACCCCATTGTTGATACCTCTCCAGTGTGAAGAATCTTCTAGTTTTTGTGCATGTGATGGGAATGGTGGTCTTCCTTCCTCGAACATAACTGTATAAGGAAAATATAGATTGGTACTGACCGTAAAGATGACATGAGCTGCAACTAAGCACAACGAAAAAACAGCTACACACACACACACACACACACACACACACACACACACACACACACACACACACACACACACACACAAAACAGAAAATACAGTTATAGTTCAAAAATGTGTGCTGTGTTACAGTAGAGAAAGGTGCCTGTGTCCACTGGAGAAAGTGTGACAAGTTAGCCCAGAATTGTAACACAGCACACACATCATACTAACATGTGTAAAGTCATGTGATGATGGAGGTTTAAACCTCCAAAATGTGTTGTTTATATAAATAAATAGTGACTGGTAACAGCAAACTTGTTGTTTCATTTGATATCAATAAAAGTTATAGTAAAACCTAACCTAAAATGTGTGCAATATGGTACATTTATTTATGTTCAGAGTCAACTGCCAGAGCCTGCACTACTTTTTAATTCTCTGCAGGTCATTCTACAAACTGATACTATCTTCTGAAATTGCTACTTCCTTACAGACAACCACATCATATGCGAACAGTCACCAAGAGACTCTGATGCTTTCCGCTAGATTAATTATATACATTGCAAACAGTAATCATCATGTCACCCTTCCCTGGTACTCCAGAAATTAGTTGGGCGCTGATGACCACGCTGTTTAGCACCCGTAAACCTCAAACAAACACACACCTCCAGAAATTACATACAAATCACAATATCTCAATACTATTATACATGAACATCAGTCAGCATCTATGAATGAGGGTCTGATTTGGAGGAGGGGGGTATTTATGAAAGTGTGCAATTGTGACAACTACTGTACTCGACAGTGCAGTGGTCTGTGCATCTGCCTAGTACAGAGGAAACCTGAATTTGAATCTTGGTTCAGCACAGATCTTCAATTTTCCCCATTGATTTCAATGAATGCCCATTCACAGCCAATGTCTGTAATATCTTAGTGTCTTAACAACATAAAAGGTGCAAAACTAATGAGATATGTTTGGGTGTCAAAAGAGCAATGTGTGGAGCCTTCAATGACTACCATAGCAAAATCTTATCAACAGACCTCTCACCAAATCCAAAGAAACACTGGTCATGTGGTGACTATCACAGCAAAAGAGTTAGCGACCATACACTCATGGATACACAGAAACTGGAACTGAGGGTAGGAATGCAAAAGTACAAGTTCTGAATTCTCCAAATGTACTTTCATTAAAGAAGATATAGTTCTGCTCTGGTTTTGTTCTGATACCACTATGAAGATGAGTGACATGGACATTAGTCTCAGTGGTGTTGATTAATAGATAAAGTAGCTAAAACTGAACAAAGTTCCAAAACCCAACAAAATCTCTATCAGAATTTTTAAATCATTACATTAACTTCACTTTTTATGTAGATGAAGAAATTAAACAAAACTGCATATTTTAATGCTTACACAAAATATCAGCAGTCAGGGACTGTGGTCACTTATGTGTCAGTTGCGTTTGCATGCATCTGCGGGTATGTGTGTGTGTTCTTTGTCTGTTTTTGACAAAGGCCTTGTTGGTCAAAAGCTCATTGTCTGACAGTCTTTTTGTTGTGCCTGTCTGCAACTCAGCATCTCTACTATATGGTGAGTAGCAACTATACTTTTCATAATGTGTTAAATTCCATCTTGGATTTTCCTGTGCTTGAAACATAATTTTTGAAATTATGGGATATGCTATGTGTACAATACCATACCAATTTAGCTTTTACAAAATATGCTATTATTAATGAAAAAGTTATAACACATCATGTTTACATGCGATATGTTACAATAGAGAAAGGAGCCTGTGACCACTGGAGACAGTGCCACGGGTTACCCCCAAATCATAACACAACACACATACATACGTCAAACTAACACATGTAAATCCACCTGATGATGAAGGTTTAAACCTTTGAAATGTGTTGTGGACTGACTGGTAACAGTAAACTTGTTTCATATGACTGCATCTGCAATGGACTTAAGTGAAATGACCACATAAAATCAATAACCGGGAAAGCAGATGCCAGATAGATTCATAGGAAAAATTTTAAGGAAATGTAACTTATCCATGGAGGAAATGACATATGAGGCCCTTGATTGACTGATTTCAAAGTATTGCTCATGAATTTGGAGCTGTACCAGGTAGAAATTAAAGAAGAAATAGAAAAGACTCAACTAAGAGTTGCACATTTCATCACAGTATGTGCAGCGCAAGATCATTACAGATATGCTAACAAACTTCAGTGGCAGACACTACCAGAGGTGTGTTGTGCTTCACAGAGATGTTTACTATTGAGATTTTGAGAAAGAACTTACTAGAAAGAGTCAGACAACATTCTGCTTCCTCCCACATTCATCCTGTGAAATGACTGATGAGAAAATTTGAGAAATTAGAACTATTACAGAGGCTTACAAACAGTCATTCTTGAGTGGAACAGTGAAGGGGAGATCAGGAAGTGGTACCACAAATACCCTTTGCCACCATTAGGTGGTTTGTGGAATACAATGTACATGTGTACATAACTTATATCTAAAAACAAAGATGATGTGACTTACCAAACAAGAGCGCTGGCAGATCAATAGACACACAAACAAACACAAACAAACACGCAAAATTCAAGCTTTCGCAACCAACGGTTGCTTCTTCAGAAAAGAGGGAAGGAGAGGAAAAGACGAAAGGATGTGAGTTTTAAGGGCGCGAGCGCACGCGCGCCCACACACACACACACACACACACACACACACACACACACACACACACACACACACACACACACATCCATCCGCACATACACAAGTGTCTATGTACATAATGTCGAACACTGCTCTGTCAGCTGTCTAGTTTGAGGTGGAGATCACTGCAGTACAACATGAGGTATCCAGTCACCTACCTCCGGTAGCAGCAGGCAACTACCTGAGCTGGATACTGTATGCATACCACTTGGTGCCTTCACACAGCCAGGTCTCCCTCTGGGTGGACTACCTGCTAGTGGTGACCAACACTCTAGTGAGACACACATTCGAGCACTGGCTGTGATGGTCCATCCCTTGTTGCTGTACACTGGTTCGTGAAACCTTCCACCCAGTGTGGGCATACACCTACAGCTTTGGCAATGCTGGATGGTACAGTTTGAACACTGTCTATCCAGGTGTGGTATGTGGTGACCACAACTGAGACAAACTGTGTCTGACACACTTCAGGCACAGCTTTTGATGCCACTACCCGTCACTCCCAGCACGTGCTGCGCTGGCTCCAGAGCTGTCAGTTCCTGACTGTGGTGCTCAGTGCGCCGGCAGTCATCGATGTCATTGAGGGTTAATGATAGCCCACCTCCTTTGATCCCATCTCTGTTTCAGTCACCACAACCTCCACAACACACATCCCGGTGAGAAAATGGCACTGTTCCTGACCTAGGAATGGCTGAGTCCTCTGCAGTTCTGGGGTAATGTCCTGATGCCAACACAGCTAATAC
The DNA here is from genome assembly GCF_023897955.1 of Schistocerca gregaria. Classification (NCBI taxonomy): domain Eukaryota; kingdom Metazoa; phylum Arthropoda; class Insecta; order Orthoptera; family Acrididae; genus Schistocerca; species Schistocerca gregaria. Next base: position 184,586,989 of record NC_064929.1, read on the forward strand.
TGGTCACATAAACTTAAAATGCTTTCTTTTAAGTTTGTATAACAGCATCTGAGTTGTATATACAGAGGTGTAGTGGCTTTTTTCTTTTTGGAGTAGCTGTTTTTCTCCTAACAAAAGTAGTCTGAAAATAATTACCATACTTATCAGTTTCAGTAGATTTGCATTGGTCGTAATTTGTTGTTAGTATTATTTACAGAAGTTGCCAGCAGTGGCTTCTTCTTCCTGTTAAAGTATAATTTGACACATTCCACATGTCTGAAGACTTGCTTCGTGTTGGGCTGATGGAATGTGATGTGTGAAGATCAGATATATGCCAAGCTTTTAAAGATGGGACACAGCTGGGACACAGCTGGAATTAGAAGTTGTGTCTTTAATAGAAACAATTTGGAAGACAGAAATCATACCTGAAGAGTGGGAAACCACAATTATATACCCCATATTTAAGAAGAATGATCCCCTTGGGAGTAAGAACTACAGAGGACTTGCTTCGCTGGATGTCACTTATAAAATCCTATCAGTATCCCTATTAAACAGATTGACCCCAAAAAGTAATTAAAGAACTAACTGGGGACTACCAATGTGATTTCCACAGAAATGTATCCACATTAGAGAATTTTTTCGCCTTAAGACAAATAACTGAGAAGGGGTGGGAATTCAGTTTAGATGTCCTGTCAGTATATGCTGTTGTATGTGATAGCATATACCAACAGAGGCTCCTAAATATAATGATGGAATTTGAAATACCCTCAAAGTGAAACAGATTAGTTAAAATGTGTACAGATGAAGCAGAAAATTTTAAGGTGTACACTGGACTGAGACAAACGGTTGCCATTTCACCTATTTTATTTAGCTTCACCGAGAAAGGTGGTGCAGTGTTTGGAAGGATGATGATTCAAACTCACATCTAGCCATCCTTATTTAGGTTTTCTACGATTTCCCTAAATCACTTCAGGCAAATGCCGGGATGGTTCCTTTCAAAGGGCATGGCTTACTTCCTTTCCAGTCCTTCCCTAATCCAGTGGGACTGATGACCTTGGTGTTTGGTCCCCTTCCCCCAAATCAACCAATCAGCCAATTTAGCTTCATCTTGGAGAAGATTGATAGAGAATTTAGTAGAACTAATCCACGTGGTATCCAAGTGCAGGTGGTGAATATTAGTTGCCCACACAGATGATGTAGCATAAATAAGTAGTTCAAAAATAGAACTGATCAGAACAATGCAAAATTTTACAAAATTGCTGAGAAAAGAATATTATATGTTAATGAAGAAAATACAGTGTACCTGGTCATAAGTAAGAAATTCAAAGTGATGCACCTTTGGCTGTGTATGGATTCATTTTCAAGATAGGTGACCACTTCAAGTACTTGAGATGATGTTTTACAAATGACAGTAGAACAGATATCAAATAGATGCCCATTTAGCAACAGTGAATAAAATACTTTTTTAGCTGTATCAAAATTTTAAAGAACAGATCACTGGATACAATGTTGATAGCATTATATGGATCTGAAGCTTTAATATTTAAAAAGTAAGATGATATAAAACTGTCAGCATGTACAAAAAAAATACTAAGAAAAATTTATGGAACAGTGCATGATGAAAATAACAGGGAATGGAAGATAAGAAAAAAATGAATTACAAAAGCCGTATAAACATCGTAACATTGTCGAAGTGCTAAAGAAAAGAAGATTGAACTGGGCAGGTCATACAGCAAAAATGACAGAATAGACTGTCTGGGATAGCATTTTGTAGGACAGTAGATGTTATGAGAGGAAGTCCCGGAATGAGAGGAAATGCAGGAGGACACCCCTAGGATGAACCAAATGGATGAACAGTGCATTTCACTGAAACAAATGGAAGAGGCTCATAGAACAGGCATGTGTTCAATAATGCCCTTGCCATATGTAAAGCAAAGTAAGAGATTGCTTGCAAAACAGTTGTGCAGCCATTGAATAGAAAACTACTCTAGTTTGTGAACTCCATGCCAAACAGAACTGATGTGGGATATTACCCTGAATCCTTTACAAGACAAAATTGCATTTTTTGTGTGGTCAAGCCTTGCCATCCATTCGTATGTTTGTGTCATGAGCAAGCATTACTGTTCCTGGTCCACCTTTAAAGGTCACTGGCAGATTATTTATATAGATTAAGAACAAAGTTAGCCCCAGTGCTGGTCCTTCTAGAACCCTACACATCCCATTCTTCCATTCTGAGGTTAGTTTTATTCCCACAACACAGCCTGTCAAAGTTTCTTTCTGTTATGAAACAGAAATATTATGTTAACCAACACAGGGATTAATTCTCAAAACTTAAATATAATGTATTTTTATCACATTTAAGGGGGATAGGATGTCAAACGGGATGACTTAGAGCAGGAGAGACACCACAGGACATTTTCATTTCCACTGTCTATACTTTTAAAAATAAATTCATAAACCTTTGTCAGAATGACCAGAAAGGATTCAGGATCTACACTTATGGTGGTGGATGTTCAAAAATATAAGAAAATAATTTATTTTTTTGACAATTGTATTTCACCTTTTTTTCACTTACCATTGGCTGCATTTGTTGCTATAGATACCCTTTTCTTCGTAAGTAAGGGAGATTCTTCGATGAATTTTGCACAGCATACAAACCATACTTACAGGTGTATAAAACTCTAGAATTTTCCAAATCTATTAAAAACTGTGGTAAAAATTGAGATAACTAACTATGAAATTTGAGTTTTTTCTAAACATGAAGTTTAAAATATAACAGCATATTCATTTTTTCATAAATTAAATAATTTCTAGAGTTTCACACACCTGTAAGTACGGTTTGTATGCTGTGCAAAATTCATCAAAGAATCTCTCTTACTTATGAAGAAACGTGTACCTATAACAACAAACACAGCCAAAAGAAGTGAAAAAGTGATTAACTTTCACATGTAAAAAAAATTATTTTGTTATGTTTTTGAACTTCCACTACTATGATTGTGAATCCTGAATCCTTCCTAATCGTGCAGACAAAGTTTTATGAATTTATCTGTAAAAGCATAGACAGTGGAAATTAAAATGTCTTGTGGTGTTTCTCCTGCTCCAAGACGGCCTGTTTGATGTCCTACCCCCCCCCCCCCCCCCCCCTTAAGTAATTACACTTTCTCTGGTATAAGCAGATATTTGACACAAACAATGACACAAAGACACCCAACTGTGGTGGTGGCAGCAGTCACACTTCTTATTATACAGTCTGTTTGACTGTTACAGGTACAAACAAAAGAGGTAAGCAGAGGGAAATGAAACATGCAATCAGTCCCAGTAAACATAGGTCCATCAGGTCTGCCTGATAAAGCATATGCACAAGTGCGGCCATGCCAGTGTTACAACACTGTTAATGTCTAAGTCTCTGTTTGTATGATGTTCTTTATGGTGAAATTATGTGTGCATGCCACATGGATGATGGTGCACTGTCACCCTTTCGTGTAGCTGTTTGGAAATATATGCCAAAAATCTTCAACAAAAAGCACATCGGTAGTGGCTCAGGTGGCTCTCCAATACTATGGTGTCCCACATTCCCTGACTTGAACCTGTAGGACTATTTACATTCCTTTTTCTTGGATGTTCAAAAGCTTTGCTATATCTCAGCCTTGTTGATAGTGTCACCGAATTCCAGGAATGTAGTGTGGGTGGTTTTCAGTGCACTCAGAACACACCTAGGATTTTAACAATCACTTTCTAAGTGTAGTAGCAAAAACAAGATTAAATGGTTCTTTTGAAGAATCAAGAGAATATAATGTCATTTCACAAAAATTTAAACAACTAGAAGTGGTACAAACACCCTTCACTGAAATTTAAAAAATTCTAGAAATCAAAGGTGGTGAGTTATTATTGATGGAATTTCAAACAGAATTGTGAAACGTTGTTCCAGCTTAATAAATAATGTCCTTCGTGATATATGAAGTGCATCACAGGCCCAGGGAATTTTTCCAGACATGCCAAAATATGTAATTGTTAAACCACTTCATAAGAGAGGTAGCAAGACAGATTTAAGCATCTTTTTCCAAAATATTTAAAAAAAAGTTATGTACCCAAAAGTAGTTTCACACTTAAGTCGAAACAATTTATTTGGCCATCACAGCTTGAATTCCAGAAGAGTTGCTGGGCAGAATGCTAATTATACGTTCATTCATCAAGTAGTAAAAGCCTTAAATGATAAAATATCGGGTGTTGGTACTTTTTGTGATTTTGCCAATGTATTTTTGTACATCATTTTATAGTATCTCTTAACACATATCTCTTAAATGGAATGTACTATAGTGTGAATTGTGAATGAGTACTTACTGGCATAAAGAGAGAGAGAGAGAGAGAGAGAGAGAGAGAGAGAGAGAGAGAGAGAGAGAGAGAGTTCGCGCGCGCGTGTGTGTGTGTGTGTGTGTGTGTGGAACATATTCTCATTATATTACACTCATGACAAATTGATTTAGTCCACTCTTATTGTATCCATCCATATACATAAAATATGAAAAGGATCAATAAATAACTTAAATCAAATAAAACCTAATGTATATTCATATTCACAGCGATAATTAAACATAAGTAAATTGTGGGTAGTCTTTCAAAAATTTTATTTGAACTAAAATTTTAAGGGTTTTGTATAAAATGCCTGTTGCATGCTTATCAGAAAGTTAATGTTATATGATTTTCTTAGCCAGTTTTTTCTTTGAAGCTGTTATGAGCTGCAATCTGCAGCAGTTGAAAGGAGTGACATAATTTCTCAACTAGCCAGGGTCCAAGACAGGGTGGCAGCTCAGATCTTCTTGACCTTCTCTCCGACGACGACGGGGTTGTTTCGGCGTATCTCTTCGGCGCCCATCTCGCGGTAGTCGAACGTGCACTGGTGCTTGTCGCTGTAGCGGTGGACGGCACAGAACAGGCCTCCGCACCGGCACAGGAAACCTGGGAAAAATATGCTTCAGTCTGGACAGAATACATGAATTCACACAGCATTGTGGCTGAAAACTGAGCTGTAACTGCTGTTTACCTTGTAGACTAAATGTAACATTCATATAAACTGCCCAGCTGCATGACAGTAAAATTTTATGTCATGTCAGAAAACATTCAGTTGTTCATTCAGACACTTTAGCTGACAAACCTGGGATTGCCCGGATATTTATTTTTTCAATTTTCTATTAGAAACAAAAACAAAAAATGAATAGTGTTTGTAGTATAATATTAAAAAAATTCCATTTACATGTATTCAGAAAACGTCTTTGAAATCATTCAGTAGACTTAATGTGAGATGATCCTAGACAGTTTCTGTATACTGGGCATAACTGCTTTGTGTGTCTACAATGCAATTTTGTAAATGTTTCTACAGCAACACCTTTTTCATAACTCTATAATCGCCCATTGTTTTCACTTACAATCATTTCTGCTTTGTCACTGAAAGCCATCGAAAGTGCTACCAGGTGTAAGGAATTTCTATAACTTGCCTGCAGGAGTGTCTTAGTAGTAAACACTAAATATATTAAAAATTCATGCATAATGCAGCATTTTTTCACCCACCTCAGTGTTTATGACATATTTATTGAACTGTGTGTCATGAAATGATATATTTGTGCAGGTACATTCAGCAGCATATGTCAGTGCTGCTTGTGAAATATGTTCCAAATACAGTTAGTAACAAAAGGGTAATAAATGCAAATATCATGCATGATGCACCAATTTTTCATGCATGTCATTGTTTATGATGTCATATCTCCTGAACTGTTATAGATAGGAGGTTCTTACCCCCATGGTGACTGTTGTCTTTTCATAATTTGTATGGATTTCTCCCTTACCTTGCATTTATCCTGTTGCATAGGGTCCTCTATTTTTAATGGTTTGACATTTTTTTCTTTTAATTTTGTGGACCAATACCAGTTGTCCATTCTGTTGCCACAATCACGAACTGACCTAAGGGAGGGAAACTGTGGGCACTGCCTGTCTGCGAATCATGTGAACTTTGTTCTGTGTATGTATCCATTCACTTTGTATATTGCATTTTCTGAAGTCAGGAATGGGGGACGAGCCTGGCATTTGCCTAAACAAGTGTGGAAAATTGCCTGAAAACCACACTCAAGCTAGTTGGTGTACCAGACTGAGGGTCATTTACATGTTGTACATGTTTGATCTGGTTGTGGCTTATCTTACTGAGTCACAATCTTGAGCACTGTCTTTTAAAACCAAACAACAGGAATAACAATGATATGGAACAGACAGATTGCTACTCACCAAGCAGGAGAGGCACTGAGTTGTAGACAGGCATAGTGAAAAAGACTGCCAAAACTGCCAAAATATTAAAGATTTTGGACAGACTCTTTCTTCTGTATTAGGAAACACACACACACACATTCACACAAGCATAACTCTCACAGTCACAGCCACTGTTTCAGGATGCTGGAGCCTGACTGTGACTGCATCTGACAGAGCAGTAGTAAAGGGTGGGTGGTAGGAGTAAGGAGGGGGCACAAGGTGAGGTGGTAAGGCTGTCAGGTGTAGTGTCGGGGAGCTGTATTGGAGGAGGGGTGGGGAGGGGAGGGATAGGAGAGAAGGAGAAAGGACTTGTAGGTGGGTTGGTGGGATATACACCTGTAGTACCAGTATGGGGATGTGGAAATAGATGGGTAGGTGGGAGAAGGTGGTTATGGGAATGAAGGATATGCTGTAGGGAGAGATCCCATCTCCACAGTTCAGAGAAGCTTGTGTTGATATGAAGGTTCCAGATGGCACTGACTGTGAAGCAGTCATTGAAGTGGACCACATCACATTGGATGGCATGTGTAGCAACTGAGAGGGCTAGCTGTCTCTCAGTCACTGTTTGTTAGTGGCCATTACTGCAGACAGATAGATGGTTGGTGTCACACCCATATAGAAAGCAGAACAGTAGTTGCAACTTAAATTGTAGAACACATGGCTGCTTTCACAGGTGGCCTTAAATGGGGTAGGATACATCTATGGCAGGGGAAGGGAACCCTGTAGAAAGGAATTTTAGAGAGTTTGGTCAATTCATGAGAATACATTCACCTCGCAAACACACAAAGTGGATCAAATTTTTAGCACCCTTTGAGCAGATTGTAAACAATTTGCCTCATGCAACAGGATACCCTCCACAGGAATTATTATTAAACAAACCTGAACAGAACCAGTGGGCTATGCCCATTCCAAAGCTAACCGCATCCACAACACACACATCTTTGGAAGAGAAAGTAAGACAGTCATACACTACGTTGTGCAATAAAGCCAAGATCAGGAAAGAGAAGTATGACAAACATGTTACAAATACACAAACCTATCACGTTGATGACCTTGTTCTTTTGCATTCACATCCCAAGTCTACAAAATTAGAACAACGGAACAGCATCCCGTCATGGTTGCCAGTTGTAGTGGTTAATAAAAAAAAGGAAAAGTGAAGAAAAGAAAAGGTTAAAAATGTGGGAAGAAATGGTGAATGAAAAGAGGGTTTTAAAATCGTTAATGACTGTGAAAAGGGGAAAGAATGAAATGCAAATCGGACTTTGTATTACAGAAAAGTTATTGGACTTTGTGATTCGGAAAAGCTATTGTTGGGGTGGTCTTTGTGGCGTTTCTGAGCAAAAGTCAAACCAATTTCCACTACAAAAATTATTGAAAGGGAACAGAGAATAACTAAATGTAACTGACAGGGGGAAATGGTGTACATAAGAGTTCATCCTTTACCATGTTAACATGTCTTTTTTCGTGAGGCGTCCACATCTTCAAAAATCTCCTACTTCATTTCTGTGTGAAAAATCTGCTCCGAAATCTTACAATCGTCCAGGAATCACTAATTTATACAAATTAAAATCATCTTGATACTGAATGCAATTTAATTTACTTTGCTACTTCCCTCCTCCGAATTTCATAACAACTTCCACAATACGTCTACACATTAAAATCAGATCAAGACTAGCTAATAAGTGTTTTACATCTGCCTTAAGCTTCCTCTCTCGAGAGACAAAAGAAACGGATAGAAAACAAAAAATGTTACAATTTTAGTATTTTCTCTGCCTTTGAGCGCTCACACCACCACGACAGTATAATTTATATCTGAGGGAACGAGTGTAGCACGGCAAAATTCAAAGTCCCGCTACACAGAGGGCTAACTGTCTCTCGGCCACCGTTTGTTAGTGGCCTTTACTGCAGACAGATAGATGGTTGGTGTCACACCCATATAGAAAGCAGGGCAGTAGTATCAGCTTAGATGGTAGATCACATGACTGCTTTCACAGGTGGCCTTTGATGGGGTAGTATACATCTATGGCAGGACTGGAGTGGCTGACAGCAGAAGGATGTTGAGACAAGTCTTGCATCTAGGTCTATTACAGGGATAAGAGCCATGAGGCAAGGGGTTAGGAGCAGGGATAGAGTAAGGACAATGATTCAGAGCGGATTTGGTAGGCAGTGGAAAACCGTGGTGGGGCAGACTGGGAGGATAGTGGAAGAATATTCCCCACTTCAGGGAACAATGACAGGTACTCGAAACTGTGGCGCAGAATTCTCTGATGGCTGCTCTTTCAGACACAATAATCCTTGGGCTCTAGGGCCCTGTGACAGTGGCTGTGTGTGTTGTCAGTTGTACTTGTGTGAATGTATGTGTATCTTTTCTACCACAGAACGACTTTATCCAAAAGTTTTAATATTTTAGCAGTCCGTTTTCATTGTGTCTGTCTATGACTCAGCAACTCTTCTGTGCGTTGAGTAGCAATCTGTCCTTTCCATAGCACTGTGTGTTGATCTATGCAAGCAGTACTATTTATTAACACATTGTTTTTCATAAACCTCTCCATAAAAAAGAGAGCTTTCAGTGATGTTGAATGTCAGATTATGTAGTAGGAAGTTAAAGTAAAACAACCAAATCTTCTGTAACACTAAATAGAAAGACTACTGTTGCTGATGGTGGTGATGTATATATCACAAGGTGTCATTGTTCTGAAGTTAAAGTATTCAACAAGCTCTAATTGAGAAATTCTAAACAACTGTGAAACCATTTCAGTTAAAAAAAGGAAAAATATTTTTTTTTTGACTACTCCTTTTATGAATTATTATATAATTAGCTAATCGAGGATTGTCAATTCTTGTAATTCTTGTTAACTGCATGGAAAATAACAATGCTCACTGCAAGCAAGTATTTAGTGATATAATACATATATAATATGGAGAAACTAATAACTACTGTTCTATTATAGATATCACTATGGTCAATTAGATATCAAACTAGCATCTAGAGATAAAACTAGATATTTAATATACAGGTACTTCCACTTTGATATACATTGCTGATATGCTGGGAGTCCAATAACTGTGACTTGACCAGAGACTTCAGTTAGCATACATGATGAACAGCCTTGTGACTTTTACCTGTGCATATATTCATCCAATAAAGTGTAAGTTTACTGTACCGTGTCATTTCTCATTTATATCATACCCACACTGTACCTGACTTCCATGCTGGTGACCCCAAAAATTCATGATGACCGCACATGAGTTAATTTTGACGTTGAAACTGTTTCTACACTATGATAATGTGATCGACGTGTAACTATTGTATGCTGAAATTTGTATGCTATTGTGACATTTTTCATTCTGGACCATGCAATGCTTCTTACCCAACTCTGCAACAGCCTACAGTGATTAATAATGCAAGTGAAATGCTTCAATGTCACGCTTTGACTTATGATGTTACTGCTGGACTGCAACAGATGATCTACTGTGGGATTTTATTGCTGTTCCAGCCCTGCAGAAATAGTACAAAACCACCTAACTGCAATATTCTGATAGCTCAAATTCACATTCATTTGCCGCAGACAGTGTGTCTTTCATGTCACAGATCAATTCATCTGACCCACCTTTGTTGCTGCCAACTGCTTGTATTTCAAACATTCATGCCACACCAGGGTCAGACCTGGAATGCACTCAGTTTCACCTGGGTCAACCTCAAGCCTGGTCCACAATTGTTGATGAGTCATTTGTAATGATTGGTATCACAAATGAACAATCACATTACATTTTGACCATATTCAATTTTACAATTTGCCTCCATCCATCATGGACAACTCGGGCATCCCTTGCCAACCCAAGCTCACAAAAACAGTGCTGGACTCTATGGTAGCATCTATGTCTACACCAGCTTCAGCCACAACCTGAAACAGGTCAGTGTTTGGCATCCCTGCCTCTGCACAGCCTCCAGTCCACCTGGATGGCCACCTCAAATGCTACATCCACTGAACTTCTCACCAGCTAATAAATTAGCAGATCACATTAGTCACACCACTCTTTCGACATATTCCATCACTTTGATCACATCAGAGTCTCCACATGCCAACATCCTCACCACCAACACCTCAACCCCACTTTATCAGACATACCATTGGCATCTCGTGAGGATACATTGGATGTTTACCGCATCAGTTACAGTGATGTCACCAGTTAAACACTCATAACTTCAATAAATGGTCCAGTCATATCTCACAAAAGCTCTAGCTATGTCAAGGCTGGTCACATGAATCTGTACAGAATCAATTCAACGAACAACTGAGTTGTGCCTTGCGAAACTGCCAGCCACAGCATGACATGTCACTTTGATTTGTGCAGAATCAATTTGAGAAACAGCCTAGTCATATCTCACGAAAGTGCTGGCCACAGCACAATTGCTCACATGCATTTGTATGTACCACTTCCACAGTCACCAACTCCACTCCTCTCTACTACTACTACTACTACTACTACTACTAGCACTATCTAACATAGTAAAATTAACAGAAAAATCAGTGCGTTGAAAAAAGTTGTTTTGACAGTTATATTTGTGGAAGTCAGGTACAATGCAGGTACCATACAAAGGAGGTATGACTTGTTATGGTAAATGTACATTTTATTGGGTGAATATATACACATGACTGTTCACCATGAACACTAAGAATGAACTGAAGTCTCTGGTCAAGCCACAGATATTGTACTAAGTGATGTCAGTGATGTATATCATAGTGGTTGTTCCCACAGAAGCCCCTACAAGGGCAGGTGGTTGTGAGTACATTATCTGTAGATCTGTAGTCTGGCCCCTATTTTAACCAGAACTGAGGTTGGAATCTTCCTACATGTTGGTCAAGGGGCCTGAAGAAGCAGCAGTAAATCACTGAGACTGGAAGCCAAATAAAATAACAGTTTGGAAATTAGACGGCTGAAAGTTATTTGATTTTACATTCTCCATGTAGAGAAACTCTGGCTCAAGTTTAAAACAATAGTTGAAGATGGACTGGATAGATATGTAGAGCAGTTCATAATGGGAGGGAACCTTCATGATATACAGTCACTTTAATGAAACTTCTAAAGAAACAGAGATTACTGCATAATAAGTGTAAAACAGAGCATAGGTCTACAGACAGAGAGATGCTGAATGAAACACATTTGGCTGTTAAGAGAGAAATGTGTGATGCCTTCACTGGCTGCAACAGCAGAATATTGTCAAGTGATTTTTGCAGAACCCAAATAAATTCTGGTCATATGAAAAGACTGTTAGCGGCACCAAAGTTAGTGTTCAGTCCCTAGTGATTGAGACAGGATCTGAAATTGAGGGGAGCAAAACAAAAGCTGAAATGCTTAACTCCATTTTCAAATGTTCCCTTTCAAAGGAAAACCCAGGAGAATTGGCCCAATTTAATCCTCATACCACTGAAATTTATTTATTTATTTATTTCATGTTCTGTAGATCCAGTTAGTGAGCCAATCACAAGGATATGGAACATGTCAAATTGTACAGGTTTCAATTTAAACTTACAAAAAATACAAGGGCAATTCAATGCCAAATTGTACATAGTTTAAGTAAGACATACTGTAAATACAGTAATAGATACAATGTCAGCTAGATAACATAACATCCATTTAACAGAAAAAGGATTTTCAAATAAAGGTAAAAGATAAGAGCACAAAGTTAAATCAGATATTAGGCCTACAAGAGTAAATACAGGTACAGCCAATTTGTTGTTACAAAAAGTGTGCTAATGCTCAAATGCACAATAAAATCAATTGAACTACTTCTAGACACAGTAAGTTTAGCGATGTTATACATTTTCTTTCAGATATTCATCCCCAGTATAAAAAGATTTCTGTCAGGTAATCTTTGAGAACTTGTTTAAATTTTGGCAGTTCTGTATGAACACATTTGATATGTAGTGGTAGAGCATTGAACAGGTTAATGCTGGAGTAGTAAACACATTTGGACCAGAGTGAGACGTTTCATTTCAAAATGTAGATTGTTTTTGCTTCTGGTGTTATAGCCATGGAATTTACTGTTGTCTTGGTAGATAGAATAATTTTTGCACACAAAGGTCACCAAGGAAAAAATATACTGTGAGGCAGTTATTAGGAAACCTATCTTCCGAAACAAGTGCCTGCAAGGGTGTCTTTGATGGACCCCATACATTATTCTGATTGCTTTTTTTTGGATGGTGAAAACTTTTTTTGCAAGTGGTTATATGATAGCATATGACATCAATGAGTGGAAGTAGCCAAAGTAGGCAACCTTAATGGTGTCAACTTCAGCCACTGAAGAAATTAACCCGTAATGCAAATGTTGCCGAGCTAAGTTTTTTACATAGATGAAGAATGTGAACTGACCAATTACATTTGCTGTCTATGTAACCACCCAGGAATTTTGTATCTTCAACTTTCTGTATTGGTTGATCTCTACATTTTATGTTAATTTCATCGAGATTACTTTGTGATGTATGGAGCCTCATGTAATGAGTTTTATCTGCATTGAACGAGAGACCATTTGAGGATAACTAATTTAAGATGTCATTAAAAACAGTATTTGTAGTTTGTTCAAGATCATGATGTATCAAATCATCAATTAGAATTGTGGTATCATCAGCAAACAGGGTAAATTTGCTGTTTGTCTCAGAACAAAGAGGAAGATAATTAATAAAGTTGAGGAAAAGCAGTGGGCTCAAAATGGAGCCTTGAGGCACACCACACGTTATTGTGCCCCATTCAGATGAGGCAGGTTCTCCAGAAGAGCCATTTAGCATTACAGTCTGCTTCTGATCCTGTAGATATGATTGTACCCTCAAGTCAACAGTACCACCTAAACCATAGTATTCTGCCTTTTTCAAAAGAATTTGGTGGTTTACACAGTCAAAGGGTTTAATAAGATCACAAAAAATACCCACTGGAGACATTTTTTTTGTTAATGGCTTTCAAAACTTGGTTGCTGAAAGAGAATATTGCCTATTCAGTACAAAGACCGGCACAAAAACCAAACTGATTTTTGCTTAAGATACTGTGGAAGTTGAGATGGTCTACAATCTTCCTGTGCATGAGTTTTTCAAGAATTTTCACCTTATTTAAAGAGAGGAATCACTACAGTCAATTTTAGTCTGTCAGGAACAAACCCCTCTTGTAGGGATGTATTGTATATGTTGCATAACACAGGACTAACAAATTTATAACAGTGTTTCAGTATTTTACTAGAAATATTGTCCACACTAGCAGAATTTTTATTTTTTAATGATCTAATTACCCTAATGACTTCACTTACAGTAACTGTGAGATTCTGTTGCTAGTAGCTTTCTGTAGGAGGGACAATGATTCTTCCATAGAACCATTATAGCCTGTCTTCTCTGCTGCTCTCAAAAAGTGGTTATTAAATATTTCTGCAACCAACTCAGGTTTCTTTATGATACTGTCCCCTGTTTTACTCTCTACCTGAGACATGTTCCCTGTTGTCCTGCCAGTTTCCCTCTTTATTACATTCCATATAGTTTTTATTTTATTTTCTGAGCTTTCAATTTCTGATTTTATGCACATACTTTTAGATTTATTTATAACCTTCTTCAGAATGCTACAATAAAGTTTATAGTGTCGTCATTTCTTTGGATTATTACAAGTCCTGAGAGAACTGTATAACATCCTCTTTGTTCTACAAGATGTTATTATCCCTATAGTGATCCAAGACTTCTTGGCATTGCCTATATGACTATTTCTAACTACTTTATTGGGGAAGATGGACTCAAATACAGACATGAATTCATTTAAAAATGAATTGTACTTTTTGTTTACATCTGTTTCCCCATAAACTGGGCTCCAATCTATCTCTTTTAGGCTGTCATTGAATTTTTTAAGGCCCTGTTCATTTATTATCCTAAAAGATTTCCAAGAACGCACGGAACTGTTGCATAGAGTGATGTAATTGAACTTAAACAAGTGACCACCTTGATCAGAAAGGTCAAGGATTGGATGTACAATGGTCTCATTGGATTTAGACTTCTCTATAAATGTATTAATCTATCAGACTTTTACTGTTAACAGTAACCTTAGTTGGGAAATCTAGGGTTACTGTTAACAGTAAAAGTCTGATAGATAATATATTTATAGATAAGTCCAAATGCAATGAGACCACTGTATTTATTGCAGTGAAAACATGAATGAAATAAGTATTAATGTCAGTGGTGTTGAGAAACAGCTGAAGCTGTTAAAACTGAACAGAGCTCCAGGGCCTGATGGAATCCCTATGAGATGCTATACCAAATTTGTGGCCAAGTTAGCTTTTGTTATAACTATTATCTGTCATAGAGCCTTCTAACAAAGGCATACGTTGCACCTGTCTACAAGAAGGGTAGTATAAGTGATCCACAAAAGTACCATCAAATATCCTTGACATCAATTTATTGTAGAATCTTAGAATGTATTCTGAGCTCAAATGCAATGAGGTATCTAGAACAGAATGACCTCCTTAATGCCAACCAGGATATTTTTTGAAAACATCGACCACGCGAAACCCAATTTGCACCTTTCTCACATGTCGTACTGAAAGCTTTGGACAAAGCATTCAGGTAGGTGCTGTATTTCTTGATTTCTGAAAAGCATTTCAATCATTACCTCATCTACATTTAATGTCAAAAGTATGATCATAAGGAGTATGAAGTGAAATTTGTGACTGGATTGAAGACTTTCTGGTAGGGAGGACATAGCATGTTATCGTGAATGTGGAGCCATCATCAGATGTAGAAGTAACTTCAAATGTGTCCCAGGAAAGTGTGTTGCTGCCCTTGCTGTTCATGTTGTATGTTAATGACCTTGTAGACAATATTAACAGCAAAATTAGGCTTTTTGCAAATGAAGTACTATATATAAAGAAGTACTGTCTGAGAGAAGCTGCATAATATTCAGTCAGATCTTGATAAGATTTCAACATGATGCAGAGCTTGGCAGCTTGCTCTAAATGTTCAGAAATGTGAAATTTTGCACTTCACAAAATGAAAAAATCTAGTATTCTATAATATCAATGACTCACTGCTGGAACTGGCCAACTCGTACAAAACAAATATCTTTGTGTAACACTTTGTAGGGATATGAAATGGAAAGATTACACATGTTCAGTCATAGGTAAAGCACGTGGTAGACTTTGGTTTATTGGTAGAGTACTGGGGAAGTGCAATCATTCTGCAAAAGAGACTGCTCACAAATCACTAGTGCAACCAGTTATAGAATATTGCAGAAGTATGTGGGACCCCACACCAGATAGGACTAACAGGGGATATTGAACGTATACAGAGAAGGACAGCACAAATGATCACAGGTTTGTTTAATCCATTGGAGTATATCACATAGATACTTAAGGAACTAACTAGCAGAATATTTTAAGACAGAAGTAAACTATCCCAAGAAAGTCTATTAACAAAATCTCAAGAACTTGCTTTAAATGTTTACTCTAGGGATATGCTATAGTTCCCCAGGTATCACGCACATAGGGATTGTGAGGACAAGATTCAAACAATTACTGCATCTGCAGAGGCACTGAAACCATCATTCTTCCTGTGCTCCATATGTGGATGGAGGAGGAAGATAGTCTAATAACTGGTGCAATGGGATGTACCCCCTGCCATGCACCTCACAGTGGTTTCCAGGGTACAGATGTAGATGTAGAATATTTCATGCATGGTTTATGAAGATGAGTTATAACATTGTGTGTTGCATAAAACAACAGCAGTAGGGACAGCTGAATCACCCTACGTAAGTAGTTGACAGCTTGTGGTCTAGTGGTTAGCATGACTGCCTCTGGATCCTGGGGCCCCACGTTCGATTCCTGGCCAGGTTGGAAATTCTCTCTGCTTGGGTACAGGGTGTCTGTGTCATCAAAGTGGCATCAAATAGAAATACTTGAACTAGGTGGCTGAACTAACCGAGACAGTGTCTCCCAGCCAATAATGCAGCAAGATCATTTCATCTGTATCAATGATTTATGAGACCATCTGAGCAATCCCCTTAGATTTTTTTTACAGGATACCGTTGCTTCCTATCTAGTAAGGTCATCAGGAGATCAAAATGAACTGTAAAATGATTTAGACAAGATATCTATATCTGCATGGTGTGAAAAGTGGCAACTGACCCCAAATAATAAAATATTTGGTGCTCCACAAGAGCGCTAAAAAGTATAAAATTTCAATTACGCAATAAATTACACAAATGTAAATGTTGTCAGTTCAGTTAAATATCCAGGGATTACAATTATGATCAATTTACATCGGAACCATCACACAGGAAATATTGTGAGGAAGGCATACTGAAGACTGCATTTTATTGGCAGAATACATAGAAGATGCACCAAATATTCTAAAGAAACTGCCAATACTGAGCTTGTCCATCCTCTTCTACAATATTGCTGCCATGGTATGGGATGCTGACCATAAATGATGAAGGACACCAAAAGAGTCCAAAGAAGAGCAGCTCATTTGGCATCATTGCAAAATAGGGCAGAGAGTCATGATACAATGAATTCAGGCTGTCAATCATGAAAACAAAGGCATTTTTCATTGTGACAATATCTTTTCATGAAATTGCAGTCATTAACTTTCTGCTCTGAATGTGAGAGTATTTTGTTGTCTCACACACACATAAGGAGAAATGACCACCATAAAAAGCAAGAGAAATCAGAGTCTTTATTGAAAGATTTAGGCATTCATTTTTCTCATGTGCTATTTATTAGTCAAACAGTCAAGAAATAGTATGAAAGTGGTTCTATGAAACCCTGCCAAACACTTATTTGTGAACTGCAGAGTGATCATGTGCAAGTAGCTGAGGTTATACAATAACAGAATTTTACAATAACTTCTGCAAAATAAACTAACAAAGCACAACTATTAGCTAAGCTATTCACTGGACAGTCATGGCGTCTACTTCTAGAGGAATTTAAATGTGTATATTGAAAGAAAAACAGCTAATTATTCCTACTTGTTTACAACAAATACTTCAAATAAAACATCTGCATAACTTTCACAGACCACTATCAGCTGTGTGTAAGCTGGAAAACTGAAAATCTGTTTAAAAGAAACATTTCAGTTAGCCAGAATTTACATCCCCAAGTCCAAAAATTTTTATAAATTGGAGGAGAGGTATTCTTATACTTTATTTATGTTCAGTAGCCCAAAACAATGTATTCACTGCTTAATTTCCCATAACTTTCAAATTAGTTATTTGAAATGTCTCATTTTTTGTAGTTTAATGATTTATTGTTCTGGTAGCCACAACATAGTCGGCATCATGTTTTGTTATGTGATATGGTTATTGAAGTAAACATGGCTGATGTGTGATGACAGAAAGCCTGTTTTGAAGTGGTACATGAAGTATGAAAACACTGATGAGGGTCAAGGCCAATGGCAAAATGAGTTTCAGACAGAGCCTCTGACATATGTAACAATTGTATGCATTTGAGACAAGTGCTACATACACTACTGGCCATTAAAATTGCTATACCATGAAGATGACGTTCTACAGATGCGAAATTTAACTGAAAGGAGGAAGATGTTGTGATATGCAAATGATTAGCTTTTCAGTGCATTCACACAAGGTTGGTTCCAGTGGCGACACCTACAACGTGCTGACATGAGGATAGTTTCCAACCGATTTCTCATACACAAACAGCAGTTGACCAGTGTTGCCTGGTGAAACGTTGTTGTGATGCCTCGTGTAAGGAGGAAAAATGCGTACCATCATGTTTCCGACTTTGATAAAGGCTGGATTGTAGCCTATAGCGATTGCGGTTTATCGTATCACAACATTCGTGCTTGCGTTGGTCGAGATCCAATGACTGTTAGCAGAATATGGAATGGGTGGGTTCAGGAGAGTAATACGGAATGCCATGCTGGATCCAAACGGCCTCGTATCACTAGCAGTTGAGATGACAGGCATCTTATCCACATGCCATAACAGATCGTGCAGCCACGTCTTGATTCCTGAGTCAACAGATGGGGACGTTTGCAATACAAAAACCATCTGCACAAAGAGTTCGATGACGTTTGCAGCAGCATGGACTATCAGCTCCACAAGAGAGGCACAGTTATCTGAGAGCGAAAGGTGACTTAAGTTTTGTGTTGCGGTTACCCTTGACGCTGCATCACAGACAGGAGCACCTGCGATGGTGTACTCAACTACGAACCTGGGTGCACGAATGACAAAATGTTATTTTTTTGGATGAATCCACCTTCTGTTTGCAGTATCATGATGGTCACACTCATTTGGCAACATCGCGGTGAACGCACATTGGAAGCGTGTATTAGTAATCGCCATACTGGCGTATGACCTGGCTTGATGGTATGGGGTGCCATTGGTTACACGTCTCGGCCACCTCTTGTTCGTATTGATGGCACTTTGAACAGTGGACGTTACATTTCAGATGTGTTATGACCCATGGCTCCACCCTTCATTCGATCCCTGCAAAACCCTACATTTCAGCTGGATACAGAAAATGTTCAACTGCTGCCCTGGCCAGCACATTCTCCAGATCTCTCACCAATTGAAAATGGTGGCTGAGCAACTGGCTTGTCACAATATGCCAATCACCTCTTGATGAACTGTGGTATCGTGTTGAAGCTGCATGGGCAGCTGTACCTGTACACGCCATCCAAGCTCTGACTCAATGAACTGGAGCATCAAGGCCATTATTACAGCCAGAGGTGGTTGTTCTGGGTACTGATTTCTCAGGATCTATGCACCCAGATTGTGTGAAAATGCAATCACTTGTCAGTTCTAGTATAATATATTTGTCCATTTAATACCTGTTTATCATCCGCATTTCTTCTTGATGTAGTAATTTTAATGACCAGTAGTGTACAAAGATTGCTAGATGTAATGAATGAGGATGATGCAGATTGTAGAATTGAGCATAGCAGGTGGTTTATGGCATGGTGTGCAACAGTGAAATGTTTGCAGAGATGATTGTGTGGTCAGATGAGGTGCAATTTAAACTGAGTGATACATTGAACCACCTAAATGCATTTTCTGCACTGCTGCAAATCTGTATGCCATTGTGGATAAAATTGTGAATTTATGAGGAGTGAATGTTCATTGTGGACAATCTTATTGGGATTTGATTGGGCTGCTGTTGTTTGACAGCACAGTTACTGGTGAGGTGTACCTAGAGAACTAGATACATCTGTTTTACCTAACATTCATGAATTGTAAGGGAGTGACAGGTTTTACTTTCAACAAGATGGTGATTGTGTGGGTATGTGCGTTTTCTTTTATTTTCGGAAGATGGATTTTGCTGAAAGCTCAGTGTGCAACAGCATTTTCATTGTGACTGTCGGCAACTCTCAACATGTCATCTGTATGGTGATTAGCAATCTATTTCTGATATTCCAACACATACTGCCCATTATTTGAAATTAAATTATGTATTACAGTTAGATTGTGGAACACCAAAACACCATAAAACTGTAATTTAATACAGTATTATGTTTGACAAGTCTCCTGTATAATAAATCAATGAGTTAACTTTTATGATGTGAGACAGTAAGCCTCTGTTCCTGACTCATGTAAGTATAAGAATCATTGGGCCTCTTGATAGACTCTGCAAGGTGTTCAGTTACTGGCTTTATGCAATATCCTTATTGCACACTTTTTTAGTTTACTTTTTGACATTTGCTACCTTGCCTCAGAAGATTAAGCCACATGACACAGATGAGTGAAACTATGTTAGCATTCTCATCTGAATATTGCAGAGCAGGCAGAATTGATTATTTGGTTAATGTTTCGCCATGCCACCTCAGTTCATTGTCCATCCAGATGCCTAGAAACTTCACATATAATATTAAATAGTGCAGCAGCTTAAACTGAACAATAGTAAATACTTTAATATTTGTCATTACTCATGCAGCAGGTGCCATACACTTTTAATGACAAAGCAAACATATTTTTCTCCTTCACTGTGTTTAATTAAATATTTGTCTATGGAATAGACTGTGGTAGTCATCCCCACACTGTATGTTAATTATTAATTAATTTTAGTGTATCTCTGATTACCACTATTTTTCAAAATTTTACCTTCATCTGAGACAAATGTTCACCAGGCAATAATCTGTCAAATACTCTAGTGATCAACTGCCAGAGCATTCACTACAAAGTCACAAAGTATAACATCCTCCTAAAATTCAATGGAGCTCACTTAATACTAGGTACCAAAAGGCGGCTAAAAACCACAATTGATGACAATTAGAGTTTTGTAGTGTATATCAAAAGAAGAAGCAAATGGGAAATGGAAGTGATATATCTGTCACAGTAGATCCAAAAGTCACATACACCACAACAGAAACTGAACCACCATGCAGGATAGTTTGGCAAGAATTAGTATTGAAGTTGGGCATAAATATATAATTGGCTCATTCTATCGACCACCAGACTCCCCCAAATGTAACACTAAACTTGAAGGAAATCTCAGTTTGCTAGTACATAAATTCTCCAGTCATCCTGTATCATTAAAGGAGACTTTAATAGTCCAATAATCAACTGGGAAAGTAACAGATTTAAGTAGTGGATGTGACAAGAAGTGCTGCAAAATATTCCTAAACATCTTATCTGAGAACTACACACAACAGAATGATCAGAAGCCCACTCATGATGGAAATAAATTAGATATAGACTAGACCTCTATGAAGATGTCCACACTGAAAATGGTATCAGTGACCATGAACTATTTGTGGCAACAATGATTAGCAATGAACAAAGGGCAACTAAAACAAGGAGAAAATAAATAAAGTGGCAGTAGTGTCATATCTCCGTGAGGAACTTGAAATATTTAGCTTTGGATAGAGGCACAGATTGTGACTCAAGTTTAGTAGGATACAAGCACTGGATAGATGAATCTAATGGAACATTTCATAATGGGAGGAACCCTCCATTGTATACAAGGAAACATCAACTACTGAACAATACGTCTCAAACAAACTCTGTAGTATATACAGATAGAAGCTGTATGAAACATGTTGGTCATTAGAAGGATTATATGTGTGGCTTTCAATGATTGCCATAGAAGAATGTTATAAAAACACATTTCACAATACCAGTTTATGAAAAGGCTGTTAGTGGTACCAAAGCTAGTTCTGACAAATTCATGTATAAACAAGAACCAAAGCTGAAAGCAGGAAAGCAAATTCAGAAGTGCACTTCACTGAAGCACTTTAATTCTGACACCACAGTAAAGTTGAGTGATCTAAGAGTAACAATTAATACTGGAAAATATGACCAAAGCTCTACGGCCCAGTGGAAATCCTATCATATTTTATACAATATTTGTGGCTAAGTTAGCCCCTCTTTTAATCATAATATACTGCAGATCACTCAAATCAATAACTGTGCTCTGAAGTTACAGAAAGTGATGATGATGATAATGATGATGATGTTGGTTTGTGGGGCACTCAACATCATGGTCATCAGCACCTGTATAAGTTCTCAGTCTCCAGTTCCAGTCTCACAACTTCCTGAATGATGATGAGATGGTGAACACAACACAAACACCCAGTAACCGGATGGAGAAAATCCCTGACAAATGTAAAACTATGCACTTCACTAAAAATAACCATGATATCCTGTGACTATAATATCATTGAGCACAGTTGGTATTATCAACTCTTAGGAATACTTGGGTGTACCACTTTGTAGGGGTATGAAATAGAATGATCACATAGACTCAGTCATGGGTAAAGCCAGTAGCAGACTTCAGTTTATAAAAAGAATACTAGGGAAATGCAATCTACATCTACATCTATACTCTGCAAACCACTATGAGGTGCATGGCAGAGGATATGTCCCATTATATTAGTTATTAGGTTTTTTCCTGTTGCATTGATGAATAGGGCATGGGGAGAATGATTGTTTGAATGCCTCTGGGCATGCAGTAATTATTCTAATCTTATTCTCTTGGTACCTGTGTGGGCAATGCATGGGGGGTTGTAGTATATACCTAGAGTAATCATTTAAAGCTGGTTCTTGAAACTTTGTAAATCAACTTTCTTGGTATAGTTTAAGTCTCTCATTTCAGTTCCTTCAGTATCTTTGTGACACACTCACATGGATTGAACAAATCTGTGATAATTTGTGCTGTCCTTCTCTGTATACGTTCAATATCCCCTGTTAGTCCTATATGGTGTGGGTCCCACACACTTCTGCAATATTCTATAACTGGTTGCACTAGTGATTTGTAGGCAGTCTCTCTTGCAGACTGATTGCACTTCCCAAGTACTCTACCAATAAACCAAAATCTACCACATGCTTTACCTATGACTGAACCTATGTGATCATTTCATGTTCCTGCAAAGTTTAATACAAAGAAATTTGTTTTGTATGTGTTGGCCAATTCCAGCAGTGACTCATTGATATTATAGTCATAGAATACTATGTTTTTTCATTTTGTGAAGTGCAAAGTTTTACATTTCTGAACATTTAGGGCAAGTGTCAATCTCTGAACCAAATTGAAATCTTATCAAGATCTGACTGAATATTTATGCAGTTTCTGTTGTATAGTACTTCATTATAGACAACTTCTTCATCTGCAAAAGCCTGACATTACTATTGTCTGCAAGGTCATTAAAATACAACATGAACAGCAAGGGTCCCAAGACACTTCTCTGGGGCACAACTGAAGTTACTTCTACATCTGACTATGACTCTCCTTCATAAGTAACATGCTGTGTCCTCCAGCTGAAAAAGTCCTCAATTTCACTTTGACAGCCCATATGACCTTACTTTTGATAATAAATGCAGGTGAAGTACTGAGTTAAATGCCTTTCAGAAATCAAGGAACACTACATCTACCTTGTTAACTTGATCCAAAGCTATCAGTATGTGATGTAAGAAAAGTGTATGTTGGGTTTCACCTGATCGATGTTTTTGAAAGCCATGCTGATTGGCATTGAGGAGGTCATTCTGTTCAAGATACTTCATTATGTTTGAACTTAGAATATATTCATAGATTCTACAACAAATTGATGTCAAGGATATTGGACTGCAGTTTTCTGGATCACTTCTATTGCCCTTCTTGTGGATGAGTGTGCCTGTGCTTTCTTTTAAGAACTGGGCACAGTTTTTTATTTGAGGGATCTCCAATAGATTATAGTGAAAAGAGGGACTAATTCAGCCAAAAATTCAGTATAGATTGACAGGAATTCCATCAGAGCCTGCAGTTTTGTTCTATTTTAATAATCACAGCTGTTTCTCAACAGCTCTAGTGAAAACACTTATTCCATTCATCTTTTCAGTGGGACGTGGACCAAAGTGGGGCAGTTCTCCTGGGTTTTTGTTTGTAAAGAACATTTTAAAATGGAGTTAATCATAAGTGTGCAATGGAGATTGCTTACAAATAATTTGTGTAACCCATTGTATAATATTGCTCAAGTGTATAGGACTTGTACCAAACATTGCTGACAGGGGATATTAAACATATAAAGAGAGGCACATGATGAATGATTATAGATTTGATTGACTCTTGAGAGTGCATCATTTAAATACTGAAAAACCTGATTTGACAGGCTCTTGAAGATAGACCGAGTTTATCCCACAAAATTTCAAGAACTGGTATTAAGTGAGAAATCTATCAGTATACAAAAATGTCATATATATTGATTCTTCAGGGAATGTAAAGACAAAATTGGACTAATTTAGTAGACATACAGGCAATTAAACAATCCTTCCTCTCATGCTCCATATGCAAATGGACCAGGAAGAAATCCTAACATGTGATACCATGCTGAATACCCTCTACCATGCAGTTCACAGTGGCTTGCAGAGTATGGATTAAGATGTAGATGTAGATTTAGAAATAATCTCTTAGGGAATAACATTACACCAGGATCTACATCTACATCTGCACTCTGCAAAGCACTGTGAAGTGAATAGCAGAGGGTTATGCCACACTGTACCAGTCACTAAAGGGCTTTTTCGATTCATGTATGGAGTGCAAGAAAATGATTATTAAATGCCTTTGTGTGTGTTGTAATTAATTTAATCTTGCCCACATGATCCCTATTAGAGCAATGCACTGCCTGTGACCATTTGTGCAACCCATCTCTGCATGCAGTTAACATCCCTTGTTAGTCCTGCTAGTCCTTTCTAGACAGGTTGTATTTCCCCAGCATTCTACCAACTGAGCCTACGTGATCATTCCACATACAAAGTGTACAAATTTGTATGAGTCACTTATTCCAACTGTGATGCTTCAATACTATAATCACAGAATATTACATCTTTTCCCTTTTATGAAGGGCACAGTTTTGTTTTTCTTAACATTTAAAGCAAGTTGCCAGTTTCTGCACCACTTTGAAATCTTATTGAGATCTGACTGAATATTTATAAAGTTTCTTTCAGACAGTAGTTTATTATAGGTAACTGCATCATCTGCAAAAAAGTCTCATGGTACTATAAATATTGTCTGCAAGATCATTAATATACAAAATGAACAGCAAGGGCATCGGGGCACACCTGAAACTGCTTCTAGATCTTTCAGTGGCTGTCCATTCATGATAACTTGCTGCATCTTCCCTACCAAAAAATCCTCAATCCAGTAATTTTGATGATAAGCGTAGATGTATTACTGAGTGAAATCATGTTTAGAAATCAAGAAATACTGCATATACCTCACTGACTTGATACAAAGCTTTCAATAGGTCCTGTATGGAAAGTACGAGTCGGGTTTCACATGATGGGTGTTTTCGGAGTTCATGCTGGTAGCCATGAGGGAGGTCATTTGTTTTGAGGTACCTCATTATGTTTGAGCTCAGAATGTGTTCTGTGATTCTACAGCAAATCTACGTTAAGAATATTGGACACTAATTTTGTGGATCACTTCTACTGCCTTTCTTGTAGATGGGTGTGAACTACTCTTTCTTCTAATTATGGGCACAGCTTTCTGTTTGAGGACATTAAGTGTCTGTTGAGGCTGAGTGATTCCATTGAAATCTCAAGTGAAGAGGTCTGCAGAAAAAAGCACTAATCTACAAAAGTGTATTTTGGATTGCTGCATGTTATATGGTTGGTTAATTTCAAAGACAAGAACATAAATACAACAACACAAAACAAATTACATGATAAACAGCTCTTTCTAGTTATAGAATTGTTTACTCATAAGTACAACAGACAGATTGATCCTCATTAAACTGGGGGTTAATACTTTCTTCTGCTGCCACTTTCAGTTATACAAAGATGTGACATCTCAGGCTACCCATTTCGATTAAGCAGTTCCCACTGAGTTATTGTTGTTTGAGGTTGCACTGCTGTGCAATAGTTCAAGTTACAAACCTTTATAGGTTATCTTCACTTTTGGCTGAATATACTTGGAAAAGTGACAAACCAGAGTTGATATTTTCTGGAGATTACCTGTGAGACCAACCTTCCTGTTACAGACTGCGCAGCGGTTAACGTTCTTCTTGGTCTTTTTCTCAGGGTCCTTTGTGTCGCAGCCATCCTCTGGCTGGATGTTGTTTACTGTGTCTTCTACAGTGCTGTTGCTACTTGATCCCTCCTCTGGGTTCTGAAGTGAAACATGCACAATTTTAAGGTTTCAAAGTGGCCCAGAGATTAGCAACTTTCTTCAAATGGTCAAAAATGTAAAACTTTGTACTTAACAAAATAAAAAATATTCTGTTTTCTGAAAGAAATTTTGATGCTGCAGTGGAGCATGCACCGATATGAAACCTCCTGGTGGACCTAAACTATGTCCCAGACTGGACTCAAACCGGGAGTCTTTGCCTTTTGTGAGCAAGTGCTCTACTGAATGAGCTAAGCGAGCATTACCTGTGATCCATCTTCACAAGTGGTATCTCCTTTCCTACCTTTGAAAATTCACAGTATTGTGGAGACATGGGTTAAGCACAGCCTGGGAATTGTTTCCTGGATGAAATTTTCACTTGGGAGTGAAGAAGGCACTGATATGGCACTCCCTGACAGATTAAAACTATGGGCAAAGGTCCTGGCTTTGAGTCCCCATCCAGCACTGTTTTAATCTGACAGGAAATTTGAAGATGGCAGGATGAAATTTTCACTGTGCTGAGGAGTGTGTGCCGATACAAAACTTCCTCGTTGATTAAATCTGCGTACTGGACTGAGACTAACTCAGGACCATTGTCTTTCACAGACAAGTGCTGCACCGACTGAGCTACCCAAGCATGACTCACACCTGTCCTCACAGCTTAACTTCCACCAGTGTCTTGTTTCTTATCTCCACAATATTGTTTCTTCTAGGAGTGCTAGTTCTGCAAGGTTCACAGAAGAGTTTCTGTGAAGTTTGGAATGTAGGAGACAAGATACTGATTGAAGTGAAGCTGTGAGGATAGGACATGAGTCATGCTTTGGTAGCTCAGTTGGTAGAGCACTTGCCTACAAAAGACAAAGATCCTGAGTTTAAGCCTTGGTGCGGCACACAGTTTTAAACTGCCAGGAAGTTTCAGTTTCATTATTAGTGATAACACAGTTAGATTAAGTCAACTCTTACAGATAGCTGGGTGGAGAACAAAGTTGAATGATCACACAGGCTCAGTCAGGTGAGAGAAGTGGCAGAATTCAGTTAATTGGTAGGATACTTTAAAAATGCAGTCAAGCTGCAAAAAACAAGATTGCTTACAACACATTCATGCAACCTATGTCAAATGAAAATCTTAGATACCTTTCTTTTTTAAAAAATTCTACTAAGTTGCTTGAACATTTTATATATTGGGGGAACTTTGAGTTTCTTGTTGTCTGCTGGAAATTGTAATTTTGTTCAGCTAACCGTAAACTGCCCTGTGTACTTAAAAGGCTTACTTTATATAAATGGGTTCTGACTGTGACAAGTAACAGTTTTGTATGGTCTTCTAACATTAGAAGCTTTGTTGAGAACATAATATACTTTTTATTAAGATTCAGAGACTGTGTTGTCTGTTAAGTGCAAGACTCAAATAGGTGAGGTTCAGCTCTTAGTCCATCTGAAAATTTTTTTCACTTATTGCTTGTTGCTCTTCTGTCAATGATTTATATATGTGCTATATGACAGTCTCCACTGTGGTTTGGAACCTATGTTAGACTGTAGTTCCCTTGTCACTAGATGGATAGCTCATTTAATACTTGTTCTATAGATCACAAATACAACATTTCATAATGAAGTGGAAAGTGTCAGTTTGATCTAAGGTTTCTTTACATGATATAATTTTTTTTACAGCTACTACTTCATACTTAAAAATGCATCTATCGAGTAGAAGGAGTTGTCATTCAGAAATTCTTTTGTTGGTAGGCTATCTGTCATATTTTTAATGGTATTTGGCAAATGACTAAACACTTTTATGCAGCATAGTTCATCCCTTTCTATGCCAAAAAAGCCAGAATAGTGAAGAGCATCCTTCGTTCTTGTGTTGTAGTTATGCACTTTGCTATTATTTTTGGGTTGGGATGGATTATTAATAACGAATTTCATAAGTGAATATATGAATTGTTAAGGTACTGTGAATGCAGTTCCTTATATGAACGTCTGCAAAGCAATCTCGGTTGGATTCCAGCCATTTTCTGATTACAAGCTTTTATGAAATGAATACTTTTTCTCTTAATGATGAATTACCTAACACATCTGAAATGTAATATCCACTGTTCAAAGTGCCTTCAATGCGAACAAGAGGTGACTGAGACGTGTAACCAATGCCACCCCATACTATAACGTCAGGTGAT
This sequence comes from Schistocerca gregaria, assembly GCF_023897955.1. Lineage (NCBI taxonomy): Eukaryota > Metazoa > Arthropoda > Insecta > Orthoptera > Acrididae > Schistocerca > Schistocerca gregaria. Next base: position 184,614,979 of record NC_064929.1, read on the forward strand.
GTGCCAGTATGGCAATGAAGAATACACACTTCCAATGTGTGTTCAGAGCTATGTCACCAAGCAGATATGTGACCATCATGATGCTGCAAACAGAACCTAAATTCATCTGAAAAAATGACGTTTTGCCATTTGTGCACACAGGTTCGTCGTTGAGTACACCATCGCAGGCACTCCTGTCTGTGATGCAGCGTTGAGGGTAACTGCAGCCACGGTCTCCGAGCTGATAGTCCATGCTGCTGCAATCGTTGTCAAACTGTTTGTACAGATGGTTGTTGTCTTGCAAACATCCCCATCTGTTGACTCAGGGATTGAGATGTGGCAGCACGATCCGTTACAGCCATTTGGATAAGATGCCTGTCATCTCGACTGCTAGTGATACGAGGCTGTTGGAATCCAGCACGGCGTTCCATGTTACCCTCCTGAAACCACCGATTCCATATTCTGCTAACAGTCATTGGATCACGGCCAACACGTTGTATGTGTTGCCACTGCCGCCAACCTTGTATGAATGCTCCGAAAAGTTAATCATTTGCAAATCAGAGCATCTTCTTCCTGTTGGTTAAATTTTGCATCTGTAGCACATCATATTCATGGTGTAGCAATTTTAATGTCCAGTAGTGTAATTTCCTGAAAGATATTGTTTACAGTTTCCTCAGCTAATTCCTGTTTTTTTGGTCTGATTACTATATTTGGATCATCAGAAAAATGAACTGGTATTGCATCTTCATGATTATAAAGTGCCAAGTTATTAATATATATTGAGGTCAACAAGGGACCAAAGACTGAACCCTGTGGGACACCATCATTCACCCCTGTCATCTATGGCATATGGTGCACCGCAGTTGCCTCGGCAACCTTATTACATGGTTGTGGTTTGTATTCTGCTAGTAGGTGATTAGCAGCCAGGGTTGAGAGTTGGGGCAGTTGGATAAAAACAGACACCAAAACCAGTGGCCCTGAGGGAGGGGTTCGGGAGTGGCCATCCAAATCAAGCCTTCTGAGGGTTCGGGGTCTCGAGTCAACCCTACAGAGACCAGAAAACTGTTTTCCCACATAAGTAGTTTATTTGCCAGCAATATCCATATCTAGCCATATTATTTGCTTAGCACCATTTTGCCATGCACAATACACTTTAACTACAGCAGCAGCATGCAAACAGTTAACAAACATACCCATTTTGGAAATTCTTCCACCGTTGACTGAAAAGGCAAAGATCATGCTTTTTTTGGACATCTTATAAATCATCCCTTTTCCACATTATGATGACGACTGAATTGTCTCATTTGTCCTCCCATCATGCTTTAAATACCCTCCAGTTCTATTACACTTTAAATACCCTCCAGTTCTGGTGCTGTCACCTGACATCTGTGAGAGCTTACTGCATGCTGATGTTGAACGTAAGTGATGTTTACATTAATGTCACTAGATCATGTATATTCACTACCTGTTATGTCTTTCATCTTGTTGTGGACCCACTGAGTCATCTGTCGATAGATCTGCCCCACACTATCCTGCTACCTCCTCCTCACCTCATGCTGTTTTCAAGTACTTGATTGTATATCTTTAACATATATTGCAGGAAATGTTGAGTGTCCTGCAATATATGTTAAAGATATGAATTCAAATACTTGTAAATGCACAAAAGGCCAAAACCTGGGTTGTACTTAAATAAACAATAAAATGGTCAAATGGCACACAGAAAACAGAGAAGTTTTACTTTTCTGCTCTCAGCATGAGATTTCTGCTGCAGAAAGTCATCATTTGCCAGTGGGAGCGCAAAGAGAACCTGTTCTTCCAGAATAAATGCACAGATATTGCTTTTGATTATTTAAAAACAACAATTTTAAGATGAGTGAAGAAAAGTGTCATGCTCAATGTGTTGTACCATGAGCTGCTGCAACCAGGACATATGGTGAATCCTGACATTACAAAGTGCAATTACTCAATCTGAACCATGTACGTACAGACAAATGCCAGCAGTGTGCTTTGACACATGACAAAATCATTCTTCTTCATGGCAATGCCAAACTGCATGTTGCAAACCAAATTAAGGAAACTTTGAAGGAACTTTATGTCTTACCCCATCCCCATCCTGCATGTTCACCAGACATCATTGCTTCTGACTACCACTTGTGAAAATGATGGTGATGATGACAAGTTATAGTTTGGGGAGGAAAGGGGGGGGGGATGGTTAAGGGGGACAGCAGTAAGTAAGTGTGACTCCATCCCCTCCTCCCACAAACTGAACACTAGAGCTGCACTTGGCTCAAACAAACCATTAGGCCAAGCACAGCTTTACCTTACCTAACAAGTAGTAAAGAGCGCAAAACAGATTACACAACCTGTGATCTTATGTGACACATAAGAGCATTTCTGTGCTTATGAGGATAATCATCTATACAGTACAGGCTATCTGATTTAACTTGGGATACCTAGATATCTCTAAAACAACAAAGCATACAAAAATAATATTCTAGGTGAAAAGTTAACATCAGTAAAGGGAACATCCATCTGTGCTACAACAGACCACCTCGTAATCACTCTGGCATGGACAGAGTCAACTTTGTATTTCCAAACTCCTATTTTTATTGCATATTTGGGTTCCACACCAAAAATATGTATGGTTTACTCAAACATTTGTTTCCCATTTGTGGTACATAGCACTGTAATTAACAGTTATCATGTATGAATATTTCTCCAGTTAAGACATTTCATTTATGATGTAAAAGTAAAGCTTTGTGTTATGACAGTTGATATTGATATTAAAACGTTACTTTAATGTTGCAAATGTGACTGTATGGCACAAATAATATGGTTTGTCATCTACATTTCTGGCAGATAAGCTACTTGTGTGGTAACATAGTTTTCTGTTCCTTATGGGGTTGAGTGTGGTGAGTCCCCAAACTCTCAGAAAGTTTGATTTGGATGGCCACCATCGAACCCCTCCATCAGGGTCACTGCTTTTGATGTGTGTTTTTATCCAACTGCCACAACTCTCTCACTGGCTGCTATGCACCTACTAGCAGAATAAAAACCACAACAAATTTAACAAGGTAAAATACCCATGAAGTAACAGTGACACTGTCATAGACACTCATCAAAATTAAGCATCCCAATGGTTTGAGGCAACCAGGCTCACTGAACTCAAGTGCCTCAATGGTTAGAGGCAATGGGACTCACCAAAATCAAGCATACTATGGTGGGAGGCAAGGGGAGCCACTAAAATCAAGCACCCCAATGGTGAATGGAAGATGACTCATTGAAATCAAGATCTTCAATTGTGAAAGAGAAGGGACTCACTGAAATCAAGTGCCCCAATGGTGGGAGGAAATGGAACTCACAGAAATCAAGCTTGTTGATGGGGACAGAAAATTGTTACATCCACATTGTCATTCATGGATCACACTAAGAATATTTTTTAACCAGACACTGAGAAAGCTAACCATATTTAACTGTACAATCAAATTTGCAACACTAAAAGTAAATTTCAAACATAAATGTCAACCATTACAACATTGTAAATAAAATGTAAAAACCAATGTGTCAGTTCTTAATAGCAAAAACAGGAGCACATGATAGTTGTCAAGTAGAATGATCTCTGATGAATGACACAATGATTTGAGTAAAGCATACACATTTTCTGGCATAGAATCCAAATATGGAATAAAACTAGGTGTCCCATTTGAAATTACAAAGCTCATCCTGCTAATGCAGGAGAGGTGGTCAGGAGGGGGCCAGTTACAGCACTGACAGGTGTCTCCTTTACTAATATTAATTCCTCACCTTTCATATGATGTGTCATTTTCAGGATATTCAGTTGTCTCAAGCTAAAACAAACACCCTATACTCATCTCTTGTTATCCAAATTCTTTGAGTGGAGTTCTAAGACATGATGGTATTTTGTTCTTTACACAGACTACAACATACATTATACATATCATATTTCAGAACACTATTGCTTAGGAGGATAATCATCTATCCTATTTACATATAATTTTTCCAAATGCTTTGAGAGGACTTAAGATGTATTGGGATAAAGCTATGCTGTGAGCAATGAATAAATTTAGCAACAGGGTCAGATGAAAAAGCAAGAATTGAAACTAAATTTTAACATCTGTTGAAACAGAGCACTGTTATGAGAAAAAAATTAGTGATGCTAGATGGTAATGGTATTGTTAAAGTTGATCTGAATCATGAGAAAATAATCCTGAACTGAATAATGCTTTTTGAAAAACTTACAGATATGTCAGATGTTGAGGAGGACATTATGCAGCACTACGCAGATCTACACTGAATGTTGCCCAGCAACAGAAGTGACTGTTGCAGCCTGTTCTTTGTGAACTGGTTCTGGCACTTTATGATATATACATGTAACTACACAAGCTCTTTAATTGTTCAGCAGTGGCTGAGTGAGTCATTAGCAGTATTTAGAGGGCCAGAGAAGAAGAAAGAGTTCTGAATCATCCGAAGTCTCACATGTTGCATGCAGTTAGTTTGTCTTGTTAAAAGCAGTTTGAGGAGAGCTTGTTGGAGATGAATTCAGAAGCAGAACTGTTGTGGCATCCAAAAAAACCAAAGCTAGTAAGTATAAAGAGCTATTTAAAGAGTTAACATGATAAAGTCTTCACTTGTTCACAAGTAACTAAATTCAGTTTACACATGTGTGATCCACTTTTTCTCTTCAAAGAGTTCTGACTACTGTCATATATGTAACAGTTATTGCAGGAGTTGTAAGATAGCCAGCAATCCTGTAATATGAAAACAGTTATCAAGAAAAGAGAATTTTCATGGACTGGCTATTAAATAGATTAAAGTTATGGCAAAAGCCTGTATATTTATTATGTCATTACTTAGTGATTTGGGAAATAGAGTGCTAGAGAATTTTACTTACTTTCACTGCCTTTAATTAATTCCTCATGTTCCACAGATCTCACCAAGAAGTAGAACCTTCAGGGTATGTGGAACTAGTTGAGGGAAAGGTCAGTAGAAAGTAGTAATTCTGCTGGCTATGATCTTGTTTCTACCAAACTGTTCAAATCTTGTACAGACTCTATAGGACTACCAGTAAAAATATATTTGTAGTTAATCATATGACAGAAAGTCCAGGATGAAATAACAACAATAATGAAAGGATAGATTGCTTCTCACCATATAGAGCAGGTGTTGAGTTTCAGACAGGCACTATGAGAAAGACTGATCAAATATTAAAGATTTTGGGAGGGGGCAGTGGAGGTGGTGGTGGTGGTGGTGGTGGTGGTGGGGATGAAATGTGGGGGGATGGGGGTGGGGGGCAGGGCAGAAGGCAAAGCAGGGAGGAAAGAGGAGAGAAGGGAAAAGGACTTGTAAGTGCAATGGCAGGTTAGGTGATGTGTGTAGTAGTGGATTGGGAGCAAAGAAGGGAATAGAATGGACTAATGAAGGTTTAGGTAAGGGGGTTCTGGGAATGAAGGCTACATTGTAAGAAGATTAATCAAGAATGTGGGGCTTATTCTTGACAGACTTAAAGTTACTGTACTAGTAATGTCCATCTTAAAACTGGAGAGAAGCATACCACCTGTGATTACAGACACCACTTCATCCAATCTTTTGAGAAGTGTTTAAGGAAGTGGCCTATGGCAGAATGCTTACTCATTTAAACGAATAGAACTTGTTACCCTCCTCTCGGGAGGGGTTCTGTAAAGTATTTTCCACAAAGAAAGCAATAACAGATCTCACAAATGAAGCATTAACAGAACTACACAAAAATTGCATTGTTGGTATATTTTGTGATCTTGCCTGAGCCTTTTACTGTGTGGACCACAAATTTTATTCAAGCAAACTAAAATTTTATGGCATTAATGGCCTTCATGTTGCATGGATGGAAACATACCTTCATAACAGAAAGCACCAAAATAATCTCAGAAATGGGGATACATATGAGGTGTGATCAAAAAATAATGGAATTTTACTTTTTAATTTCATGGGCTTTATACATCCAGTTTTTAAGAAAAAAATTTATTTTGTTGTTACACATGTTTCCGATGCACTTTCAGCTGCATTCAATATTTAGTTTATTGTTGACAGTTGAAATGGTTATATGTGTTTTGGGTTCCTGACACATTTCTAGAATTAAAAAAAGATGGATCAAAGAATTTGCATTATATTTTTCTGGAAAATGGAATAAGCTGCAGTACCTCATTCAGACTGTTGAGTGAGGCTTTTAGCCAATCTACTATGAGTAAGATAAACATTTCAGAGAGGGCTGAGAAGATGCTGAAGACAACCACTCCTGATATGCTAAAACATCAATAATGACAATGTGGAAGAAGTAGAGAAAATTATTCTGGTAAATCCCCGAATCAACATCAAATACCAATGTTGACATATTCTTTGGTTCATGCCAAGCATTTTTTGGGATGTTTTGGGCATAAGACGTGTAGCAGCAAAGTTTGTTCCAAAATTGTGGAATTTTGACACAAAATGTCGTGTAGATGTCACTCAGGAACTGCAGAATTAAGTCGAAATGATCCAGAATTTCTAAAGGAGATAATAACAGGTGATGAAAGATGGGTATACAGGTAATCCAAGGCTCACTCATCCCAGTAGAAACTACCTGAAGAGCCATTAACAATTTTGTCACAGGCCCATCTTTGCCTTATACTTTGCACATATTTATATCTATGACATATGTATCTTTGGTTTAGTGCCGAGGTGACTGGTCACAATAAGTGGGAAATCAGTTTCAGTTCCAGTCTGGCACAAATTTTCATATGTCACTTTAGTAAGTACATCTATACCTATTACAGTTAAGTTAAATTTCAGGAATATATTACAGTATTTGAAACTGTAGTTTGTTATCAGATATAAATTTACATGAAGTTAAGAAGTGCTTGTGATAAAAATGGCAAAAAAATAGTCTATGACTTCTTGTTGTCTTGATTCTAAAAAACTTGCATGGGAATCATGAGATGTATGAGTGTGAGTAAATAAATTAATAATGTATGAGAAGAAATAGATAGGTGTTGATGTATAGAAGTTTGGGTTGGTTCTGAAAAGTGTGGTCCGATGGCTGAGATGGTTAAGGCAACTACTTGTGATAAGCAAGAAATTTGGGTTCAAGTCCTGGACTGGCACAAATTTTCATGAGTTACTTTAGGTAATACATCTATACCTATTACAGTTAAGGTGAATTTCAGGAATAAATTTCAGTACATAGATTCCCAAAAAGTGGGTAAAATAACAAAAATTTAAAGAGATAAAATGAACAAGGAAAATACTAATTTATTTTCTTTAGATCAGTCATTTCAAAAAACAACATAATGTATAAATGTTAGTATAGCTAATTACACTAAGCTGTTCAGGTTTGGAACAGAAGGTTAGGAACAGAAAATAGCAGGTTTTTTTTCCTTAACACCTTCCCAGTAACCCATCTTCTTAGCATCATTTGAAGATGTTAAATAGTCACTTCTTTTTTACTCTAGCTGTTATAAGTTTGTCTCTCCTACCACATCAAATTCAGTTTTATTCATTGGCAAGCACTGAACCAGCTTTTGCCTGGTTAGTGAGACATTTCCACACTTTTCAGACTAGGAGATTTGCTCCCTTGTAGGCTCTTCAGAATTTCATTTAGAATTAGAGGAAACACTTGTCAGACTGCTGTGAAAGAATTCTGTTTAAGAGTGTAAGACATTTTGAAAATACACACTACTAGTTAGTGAAATAAACAAAAAATTCAGCCTAAAATTGTCAGGCCAAAGTGCCCCCAAAACATTTCATACCAAAATGAAGAATACTGAATCTACAAGAATGAAGCAATAACAAAAACTGCTTACCAGCATTAAAACAACTTCCGTAACAGACAAACAAGTGAAAGTTGGAACACCACTGTTATGCCTCAACTAACAGACTTTTCACATAAAAAATGTTGTTGCAGCAGCAGATTTGAGAACCTCAGAAACAGTGCAGAAGCCATATAACTATTTCTGCTGCTTATTGTTAAAACAAGGAACATGGATATTCACTGACATATGTATGAGCTGCATGGCACAGAACCTGGCTTTTCCTCTGAGCCAACGTTACCTGCAAAGAGCCAATGTTACTTCAGCTGGCTGCATCAAGCATTATCCGGGTGAAAGTGTGAGAACATTTTCATAATGTTTGCAAATTGTCTAACTGAGGTGGGAACTGGGTACCAGCCTACTCTAATCAGACTGCATAAGAATGACACCTGGGCTAGCCAGAACATCAGCCCTCTTCACTAATATGCTGGTCCCAGTGCACCTCTCTGAATCCTGGAAGCAGTGTGTTAATTCCCCTGGCTATCTGGGCAGATCATAGGTCCAACTAGATGATAAGTTAAATGGTGTCAAAATGCAGATGTACTAACTGAAAAACTCAGTTTAGCCTGTTATACCCTTAGCAGAATTTCTTATTCTGTTCACCTAAAGTAAAGATTGTTTGCCAATTTTTGGATATTTTAACTCCCTGCTGTTCAATGGAATTGCCTTCTGGGACAGTGCACCTAAAGTAAATAAAGTGTCCCTTCAGCAGAAGTAAGTAGGAAGAATACTGTTTAAAGTAGATAATCATACATCTTGCAGAAGCCTTGTTAAGGATGTTGGCATTCTTACATTCACTTCCCAATACATTTACTCCTTCATCATTTATGCTGCTGATAATAAAAAAAATTCAGCTGGACTGTGATATACACAGTCACAACACAAAACACAAAAATAATTTTGATTAGATTTTCGTGAAACAGAGAATGGGGAAAGAAAGGGAAGGGATGGTTGGGAATTTGTGACTTCCAGCTGCGTTGGGCATTACATTACCACAACGACAAAAATGGAAAATTTGCGCTTTATCAGGACTCAAACCAGATTTACTGCTTGTCAGGAGCAGTTGCTGCAACACTCCCTGATTGACTCAAATTTCTAACTTATCACATGTTGCAATGCAGTGTCCCTCATTCATTAACTCCATACTCACTAAGTACTGATTCCCATAGGAGTCTGGGCAGTATTAGAGCATCCACACTGAAACCAACATCAGTAAGCCATCCCACTCTTACATAAATGTATGTATCAAACAATGGAAAATCCAGGATGGAATGTAACAATATTAGAGAAGGAAAGTTGCTACTCACCAAATAGGGGAGATACTGAGTCATGATAGGCACAACAAAAAGATTCACACAATTATAGCTTTCAGCCATTAAGACATTTGTCAAAAACACACACACACACACACACACACACACACACACACACACACACACACACACACACACACACACACATCTGCAGTCCCAGGCAACTAAATTGATAATTGTGTGAATCTTTTTTTTTTGTGCCTATTGTGACTCAGAATCTCCACTATATTAGAAATGTATATATTTGAGTGATGTCTGTTCTGTTGGATATGGAGTTATGTAGTTTAATGGAAATATATTCAACAAGCTCCCATCTAACACACAGCAAGCAATTAGGAAACCCCCATCAATTCAAAAGAAAATTAAAGACAGAACTCATTAGCAAATCTTTCTTCAAATTATCTAAATATCCAGACTTGGGGATTTAAAATTTCTCTTATCTACATGGCAAGCAGCAGAGTTTGTGTGAAAGTATTTGTGTTGTTAATGTCATTATATACATATATACATTTTTAACTTGGCATTATAGGAACTCCTAGCTAGTTGTGCTTATTTTTGCTTTGGACATTTAGTAGGTGTGTGATGTTTTTGATGTCATTAATGGTAAACGGATTAAACCAGAAGAAATTGCTCAAAATTATATAACTGATTTTTCTAAATGAACCAAGGCCAATGGAAAGGCAATGAAATGTCTAATTACATTGCTTGAAACCAAGTTCTTCTTTTCTGTCAGAGAATGTGAGACTTCCAAAGAGATTTGGGGTAAATTGGGTAAGATTTATGATATTCATGCAGCCAGAAACATTGATCTGCCTGGATACAAATTTCCTAATGTCATGTAGGAAGCATTTGTTGGTAATAAAGCCATGTAGCCCAATTTTATGAAATAAAAACTCAACTTTCTTTGTTACAAAGCCGCTTGACATTGGAGGTCTTTGTGCATGATTTTTTTCAAATTCTGCACAAACAGTTCAATTATATTTGTATTAAATGGAATGAATTATCTGCTGAGGGGAAACCATGGAATAAGTTATAAAGACTGTGTTTTAATTATGGGTTGAGAATAATGCAGCGTGATGATGAAAGTGTTGCTACATCCATGATGTTGAATAATAAGGTTAACAAATAGCATTGAAGGGACAATCAAGCTGCATCTGAAGCAGATATTATGAAAGGAATGAAGATAAATGTTTTTCATATGGCAAAATGGGTCACTTATCAAAACAATGTAACAAGGTTCAATTTATTTTAGACGGGAGAAAAAGCACCATCAATCAAGTGAATGTACTAGTAAAGACAAAAGAAAGGAATGTGTTATGTTGTCTGTTTGTGTAACGTCAGTGGGAAATTCAATAAATTTTAGCTACATAGAAACTTCAGAAACTGAGAAAGTTTTAAAGGTGAAATTGCAACATTTTGCTGTAGGTATAAACAAACTGTAATGCGATGAATAGTACATTGACAATGGTGCAACACATCTTATAACAAATCAATGTAATTGATACACCATGTAGAGTCATTTGAAATTCCAAGAAAGGTGGGTACAGCCAAAAACGGTGTAAAAATTAAAGCATTTGGTACAGGTCAAATTGATGTACAAGTATTCAATGGACAGAAATGAACTGAGATATTTGATGATATTTGTTTTTCTTTTTGCAGTGGTATCTTTTAACTAATTTTCTGTTGTGAAAGATGCACAAAAAAGAACATATCAAATAGTCAAAATGATGGCAAGTCTTGGATATTACAATTACTGTTGCTGCATCCAGTGGTGGAAATGAGCTCTACTGTTTGGCTATGAAGGGTGTTAGTCACGAAAGGTTGTATTGTTGCTAAAACTGATGGTACTTTACACAGATGGCATGAAAAAAATGGTTCATCAAAATAAAAACCGTGTGCACTTGTTCTTGAACAATTGTGGTATAGAGATGATCAGTAATAGCTGTTGTGAGAGGTAAGCATCATCAGCAGTACCGAGTTTCACTAAACCTAGACATTAAGTTTAGGCAGATCTTTGCAGACCAATGGAAGAAAGGGTCTTCAATATACTGCTGTTTTTAAGGATGATTTTTCCAGTTTCAGGGTAATATACCTTTTGCAACACAAAAATGAAATTAAAGAAAAGTTACTTGTGTTTATTAGAATGATGATGACTCAGGTTGAAATTACTGTGTAAGTATTACTTACAGATGTTGATGAGGAGTTCAATAATAAAGATCTACATAGGTTTGCTGACTCAATTGGAGTGAAACATACAGTTACTGCACAGTGCACTCCTTAACAATTGCTCAGTGGGAAAATGCAGTCACATTCTTGGCTCTGCCCTGCTGAACACATCCAAAAGCATCATCGAATGAGGCAATTTTGGCTATACATATACTCTTGATTTTAACTGTCCTCATGAAAAATAAAGATAAAAACCAAATTTTTGAGGAGGAAGGCTGTAATGATAGTTTTGTGATATTTGGAATGGAATTCTATGCATGGACTCCCATGCAAAAGTGAAAGAGGTCTTATGCTAAATCTTCAAAGCGGTATGTGGTTTGGTATGATTATTGTGGATATTGTGTTTATTTTTCCTGAAAATTGAGTCTGTGTATGCAGACACATAAAATTCAACTGCAGACAGTTTCTGAAACTGCTGTCTTCACCTGTGTTTTGCATGCTTTTTACATCTTCCTTGCTTTGTCCATCATATATTACTTTTCTTCCAAGGTAGCAGAATTTCATCATCTACTTTATGATCCTAAATTTTAACAATAATCTTTTTTCTGCTACTCCTCATTACTTTCATCTTCCTTATGTTTTCTCTCGATTCATAGTGTGTGCTCATTAGATTTCATTCCATTCAACATATCCTGCAATTCTTCTTAATTTATGCTAATGATAATAAAGTCATCAGTGACTCTTATTGTTATCCTTTCACTGTCCTTGACCATTTCTTTTATTTCAGTCACTGCTTCATCATTGCATAGACTGAACAATAGGGTCAAAAGACAACATCCTTGTCTTACACCCTATTTAACCTGAGCGCTTCTTATTTGGTCTTGCAATCACATTGTTTCCTCTTTGTTCTTGTATATGTTGCTTACTCCTTTCTCAGAATTTCTAGTATCTTGCAGCTTTTTACATTCTCGAATGCTTTTTCTAGGTGGACAAACCCTATAAATATGTCTTGATTTTTCTGAAGTTTTATTTCTATTATCAGTCACAATGTCAGATCTGCCTCTATTGTGGCTTGTGGCTTTACCTTTCCAAATGACAAACTAATCATCCTCAAAGAGATCTTCAGTCTTCTTTTTCATTCTTCTGCATGTTATTTTAGACAGCAACTTGGGTGCTTGACCCACTAAGCTGATTGTGTGGTATTTCTCACACATATCTAGGCATTAAAATTAGACGCACTCAAAGATCATCATTTACTTCCTCTATTTGTCACCTGTGTCCACCTACTTAGCTGAGTACTAATGTAGTCGCCTCTGACGCAATGGGCCCGGGTTCGATTCCCGGCCGGGTTGGAGATTTTCTCTGTTTGTGGACTGGGGTTGTGTTGTCCTCATCATTATTTCATCCTCATCACTGGCATGCAAGTCGCTCAATGTGGCATCAACTGAAATAAGACTTGCACTCGGTGGTCGAACTTCTCCGGATGGGGGCCTCCTGGCTAACAATGCCAACGATCATTTCATTTTTTTTGTCACCTGTAGGAATGGCTTCTTTTTCTGTAGAGCAAATAGGATGCCTGAAAGAAAGAGTGATGCATCCATAAGACACAGTTAGATGTCAATGTAAATTCATATATGACACACCATTGGCTGAAACATAAATAATTACAGTTCCAGTGTTCTCTGCAACAGGTAGAACAGCCACCAGAGTGCATTAATGTTGTTCATGTTAGGTGTTGTTACAAGACCTCGTAGGGTATAAAAAGTTCATGAACAGTGTCAGATCTTGGGTAACTGCTGTGAAAGACACTGATATGCTACATACACATGTGAGACAGTGTTATCAGCACCTGACAGAGTTCGAAAGGGACCTCATTGAGGGTCTTCATATACATAACTGGTCAAATTATGCAATATTCAGAACTCTTGGGAATCTGTATGTGACACTGATATGTTGCGGGACTGCATAGAAACATAAGGGCAAGCATACTCAACATCAAGCTTTCAGTCGACCACGTCCGACCATCACATGGGACAATCGTTGTATTGTGCACTGAGCACATTGAAACCCCTTCACATCTGCACCTGCCACACATAATGGACTCCCCGCAACTTTCTGTATCATCCCACATCATTGGCCGAAGATGAGCACCACAACATAACTGCTGCTTTTGGAGTGGTGTCTTGACCCAAAAGTATGGAATGCTAATGAATCATATTACATTAAATTTATTAGTGAATTGTGGTTCTGTGTTAAACTGGATGCCCACCATCAGTAATAATGGCAGTTATATTGGGAGATGCCTCATTCTTCTAACGATTTGGAGAGGCACAGTGGTATCACTCTTGGGATTATGGTGTGGGGAGCCATAGGGTATGACTTCGGATCACAGTTGGTAGTGATTGAGAGGACTCTAATGATCTCACTGTTTGGTCCCCTCCCACAAATCAACCACCCAATTCTAATGGCACAAAGGTATGTCACAGATATCCTGGTCCTAAAGTGTTATGTGTCATGAGACAGCAGCACAGTGACTTTTTCAACTAGACAACGCTCCTCCACATCTAGTACTAATCTCTGTTAACTGTGTAAGTGATATTGAGCTGGGGACATCTCCAGATTGTAACTTAAAACATATGCTGGTAATCTTACACACTGGTTCGGTTGAGGTGAGCTTGCCAAAATGCGGCAGTGCTGAGTTGGGCTTGGCTGCACCACGGTAACTGGGGCCAGGGGTCCATCAACTGTGGTGAGCATGTTGGGGGAACATAAGTGAGTTTTATCAGAGCCTGAAGAGTGAGAGGTACGTGCTGGATTGAGTACCAGCATGTGCAGGAAGTGTTGGCACTGAATGGGCACTGTCACAGTATGACAGACTAGAATACTTACAAATACTTTATAGTTAAACAATAACTCACAATTTCAACATCCCACATTGGAGTAATCACAGCACTGTTTTGAGACACTGATTTCATGTCACAAAAACTACAGAAGTTATGTAGTAACAGCAAATGAATAATAATAGTTGAATGCTTCACGCAATCTAGACAGACAAGGTATTAAATGATAGTGGAGGACTCCAGCTATTATACTAAATGCCACACATCGGTATATATTTTATTTATTGATTTTTATTTGTTGAATTATTATATGTTTTATAATTTTTTTATTTATCTAAATGTGCCAGACCATCATACTCTCCACACATTACACACATGCACTGTTATAATAGTAAGTGGGCTCATAGGGTGAGTTTTTTTTGTTAATTTAACTCTGTTTTGTAAATCATTCTTATCACATCAGATACCCTCTCAACCTGAGGAGTTTCATTCCATTTCCTCCCCTCCGTCTGGATGTTAAAATTCATGGAAGTCACCCATGTGTGTTGAAGTGTTGCTTCTGGGATGAAGATGCGGGCCAGCCCCTGATCAAATCCACCTGCTCAATTAGTAATGTGGGCCATAGTGCTGGATGTGGATTCTATGCAGCTTCCCACATCCTACGATGTGAATATTGAGGTTATACCCCACCTTAGTTACTTGTTTTGCAGACATTTATATAACAAAGATGATGAGACTTACCAATCAAAAGTGCTGGCAGGTCGATAGACACACAAACATACACACAAAATTCTAACTTTCACAACCAACGGTTGCTTCTTCAGGAAAGAAGGAAGGAGAGGGAAAGACGAAAGGATGTGGGTTTTAAGGTTTTAAGGGAGAGGGTAAGGAGTCATTCCAATCCCGGGAGCGGAAAGACTTACCTTAAGGGGGAAAAATGGCAGATGTACACTCGCACACACACATATCCCTCGCTTGTTTGTGTGTGAATGACTCCTTACCCTCTCCCTTAAAACCCACATCCTTTCTTCTTTCCCTCTCCTTCCCTCTTTCCTGAAGAAAAAACTGTTGGTTGCGAAAGCTTGAATTTTGTGTGTATGTTTGTGTGTCTATTGACCTGCCAGCGCTTTTGTTTGGTAAGTCACATTATCTTTGTTGTTATATAAAAGAAACATTCCACATGGGAAAAATATATTAAAAACAAAGATCCCATGACTTACGAAGCGGGAAAGCGCTGGTAGATAGGCACAATAAAAAAACACACAAACACACACACACAAAATTTCGAGCTTTCGCAACCCACGGTTGCTTCGTCAGGAAAGAGGGAAGGAGACACAAGCAGGTCTGCTTGTGTCTGTATGTGTGGATGGATATGTGTGTGTGTGCGTGAGTGTATACCTATACTTTTTCCCCCCTAACGTAAGTCTTTCCGCTCCCGGGATTGGAATGACTACTTACCCTCTCCCTTAAAATCCACATACTTTCATCTTTCCCTCTCCTTACCTCTTTCCTGACGAAGAAACTGTGGGTTGCGAAAGCTCGAAATTTTGTGTGTGTTTTTTTTATTGTGCCTATCTATCAGCATTTTCCCGCTTGGTAAGTCATGGACTCTTTGTTTTTAATATATATATATATATATATATATATATATAACTTCTGCACAATTTCAGTGCAGTAATGTGTTCATTGTAAATAAATATTGTAGTAGTTGTATTACACATTTATTACCTTATAAATAAATAAAACTTTTTTATTTTAAATTCAGTGCATTAGTATTTGTAAAATGACTCTTTCATATAGAGTTCATTAGAAAATGACGATCATTCCACTTGGGACCTGTGGAATGGTACATTAGCTTATTTGTTTTAGTTGTAAATATTTGTCATGTATTGTTGTTTTTCTGACATGTTATATACATCCTGGAGGACCTCCTCACTATGGATCAATTGGAATGAAAGTAAATCTAATCTAATCTAATCCGGGTGTTAATTTCAGGGGAATCAAATTCGTATTCTTGAAGAAAAAGCCTTGTTTCACAAAGCACGTAGCATCCAGCATACGTTGGTCTATTGATTATTCATATGAATGTGAAACGCATCCCTGTTGGTTTTTAAACACATCTGAACACATTCTAAGTTGGTTTCTGAACGAATTACAAGTTGATTTTTGAATTCGAGCATAGTGTACGTTATGTCCCTGCCAAAGGAATCCCCATCGGAATGGGGGCATTACACAAATTATATGGAAGAATACTATGATTCCAAATTTATATAAAAACTTTGCACTGCTATTACATTTCCATCTCATGCTTGAGAAAATGGAGCATATGAATGAAATGTGGAACTGTTTCCTAACATAGGAGACCTAATAAGAATTTGATATTGGTACTTGTTGAATTATATTCTGTCGTGTTATTCATCTAAATGAGGCAGATAAAAATGACCATTTGTGCCACAACAGTCTCACTTGTTTGGCGTGTGTTACTATTGCTGCAATATTAGAAGGCCCATTTCATTTCATCTAGCAGACAGTTACAAAATAGACGTATTCAAATCGAGAAACCACATCAGTCTAGGGTACCATTTGTATTAACAGTTTTTTCAGTACTAGACTTTGACTTTTGATTTTTCACGTAGCAGCACGTTTGAAGAACTTTGATCAGGCAATAGATTCTTTCGCAGAAAGAAAAGCACACCATGTAAAGCTGTAGCAATATTGGAAATGAAGTACCATGCTATGGGACAGAACGTGAGGGAACGATGCGGGAGACGTGCACCGCTGTACTAGACAAGGTCCTAATGGAGTTGGTTTGCCGTTGCCTTCCTCCGACAGCAATGGGGATGAATGATGATGATTACGATGATGATGAAGGCGATACAACAACACCTAGTCATCTCGGGGCAGGTGAAAATTCCGATGGGAATTGAACCCAGGACCCCATGCTCGGGAAGCGAGCACGGTACCGCAAGACCACAAGCTGCAGACTACAGCAATATTAGAGAGGAAAAAATGCTGGGACAAAGATTGAAGAAATGTATACTATCTTGCTTATGTATTGACCTTACTGGTTTTATGTTTGTATATCTAATTACATGTTACACAAAAAAGGAATTTATTGGCTAATGGGTAATAAAGAATGCAAATTTTCTGAAGAGTTCGTATTCTCTCAGTCGCAAATAATCCCACTCAGTATTAATTGTGAGTTTTTTTAAACGGGGGTGGGGGTGTCAAACCAGCCGGCTGGGAGTAGGAAAGCAACCGCAGGACATTTTAGTTTCCACTGTTTTGAATATAGGGTTGATGGCCTCCATTGCGAAATACACACGCTTGAATTCCACAGAGCGAAATGAAGTGACATGCGATAGAAGAATGCTGTGTGAAGAGACGTGGCACTGCACTTTGTCGCACTTAAGACCAAGTAACATGTCATATATTTCTTCGAACTTATATGTGGAACTCTTTAGAAAGATATGCGGAACAATTTTTGCGTCCTCCACGTCCTATGAAATGCCCGTCGAACGTGTACCTCACCCCTCATGGTAATGTACAAGTGCGTCAGTGAAAAAGACCAATAAAAATAAGTTAGCATGTGGACGTAATTTGCTGTTCCAGTCTCTTCTGAACCTAAGGTCCATCACCGTTCCTTTTGGATCCCTACCTAATTCGGTGCTCTCCGATACACACGATCGAACAGCGTAGGAATGGTACTCAAGCGTGAAGTTTAGGTTACAATATCTCTGGATGTAAATAACATTTTACATTGCAACAAACGGCACTGATTACGTATTTGTTTATATGTTCAGATGTGCTAACAAAACTAACGGGGTTCCATTTAAAGAAACGTAGGTTTGTGTTAAAAAACATACTTCCGTGCATTATTTTATGATTTGTATTAACCAATTAACTAGCCCCTCTCCTCACGTTCGGTCTGTGGAATCGATTCGTCAGTATTTGATGTGGTTTACGAAATATATCCAGCGGTAATGTTAGGTGTTCACCCTGTATATATATATATAACAAATGGCAACATAACAGAGTACAGGATGTTATTTGCTTTTTTCTGCCTTTCTTCGACAATCGCGCAGATATTTTACGAGTGTTCATTTTCGTAAACAAATGTGTGTTTTGGGCGCCAGATGCAGCCGAAAACTGCCGCTGGAGGAAGCTGAGGATGTGGTCGTTTCAGAGTGTGCAGCAACCATGACGGACACCACATGTCCACGAGACTCAGAGGGCCATAGACGCGGGTTCCTAGGTAGATGCCGTGTTTCTTGACTTCCGCAAGGCGTTCGATACAGTTCCACACAGTCGTTTAATGAACAAAGTAAGAGCATATGGACCATCAGACCAATTGTGTGATTGGATTGAAGAGTTCCTAGTTAACAGAACGCAGCATGTCATTCTCAATGGAGTGAAGTCTTCCGAAGTAAGAGTGATTTCAGGTGTGCCGCAGGGGAGTGTGGTAGGACTGTTACTATTCACAATATACATAAATGACCTTGTGGGCCGGCCGAAGTGGCCGTGCTGTTCGAGGCGCTGCAGTCTGGAACCGCGAGACCACTACGGTCGCAGGTTCGAATCCTGCCTGGGGCATGGATGTGTGTGATGTCCTTCGGTTAGTTAGATTTAACTAGTTCTAGGTTCTAGGGGACTAATGACCTCAGAAGTTGAGCCCCATAGTGCTCAGAGCCATTTAAACCATTTTTTTTTTGACCTTGTGGATAACATCGGAAGTTCACTGAGGCTTTTTGCGGATGATGTTGTAGTATATCGAGAGGTTGTAGCAATGGGCAACGGCCTTGCCACAGTGAATACACCTGTTCCCGTGAGATCACCGAAGTTACGCGCTGGCGGGCGAGGTCGGCATTTGGATGGGTGACCATCCACGTCGCCAGCAAATGGAAGTAGTTAATTCCATAAATTATCTGAGAGTACGCATTAGGGATGATTTATAATGGAATGGTCATATAAAGCTGATCGTCGGTAAAGTAGATGCCAAACTGAGATTCATTGAAAGAATCCTAAGGAAATGCAGTCCGAAAACAAAGGTAGTAGGCTACAGTAGACTTGTTCGTCCACTGTTGAATATTTCTCGCCAGTGTGGAATCCGTACCAGTTAGGGTTGATAGAAGAGATAGAGAAGATCCAACGGAGAGCAGCATTCTTCGTTACAGGATCATATAGTAATCGCGAAAGCGTTACGGAGACGAGAGATAAACTCCAGTGGAAGACTTTGCAGGAGAGACGCTCAGTAGCTCGGTACGGGCTTTTGTTGAAGTTTCTAGAACATACCTTCACCGTGGAGTCAAGCAGTATATTGCTCCCTCCTACGTATATCTCGCGAAGAGACCATGAGTATAAAATCAGACAAATTAGAGCCCACAGAGAGGTATACCGACAATCTTTCTTTCCACAAACAATACGAGACTGGAATAGGAGGGAGAACCGATACAGGTACTCAAATGGTTCAAATGGCTCTGACAAGGGAACCTCCCTATTGCACCCCCCTCAGATTTAGTTATAAGTTGGCACAGCGGATAGGTCTTGAAAAACTGAACAGGAAGAAGTTGTGTGGAACTATGAAAAAAATAAGCAAAATATACAAACTGAGTGCTCGATGTGCAAGATAGGCAACATAAAGAACAGCGTGAGCTCGGGAACGCCGTGGTCCCGTGGTTAGCGTGAGCAGCTGCGGACGGAGAGGTCCTTGGTTCATGTCTTCCCTCGGGCGAAAAGTTTAATTTTTTATTTTCAGACAATTATCAAAGTTCAGGCACTCACACATAATCAACTTCGCTCTCCAGAATTCCAGGACATGTTCAGATTTGCTTAGACATATGCAGGATTTGACAGTCTACACACGAAAAAATTTGAAAACGTTAAAAACATATGTTTTCACAGCGCACAGGGAAAACTGTGCGACTGTGAAATTGTTGCATTCATTTGTTGCAGTTTATGTGACAAACTCTTATGTTTTCATCACTTTTTTGGGAGTTATTATTACATCCACAACAAAACCTAAGTCGGGCAAGGCATAAAAATCTTTTTACCCATTCGCCAAGTGTACAAGTTAAGTGGGTCGACAACATATTCCTGTCATGTGACGCACATGCCGTCACCAGTGTCGTATACAATATATCAGACCTGTTTTCCTGTGGAGGAATCGATTGTCCTGTTGGAACAGCAAGTTCCCTTGCCGGTCTAGGAATGGTAGAACGATGGGTTCGATGACGGTTTGGATGTACCGTGCACTATTCAGTGTCCCCTCGACGATCACCAGAGGTGTACGGCCAGTGTAGGAGATCGCTCCCCACTCCATGATGCCGGGTGTTGGCCCTGTGTGCCTCGGTCGTATGCAGTCCTGATTGTGGCGCTCACCTGCACGGCGCCAAACACGCATACGACCATCATTGGCACCAAGGATGAAGTGACTCTCATCACTGAAGACGACACGTCTCCATTCGTCCCTCCATTCACGCCTGTCGCGACACCACTGGAGGCGGGCTGCATGATGTTGGGGCGTGAGCGGAAGACAGCCTAACGGTGTGCGGGACCGTAGCCCAGCTTCATGGAGACGGTTGCGAATGGTCCTCGCCGATACCCCAGGAGCAACAGTGTCCCTAATTTGCTGGGAAGTGGCGGTGCGGTCCCCTACGGCACTGCGTAGGATCCTACGGTCTTGGCGTGCATCCCTGCGTCGCTGCGGTCCGGTCCCAGGTCGACGGGCAGGTGCACCTTCCGCCGACCACTGGCGACAACATCGATGTACTGTGGAGACCTCACGCCCCACGTGTTGAGCAATTCGGCGGTACGTCCACCCGGCCTCCCGCATGCCCACTATACGCCCTCGCTCAAAGTCCGTCAACTGCACATACGGTTCACGTCTACGCTATCGCGGCATGCTACCAGTGTTAAAGACTGCGATGGAGCTCCGTATGCCACGGCAAACTGGCTGACACTGACGGCGGCGGTTCACAAATGCTGCGCAGCTAGCGCCATTCGACGGCGAACACCGCGGTCCCTGGTGTGTCCGCTGTGCCGTGCGTGTGATCATTGCTTGTACAGCCCTCTCGCAGTGTCCGGAGAAAGTATGGTGGGTCTGACACACCGGTGTCAATGTGTTCTTTTTTCCATTTCCAGGAGTGTAGATGAGCAACGTGTTCCGGGTAAGGACGGTTTTAGGTCTCTTCGACTCCCGGGCTGGCACGCCGTTTCCATGTGTCGTTAGTGTGACCGTGTTGCAAGGCGCTGCACCGCCGGAGGCTACGCTAGGCCGCGCCGGCTGCTACCTGTAGAGGTCGGCCGCCCCCGTGCCGACGCCGGGCGCCGCGACGCCAATGGACCCCGCGCCGGTCGATGTGGCGCCGTGGCACGCGCTCATCTGGCGGCGCCATTGTGCTCGCTGATTGCCGAGGCGCGCCCGATACGTCGCCGCGGGGAGCCGCGCCGACGAGGCAGCGGCGGCGGTCCGCCCCACCCCAGGGCTGCCACTGCTTTGGAAAAAAAAAATCAAAATCGAGCATCACTCGGAAGATTTGTCCCACTCCCACCAAGGCTCACTTCACGCGTGAGGCTTGTAATGGAGCGGAACGCTATTTATGAAACTTCCTGGCAGATTAAAACTGTGTGTCAGACCGAGACTCGAACTCGGGACCTTTGCCTTTCGCGGGCAAGTGCTCTACCGTCTGAGCTACCCAAGCACGACTCACGCTCCGTCCTCACAGCTTCACTTCCGCCAGTGCCTCGTCTCCTACTTTCCAAACTTCGCAGATGCTCTCCTGCGAACGTTGCAGAACTAGCACCCCTGAAAGAAAGGATATTGCGGAGACATGGCTTAGCGACAGTCTGAGGGATGTTTCCAGAATGAGATTTTCACTTTGCAGTGGAGTGTGTGCTGATATCGCAAGGGCTGTGGCTAAGTGTGGTGTGAGTACTGTAAGACCTTCGGTACACACACCATCAGATAATTAGACTTGTCGCTCTAACGAAGTAGGCGAGTGTCAGCAATATGTCTCGTGGTCTTATAGTGGCTTGTTTATCTTCTGCCGCTAGGTCAGACGATAGAAATGCCACTTGCACGCTTAGAGTAGCAGATTGACTGTGACCAACTTTCAACAGAACTTGATTAATTTTCACACACATTTGTTAAAATATGAAAAAGCATAGACATTACGTAACTTGATTCTGGATGCTGTTTACAATTGACAATCTGAAGTTCCTTTGGTCTTGGTACGTTAGTCTTATTCTCATATATCTCTGATACTTGACAAAGTGTCTATTCATTTATCTTCATGGCTATGTACAGGAATATGGTAATCTTATTAGGCGCAGATTGAAACTTGACAATATAGAGTTGTACAGACAAATGCACTCTGGTACAGGCAGCTGCAGATAAATGCAGACTAATGCAGACTAATGCAGATGACTAATCGGAGGTCCGTACATTCGTTATAATACCTCGTTCGTTCATGTATCAAGAAGAATTTGGTCCGTCTCTAAGGCAGAGCCATCTCATAGTGCGGAGGCAGACGTGCGCTGCGCCTGCGCTGTTGTGCTTAGCAGGGCGCACTCTAATGGGACTGTTTCTCTCCCGATATCACAGTATTCCCTGACTGATTTTATACTGGCTGGCACGACCCTCATGACATCTGGTGCACAATACCGATCTATGTAGCTATGCCTGGATGACTTTGATTAGATGGTGTTTACTGACGATTCAAAATATTGTGACCATGTGGTTAACAGCGTGTTGGTCTATCTTGGGTCTTTTACAGCAGCGATTCTACGTGGCACGGATTCAAGTAATTGGCGGGTTTCTGGAGGCATGTCGCACCAGAAGCCTGTACACAGGTCACGCAGTTCCACTGGCTTACGAGCTGGTGGTTTGTGGGCAGCAAACTGGCCCTCAGTAGCGCCAAACAGGTGTCACAGCAGTTTTAGATCAGGCGACTTTTGTGGGCAAGACATCAGCTTGACTCCTCTATCATACTACTCAAACGACTGGAGCATAATTATGGTCTTGTGACAGAGACATTTATCCTGCTGGAATATACCGTCACCATCGCTGAAGAAGGCAAGCATGAGAAGACGGAGGTGTTACGAAATAATGTAGTCGTAGGTAACAACTACCGTGGTAAGTTCGATTACTGTCATAGGATCCATGGAAGTCCACATTAATGTCCCTCACAGCGCAATACAGTCCTAGTATATACACTACTGGCCATTTAAAATACTACACCAAGACAAATTGCAGATGATAAACGAGTATTCATTGGACAAATACACTCCTGGAAATGGAAAAAAGAACACATTGACACCGGTGTGTCAGACCCACCATACTTTCTCCGGACACTGCGAGAGGGCTGTACAAGCAATGATCACACGCACGGCACAGCGGACACACCAGGGACCGCGGTGTCGGCCGTCGAATGGCGCTAGCTGCGCAGCATTTGTGCACCGCCGCCGTCAGTGTCAGCCAGTTTGCCTTGGCATACGGAGCTCCATCGCAGTCTTTAACACTGGTAGCATGCCGCGATAGCGTAGACGTGAACCGTATGTGCAGTTGACGGACTTTGAGCGAGGGCGTATAGTGGGCATGCGGGAGGCCGGGTGGACGTACCGCCGAATTGCTCAACACGTGGGGCGTGAGGTCTCCACAGTACATCGATGTTGTCGCCAGTGGTCGGCGGAAGGTGCACGTGCCCGTCGACCTGGGACCGGACCGCAGCGACGTACGGATGCACGCCAAGACCGTAGGATCCTACGCAGTGCCGTAGGGGACCGCACCGCCACTTCCCAGCAAATTAGGGACACTGTTGCTCCTGGGCTATCGGCGAGGACCATTCGCAACCGTCTCCATGTAGCTGGGCTACGGTCCCGCACACCGTTAGGCCGTCTTCCGCTCACGCCCCAACATCGTGCAGCCCGCCTCCAGTGGTGTCGCGACAGGCGCGAATGGAGAGACGAATGGAGACGTGTCGTGTTCAGCGATGAGAGTCGCTTCTGCCTTGGTGCCAATGATGGTCGTATGCGTGATTGGCGCCGTGCAGGTGAGCGCCACAATCAGGACTGCATACGATCGAGGCACACAGGGCCAACACCCGGCATCATGGTGTGGGGAGCGATCTCCTACACTGGCCGTACACCTCTGGTGATCGTCGAGGGGACACTGAATAGTGCACGGTACATCCAAACCGTCATCGAACCCATCGTTCTACCATTCCTAGACCGGCAAGGGAACTTGCTGTTCCAACAGGACAATGCACGTCCGCATGTATCCCGTGCCACCCAACGTGCTCTAGAAGGTGTAAGTCAACTACCCTGGCCAGCAAGATCTCCGGATCTGTCCCCCATTGAGCATGTTTGGGACTGGATGAAGCGTCGTCTCACGCGGTCTGCACGTCCAGCACGAACGCTGGTCCAACTGAGGCGCCAGGTGGAAATGGCATGGCAAGCCGTTCCACAGGACTACATCCAGCATCTCTACGATCGTCTCCATGGGAGAATAGCAGCTTGCATTGCTGCGAAAGGTGGATATACACTGTACTAGTGCCGACATTGTGCATGCTCTGTTGCCTGTGTCTATGTGCCTGTGGTTCTGTCAGTGTGATCATGTGATGTATCTGACCCCAGGAATGTGTCAATAAAGTTTCCCCTTCCTGGGACAATGAATTCACGGTGTTCTTATTTCAATTTCCAGGAGTGTATATTATACTAGAACTGACATATGATTGATTACATTTTCATTCAATTTGGGTGCATAGATTCTGAGAAATCAGTACCGAGAATAACCACCTCTGGCCGTAATGGGCATTGAGTCAAACAGAGCTTGGATGGCGTGTACAGGTACAGCTGCCCATGCAGCTTTAACACGATACCACAGTTCATCAAGAGTAGTGACTGGCGTATTGTGACGAGCCAGTTGCTCGGCCACCATTGACGTTTTCAATTGGTGAGAGATCTGGATAATGTGCTGGCCAGGGCAGCAGTCGAACATTTTCTGAATCCAGAAAGGCCCGTACAGGACCTGCAACATGCGATCGTGCATTATCCGGCTGAAATGTAGGGTTTCACAGGAGTCGAATGAAGGGTAGAGCGACGGGTCGTAACACATCTGAAATGTAACGTTCACTGTTCAAAGTGCCGTCAATGAGAACAAGAGGTGACCGAGACGTGTAACCAATGGCACCCCATACCATCATGCCGGGTGATACGCCAGTATGGCGATGACAAATACACGCATCCAATGTGCGTTCACCACGATGTCACCAAACACGGATGCGACCATCATGATGCTGTAAACAGAACCTAGATTCATCCGAAAAAATGACATTTTGCCATTCGTGCACCCAGGTTCGTCCTTGAGCACACCATCGCAGCAATCCTGTTTGTGATGCAGCGTGAAGGGTAACCGCAGCCATGGTCTCCGAGCTGATAATCCATGCTGCTGCAAACGTCATCGAACTGTTCGTGTAGATGGTTTTTGCCTTTCAAACGTCCCCCTCTGTTGACTCAGGGATCGAGACGTGGCTGCACGATACAATACAGCCGTGCGGAAAAGATCCCTGTCATCTCGACTGGTAGTGATTTGAGGCCGTTGGGATCCAGCACGGCGTTCCGTGTTACCCTCCTGAACCCACCGATTCCATATTCTGCTAACAGTCATTGGATCTGGACCAAACGCGAGCAGCAATGTCGCGATACGATAAACCGCAATCGCCATAGGCTACAATCCGACCTTTATCAAAGTCGGAAACGTGATGGTACGCATTTCTCGGACTTACATGAGGCATCAAACAACGTTTCACCAGGCAACGCCGGTCAACTGATGTTTGTGTATGAGAAATCGGTTGGAAACTTTCATGTCAGCACATTTGTAGGTGTCGCCACCGGCGCCAACCTTACGTGAATGCTCTGAAAAGCTAATCATTTGCTTTTCACAGCATCTTCTTCCTGTCGGTTAAATTTTGCGTCTGTAGCACGTCATCTTCGTGGTGAAGCAATTTTAATGGCTAGTTGTGTAAAATAGGGACTCATCTGAGCGGGCGACGCTTTTTTCAGTCGTCGAAAGTCATATGGTAACGAGCCTAGGAGAGGCGCTGCAGGCGATGTCGTGCTGTTAGCAAAGGCACTCCTTTGGGTCGTCTGTTGCCATACTCTATTAACGACAAATTTCGGCGCATTGTCGTAACCACTACGTTCGTTGTACGTCCCACATTGTTTTATCTGGTTATTTCACGCAGTGTTGCTTGTCTATGCGAACGTCGCTGCTCTCGGTCGTTAAGCCCATCGGTCACTGCGTTGTCCGTGGTGAGAAGTAATGCCTGAAATTTGGTGTTCTTGCAGCCCTTGACACTGTGGATCTCGGAATATTGAAGTACGTAACGATTTACGAAATGGAATTTCCTATGCGGCTAGCTCCATCTACCATTCCACGTTTAGTAATTGTTAATTCCCGTCGTGCGGCTATGATCATGTCGGACACCTTTTCACGTGAAGCATCTGAGTGTAAATCTCAAATCGGCCAATGCACTGCCAGCCTCATACCATTGTGTACGCGATACCATAGCCAGTGTATAAGTGCGTACCGCTATCCAATGAATTTTGCACCGCAGTGTATTTCTCATCGGAGTATTAAGGGGGTGCGGATGCAAGTGACTCGAGCGGTACGTGATAACTGAACGTACTCTGGCCCCTCGCAGCACAGAGAAGGCTGCCTGCTGTACACCGGAGCGATGCGGGCGGCGTGTCCACAGGCGCGCCACAAAAGCTGCGAGTGCAATTAGGTGCGCGGGGGCGTGGCTCCGGGCGCAATTACATGCAAATGCGCGAACCGCGTGTGCGGCGGCAATAGGCGGGTGGCTGCAGCTAGGGGTAGGCACAGAGCGCGGGCCTGCTTGCTCTTGTTTAATGCTGCAGGGGCTGCCTCACTTCCGGCGAACCGACTGACAGAAATCTGAGCTGCCGCTAGGCCAAGCGACCTAGTTAACGAGGGAAAAGCTCGAGACCCACACCTTGTATGACTAGTAAAGAGAGAAATAAACAACAGATCACTTAGTTGCTGGTGGGTCCTCCTGGCTTTACGCTCGTGGTCCGCGGAACTTTTCCGCTCCTGCCGTTTCGGACGGAGCTGCGTTCGACATCTTCAGAGGTAGGCCTACTGCTAGTTCCGCTGAACACCACTCGAGCTGTTCCCGAAACTACCTGAGCAGATACTCTTCCAGCTCATCATTAGTGAGACTGCCAAATGAATCTAGGTTCTGTTTACAGCATCATGATGGTCGCACCCGTGTTTGGTGACATCGTGGTGACCGCACATTGGAAGCGTGTATTTGTCATCGCCATACTGGCGTATCACCCGGCGTGATAGTATGGGGTGCCATTAGTTACACATCTCGGTCACCTCTCGTTCGCACTGACAGCACTTTGAACAGTGGACGTTACATTTCAGATGTGTTATGACCCGTCGCTCTACCCTTCATTTGATCCCTGCGAAACCCTACATTTCAGCAGGATAACGGACGACCGCATCTTGCAGGTCCTGTACAGTTAAGCAGGATAATGCACGACCGCGTGTTGCAGGCCCTATACGGGTCTTTCTGGATACAGAGAATGTTTGACTGCTGCACTGGCCAGCACATTCTCCAGATCTCTCACCAACTTAAAACGTCTGGTCAATGGTGGACGAGCAACTGGTTCGTCACAATACGCCAGTCACTACTCTTGATGAACTGTGGTATCGTGTTGAAGCTACATGGGCAACTGTACCTGTACACGCCATCCAAGCTCTGTTTGACTCTATGCCCAGGCGTATCAAGGCTGTTATTACGCCAGTTTCAGTCACCTCCCATACGTGTTCATTCACGTTCAGATCTGGCGAGTTGCTGGTCCAGCACATTATTTGGAAATCGTCACTGTGTTCTTGGAATCACTGCATCACACTCCTGGCCTTGTTGCAAAAATGCCACTGCCATCGGGAAACATGATGTCATGAAAGCGTGTACGTGGTCTGAAACCAGTGTACGATACTCATTGGCCATCATGGTTCGTTGCACGAGCTCCACTGGACCAATGGATGCCCACGTGAATGTTCCACAGGGCATAATGGATCAGCCGCCAGACTGTCTCCGCCCCGCAGTACAAGTGTCAAGTAGCTGTTCCCCATGCAGACAACGGATTTGCGCCCTGCTACCTGCACGATGAAGAAAGTGTCGGCATCAGAGCATGCAACGCTGTGACACTGCGCCGACCTTCAGTTCCGTTGTTCATGTGCCCATTTGAGTCTTAGTTGCCATTGTCGTGGTGTTAACATTGGCTCATGCACGGGTCGTCGGCCGCGGAGGCCCATTCGTTGGGAATGTTCGGTGCACTGTGTGATCAGACACACTTGTACTCCGCCCAGCGTTAAAGCCTGATGTTACTTTCGCCACGATTCGCCGCCTGCCCTGTTTTACCAGGATACACAGCCTACGAAATCAGACATCTGTAATGAGGGGTGACTGCCCAACGCCACGAAGTCTGGATGTGGTTTCTCGTTGGTTTCGTCACGTGTTGAACACACCGCGGGACTTCTCAAACACCCGACAAGTAGTGCAGTTTCCAAAATGCTCATGCCGAGCCTCCGGGCCATCACATTCTGCCCTCGTTCAAACTGCGATAGATCGCGTGCCTTCCCCAGTCTGGACACGGACAGTACGCTTTCTGATACGACAACCACCACGCGTGAGTCTGACCAGCAGTCATGTTTCGCCAGGAGATGCTACTATCACCTGGACGGGTTTCTATCGATAGCAGGTCGGTAGTCATTATGTTCTGGCTGATCAGCGTATTTACAATGGTACTTATGTCAAGTTACATTGAAATGAATACCCTTAGCTGCATACAGGCGTTGATATAAGTCAACGGGGACAGTTGAAAATGTGTGCCCCGACCGGAACTCGAAGCCTGGATCTCCTGCTTACATGGCAGACCCTCTCTCCATCTCAGCCACCGAATACACAAAGGATGGTGCGACTGCAGAGACTTATCTCTGGCACGCCTCCCGTGAGACCCACATTCGCAACTTATTGTCCTGCACTATATTCGTAGTACCCCTTCCCATTTTACTCATTACTCGCCGAATCTCGTAAGAGTTCGGCCATTGTTTGTGGATTGTGGATCCGCACAGAAGAAGATGGTCAAATGGTCGGCGAGCCTTAACTATATATATACTTTGTTAAGGTTTTATTATTTCTTCTGATTTAATGATACTATGACGGAAAAAAAGAGCAAGGAGGAGTTGTGAGACATAAACGGAAGTTGGGTGGCGTGTTTCTACAGCTTAAAGATAGTACCTGTTCAGATTTCGTGCCAATTGCAGAACAGTGGTGCCAGTAGCGCTGCTATAAGCACTCGAATCAGGTCTGCTTTAAATGGGCGTTGTAGTGGTCATAAGCGTTAGTTAGCTTTGAGACTGAACGTGGTGAGTTAGTGTGAGTCAAGAATGCCTTTAAGGCGACAAAGCCGCCAATATTAACACCTCAGTCGGTCTCAAAGATGTAGTGTAATAGAGCTTCGATGAGGTGGGTGTTCCTTCTGTGATGCTTCAGAAAGACTTGGCAGAAATGCAGCCACTGTACATGACTGTTGGCTGTGGTGGTGACGAGAATATACGGTCGCAAAAACACCAGTCCTCGGACGGGTATGGGCCACTACCAAGAGGGAAGACAATTGTGTTCCGCGAACGGCTCTCTCGCATCGTACTGCACCTGCAGCAACAATCTGAGCAGCAGTTGGCACCGCAGTGGCACAACGAACTGTTACAAATCGTTTACCTAAAGAGCAGGTCAGATTCGCCCTGTAGTGTGCGTGTCACTGGCCCCAATCCAAAGCCATGTGCGTGGTGATGACCGAGAGGTCATTGGAGGGCAGGTTAGGTTATATCATGAAAGCTGGTCGTGCCCCGGCGCCAGTAATGGTGAGATGGAGGACAGTTGAGAGACTGCAACCAACCTGCCTGCCTTCCTCTCAGAAACACTGTGCCTGCACCAGAAGCTATGGTCCGCAGCACGATTCCGTATCCGAGAGGAGCACTCTCGTGGTTTTCCCAAGCACTCTTACTCCTAAAGCGTATGTCACCTGGTGATGCAACCTGTTGCACTGGCATTCATGAGCTGCATTCCAGGGAGTGTTTTCCAACAAGATAACGCTCTCCCATATACCACTGTTGTAACACAACATGCTCTACAGAGTGTCGACATGCTGCCTTGGACTGCTCGATCACCAGATCTGTCTTCGATCGAGCACACCTACATCTACATTTGTACTCCGCAAGCCACCCAACGGTGTGTGGCAGAGGGCACTTTACATGCCACTGTCATTACCTCCCTTTTCTGTTCCAGTCGCGTATGGTTCGCGGGAAGAACAACTGCCGGAAAGCCTCTGTGCGTGCTCGAATCTCTCTAATTTGACATTCGTGATATCCTCGGGAGGTATAAGTAGGGGGAAGCAATATATTCGATACCTCATCCAAAAACGCACCCTCTCGAAACCTGGATAGCAAGCTACACAGCTATGCAGAGCGCCTCTCTTGCAGAGTCTGCCACTTGAGTTTGCTAAACATCACCGTAACGCTATCCCGCTTACCAAATAACCCAGGGACGAAACGCGCCGCTCTTCTTTGGATCTTCTCTATCCCCTCCGTCAACCCGACCTGGTACGGATCCCACACTGATGATCAATACTCAAGTATAGGTCGAACGAGTGTTCTGTAATCCACCTCCTTTGTTGATGGACAACATTTTCTAAGGACTCTCCCAATGAACCTCAACCTGGCACCCGCCTTACCAACAATTAATTTTATATGATCATTCCACTTAAAATCGTTCCACACATAAGCGACATCATCGGACGACAATTCCATTGTCATCCACAACCAACATTAACCATCGCTGTTCTATCGCTTGAGCCTCGTCCCGCAGTTACGCAGGGTCAGCCATCGGTAATCGGATTTGGCATTTAAATGTTGAAGGGGTGGCCGGATTCCATTCCTGCCGCCACATCGTACCCCTCGGGAGGGAATTAGTGTACACCAACTGTCTGCGTCGAGTGTAATCCATGGAATAGTGCGAATGTGTTCAGAAGTCTGCGAGCCGTGTAACTGAGGCGGAACATGGGGACCAGCCCGGCATTCACCTAGTGGGATGTGGAAAACTGCCTAAAAACCACAACCAGGCTCGCCGGCACATCGGCTCTCGTCGTCAATCCACCGGGCGGACTCGATCCGGGGCCGGCGCGACCACCCGTGTCCAGGAAGCAACGCGTTAGCGCTCTCGGCTACCTTTGCGGGTAACATTAACCATCGCTGTATTGACCGACAAAGTGCAACAGGCACGGAACTTCATCCCACAAACTGACGTCCGGCACCTGTACAACAGAATGCATTCAAGTATTCAACATTCTCGCTCTTACACTGGTTATTAATGTACCAGGGTTACACATTTGCAATGGCTTATCTCGCTCTTACATTAACCTGTGATTTTGCAATGTTGATCACTTTAAATATCGTACCTAGACGAAGTATTCCTGAAATTTCATTACTGTACATTAATCATTTTTGATGTTGCGAATTTTTCAGTTAGTTTGCCCTCGAAGTATCAAACTCTCGTTTAATTCCATAACTATACCGATCATTTAATTAGATTTTCACTCTGCAGCGGAGTGTCCGCTGATATAAAACTTCCTGACATATTAAAACTGTGTGCCGGTCCGAGACTTGAACTCGGGACCTTTGCCTTTCGCGGTCGAGTGTTCTACCAACTGAAGAGCTTCTGCGAAGTTTGGAAGGTAGGAGACGAGGTACTAGCAGAATTGAAGCTGTGAGGACGGGTCGTGAGTCATCCTTAGGTAGCTCAGTTGGTAGAGCACTTGCCCGTGAAAGGCAAAGTTCCCGGGTTCGAGTCTCGATCCGGCACACAGTTTTAATCTCTCAGGAAGTTTTATATCGATCATTATTTACTAAATTGTTTAAGTATTAGGCAACAGAACAATGCAGTTCTCACACATCGAAAACGTCACGAATAAACAACATAGCTCAGGGAAAGCGCATTTGGCAGTGGGAGTCATTTCCCTAAGTGCTTCTTGCATATCGTGTTTAGTAGCACAAAAAAGTTATTTTTGTATACCCGTCGCTTTTACAGTAGCAGGCATTCACCAACCATTTCTAATGGATAACATGAATAACCGACCGTTACCAGATAAAAAAGGAAAAATAAATAATAAAAGGCATATGACAATGTATTACATAAATTCGGGCATTTCTTGTCACAAGTCCATGTCCCAAATTGATATTATTCAAGGAACTGATGATGACTGTGTACCCTAGCGAAACGTATAGAAAACGGCTCGGAAGACACTAACGTGCAGGTTTGGTGCACTAAACGTCACTAGTGTGAAAATGTGGAGCATAAGCGGTAGGGATGAAAGGGGACGTGTTGTGACGTGGAAGTAATTGCGTTGGACTCTTGTAGTCCCAAAGATCTTGTTTCTGTGAAGGACTCCTTTGTTGGTCCTTTAGTAAGCCTACGCCTAAAGCAGTATTTAGTTTCCGTCATGTTCTTAATTACAAACACGAAAGAAGATATAGCCGGCGGAGACTTCCTAGAAGATGAATGACGCTTTGACGCATTTTAGGAAGTGGAATCCAGAAGAAAGGAAGCGGCTTGCAGCATTACACGTAGAAAAACTGCACAGATGCTAGCCTGTAGTATCTTCTATCATTTTCCAAAGTAATAAACCGCTGTCAGAGAGGAAGAAGATCACGAACAGTTTGTGAGATGGGAAACTCTTGTTTATTTGCATGAAATGTACAGATTTTAAACGGGTTCAAGAAAGTTTATTTCTGTTTCAATTTTCATGTGGAAAAGGACGTTCTTTTATCCTATTACAGTGGCCGAGAATTCGAACCTGTTTCCCTATATAAGGTAATCCAGTTTTTGCGGTAATCTAATATTACAGTTCGTGTCAGGCTTGTTAGATAATTGTATTAAACTCACAGGTATTTTCATAAATACGAGATCGAATGCGAGTTACATGTAATGCACTGCTTCAGATGACAGCTACTTTAAAAGTGTAAGCCATCCATTTACGTAATAAAGTTGTTTCCGATCTAACACAACAGATATTTTCAGTCATTAGATGAAATTGCTGGAAATTAAGCGTTATTATACATAACGCTCTGCATCTTCATCTGCATCCACATCTGCATTTGCATCTGCATGTCCACTCAGCAATTTACACTTAAGTGCCTTTTAGAGAGTTCTTCGAGTCACTTTCATTACCGTTTCCCTCCTGAACAGCTCGGAGGAAAAACCATCACTTGAATCTGAACGTGCTGACTCTAATTTCTCTGATTTTATTACGATGATCGCTTCTCCCTATGCAGACTGGCGTCAGAGAAATGTTTTCACATTCAGAGGCTAATGTTGGTGACTAATATTGCGTGAGAAGGGCTCGCTGCAACGAAGAAAGCCTTTGTTTTAATGGTTGCCACCTCAACTCGCTTATCATATTTGTAACAATGCCTCTCCCATTTTGCGGTTATGCAAAAGGCGCCGCCCTTCTTCGAACTTTTTCTGATATCCACCGTCAATCTGATATCGCTCAGCAATTTCCAAAAGACCGACAACGGTAGTGTAGGCCGTCTCTTTAACAAAAATGTTGCATATTCTAAGTGGCTAGCACATATAGTGCCTCGGTATTTAGTTGAATTGCGAACTTTTAAATTTGTGTGATTTGCCGTGTAACCGAAATTTGACTGTTTCCTTTCAGCACTCACGTGGATGACTTCACATTTTTCTTTGTTTAGTGACAACTGTCACTTTTCGCACCACACAGATATCGTGCCTATGTCATTTTGCAATTGGTTTTGAAGATCTTATTAGCCTGATCCCCAAACAATGTGATTGGCCTGCTCAGATTGTCTCCTAAATCTATTACGTGCGTTAGGAATAACAGAGGGCTTATAACACTTGTTTAGCGAACGGCAGATATTACTTTTGTTTTACTCGTTGGCTTCGCGACAGTTGCTGCGAACTGTATGTGACCTTTCTAACAGAAAATGACGAATCTAGTCGCACAACTGAAGCGATACTCCAGTGGCACGCAGTTTGGTTAAAATCCACCCGTGAAGAATAATGTCGAGGAAATCGGAAAAGATGGAATAAATTTGGGATCGCCTATCGACAGCACTTGCTACCTCTCGTGAATAAAGGGACAGTTGTGTATTTTCTGAATCTGTAATGACTATGTATCAATAAGTAATTTCTTTTCGATATAATTTATAATTTTCGAACACACTGTAATGTATTCAAAAGTCCTACTGCAAAGGGCCGTCAGTGATACCGGTCTATAACTCAGCAGATAGCTACCGCAACGTCCACTGGCTGTGGACAGAAAAAGAAAGATTCAAGTCACTTATAAGAAGTTTATAACAAGTCTAACTGCCAACTAGAAAGCTTCTTTCGACACGCAAAGTAATCGTTCTACTAGCCACTTCTGAGGCCCACAACAAAGATATTAATTCTGAAAATTGTTCCAATTCGAACACAACTTAGTACCACTACGCAAGACGGAACTTTGACCAAGCCGCAATAGTTAAACAACAAAACAGTTACTCGAGTAAGCCTGTATGAGCACCGTCGGAGACGCCGTAGCCGTCTGGGATGATCGATGACGTGAAGACTTCCAGGGATCGATGTGTTGGCGATGAACACACTGTGGAAGATGCCTCGGCTGCGACCAGAAGCAGCTCAGTCGATGTGAACAGCTCACGTGCACCGGCGCGGTCCTATATACAACTCTCGCTCCGTGATACACTGCTTACTATGTCCTGTCAAGTGGTGTGCGGAAGAAAGTAGAGCGGTAGACATCGCGACCTCTGGTGGCGCAATTGAGCCCACCTGGCGGCCGTCGATGAGAGTTTGCGTATTCCGGGTGACCGGCAAAGCTAACCCCTTCTCGGCCCGGGACCCGCTTTAAAGGTCCGTTCCGCGGGTAGCGGTGTTGCAGGCGTTGGTTGTTGATACATTATTCCTGTAGTGGTGTAATGGTGCAACCTGCGCAACTTTCCACTCTTTACATTGCGGATCTTCCGTCGAGGGAGAGGTTGTATATGCTTGCTAAATATGGTGCTATTGTGTCACCGTAGTGTGATAACTTTAATTTACTTTATCAGCTTTCATCGAGTGGTTCAAGTTTTCGAATTTTGTATTTCATTCAGAAATTATTCCCAGCTTTACTGACATGTTTTGGAAGTAAGAATCATACTTTTGCTTTCACGGAGATAATACGTTTTCGGGGAGGGGGGGGGGGGGAGCATAACTTTCGGCAACAAACCGTACCACGCCTGATAAGAGAGAAACACTTACCATACTTTTAACAACGGTGTAATTCAGTCGAAGCATGACGTCCAAAATCTCGATTCTGATAACTAATTTTACGTAAAATATGATGTTTTAATTACTATGAAGTAACAAAGAAAGCAGGTGTTGACAGATGTGAAAATTACCGAACTATCAGTTTAATAAGTCACAGCTGCAAAATACTAACGCGAATTCTTTACAGACGAATGGAAAAACTAGTAGAAGCCGACCTCGGGGACGATTAGTTTGGATTCCGTAGAAATGTTAGAACACGTGAGGCAGTACTGACCCTACGACTTATCTCAGAAGAAAGATTAAGGAAAGGCAAACCTACGCTTCTAGCATTTGTAGACTTAGAGAAAGCTTTTGACAATGTTGAATGGAATACTCTCTTTCAAATTCTGAAGGTGGCAGGGGTAAAATACAGGGAGGGAAAGGCTATTTACAATTTGTACAGAAAGCAGATGGCAGTTATAAGAGTCGAGGGGCATGAAAGGGCAGCAGTGGTTAGGAAGGGCGTGAGACAGGGTTGTAGCCTCTCTCCGATGCTATTCAATCTGTTTACTGAGCAAGCAGTAAAGGAAACGAAAGAAAAATTCGGAGTAGGTATTAAAATCCATGGAGAAGAAACAAAAACTTTGAGGTTCGAGATGATATTGTAATTCTGTCAGAGACAGCAAAAGGACTTGGAAGAGCAGTTGAACGGAATGGACAGTGTCTTGAAAGGAGGATATGAGATGAACATCAACAAGAGCAAAACGAGGTTAATGGAATGTAGTCAAGTTAACTGGGGTGATGCTGAGGGAATTAGAGTAGGAAATGAGACACTTAAAGTAGTAAATCAGTTTTGCTATTTGAGGAGCAAAATAACTGATGATTGTCGAAGTAGAGAGGATATAAAATATAGACTGGGAATGGCAAGGAAAGCGTTTCTGAAGAACAGAAATTTGTTAACATTGAGTATAGATTTAAGTGCCAGAAAGTCGTTTCTGAAAATATTTGTATGGAGTGTAGCCATGCATGGAAGTGAAACATGGACAGTAAATAGTTTGGACAAGAAGAGAATAGAAGCTTTCGAAATGTGGTGTTACATAAGAATGCTGAAAATTAGATGGATAGATCTCATAACTAATGAGGAGGTATTGAATAGAATTGGGGAGAAGAGGAATTTGTGGCACAGCTTGACTAGAAGAAGAGATCGGTTGGTAGGACATGTTCTGAGGTATCAAGGGATCACCAATTTAGTACTGGAGGGCAGCGTGGAGGGTAAAAATCGTAGAGGGAGATCAAGAGATGAATACACTAAGCAGATTGAGGGATGTAGGCTGCAGTAGGTACTGGGAGATGAAGATTCTTGCACAGGATAGAGTAGCATGGAGAGCCAGACTCAGGACTGAAGACCACAACAACAACAAGTAAATAAAATATTGATCAAGATACATCGATAGCTGTCGCAATACTTCACCTAGAAAAAATCGATACTGAGTTTTGTAATCCTCTGACCGAACAGAATCGTTTGATATACAGCACAATTACGTTATGTTTAATTTTTAGCTTGAAGTTTTTCTAGAGATTTCTTTTCCTTTTGTTTGCAGCACATCCATGTTCCTTTCAACCCGGTTCAATAAACATATTAGAAACATGGTTTGCATACGGACAGGACTGGCAGATTGTGAGGTACTCTGAATGTCAATTGTATGCATTCAATCCAAATGTATTATAAAAAATTGCCGTAGATATGTAGCTATGTATGTATTTACATATGTGTGCATGTGTTCCACATCTCCTGCTCAACCACTGCGCCGATAGCTTGACAGCTTGGTACACATATCACTATCTGGAAGGAATCGCTGTGGGCGTAAGATCCATCTACCTATCAAAGGAAAGGGGTTGTGTATGAAAAAGCAGCGTAGGTCTTGTAGGTCATAACCCACGAATATCCATAATTTATTCATACAGTATTTGAGAATGAGAGCACTTACGACTTACAACAAACTTTACACAATTTCAATTCTTCACAATACTTTTTCTCGCTGACAGAAGCCACATAATGATGAAAAAAATTTCATAGCTTAGTGCATTTTCGCTTTTCATGTAATAGAACTGTCGCATAGGGTATGATATTTTAATTCATAACTCTTTTCTACTAACTGTATTCGTAACACGTTTCGCAGACATTATTCATATATGCTGTTGAATTTACGACACATACTTCAGAACATCTGCAGGGGGAAATTCACTAAAGATTTTGGTGAACTACAATTGAAATCTGGTTTCGCAGGACACAGCGGATCAGGTTGTGGAAAGGAGCCAAGGTCAATAACTATTAGTTATACAAGGACACACACAACTTTATTCCTCAAACCAATGCACAGGCTTCTCTTTAAAACAACAAAGATCAATTCATGGCTGACGGCCCAAGTAACTTCTCCAGAATAAGTTTAAATGGCTGCTTTTAAAACACCAGGATTTAGATTAACGGCTTAAGTAAAATTACTATACCTTCTCTGCTAAAGGCCGAGATTAGCTAAGGAAATTCTTTGAAAGCCAAGCATTTACAAATTCCGGCTAAAGGCCATATTAAGGAAAATTCAAGTTAATTCTTCGGCTGAAAGCCCAATTTAAAAGAAATTTCTTCACATAATAAAAGAGAGACTTTAAAGATAAGCTTTTACACAGTGCAACAGAAAAAAATCTTAAGAAAACTTAAAGTATCATGTCGGCTGAAGGCACAAACAATTGCTCAAGAATAATTAAAGACAACCTTAAGATAAACATTTATAGAAAATGTCTGAAGGCCATTTCAAGAATTCAAGATAATTAAAGAGAAACCATACATACAAGGATTTACATATTAAAGCCACAGATTCTGAAACAAACGCGGCTAAAGGCCTAAATAAAGAGCAACGAGAATTTTCAATGAAACATGGCTCAAGGCCTAATCTTAAAGTTGTTATGAAGTTCGGCTGAAGGCCATATACTAAACATAAAACAGACGATATTAATACACGGCTGAAGGCCTGGCACAGTACCTGCAATCAAATAACATGACACTCACAAACAACAAACAGTGGTGCTCAGAAGCGTTCCAGGGGTCGGCCTGGGGAGAAAAATGGTTCAAATGGCCCTGAGCACTATGGGACTTACCATCTGAGGTCATCAGTCCCTAGAACTTTCTTAAATGTAACTAACCTAAGGACATCACACACATCCATGCCCGATTGGGGAGGAAACTGTAACCAAAGTTTAGGTGAGACAGCCAAGCGTATCACTAAACAATCGGGTTGGAGCACGACCTACAGACGGCTGACGAACCAGCCAACCGCCTAATCAATTCCCTTCCACCCGACTTGCTCACGTCTCAGAGATTAATTGGATGAACCCAGTGAAGGCGATTGCGCCGTCGTCTTCTCCGACGTCGATACAGTATCCATAACGCAATGACTTGTCCACGATCCATAATAAGAACTGTGCCACGTCCCACTATGAAGGGAACTGTTGTTCTTGTTTAACGTTTAAAAATCGTTTAGTGTGAAAATCTATCGACTATGATTTAAATCCGTACGGTTTTTTCCCGTACGGGCGAAATCGTGTAATGTGGAAGCAGCCTAAGGGACCAAATTGCTGAGGTCATCGGCCCCTAGAGTTACACACTAATTAAACTAACTTACGCTAAAAACAAAACACACACACACACACACACACACACACACACACACACACACACATACATACACCCATGCCCGAGTGAGGACTCGAACCTCCGGCGGGAGGGATCACGCAACCCGTGACATGGCGCCTCAAAACGCGCGGCAACACCTCATCATCTGCAAACAGCCTTGAAGAGCTTCCGAAATTTCTAGTGGATCATTTATGTATTTTGTCAACAGTAACGGTCTTATCGCACTTTCTTGGCGTTATCCGGAAATTACCTTTACGTCTATCGATTTTGTTCCGTTAAGAGCGACGTGTTGAGTCCTATCTGCAAGAAGGTCTTGATCCAGTCGCAAATGTGGTCCGACGCTCATTTTTTTCACTAAACGGCAGTGCGCTCCTCTGCTCACAGCACCTTGATTTTGATTTCACTCATACCCAAGAGTTGATAACGCTGTAGTGTATTTTGAGTGTAGGTCTACAGCATTTCGAGAGCGTCTTTTCATGTTGAGGTCACAAAGTTCACGAGGAAGATCTTTCAGGCACTTCTTTCTTCCAGAACGCTTTGTCGGGTAATTCTTTGTCCATTCCTTGTGTGTATCTTGAAATACAACATATGAATTTTATGCTGTAATGTCAATCAAGTTGAAAAACACCGCCATTGGCCACCGGCGCGTTGCTCGACGGAAGCCGTACGTTCTTACACACTTATCGAATGTTTCGACTCCTGACTTTGTACAATTGTAGAATAGGATGATTTCTGGCTTCTCTTCCGTCAGATTCATATCATGATGTTGGGTTGACAATACTGTAACAACCTTTCCTGTCTTAGGCACGTAACTGGCTAAAGTGGCATCATCACTAAAGGCAAATCGGATTGTTCCCGGTGTAGGTTTTTTTTTTATTTTTTTTTTTTATTTTTTTTTTTTAGTAGCAGGACAGAGTTCAGTAGGAACATCGCGTTTGCCTCTTCGAATAGTGCCAACCGCAGTTATTTTCTCTTTCAAAAGATCAGATGCGAGTGGAACGGTAGTGAACTTTCTGTCCATGGTAACATTTCTTCCAGATTGTTTCAAGTTTGACATTTCAATCAATCTTCTAACTATTTCAGGGCCACTGTTACGGTTCTTCTCATTAGTGTGCTTCCCAGTGTAGGGATCCGCTGCGAAGCAGTATTTCAAATCTGAATCACATAACGGGTTCACCTCTATTCCATATATTCCTCGTTTTGTTGGAATATATAGCCTGAATGGGCATCGCCAATGGAAGGTCAAAAGTTCTTCATTCACTGCGACTGACTCACTAGGATTATAAAGCTCAGCAAATTTACTAACTATCATGTTCCATATATCCCTGATAGGAGCAAATTAGACGGTCTGTTTTCTAGCTGCTCGAGTTAGAGCATCATCAAAACGCAAGCACTTCAGTAAGAGATTCAGTCTATGCTCCGTAAATGAAGCTCGGTACATTGGAAAGTTTTCTTTACTAAATATATCACGTAACCTGTCCCTGTTCTGCCTATGGACTCTACAGTTCAATAGAATTCCAATTGCTGACACAATTTCTTCCCTTTCAAATGCTTTCCAATTTTTTATGAAAATATCTTCAGATGATTCCCTAAAATTTCCAAGCTTTTGATTAGTACACATCAAAATGTTATCCAGGATGTTATCATCGAAGTACATGAGAAAAGCTTTACCTGGCGTATCAGGTTTTATCCTTGGCTTAGTTCCTTTCGGGGTTCTTATTACGTTAGCAACAGACCTTCTCCTTTGATTTACGTAAGGACTTCTCTTCCATATCATACTTGACGGGCCCACCATGTCTTTTTCAAGTTGATCAATTTGTGGTGGTGGTGGTTAGTGTTTAACTCCCCGTCGACAACGAGGTCATTAGAGACGGAGCGCTAGCTCGGGTTAGGGAAGGATTGGGGAGGAAATCGGCCGTGCCGTTTCGAAGGAACCATCCCGGCATTTGCCTTAAACGATTTAGGGAAATCACGGAAAACCTAAATCAGGATGGCTGGAGACGGGATTGAACCGTCGTCCTTCCGAATGCGAATCCAGTGTGCTAACCACTGCGCCACCTCGCTCGGTGATCAATTTGTGCTTTCGGCCTGGGTCGTCTTCTTGTTGGTTGTTTTTCTAAACATTCATGGTGGTGTCTGTTTGTTCTATATCGTGTCTCCCTACCACTTTCGCGCAACGACGCTCTGAGCGTGTTTTTTAGGGACTAGTTTGAACCTGGGACCTGTTGCTGGTAAGGAGACGCCAGACCACACATGACATGTAGAATTCAGAAGAGTTCAGTGAGACTAGCGATGATATAACCAAATACTACTCCACTGCACTCCCTGTAAAAGAATCTTAATTCTAACTAAATATAGTGGAAAGGGTTCAAGGCTTTCCTATTTTTAGTTAGCTGGTAAAATAACGTCGAAAAAGCAGTTAAGTTTACCATTGGAAATTTATTCTAATCACAAAACATCGTTTATAAATTGCATTATTGATAAAAGGAAATGTTTTAATACAGGATGGTAAAAACCAACTGCGTTCAACAAAAATGTGAACGAATATTCCCTAAATGGGTTTCCAAGTTCTACAATCGATCGAAGGATGACCTATGGCATATCAAATCTATAATATAGGTTTAAATTAAGTTTCACAAAAGAGAAAACTATCAAAATGGTCTACAGTGACCCTCAATTATCTTCAATTACTTATCTAACTTGTCGTAAATTACAGTGGCTGATGTGGCTTCTCAATAACTATAAAATAGAAAAATCATCGCGTTTCAGATCTTTACTTCAAGTGGCAAATGTGAACACCATGAGTTTTAATTAACCGGATTGAACCGTCGTCCTTCCGAATGCGAATCGTGTGCTAACCACTGCGCCACCTCGCTCGGTGATCAATTTGTGCTTTCGAACTGGGTCGTCTTCTTGTTGGTTGAAATATCTATAAAAAAATATGGAAACAGAACCGAACACTAGCAAACTAAGCACTCTACCGAGACACACATCTTAATATACTCCAAAATATCTGCAAAAAGTAATAAAAAATCAATAGTTACCCTGTTCACTTTCATCCAACTCGCTGCTGTCAGAAACTACTTGATCTGGAATTTCCATGACTACATTTTCAGTTTCACTGCTTGAGCTTTCGGATAGTTCACCACTAAATTCATTGTCTGAAATCTCAAGCAAATTTCTAATTTCATCATTTGTCAATTTCATCTTCTTGTACATTCTGTCAAATGCCACAAAAATCTTATCTTCCGCTCACCACACTGTTTACCGGTTGACTGTGAGTGGTGATTGCTGACCTCCTACACCTACAGTTATAAGAATCGCTGTAACTCGACAATGAGTGTAAACCAAAAGCTGTTCTTATTGTCGATTGTAGCAATTATAATTACGATAAATGTCATGTATTTATT
The DNA here is from genome assembly GCF_023897955.1 of Schistocerca gregaria. Lineage (NCBI taxonomy): Eukaryota > Metazoa > Arthropoda > Insecta > Orthoptera > Acrididae > Schistocerca > Schistocerca gregaria. The sequence goes on from NC_064929.1 coordinate 184,657,605, forward strand.
AAATAAACTACTGACCACGACAGGAGTTTTAGCCTAAAAACTTCATTGGGGTCAGTTAATGATCCCTCCCCCCCCTCCCCCCATTGGTATGCAACTGTTAAACCTACTCCTGCATTACCCCTATTTGATTTTGTGTTCCTATAAAATTTTATTATTCACCTGACCGGAAGTCCTGTTTCTGCTGCCACCGAACTTCACTGATTCTTACTGTATCTAACTTCAACCTATCCATTTCCCTTTATAAATTTTGTAGCCTATCAGCCCGATTAAGGATTGCAACATGTCACGCTCCAACCTGTAGATTGCGAGTTTTATTTTTCCTAATGACGACATCCTCCCGAATAGTGGCTCCCTGGACATTCGAATGGGTGACCATTTTACCTCTGGAATATCTTACCGAAGATGGTGCCATCATCATTTAACCACATAGTAGAGTTGCACGCCTTCAGGAAAAAGTTATGGGTGTAGCTTCTCCTTGCTTTCAACCGTTTGGTTGATTGTTACAAGAGAGAGAGGAGTGAATCATCGAGTCTGTTGACCCCCGCAACTACCCCTCTTCAACAACCACACGTTTGTTTGGTCTCTCATCGTGTACGTCTCTGTCGTGGTTGCACCTTAGGTAAGGCTATCTGTGTCACTGAGGCACCCGAGCTACCGCTCCACATTAAGAGCCGTGTGAGGTAGTCGCGAGGTCTCAGGCGTCTTGCCATGGTTGGAGGTTCGAGTCCTCCATTGGGCTTGGGTGTGTGTGTTGTTCTTAGCTTAAGTTAGTTTAAGTTTGATTAAGTAATGTGTAAGCCAAGGGACCGATGATTTCAGCAGTTTGGTCCGATAGGAACTTACCACAAATTTCTTTACCACATCAAGATCCATTGATCAAGGAGTAGTCAGTAATATGGTTAATAAATAAAAAGCGTACTGACTTTCTGGACGGTCTGCAGACGATGGTGTTCCAATAGATTGGTTAAATCTGAAAGCAAAAAGAGACAAAAGGAAATTAGGATCTAAGGGGTACTGTTTTCGCGTTTGAGAAAAAAAGAGAGTCTGTCGGCTAAGTGAGCTCCATCTAAAGTTCTTAGGTCATTTTTACATGTATTCACACTGGAGGAGTAAACATGTTCTTGTAACATGAAAACTGGTTGGAAGGTTTAGCGGGGTAATTTTGACGTAGCCGAGGAGACCCGTTACACTGCTCCATCGCCAGTTAAAACTCAATTTTGCGCCTGGCAATTCGCCGGAGGACGAGAACGACGCCAGTAGTTAAGGGGAGGGGGTGCAGTGAGGGGGGAGCGGCTGATGGCCGACAGGACGGAGGTTTTCGCAAAATAATAACCGCCTAACATCGTTTCCCGGGGCCTCCCCTTCCAAACAGATTTTCGGTCCGCCTAACGTAATTTGCGAAGGCCTTTCGCGCTTCCTGCCTGCCCTCTAGCGGCTGCTTTGCGGAAGCTCGTGCGGCGCGCCGACAAGGCGAGCTTCCGCACGCCGCCACCGGAGGCCGCGGCAATCGACTATCCTACTCATCCCTAGCGCTGCATCCCCTCCCTCGCTTTTTCGATTTCCTGCAAGAGTCTGGCAGCGGCTCCTGCTGTCATAATTTCATTTTGTTCTGAGTCGAAACGTTCCGCTCCCCCCTACCCATCCCCCGCCCTCCTTTCCCGCCGCTTCCTCAATCCCCACCGGTGAAAGCCGCGAAACGAATAAACAAGTGGTTTTGCGTCTTTCTGTTTTTTATTTACTCTGCCGCGGGAGCGAATTTGGGAAGGTAATGCGGTCGCCAGTGGCTGGAAAATCTGAATAAAAGTCGGCCCCGCGCGGAGAAAAAAGGGACAGAGAAGAGAAGGCAAGAGGACGAGCGGGTCCACTTTGTCGCAGAAGCCGGCGCGTTTAACCTACCGCGGAATCGCCAAAAGTACGTCGTAGAAAGCTATTACAGCGAATGAGAGGGGAAGGAAAAAAAGGGCGGAGCTCTCATTTTCCTTTTAATCTTGTTTACTGTTTTAATGGATGGCATGATGTTCAGAGAAAATGTTCCGTTGAAGCACTTTTATATACAGCCTGCGCTCTTAACAATCGTATGATTAATTGCCTTCACAGAGGGACTATAAATGCTGTCTATGGGCGATATTGCTTATTGTAAACTACTTGTTCTTGGCATCGAAGAGAGACTCAAAAATTTGCATCTGTGTCAACGTAATGGTAATTTTTCAACAATTCTTATAAAAGAGGGAGAGGCACAAAAATACTAAATCAGGGAATTATCAAGTGCTGGAAAATAATGAAAGTCGAACTGAACAGACAACGAGAAAATGTCTTTTGGAAGTTCATGTATTTATAAATACTTTAAAGAGAAGTTGTGACTGCAGCACTTCCATCAACAGAAAAGTAATTTGAATGATTCTTCGAACAGGTGATGAAAAATATGCGCCAGCATATGTACCCTCTAACCAAAATTCTCCACAGCACCTAAACATCTTTTTCATGCTGAGAAACTTATTGGCAGGATTGAATAATGGGTAGGATCAGGAACCAAACACAGAACCTTTCCTCTAATTGCAATGTTCCTTCTAACTGAACTACTTTTTTCTGTTTTTTTTTCCTACCTTCTTACTGTAATTTCACCCACAAGCCACATACTTCCAAAGATATTTGGTAGCTTAATATTCAAAAAATGCCAGAAAATAATCATTCCCTTTGGACCAGTCTGCTTAAAAATAAAACTCCTGCTGCATGTGCTTATGTACCAAATACTACTTTATGCGAGTTTTACACTCATTCATTGTATTTAGGATGAGTAATTATTGCAAAACTCTCGTTTGGCAACGATTACAAGTTGTCTACTAGTGGCGTTTCTTTGAAGCATAGGCCATATTGGATTTAATGTTAAGGCATCCATCTAAAAAAAGTTTCATGGCAAGTAAGAAACCATATGCAGTCTTACTTAAGACTGTGATCAAACATTGCTTTACATACCCTTTCAGTAAGAGGACAGACAGTACATTTTATTTCAAGTGTGTCCTATCTGCCAAAAGGACTGAATTTGCATCTCCCGACACTTAAATTGGAAGATCGTTCTTGTGTATCAGAAACAACGAAAGACTCAAAACAGAACCTTGTGGTAGATCATGTCTTATTGCTTCAAATTATGAGTGGTTGTCATTATGTGATCGCTTCACTCTTTTTTTGTTATGTAAATGAGATAAACACATGAAATTACTGTATCTACTAGCTATAATGTTCAAGTTTTGTATTAGAAGATGATTCACACAATCACAAGTTCCAGCCAGTTAACAAAATGTTCCCATTGGTAATAATTTCTAATGTTTTTGTTCTAGTAAATTATTTGCCAAAGTAAAAACAGTGTATTCTATTAACAGTCCTTTTAGAAATTCAGAATGGTTTCTACTGAATATGTTCTTCTGGACTCAGTATTTATAAAGTCTGTTGCACATGATCCTCATTTGAGAAATATGGCCACTAATAAGATGGGGCAGTAATACTTAACTAAGATTTTATATCCTTTATTGTGATGTCACTTGACAACAGTATGTGTAAGTCTGTGTGGGGAAATATTTTGATGAAAGAATCCATTACGTGTGTAATGTAGAGTCTCTTTTTATTTATTTCTTGTTATTCTTATTATTTGTCAGGCATGGAGAGCTGGGCTACATGGGTTCCTCCCTTGGCTCAGAGGATGAGGTACAATAAACATCCCTTAATCCAAGAGTTATTTATTGACAAACATTTCCTTGACAACAGTGCATTCAGCGGGCTTCAACCGGTTTACTTCACTCGCTTGGTTCAGTGCTTCCGTGATGCTAACGTAGACTGCAAGGAATGCCCCAGAAACAGCAGCTGACGACGGCCGCACGTGGCGAGCGCTGCTTACGCGGCAAGACTGTGTGCCGGCGAGTGTACTGGCTTGCAATTCCGGGCGGCTGGCCGGCCACTGCGATGACGAAAGTTGCCCCGTGCTAGGAGCGAACCCGTGTTCTCAGATTCGGCGGCTCTGGGCGGCGTCCATTGAACTGGAGTTCTTCCCAATTCACGGGGGACTCCACTGGTTCGGCCGCATCTCTTCGTCCGAACCAGTCACCCGGGTTATTCACTGTACGTCTTCCTCCGTTGCTATTGGTGAGACTTCGACTTTAATGACTTGACTCGGAACGAAGACTCGAATTCTGTGACTTACTGGCGAAGGGACGACATCTTCTTGTTTCTTCGTAAGTCGTGGTAACTGGACGCTGCTATCAGGTTCGATTCTGTCCTACGACCTCCATAGCTGCCGCTTCTTCTTCATGCGTACCGTCGGGAGTACATCAGCACGCCCAGCAAACGTCACGAGGCTTCCGGAACATGACAATCGTACTCCACAAGTTGACCAGCACTTCCAGCAGACTTCGAGCAGACTCCCAGCAGACTTCAGAAGAAGCTGCAAACTTTGAGAGGGAGCTGCCTCTTTCTGGGGTATTTATTTCGTGTTCCTGCTGACGGCGTGACGTTTGTAGCACAGTGGCTGACCTCTGTGGTTCGATGCTACAAGGTTCCCTCGTGTATCGTACACGTGACTTATGCTGGCTCCTGATCCGTCTGCCCTGCTTTCCAGAGGGGCGGGCAATGTCTCACGGACGACGCCCCCAGTAGACTGCTGACTGCTTGGTTCGCATACTCGATCGGACGATTACCTCTCCGCGGTCCTCCTCCACTTCCGTGTATCTGCTAGCGTGCTTGAGTCCCTGTAACTTCCTTCACCAAGTCTTTACTTAATTTTATAACTAATATTTACACATACGATCACTACACCTACTACACTCCTCCACCGTTCGTAAAAATTCGTCCTCGAATTTACACTATGTCCACTGTTTGGGAAATTCATCCTCCACAACACATCTATTTACTCACAACACTTTGTTCTTGGTTATTATTTTCGCAATACATTTTCACAATACTGTCACTACTGTACCTATGACATTCCTCCCTCACCACGAAATTCGTCCCGAATTTTTACCCTTAGCTAGCACAACAACAGAGGAAATTGCAAATAGAAGTACACAATGTAAACCTTACTATAATATAATAAGGTCATGTAATACAATTTTGTTCTAACGGAATGTAAGTAAAAGGGTAAGAAAAATAACAATTGTGACCTCTCCGCGGTCCTGCTCCACTTCCGTGTATCTGCTAGCGTGCTTGAGTCCCTGTAACTTCCTTCACCAAGTCTTTACTTAATTTTATAACTAATATTTACACATACGATCACTACACCTATTACAGTAAGTTAATATACTACAAAGTCCAGCTAAAGAACATTTTGTTATGTAACTATTGATTTCATCACATCCATTGAAGCATTTATTTCTAAGAGAACTGATAGTACATGGAACTTCTTTGAGAGACGTAGGTTAGAGAGATATAGCAGTTACTCAGCCCAATTTTGTAATTCTTCTTTACAATCTCTAACCTGAAAAAAAGGGCGTTTTGAGACCTAAATTAGATTTTAGGAAGACAAAGAAGTTATTTACAATGTCTAAAGAAATTTCACCATGCTGTTGAATCGTTTTCTGTTTCTTGTTATTTACTTTATCCAAATAGTTGTTTTCTTGTTTCTGGACGAGTGTTTTTCTTGGAAACAAATAAATTATTGTATTTTGATATCATAACTTAAAATTTTACATTACAGTTTGAAATGTGGTTTAATCTTATCATTACCTTTGTCCCTTGTTGCTAAGTACATTCTTCCCCCAGTTTTGGGTGATATTCTGATCTACTCATAACACAGAATTTATGAGCAGTTAATCTGCCTATGTAGGTTATTTTTTATGTCAACAGGATTCAATGCAGCCTTTAAATGCTATACGTTACGTATTATACTTTTCGCTGAGATCAAGTATGTTATGCACATCTCGCCCACTTATTATTTGAATCCTTCAATTCCTGCTCAGACATTCTTCATTTTTTATTTGTATCATACAGTCCCATATCAAACGATAGCAGCTGACTATCATAACCTGAAAGACCACTAACTATACCTTTGCAATATCGATGTATCTATAATAGTGTTGTCACGGAAGTGCTGCTGGCTGTTTCCCCTAATTGTGGTTTGAAACTGTATGATTTGTGTCAGGTTATATGAAATGACAAATGCCTCAAGTTGAAATCTCAACCATATATTGCCTAATTTCTTTAAGTTAAGAAGTTTGATAATGCACTAAACTGTTTTGTGAATGCTCCAAAATTACCAGATGGAGCACTGTTTCTGACTATTTCTATCGACTTTGCATGCTAGTCTCCTTCTGCAGCACAAGATTCAAAACGCCATTCACTCAGCAATCTAAAGGCTGTTCTGCCGTAGCTGGATGATGAATCATATCCATTTACATTCAGCACATATGTTTCTATGGTCAAATGATGTTTAGACACACATATTGCATGTAAATGATTTAAGTCTGCATTTAATTTAAAGTTCATCAGGAGTTTATTGTTTTTTAACACTTTAATATTTCATTGTAAGTAATTATTTTACTACCCATTTAACTTCACATGTTTCAACCTGAAAATTTTCAGTTACATCACTTAATTTGGCTTAGTGATAGTAATTTTGCTACTGTCAACACCATATTGATTCTACAGTCATTACTGCCAGTGTTTATCTGACACCTGATATAAATACTATGTCCTTTTTCATTCAGGCTAAATTATAAATGTACAGTGGACAACTAAGGAAACATTTTACCATTAATTTGTGCTTAAACATACACCAGTATTGTGAGAATATGCTATTCAGTTTCCATGTGTAATTGATACCCAACATCACATTTCATGGTTACATATTTTGTGTCTATGCTGCTAAAATCAGGTGTTGTAATAATGACTAACCAAGTGTTGAGCTATATTTTGTGTTCTGTGGAAAAGAAATGGAAAATTTCAATACAAATAAATATGCCAAACATTTATTGTGGTAGTTTCACACTAATTTTAGCTGTTATCTTTATTTATTCTGCCAGCTTGCATCGCTGAAAATCATGTTGCACCTTATTATTAATTTGTTCTACTATATAGCTAGACTGGATTATGGTCTTCAAGTTCTCTGTTATCATCACAGTATCTACATGTATCAGACATTATTATTTCTGTACATACTTATGGTTCAATTATGTTCATGAGACATATTATGAGGATTGTTGTAATTACTAGCAAAAATAATGATTGTGAATACTAAATAATAATAATGATGAAAAATAATAACAATTTTGGATGACAATAAAGTGAATCAGTTTAGCATTTGTAATTATGTTTAATGCCATCAGAAACGGAAGGGTCAGTGACAGGGGAGGAGACTGAACTGACAGTGGCAGCAGTTGTTAATAAACAGAACTCATTCGACAGAGCTGTCTGTAGCAAGGGGAGAGAAAGATGAAGGCGGGTGGTGGGGTTTATTAGAGTGAGCTACAGAAAAATGTGCAGAAAAGGTAGCAATAGTGATATCAGGTGTATAATTAACTGTCTTTTGAAGTTTCAATGGACATTAATTTTATGAATTTCTGAGGAGAATCGCTCCATAATTGGGTGCTTAATACAGAAAATGATTTTGAGAAGATGACACTGAAAGACACTGTACAGATGATCAGGAGGTCAAGGAAATGACTTTATCTCAGCTGTTTATTGATCCTTTACTATTCTGTGAAATGCAGCTTCTTTCGAGCACCATACCTAGTTTAAAGCACATTAACCTACAACAGTTACTACAAGCGCAGCTATGAAAGAGAACACGTAGGGCATAAGATGACTAGATAATAAAAGAAGATCAACACGCGTATAATGTTCATCTGCTGTTCAACCTCTCCAAATATAATAATATATAAAAATCACTACGAAAATGCGAAGCTTAATCTCTCATTCATCAAAGTAACAAGAGCTGCATATAATAGCGTTAAAAAGCTGAAATAGAAATAAAGGAATCCATTGGGGTTGTGTAGATGTAAATTGATGGTCATTGTTTCTTTCTGTACTTGGATTTTACTGCTAAGTCATACTTAAGCCGTAGGATAGTACACAAAAACTAGTCAGTCACATCTCCATTCTGCGAGTATCAATTATAGTGTTAATATAATGTCATAGAATAATTAGTAATTATGCTTCTGGGTGATGGAAAACATATTTAAAATGGTGTTGTAAAATATAGAAACGTGGAAGAATACGGGGCTATTCATAAGTACCTCCAGTGGTGCAGTAAAACAATAAGGCGTACAGGCGGAGACATATGAGTGGAGACAGAATCATCTCTCAAAGCTTGTGACTCACACTACATGTGCGCAGTAACTGTTTGTGACTTGACAAATGTCAGTATTCGTCCGGTGAAACTCAGAAAAAAGCTTGTACCTTGTAAAAGGTGGGGTAGAAGATTTTATTTTTTTAACTAGTTCATATTCTTGGAAAGGGTAGAAAACCAAGTTTTGCCAACAAAATTTCTCCTGGGAAAACTTTCTGCAGTCAAAAAACTTCGAAAATTTTGGACTTTTTTCAGTTTTTTCATAATATCTCAGTTTCATTTGCTCCTATCGCTTTGATGTCTATTTTCTTTTTTGAAGAGCACAAAATTCTCTACAAATTTAATTTTTACCATTTTTTCTATTCCCAGTACCTAAGGCGCTACAGTGCGTCAAGAAATACCAATTTTTCAAATTTCGAGCAAAGTAGCAAATTATCTAATTTTTGAACACTGTTATTTCAGTTTCTATTTGTGTAGTAGAAACATATTTCTCATCATGTTATTCATTCGAATTTGTGAAGAAATTGAGTCGTATTGCTAAGTGGGCGCAGTAACTTCAGAACAGCATGTAGATGCAAGAAGTTGTCGCATCGAACGAGATGGCATAGACTTGTGTAAGCTGCGTGATTCGTTTTCAGTGCACCCTCCCTCCCCTGAAAGTGATTTTATAATGTCTGTCAGCGGTGGTGTTGTCGGAAAGGAAGATGGTAGTTGTCATATGTGTCACGAAGGGGGGGGGGGAAGCATGAAAAGAATAGTTGGTGACAATTTCCACGATGTAAAGTTCCGTAGAAAAGATAAAGTTGTGACTCTCCTTTCTGCGTTCATTTCTGGAAAAGCTGGGATCATTAAAATTGATCCTTTAACTCTTTTCCAAAGGATTTGTTTAATGAAACAAAGTGAAGAAGAGTTAAAAGCCTTTCTGAAATATGAACTTGCTCCTTACCCAATGTCCCTATTCTCAGAAAAAGGCGTGCGAAAAGGAACAAAATCATCATTCTACAATGCCTTCTTTCCAGGGGAATACGTGATGTCAGATGGACCGAGTAAATTTTTAGTCATTGATGGAGGGTACCTTATCCACAAAGTGACTTGGACTCGAAATGTTTGCTTCAAGTCAATAGCCCAAAGCTATGTTTCTTACCTGCAACGTCATTTTGGATCTCAATTTGCTATTGTATTTGATGGGTATCCATGTGAGGGAGACAAATGTAGCACAAAGAGTGCTGAGAGGATTCGTAGATCCAAAAACATTCTTCGGTTGACGTTGTGGTTGAATCAGAGATGGTGAACCAAGTCCCTCAGGACAAGTTCTTGTACAACGAACGAAAAAAGATGCGTTTGATCACACTTCTTAAAAATGAATTTCTGGAGTGTAGCATTGAAGTGCACCAGGCATAAGAAGATGCTGACGTTATGATTGTAACATCTGCCACTTCAAGAACCAAAGATTTTGGAAGTGTCGTCATTGTAGGAGAAGATGTTGACCTGCTTGTGCTCATGACCGGTTTGGGGCAAGGCATTGAAAACTTATTTTTCTTGAAGCCAGGAAGAGGAAATGCGGAAGACAAGCGGTTTTCCACTGCATCTTACAAGTTTGACAGTGAATATATTCTGTTCACTCACGCCTTTAGGGGATCTGATACAACATCCGCTTTGTTTGGTCAAGGAAAAATTAAGTGCTGCAATATTGTTGCAAAGAATGAACAACTAACCTCAGTGCTTTGCACGTTCAATAAACCACATGCTACACGTGAAGAAATAATAACAGCAGGAGAACAGGTTATTATCGCATTGTATAGTGGAGGTGTCAGCAGTTCCCACACACTAGACCATTAGCGGTACCAGCTATTCGCCAAGTCTGCCACAAAAAGCAAACTGAATCTTGCACGGTTGCAACCTACACAAGATGCTGCACATCATTCGTTGCGGACTTACCAACAAGTCCATAGTGGGATGGGAAACTGGAAACCTCCTGAGAAATGGGGCTGGAATCACAGTGACCACGGTCCAATTACCCGTTATAATGAATTAAGATCCAGCACCTGAAGCACTTCTTCACATTGTTTCATGCTCATGCAAGCTGAACTGTGACGGAGCGTGCTCCTGCAGAAAAGCGGGTTTGACATGTTCTTCATTTTGCAAGAAATGTATTGGGGTCAACTTTGAAAACGTGCCAAAATTGTTACATGAAGACAGTGAAGAAGATGTTATGGAGGATGTTGAGGAAATCGCTGACGAAATCAACGAACTTGCTGAGGCTGACTCGCTGTTTAAAGAAGAGGTCAATCTGGGATCAATATCCGCTTTTTTTGGTCAAGGAAAAATTAAGTGCTGCAATATTGTCGCGAAAAATGAGCACCTAACCCCAGCGCTTTGCACGTTCAATAAACCACGTGCTACCCGTCAAGAAATAATAACAGCAGGAGAACAGGTTACTATCACAGACCCTGAATCCGTAACTCAATGTATTTCTGGTGACACTGGGGAACCTGGGCCATCAAAACGTTGGAAGTGATGCTCATACCTGTCTCAAGTGCGCTAAAGTGCGATATTACAAGTATTACACACCCAAAGCTGTCAACATTTTTTAGTAACTGACAATGCATTTTAACTGTAGTAAAGGTACTTATTTTTAATATCAACTGTGTGGCTTTTATACACAAGACTAATTACCTATCGAATTAGGTTGCCTATCGTAGCTAATAATAGTTCAGTTTCCTGAGACAATTTATTTTGTGTGCATGTGTGTATGTGTGTGTGAGTGTGAGTGAGTGTGTGTGTGTGTGTGTGTGTGTGTGTGTGTCTTAATGATTTATTTTTATATTTATAGTTTTACAAATACCAGGGCTGAGGTGGCCCATAGTGAACTTCAGGTAGTGATGTAAGAATCACAATAGTTAGGTGCCCAGCAATCCTCATGTTGCATACAGAGAAATTGAATACCTGAAAGTGAGGTGGTAAATTCCAACATATAACATGATGTATAATGTATTTATACTACACAAACAGAAACTGAAAAAATAGTGTTCAAAAATAAGGTATCTTGGCACTATGCTCAAAATTTGAAAAAATGGTATTTTTCGAGGCGTTGTATCGCCTTATATATTGGGAGTAGAAAAAATGGCAACAATCAAATTAGTAGAGAATTTTGTGCTCTTTAAAAAAGAAAGTAGACGTCAAAGCGATAGGAGCAAATGAAGCTGAGATATTTTGAAAAAACTGAAAAAAGACCGAAATTTTCCAAGTTTTTTGACTGCAGAAAGTTTTCCCAAGCGAAATTTTGTTCGCAAAACTCGGTTTTCTAATCTTTCCAACCATATGAACGAGTTGAAAAAATAAACTCTTCTACCCCAACTTTTGCAAGGTTTATCTGCTGTTTGACTGGACTATATCTTCATCCAGCTGATTGAAGTCGCTGACACGAATTGCCCGCATCTCGTGGTCTTGTGGTAGCGTTCTCGCTTCCCGCGCCCGGGTTCCCGGGTTCGATTCCCGGCGGGGTCAGGGATTTTCTCTGCCTCGTGATGGCTGGGTGTTGTGTGATGTCCTTAGGTTAGTTAGGTTTAAGTAGTTCTAAGTTCTAGGGGACTGATGACCGCAGCAGTTAAGTCCCATAGTGCTCAGAGCCATTTGAAGCATTTTTTTGCTGACACGAATTGCCTGGGAAAGAGCGACAGCATTCCGCTATAGAAATTCGTTCTGGGGGTTGTCTATCTGCAGGCGCAAACTAATTGATGCGATGGAAGGGAGCGGATGACTTGTGTACTTGTCCTGGCACGTCTGCCCCTGGTGAAACTTCGTCAAGCTGCGTTTTACGGGGCGTAACTTGCAGAGATGCTCCACCTCCTTACGTGTGTACGTTTTCCGTATAGGCTGAAGGGCCGAAAAGAAATCTGGTATAGGTAAAGGATGGGGCCGCTCCACGCCCACACCAACGTGGTGACCAAACGAAAAGTTCTACTGTCGCCTCCGTATAACATGTTAGTTTTTGTATCAGGAGTCACAGGATGAGGGCTGTGATGTTATCCGTGCGTCTGGGTAAGATTACTCATTAACATGGTCCATCAGGAGATAGAAGTCGACGAAAGCGATCGAAGGGTAGCGGTTGTAAGGGCAGAGGAAAAAAAATGCGAAGGCAAGAGCCAAGGAAAAAAAAAAAAAACCTCTGCGACAGTAGGACGGGTAGTAAGGGCAGTAGCGGCTTGCTACCTGCGAAAAGTGCAGGCAAGGTGTGATTATGCGAGTGCGAGGTATCGTGCATTGTCGTTGCGGAAGCTCGTTGTAGGGCTTGCTGCAGTTGCTGCGTCCCTGTAACAGTTCAAGGCCGTTCTACATTAGTGGGCGATCGGTCATAGATCGGCTCACAGACAGTGTAGGGGGTGTGTGCGGCTGGTTTGCTTGCTGGGTACAGTACGGTTTCCCTACGATTGCCTGTTTTTCGGCGGGTCGAGCATCTGGGGTTACCAGTAGTAGCTGTGTTGCAGGGGCTCGCCAGCACTGAAGTGTTAGCGTGCTATGGACCATAGATGATTAGTTCCTAGCCATTAGTGTCTTTGGTCTGTCATGCTTCCATCTACGTTTGTGGTCGTAGTTACCCAGAGAAAGGATAAACGGGCTGCGCGAGTGCCTCGTGTTATTTTACAGTCGTGTGGAGAGTTTTTGGATTACCTGCAAGGTGGTACATAGCCGATATTCCCGGTGAAGGTCCGTGATGCGTGTGTAGCTGCAGTCGGCGCAGGCGTGTGGGCGCAGCGTATCCCCAGACAGGGGCTGCGTACGTCATCAGGGGTCGAATAAGTGTCATGTAGATGGACCTAGACACCCTCCTATTCAGTGTGCTGCGCCTGTTAGGCATAGGGTAGAGTTGTTTGAGCCTCGCGTTTGCTTCGTTGGTCACGTGTTGAATGTGGTCCCCCCAGAGTAGTTTCCTGTCGAGCCAGACACCGAGGTATTTGACCTTCTCGGGGAAATGTATTGGGCGTCTGTGTAGTGTTATTGGGTTGCAGTGCTGATGTTTGCGCAGTAGTTTCGGCCTTCTACTGAACAGAACGGCTTCGCACTTGTCGATGTTTACTATAACACGCCATTTCACCAGCCAAGGCTCCGTAGTCTGTAGTCGTGAGTTAATGCTAGACGGCTTCCAATCTTGCGCAAGGATGGGAGTGTCATCCGCGTAGATTGCCACCGTCGTGTTGTGTGTAGCTTGGAGGTCGTTAATGTAGAGGTTAAACAGTAATGACCCTAGGATGCTTCCTTGGAGTACTCCTGCCTGGACACCATGTCGTGTCGATTGTTTGCCCTGCACGTCGGTGTTGAAACTCCTGTCCGTGAGATATGAGTGTATGAGACGTACGAGCCCGTCGGGGAACCCTGCGTCGCTGAGTTTGCGTATAAGGCCGTTGTGCCATAGACGATCGAAAGCCTTTTCGATGTCCAGGAACACCGCCCCAGTTGCTTTGTTTGTGTTGTATCCGTGTGTTATGTATTCAACGACGTGGAGGAGTTGTTGTGTTGTTGAGTAGTGAGTCCTGAAACCGTATTTCTCCGGTCTCAGGCATGCGTTTTCAAATACACGGACAGAACACGGAACTGCGTTCGGCAACGCCTATATAAGACAAATGTCTGGCGCAGTTATTAGATCAATTACTGCTGTTACAATGGCAGGTTATCAAGATTTAAGTTTGTACGTGGTCGTGTAGCCAGCACACGAGCGATAGGACACAGTACCTCCGAGATTCCGATAAAGTGGGGGTTTTTCCGTACGATCATTTCACGAGCGTACCCTGAATGTCAGGACTACCGTAAAACATCAAATCTCCGACATCGCTGCGGCCGGAAAAAAGATCCTGCAAGAACGGGACAAACAACGACTCAAGAGAATCGTTCAATGTGACAGAAGTGCAACCCTTCCGTAAATTGCTGCAGATTTCAACGGCTGGCCGTTAACAAGTGTCAGCGTGCGAATCATTCAACGAAACATCACCGATATGGGCTTTCGGAACCGAAGGCCCATTCCTGTACCCTTGATGACAGCATGACACAAAGCTTTACGTATCGCCTAGCCTTGTCAACACCGATATTGGACTGTTGTCTATAAACATGTTGGCTCGTCGGACGAGTCTTGTTTCGAATTGTATCGAACGGATGGACATGTAAGGTTATGGAAACAACCTCATGAATCGACGGACCCTGCATGTCAGCTGGGGTCTGTTCTAACGGGTGGGGTGTGTACAGTTGGAGTGATATGAGACCCCTGATACGTCTAGATACGACACTGAGAGGTGACACGTACGTAACCATCCTGTCTGATCACCTGCATCCATTCGTGTCCATTGTGCATTCAGATGAACTTGGGCAATTGCAGCAGGGCAATGTTAGACCCCACGCGTCCAAAATTGCTACAGAGTAGCCACCAGACTCACCAGATATGAACATTATTGAGCATATCTGGGATGCCTTGCAATCTGCTGCTCAGAAGAGATCCCCATTTCCTCGTACTCTTACGGATCTGTGGACAGCCCTGAAGGATTCATGGTGTCAGCTCCCTGCAGCAAATTCATGGTATCAGTACCCTCCAGCACGACTTCAGACAGTAGTCGGATCCATGCCACGTCTTATTGCGGCACTTCTGCGTGCTCGTGGCGGCGCTGCACGATATGAGGCACGGGTACCATTTTGTTTGGCTCTTCAGTGTACCTTGTACTTCTCGCACAGCAATCTTCTGAACCCTGAAGGCACTTTTGTACTGGTTTTTTCCTAAGTTTCGTAAACACAACAGATGTACATAACAGAGACCTTAGTCAGCAACAGTATACACTGATTGTGACCGGACTAAATATCTCGCGAAATAAGCGTCAAACGACAAAACTAGCTTGAAGGGGGAAAGCAGATGGCGCTATGGTTGGCCCGCTAGATAGCGCTGCCATAGGTTAAACATATATCAACTGCGTTTTATAAAATAGTAACCCCAATTTTTTATTCCATATTCGTGTAGTACGTAAAGAAATATGAATGTTTTAGTTGGACCACTTTTTTACCTTTGTGATAGATGGCGCTGCAATAGTCACAAACATATGGCTCACAATTATAGACGAACAGTTGGTAAAAGGTAAGATTTATAAATTAAAATACAGAACGTAGGTACGTTTGAACTTTTTATTTCGGTTGTTCCAAAGTGATATATGTAGCTTTGTGAACTTATAATTTCTGAGAAGGCATGCTGTCACAGCGTGATTACCTGTAAATACCACAATAATGCAGTAAGTGCTCAAAATGATGTCCGTCAACCTCAATGCATTTGGCAGTACGTGTAACGACATTCCTCTCAACAGCAAGTAGTTCGCCTTCCGCAATGTTCGCACATGCATTGACAATGCGCTGACGCATGTTGTCAGGCGTTGTCAGTGGATCACGATAGCAAATACCCTTCAACTTTCCCCACAGAACGAAATCCAGGGACGTCAGATCCGGTGAACGTGCGGGCCACGGTATGGTGCTTCGACAACCAATCCACCTATCATGAAATATGCTATTCAATACCGCTTCAACCGCACCCGAGCTATGTGCCGGACATCCATCATGCTGGAAGTGCATCGCCATTCTGTCATGCAGTGAAACATCTTGTAGTAACGTCGCCGGCCGGCGTAGTCGAGCGGTTCTAGGCGCTACAGTCTGGAACAGCGCGACCGTACGGTCGCAGGTTCGAATCCTGGTTCAAATGGCTCTGAGCACTATGGGACTCAACTGCTGTGGTTATCAGTCCCCTAGAACTTAGAACAACTGAAACCTAACTAAGGACATCACACACGTCCATGCCCGAGGCAGGATTCGAACCTGCGACCGTAGCAGTCGCACGGTTCCGGACTGCGCGCCTAGAACCGCGAGACCACCGCGGCCGGCAGTTGGTTGGTTGTTTTGGGGGAGTATAGTAGTCGCGCTACGTTGCGTATATGCTGTAGTAACGCTCTTAAACAGAAACTTTTTGATCACCCGTTATGCAGGCCGCGGTGGTCTTGCGGTTCTAGGCGCGCAGTCCGGAACCGTGCGACTGCTACGGTCGCAGGTTCGAATCCTGCCTCGGGCATGGATGTGTGTGATGTCCTTAGTTTAGTTAGGTTTAAGTAGTTCTAAGTTCAAGGGGACTGATGACTTTAGAAGTTAAGTCCCATAGTGCTCAGAGCCAAAAGAACCATATTTTGTTGTAACGTCGGTAGAACATTACGTATGAAATTAGCATGCATTGCACCATTTAGATAGCCATCGATAAAAAAGGGGCGAATTATCCTTCCTCCCAAAATGCCGCACCATACATTAACCCGCCAAGGCCGCCGATGTTCCACTCGTCGCAGCCATCGTGGATTTTCCGTTGCCCAATAGTGCATATTATGCCGGTTTACAGTACCCCTGTTATGGTGACGCTTCGTCGCTATATAGAACGTGCGCAAAAAATCTGTCATCGTCATGTAATTTCTGTTGTGCCCAGTGGCAGAACTGTACACGAGGTTCAAAGTCGTCGCCATGCAATTCCTGGTGCACAGAAATATGGTACGGGTGCAATCGATGTTGATGTAGCATTTTCAACACCGACGTTTTTGAGATTCCCGATTCTTGCGCAATTTTTTCTGCTACCGATGTGCGAATTAGCCGCGACAGCAGCTAAAACATCTACTTGGGCATGATCATTTGTTGTAGGTCGTGGTTGACGTTTCACATGTGGCTCAAGATTTCCTGTTTTCTTAAATAACGTAACTATCCGGCAAACGGTCCGCACACTTGGATGACGGCGTCCAGGATACGAGCAGCATACACAGCACACGCCCGTTGGGCATTTTGATCACAATAGCCATTCATCAACACTATATCGACCTTTTCCGCAAATGGTAAACGGTCCATTTTAACACGGGTAATGTATCACGAAGCAAATACCGTCCGCACTGGCGGAATGTTACGTGATACCACGGACTTACACGATTGTGACAATTACAGCGCTATCTATCAAAATGCGAATAAAGTCGTCCAACTAAAACATTCATATTTCTTTACATACTACACGAATATGTAGTCAAAAATGGGGGTTCCTATTTTAAAAAAAACGCAGTTGATATCCGTTTGACCTATGGCAGCGCTATCTAGCGGGCCTACCATAGGACTGAATCGCAAGGGTAGAAAAAGAAAATTATAACAAAACTTGGCTAAAAGAACAAAGACATTAAGCGGTACTTGATGGATGTCTCCTAATTCTCACCCCAAAGATTGTTTGGCTGCAGTTGCTGTTCTCCACTCCTCCCTGTTCACTGTTCACCTCTTTATTACCTCGTTAGAGCCTGCTTATCATCTCATCCAACCTGTCTGCAGTACTGCCGTTGTATGTCTTCCTCTCTTGCTTTGAATGATTCCTTCCATGACAACAACTGCGAGGGGAGAATTGGCAGTTAACTGATCTCATCGCTTCCGCACAGTCTGGTACAGTGATCTTTTTTTCACCTCACACGGTAAAGCTTTCATCAACCCGAAGGATGCTTTGAACACTGCACTGCTTTTTAGGCGCTGTTGACTTCCTCCGACCTTGTAAATGGTTTCCGCAGCCGGTCGTAGGAGGTAGGTACAGTTTAATGCAGATTACCTGCATTTTTGTTTGAACAAACGTTGTCAATGGCGATAGAACTAACAACTGACGGAACTAAATCCTAGTCGCGGGTTAAACCCAAGACTTTTGGATATGTTGTCTGGTTTTTTACACTTTTTTCAACTTTTGGAAAGGGAATTAAAGGTCAGGGAACAGAATCTTTTTTTGTCAATGACATTAAATCTGGCCTGCCAGGACTTGGAATAGTAGCTGAACAGAACTTTAGGCTCTTGAAATGAGACTGTACGATGAAGAGCAGCAAAAGCAACATAAGGGTAATTGAATGCAGTCGAACTGATTCAAGCAGTGCTCAACGAACTGGATTAGAAAGTGAAACACAGAAAGCAGTACGTGAAAACTTCCTATTTGGGCAGAAAAATAGCTAATGATGATTTCGCGCGGGATTAGCTGAGCGGTCTTAGGCGCTGCAGTCATGGACTGTGCAGCTCGTCCCAGCGGAGGTTCGAGTCCTCCCTCGGGCATGGTTGGGTGTGTTTGTCCTTAGGATAATTTAGATTAAGTAGTATGTAAGCTTAGGGACTGATGACCTTAGCAGTTAAGTACAATAAGATTTCAAACACATTTGAACATTTTTTTAACTAATGATGATTGAAATAGAGAGAACATAAAATGCAGAGAATTTCTGAAAAAGAGGTATTTGCCCGCAGAAGGTAAAGGTCCCGAGTTCGAGTCTCGGTCCGGCACACAGTTTTAATCTGACAGGAAGTTTCAGGTATTTTTTAATATCTGAACTAAATTTAAGTGTCATGAACTATTTTCCGAAGATATATGTCTAGTCAGTAAATTAGTACAGAAGCAAAATGTGGAGTACAAGCAGTTCAGACAGGTAGAAGCTTTTGATATGTTGCACGGCACACAAATGCTGCTTTTTAGATGACTAGATCACGTAATTAATGATGAAGAACTGAATGAAAATGACGAAAAAAAATTTGGGTAAAAACTTGATTGAAAGAAGGGATAAGTTCCATAGGACACCTCCTGAGGAGTGAAAGTTTCGTCAGTTTGGTAATGGCGGGGCCAATGACGTATACAGGCCCTGCAACGAACTTGTGACGTCACATTAGTCGGCTTGTCCTCCACATTTCGCGAAAGCTCTGCTCTATGCAGAGAGCCGGGAAATCAATATTTAATTGAAAAGATAACCACTAGACGTTTTAATTTTGTCATATTCCATCGAGAACTTGCATGCATTTAAACACGCAGTCAAGAACTATTAAACTCGTCTGAAATAGTCGCTCTCCGACGTAGACGGGTGCAGGCACTCGTAAGATCTTCCGTGTTACATGCTGTGACGTACTCGCTGCGACCTGTCTTTCTTGTGGGCCTCGGGTGATGGAGGACGGAGGGGGACGGGGGTAAAAACTAGTAGAAGGAAACGAAGGATTGAATACAGTAAATGGTTCAAATGCATGGAGTCTGCGGTGGTTACGTGGAGATGGAGAGGGTTGCAGCCGATTAAGGTAGCCGCGCTACCGCTACGGTCGCAGGTTCGAATCCTGCCTCGGGCATGGATGTGTGTGATGTCCTTAGGTCAGTTAGGTTTAAGTAGTTCTAAGTTCTAGGGGACTGATGACCTCAGCAGTTAAGTCCCAAGTGCTCAGAGCCATTTGAACCATTTTTTGAGAGGCTTGCAAGGGATAGAGTAGTTTGGAGAGCCACATCAAACCTGTTGTCGGACTGATGACGACAACAACAACAACACCGTGGTCAAGCTAGTTTCCCTCTACAAATCCTAGCACGACATTTTCTGAGACATGGCACTGGGGGAGGACGGAAAAGATTTCACTGGTAATAAGGCTCACAAAAATCAAGAAATTCTCGATTAATAAGTGAATCGGATCAGAATTCAACTGCTAAAAGTGGATACGCAATTCAAAGAACCCAATGTAAATTTTTCTTCAGGCTGTAGTCCAAATCTCCGTATTTCATGGTCGCGCGGTAGCGTTCTCGCTTCCCGCGCCCGGGTTCCCGGGTTCGATTCCCGACGGGGTCAGGGATTTTCTCTGCCTCGTGATGACGGGGTGTTGTGTGATGTCCTTAGGTTAGTTAGGTTTAACTAATTCTAGGGGACTGATGACCATAGATGTTAAGTCCCATAGTGCTTAGAGCCATTTGAACCATTTTTTGTATTCCAAATCACGTAACACTCTAGAGGGAAACAGATACCGAATAATGGTGAGGTGATAGATCAAATGACGTATTTGTAGTCTATTTAATTTAAATTGTATTTTAATTAATTTTTGTCAGAATGTTTGAAATATTTTATTACGAAAGTGATGTAAACTTAAAGAAAATAGAGATAAAATATTCTGGTAAAACTAAGTAGGAAATTTGATTCGTGCTAGATGATGCTGAAGCAATTAATAAAGACATGGCAGAAAATAGCCTTTTGAGACAGTTTCTGGAGTCAGTATATCCTGCAGAGACATCAATGGGAACACGTCAGCCGTCGGTGTGGCCGAGCCGTTCTAGGCGCTTCAGTCTGGAAGCGCCGGCCGGGGTGGCCGAGCGGTTCTAGGCGCTACAGTCTGGAACCGTGAGAGCGCAACGGTCGCATCTTCGAATCCTGCCTCGGGCATGGATGTGTGTGATGTCCTTAGGTTAGTTGGGTTTAAGTAGTTCTAAGTTCTAGGGGACTGGTGGCCTCAGTGTAAAGTCCCGTAGTGCTCAGAGCCATTTGAACCATTTTTTTTTTAACACGTCAACTACAGAATGGTAAACTGGGACTTGGATGGTCAGGAATAGGGACATCAAGATGCGGAAGAAGGAAAAGGCGCTACAGTAATACCACCACTTTAAGGGCAGTGATGATGCTTGTCAAACAGAATACGTAGAAAAAATTTATTTCTGTCTACAATTACTGAACAATACACAAAATAGTTCATTTTATGAATGCCGTAGTAGCCTTTTGCATATGTAATGCGTAATGTTTATTTATAATCACATTAATAATGGTTAAACTGTTATTCAAAACTCCAGTTGTACAATAAATAAAGTACTTTGTATAAAGACTAGACATATATGGAGAAAGTTGAAAAATGTGGTAAAAAACCAGACAACATATCCAAAAGTCTTGGGTTTAATCCACGATCAGGACTAGGATTTAGATCCGTCAGCTGTTAGTTCTTTCCAAATGCCGGCCGCGGTGGTCTCGCGGTTCTGGGCGCCGTCCGGAACCGCGCGACTGCCACGGTCGTAGGTTCGAATCCTGCCTCGGGCATGGATGTGTGTGATGTCCTTAGGTTAGTTAGGTTTAAGTAGTTCTAAGTTCTAGGGGACTGATGACCACAGCTGTTAAGTCCTATAGTGCTCAGAGCCATTTGAACCATTTTCGAACCCTTTCCAAATGTGTCCTTGAGTTCTTTTCTACTGCTTCCTCAGTATACAGACTGCATAACATCGGGGACAGTTACAACCTTTTCTCAATCCCTTCTTAACCACTGTTTCCCATTCAAATCTTTAAACTCTATAAATGTGTCGAAGCTTATTCCTGCACATGCTGTCTCTGCATATGCACCAGGTTTAGAAATTCAGCACTGAAATGAGCATAAGCACTGCAGAAGCAATTCAATGATCAACATGGTGAATTAAACGTAGCCCTTTCGGAGTCAAAACGGATCACCATCTAATAATGAAAATGTTACACTTAGCAAGGAAGAATTACTAAGTCAGACATGTCATGACCAGAACTGTGGTTTAATATGCAGTCAGGAGTTCACGCAGTTGGTAAATATGACCTATTCATATTATCTAAGAGTAACTCCAGCTTGTCCTTTGACGAACAAGCAGCATTGTGAAAGTACTTGACTGGAGGTGGAAGCCAGATATAACAACCTTTGCAAGATCACTGGTGACATGTGGGGCTCTCGACCATAAACCCTGCGAGTAAGGCACTAGCGACGAATTATGATGCTGCAGAACATGCATGCCCAGTCTAGCAACGAAACATGTACGCTTATTACAGATTCTACGAATGCATGTTGTCGATTCTTTCCTATAATTCATTCATATAATCACGCATTCATGTAACGTGATAGGCCAGCTGGGCAATGGATCCAGATTCTTTATTGCGGACGCAGAAATACATCCGACCTAGTTTGGAATCACCGAGTAGCGAATGGGAGTAGAGTGGACAGGAACTGCAGATGGGTCACGCTCTGTGGGAATGTGGATCGGTTGTGAGGTGTGCCAAGATAGTCCCGGGGATTACGATCACCTTTTGTTCCGGATGGCGCAGTGGTTAACGCAGCTGCGTGGTAAGCAGGAGGTCCTGAGTTCGAATCCCGATCCGCTACACATTTTAACTCGACGCCACTGATTCCACGTAATGCACCGATGCAGGTGACAGCAATGATTACCTCCCTTTTCATTTCGTTTCCTCTGCACCTACAACTTACATATTATTACAGGTTGTCTTGAACCTTCGCCACAGGTTAAAGTCTACCAACTCACTCGTGTTGCGCCTCCAGATATTCCTCGTGAAGTAAGTGTCAATGTGCAGAGAACGAATGAGGCTGATTAGGAAAATTATATACTACACGTGCACGTTCCAGGAGCTCCTTGGTTGAGGTTCAGAAGAAGTTTCCTCAACAGCACTTCAGCCTAGCAAACAACAGCAGAGCATTTGAGAATAAGTAGGCCTGACCTCTCCCTTCGGAAACCTTCCAACAGGGCACGAACAGATTTGGATGATGTGGAGATCCCTGAACTGACTTAGTTCTGGAGTTGCAAGTTCCAGAAGTGAGCTCTAGAAACGGCACTTCCATATGGATACCACCAACTGTGACTGCTGAGACCCGAACCATGGAGTGTCTACTGTATTGCCAACTATGCCCTGCATCTTGCACGGAAGATTTTCCGTTTGCGCCGCCGCCTGCAAGTAAAGTTAGATTTTGGTCACGAGTGGCGTAGCTTGGTAATTCTTTCTTTCATTTGTTTGAAATGGTAATTATAATTGTATCTACCATCTTCTGTATTTGTCTTCTGATCTTACAGTATTTGTCTTCTGGTTTGAATGAATAAAACTCTTTATAACTGCTGACTACAGTCAGAAAAAAGAAAAAAAAAACAAAACGTGACACGTAGGAGTCATCCAAATGGGCCAGAAATGGTTAGATGTGATTTACATATACAGGCAAACAAATGATAACAATTTCAGAAAAAATAGATGATTCATTTAAGAGAAAGTGACTCAGAAACTGAGCAATTCAAGTATGCACTAGTCCACCCCTGGCCCTTGTGCAAGCTGTGGGTGTCCTGAGGGACACTGGGCCAAATTTTGTCCAATTGGCACGTTAGATTCTTAAAATCCCGACCTGGCTGGAAGGCCTTCCTCATGACGCTCCACACGTTCTCAGTTTGAGAGGTATTCGGCCACATTGCTGGACAAGGTAGGATTTGGGAAGTACAAAGGGGTAGAAACTCTATGTGTGCATGAGCATTATCTCGCCGAAATGTAAACCCAGGATCGCTTTCCGCGAAGGGCAATAAAACGAGGCATAGAATATTGGAGATGTTCCGCCGTGTTGTAAGGGAGCCACGGATGACTGTGAAAGATATGAAAAGAAACTGCAACCCACTCCTGGTTTTTGGGTCATATGGAAATTTAAGGAGATGGGGTCTGGATAAACTGACTAAACCAGAGGTTGTACAGAGATTCAGGGAGAGCATAAGGGAAAAATTGACAGGAATGGGGGAAAGAAATACAGTAGAAGAAGAATGGGTAGCTGTGAGGGATGAAGTAGTGAAGGCAGCAGAGGATCAAGTAGGTAAAAGGACGAGGGCTAGTAGAAATCCTTGGGTGACAGAAGAAATACTAAATTTAATTGATGAAAGGAGAAAATATAAAAATGCAGTACATGAAGCAGGCAAATAGGAATACAAACGTCTTAAACGTATCGACAGGAAATGCAAAATGGCTAAGGAGGGATGGCAAGAGGACAAACGTAAGGATGTAAAGGTTTACCTCACTAGAGGTAAGATAGTTACTGCCTACAGGAAAATTAAAGAGACCTTTGGAGAAAGGAGAGCCACTTGTATGAATGTCAAGAGCGTTGATGGAAACCCAGTTCTAAGCAAAGAAGGTAAAGCAGAAAGGTGGAAGGAGTATATAGAGGGTCTATACAAGGGCGATGTACTTGAGGACAATTTTATGGAAATGGAAGAGGATGTAGATGAAGATGAAATGGGAGATACGACACTGCATGAAGAGTTTGACAGAGCACTGAAAGACCTGAGTCGAAACAAGGCCCCAGGAGAACACAATATTGAATTAGAACTACTGACGACCTTGGGAGAGCCAGTCCTGAAAAAACTCTACCATCTGGTGAGCAAGACGAATGAAACATCCGAAACACCCTCAGACTTCAATAAGAATATAATAGTTCCAATCCCAAAGAAAGCAGGTGTTGACAGATATGAAAATTACCGAACTATCAGTTTAATAAGTCACAGCTGCAAAATACTAACGCGAATTCTTTACAGACGAATGGAACAACTGGTAGAAGCCGACCTCAGGGAAGATCAGTTTGGATTCCGTAGAAATGCTGGAACACGTGAGGCAATACTGACCTTACGATTTATCTTAGAAGAAAGAATAAGGAAAGGCAAACCTAAGTTTCTAGCATTTGTAGACTTAGAGAAAGCTTTTGACAATGTTCACTGGAATATTCTCATTCACATTCTAAAGGTGGCAGGGGTAAAATACAGGGAGCGAAAGGCTATTTACAATTTGTACAGAAACCAGATGGCAATTATAAGAGTTGAGGGGCATTAAAGGGAAGCAGTGGTTGGGAAGGAAGTGAGACAGGGTTGTAGCCTCTCCCCAGTGTTATTCAATCTGTATATTGAGTAAGCATTTAGGAAACAAAAGAAAAATTCACAGTAGGTATTAAAATCCATGGAGAAGAAATAAAAACTTTGAGGTTCGCCGATGACATTGTAATTCTGTCAGAGGCAGCAAAGGACTTGGAAGAGAAGTTGAACGGAATGGGCAGTGTCTTGATGGGAGGATATAAGATGAACATCAACAAAAGCAAAACGAGGATAATGGAATGTAGTCAAATTAACTCAGGTGATGCTGGGGAAATTAGATTAGGGGATGAGACACTTAAAGTAGTAAAGGAGTTTTGCTATTTGAGGAGCGAAATAACTGATGATGGTCGAAGTAGAGGGATATAAAATATAGACTGGCAAATGCAAGGAAAGCGTTTCTGAAGAAGAGAAATTTGTTAACATCGAGTATAGGTTTAAGTGTCAGGAAGTCGTTTCTGACAGTATTTGTATGGAGTGTAGCTATGCATAGAAGTGAAACATGGACAATAAATAGTTTGGACAAGAAGAGAATAGAAGCTTTTGAAATGTGGTGCTACAGATGAATGCTTAAGATTAGATGGGTAGATCACATAACTAATGAGGAGGTATTGAAAAGAATTGGGGATAAGAGGAGTTTGTGGCACAACTTGACAGGATGAAGGGACCGGTTGGTAGCACATGTTCTGAGGGATCAAGGGATCACAAATTTAGTATTGGAAGGCAGCATGGAGGGTAAAAATCGTAGAGGGAGACCAAGAGATGAATACACCAAGCAGATTCAGAAGGATGTAGGTTGCAGTAAGTTCAAAATGGTTCAAATGGCTCTGAGCACTATGGGACTCAACTGCTGTGGTCATCAGTCCCCTAGAACTTAGAACTACTTAAACCTAACTAACCTAAGGACATCACACACACCCACGCCCGAGGCAGGATTGGAACCTGCGACCGTAGCAGCATCGCGGCTCCGGACTGGAGCGCCTAGAACCGCACGGCCACCTCGGCCGGCATTGCAGTGAGTACTGGGAGATGAAGAAGCTTGCACAGGACAGAGTAGCAGGCAGAGCTGCATCAAACCAGTGTCAGGACTGAACACCACAATAATACGGAGGAGTGGGGGTTGACAGTCAGGTGCCTCACCGCTGTCTGGGGCGTCTACAGACATGTCCCTGTTCGTCAACGGCGCTCAGTTCGAAGTGGCAGTCATTAATCTTCAGTCCCAGTTTTTTTTGTCTTAGAGTGTATAGAAGATGTTGCAGAGACATGAAGAGGGTTGCAGAGAACGGAGTAATGTGGAGAGTTGCAAGTAACTAGTGTTCGGACAGATGACCACAACAACCACAACATTTTCTGCTGCGGGCTCGTTTTGTCCGCGGACGTGACGGGCAGCTTTTAAAGAATATGAGCACGGGTTCGGACCGTCTGTAATAGCGCGCCATCTCCCTGAGTGAGAGCGTGGCGGTTGGCGTGCGACTGTCGGCTGTCTGCCCGCGGTCCGTGACGTCGCCGCTTTTCTAATATGGCGGCGGCGCGACAAATGACGGTCGATGTGCGGCCGCCCCGCCCCCTTTTTTTAATCTTGCGGAAGGCGGGAGGCGCGTCGCCATCAGCGGCCACAACAGCGGCAGGCGCGACGCGGCCGTCGACGCGCGCTTTTCCGTCGTTTCCGCAGAAAACGACCAACAGTCGGACCCGCGGCCGCGTGTGACGGAGACGCGGCGCACAGCGAGTAGCAGTGGGATGAAAAACACAAGCGAACCGGCAGCAGGCTGTGTGGGGAATTAGGCTGTGTCGTCCGGTAATATGGCCGACACCTAGGTCACAGAGTCAGCAGGCTGTGTGGGGAATTAGGCTGTGTCGTCCGGTAATATGGCCGACACCTAGGTCACAGAGTCAACAGGCTGTGTGGGGAATTAGGCTGTGTCGTCCGGTAATATGGCCGACACCTAGGTCACAGAGCGTCCGATTTCCTTCGTCAGTTTTTGGCGGAGAGAAGGAGTTTACATCTTTTCTCTCACGGCGATTGGAGTCTATATTCTAACGTGTCAAGAACTGACACGCTTTCCTCAGTTACTGGAATACCCACACGTTTTAAGAACATATATCACAAAAAAGGTGAAAAATAATCAAAATATCGACGGGTGTACTGCCGGTCTACAGTGTCCAACGGGCACAATATTTCGACGATCATACATGTCGCCATGATCAGGTGAACTGACGGACTGAGCTCCTGTGAACGCGCCGGCACGGAGATCCGTACGCTATGGCTGCTCAGAGGGAACTGGTTTCGGTCGCGGCGGTGGCCGATTTAAATACCCTCCGCCCGCGGCGCGCTACCTCCGCTGTCCGCGCCCCGCGCCACGGTCGCGCGGTGGAACAGATTGCGACGGCGTCTGAGATGACGTCGGTGCGATGGCTCTGTCCGCCGTGGTCGTCACAACTATGCGTTTGCTCGATTTACTCTTGATTAACCCAATCGCTGGTTCCCAAGCCTTGCTAAGGTTATAGCCACAGTCACGGTTCATGAGGTCGTCATTGGTGCGAATTTCGATGGCCTCTCTAACAACGCTGTCCCAGTATCTCGATCTCTGTACCAGAATCCTCGTGGGTTCATACTCCATAGCGTGATTTTTCGACAAACAATGTTCAGCGACCGCCGACTTGCTCGGATACATCAGTCGAGTGTGCCTCTGGTGTTCACGGCATCGATCCTCGACGGTACGCATCGTCTGACCAATATACGACTTGCCACATTGACACGGAATCTGGTACACGCCGGCTTTCCTCAAACCGAGGCCAGCTTTGGCGCTCCCCACCAGTGCATGAGTTTTACTCGGAGGACAAAACACAGTTCCGACCCGGTGTTTCTTCAAAATGCGTGCGATTTCTCCCGAGAATGCGCCTGTATATGGAATAAACGCTGTGCCTACCTCCTCCCTCGTGATTTCATCCATCTCCACAGGTTGTGCTGTAGTGGTTGGGCGGAGAGCACGTTGAATTTGCCACGCTGAGTACCCATTTTTTCGAAATACAGTTCTCAGGTTCCTGGGGTAGACTCTTTGCGTCAGAGATTGTGCGCGCCCTATGTACTAAAGTTTTAAGTACCCCATTCCTCTGTGAAGGGTGGTGGCAGCTGTCTGCTTGCAAATACAGATCAGTGTCTTGTCTTCCGATACACCCCATGACCTAGGGTGCCGTCAGCCCTTCTCTTGACCAAGACGTCAAGGGAACGTAATTTACCCTCCCTTTCAGTCTCCATAGTGACTGTAGCGAAACATTCGCACTCACCATCTCTGTCTCACTGCCACTATGCATGTATGTCCTCCTCCCACTGTCTCCTTTTCCTTTAGCTGGCACTTCCTCTGGGCTGTCTCTCCCACTGTCATTGTCTTCATCCCTTTATCTCAATCTTGCTTACCACTGTCTCCTTTTCTGCCATTTTCACTGTCTCTCTGTCCCACTGCCATTAACTTCACTCCATCTTTTTCTTTCCCATTACTACTTTCTCTTTCATTATCGCTACCAATCTGCTGTCTTCCCCTTCAGCCACCATTGTCTCCTCGCCACACATGTCCTTGGGGTTTGTTTGCCCATGATTTTGACTCCTAGACTGAGTAACTTTGACATGTGGGTATATGGGGTGCAGGAAAGTGGGTAAGGTCGACTGTACCGGAGTGGGAGTGTCTATGGTCCAGACATTCCAGCCCATCTATGGTCTCCAATCCTCTCTCTTCTTTATTTACACTGTCTCCTCTCTCTTTTGTTCTTATTGCTACTATCTCCATCTACCCCTCTTCCTGTTTTACTACCGCTGTCTCTCACTGACCATCGGTATCCCACTTCCCTCTCTTTGGCTCCACTTCTATTGTCCTCATCCATATCTTTTTCCCTGCCATTTTCTCTGTCCCACCATCACTGTCTCTTTCTCCCTACTGGCACTGTCTCCTCCCTCTTCCATCATCACTGTCTTTTTGTTACTATCTTCCAACACTGAAAAGCAGATGTATGTTACTGCATGCCAAAATAGTTCGTGAAAAAGACAGAATGAGAGTTAGCCAGCTGGTGCCCCACTTTTCTGCCAGCATTTTTTAGAGAGGAGCATATTCGCCTTATTGTGTCCAACTACAGCATTTTTCATCTGATTCCCTTCTTTTTGCTGTTATAACAGTGTGTGCTGCTTTATAAAATTCATTCTGTAGGCTGTGCAACAATGACGCCTCCAGTGCTGTGGGAAGCTGCGCTAGGTATCTCTCTTGAGGATCCATGGCACGAACAGCCCCATCGAGATGGTACCGCAGATTATGGGTTGGTTTTAAACCCGGGGAGTTTGGTGACCAGAGCAACCACGCACATACACTGCGAACTGTGTGACGCATTGCAATGTCCTGTTGGTAGATGCCATCGTACTGGAGAAAAAACGTACTGCATGTATACTCCCAAGGGTTGATGCATACTTATCTCGATCCACTGTGGCTTCCAGAAAGACTCAAGAAATGCCACGAAAACATTCCCAAGACCACAACACTCCCTCACCCAGCCTGGACCCATTTCGACGAATGTTGCAGGATGTTTACGGTCAGACGTTTCCAGCAGACAGAGCATAAAACGTGATTCATATGGAAAGGTGACGTGCTGCACATTCACAAGGGGAGGCCACGACGTTTGGAACGCGGATTTACTTCAAACTTCGTACACTCGTAGTACTCCATGAGGACAACAAAATGTGTTAGCAGCAGCGCGTACTTCTCAAGCGTTAATGAGAAAATCGCAAGATAATTTCGGTCGTGGAATATAATCTGTACTTGGCCATTTTAACCATGAATCGGCTGCAGCCTTATGGTATCAGCACGGTAGCTCAGCGTGTACGGTCAGAGCGTTAATTACCCTTTATAATAAAAAAAAACTGAGCCAACGGATGAACGAACGAACTGAATGAGTGTCATCGGACGTTCGCCCTGAAGAAATTCAAAGAACAATATAGAACAATTTTTTTTTAAGTGTTTTGCATTCAAGCCGCTAGATCGACTTCCGTTCGTCAGCTTTTATTTTTATTTTCAACACAGTCATTTTCTTTATTATTTATATTACAATTGACATAATGGGGAAAATACGTGTTAACGGATGAAATTTTATTAAAGTTACAATGTTATTTGGCATTCTACTAATTTTTATTATCACAAATAATGTTATACTCATAACTATCGACTAGTAAACGACCAAACGTATAAAGTGATACTGACAATGTGTGTTTGTCCGTGATCTGAGAAATCCCTTATACCTGGAAGGAGCCCGGCACAGGAGGCTTTCGAAAGACGTACAATTAATCGTCGCTTTCGACATTACTAGTACAAGTTGCAGGATGGCATTTTTCGTAAAAAAATGCAAAACATAAAGTTAAACGGCACGACATACGCAAGGTCTTCTTACGTTTTCTGTGGAAAAACAAATCTTGTTAAGATTTTCAAAAACCTCTCTTTAAGACGATAGTCTGGAAGCAAACCATGCATAACGCAGTATTTCCTTAAAAATCGACGCTGATAATTGGTTATGCAGTATCGAGTGTATGTTAATAGGGTCTTCCGAGAAGCAATTTCTCGTTCTCTTTCGATTAAATACGAACAGTTTTGAAGACACAGACAAGCATACATTCTGAGTATCACTTTATGCGGTTGCTCGTTTACTAGTCGAAAGTTATGAATGTTATATTATTTATGATAATAAAAATTACTAGACTGCCAAATAACGTTGTAAATTAAATAAAAGTTACACGTATTTTTCCCATTATATCAATTGTAATGTAAATAGTAAAGAAAATGACTGTGTTGAAAATAAAAAGTAAAAAAAAAAAAACTTACGAACGGTACTTGATCCAGTGATCCAGCGGCTTAAACGCCAAACACTTAAAAAAAAAAACATTTTGTTCTACACTACTGGAAATTGAAATAAGAACACCGTGAATACATTGTCCCAGGAAGTGGCGGAGCGGTCCCCTACGGCACTGCGTAGGATCCTACGGTCTTGGCGTGCATCCCTGCGTCGGTGCGGTCCGGTCCCAGGTCGACGGGCACGTGCACCTTCCGCCGACCACTGGCGACAACATCGATGTACTGTGGAGACCTCACGCCCCACGTGTTGAGCAATTCGGCGGTACGTCCACCCGGCCTCCCGCATGCCCACTATACGCCCTCGCTCAAAGTCCGTGAACTGCAGATACGCTTCACGTCCACGCTGTCGCGGCATGCTACCAGTGTTAAAGACCGCGATGGAGCTCCGTATGCCACGGCAAACTGGCTGACACTGACGGCGGCGGTGCACAAATGCTGCGCAGCTAGCGCCATTCGACGGCCAACACCGCGGTTCCTGGTGTGTCCGCTGTGCCGTGCGTGTGATCATTGCTTGTACAGCCCTCTCGCAGTGTCCGGAGCAGGTATGGTGGGTCTGACACACCGGTGTCAATGTGTTCTTTTTTCCATTTACAGGAGTGTATATTGTTCACTGAATTTGTTCAGGACGGACGTCCGATAATACCCGTTCAGTTTGTTCGTTCATCCGTTCGCTCAGTTGTTTTATTATAAAGGGAAGCTAACCCTCTGGCCGAACACGCTGAGCTACCGTGCCGTCACCACTCGGCTGCAGCCGCTTCATGATTACAATTGCCACGCATAGATATACATTCTACGACCGAAATTATCTCGCGATTTTCTCAGCAACGCTTGAGAAGTACGCGCTACTGCTTCCACAATTTGTTGTCCTCTTGGAGTACTACGAGTGTACGAAGTTTACAGTAAATCCGCGTTCCAAACATCGTGGGCCTCCCCATGTCAGTGGGGGGTCCAGTTGCGGTAATGGCGTGCAAATTGCAGCCTTCGTCGTCAGCATCAGGGCATGAACCAGGCGCCTGCTGCAGGGGCCCATACGTAGCAACGTTCAGTGAACAGTCGTTGAAGAAACGCTTTTGGTATCCCCTTGGTTCATCAGGTGCTCAACAGTTGCACGTCTGTTCTCCCGCACACATCCCCACAGTTGTGGTTCATCCCTGCCATCTGCCCGTGGTGCACAGCAGTTACCTCGGCACTGGTTTTGCACAGCGCCATTTTGCCTTGCATGATATACTTTCACCACGGTGTCACGCAACAGCTTTCAAACTTAGCCGTTTCGGAAATTTTTCTACCTTTGGCACGAAAGCCAATGATCATGTCTTTTTGGATGTCAAATAAATCTCTTCGTTCCCGCCTACCACAACGACTGTATTATTTTCCGCGTCCCCCATACACGCTTTGTATGCCCTACACGCTCGTGCTGCCACCTACCGTCTGTGGATGGTTATCGCACATTGACGTTGAACATAGGCTTTGGAAAAAATGGTCAGGATCTTCTAGTGGTCGATCAATTTGAACTCCGTCTTTAGGCCACGAGTGGCCTACCGGGACCATCCGACCGCCGTGTCATCCTCAGTGGAGGATGCTGATAGGAAGGGCGTGGGGTCAACACACCGGTCTTCCGGTCGTTATAATGGTATTCTTGACCGAAGCCGCTACTATTCGGTTGAGTAGCTCCTCAATTGGCATCGCGAGGCTGAGTCCACCCCGAAAAATGCCAACAGCGCATGGCGGCCTGGATGGTCACCGATCCAAGTGCCGACCACTCCCGACAGCGTTTAACACCGGTGATCTCACGGGAACCGGTGTAACAACTGCGGCAAGGGGTCGACCAGTTTTGCTTTATGAAAAGCAAAGGCACTAGAGAGACAGTTGTGACGTTAAACTTAATATTTCACATAAGAAAAATCAAGAAACGTTCACGAGGGTTGGAACTTAAATAGTGGCAACTACACTCCTGGAAATGGAAAAAAGAACACATTGACACCGGTGTGTCAGACCCACCATACTTGCTCCGGACACTACGAGAGGGTTGTACAAGCAATGATCACACGCACGGCACAGCGGACACACCAGGAACCGCGGTGTTGGCCGTCGAATGGCGCTAGCTGCGCAGCATTTGTGCACCGCCGCCGTCAGTGTCAGCCAGTTTGCCATGGCATACGGAGCTCCATCGCAGTCTTTAACACTGGTAGCATGCCGCGACAGCGTGGACGTGAACCGTATGTGCAGTTGACGGACTTTGAGCGAGGGCGTATAGTGGGCATGCGGGAGGCCAGGTGGACGTAACGCCGAATTGCTCAACACGTGGGGCGTGAGGTCTCCACAGTACATCGATGTTGTCGCCAGTGGTCGGCGAAGGTGCACGTGCCCGTCGACCTGGGACCGGACCGCAGCGACGCACGGATGCACGCCAAGACCGTAGGATCCTACGCAGTGCCGTAGGGGACCGCACCGCCACTTCCCAGCAAATTAGGGACACTGTTGCTCCTGGGGTATCGGCGAGGACCATTCGCAACCGTCTCCATGAAGTTGGGCTACGGTCCCGCACACCGTTAGGCCGTCTTCCGCTCACGCCCCAACATCGTGCAGCCCGCCTCCAGTGGTGTCGCGACAGGCGTGAATCGAGGGACGAATGGAGACGTGTCGTCTTCAGCGATGAGAGTTGCTTCTGCCTTGGTGCCAATGATGGTCGTATGCGTGTTTGGCGCCGTGCAGGTGAGCGCCACAATCAGGACTGCATACGACCGAGGCACACAGGGCCAACACCCGGCATCATGGTGTGGGGAGCGATCTCCTACACTGGCCGTACACCTCTGGTGATCGTCGAGGGGACACTGAATAGTGCACGGTACATCCAAACCGTCATCGAACCCATCGTTCTACCATTCCTAGACCGGCAAGGGAACTTGCTGTTCCAACAGGACAATGGACGTCCGCATGTATCCCGTGCCACCCAACGCGCTCTAGAAGGTGTAAGTCAACTACCCTGGCCAGCAAGATCTCCGGATCTGTCTCCCATTGAGCATGTTTGGGACTGGATGAAGCGTCGTCTCACGCGGTCTGCACGTCCAGCACGAACGCTGGTCCAACTGAGGCGCCAGGTGGAAATGGCATGGCACGCCGTTCCATAGGACTACATCCAGCATCTCTACGATCGTCTCCATGGGAGAATAGCAGCCTGCATTGCTGCGAAAGGTGGATATACACTGTACTAGTGCCGACATTTTGCATGCTCTGTTGCCTGTGTCTATGTGCCTGTGGTTCTGTCAGTGCGTTCATGTGATGTATCTGACCCCAGGAATGTGTCAATAAAGTTTCCCCTTCCTGGGACAATGAATTCACGGTGTTCTTATTTCAATTTCCAGGAGTGTATTTATTCACAACTGATACAAAAGTGTTACATGTTTTCACCTGTTACTGTCCTTCAAAGTAGTCACCAGCGTTGTGAAGAACCCGCTGCCAGCCATGTGGAAAGCGTAGTATACCGTAAGCAGAGACTGTTGTGCTGATGGTGCGACTGTCGAATCTCTCGAACAGTTCTGGAGCGATTGCCACTAAGTGGTTCCTTCATATTCGGAATCAAGTGAAAGTCACAAGGACTTAAGTCGTATTACTGTTAATTTTTGGAGCATCTCCTCTGACCAGCTTTGCGAAAGCAGCGGCGACAGTTTCTGCGCAACCCACCATCATGGTGCACGACAATATGCGGGCGCATACAGCGTAAGCTGTGGCTGCTCTGTTCGGTCGATAGGACTGGCAAGTACTGTACCATCCACCATACTCCCCGGACTTAAGTCCTTCTGACTTTGATTTGATTTCAAAGATGAAGGAACTCCTCCGTGGCGTTTGCTTCAGAACTGTTCCAGAGATTCGACAGGCAGTAGACCGCTCCATTCGCACCGTCAACAGAACAGGCTCTGCTAACGGTATACTATACCTTCCACATAACTGGCAGCGGGTTCTACACAACTCTGGTGACTACTTTGAAGTACAGTAACTGGTGCAAACATGTAAATCTTTTGAATCGGTTGTGAATAAATAGTTGCCACTATTTTCCAACCCTGGTACGTGACTTTTTGACGTAGTAAAAGCATTAGTAGGGTTAAACAGTGCAAGATGTTCGAAATTCTCAGGAAAATAGGTGCAAGGTGTAAGAAAAGAGGGGTAATATACAATATGTGAAAGAATCAAGAGGGAAAAATAAGACTGGAAGAAAGAAGCTCTCGGGTTAAAAGGAAGTAAGACAGATGTAATTTTCCTCCCTTCTTGCTCAATCTTTATATAGAATAAATAATGACAGAAATAAGAGAAAAGTTCAAGAATGAAATTAAAGTTAATGGTGAAAGGATATTTATAGCGACATTCGCCAAAGTCATTGCTATCCTCAGCGAATATGAGGGATAACTGCAGGATCTGTTGAATCGAATTTTCAGTCTAATCAGTACACAAAGTAGACGCAGTGCAGGAAATGTTCTATCTTGGAAATAAACTGTCACAGGATCGACGAAACAAGGGGAACATAAAAAGGTCACCAGTAGGGGCGAAGTGGGCATCCTTTCAAAAAGAAGTTTATTAACATCAAATTTCGGGCTTTGTTTGTGGAAGAAAATCATGAGAATCTACGTTTGGAGCGCATCGCTGACTGGTAATGAATCACTGTCTGTGAGTAAACCGGGAAAGTAGAGAGTCGATGCGTTTGAGATGTTGTGCTACAGAAGGGTGTCGAAACTTTTAGTGGACTGATAATACACAACTGGCCATTAAAATTGCTACACCAAGAAGCAATGCAGATGATAAACGGGTATTCAGTGGACAAATATATTATACTAGAAATGACATGTGATTACATTTTCGCGCAATTTGGGTGCATAGATCCTGAGAAATCAGTACCCAGAACAACCATCTCTGGCCGTAATAACGGCTTTAATACACCTGGGCATTGAGTCAAACAGAGCTTGGATGGCGTGTACAGGTACAGCTGCCCATGCAGCTTCAGCACGATACCACAGTTCATCAAGAGTAGTGACTAGCGTATTGTGACGAGCCAGGTGCTCGGCCACCATTGACCAGACGTTTTCAATTGGTGAGAGATCTGGAGAATGTGATGGCCAGGGCAGCAGTCGAACATTTTTTGTATCCAGAAAAGCCGGTAGAGGACTTGCAACATGCGGTCGTGCATTATCCTGCTGAAATGTAGGGTTTCGCAGGGATGGAATGAAGGGTAGAGCCACGAGTCATAACACACCTGAAATGTAACGTCCACTGTTCAAAGTGCTGTCAATGCGAACAAGAGGTGACCGAGACGTGTAACCGCCGAACACGGATGCGACCATCATGATGCTGTAAACAGAACCTGGATTCATCCGAAAAAAGGACGTTTTTCCATTCGCGCACCCAGGTTCGTCGTTGAGTACACCATCGCAGGCGCTCCTGTCTGTGATGCAGTGTCAAGGATAACCGCAGCCATGGTCTCCGAGCTGATAGCCCATGCTGCTGCAAACGTCGTCGAACTGTTCGTGAAGATGGTTGTTGTCTTGCAAACGTCCCCATTTGTTGACTCAGAGATCGAGACGTGGCTGCACTATCCGTCACAGCCATGCGGATAAAATGCCTGTAATCTCGACTGCTAGTGATACGAGGCCATTGGGATCCAGCACGGCTACCCTCCTGAACCTACCGATCCCATATTCTGCTAACAGTCATTGGATCACGACCAACGATAGCAGCAATGTCGCGATACGATAAGCCGCAATCCCGATAGGCTACAATTCGACCTTTATCAAAGTAGGAAACGTGATGGTACCCATTTCTCCTCCTTACACGACCCATCACAACGTTTCACCAGGCAACGATGGTCTGTTGCTGTTTGTGTGAGAAATCGGTTGGAAACTTTTCTCAAGTCAGCACGTTGTAGGTGTCGCCACCGGCGCCAACCTTGTGTGAATGCTCTGAAAAGCTAATCATTTCCATATCACAGCATCTTCTTCCTGTCGGTTAAATTTCGCGTCGGTAGCACGTCATATTCGTGGTGTAGCAATTTTAATGGCCAGTAGTGTATATCAAACGAGGAGGTGCTCTGCATTAATGGGTGATACGCTTTCATTAGACACTGACTGGGTATGGTGGTTAGTGCTGAAGAGACTGATTTTCGGTTACACCGGATTTTCTTCATCTCCAGTTCACCTTTTTTTAAAATTTTTTTATTCGGCCTTTGAGTGTGTACTCAATTTAGCCATCGGCAACACATAGTGACAATGTACACATAATTGAATAAACAAATACAGAAATGCATATTTACGAGAATGAAAAGCTTAACTGTTACAGGTTTTCCCTAATGTTTTAAAAATGGCCGTTAAAACCTCCAAAAATAGCCGGTTTCCCAAGTAACTGATTTTCGATTACTTATTGTTGTTACTTCCTGCAGTAAACGTAGAAATCGAACAAACAATGATAATTACTAAGACTCATTCAGACTTTCACACGTTTCAACATACCTTCAATTAAGATATCAAATAAAACAGGTAATTTAGTCCAGATAATGATCGCTGCTTTTCTCGAAAAGTAATCATGTTTGAGTAATACCAAAAATGACCACTATTCGCCTATTGATTCTTATTTCTGCTAAAAAATCTTGTAATCGAGGATCGTATAACTATTGGGGCATACGACTTGTCATGCTACAGGACGGAAACTGACGTTGGAGAGCTATGTTTTTCGTGTTATGTTGTCGGTATATAGGCAATACAAACACATTACTACGTAGATCAGGCAGCAGATCGCTTACTTTTTCTTTTTACTGCAAACAATAAATGAAATATTAAGTTTTTAATTTATTACTGTTGTTTTAATTTTCTTTCTCTTTTATCACTTCACACAATTGTGGACAATTAATAAAGCTTTTCGGTAAAATTTGTAGGGTTCTTTTTCTTCAATTACTTCGAATGTAAAACTCGTTTTGCTCTGAAATATATTTATTTATAGCTTAACTGAAATGTTAGACGATGTAGCCAACACTAAATATGGGTGGTTGGTTTTGAGGGAAGATACCAAACAGCGAGGTCATCGGTCTCATCGGATTAGGGAAGGATGGGGAAGGAAGTTGACCGTGCCCTTTCGGAGGAACCATCGCAGCATTTGCTTGGAAAGATTTAGGGAAATCACGGAAAACGTAAATCAGGATGGCCGGACGCGGGATTGCGAGTCCAGTGTGCTAACCACTGCGCCACCTCGCACGGTCACTATATATGTTCTTACAACAGATTCAGATGAACAACTTAGATGGCAGAAAAAATTGAACATTTACCAGAAATAATTACCTAGAAATAGTTAAAATTTCAGTAATGAGACTAACCTTTGGGCGTTATGTATTGATCATCTGTTTATATATACTCGTTCTACGATGAGTTGGCCTGTAAGTTGACTACTTTCATCAGAAAGTATATCATTCAACAACGATACCAATTCTTTAAAAAAACCACATAAATTCCTGTCAATGATAAATACTTTGAGCTACAAAGAACAAGCCTAGCATTCACCTCCTACTCCATTCTCAAAAAGTCAAAGACTCACTGCTTCTAGATACAAAATTACAACAGGCACATTACTGACTCAGCAAATCTGCACAGATGCTTATGTGGTGAATTTGTTTCTTGATTATGACTGTAGGCACTGTTGTTGAAATACTTCTGATCGCTTTTCCCGTTTTCTATTATAACCTAGTATTTCACAGCAATGGAAATTTTACGAGCAGACACCCCCCCCCCCCCCCCCCAACCATGGACCGTGCCTTTGGTGGGGAGGCATGCGTGCCTCAGCGATACAGATAGCCGTACCGTAGGTGCAACCACAACGGAGGGGTATCTGTTGACCGGCCAGACGCACGTGTGCTTCCTGAAGAGGGGCAGCAGCCTTTTCAGTAGTTGCAGGGGCAACAGTCTGGATGATTGACTGACACTAATCAAAAACGGCCTTGCTGTGCTGGTACTGCGAACGGCTGAAAGCAAGGGGAAACTACAGCCGTAATTTTCCCCGAGGGCATACAGCTTTACTGTATGGTTAAATGATGATGGCGTCCTCTTGGGTAAGATATTCCGGGGGTAAAATAGTTTCCCATTCGGAAACATCCCCCCGGCTGTGGCTAAGCCATGTCTCCGCAATATGCTTTCTTCCTGCAAGGTTCGCAGGAGAAGTTTTCTGAAGTTTGGAAGGTAGGAGACGAGGTACTGGCAGAAGTAAAGCTGTGAGGACGAGGCGTGAGACTTGCTTGGGTAGCTGACTTGGTAGGGCACTTGCTCGCGAAAGCCAAAGGTCCCGAGTTCGAGTCTTGGTCCGGCACACAATTTTAATCTGCCGGGAAGTTTCAAAACGAGCGCAAACTCCGTTGCACAGTGAAAATTTCATTCTGGAAGTATAAACGCTGTTTGTACTGGACCTTCTTGAAGACATTGAAATCATTACCAACACAAACACGACACCCGACTACATAGCTAATGACTGCAGTGAAAAGAGGACTAAATTGTTCCTTCAGTATCTCGAAGAGTTACTAGTTCAAAACTGGTATTAAATTAACCAAATCTGCACTGCCGCCCCTTCAATGGCCCACTACCCCTCTATCCTCCTCTTTACTTCCTACTTATATTGATGTCAGCATAAATACACTACCACAGAATAAATCTATACTACATGTCCAAATGTCCAAGCCATTTACTATTAATATAAATCAGTACTTTCATACATAAATAGAACCTGCCTTTCCTAATATTCCAGATCATGTTAATGTAAGAACAGATATAAGTCAGCAGTTCATTTGAAGTTTTGTTCTTGTTGTTTTTTTAGATATAAAGTTCATGGTCATACAAGCAGCAGCAGTTCCATGCAAATACTCCAACTAATTTTTATTCCTGGGCGCTAATATTAACGACAGATTTGATTAAAGTATTTTCCCATAAATTGACAGTATTATATGTTAATAAAAGAACGGAAATAAGATACGAGATAATTTTAAGTTTGTTTCTGTAGTAATTTATTTATTTCATTTAGCGCATTAATGTTCACGTCCATTTTGATAAAGGTATTTGCCCGTACGTCGGCTTAAATACATGGTAACAAAAACAAGTAATATCTCTGAGCAGAGCAGGCCTATGTTGCATCTTCGTATGAAGATCTTTGTAACAAGCTATAGTTGTGCAGTACATGCTTCCTTACTACTGTGTATATATCCTGCAAAACTTGGTAATGTTTTACCAACAGCGTATCAGAATGGAAGCAGACAGATGGATGTTAACGGCAAAGCCACCCATACTGTACCAGTAAGTACAAAATTAAATTTGGAATCCAAATCAGCATATAAACATTACTCATGGCAGTGCATTAAAGCACGTTTCATGTTATTGTCAGAGAGCCAGCACCCTGCATAACGCTTTGTAATGGCTATGTAACCTCCTGTGCACAGTCTGAAAATGCGCCTGGAAAGGTTCGAAAACCAGTTCACGGAATAAATAAATATTTCAAAAGAGTGACTGGTTGCAGTTTTCTGTATTTATGTTGAGCACTACTTGTTTTGATTGACTAGAGCAGGGGGCTGGCTGGACATCCCCGGTATCCGGCCCGCCAAATATTTGAGCTGGTGCCTATACTGCAACAATTGAGTTTCGAGACCTATCGCGACCAATACACCGCGACATTGGCTCTGCTACTCGCTACAAGACTACATAACGAAACTTATTGTTGCACCGCTTGAAATAACAATGCGTTGACATACGCTACCTCTGTTACGTCTTGCAGTAATAGTGTTGCTAACAATGATTTTGAGATTTCCTTAACTTTGCATGACGCTTTCGTGAGGAATATGCAGTGACATACTTTTTTGTCGGTGAAATTCGCCAGAATAAAATACGCCAGAATTTCGGTCAGGTACGTCCACCAATCAAAATTATGTAATTAAATAAAAATTGTAGTTCGTTTCAGTGCTAGCTATTCCCACAGCCTTAGATCTTTGCGATTTCATCTTTCCTTTAGCCTTGCATTACGGTGATCGTGGGATGCTAGGGTGCTTTAATCCCACTGGCTAGATCTTGGCCCTTATGACTTCGTGGAGAAGTCAATGCGGCCTGCGGACTAAAAAGTTTGGTGACCCCTGGACTAGAGCTACCCACTGCAAGAACCAAATTGTAAACGTCTGCCGAAACACCAGGGAAAAAGCGCCTGAGGATTCTTAGGATGGGTACTCGGTATATCTGCAGTGAACTGTAACTCGGTCTCATGGATTTGCTTCAGGGTTGTCTTTCTGGTTGTTCTGGGTGGTTAGTTTCTCCTGCACTCGACTGTGTGGACATTCGGTGAGAGGTGTGCTGCCTCGCTGCCGCAGCGCAGAAGCTGTGGGGTCCGGCGGCAGGTAATTCTGTGACGTGGCGGAGCTGTTTACTAGCGGCAGGCTGGTCAACATCCCGGGTCGATCGCCCCATCACTGCCGCCGTGGCGTTGGCAGCACTGCCAGCGGCCTTTAACGAGGTTCTTGTTGGCCGTAGACCGGCTGGCCGCAGACCCTGGGGATCGCGGAAATAATAATAGGGGTGGTCTACTCACCCCCCCCCCCCACCCCTTATTCTCCCCCCCCCCCCCCACATCAAACCCTCACTCCTACGCAGCTCTTCGCTGCCCACGCAGTCGTACGGTCTGACGTCGAGAAGGCGCCGCTAGCTGCTAACTCTAACGCTGTGCCTCACGAGGAACCTTAACCACTGGCTTAACGCTCACTGCTTCGCTCGCGTACACTGTACGGTCTGCATAGGTTTCTTTTGTTTTCTTTAATCGAATTTTTATGTTGCTGCACCAATTGCTCATTTGTAAGGCAGCCACTCACCGTTTATATTTGAAATATCCATGCCCAGTCGAAGAATACACAAAAGCAAAATGTTGAAATAAGTATTAATTCGATAAAGTTTCCGGTCTAACAACAAAGAAAACAATAAACTTTACCTTGTGCAAAACCAAAGAACCTACTCTCTATATTTATTTACATTTATATCATTTACATGGCTGCCAGTCTCTACGTAATTAAACTGTTCCAGCGGGTTTAATTTAGTTTCATACAGTGTGTTAAAAAATAAAGGGATTCTACAGTTGTTGGCGCCAGTCTTACACCGGGTACTGAGTTATTTCATCTCAAACGGATATTCCTGTATGTGGAATGACATTTATAAGTGATATTAATAATTATTAGCCTGTGTAATAGTTACAACAAAAGTATGAGTAATTTTATAAATATATATTAAACCTACGGAAAAATTATTGTGTCAAAGACCTGTTTCTTTTTCTACCCAATTCTGACGAAGCCGATTTGCCGTGGTGACTGCTCTATGGCTTCCTCCAATTCAGTTCAAATATTGCTGCACTTTCTAAAATTTTCATGCTAATTAAGGCCATAAAAGCATGGTCTGTTCCGAAAGTACTTCTAGCCAAAAATCGATTCCGCTTACATAACGTAATATTATCATTAAAAAATGGTTCAAATGGCTCTGAGCACTACGGGAATTAACATCGGAGGTCACCAGTCCCTTAGAAATTAGAACTACTTAACCCTAACTAACCTAAGGACATAACACACATTCATGCCCGAGGCAGGATTCGAACGTGCGACCGTAGCGGTAGCGCGGTTCCATACTGAAGTGCCTAGAACTGCTCGGCCACTACGGCCGGCAATATTATCATAAAACTTTTCATCCTTATTTCACCCCCTTAGAGGTTGAATTTCCAAAAGCAGTGAAACACGTATGGTTTTAATTTCAGCCGAGAAGTCAAATATTAATTTTCAGTGATGTGGCTTTAAAACTGCATTAGTAATTCTTTAATAGTGATTTTTTTTAAAATAACTTTCACCCACTATTTCATTACCTTGGGGGTTGAATTTCCAAAAATACTGAAACATTTTTTCTATTTCTGGAAGAGAAAACAAATACCAATTTTCATATCTCTATCTTCAAAATCAACTTAATAGGGATATAGTTTCAAAAAACCTCTTATCTCCGATTTCATCTTCTTACGGGGAGAACGTCGAAAAATCCGTTCTTAAACGACGGGTACAGTATAAAGTCAACTCCCTCTCGAAATTTCTAGTTTCTGTCATCAAAGGCTTGAACCGGGCGATGATGAGTCAGTGAATCAGTGAGGACATTTCCGTTTATTTTTAGAGATCAGTGTCCGAATTATCTTCATCATTTGTTACTTTTGCTTTGTTAACATTGAAAAAGAAGCACTTAAGGCTCAAAACAAATTTTTATCATATGATTTCTTTATAGTTGTAGTTCAGGAGCTGCAAAATATTTCAAAAAAGATAAAAAGTCATATGTCAACAATGCAAAAACTCAGTCGTCAACTGCACAAGAAAACCTTTATTTAATCCTCGTTACCGGGTTCGACAGTTCAGCCTGTCATCTTCAGAAGCCAAATAGGCTCAAATCATTGGTAGTCCAACGTCAAAATAAGAATCTAAACCTTATGTCCTACAAAGGATTGGCGAAAAATAAATATATAAAGCAAGTACAGGGTGATACTTCTTGAACTATATGAAATAGAATAGTCATAACTTCTGAACGGTTAGCGATAGGACGTTCAAACTGCACGGTTGACCGCGGCTACGATGGGAATTAGCATGGTATGGTTTGGTGTAGCGAGAAGCCCACTTTCATTTGAATGGGTTAGACAATAAGCAAAATTGGTTCTTCTGGAGGACTGAGAATCCACATTTCACGATCGAGAAGTCTCTTCACCTTCAACGGGTGAGTGTGTGGTGGTAATATCCAGTCACGCAATAATCGGTGCGATATTCTTTGATGACAGTGTGTCTACCGAACGGAACGTGAAGGTTTTGGAAGATGATTTCATCCCAGTTATTCACCCCATGGGAGCAGGAGAGTGTTTGATGTCGTGGAGGAGCACTTTGGGGACCGCATTCTGGCATGGCCGCCATATTCACCGGATCTGAACACATGCGGCTCCTTTTTGTGGGCCTATATTAAAGATAAGATTTACAGCAAAAACCCCAAGACCACTGCTGAGTTGAAAACAGCCGTTAACAATAGGCCACTAACAAAAGGCCGGCCTCGTATCCAGGACACTGACAGTTCCATACACCGTCGCTCTTCCAGTTGCCCCTACACTGATAATAAAGTTTGATCAGTAATTATGTACTTTTATATATCGGTCTGCTTGATACTTGGTCCACCGTTATTCTCTTCTGTTAATCATTTTAAGTGGTTTTATAAGGTTCACTGCATGTTTTCGCTTCATTGTTGCAGAATTTATTACAGTCTAAACGTATACTGGGGCTCCCCCTTTGTATATAGGCGTGTTCAGTCCCCTTCATGTCATCAGTGTATTGGCTGACTTTCGTCGCACATACTGTGTACGATGTGAGATTTTGCAGGTACCTGTTTACTCGCCGCGTGGGATTAGCCGAGCCGTCTAGGGCGCTGCAGTCATGGACTGCGCGGCTGCTCCCGGCGGAGGATCTAGTCCTCCCACGGGCATGGGTGTGTGTGTTTGTCCTTAGGATACTTTGGGTTAAGTAGTGTGTAAGCTTAGGGACTGATGACCTTAGCAGTTAAGTCCCATAAGATTTCATACACATTTGAACTTTTTCAATTGTTTGCTACTCAACGCACATATATTTTTAGCGGTGTCACACTGTTTTATTGATTCTGTAGCAAAAGTATGCTGTGGCTCTTAAGCTTAACTGTTTTATATCAGGCGGCTGGAGTGGACAAGCGGTTCTAGGCGCTACACACTGGAACCGCGCGACCGCTACGGTCGCAGGTACGAATCCTGCCTCGGGCATGGATCTGTGTGATGTCCTTAGGTTAGTTAGGATTAAGTAGTTCTAATTTCTAAGAGACTGGTGACCTCAGCAGTTAAGTCCCGTAGTGCTCGGAGCCATTTGAACCATTTTGTTTTATATCTGTTTTAATAAACCAGCTTTACTTCTCCTGTTCATTCTCTGTACAGTTGTTTTTTAACGTACTT
This sequence comes from Schistocerca gregaria, assembly GCF_023897955.1. Lineage (NCBI taxonomy): Eukaryota > Metazoa > Arthropoda > Insecta > Orthoptera > Acrididae > Schistocerca > Schistocerca gregaria. The sequence continues at coordinate 184,702,234 of NC_064929.1, forward strand.
GCTTCATATAAGTATTTCTTGCTATCCTTTGACGGGCAATATCGTCCGATTCTTATTCTGACGTTGGTCTACTAACGATTTGTACTTCTACATCCACATCTACATGGATACTATGCAAATCACACTTAAATGCCTAGCAGAGGCATCATCGAAACATCTTCACAATAATCCCGTATTATCCCAATCTCGAACACCGCGCGGATAAAACAAATACCTATATCTATCCGTGCGAGCTCTGATTTCCCTTATGTTATTATGATGGTCGTTTCTCCCTATGTAGGTCAGTGTCAACAAAATATTTTCGCATTCAGAGGGGAAAGTTGATGATTGAAATTTCATGAGAAGCTTCCCCCGCAACGAAAAACGCCTTTGTGTTAATGATGTCCACCCCAAATGCTGTATCATGTCAGTGACATTCTCTCCCTTATTTCTCAATAAGACAAAACGTGCTGCCCTTCTTTGAACTTTCTCGATGTAGTCCGTTAATCCTATCTGGTAAGGATTCCAAATCGCGCAACAGTACTCCAGAAGAGGACGGACAAATGTAGTATAGACAGTCTCTTTAGTAGATATGTTGCATCTTCTAAGTGTTCTGCCAATAAAGTGTCTGGTTCGTCTTCCCAACAACATTTTCAGATTCGAATTTAAGTTGTTCATAATTGTAATTTACGGCTTTAGTATTTGACTGATTTGTCATGTAACCGAAGTTCAACCGATTCCTTTTAGCACTCACGTGGATGACCTCACGCTTTTCATTATTTAGGACCAATTTCCAATTTTCGCACCATATGGATATCTTTTCTAATTCGTTTTACAATATGTTTTGATCTTCTGATGATTACACTAGACAATAATCTGCAAACAAACCAAGGCGGCTGCTCCGATTGTCTTCTATATCGCTTATATAGATAAGGGACAGCAGACCTCGTGGAACGCCAGAAATCACTTCCGTTTTACTCGATGACTTTCCGTCAGTTACTACGAACGATGACGGCTCTGACAGAAAATCACGAATCCAGTCACATAGCTGAGACGATATTCCATAAGCACGAATTTGACTACAAGCCGCTTGCGACGTACAGCCTATTTGATTTCTGAGATGACAGTTTACACCGTCGAAACCGGTAAAGTGAAACAAAAGACTTTCTTGTGCAGCCGACGACTGATTTGTAATCTTTGTTGGAATGTTTACGTTTTTAGTTTCAATGTAATGTGCGGTACCATATACGTAACGCTAAGCATTATTGACAGACATTAATTTACATGAAAATGTTACTCGTTTTTGTAATGACTGAGATAAAATTAAATACGAGTGGAAATTACAAATTAAAAGCAAAGTCAACAAATCGCTTGGTACGATACACAGCAAACATTGATCACAGAGTCCCACATTTCATGCACTGTGTGCGAACTTACGTCTTACAACGTATTGTGACGCATGGTATTCTTTTGAGTAACTGTATTTTCACAAGCAGATAATTTATTCCATCAAACTGGAGCTCACCTGTACAGTACGCAGTACCGCGTTTGTTCAGGTCCTTGTGGCGCCGCTGCGTACGTCCTAAGATACACCAGTACAACTGCTCTTCGAAAATTTTCGTGGGAGTTGTATTTCAGTTTTACCGGTCGAATACAGACATGCAGTAACCAACTGAAAAAGGCCTCATACCATGACCTGCTATCCTATTCTGATTTTCATTTTGATGCATTCGATGACTTCCTCACATGTGCTGGTTGTGACTATCAGGATGGAAGATCGAGGCCTTGCGGTATGTTTTCTTAATCACTGGAAATATCATTGAACATTAGTTCCTGGGTTCACACCAGCTGTATCTGATGCTGCAAAACGAACGGAGCTGTCATGCCATTTACAATGAAGCAGATCATGTTATTCGTATCATAGAGTGAATAATACCTCTTTCATTTTTCTCTCTTTCCTTGTTCTTTGGAAAGGGTCAGTTCTGGGAGATACGATTTTCTCTTACTGTCTCACTGCCCTCAAAACCATCGTCTCTAAGAAACATTAACAAAATAAAGGTCGTAAAAAGTTGACAAATTAGAAGTAAAACTGAAACGACCCCTTAGAAAAATTAGTGAATTACTGTGCTGAAAACATCTTACGTTATTTGACTTTCAAACAGCTGAGCAGAACTGAACGTACTCAGACATTTATCCCTTTACTTATTCTGATCAACACTAAACTGACACACAATATTTTTAGCGCAACGCAATCTGACTTTCAGTAATCCCTACAAAAGAATGGCCCTGACTAACAATAACCTATACCTTTCATGATGAATCACTTACCTCACAAAAATCTTCGTTACTCGAACTACTGCAGTAGCGCATGCGCCAATACTGCAATCTGAATAAAAGATTCAAACTACTGAAGGTACTAACTACTGATAGGCATACTTAGCAAATAAAAGATTTCGATAGAGAAAAAACAATGTATTTACCTTAATAGTGTTCAAAAGTTATCATATATATAAATCATTGAAAAATAACAGAGCACCAGGTGAAGATGGACTGATTGCAGAAATCTGGAAATTAGACCATGAAAATATTACACCCAAAATTCATAGTATAATCAAAAACATCTGGGAAACAGAAAAGATACCAGAAGAATGGAAGTCAGCCCTAATACACCCCCTCCACAAGAAACGAGATAAAAAACAGACCCTAATAACTATAGAGGAATTTCGTTACTGCCAGTGGCATACAAAATTCTATCAAAAGCTCTGTTAAATCGCCTAGAACCTCAGATAGATCCACAGATCGGAGAATACCAAGGAGGGTTCAGGAAGGGAAGATCATGCAGTGAGCAGATCTGGTGTCTCAGAACATTATTAACAACGAGAAAGTCCAGAAACACCACAGTAACATTTGTTGATTTCAAGAAGGTTTACGATTCCATAGACAGAGAAACACTTTTTAATACACTAGAAGAAATGAAGGTAGACAATAAGACCAGAAAACTAATTCAGGAAACATTAATAAATACAAAGTCAAAAGTGAAGTTCTTGGGCGAGATTTCAGAATCTTTCGAAATCAAGACAGGAGTGAGACAGGGAGATGGCCTGTCACCCATTTTATTTAACGTTGTTTTAGAGAAAATAATCAAGACGTGGGACAAAGGAGTCAATGGGGTAAAGATGGGGAGAGAGAAAAATAGAACCGTCAACATAAAATGTCTGGCCTTTGCCGACGATATAGCCATCATTACAAATGACAGAAAAGAAGCCAGAGAAGCCCTAGAGATATTGCATAAAATCGCAGCCAGAACAGGACTACAAATATCATATAAAAAAACACAGTACGTGGACACAAAATCTGCAGACAGAAGCCCATTGATAACAAAGTACGGAAAAATGACACAAGTAGAAAGTTTCAAATACCTGGGAGAGGACTGAATTCAACAGCCAACGAAGAAAGGGCTACAAAACTACAAAAAGCATACAGACTTACATGGAACCATTAAAATAAAAGAAATATTTCCATCAATGCCAAATTAAGACATTACAAAACAGTAGTCTTACCTGAGGCCTTGTATGCCTCAGAAACAACAGTAGTCAGAGGAAGAACTAAAATCAAGGAAATGGAAAAGCAAGAGAGGAAAATTCTGAGAAAGATCTATGGGCCAGTTCAGAGACAGGGGATCTGGATAAAGAGACCAACAAAGGAATTGTACAAACAGGCAGAGACAATTACAGACAATATCAGAAAAAAGGGCAAAATTCTATGGGCACATTCATAGGATGAATGAAAATAGTCTGACCCAGAAGATTTTTAACATAGTGGTGACGAATAAGGTGAAAACTGACTGGGTAAAGGAAACCGTGGAAGACCTTAAAAATCTAAACATCTCCACAGAAGAAATATCAAACAGAGGAAAATACAGAGAAAAAATCAACAAACAGAAATTCGAAGAAACACCAAAAGAGAAGAAAGCAGGAAAGAAGTGGACAGAAGAGAGGAAGAAGAAACACAGTGAATTTATGAGAGGTTTTTGGGAAGAGAAAAGAAAGAGACAGAAAAAAGTGCCATGAATTTGAAATGTAACAATTTATGTACCATATTGTCATTGTGAATATTGATTGTGTTTTAACGCTCTCCTTAATGGGGAATTAACGATTATATATATATATATATATATATCCCATGAACCATGGACCTTGCCGTTGGTGGGGAGGCTTGCGTGCCTCAGCGATACAGATGGCTGTACCGTAGGTGCAACCACAACGGAGGGGTATCTGTTGAGAGGCCAGACAAACGTGTGGTTCCTGAAGAGGGGCAGCAGCCTTTTCAGTAGTTGCAAGGGCAACAGTCTGGATGATTGACTGATCTGGCCTTGTAACATTAACCAAAACGGCCTTGCTGTGCTGGTACTGCGAACGGCTGAAAGCAAGGGGAAACTTGCCGTAATCTTTCCCGAGGGCATGCAGCTTTACTGTATGATTAAATGATGATGTCGTCCTCTTGGGTAAAATATTCCGGAGGTAAAATAGTCCCCCATTCGGATCTCCGGGCGGGGACTACCCAAGAGGACGTCGTTATCAGGAGAAAGAAAACTGGCGTTCTACGGATCCGAGTGTGGAATGTCAGATCCCTTAATCAGGCAGGTAGGTTAGAAAATTTAAAAAGGGAAATGGATAGGTTAAAGTTAGATATAGTGGGAATTAGTGAAGTTCGGTGGCAGGAGGAACAAGACTTTTGGTCAGGTGAATACAGGGTTATAAATACAAAATCAAATAGGGGTAATGCAGGAGTAGGTTTAATAATGAATAAAAAGTAGGAGTGCGGGTAAGCTACTACAAACAGCATAGTGAACGCATTATTGTGGCCAAGATAGACACGAAGCCCAAGCCTACTACGGTAGTACAAGTTTATATGCCTACTAGCTCTGCAGATGATGAAGAAATTGAGGAAATCTATGATGAGATAAAAGAAATTATTCAGGTAGTGAAGGGAGACGAAAATTTAATAGTCATGGGTGGCTGGAATTCGTCAGTAGGAAAAGGGAGAGAAGGAAACATAGTAGGTGAATATGGATTGAGGGGAAGAAATGAAAGAAGAAGCCGTCTGGTAGAATTTTGCACAGAGCATAACTTAATCATAGCTAATACTTGGTTCAAGAATCATAAAAGAAGGTTGTATACATGGAAGAAGCCTGGAGATAGCAGAAGGTATCAGATACATTATATAATGGTAAGACAGAGATTTAGGAATCAGGTTTTAAATTCTAAGACATTTCCAGGGGCAGATGTGGACTCTGACCACAATCTATTGGTTATGAACTGTAGATTAAAACTGAAGAAACTACAAAAAGGTGCTAATTTAAGGAGATGGGACCTGGACAAACTGAAAGAACCAGACGCTGTAAAGAGTTTCAGGGAGAGAATAAGGGAACAATTGACAGGAATGGAGGAAAGAAATACAGTAGAAGAAGAATGGGTAGCTCTGAGGGATGAAGTAGTGAAGGCAGCAGACGATCAAGTAGGTAGAAAGATGAGGGCTAATAGTAATCCGTGGGTAACAGAAGAAATATTGAATTTAATTGATGAAAGGAGAAAATATAAAAATGCAGTAAATGAAGCAGGCAAAAAGGAATACAAACGTCTCAAAAATGAGATCGACAGGAAGTGCAAAATGGCTAAGCAGGGATGGCTAGAGAACAAATGTAAGGATGTAGAGGCTTATCTCACTAGGGGTAAGATAGATACTGCCTACAGGAAAATTAAAGAGACCTCTGGAGAAAAGAGAGCCACTTGTATGAATATCAAGAGCTCAGATGGAAACCCAGTTCTAAGCAAAGAAGGGAAGGCGGAAAGGTGGAAGGAGTATATAGAGGGTTTATACAAGGGCGATGTACTTGAGGACAATTTTATGGAAATGGAAGAGGATGCAGATGAAGATGAAATGGGAGATACGATACTGCGGGAAGAGTTTGACAGAGCACTGAAAGACCTGAGTCGAAACAAGGCCCCGGGAGTAGACAATATTCCATTAGAACTACTGACGGCCTTGGGAGAGCTAGTCATGACAAAACTCTACCATCTGGTGAGCAAGATGTATGAGACAGGCGAAATACCCTCAGACTTCAAGAAGAATATAATAATTCCAATCCCAAAGAAAGCAGGTGTTGACAGAAATGAAAATTATCGAACTATCAGTTTAATAAGTCACAGCTGCAAAATACTAACGCGAATTCTTTACAGACGAATGGAAAAACTGGTAGAAGCGGACCTTGGGGAAGATCAGTTTGGATTCCGCAGAAATGTTGGAACACGTGAGGCAATACTAACCTTACGACTTATCTTAGAAGAAAGATTATGAAAAGGCAAACTTAAGTTTCTAGCATTTGCAGACTTAGAGAAAGCTTTTGACAATGTTAACTGGAATACTCTCTTTCAAATTCTTAAGGTGGCAGGGGTAAAATACAGGGAGCGAAAGGCTATTTACACTTTGTAGAGAAACCAGATGGCAGTTATAAGAGTCGAGGGGCATGAAAGGGAAGCAGTGGTTGGGAAGGGAGTGAGACAGGGTTGTAGCCTCTCCCCGATGTTATTCAATCTGTATATTGAGCAAGCAGTAAAGGAAACAAAAGAAAAGTTCGGAGTAGGTATTAAAATCCATGGAGAAGAAATGAAAACATTCAGGTTCGCCGATGACATTGAAATTCTGTTAGACACCGCAAAGAACTTGAAAAAGAGCTGAACGGAATGAATAGCGTCTTGAAAGGTGGATATAAGATGAACATCAACAAAAGCAAAACGAGGATAATGGAATGTAGTCGAATTAAGTCGGGTGATGCTGAGGGAATTAGATTAGGAAGTGAGAGACTTAAAGTAGTAAAGGAGTTTTGCTATTTGGGGAGCAAAATAACTGATGATGGTCGAAATAGAGAGGATATAAAATGTAGACTGGTAATGGCAAGGAAAGCGTTTCTGAAGAAGAGAAATTTGTTAACATCGAGTATAGATTTAAGTGTCAGGAAGTCATTTCTGAAAGTATTTGTTTGGAGTGTAGCCATGTATGGAAGTGAAACATGGACGATAAATAGTTTAGACAAAAGAGAATAGAAGCTTTCGAAATGTGGTGTTACAGAAGAATGCTGAAGATTAGATGGGTAGATCACATAACTAATGAGGAGGTATTGAATAGAATTGGGGAGAAGAGGAGTTTGAGGCACAACTTGGCAAAAAGGAGGGACCGGTTGGTAGGACATGTTTTTAGGCATCAAGGGATCATAAATTTAGCATTGGAGGGCAGCGTGGAGGGTAAAAATCGTAGAGGGAGACCAAGAGATGAATACACTAAGCAGATTCAGAAGGATGTAAGTTGCAGTAAGTACTGGGAGATGAAGAAGCTTGCAAGCTTGCACAGGATAGAGTAGCATGGAGAGCTGCATCAAACCAGTCTCAGGACTGAAGACCACAACAATATATATATATATATATATATATATATATATATATATATATATATATATATATATATATAATTCATGATATCCAATAATCCAATATTACAAATTTACGCTTTCTGATGGTCACACGTCCAGATCGTCCGCTCTCAAAATTCTGCCATCTCTCTCCCTATATCCAGCACTCCAACTGCGCAACGCTACTCGCTGTTCACATCCAACTGCCCAGCACTACAATAGCAAATATCGCAGCAATGCAAACCAGCCACAGGCTTCACACGGCGCAGTCAGTGATTTTCATACAGAGCGCTACGTGGCGTTACCAACATAAAAATCTAAACAGCCTACTTACAAAACTTATTAAAGTGTTCTCATTAGTGCTTAGCGTTATATTTGTGTAACGCTGAAAATTTGGCACCTGTCCCTACACTGAACTAATTATCCATAAATTTTAATAAATGAAATGCGATTTTTTGTTTATTAAGGAAGTGTCTACAGTTCATGAACCCGAATGATGGAATATTTTAATTGTTAGACTAACTCTAAATCAAACGTGTGATGAGATTGTGGCTGTAGAAAAAAATGTTTAAATTGAGTTTCCAGTGGTTGCCAATAGTGGACTGCTTCTCAACACTACTAACACCACACTGAAAGAGCAGATGTTCAGCAATCCTTAACTAATCGTAAAAAGAATAGGGAAGTTCACTGTTGCCCAAAAAATCAATAACAATGCACTCTTGTCACGTGTACCATTTACTATAACGCTGGGCACTAATCGGTTAAACACTGTAGGTCTTACGGTGGGGATGCCAAATTCAGTGACACCAGTACCCAGCACAGCGTTACTTGATACAGCAATCAGCCAGCCACGGTGTTAGGCTCGGTGAGTTGAAGTTTCTGAAATATCCAGCAGACAGCGCAAATCGCGTGCTTTTCAGTTCTTTGTGCGGCAGCGTTCTGTGATGAGGGAGATGACTGCAGCGTACTGTTCAGTGAATGTTTTTTAAGTGCTCATGATTTACCGTGATTTGTGAGCACAGCTGAACAAATACTGAACTGAGAGCTAAATATCAACTCATAAACAATAATAATCCGTGGTAAAGTAGATAAACGTACAAGGAATGGATAGATGCAATTGTTACATTGAAGAGCCAAAGAAAAACTGGTATACCTGCCTAATGTCGTGCAGGATCCCCACGAGCACGCTGAAGTGCAGCAACACGAACTCGGCTAATGTCTGAAGTAGAGCTGGAAGGAATTGACACCTATGAATCCTGCAGGGCTGTCCAGAAATCCGTAAGAGCACGAGGGGCTGGAGATCTCTTCTGAACAGCAGGTTGTAAAGCATTCCAGATATGCAGAATGAGATATTCACTCTGCAGCGGAGTGTGCGCTGATATGAAACTTCCTGGCAGATTAAAACTGTGTACTGGACCGAGACTCGAAATCGGGACCTTTGCCTTTCGCGGGCAAGTGCTCTACCATATGAGCTACCCAAGCACGACCCACGCCCCTTCCTCACAGCTTCACTTCCGCCAGTACCTCGTCTCCTACCTTCCAAACTTTACAGAAGCTCTCCTGCGAACGTTGCAGAACTAGCACCCCTGAAAGAAAGGATATTGCGGAGACATGGCTTAGCCACAGCCTGGGGGATGTTTCCAGAATGAGATTTTCACTCTGCAGCGGAGTGTGCGCTGATATGAAACTTCCTGGCAGATTAAAACTGTGTGCCCGACCGAGACTCGAACTCGGGACCTTTGCCTTTCGCGGGCAAGTGCTCTACCATCTGAGGTACCCAAGTACGACTCATGCCCCGTCCTCACAGCTTCGCTTCTGCGAGTACCTCGTCTCTTACCTTCGAATCTTTACAGAAGCTCACCTGCGAACCTTGCAGGAATAGCACTTCTGAAAGAAGCAGTGAGGACGGAGCGTGAGTCATGCTTGGGCAGCTCAGATGGTAGCCGGAACGGTAGCTCAGCGTGTTCGGTCTGAGGGTTAGCAGCCCTCTGTAATAAAAAAAACTGAGTTAATGGATAAAACGACGAACTGAAACGGGTGTCTTGCGATTTCCGCACCGAGCAGATGCAACGAACTAAAACGAACAAAATGAGATTAAAATAAATTATGATAGAGCACTTGCCCGCGAAAGGCAAATGTCCCGACTTCGACTCTCGGTCCGGCACACAGTTTTAATCTGCCAGGAAGTTTCACCCCATATATGCTCAATAGTGTTCATGCCAGGGGAGTTTGTTTTAACTCAAAAGAGTGAGCCACTCTGTACCAATTCTGGACGCGTGGGGTGTCGCACTGTCCTGCTGGAATTACCCAAGTCCGCCGGGCTGCACAATGGACAAGAATCGATGCAGGTGATTAGACAGGATGCTTACGTCACCTGTCAGAGTCGTATCTACACGCATCAGGGGTCCTATATCACTCCAACTACACACGGCCCACATCATTATAAAGCCTCCATCAGCTTGAAAAGTCCTCTGCTGACATGTAGGGTCCATGGATTCATGAGGTTGTCTCCATACCCGTACACGTCCGTCCGCTCGATACAATCTGAAACGAGACTCGTCCAACCAGAAAACATGTTTCCAGTCATCACCAGTCCAATTTCGATTTTGACGGGTCCAGGCGAGGCGTAAAGCTTTGTGGCGTGCAGTCATCAAGGGTACACGAGTGGGCCTTCGGCTCCAAACGCCCATATCGATGATATTTCGTTGAATGGTTCGCACGCAGACACTTGTGGATGACCCAGCATTGAAATGTGCAGCAGTCGGCGGAAGGGTTGCACTTCTGTCAAGCTGTACGATTCTCTTCAGCCATCGTTGGTCCTGTTCTTGTAGGATCTTTTTCCGGCCGCAGCGATGTCGGAGATTTGATGTTTCACCGGACTGCTGATATTCACGGCACATTCGTGAAATGGTCGTGCGGGAAAATCACCACTTCATCGCTCCCATCACTCGTGCGCCGACTGTAACACCACGTCCATACTCACTTAAATCTTTATAACCTGTCATTATAGCAACAGTAACAGATGTAACAATTGCGGCAGGCGCTTGTTGACTTATATAGGCGTTGCCGACCGCAGCACCACAGTCTGTCTGTTTACATATTTCTGAATTTGAATACGCATGCCTATACAAGTTTCTTTGACGCTTCAGTGTATAATCTCGTGCTCAGAAACAGTGGCGGAACGTTATTATACGAGAGTAATCCCAAAAGCGAAGTCTCCTATTTTTTTTGTAAGTACATAGACCTGTTTATTTCTACAGTGATTTACATCAGTTTACAGCTTGAACATTTATCTATTTCCCGACATAATCAGCATTTCTGTCGATGCGTTTTTGTAGACGCTGTGCCAGTTTTTGTGTGCCCGTGTCATACCATCTCGCCGCCATGCTGTTTAGAAAGTTATGAACCTCTTCTTTCACCTCGTCGCCGGAGCTGAGTCGCCGGGACCAGAATTAACGCTGACAGGTACTGTGAGACTCTGAAAAAACTCAAACGGGCAATTCAGAACCGGAGAAGAGGAATGTTGAGCAAGGGCGTACACATTCTCCATGACAACGCTCGCTGACACATCGCCCGGCAAACCGTTGCTCTCCTGCAACAGTTTTAGTGGAACATAACCACCCTCTCTATAGTCCTGACTTGGCGCCCAGTGACTATCACGTGTTCCCTAGGTTAAAAGAGCATTTGGCCGGAAAGTGATTCAGCTCCGACGACGAGGTGAAAGAAGAGGTTCATAACTTTCTGAACAGTATGGCGGCGAGCTGGTATGACAGGGGCATACAAAAACCTCCACAGTGTCTACAAAAATGCATCGACAGAAATTGTTCAAGCTGTAAACTGATGTAAACCATTGTAGAAATAAACAGGTCTATGTACTTATTAAAAAAATAGGAGACCTTACTTTTGGGATTACCCTCGTACATTCTTGGTGTTCACAAATTTTTGGTACAGGTAAATTTGAGTGTGTGAAATTAATAGAATCTGCTGTATAACAGCTATGCTTATGAACAAGTTTTTACAACTACAGCCACTGTCAATAATAATAATAATAATAATAATAATAATAATAATAATAGTAATATGCGTAACTTGTTGTTTCGTACATAATTAAGTACAGTTTAAGGCAAGAACACAATGGTGTTTAAGCTTTCGCTACCCATCGTTTCTCATTTTTGTGTAAGAGGAGTATCCGTGCTTCCTTTAATTTTTTTCGGATGACTATACAAGAAATGTACAAGATCCTTAACACATGTGTTTGTCCACGAACTAACTTCCGGGATATTCTTACGTTCCACCTACACAGCAACGTATGCTTATTATACACGTATTTGTTAAATGTTCGCTTGTAAGCAAGTTTTTTTGATTTTGTCACTTCCTGAATTAACGGATTTGGTCTGGGAGGCCTCAGTTTCTTCGCAACTAAGTTATCCTGATAATTTTCTTTTCTGTTAGCAGTTTAAACAGAGTCAAAAGTGTTCATATTGGCACTGCACACGAAAGCTGATTCCAGCATAGTAAACTACCAACTCCAATCTAACCGCCGTTTATGGAAATGATTAAACTGACGTAGTAATGTCTGCCAGAAATGTCACTTCATTAGATTACAAACGAGGCGTTGAGAACCTTAACCTCCATAAGCACAGCGTCGTCGATCCCACATTTGAGTGAATGTCAGACAAACCAGTGAGACATCGTGAATGTTTATATATACAGTGTGGGCCTGCAGCTCAGATAAATCTCACCATAAGATCAACAGATTTCTGAAGCACGAATAAAATGCTACAAGCTCAGAATAGACGATGATGTCCTTTATGATTCTCAGTGCCTTAAAGAGATTACTGTATGATAAAATTCAAACTTAATATACTATAACTTATTCAGAGACACACAATATAGGTTTCTCTGTCAGTGTAACTGTAACATACATAGAAATCCGATATAATTTTACTATACAGTGAGTAAATTGGCATATCTCAGGAGTGCGCTAACGTCTAGTTGGATTTACGCTTAGCGAACGGGGATAAAACTCTGCTGCAGTATGCTAGCTCTTGGTGGCGTTGACGCAAACTTGTAGTTGGGTGGTATGGGATAGCTATGCTGTGAAACGTGCACGTTGTTTATCAAATCCGTATGAATGTGGCCCATAAGTCCATTACGTCACTCCAGTTACGCATGCGCAAAAGCACCTTAAAATGAGCATACTGAAGGTGTGCTGCGACCCTGATGCAAGTTTCACGAAATCTGGAGGAGTTGCAATGCAGCATAGCGCGTTGATTTAGTGACGTGTATTTCACATTACCGCATCTACGTTACGTTTAACAACATTCAAAGGAAAATAACCAAAAAGTCCGCATGGTGTCAAAAGTTAGGGAGTTCATGTGGTCTTATGCTCTGTAAGTAGGCTGTTTAGGTTTTTTTACTGGTAACACCACATAGCGCTCTGTACGAAAAATCACTGGCTGTGCTGCGTGCACTCAGTGGCTGGTTGGCATTGTTGTGATACTCGCCATTGTAGTGTTGGGCAGCTGGATGTTAACAGCGCGTAGCGTTGGGCAGTTGGAGGTGAGCCGCCAGCAGTGGTGGATGTGGGGAGAGAGATGGCGGAGTTTTGATATTTGTAAGAATGGATGTCGTGAACTGTTTATGACTATTAAGGTAAATACATTGTTTGTTCTCTATTAAAATCTTTCATTCGCTAACTATGCCTATCAGTAGTTAGTGCCTTCCGTAGTTTGAATCTTTTATTTAGCTGGCAGTAGTGGCGCTCGCTGGATTGCAGTAGTTCATGTAACCAAGATTTTTGTGAGGTAAGTGATTTGTGAAACGTATAGGTTAATATAGTCAGGGCCATTCTCTTGTAGGGATTACTGAAAGTCAGATTGCGTTGAGCTTAAAAAATATTATGTGTCAGCTTAAGCACAGTTACGTATAATTTTTCAAAGGGGACGTTTCAGCTCTTATACAACAACCGCCACTGCAGCCGGGAAGAGCTTTCCCGTTTCATTAATTATTTCGCATTTTCTGCAAGTGGCCTCTTACTTAACCAGGGCTGTCACAGTAATTATAGACCAATGGTTCCCAGCCTGGGGATGATTATCCCCTGAGGGGTAAAATCAAATTTTCTGAGGGGTAAAAAAGTAAGCGATTCCTTTCTGTTTTAGTCACGCTGTGGGTCTCACGGGCAGCGTGCCAGAGATAATTCCCTGCAGGCGCACTATCCTCTGTGCCCTCGGTGGCTCAGATGGATAGAGCGTCTGCCACATAAGCACGAGATCCCGGGTTCTAGTCCCGGCCGGGGCACACATTTTCAACATGTCCCCAATGATGTATATCAGTGCCTATTTGCAGCTAAGATGTCGATTTAATTATCATTTCGTTTGTGTGCCACTTTGCCTCAGGATAGGACGAAACGGCTTTATGACACCCTTTCCAACCGAATCAGCTCACGTATCCAGGCCAGTTTGTAGAATATCATACTGATAGTGGCCTCACAGTACAAACTTCTTTGTAAATATGAGTCCATTCTGTAATTGCTGAAATGACATCACATACACCTTCATCCAGTGGAGTTTCATTTCGTTTCCTCCTCCTGTTATGTGTACTTCATTGTTTTTGTCAGGTGGTTTTTTTGACGGTTAATGCATCAAGAAGGCAATATTTTTCAGATGGCCAATACGCTGGCCACAGGCAGTTGCGGAATGCAGGGCAGCGTGATGTAGGACAGTTACTCCCCGTAGGCAATGTATTGGGCTGTCTACTACTCAAAATGTATCCTCCGCCACACACCACTCTCTGGCTTTCAGAGTAGATAAGTACACGCAAAGAGAAGAAGAGGAAAATGTAGATGTTGTACGAATTTCTGCGCTGAAACCGCGAACGTAATGAGCTGGGCGTAAGACGTTTCGTGCTTCTTCTCCATCGTCAGTGTAAGGAGCCGCTCCGTGTGAATAGAGGGCCGAGGAACCGAGGCAATCTCGTTACGGCGGCGCAGTGCAAGACAGATGCTCCAGACAGCGGAGTCTCCACTAGAAGGGCCTGCGTCACGTATCGTACAGTGTGTGCGCGCGCGCGCGCGCGCGCGTGTGTGTGTGTGTGTGTGTGTGTGTGTGTGCACGTGTGTTGGGCTGCAGGGCCGATGAAAGCCACGTACCGCAGCTGGCGGGGAACCTGAGGGCAGAGCCTCGCCAATAATTCAGACGGCCCCGCTGCGAGAAAGAAACCCGCCCCAGGGCCCGGGGGTTGCCACACAGTGGCCTTTCACAGCCTATCCGCCGAAATACTTCCGGATCGAGGAGCTTGCAGAACTTTTTTTTTTCTTTTTCTCTCCTCTTTTGCTTCCTTCCTCTTCACTCCCCTGGTAACATTACTTTTCATTGGCCCGCGTAGGACGCGAATACAGGTTGGGGGAATATGGGAAGGATAGAATGAAAGCGACAAGGGGCGGGAAGGAGGAAAAAAAAAAAGCTGGTGGCACAAATGGAAGCATATGGTGCGGAGGGGTAAAGAAAGGTGGCGGAAAAATATTAACCCGCAGTCCTTTTCGTGTACCTCGTGTTTGCAAGGTGTCTGAGAGCTGAATATTTCCAGGAAATGATACATGTTTGACCCGGTTCGTCGCCGAGTGCGCAATTTTTTAGTGGTGCAACCACAACCGCATGCAAAAAAAAAAAAAGAGTAAGACGAATATTTTATACCGTACGAGTCCGCTTGTTGCCTGCGTGCCAGGCTAGTGAAACACGTTTTCCATAATAAAAGACAGCGTTAGGCTGTTGCGATATACTATCATCGTCTTCATAACACGGTATAGATTACTATTTACATGTTATTTTCGATAAACCGACTTCAGTCAGTATTGGTCATCTTTAGACCTACAAAGAAAAGTTGTTCTTTTTCTGTCAGAAGGCTAAGCCTTATCTCTGTAGCCACATTCCTGCTTCAGCAGTTTTCCTCATGTCCACATATGAAGAGCATCCCATCTCACTGATTATATTTTTTTTAAAAAATACGATGTTCTTGTCGGCTTCTCATTTCCTTATTTATGATCTTTGATTCGAAAATGTTTGTTATGAATTTCGTGTCCAATTAAAGGTGCAACGGGTTTCGCTCTGCGTTTGCCTACAATTTTTAGTAGCTCTTTCTTCTACCAGGATCTGGAACCATCTCATTGATTTTTCTGTCAGTCCAGCTAGTTTTTGCAATTCTTCACCAGACTACATTTCTTAAGCT
Source organism: Schistocerca gregaria (assembly GCF_023897955.1). NCBI lineage: Eukaryota > Metazoa > Arthropoda > Insecta > Orthoptera > Acrididae > Schistocerca > Schistocerca gregaria. The sequence goes on from NC_064929.1 coordinate 184,717,904, forward strand.
TCGAAGCCAGCTTTTTTCCTGCTTTGCTAACGTCGAGGTTGGGACATTCCATACAATGATCTTTACAAACTTTCTTCCTGTGATGGCTGATGTGCCGGCCTGAGTGGCCGTGCGGTTCTAGGCGCTACAGTCTGGAGCAGCGTGACCGCTACGGTCGCAGGTTCGAATCCTGCCTCGGGCATGGATGTGTGTGATGTCCTTAGGTTAGTTAGGTTTAAATAGGTCTAAGTTCTAGGGGACTGATGACCAAAGCAGTTAAGTCCCATAGTGCTCAGAGCCATTTGAACCATTTGATGGCTGATGTGCATGCTTAATAGAAGGTTCTTCTTATTTTGGAAGGCAGTCTTGGCCAGTGTTATTAGTCTTTTGATTCACTTGAGACATCTGTTGTTTCCAACCACACTGCTACCGAGGTTACTACTGTCTTAAGTTGCTCAGTGTCTGTCCTTATGTCAGTCAATGGTATGCTTATGTACAGCATCTAATGCCTCGTCGATTAATTAAGTAATGTGACAGAGGTCAGTTCCGTCTTACTCCCCTTCTGATTTTTGCTTCTTGCTTGCTACTATTAATACCCAGTTTAGTACTTTAAGTTTTGTATGTACTCAATATTAATCTCCTGTCTTTCCACTTAAGTTCTGCTTTGCTTAAAATCAATCAGTAGTATCAAATGATCAAATGCTTTTTCTAGGTCAGTATATATATTTTCAAAATCTGAAATAATATCAACATTTATCAACATTACATCTCTCCTTTCTGACTATGCTCTGAAGCCAAACTGATCATTGGTTAAGTTTCATTCAATTCTCTCTTTAATCCTCTCTTTGTTGACAGTAATATTTTTGATGTGACAGAAGGACTAGTGTTCTATAATTTGTGCATTATTTCGCATGTGTCGTCTTGGGTAGTGCAATAGTTCCAGTTTTTGTAAAGTCTGGTGGTATGATAGCCTCTTCAAAACATTTAGATATCATAGTAAACAATTTACTCTTGATGTTATTTATACTGTTTTGCAGCTGTTCTATAGGATTGTGATAAATGCACATTGCTTCATTTGACTTTAAAGAAGGTTAAAAAGATTAAAATGGGCTCTGTGCTATAAATAATAAACGTATCAGTCATCGAAATAAGGCAAATAGAACAGACGATCTTCGTGCACACCTACATGATTACTCTGCAATTCACAATGAAGTGCCGGGCAGAGTGTTCGTCGAACCACTCCAAGCTATTTCTCTACCGTTCCACTCTAGAACATTTAAATCTTTCCAGACAAATAATTTCCGCATTCGGAGGAGAAAGCTGGCGATTGGAATTTCATGAGAACATCTTGGCGCAACGAAAAACGCCTTTGTTTTAATGATTGCCACCCAGTTCACGTAACGTACTCGTGGTAATCTCTCACCAATTTCGCGATAGTACGAGTATAAAACGAGCTGTCCTTCTTTGAAATTTTTCGATATCCTCCCTGAGTCCTCTCTGACGCGGATCCCACATCGCGCAGCAATACTCCAGAAGAGAATGGACAGACGTAGTGTAGGCAGTTTCTTTATTAGACGTGTTGCACTTTCTGTTTTGACAATATATCTTACTCTTCCCGACAACATTATTATGTGATTGTTCATTTTTAAGTTATTCATAATTGTAACTCCGAAGTATGTAGCTGAATTTACTGTCTTTAATCTGTGCGATTCATCGTATAATCGAAATTCAGTGGGTTGTAACGCCACAATAGGTTTCGTTACATAGTTAAAATCAGTGTTATGTTGCTATCAGCTGATAGACATTATCAGCGTAAATTCAATTACTTTACATAATTAATGAACAGTGAAATAATTTCAGCCCCAAATTACATGCATGTAGAAACAATTATGGATCAAAGTCTTTTATTCTCATTACAATATGCACGTCCTGTGTCCCCACCTCTCCTTAAAGTACGTGGTCAGGTGTGAATGTTTTGAGTGTGGTAGCAGACAAACCAGAGATGTAGTCGGTCTCAGAATCTTCTGCTAACTTTAACACAGTTAGTGGAAGGCAAAGAGCAGAAACAGGATGATTCGACCAGAGGTGGGACAGAACCGCGCAACGGTTACGGGGAGTTTTTTGGAAGACGGGTAAGCGACCAGACGTTCCTTCAGAATGCTGCGTCGAAATCAGGACAAATGTATTTCAATGTTTAAATACGTTTATGTTAACAATTTATGTATCAGAGGCTTTTTCGCGATTGATTAATTAAAAACCATTTATTGATTTTTGTTCAATTTATCCGATATAAGAATAATCTTCTCTGCTCGAGATTTCCGTTGCGACCCGCCACGTGATGCATAGTTTCAAATTGCAACCGCCGAGAAAGCTAATAGAGGGAGTTGTAGATAGTTTTTAAGATTGCTGAACATTTATGTAAGCGTGCGTCTATGTTTAACAACTTATTGAAAATATAGTGACGAGTGTAGCTTTTCTATGATGATTCGTTTCATATTCAAGCACTTCGCGCTGAAGATACCAGCCACGAGTCCTGTGCTCGATGCCAGCCACTGTACGTAGAAAATCTGCATAGAGAAATAGTTACGATATTTGCATTTCAGTGATAGCTTAGTGGATGTGCATGTATCAGCATAGTAGTAGTGACCACGTGCTCTCCATGATTTTCCTTCCCCCCCCCACAGGACGATGCAAATCAAAGGCAACACGGTTTGTAATTCAAAGGAGAAATAGTATATGTGCATAGTTAAATAATCTTTGTCCATAGTTAATTTGTATTCAAAAGATTGTTAAGAAGTAACTTCGTAAATTTGTCTAATGTTGGTTAAAATAAAATTAACTTTGTTTTTCGTAGTAATTTCCGTTCTCGGCTTGCTCATTGAAACCATACCCCTTTACTAAAATTATTGGCACAAGACTAGATTCGTGCAGGATGTAGTTTTCTCTGACCATCCCCAAAATAACATTTGCGTTATCCGTTGCGACTTCAAATTCAATCGATAAGATTGTATTCTGTACTTTGATGGACCTAAACATCAATTCTAAAGCAAGCAGAATGGTCAGGGAAGGTTACGCTGCCGAATGAGAAAAAGTGTGCATAAGATCGTTCCCCACAGCAGACTTATATAAAAATGAATAAAAGTAATCACTGTTGATAAAATTAAGCAAACTCCCTTCTCAGCCTGCCACAGACAGGGGGGATTAACGACATTTACCATCTAAATACCAGTCGTTGGGAGCTTGCAGGATTTACCATCGTACTCATCCGGATGACTTCACACTTCTCATTATTTAGAGTAGTTCGTAGGTTAATCGTTATGCATATCTCTCTTGCCCTCCATAATGGATAAGGATGGATGAAGGCTCCATTCGACTTTCGGAATCTTGCTCTGACATCAGCAGCTCTTCCTCCATCTTCAGTAACTATACTCCCAATGTACATGAACTCTTTTACCTTTTCGACATCCTCTGTTAGACAAATTTTTGTAATCTTCGTCTTGTCGGTAATCACTGCCAGCCCAACAGTTTTGGCTTTATGTTCAAGGTCCTCCAGATATCTTTCCATATCAACATGGTTCTGCGAGAGGAGGCAGACGTCGTTGGCAAAATCAAGATCTTCCAATCGCTTAGTCAGTCCCTATTGTATCCGGCTCTTCTTCTTCGCCAACACTTCCCTCATCACTTCACCCAGCACCAGTAAAAACATAATTGGAGATAAAACACATCCTTGGGAAATTCCAAGCTTAACTGGGAACAACTTCGTAACTTTATCTTCGTGGATGATTAGACATTTATAATTATTGTACGTCTCCCTGATAACCAGTTATAGTTATTGTAATTGAGAATATATATATTGCCGACTATGATCTTCAAATTGTTCAGAGCCCTATTGTTGGAAGGATTCTAAGGTCATGTAATGAAAGAGAAAAAACCCAGTTCATATGGCTCTAAGCACTATGGAACTTAACATCTGAGGTAATCAGCCCCTAGACTTAGAACTGCTTAAACCTAACTAAGGACATCACACACGTCCATGGCAGTGGAAGGAAACGAACCTAAGACCGTAGCAGCCGCGTGGTTGCGGACTGAAGCGCCTAGAACCGCTCGACCAGAGCGGCCAGCGAAAAAACAGTGAAAAAGTTAATAAACAAAATAATACCGAATAAAGTAATAACAAAATTATAGTTGTAATAGTTACGTCGTATGTTCAATGACCTCACAGAGGCTAGTGTTACTTGGACTGCTGCAATCACCAAAGCCGGCCGTAGTGGCCGTGCGGTCCTAGGCGCTACAGCCTGGAACCGAGCGACCGCTACGGTCGCAGGTTCGAATCCTGCCTCGGGCATGGATGTGTGTGATGTCCTTAGATTAGTTAGGTTTAAGTAGTTCTAATTTCTAGGCGACTGATGACCTCAGAAGTTAAGTCGCGTAGTGCTCAGAGCCATTTTTGTTGGAGTAATGGAAATAATTGGTGCAGTCGCAAATTTTTGTACAGTGTTGGGAGAGAGTGCCGTGAACATACCAGAAATCTTGACCAGGTGAGAGGGGGGCTGACTGCAAAAGAGGGGTTGCGTTTGAAGGTCACTAGTGTACGTTTTTGTAAATAACTCGAAAACTGCGATCCCTAATGAAGACGTATCCTAACACAATATTTATTTACATTAAATTTCCTACAAAAAAGATCCTGTTCATTTCTTCTTCAGTACTGGTGGTTTCCGTACAGCGTGCGAGAGAATATGAAAATCTCGTGTGAGTTTTTTTTAAGGCATTGCAGGTTGCACAAAACTATATCGGGAGCAGTAGCTTATTCACCCAGTATAGGCGATGGTGCGATGTACATGACAATACACTGTACTTCTGGAAATGGATAGGGGCAAATCAAGGAAAAGTGAAACTGGTAGAAAATGAAATGGTCTAGTGAAAGCAAATTGCCTGAGGTAGTGAACAGTGTATTAAATCGAATTTTTATACGTTAAGTAACATTAACATTTGGCACGATGCCGAAACGTAAAAGATGAAGTCTTGCTAGTAGTAGATCAAAGAGAAGGAAAGAGGAAGAACAGCGAATAAATGAAGCAAAAGAGGAGCGAGAAGCATGTTTAGTTTCACAAGGGAAGAGAATGAATAGTCTGAGGGAATGACGGAAGCCGAAGAAATTTGCTCCACAACCAGGACTTGAACCCAGATCTCCTCCTTACGAGGCATATGTGCTTCTCAATACACCACTCTACCAGTATAGTTAAGTTGCATGGAGCAACCTAGTCCAATGCCCTCCCTAACACAAACTTCAGTTCAAGCCTTCAGTCTGTTTCCCCCTTCTACAGTGGTGTGATGGCTAGCACATCTGCCTAGTTAGAACGAGGCCCGCGTTCAAATGCTGGCCATGGCACAAATTTCAATTCATGTCTTCAGTTTCTGTCACTACCTATACATGTACCATAAAAGGCTATGTCTTGACTGACTGATTGAACCATCATCGTTCAGCCCAAGTCGCTAGGAATAGAAACTTAAAATTTGAAGGTGTGGATCCTATACTGTAGGCGTCGTTTAAGAAGGGATTTCCGGAAATTACAATTCTAAGGGGGTGAAATATGGGATGAAGGTTTTTTTTTTTTTAGTGCCGCTATTAAGGCAGTTAAGAAAATTGGTATGTGGTTTCTCAGCCAGAAATAAAGACATACTGAATGAGATTTTCACTCTGCAGCGGAGTGTGCGCTGATATGAAACTTCCTGGCAGATTAAAACTGTGTGCCCAACCGAGACTCGAACTCGGGACCTTTGCCTTTCGCGGGCAAGTGCTGTACAAACTGAGCTACCAAAGCACGACTCACGCCCGGTACTCACAGCTTTACTTCTGCCAGTATCTCGTCTCCTACCTTCCAAACTTTACAGAAGCTCTCCTGCGAAACTTGCAGAACTAGCACTCCTGAAAGAAAGGATATAGCGGAGACATGGCTTAGCCACAGCCTGGGGGATGTTTCCAGAATGAGATTTTCACTCTGCAGCGGAGTGTGCGCTGATATGAAACTTCCTGGCAGATTAAAACTGTGTGCCCGACAGAGACTCGAACTCGGGACCTTTGCCTTTCGCGGGCAAGTGCTCTACCAACTGAGCTACCGAAGCACGACTCACGCCCGGTACTCACAGCTTTACTTCTGCCAGTATCTCGTCTCCTACCTTCCAAACTTTACAGAAGCTCTCCTGCGAAACTTGCAGAACTAGCACTCCTGAAAGAAAGGATATAGCGGAGACATGGCTTAGCCACAGCCTGGGGGATGTTTCCAGAATGAGATTTTCACTCTGCAGCGGAGTGTGCGCCTATATGAAGCTTCTGTAAAGTTTGGAAGGTAGGAGACGAGATACTGGCAGAAGTAAAGCTGTGAGTACCGGGCGTGATTCGTGCTTCGGTAGCTCAGTTGGTAGAGCACTTGCCCGCGAAAGGCAAAGGTCCCGAGTTCGAATCTCGGTCGGGCACACAGTTTTAATCTGCCAGGAAGTTTCATATCAGCGCACACTCCGCTGCAGAGTGAAAATCTCATTCTGGAAACATCCCCCAGGCTGTGGCTAAGCCATGTCTCCGCTATATCCTTTCTTTCAGGAGTGCTAGTTCTGCAAGTTTCGCAGGAGAGCTTCTGTAAAGTTTGGAAGGTAGGAGACGAGATACTGGCAGAAGTAAAGCTGTGAGTACCGGGCGTGAGTCGTGCTTTGGTAGCTCAGTTGGTAGAGCACTTGCCCGCGAAAGGCAAAGGTCCCGAGTTCGAGTCTCGGTCGGGCACACAGTTTTAATCTGCCAGGAAGTTTCATAAAGACATACTAGTTTCAGCACTTTTGTAAATTTTGTCCTATAGGGGCGAAATAGTGGGTGAAACATTTTTTTGAAAATATTGAATTATTAAAGGACTGCAAAGAATTTTAAAGCTACATCTATGAGGATTTGTATTTGACTTCTAGGTGACATATAAAAGAATATGAGTTTCAGTGTTTTTGGAAACAGAACCCATAAGGGGTTAAATAGGGAACGAAATTTCTTGTGAAAATGTTTTGTGATGAAAGCATTTTTAAAGCTAAAACTACGAAAATTTAAATTTGGCTTCTCAGTTAGAAATAAAAAATATACGTGTTTCACTGCTATTAGAAACTCAACCTCTAAGGGGGTGAAACAGGGACAGACTCTTCATCGCTCAGTCCAGATCGCTGAAGATCGAAACTTGAAGTTTGGTGAGGATGTGGATCTTATACACTGTAGGCGTCTTTTAAGAAGGGATTGTTCGAAATTCTACTCAAAATAGGGGATGAAAGGCTTTTTGAAAGCATGTCGCTATTAAGGGAATTTTGAAGCTAGAATTACGAAAACTGATATTTGGTTTCTCAGTCAGAATATAAAAAATACCTGTTTCAGCATTGTTGGAAATTCAATCACGAAGAGAGTACAATAGTGGGTGAAATTTGCTTTGAAAATAAATAATTGCTGAAGAATTGCCAAAGGATTTTTTAAGGCTACATCTATGAAAAATGGTATTTGAATTCTCGGTTAGATATAAAAAAGAAATTGAATCCCTAAGGGAATGCAATAGGGGCCGAAAATTTTTATGAAAAATTTCGTTATTTAAAAAATTTTTAAAGCTAAATTATGAAAAGTAATATTTCACTTCTCGGTTAGATGTAAAGAAATATTTCTTTGGGGGATGGAAGTTTCTATGGAAATATCTCCACAAGAAAGCAAAAGGCATTGTAAACAAAGACTTTGGACACCAGCTACCAGATCGCTTTTTGGTCAGAAGTACATTCGGAAAAGACCATGCGTATGTAGCCTTAATTAGTGTGAAAAGCTTAGAAGGTGTTGCAGTTTGTGAAAAACATAAAAGTTCGATTAAATAAAAACAAAAAATCTCTGCGGGCCATATAGACCACGCGACCAAAGCAGTGGGCACTAATGTAGTCGAAGATGAAGTTCAGACTCATATATCTCAAGGAAAATGTAATTCCACTAGATCAAGAGACTGATAGAAAACTCAATAGATGAAAAACTAGTTGAAACTAGAGGAGAGGGTCGAGTGAGACATTCAGAAAGACGAGATAGAGAAACTCCTGATGAAGCAATACTACGAAATGAACTAAATAGAGTTACAATAAGCGTAGTTCGTGGAAGACACAGTTTGCAAACACATGAACTGACCCGAACGGGCTGCAGGACACTTGGAGTAATTTTAAGGACTTGAGAGTATTCGTGACGTTTTTACGATTTTAGAAATGTTCATTTTCACGATGTTCTGGACTGTTTCCGAGTGATCTGCAGTTTCCTCAGGAGACAAATGAAAATAAAGATCAAGCAAAGATGGTCTTTTTCAGCTAGTGTAATGAAGATTTTGATGTAGACGATGTTATTCAAACCCGTTTTCTTCAGAGCTTTCGTGACCGGCTAGTGCTTCTCTGCGCCGGAAATTAAGTCCGCATTTGGCGTGGACGGACACGAGCGTATCGCGATTTTATTGAGAACCTCACTGGCAGCTATTCAGATCTGTCCCCAACATGACAGGTTGCGAAGTGACTCTCCACGAAGCGCTCACTTTGAGTTCAATACAAGTACATGGTAGTCCAGTCCCGGTAATTTGAAACTCAATGACGAGGAACAAAATTGATCTTACCGAGAGTTCAAAATAATAGAAGTTGAAATCACAGAGAGGGACAAAAGAAAAATTTAAATAAACGTGAGTCTGAGTGTATATAAGTTTTAGTATCTACATATGTGCCTTCCCTTTATTTTAATAATGTGCAAAATAATACATACATACACCGAAGAAATACACCTGCCTAATATCTTGTAGAACATCCGCGAGCACGAAGAAGTGCCGCAACACGAAGTGGAAAGGACTCGACTGTTGTCTGAAGTAGTGCTGGAGGGAACTGACACCATGAATCCTGGAGGGGTGTCCATAAATCCGCAAGAGTACGAGGGAATGGAGATCTCTTCTAAACAACACGCTGCAAGGCATCCCAAATATGCTCAATAATGTTCATTTGTCGGGAGTCCTGTGGCCAGCGGAAGTGTTTAAACTCAGAAAAGTGTTCCTGGAGCCACTCTGTAGCAGTTATGGACGTGTGGGGTGTCGCATTGTCCTGCTGGAATTGCCCAAATTCATCGAAAAGCACAATGGACATGAGTGGATGCAGATGATCAGACAGGATGCTTACGTACGTGTCACCCGTCAGAGTCTCATCTAGACGTGTCAGTGGTTACATATCGCTCAAACTGCACATGCCCCACCCCATTACAGAGCTCCACCAGTCCCCTGCTGAGATGCAGGGTACACAGATTTATGAGGTTGTCTCCATACCCGTACACGTCCATCCGCTCGGTACAATTTGAAACGAGATTCGTCCGACCAGGCAACATGTTTCCAATGTCGGTGTTGACGGGCCCAGGCGAGACCTTTACCTGGCTGCAGCGATGTCGGAGAATTGATGTTTTATTGCATTCCTGATATTCACGGTATACTCTTGAAATGGTAGCACGGGAAAATCCCCACTTCATCGCCACCTCGCAGATGCTGTATCCCATCGATCGTGCACCGACTATAACACCACGTTCAAACTGACTTGAATCTTGATAACCTGCCATTGTAGCAACAGTAACAGATCTAACAACTGCGCAAGGCACTTATAATTCTATATAGCCGTTGCCGACAACAACGCCGTATTGTGTCTGTTCACATATCTCTGTACTTGAATGTGCGTGCCTATACCAGTTTCTTTGCCGCTTCAGTGTATAACTGCTCAAAAGGATTAGGGACCCGCGTGTATCAACATCCTGTACGTTAAATCTATTTTGGTAGAGGCGGTGCCTGCGCTCTTATTGCATGGCATGAGATCTTCGCTTTCAATATAGGCAACAATTAAAACCATTCACCTTCTGTTGGCTATGTTACACACTACAGTATCAGATGACCCCTCGGATGGAAATGAGTGCTCGTGTTCCAGTGTTTTCTGTTGAGGTGCACATATGGACGTTCTGTTTGAAACCTTCCTGTCTACTGAATATCTCTTTTGCTACGCGACCTTCCCTTCTACAATAACCTATGAAACCTTCCCTTAGGATTTCTATCTCTTGCTTAATAATAACAAACGAAATCTTCCCTTTGAAATTAATTCTATTTCTCAATCTTCGCATATAAATTTAAATGGGGCATATTAAAAGTGATTTGCTGATTATTTCGACGAAACATGGAATGTGTCGTCGACGTGGCCCTCAGTCGTTACCTGGAATAACCCAAAACTGTTCCTTGCCTTTTTTACTGTTACTGGATCGCCATCTGACTGCTACATCGAACTGCGACATGAATATACTTACTCTGTTTTACTATACTCTATTAGGTGGGCAGTCATAATAAGTGGCTGTGTTTATTACCAAAGCTGACGTTGTTCTTTAGTAGCAAAGCTGACGTCATTCTTTAATTAATTTGACTGAAGTTACGTAATTCATAGTTACACTTTTTCTTGACAACAATAAAATTGATGGTTTTTGGGATGGATTATAATCAGTAATGCAATATTGCTGGCAAAATTAATTACATTCTGAATGAAATGAATTTACACACGTTCAAATGGGACATGCTTTTTACAATAATCTTACAACTAGCATTGCGCAAACATACCTTTAGTGGTCTTGAGTTTCTCAAAAAAAAAAAAAAAATTACTTCCTCTTATGATAATAGCTAGCCGATGTCTCTGTGCATCCGTTTATAATCTCTTGTAAATCATAGCTGGTGGCTGGCAGGCACACCGCTCCTCTCAACCTCTCGCTTCAGACCTGCCACCGACTCGCTTCATATCTCGCTTATTGCTGACTTCTTACGAACGCTAAAGTGCGGTCTCGACCGCCAACAACGCTTTCTGGTGCAGACAATCCCTGCTACCATTGCAAAATGTATCAAAGCGTGATCTTTCCCGCTCTTTTCTTAAAATGTATCCATATGCGGTCTCTCCCGCCCTTTTTAAAATTATGTCAATGTGTGGTCTCTCCTGCCAACAATACTTCGATGCAGGCATTCCCTGCTACCACAATTACTTCCAACATGACAAATACTAATTATTCCTACTTAATCCTATTAATAAAATATAACCATCTTTCATAAATTGTGGTTTGACAATATACAATAGAAATATACACGTCTTACATGTTCAACCAAGCAGAGCAAATTCCAAGGGCTATCCTTTTCATCCAAAAAGGATGGACTTTCCGTCGTGTTGCTGCAGGCGCCAATGCCTCTCCAGTTTCATACACAGGTTGTGGACACACTGCAGGGAGACGGGTCAGAACGCAGGGCGAGTTGGAAAAATTCGTCGACGCATTACAACGCCACGTGTATACCGATATCTGGCAATCGTTGCGTTTGGCGTCGAAGGAATACCGCCAGAGCACTGCAATAAGGACCACTGTAGAGGCTGTTTTCGATCAGACTGCAATGAACAGGTTACGTGAAAGGACCTTACAACCCATCAGTCATGTTCGAGTAGCCGCGCGGGATTAGCCGAGCGGTCTCAGGCGCTGCAGTCATGGACTGTGCGGCTCGTCCCGACGGAGGTTCCAGACCTTCCGCGGGGATGGGTGTGTGTGCTTGTCCTTAGGCTAATTTAGGTTAGGTAGTGTGTAAGCTTAGGGACCGATGACCTTAGCAGTTAAGTCCCATAAGATTTCACACACATTTTTTTCATGTTGGAGTACCCCACCTGCCTCGGCAACATCTTGCAACTTAGTGCTGCTCTTCCCATGTGAAGTAGCAACTTCGCCACTGGCAAAACGTGTGCCTTTCCTACTCCACAAGGTGACGGCCGAGTTCGTGTGCGTTGACCCTTGGTGAGCGGTTCGAATGGCTCTGAGCACAACGGGACTTAACTTCTGAGGTCATCAGTCCCCTAGAACTTAGAACTACTTAAACCTAACTAACTTAAGTACATCACACACACCCATGCCCGGGGCAGGATTCGAACCGGCGACCGGAGCGGTCGCGCGGTACCAGACTGTAGCGCCTAGAACCGCTCGGCCACACCGGCCGGCTTTGGTGAGTGGTACGTGCCAAATGTTGTCTGGGAAGTCGACAGATTTACAATCTCCTGTGAAGAGAGGAGGCTTCACTGTTGCAAGAAATACGGATTTCGTCGTTGTCCACGGCCGGTGGCGAGTCCCGACCTAAAACCCATCGTAGTGTGACGAGCCAGTTGCTCTGTCACCATTGACCAGACGTTTTCAATTGGTGAGAGATCTGGAGAATGTGCTGTCCAGGGCAGCAGTCGAACACTTTCTGCATCCAGACGGGTCCGTACAGGACCTGCAAAATGCGGTCATGCATTATCCTGCTGAAATGTAGGGTTTCGCAGGGATCGAATGAAGGGTAGAGCCACGGGTCGTAATACATCTGAAATGTAGCATCCACTGTTCAATGTGCTGTCAATGCTAAAAAAAGGCGACCGAGACGTGTAACCAATGGCATCCCATACCATCACGCCGGGTGATACGCCAGTATGGTGATGACGAATACACGCTTCCAATGTGCGTACACCGCGATGTCGCCAAACACGGATGCGACCATCATCATGACGTAAACAGAACCTGGATTCATACGAAAAATGACGTTTCCCCATTCATGCACCAAGGTTCGTCGTTGAGTACACCATCTCAGGCACTCCTTTCTGTGATGCACCGTCAAGGGTAACCGCAGTCACGGTCTCCGAGCAGATAGTCATGCTGCTGCAAATGTCGTTGAACTGTTCGTGCAGATGGTTGTTGTCTTGAAAACGACCTCATCTGTTGACTCAGGGATCGAGACGTGGCTGCACGATCCGTTACAGCCATGCGGATAAGATGCCTGTCATCTCGACTGCTAGTGATACGTGGCCGTTGGGATCCAGCACGGCGTTCTGTAATATTCTCCTGAATGCACCGTGTCCATATTCTGCTAACAGTCATTGGATCTCGACCAACGCTAGCAGCAATGTCGCGATACGATAAACAGCAATCGCGATAGGCTACAATCCGACCTTTATCAAAGTCGGTTGCCGGCCGCGGTCGTCTAGCGGTTCAGGCGCTCAGTCCGGAACCGCGGAACTACTACGGTCGCAGGTTCGAATCCTGCCTCGGACATGGATGTCCTTAGGTTAGTTAGGTTTAAGTAGTTCCAAGTTCTAGGGGACTGATGACCACAGATGTTAAGTCCCATAGTGCTCAGAGCCATTTGAACCATTTGAACCATCAAAGTCGGAAATGTGATGGTACGCATTTCTCCTCCTTACACGAGGCATCACAACAACGTTTTACCAGGCAAGCCGGTGCACTGCTGTTTGTGTATGAGAAATCGGTTGGAGACTTTCGTCATGTCAGCACGTTGTAGGTGTCGCCACTTTCGCCATGCTTGTGTGAATACTCTGAAAAGCTAATCATTTGCATACCACAACATCTTCTTCCTGTCGGTTAAATTTCTCCTTGTAGCACGTCATCTTCGTGGTGTAGCAATTTTAATGGCCAGTAGTGTACTACAGGTTAGCCTCCGTACTTATTTGTAGCGTGCTATTTACGAGTCAGGCGCAACTATACGAACACAAACGGCATATACGTTATCGAAGCTCTCAAAGTCCAATGAAAAGTACCCAGGACGACTGGATGAATGCTTGGTTCTGCATCTACATCTACACAAATACACTCGATGCAGGGCAGAGGGTACTCTGTGCCACTACTTTTCATTTCCTTTCCTATGCCACTCGCAAACGGAACGAGTGAAAAACGACAGTCTGTATACCTCCGTATGAGCCCTAATTTCTCGTACCTTATCTCCGTCGTCATTATGCGCTATATATGTAGGGCTTATTTCAGTAGTGGTACACGTCCACTTTTGTTCATTCTCAGATACAGAGTCCTAATGTCAAATGAGCGCTGAAAAATCTGCAGTTGTGATACCAGAAATAGTTAAGCATTTGGCTTCTTGCTAGAAATTGTAAGTAGGCTGTTTAGATTTTTATGTTGCTAGTGCCAGGTAGCGCTCCGTATGAAAATCACTGACTGTGCTGTGTGCAGTCTGTGGCTGATTTGCATTGGTGGAATTTGCTATTGTAGGGCAGTTGGATGTGAACAGCGCAGTTGGAGGTGAGTCGCCAGCAGTGGTGGATGTGGGGAGAGAGATGGCAGAATTTTGAGAGCGGACGATCTGCACGTGTGTCCGTCAGAAAGAGTAAATTTATAAGACTGAACATCATAAACTGATATTGAACACTAATGAGGTAAATATATTGTTTGTTCTCTGTAAAAATCTTTCATTTGCTAAGTATGCCTATCATTAGTTAGTGCCTTCAGTTGTTAGAATCTTTTACTTAGCTGGCTGTATTGGCGCACCCGTACTGCAGTATTTAGAGTAACGAAGATTTTTGTGAGGTAAGTGATTCATGAAAGGTATACGTTATTATTAGTCAGGGCCATTCTTTTGTAGGGATTATTGAAAGTCAGATTGCGTTGCGCTAAAAATATTGTGCGTCAGTTTAGTGATGATATGAATAAGTAAACAGAGAAATGTCCGTGCACGTTCAGTTTTGCTCAGCTGTTTGAAAACAAAATAACGTAAGGGGTTTATCAGCACAATGATTCATAAATTTTTCTAAGGAGAGGTTTCAAGATGAACCTTTCTTTCTGGTTGTTTGTGCCATTAATGTCAGAAGCATTATAGACAGAAAAGTGGAGCTAATGGACTTGTACCATTATTGAAATAAGCCCTTCATATGTTGGCCGCAGTAGAATCGATCGGCAGTCAGCTTCAAATACCGGTTCTCGAAGTTTTGTCAATAGTGTTTCTCGAACTCGCCTTCCCTCCAGGGACTTCCATTTGAGTTTGCGTAGCATCTCCGCAACATTTGACGTGTTGTTCGAACCTACTGGCAACAGATATAGCAACCAGCCTCTGCATTGCTTCAATGTCGTCCTTCAATCCGACCTCGGACGGGTCCCAAACGCTCGAGCGGTACTCAAGAATAGGTCGTACCAGCGTCCAATACGCGGTCTCCTTTACCCGTGAACAACTCTTTTCTAAAATTCTCCCAATAAACAGAAGTCGACCATTCGCCTTCGCTGCCATCTCACGTGTTCGTTACACCTCATATCGCTTTGCAGAGTAACGCCCAGATATTTAAAAGACTTGACTGCGTGAAGCAGGACACTAGTAATACTGTGTCCCAACATTACAGGCTTAATCTTCCTACTCGTCCGCATTAACTTACACTTTTCCACATTTGGGGCTACCTGTCATTCATCGCACCAACTAGAAATGTTGTCTAATTCGTCTTGTATCTTGCTATATTCACTCAACTTGGACACCTTACCGTACACCAGGGCATCATTAGAAAATAACCGCAAATTGCTGCCGACCCTCTCCGTCAAATCATTTATGTGTATAGAGAACGACATAGGTCTGTCTCACTTCCCTGGGCACTGCTGACGATACCCTTGTCTGGCCGAGCCGTTCAAGGCGCTACAGACTGGAACCGCGCGACCGCTACGGTCGCAGGTTCGAATCCTGCCTCGGACATGGATGTCCTTAGGTTAGTTAGGTTTAAGTTGTTCTAAGTTCTCGGGGACTGATGACTCAGTAGTTAAGTCCCATAGTGCTCAGAGCCATTTTTGTTACCCTTATCTCTGATAAACAATCGCCGTCGAGGACAACATACTGGATTCTATTATTTAAGAAGTCCTCTAGCCACTTTCATATCTGTGAAGTTATTCCACATGATTGTACCTTCGTTAAAAGTCTGCAATGGGGCACATTGTCCAATGCTTTCCGGCAGTCTGGAAGTATGGAATCTGCCTTTTGCCCTTCATCCGCTGCTTATTCTTTCTCATTGAGTGTAAGTAGATTAGATTAGATTAGATTAATACTTGTTCCATAGATCATGAATACGACACTTCGTAATGATGTGGAACGTCTCAGGTTAATAAAAGATGTCTTTACAAGATATTACATTACACAAAATATTGCTTGACACTAATGTTTAAGTTGTTGTTTTTTTCCCCTTAATTTATATCTAAAAATTCAGCCAATGAGTAGGAGTTGTCATCTAGAAATCCTTTTAATTTACTTTTAAATGTTAGTTGGCTATCTGTCAGGCTTTTGATGCTGTTTGCTATGTGACCAAAGACTTTCTTGGCAGCATAATTTACCCCTTTCTGTGCCAAAGTCGGATTTAACCCCGTATAGGGAAGATCATCCTTTCTCCAGGTGTTATAGCTATGCACACTGCTATTACTTTTGAACTGGGTTGCTTTCCGCGGTAGAACAGGCAAAAGAATGCCTAACAAAGATACAAAGTGTCCTTACCGTACTTACAAAGTGTTTTGTAAGGTATGTAGATGTACATACGCCAGGTGTAGAAGTATGAATCCTGAATCTGGTTGCAATAATTACACGTCTGTTGCTTGAAACTGATAAACAATATTTTATTCAAAATAATCTCCATTGCTATTAATACATTTCCCCCACCTGTTCGGCAGGCTGTGAATGCCGCACCGAAAAAACAGTTCGTCTTTTGAAGCGAAGCAATCAGCTAGTCGTTTTCGTACATTTTCATAGGAACTGAAGTGTTGTTCAGCGAGAGCGTGTCACAGGGATACAAATAGATGATGATTGGACAGTCAAGTCTGGAGAATAAGCGGCACGCCCTAGTACTTCCCAACTGAAGGCCTCGAACGTTTCTCTGATGCATTTTGCTGCGTGTAGTGGGCGTTATCGTGAAGCAATATGATTTTGTGTTGCCTTTTTCCAGATTTCGTACGTTTTTCACGTAATGCTCGATTTAAATCGATCATTTGCTTTTGGTAACGACCAGTATTAACGTTTTCACCAGGTTTTAGCAACCCGAGACACCCTTATGATCCCACCAAACGCAGAGTATTCTCTTCTTTTCAAATCAATTCAGTCCTGCAGTGGATGTTGATGGTTTGCCTGGATTCACCCATGATTTACGACACTTAGGATTCATGTTTCATCACCTGTCACTATTGGATGGAGGAACGACTTTTTTTGTATCTGGAGAGCAGCATATCACAAGTGGACCCTCCAGCTGCTTGCTGTCTTTCATTCAGTTCGTGTTGAATCCATTTTCCCACTTTCTGCACTTTACCCAAAGCTTTCAATTGAAGAGAAACACCTTTGTGCGCCACGTTCAATTGTTCCTCGAGTTCCTGTTGAATTTGGGTATCACCATCATCCAATAAGGCCTGCAATTCTGTTGTCTTCGAACGTTTTCTGTGGTTTTTCGCACTATTCGTTTCTCACGTCAAAATCACCACTTTTGAATTTTTTGAACCACTCGGAATACTGTGTTTTCCCAGGAGGATGTTCGCCGAATCCTTCGACAACCATTCGATGCGATTCTGCAGCAGTGTTCTTCAAGTGCTGACAGAAAACCAATCCTGAAACTTTCTGGCAGATTAAAACTGTGTGCCGGACCGAGACTCGAACTCGGGACCTTTGCCTTTCGCGGG
Source organism: Schistocerca gregaria (assembly GCF_023897955.1). Classification (NCBI taxonomy): domain Eukaryota; kingdom Metazoa; phylum Arthropoda; class Insecta; order Orthoptera; family Acrididae; genus Schistocerca; species Schistocerca gregaria. The sequence continues at coordinate 184,735,398 of NC_064929.1, forward strand.
CAAGTGCTCTACCAATTGAGCTCCTCAAGCACGACTCATGCCCCGTCCTCACAGCTTTACTTCTGCCAGTACCTCGTCTCCTACCTTCCAAACTTTCCAGAAGGTCCCGAGTTCGAATCTCGGTCCGGCACACTGTTTTAATCTGCCAGAAAGTTTCATATCATGATTGGTAGACACAAAACTGGACATGTTTCCGGGTCTGAAAGAGATACCGATGCATGGAACTTCGGTTACTGTGGGCTGAATTTCGTCGTTTGCCGTTGCTGGAAGCAGATGGTGCTGCAGACGCAGTCTCACGGGCCCTACGCTCACGGATAGCACCATCTATAGAGGAATTCCGGTTTCTTCTTCTACACCTGGTAGATGTAGATGTACGTCATCTGCCTTGTTGTGTGTAGCAGACCGCAGCTCGCGTCGGCTACGTATGTGGACGCCGCCAGCGAGGTAAGTGCGCGTTTGCGCCTGCGTCGTATCGGCGTACCATCTGGCCCTAACGAGGCCATTAGGGCAGCCCTATCTGCGGCCCTAGCCATTGGGGCGATGGGGTAGGGGCGTCTCCGGGAAGGAGAGCTGCGTTTCTCACTCACCCTCCCTCCATTTCAATTTAAACGGCGCCCTTATCGGCAAAAGGAGCGAAAATGTGTTTACCGGTATTAATAACCAGGCCCCGGGAATTTCCACTGGAAGCGGCGGCGGCGGCGATCAGACATTGTTTTCCCATTAAAGAGTATAAGTGCTGGGCGCTGGGCCTCCAAAGGCGCTATCGCTCTTTAGATTTTGTTCGTTTAAGAAGGGCGTAATAAAACGCTTCTCTGAAAACGGAGGGTTACCGAAAAATACCATTATGAGAATAATGTCTTCTTATTTGTACCCGAGAATAACCTGTTAGAACTAGTGATTTTCTATAGCGTTTTAACAACATTTTATAACTGTTACTGAAAAGATGGAGTTGTCAGGTTCTATAGATGCTCCTATGGAATACCTCTGACCAGACATTTCAAGTAACTTCCATAACATGAATTTGACCCTCACTACCCCAGCAGAAATAATGTCCATCATAAAATCTTTAAAACCAAAAACATCTAGTGGGTATGATGAAATATCAACAAAGCTTCCAGAATGAGATTTTCACTCTGTAGCGGATTGTGCGCTGTTATGAAACTTCATGGCAGATTAAAACTGTGTGCCCGATCGAGACTCGAACTCGGGACCTTTGCCTTTCGCGGGCAAGTGCTCTACCAACTGAGCTACCCAAGCACGACTCACGCCCCGTCCTCACAGCTTTATTTCTGCCAGTACCTCGCCTCCTACCTTCCAAACTTTACAGAAACTCTCCTGCGAAACTTGCAGAAGTAGCACTCCTGAAAGAAAGGATATTGCGGAAACATGGCTCAGCCAAAGCCTGGGGGATGTTTCCAGAATGAGATTTTCACTCTGCAGCGAAGTGTGCGCTGATATGAAACTTCCTTGCAGATTAAAACTGTGTGCTTGGCCGAGACTCGACCTCGGGACCTTCCCTTTTCGCGGGCAAGTGTAATGTTAGAGTACTTGCCCGCGAAAGGCAAAGGTCCTGAGTTCGAGTCTCGGTCCGGCACACAGTTTTCATCTGCCAGGAAGTTTCATCAACAAAGCTAATTAAATTATCTGATTCTGAGTGAAGTAACATATTAAGCTATCTGTGTAACCAGTTATCAGTGGAATATTTCCTGATTGGTTAAAATACGCTGAAGTTAAGCCACTGCTTAAGAAGGGAGATAAAGAAATAGCATCAAAATTCCGTCCAATTTCAGTTTTCCCTTCATTCTCAAAAATTTTAGAAAAAGTAATGTACAATCGGGTCTATAACAATATTATCTCAAATAACATACTGTCAGAGTCATAGTTCGGATTTATAAAGGGTTCTGATATTGAGAAAGCTATCTACACTTACAGTGAAAATGTACTTAATCCATTAGATTCAAAATGGTTCAAATCTTATATCTCTGCCAGGAAACAAAGGGTGTTATTAGGAAAGAGACATGTATCAAGCTATCAGGGATCACCCAACTGGAAACTAATTACGTAGGGGGTCCCACAAGGTTCCATTTTACGGCCCTTAGTTTTTATTGTGTATGTCAATGACCATTCATCTGTAACACTACCAGATGCCAAGTTAGTTTTGTTAGCTGATGATAGAAACATTGCAATAAACAGCAAATCAAGTGTAGTCTTTGAAAGATCAGCTAATAAACTATTTGACGACATTAATGACTAGTTCCTAGCCAATTCTTTGTTAATAAACTTTGAAAAAAACACACGCCATGCACTTCAGAACTTGTAGGGGGTGTCCCACGAGCATATGCCTAACATACAATGACAAGCATATAGAAGAAGTGGAAAGTGTTAAATTCTTGGAATTACAGCTTGATAATAAATTCAACTGGGAAAAATACACCACAGAAATGCTGAAGCGTCTTAACAAATCTCTATTTGCAACGCGAATTGTGTCAGACATAGGGGATATAAAAATGAAAAAGCTGGCATACTATGCTTACTTTCATTCCATAATGTCATATTGGATTATTTTTTGGGGTTATTCATCAAGCCAAGCTAACGTTTTCCGGGCACAAAAACGTGCAATAAGAGTTATATGTGGTGTGAACTCAAGAACATTCTGCAGAAGCCTGTTTAAGGAACTAGGGATACTAACTACTGCTTTCAATATATTTATTCTTTAGTGAAATGTGTCATTAAAAATATATCACTTTTTCAAACCAACAGTTCAATTCATGGAATCAGTACTAGAAATAAGAACAATCTTCGCAAGGATTTAAAGTCACTTAGTCTTGTACAAAAAGGTGTGCATTATTCAGGAACACACATTTTCAATAACTTTCCAGCAGCCATAAAAAGCTTAACAACCAATGAAATTCAGTTTAAGAGAAGCCTAAAGGATTTATTGGTGGCCAACTCCTACTCCATTGATGAATTTCTCATAGAACCAACAGATTTGTGTGTATATATAAGTACAATATAACTTCTGCACAGTTTCAGTGCAGTAATCTGTTCATTGTAAATAAGTGTGAGTGTGTGTGTGTGTGTGTGTGTGTGTGTGTGTGTGTGTGTGTGTGTGTGTGTGTGTGTGTGTGTAAGATCTAACTTCTGCACCATTTCAGTGCAGTAATGTGTTCATTGTAAATACGTATTATAGTAGTTGTATTACACGGTTATTATCTTATAAATAAGTAAAAAAAAACTTTTTAAATTTAAATTCAGCGCATTAGTGCTTGTAAAATGATCCTTTCATACAGTGTTCATTAAAAAATGACGATCATTCCACTTGGGACCTGTGGAATAGTACATTAGCTTATTTGTTTGAGTTTAAGATATTTGTCATGTATTGTTGTTTTTCTGACAAGTAAATCTAATCTAATCTAATCTAACTGAGAGAAACTGCAGCTGAAGTGATCCACGTTCCTGAAATCAACCGCCTTCAGCTGTATATGTTTACAGGAACACGACATATGTACAATTCATGATGTAATTTGAAGTCAAGAAACTGGTCGTGTTCCTGTAAAAGTCCATATTCAGTTGAAAGCCGCTTCATTTCAGAAACATAGCCTGTTAGAAACTAAATCCCGTGCAATGTTTCAACTGAGATGTGTCCCTCACACAGGGAATCAGCTATTGGGTGGCGTGAGTAGTAGAGTCTCAGACAGTACATCAGCTGAGAATTTCCTAAGATGCGATCTTGCGACTTAACTGCTCTCGTTAACGCTGCGGATGTGGACAATGTGTTTTTTAATTACAGGAGCGGCGTTCAATAACTAATGAACACATTTTTTTCTGAGTGTGGGATGGTTTTGTTTAGTGTTCCAGTACATCATGCTGGGCCCCATTCTTTTGGCTACAAAGCCCAATGCGACGGCTTTACGCAACATTACTGGGACGGCCTGTATGTCCGCATGCTGGTCTAATTCGTGGTCATCGTCTTGCTGCATGCATAGCCTCCCGATCATTACCCTCGTATTGCACAAGCAATTCCCCACAGTGTATCACTGCTACCAACAGATACGTCCAGGTGAGCAGCGAGGTGTTTGATTTTGATCCATCGATCACCGCGTATGAGAGTGTCCGCACGTACTAACACTGCTGGAGTCAGAGCTGTGTGCTGCCGATCGGAAGGCGAGAGTTCGGACAGGGTTGCGCGACCTTGTTGCGATGTTGACGAACACCTTGCGCAACTATTCACCGTGGTTTTGTTCACTGTCAGGTCTCCGTAGACATTCTGCAAGCATCTATGAATATCTGCGATGTTGGTTTTCTGCCAAAAGGAACTCTCTGACGGCTGTTTGCTTGAAACACACCTGCATTACAGACGTCAATTTAAAGGCTGCTTATAGCGCTGGCACCTAACAGAAGCGAGAATATTCCAAGTTGTCTCACAACAAAATGCACAATTTTTCAACTGGAACTGGCGCGAAAAAAGTTGTTACATTACTTGTTTAACGCCCCTCGTACTAAGTAAAACTCTCCTCGAAAGCCTGAAGGAACTTGCAGTAGATAGAAAACTCTGTAAATAATTAAACAAACTCTAAAAAACACAGTACCAAAGTTAAATTTCTTGGAGAAACTTCTAGTCCTCTGCCAGCTAGATCAGGAACCAGTTTGTCACCCCTATTACTCAACTGAGTGTGCGAAACTTTAGGGAAAATGGAAAATAGAGGAAGAAAAACAAAAACAAAAAATGTTTTATAACTACACAGAGGTGTCTACATCGAAAGAAGCAATAAACTGGCCCTTGCATACAATCTCGTAATAATACATAAAACCTTAGAGAATGCAAAGAAAAGACTCGAGCTTTTGATGTAAACAGCGTGAGAAGGCCCGTCGATGAATAAGCCACAAGTCCCCTGTGTATCGGAAACACTAATTCTGTCCGGATGGTAAAGGGCATTAAAAGATTTAGGAAAGACAGAAAGTATAATACTGCGAAATATATCAGGTCCAATCAAGGACAACGACGGCAAATGAGTTTTGAGATCAAATGAGGAAGTATACTCCTTCTGTTCTAAAATAACAGATGAGATAATAAAAATCGTGTTACACTCAATGGACATCTAGAGAGAATAAAGGAAGACATGGATGAATAACAACTTCATACCATGAAGCACAAAGTTTAAAGTTAAAAGGTTTTTGTACTAAAACAAATATTGTAATTATATAATTACAAACTATGTAGAAAAACTAATCCTACGGAAATAGAGAGTTTTTTAAACCTCGTTAAGGAACAAGAGCGGCAGGATGTTCATAGTGCCGATAATATAGATGACAAATATAACGTTTTCCTTAACAAATTTCTCATGCTCTTAGAAAGTTGCTTTCCATTATAATGTTGTAAATAGGGTACTAGCAGTAAAAGACATTCTGGGTGGCTGACTAGTGAGATGAGGATACTGTGTAGAAAAACTGGGAATTATATCAAAATGTTAGAAGTAGTCACAATCGACCTACAGCAACCCATTATAAACAGTACTGTAAGGTGCTTAAAAATGTTGTTAGGAAGGCAAAGAGTATGTGGTGCACAAACAGAATAGCTAATTCACAGGGTAAAATTAAAACCGCATGGTCAGTCGTGAAGAAAGTGTCCGGTCAGCAGCAAAAGGTCAACGATATGAAGTCAGCTCGTAGTAAAAATATTTCTGTTACTGGTAAGTCAGATATAAGTACAGTAGTTGACAATCACTTTCGGAGCATTGCTAGTGAATTAAATAAGAACTTAGTGTCTTCAGGCAATCGTATAACTATCTTGGATAATGCCTTTCCGAGGCTGACGTCTGAAATATTCACATCTGTAATACGGACAAGGGGCAGATTGAGTCAATAATTAAATCACTGAAGACTAAGGATGCTCATGGATATGATGGAATACCTAGTAAAATATTAACGTACTGTGCTGCACATGTTAGCCATGCACTTAGCCATATTTGTAATTTTTCCTTTAAGAGTGGTCAGTTTCCTGAACGATTAAAGGGAGAAAGGGATAATGTAGACAATTTTAGACATACTTCTATGCCATCAGTGTCTTCTAAAGTTATTGAAAAGGCTGTGTATGTACGCATAATTGATTATTTTATTTCACATAATTTGCTACAAATGTGCAGTTCGGTTTTAGAAGTGTTTTAACAACTGAAAATGGTATATTATCTTTTCTCTGTGAGGTATTGGATGGATTAAACAAAAGGTTTGATTTTACTAAGGCATTTGATTGTGCTGCAGAAGTTGGACCATTATGGAATACAGGAAGTAAATCGCAATTGGTTCACCTCTTACTGTAACATCAGGCAACAAAAGGTTGTTATCCACAGTATTGAGAATGGCTTTGATGTGGGGTCTGAGCGGGGCATAGTCAAATGGGGGTGCCCCAGGGATCAGTGCTGGGGCCACTCCTGTTACTTATTTACGTAAATGATATACCTTCTAATATTACAGGTGATACTAAAATACGATGACACTAGCTTGGTAGTAAAGGATGTTGTGTGCAAAGTTGACACTGTTTCAAACAGTGCAGTTCATGTCATAAGTTCATGGCTAGTAGAAAGTAAACTAACCCTAAATCATAGAAAGACTCAATTTTTTACACTTTCTAACACACAATTCAACTTGTTACTCGGCGTTTTAACTTCACAGAATGGGTAAATGATTAGTGAAACTGTACAGTTCAATATGTTAAGTGTTCGGATAGATAGGAAACTGTCGTGGAAATCACATGTTCAGAATCTTGTTCAAAGACTTAATGCTGCCTTTTTTACTGTTGGAACGGTATCTGAAGTAAGTGATAGTTCCACGGAAAAGAAGTCTACTTTGTTTAATTTCATTCGCCTATGATGTATGGCATTATTTGTTGCGGTAACTCTTCCGATTCTCAAGGGATATTTTCGACTCAGGTACAGGCTGTAAGTGCGAACCTCTTGTCGTCCACTGTTCACTTGTCTGGGTATTCTGACACTGGCGTCTCAGCGTACAGGATGGTTCATTGATCGTGACCGGGCCAAATATCTCACGAGATAAGCGTAAAACGAAAAAAACTACAAGGAACGAAACTTGTATAGCTTGAAGTGGCGCTGCCATAGGCCAAACATATATTAACTGCGTTTTATAAAATAGTAACCCCAATTTTTATTACTTATTCGTGTAGTACGTAAAGAAATATGAATGTTTTAGTTGGACCACTTTTTTCCCTTTGTGATAGATGGCGCTGTAATAGTCACAAACATATGGCTCACAATTATAGACGAACAGTTGGTAAAAGGTAGGTGTTTTAAATTAAAATGCAGAACGTAGGTACGTTTGAACTTTTTATTTCGGTTGTTCCAAAGTGATATATGTAGCTTTGTGAACTTATAATTTCTGAGAAGCCATGCTGTTACAGCGTGATTACCTGTAAAAACCACATTAATGCAATAAATGCTCAAAATGATGTCCATCAACCTCAGTGCATTTGGCAATACGTGTAACGACATTCCTCTCAACAGCGTGTAGTTCGCCTTCCGTAATGTTCGCACATGCATTGACAATGCCCTGACGCATGTTATCAGGCGTTGTCGGTGGATCACGATAGCAAACATCCTTCAACTTTCCCCACAGAAAGAAATCCGGGGACGTCAGATCCGGTGAACGTGCGGGCCATGGTATGGTGTTTCGAAGACCTATCCATGTGTCATGAAATATGCTATTGAATACCGCTTTAACCGCACGCGAGCTATGTGCCGGACATTCATCATGTTGGAGGTACATCGCCATACTGTCATGTAGTGAAACATCTTGTAGTAACATCGGTAGAACATTACGTAGGAAATCAGCATGCATTGCACCATTTAGATTGCCATCAATAAAATGGTGGCCAATTATCCTTTCTCCCATAATGCCGCACCATACATTAACCCGCCAAGGTCGTTGATGTTCCACTTGTCGCAGCCATCGTGGATTTTCCGTTGCCCAATAGTGCATATTACGACGGTTTACGTTACCGCTGTTGGTGAATGACGCTTCGTCGCTAAATAGAACCCGTGCAAAAAATGTGTCATCGTACCAGTAATTTCTCTTGTGCCCAGTGGCAAAATTGTACACAATGTTCAAAGTCGTCACCATGCAATTCCTGGTGCATAGAAACATGGTACGGGTGCAGTCGATGATGACGTAGCATTGTCAACACCGACGGTTTTGAGATTCCAGATTCTCGCGCAATTTGTCTGCTACTGATGTTCGGATAAGCCGCGACAGCAGCTAAAACACCTACTTGGGCATCATCATTTGTTGCAGTTCGTGGTCGACGTTTCACATGTGGCTGAACACTTCCTGTTTCCTTAAATAACGTAACTATCAGGCGAACGGTCTGGACACTTAGACGATGTCGTCCAGGATATATATAGCACACGCCCGTTGAGTATTTTGATCACAATAGCCATACATCAACACGATATCGAACTTTTCCGCAAGTGGTAAACGGTCAATTTTACCACGGGTAATGTATCACCGCAGATCACGGGTATCGCGAAGCAAATGCCGTCCGTACTGGCGGAATGTTAAGTGATTCCACGTATTTATACGTTTGTGACTATTACAGCGCCATCTATCACAAAGCGAAAAAAGTGGTCCAACTAAAACATTCATATTTCTTTACGTAATACACGAATATGTAATAAAAAATGGGGGTTCCTATTTTTAAAAAATGCAGTTGATATCCGTTTGACTCACGGCAGCACTATCTAACGGGCCAACCATAGCGCCATCTGGTTTCCCCCTTCAAGCTAGACGAGTTTCGTTCTTTGTAGTTTTTTCATTTGATGCTTTTTCGTGAGATATTTGTCCCGGTCACTATCAATGGACCACCCTGTATATAACTCTTTACCATGTAGGTTGCAGCTGATGATACTGCTTTAGGCCGGAAAACCTGTTGTGTATCATTAAAACAACAATTTCAACAGCTGTCGGCCTAATTCTTCTTTTCACCGTTCTGAAAATATTCCAGGTCATGACAGCGTTCTTGGAATTTGAAGTGCTACGAGCAGACGAGGAGAGGTAATCGCAGTGTTATCGGCAGAGCATCGATCGACTGCGCGCACCGACTGTTCTCGCGGCAAATTTTATTTAATGGTGCGCTGATGAATTCTCGCGGCCTTGGGCGAATTTCATTTGCACCGGTAACTCGATTACTACAGCATATATCGCTACTGCCGGACGCGGCGTTGGTGTTTAAAGCAGACGGCGAGCGACAAGTGCTGCCAAACAGCGCGGGCCGCGTCTGAAGTGTCTGTGTGGGTATGCATCCCCGCGAGCCACTGTACGGTGTATGGCGGCGTGTACGTCTTACCAGTTTTATCATTTTACCGTCCGACTCGATTCGCGTATTGTGCGAGAGAAAAAAACTATATTACTAAAAGGCTATCCCAGACTAGTTCCCAGTTCCAGGCTGCCTACCTACTAGAGTGCATGGGACACAAAAACTATTTTATATCATACAGTTATTGACAGAATTTAAAAATTGAAATTGCTTTTATACCCTATGCATTAAGAGCTATAATATTAAGTTAAACGTTTAAGTGGCCCCTTTCGGATAAGCTGATTAATCTTCCAGATTATAAGCTAAACTGGAGAGCTAAAAAAACTGGTACGCAGAAGTGCCGCAAAACGACGTGGCATGGCCTCTACTAATGTCTAAAGTAGTGCTCGATTGAGTTGACACCATGACTCCCTCAGGGCTGCCCATAAATCCGTATGAGTACGAGGGGGTGGAGTTCTCTTCTGAACAGCACGTTACAAGGCATCCCAGATATGCTCAACAGTGTTCTTGTCGGCGGAGTTTCGTGGCCATCGGAAAGCTCAGAAAAATGTCCCTCGATCCACTCTGTAGCAAATTCTGGACGTGTTGGGTGTCGCATTGTCCTGCTGGAATTGCCCATGTCCGTCGGAATGCGCAATGGACAGAAATTGATGCAGATGGTCAGACAGGGTACTTAAGTACGTGTCACATCTCAGAATCGTACCTAGACGTATCAGAGGTTCCATATCACTCCAACTGCACACTCCCCACACCATTAAAGAGCCTCCACCAGCTTGAACAGTCCCTTACTGACCTGTGGGATCCACGGATTCATGAGGTTGCATCCATACACTTTCACGTCCATTCATTCGATACAATTTGCAACGAGACTCGTCTACCAGGCAACATGTTTCCAGTCATCAACAGTCCAATGTTGGTGTTGACGGGCCTAGGCGAGGCGTAAAGCATTGTGTTGTGCAGTCATCAAGGGTACACGAGTGGACCTTCGGCTCTGAAAGCCCATATCGATGATGTTGCGCTGTATGGTTCAAAATGGTTCAAATGGCTCTGAACACTATGAGACTCAACTTCTGAGGTCATCAGTCCCCTAGAACTTAGATCTACTTAAAGCTAACTAACCTAAGGGCATCAGACACATCCATGTCCGAGGCAGGATTCGAATCTGCGACCGTAGCGGTCACGCGGTTCCAGACTGAAGCGCATAGAACCACTCGGCCAGCCCCGGCCGGCTTTGAATGATTCGGTCGCTGACATTTCTTGATGGCCTAGCATTTGCGGAATGGTTGCACTTCTGTCACGTTGAATCGTTCCCTTCAGCCGTTGTTGGTCCCGTTCTTGCAGGATCATCTTCCGGTCGCAGCGATTTCGGAGATTTCTTCTTTTTCCGGATTCCTGATATTCACGGTACACTCATGAAATTGTCGTACGGGAAAATCCCCACTTCATCGTTACCTTGGAGATGCTGTGTCCCATCGCTCGTGTACCGACTATAACACCACGTTCAAACTCACTTAAATCTCCCCGCAGGCCGATGTGGCCGAGCGATTCTAGGCGCTACAGTCTGGAACCGCGAGACTGCTACGGTCGCAGGTTCGATTCCTGCCTCGGACATGGATGTGTGTGATGTCCTTAGGTTAGTTAGGTTTAAGTAGTTCTAAGTTCTAGGGGACTGATGACCTCAGCAGTTAAGTCCCATAGTGCTCAGAGCCATTTGAACCATTTTTTTAAAATCTCCCCACTGTAGCAGGAGTAACCGATCTAACAACTGCGACAGACACTTGTTGTTTTATACAGGCGTTGCCGACCGCAGTGCTGTATTCGGCCTGATTACATACTGTATCTCCGAATCCCTATACCAGTTTCTTTGGCGCTTCAGTGTGTGATAAAGTCTGAAACAAAAGAGCCCACTCCAAAGGCTGTAAAAAAAGGGGAGTGCAATGTTCTAGTTGGCAATTAAAATTATTTAAATGCTCATTGACTTTAATTGGCTGAATGGAAATTAGCTTCTGGCCAAAAGATCATTGTTGCTCAAAGACACGCGTGATGACAAATGACTACGCAAGTAATTTATATCCAGTCAAAAAGAAACAGTTATGTGAAAAGCTAATCGAGCTTCGAATTAAGATGCACGTTCGACTTTTAATAGTAAGATAACTAGTTATGTAGCGCTTAACCCACCCAGGTCGCTGCGTGAGCAAGCATGCCACTTCCAACTTAATTTAGACGACCTGAAATTTATTCCACGATTTTAAGAAGCAGTAGAACTGAGAGGTTTGTTGTTTTACAGAAGAAAGCAAATTTGAATACGAAAATCCAGTTACTACTGAAACAAATATACATCTAGCGCAACTTACACCCATATCACTTAGATACAAGAACAAGAAGTAAAAAAAGAAAAACAATACAGAGAACAGGTATCGCAGAAAAGAGACTTCTCTAACATCTGTGCGTTAGAATTACTGGTTTTTGAAAGACTTTGGTTTTGCGTAAGTGCTATCAAAATAAAAAGTTTTCTATTGTTCATTAAACAGCAACGACATAAACTCTCTGGTATGATAAGAAAATAAATTAAATATTGATATATTTCAATTTTTGTTTTAATCTAATACTTATATAGGTGTTGTATTTCACACTAGAATGTCGTGTTCCCAGTTTGGCACAGCTTTGCCACCGGAAACACGAAAGCGTTCGAAGACGTCCGTCTTCTGGTCGGCTCCTGATCGTTGTCAGAAGGAGGCTAGTTTTTGATTACGCAAAGGTTTCTAATATTTGGAAAAGGACAAACCGGATTCCTTTACGTAATCAGTATGAATTTTATAATTACCCAGGAGACGAGGTACTGGCAGATGTAAAGCTGTGAGGATGGGGCCTGAGTCGTGCTTGGGTAGCTCAGTTAGTAGGGCACTTGCCCGCGAAAGGCAAAGGTCCCGAGTTCGAGTCTCGGTCTGGCACACAGTTTTAATCTGCCAGGAAGTTTCATACCTAAGGGACCTTTAACAATGAATAATAAAAACTCATTTGCAAATGAAATCATTAATAAATGGGGCAGCTATGAGTTGTAAAGAAAACAGGGAACGACCTTCTGTCTGCGACCAGGATGCGGCAGTATTCTCTTCTGTAGTAAAGGGTGATTAATATTTATAAAAATAATATGACTTGGAGTAAAAAAAGGAAAAGAATAGAGTGAGAATTTATTCAAATAATTCTCACAAGCAATTAGGTTTTATTCATAACTTACATAAGTAATTTTCTGACTATGCTGGTGCGATAGGATTTCAGCCTGTCCTGTGATCGCTTCTTGGTTCACGTCTATATCACAAATTACACTCATTATCGTTCTCTTTCTTTCGATGCAATTCTTTCACTGTTTAACACTTTTATAACAATAACTTGACGATTAACAGTATCGAACATAAATTACCTGAAGTTTACCAATTAATAAATATTGTCTGCACGCTGACAAGACTGCTTCTTTTTATGGCTCACAATCGACCTTTTTTACCCTTTCACATTACAAGATGGAGTGAGATAAAATCTGAAGATCTAAAAAAGATTTTACCGTCATATTTTTTATTTAGATCGAGGCGGAACGCTCAGTTCAGCTTCTGTTAAAATGTCACTCTGACTGCGCAGCCGATGTATTAGCGTTTGCGCTAGATGCGCATCTTTACTGTTACGTAAATTATGTAAACCAAATGTCTTTCAATGAATAGGTCTCGTCTTATAAGTTGATCATTTAATACTTAGCTAGGTGAATGCCTTTCGAAGGGCTCTTATAGCTTTCATATGACGGAAATATAGGAATATCATTTGATATTCTTACGGCTGCAGCTTTCCACACATCTCAGAATTTATTACATCATATCTACTGAAATGTGTGTCATGCAATGATGCAATTTTTCAGGTACATTCGATGGTATATATGAATACTGCATGAAAAATGAGCTTGTATTAAGTAAATAACGAATTAAAACGTAAGTATTGATGCGGTAGGTTTACTGCGCGGACAGCAAAAATGTAGTGGCCGATAAACTTTTTTCCTTTAACCAGTTGATGAGGGTTGTCAGCAAGAAAATCTACATCCAGATCTACATCCGTACTCCTCAAGATACCTGACAGTGTGTGTCGGAGGTAACCTTGAGTACCTCTATCGGTTCTCCCTCCTATTCCAGTTTCGTATTGTTCGTGGAAAGAAAGATTGTCGGTATGCCTCTGTGTGGGCTCTAATCTGTCTGATTTTATCCTCATGGTCTCTTCGTGAGATATACGTAGGTGGGAGCAATATACTGCTTGACTCCTCGGTGAAGGTATGTTCTCGAAACTTCAACAAAAGCCTGTATCGAGCTACTGAGCGTCTCTCTTGCAGAGTCTCCCACTGGAGTTTATCTACCATCTCCGCAACGCTTTCGCGATTACTAAATGATCCTGTAACGAAGCGCGCTGCTCTCCGTTAGATCTTCTCTATCTCTTCTATCAACACTATCTGGTACGGATCCCACACTGGTGAGCAGTATTCAAGCAGTGGGCGAACAAGTATACTGTAACCTACTTCCTTTGTGTTCGGACTGCATTTCCTTAGGATTCTTCCAATGAATCTTAGTTTGCCATCGGATTTACCGACGATTAATTTTATATGGTCATTCCATTTTAAATCACTCATAATGCCTACACCCAGATAATTTATGGAATTAACTATTTCTAATTGCTGTAGCTAAATGATGATCTTTCTTTCTATGTATTCGCAGCACATTACACTTGTCTGCATTGAGATTCAATTGCCATTGCATGCACCGTGCGTCAATTCGTTGCAGATCCTCTTGCATTTCAGTACAATTTTCCATTGTTACCACCTCTCGATATACTACAGAAGCATCCACAAAAAGCCTCAGTGAACTTCCGATGTCATCCACGAGGTCACTTATATTCATTGTGAATAGCAACGGTCCTACGATACTCCCCTGCGGCACACCTGAACTCACTCTTACTTCGGAAGACTTCTCTTCATTGAGAATGACATGCTGCGTTCTGTTATCTAGGAACTCTTCAATCCAAGCACACAATTGGTCTGATAGTCCATATGCTCTTACTCTGTTCATTAATCGACTTGCGGAAGTCAAGAAACGCGGCTTCTACCTGGGAAACCGCGTCTATTGCCCTCTGAGTCTCGTGGACGAACAGCGCGAGCTGGGTTTCACACGATCGTCTTTTTCTAAACCCATGCTGATTCCTACAGAGTAAATTTCTAGTCTCCAGTAAAGACATTATACTCAAACATAACACCTGTTCCAAATTTCTACAACTGATCGACGTTAGAGATATAGGTATACAGTTCCGCACATCTGTTCGACGTCCCTTCTTGAAAACGGGGATGAGCAGTGCCCTTTTCCAATATTTTGGAACGCTACGCTCTTCTAGAGACCTACGCTACACCGCTGCGACAAGGGGTGCAAGTTCCTTCACGTACTCTGAGTAAAATCGAACTGGTGTCCCATCAGGTCCAGCGGCCTTTCCTCTTTTGAGCGATTTTAATTGTTTTTCTATCCCTCTGTCATCTATTTCGATATGTTATCTGTGCGACAATGTAAAGAAGGAACTACAGTGCCGTCTTCCTCTGTGAAACAGTTTCGGAAAAAGACATTTAGTATTTCGGCCTTTAGTCTGTCATCCTCTGTTTCAGTACCATTTTAGTCACATAGTGTCTGGACATTTTGTTTTCATCCACCTACCGCTTTGACATAAGATCAAAATTTCTTAGGATTTTCTGACAAGTCAGCACGTAGAACTTTATTTTCGAATTCGTTGAACGCCTCTCGCATAGCCCTCCTCACACTACATTTCGCTTCGTGTAATTTTTGTTTGTCTGCAAGGCTTTGGCTATGTTTATGTTTGCTGTAAAGTTCCCTTTGCTTCCGTAGCATTTTTCTAACTCGGGAGGGTTAGTAATTGTGCATAAAGTTTGTTGTAAGTCACTAACTGCTCTCTTTTTCAAGTACTGGACGAGTGATATTTGCGTGTAGTTGGCTAAACTTCCGTTTCACCCCCAATCCTTTGGTAACCAGGTGGTTCTTACACCCACAGCCATTCCCTTCAGACAGTAATTGATATGTGTACTAAGTTTGGTTGAAATCGGTCCAGTTGTTTAGGAAGAGATGTGGAACATTCATACACACACGTTTATGATACACTGATCGGCCAGAACATTACGGTCAGCTCCCTAATATCCAGTATGTTCACCTTTGGCACGCGTCGTGGCATGGAAGCCTTGAGGCCGTAAAAGTCGCTGGAGGGAATTGGCACCACATCTGCACTCGGAAGTCATCCAATATTAGTAAATCCTAGGGGGGGGGGGGGGGGGGCAGCTATGAGCTCTGACGCCACGTTCAATCACATCCAAGACCTGTTCAATCAGGTTCTGTTCTGGCGAGTTGAGGGGCTAGTCCATCAACTGGATTTCACCACTGTGTTCCTTGAACAACTCCATCACTGTCCTGGCCTCCCAACAGTACAGGGTTACACCACCTGTTACATTTAGATTCTTGGAAAAGTACACCAAGTCCTTTCATCCATACATGTATTTTTTCGTCATTACTAACTTTACGACAGGAGCGGGTATACAATGTAAAAGGCATATTACTATATACATGGTCTCGATTGGGTCTCAGCATCGATTCCACAATGCCACGTCTTGTAAGCGATAACATCTCGGTCGGCGAATGATTCCAATCCAGGTAGAGACGCATTCTCACATCGGACGATAGCAAGAGTGAACCATCCACTTCCAGTACTCCCTGTGGCAACGTCAAGACTGAAATTAACTCGACATCCACGGAAAAAGTCCGTGAAAGGACTTGGTGTACTTGGCGAGAATGTAACAGTAACAGGTGATGTAACCCTGTACTATAATTATTAATAAAGTCTGATCCGTAGCGTCAGCCGCCAATTGCTAGACGTACATCTGGTGAACGGGGGCTCAAGGATGCAAAAATTGGAAGAAAATCGAAAACATAGTGCCGCGTTGGCCGCTGAGCGCCTGCGAGGCTGCAACCCGCTTGCCCGTCTCGCCAGCGGGTACGCTTTCCGCTAGAGCGACTACAGCACGCGTATGCAATAACGCTCCCGCGCCGGCCGTCGCAGCGGCTAAGTCCGTTATCAGCGCTCTTATGTAATGAAGGTCTTTCGCTCAGTAGAAAAGCGGCCAACGAAGACTATCGGAATCATTCCGCTGTGAGCTATATCTGCAACAGCACTGAAGCACTATGCCTCGTCGACGTGTGTATCGTCAACGTCGCCATCGCATGCCAGTCTACAAACGCATAATAAGCCTGGAGAATAAACTTGGCACAAATGGAACTGCACGAAGTGTCATATTGAATGGGCCGGTTTCTTTCCGTGGATGTCGAGTCAATTTCAGTCTTGACGTTGCCACAGGGAGTACTGGAAGTAGATGGTTTAAACTCGCTATCGTCCCATGTGAGAATGCCTCTGTACGTACCTGGATTGGTATCATTCGCCGACCGAGATGTTATCGCTTACAAGACCTGGCATTGTGGAATAGATGCTAAGACCCAATCTAGACCTAGTTATGTATATATTTATTGAAAAATGCCAGGGCGCCGGGAAACATGACCGTCAGCAGTGGGTGCACGTGGTCCGCAATCAGTGTACGATACTCCTTGGCCATCATGGTGCTTGCACGAGCTCCACTGGGTCCTTGGATCCCCGCATGAATGTTCCCCAGAGCGTAACGGAGCCGCTACCAACTGGTCTCCGTGTCAAGTAGCTGTTCCTCTGCAAGACGACGGATTCGCGCCCTCCCATCTGCATGCTGAAGGAGGTATCGGTCTTCATCAGACCGTACAACGCTCTGTCACTGCGCAAACGTCCAGTGCCAATTTTAGTGGAAGTTGCCGACGTCGTGGTGTTTACATTGTGTCGTCGGCTGCGGAGGCCCATCGTTAGGAGTGTTCGATGCACTGTGTGTTCAGACACACTTGTACTCTGCCCAGCATTAAAATCTGATGTCTGTTCCGCCACAGTTCACCGCGTGTCCTCTTTTACCAGTCACTACACTGAAGCAACGACCGAAAATATCATATGCTCCTAGGTACACTAAGCAACGGCCTTGCCACAGTGTATACACCGGCTCCCGTGAGATCACCGAAGTTAAGCGCTGTCGGGCGTGGCCGGCACTTGGTTGGGTGACCATCCAGCCGCCATGCGCTGTTGCCATTTTTCGGGGTGCACTCAGCCTCCTGATGCTAATTGAGGAGCTACTCGGCCGAATAGTTGCGGCTCCGGTCAAAGAAAACCATCATAACGACCGGGAGAGCGGTGTGCTGACCACACGCCCCTCATAACCACATCCTCAACTGAGGATGACACGGCGGTTTGATGGTCCCGATGGGCCACTTGTGGCCTGAAGGCGGAGAGCTAGGTACACTATACTCTAGGTACAACACTCTTCCCAAAGATCAGCGAGAAGATTATTACCACCCACCTAATAGCCCGTATGTCCACCTTTGGCACGGATTACACTGGCGACGCATCGTGGCATGGAAGCAATGAGACCTTGGTGGGAGGGAGCTGCTACCCCATCTGCACACACAAGTCACCTTAGCCCTGTAAATTCCAGGGAGGGGGACGATGAGCTCTGACGCCACGTTCAAGCACCTCCAACATGTATTCATTCAGGTTTAGATCTGGCGAGTTGCTGGTCCAGCACATTATTTGGAACTCGCACTGTGTTCTTGGAACCACTGCATCACACTCCTGGCCTTGTGACGTGGCGCATTATCTTGTTGGAAAAATGCCACTGCCATCGAGAAACATGATTGTCATGAAAGGGTGTACGTGGTCTGCAACGAGTGTAGGATAACCCTTGGCCATCACGGTTCCTTTCACGAGTTCCACTGCGCCAATGGATGCCCACGTGAATGTTCCCTAGGGCGTTTATCTCACTAGTCATTCCTCACCAGGTGACGCTGCTATCGCCTGGACGGGTTTATATTAATAGTAGATCGGTAGTCGTAACGTTCTAGCTGATCAGCGTATCTGTGGATTGTTTACTGCAATTGTCAAAAAAAAAAAAAATGGTTCAAATGGCTCTGAGCACTATCTGACTTAACATCTGAGGTCATCAGTCTCCTAGAACTTAGAACTACTTAAACCAAACTAACCTAAGGACATTACACACATCCATGCCCGAGGCGGCATTCGAACCTGCGACCGTAGTAGCGGCGCGGTTCCGGACTGAAGCGCCTAGAACCGCTCGGCTACAGTGTCCGGCCTGCAATTGTCCCTTTACCACTAATTAGCATGGCGTCTTCCGTTCTCTTGAAAGTATTCCGTGAGTATATATTTCGATGGCTTCTCTGTGATAGTCGTGGAATACAGGTGGCCACGGTAAATAAAATTTTGACTTCGCAAAACCTCACTTCATGATTATTCAAGTGATGAGCATGCCTTGCTGTTTCCCCTAGTCGGGATACGCTTTTATATGCTTTCAGACGTGTATTCACGCAACTCTAAAGACTTGTATTCACTCTGCTCTTCGTAGTTCCAATGTAGGTCTTAAAACAGGCGCATGGACTTTTGTGCAGTATATCACGCATGTCGACAGAGTAGAGTGTTTATCCATTACACACCGGAGCCCTTGACGTCCTTTTCCGTTGGTCTAAAAACCGGTTTGACGTCATCTTTCCGTAAAGTCTTTCGGGTATGATCAGCTATTCGTTTGATAGTTCGGAGAAAAACTGACTTCTTTCATTGTGTTTTATCCTTGTCCTTCGTCCTACTACTATTTGATAGTGGGACTCTGTTTACTTTTTTCCCGCAATCACCATGTGTTTTGAAATCCTTCTTCAGATATTTAAATTGGGCGTCCATAAGTAGCGGCGTGCAAATTCTTTTCGATTTGCCAACAAGGCTTTGAATGACACCCCTCTTTTGGTGTGAATGATCCTTGGTGTTGTTACGCAAATATCTGTCCGTATGCATGACTTTACAAAAATAAATTATCTTCCAATCTTCCATCGGCCAAGAGGAATGTTCCGCTTTCATTTCCCATTTCCATGGTAAACGGGAATTTTAGATCCGCATTATTTAGATTATAAAAGAATTCTTGTAAAGCTTTTTTACGACGTGACAAAAAACATTAATGTCTCATCCACAAACGGATACCTTTGGAATGGTGTCTTATTTGCTACATCTAGAGACGATTGTTCGAATTTATCCATATACGAATTAACGATCCTAGAACCCAATGGGGTACCACTAGCGATACCACTAACTTGCTCATTAAATTCGTCAACCTATTGGAACTGAGTGGAAGTAGTGCAATGTCTGAACAGAGCAGTCAAATCGATTCGTGGACAACATCACCCATCCGCATCTACATTTACATACACAGTCCGCAAACGACGGTATGCTACGCTGTGGAGCGTACCCTGTACTACAACCAGACATTTCGTTTCCTGTACCGAGCGCAAATAGATCAAGGAAAAGAAAACTATCTATATGCCTCCGTTGTTGTTGTTCTGGTCTTCAATCCAGAGACTGGTTTGATGCAGCTCGCCATGCTACTCTATCCTGTTCAAGCTTCTTCATCTCCCAGTACCTACTGCAGCCTACAGCCTTCTGAACCTCCTTAGTGTATTCATCTCTTCGGCTCCCTCTACGACTTTTACCTTCCACGCTGTCCTCCAATACTAAAGTGGTGATCCCTTGATGCCACAGAACATGTCCTACCAATCGATCCCTTCTTCTAGTCAAGTTGTGCTACAAATTTCTCTTCTCTCCAATTCTATTCAATATCTCCTCATTAGTCGTGTGATCTACCCACCTAATCTTCAACATTCTTCTGTAGCACCACATTTCGAAAGCTTCTATTCTCTTCTTGTCCGAACTATTTATCGTTCATGTTTCACTTCCATACATGACTACACTCCATACAAATATTTTCACAAACGGCTTCCTGACACTTAAATGTATACTCGATGTTAACAAATTTCTCTTCTTCACAAACGCTTTCCTTGCCATTGCCAGTCTACATTTTATATCCTCTCTACTTCGACTATCATCAGTTATTTTGCTCCCCAAATAGCAAAACTCATTCACTACTTTAAGTGTCTCATTTCCTAATCTAATTCCCTCAGCGTCACCCCACTTAATTCGACTACATTCCATTGCCCTGGCTTTGCTTTTGTTGATGTTCATCTTAAATCCTCCTTTCAAGACACTGCCCATTCCGTTCAACTGCTCTTCCAAGTCCTTTGCTGTCTCTGACGTATTACAATGTCATCGCCGAACATCAAAGTTTTTATTGCTTCCCCATTGACTTTAATACCTACTCTGAATTTTGCTTTTGTTTCTTTTACATGTCTCAGTACGACCATTAATTTCTTTTCTCTTCGAAATCCTTACGCTAAATGTTAGTTGCCGGTAGTAGAATTGTTCTGTTGTCAGCCTCAAATGCCGAGTAATTTCACTCAATAGTTCCCCACGAAAAGAATGTCATCCTCCCTCCGTCGATTCCCATTTGAGTTCGGGGAGCATGTCTGGAATACATGTGTTGACAGGACCTGTGGGTACTGAATCTCCAGCCCTTTTATGAATAGCATCGATGTCTTCGTTTAATCTGGTTTAGTGTGGATCACGATAAACTCGAGCAGTACTCAAGAATAGGTCGCACTAGCGTCCTATATACGGTCTCGCTTACAGATGAACCACACTTTTCCAAAATCCTACCAGTTAGCCGAAGTTGACCATTCGCCTTCCATACCAGAGTCCTCACGTGCTCGTTCCATTTCACATCGATTTGCAACTTTATGGCCAGATATTTAAATGACTGTTTCAATCAGGACACTACTAATCCTGTATTCGAATATTACGGGTTTGTTTTTCCTTCTGATCCCCTGTAACTTAATTTTTCTACATTTATAACTAACACCCATTCATCAGACGGACTAGAAACACTGTCTAAGTTATCTTGTGTCCTCCTAAATCCGCTCAACTTCGACACGTTCACGAACACCACAACATCATCAGCAAACAACCGCAGACCGCTGGCCATCCTGTCCGCCATATCATTTATTTATCGAAAGTATACGGACACCCCCAAAGCATATTTTTCATGTCAGGTGCATTGTGCTGCCACCTACTGTCAGGTACTCCATATCAGCGACCTCAGTAGTCATTAGACAAAGTGAGAGAGCAGAATGGGGCGCTCTGCGCGGTACTCACTGATTTCGAACGTGGTCAGGTGATTGGGTGTCATTTGTGTCATACGTCTGTACCCGAGATTTCCACAATCCTAAACATCCCTAGGTCCACTGTTTCCGATGTGATACTGAAGTGGAGACGTGAAGGGACACGTACAGCACAAAAGCGTATAGGCCGACCTCGTCTGTTGACTGACAGAGAACGCCGACAGTTGAAGACGGTCGTAATGTGTAATAGACATCTATCCAGACCATTACACAGTAAAATTCTGAGGCAGGGGTGTTATGGTGCAGTCGTGGTTTTCATGGAGGGGGCTTGCATCCCTTGTTGTTTTGCTTGGCACTATCATATCACGGGCCTACATTGATGTTTTAAGCACCTTCTTGCTTTCCACTGTTGAAGTGCAATTTCGGGGATGGCGATTGCGTCTTTCAACACGTCCGTGATCCTGTTCATAATGCACGGCCTATGGTTACATGACAATAATATCCCTGGAATGGACTGGCCTTCACCGAGTCCTGACCTGAATCCTATAGAACGCCTCTGGGATGTTTTTTGTTGTGGTTGGCAGGAGAGCCAACCGTGTTGGTAAAGGAGGCCGAAATGCACGCGTTTTAGGTCACGCAGGCTGGCGTGAGGTCTGGAACATGACAAGGGAATTAGAATTGAGAAAAACGGACGTTGCTGGTGGAATACTTAACTTTAATCCATTCATGGAGAACGTCGCTCTTTATGGTACATGATTCACAATATCAATAGTACGGATACTGGCGCCTTGCTAGGTCGTAGCAAATTACGTAGCTGAAGGCTATGCTAACTATCGTCTCGGCAAATGAGAGCGTAGAAGTCAGTGAACCATCGCCAGCAAAGTCGGCTGTACAATTGGGGACGAGTGCTAGGAAGTCTCTCTAGACTTGCCGTGTGGCGGCGCTCGGTCTGCAATCACTGATTAGTGGCGACACGCGGGTCCGACGTATACTAACGGACCGCGGCCGATTTAAAGGCTACCACCTAGCAAGTGTGGTGTCTGGTGGTGACACCACATTTTTAAACTCCTACTTCGTACCAGGCCTCACTGACCGACATCGACACCTCTCCACAGTGCAGCACCCCGTGAAGAATGGGTGCCTTTTCACAAGGAACCTTCCAGCTGAATTTCTAGCATTAGCGATGAAGGGCGCCTCGAACTTCTAAATCATTTTCAGCCAGGCGTCCGGATACTTTTGATCAGATAGTGTGTATATTAAAGAATAGCGGTCCTGTCACACTTCCCTGGGGCACTCCTGACGATACCCTTGTCTTTGATGAATATTCGTCGTCGAGCATACTGGGTTCTGTTATTTAAAAAGTGTTTGAGTCACACATCTGGGAGCATATTCCATATGCGCGTAGTTTCATTGATAGTCTGCAGTAGGGCACCGTGTCAAAAGCTTTTCGGAAGTCTAGAAGCATGGAATCTACCTGTAGTCCTTCATCCATGGTTCCCATGTTCATGAGAGAAAATGGCATGCTGAGTTTCGCAAGAGCGATGCTTTCTAAAACCGTGCTGATTCGTGGACGTCTTAAGGATGTTTATGATATTCGAAATGAGAATAAGTTCAAGAATTTTGAAGCAAATCGATATTAAGTATATTGGTCTAATTATGGGGGTCAGGTCTTTTACCGTTATTAAATAGAAGAGTTAGCTGTCCTTCTTTTCCAGCCTGTTGGGACTTTGCGTTGGGAAAAAGATTCGCCATTAAATTAAGCTAAGTAAGGAGCAAATGTCGCAGAACACGTTTTGTAAAACGGAATTGGGATTCCATCTGAAAATGGCGACTTATTTGTTTTCAACACGTTCACTTCCTTGTCTACGCCAGGAATACCTGTTACTAAGCCCTCCATACGGGTGTCTGTACGACCGTCAACCGGGGATATTTTTGTACGATTATACTGCGTGAACGATTTCTGTAGCGCAAGTCTTAAAACGTCGTCTTTCGTTTCATTTCCTGCTAGTGCCTCACCAGACAGGTCAAGGAGTAGCTCCACACGATCAAACAATTCGGAAGATTCACCAGCACCTAAATCCTAAACTAGTTTCGCCGGAAAGGGATTCGAGCTGCCCTCCTTCTAAGAGCGAATCCAGTGTCTCGGTACAGCAGTCCGCCTTTCTAGGTGGACCGGCGCGAATAGACAGGAGTGCAGTGCTGTGGCGCTCGTGGCGTTTCGGCAGGGCTGCGGGTCTCCATCGTCATGCGTCAGCCAGCCCGCGCCTAACGCGTTCCTGAGTGCTTTCTGATGGCCGCTGTCCCACCACGTCACGTCCTATCAGATGCCGCCCTGCGCCTACCACGGAACACAGCTGCCCTTTCCCCGGAGTCGACGACTTCCTCCGAGGGGATAGTGGCCCTGCTGGCGTTTTATGAACACTGTTTCAGTCTCCAACCACACTGCCAGCCTACGAATACTACTTCTGTTTCCGTGCCAAGATATGCAATGTCGTAATGGCTGAAGCAGTTTTCTGAAGGTTTCAGTTCTTCGTGTCAGACCATGTGGACGACAGCTAACCGGTCAAGGGAGAAGCCATGCAGTACACAGAAAGCTGATTCGGAAATTAGGCAATGAAAACGGAAGAAAAATGTAAAAAAAAGGTACTCAATTGGGAGTAGAAGTTGCGTTATGGCGGTTCCATACAAAACAGACAGTAATAACAGTTTCGTGTCGTTCAATGAGTCCTTCTATTGGACGCCATTTGGACGACTTGTATGCCCCTAACCTACACCAGTTAAACAACCAGGGAAAGGGGACCTACACTGTAACGTGGAAGCCGGCCGTGTGGCCAAGCGGTTCTAGGCGATTCAATCCGGAACTGCGTGACTGCTAAGGTCGCAGGTTCGATATGTGTGATGTCCTTAGGTTAGTTAGGTTTAAGTAGTTCTAAGTTCTAGGGGGCTGATGACCTCAGATGTTAAGTCCCATAGTGCTCAGAGCCATTTGAACCATTTTTGTAACTTGGAATCCGAACCACGTTTTGTTTCTGGCGATTCGTCAAATCGTTGAGAGGCGAAGGCTTGCTTAAAACGAAGGCTGAAATATCCTTGGTCCGACAGTGATTCGATACCGCGTCCCCGCGATTTGCATGTACCGCTAATCCACCAGGTCCGACTTGAGTATGGGTAAAATTGCCATGGGTTTCGACGAGTGAGTTTTCCAGTATCAAAATATGTGATATCAGTGGCCGTATCTCTTGACTGCATTGACTTACAAGCTTAAATTATTTATCCCGTCGTGGGAACCGTAGACCTTAGCGTGTGACATAAATTTCAACTGGGTACCTCAACTCGTTGCTGAGAGAAACGGGCCTTAACACTCCGACAGAGAGACGGACAGATAACAGGGTGATCCTATAACTTTTCCATTGATATACGGAACCATAAGAATATCATGCAAATGTACATTTACAAATGAAATAATAAACTGCAGGAATCAAGTTAGTCTAATCCTTCCGGACTTAAAATCATTGTTGTTTCTACAATGTCTGCTCCTTCACATAAACAAACATGTCTGTAAGGTTGACGATCTGCAGCCCCAATTAAATTCCAGGATATTAGTCGCAACTGTTAATAATTTTGACAGCAGTTGCATTATGAACTGGAAGAATGCATATTGGTCACATATGAAAATTTATTAAGGATTGAGAGCGGTCGCCTTAAGCATAGGCCCTAGTAAAGAATTATGCCTGTTCTTACAGGTACTAGCCGTAACTTAAAGCACGTCCTCAATTAAAGGCGGGAATCTAATCCCACTAAAACTAAACAGGTAGTAGCCATAACTTCAATTCAAACGTGCTGTAATGGTAACTTGCGCCTTGGGCTACCAGATGAGAATCATTCTTAGGACTTTATAAAGGAAACCTTAGGACCACCAGTGAGAGAAGTCGGCACCAAAAACACCCCCTTTGTTCCTTCGGTACCACAAGAAGTCAACTGAATAACCATGAGACCCCCATAACAAACAACAGGGACAAGTGTAAAACATTTTCATACATCAAAGCACAATGCCAAAGATTTTTTAAAAGCACTGAAAATACACACGTCATTTATCTGCAAATTACAGCGGCAACACACAATACAAAGAAACACAACTGCGATATTACACTACTGGCCATTAAAATTGCAAAACCACGTAGATCACGTGCTACAGACATGAAATTTAACCGACAAGAAGAAGATGCTGTGGTATGCAAATTATTAGGTTTTCAGAGCATTCACACAAGGTTGGCGCCGGTGGCAACACCTATAACGTGCTGATATGAGGAAAGTTTGCAACCGATTTCTCATAGACAAACAGCAGTTGACCGACGCTGCCTGATGAAACGTTATTGTGTTGCCTCGTGTAAGGACGAGAAATGCATACCATCACGTTTCCGACTTTGATAAAGGTCTGATTGTAGCCTATCGCGATTGCGGTTTATCGTATCGCGACATTGCTGCTCGCGTTGGTCGAGATCCAATGACTGTTAGTAGATTTTGGAATCGGTGGGTTCAGGAGGGTAATACGGAACGCCGTGCTGGATCCCAACGGCCTCGCATCACTAGCAGACGAGATGACAGCCATCTTATCCGCATGGCTGTAACGGATCGTGCACCCACGTTTCGATCTCTGAGTCAACAGATGGGGACGTCTGCAAGACAACAACCATCTGCACGAACAGTTCGACGACGTTTGCAGCAGCAGGGACTATCAGCTCGGAGACCATGGCTGCGGTTACCCTTGACGCTGCATCACAGGCAGGAGCGCCTGCGATGATGTACTCAACGACGAACCTGGGTGCACGAATGGAAATACGTCATTTTTTCGGATGAATCCAGGTATTGTTTACAGCATCATGATGGTCGCATTCATGTTTGGCGACATCGCGGTGAACACATATTGATTGGTTGTATTCGTCATCGCCATACTGGCGTATCACCGGTCGTGATGGTATGGAGTGCCATTGGTTACACGTCTCGGTCACCTCTTGTTCGGATTGACGGCACTTTGAACAGTGTTACGACCCGTGTCTCTACCCTTCTTTCGATCCGTGCGAAACCCTACAATTCAGCAGGATAATGCATGACCGCATTTTGCAGGTCCTGTACGGACCCTTCTGGATGCAGAAAGTGTTCGACTGCTGCCTGGCCAGCAAATTCTCCAGATGTCTCACCAATTGAAAACGTCTGGTCAATGGTGCCCGAGCAACTGGCTCGTCACACTACGCCAGTCTCTACTCTTGATGAACTGTGGTATCGTCATGAAGCTGCATGGGCAGCTGTACCTGTACACTCCATCCAATCTCTGTTTGACTCAATGCCCAGGCGTATGAAGGCCATTGTTACGGCCAGAGGTATTTGTTCTGGGCACTGATTTCTCAGGATCTATGCATCCAAATTGCGTGAAAATGTAATCACATGCCAGTTCTAGTATAATATATTTGTCCAATGAATACCCGTTTATCATCTGCATTGCTTCTTGGTGTAGCAATCTTAATGGCTAGTAGTGCATTAAACATGCTGTCATAAGTAAATGGAGGATCAACAAGATCATCGAGAAAAAATCCAACTAGACAAATACACTGACGGAAAGAGAAGTTTGCAATAGCAAGAAAGAGGTATGCGACGTAAAGGAATTTTTGTAGGCGTGATTCTACGTTTTTGTAAGGTTACGGATATAGTTACTCTTCGAGCATAGATATCTGCACCTTACACGTGGCTGCCTAGTGCTTCAGCAGTACCAAAAGGGGAAGCCCCAGTGATCGACATTTGTGGTTTGACGCTAACCGTTAAGGGTGGCGCGGAAGGCAAGACTAATGGGGAATGGTGGCTGGAGGTCAGGTGAGGTTAGACGATACGTGCCTGTGCGCAGTGTGAAGTTCAATAGAACCATTAAATGCTGCAGTGTTCGTGGACGGGATTGAGAACTCATCAGTATTAGAGGCGAGTCTTTAGCAAAGATCGGTAGGAGTAACGGTGAGTTCAGAAAAGTGATAACAAACCAAAATAAGAGAGAACGGCAGTACGTGCGCGTAGAAAAGTTGGTAACGTGTATCGTGCCTTGTACTACAGACAATAAACCTTCCAGTTCTATAAAGTCAGTGTCTCCTTCCAAGTCCTTGTCGTATTTATTAGAACTGCGTGCGAAGATTTTTAAGAACAGGTATGGTGATTTTGATAGGGCATACATCGGTAGGCACACGGTCCCATTTTCAGTCTCCAGTCTCCAGGTGCATGTAACTTGGGAGTAAGTTGCCTACCCTAAGCCGTGCAGCATAAACATTGGTCCGATCGCCGTGGTTATATCAACACAGCTGGTTTCGCGGAGAACCTTGGTCGTGGTAGATTCGAATAATGGAACAGGCACCTTGAAGTCTGACCCGCCAAGGTAGCGGAGAGCGCTAATGCGCTGCTTCCTGGACTCGGGTAGGCGCGCCGGCCCCGGATCGAATCCGCCCGGTGGATTAACGACGAAGGGGCGATGTGCCGGCCAGCCTGGATGAGGTTTTAGGCGGTTTTCCACATCCCCCTAGGTGAATACCGGGCTGGTCCCCACGTTCCGCCTCAGTTGCACGACTCGCAGGCATTTGCAACACATTCGCACTATTCCATGGCTTACATTAGACACAGACAGCTGGAGTACACTGATTCCTTCCCAGTGGATACGGAGTGGCGGCAGGAAGGGCATCCGGCCACCCTTAACCTTACCAAGCCACATCCGATTAACCGTGGCCGACCCTGCGTAACTGCGGAACAAGGCTCAGACAAAGAAAGACATGGAAAGAGTCTAAATTATCATGTATATTCAGATTTCGCACCAGTAGCATAAGAACGGCGCTAGAAGCGCCACTATGAGGGTGCAACTTAGATTTTCTTTAATTACATTCTGTAACGTGAGATTTACTCACCATTGAGATTGGTCATACTGAGCTGATGTTAGTCAAGAATGCCTTTAAGGCGACAAAATCGCCATTATCAACACCTGATCGAATTTGAACGAAGTCTTGTAACAGGGCTATGAGAAGCTGCATGTTCCTTAAGCGACACTGCAAAGAGACATGGCAGGAATAAAGCCACTGTACATGATTGCTGATAGTGGTGGTAACGAGAATTTACGGTCGCAAGAAGACCGGGCTTCGGATGGTGAGGTGGTTCTACCGAGAGGGAAGACCGTCGTGTTCGGCGTCTGGCTGTGGCGCATCGTATAGAATCTGCAGCAGCAATTTGAGAAGCAGTTGCAACTACAGCGACACAACGAACTGTTGCAACTCTGTAAGCTCCGAGATAGACGTCCTATAACATGCGTTCCACTGATCTCAAACTACCGGCATTTGCGTCTTTAGTGGTATCAAGTGTAGTGGGGGAAAACCCACCGTGGTTCAACAACAAAGTTAGGAAACTGCTGCGAAAGCAAAGAGAGCTTCACTGCAAATTTAAACACAACCAAAACCTCTCAGACAAATAGAAACTAAACGATGTCAAAATTAGCGTAAGGAGGGCTATGTGTGAAGCGTTCAGTGAATTCGAAAGTAAAATTGTATGTACCGACTTGACAGAAAATCCTCGGAAGTTCTGGTCTTACGTTAAATCAGTAACTGGATCGAAACAGTATATTCAGACACTCTCGGATGATAATGGCATTGAAACAGAGGATGACACGCGTAAAGTTGAAATACTAAACACCTTTTTCCAAAGCTGTTTCACAGAGGAAGACCGCACTGCAGTTCCTTCTCAAAATCCTCACACAAACGAAAAAATGGATGACATCGAAATAAGTGTCCAAGGAATAGAAAAGCAACTGGAATCACTCAACAGAGGAAAGTCCACTGGACCTGCCGGGATACCAATTCGATTCTACACAGAGTAAGCGAAAGAACTTGCCCCCCCTTCTAACAGCCGCGTACCGCAAGTCTCTAGAGAAACGGAAGGTTCCAAATGATTGGAAAAGAGCACAGGTAGTCCCAGTCTTCAAGAAGAGTCGTCGAGCAGATGCGCAAAACTATAGTCCTATATCTCTGACATCGATTTGTTGTAGAATTTTAGAACATGTTTTTTGCTCGCGTATCATGTCATTTCTGGAAACCCAGAATCTACTTTGTAGGAATCAACATGGATTCGGGAAACAGCTATCGTTTAAGACCCAACTCGCTTTATTTGTTCACGAGACCCAGAAAATATTAGATGCAAGCTCCTGGGTAGATGCTATTTTCCTTGACTTCCGGAATGCCTTCGATACAGTTCCGCACTGTCGCCTGATAAACAAAGTAAGAGCCTACGGAATATCACACCAGCTGTGTGGCTGGATTGAAGATTTTTTAGCAAACAGAACACAGCATGTTGTTCTCAATGGAGAGACGTCTCCAGAAGTTAAAGTAACCTCTGGCGTACCACAGGGGAGTGTTATGGGGCAATTGCTTTCCAAAATATATATAAATGACCTAGTAGATAGTGTCGGAAGTTCCATGCGGCTTTTCGCGGATGATGCTGTAATATACAGAGAATTTCCAGCATTATAAAATTGCAGCGAAATGCAGGAAGATCCGCAGCGGATAGGCACTTGGTGCAGGGAGTGGCAACTGACCCTTAACATAGACAAATGTAATGTGTTGCGAATACATAGAAAGAAGGATCATTTATTGAATGATTATATGATAGCGGAACAAACAGTGGTAGAAGTTACTTCTGTAAAATATCTGGGACTATGCGTACGGAACGATTTGAAGTGGAATGATCATATAAAATTAATTGTTGGTAAGGTGGGTGCCAGGTTTAGATTCATTGGGAGAGTCCTTAGAATATGTAGTCCATCGACAAAGGAGGTGGCTTACAAAACACTCGTTCGACCTATACTCGAGTATTGCTCATCAGTGTTGGATCTGTACCAGGTCGGGTTGACAGAGGAGATAGAGAAGATCCAAAGAAGAGCGGCGCGTTTCGTCACAGGGTTATTTGGTAAGCGTGATAGAGTTACGGAGATGTTTAGCAAACTCAAGTGGCAGACTCTGCAAGAGAGGAGCTCTGCATCGCGGTGTATCTTGCTGTTCAGGTTTCGAGAGGGTGCGTTTCTGGATGAGGTATCGAATATATTGCTTCCCCCTACTTATACCTCCCGAGGAGATCACGAATGTAAAATTAGAGAGACTCGAGGGAGGCTTTCCGGCAGTCGTTCTTCCCGCGCACCATACGCGACTGGAACAGGAAAGGGAGGAATGACGGTGGCTCGTAAAATGCTCTCCGCCACACACCGTTGGGTGGCTTGCGGAGTATGAATGTAGATGTAAATGTAGATGTAGATGTTGAAGCGAAAGCTCACGGTAGGGTAGGGTGGAGGTCTGTTGTGTTTTCTGATGAAAGCTGGTTCTCTCTCGGTGCCAATGATGGCCGTATGTTGGTTAGGATGAGGCGACTCGAGGTCCTTCAGTCAACCTGTCTGCAGGCTACACACACTGGACGTACACCTGGTGTTACGGTCGGGGCTGCGATTTCGTACGACAGCAGGAGCACTCTCGCATGCATACTGACTGGAAATTTGTGAGTCAGTCTGGTGATTCGTGCTGTTGCGCAGCTATGAACCGTATTTCAGGGTGTCTTTTCCAACAGGATAACGCTCCCCTGCATACCGCTCTTATAACCCAACATGCTTTACAGAGTGTCGATGTGCTGCCTTGGCCTGCTCGATCACCATATCTGCCTGTAATCGGGCACACGTGGGACTTCATCGGATGACACCTCCAGCATCATCCACAAACAAGATTAGCCGTCTCTGCATTGACCGACCAAGTGCAACAGGTATGGAACTCCGTCCCACAAACTGACATCCGGCAACCTCTACAACACAATGCATGCACATTTGCATGCTTGCATTCAATATTCTGGCTGTTACACCTGTCAATGGTGTACCAGCATTTTACATTAGCAATGGCTTACTTCGCTCTTGCATTAACCTATGATTTTGCTATGTTAAGCGCTTAAATATGTTACATAGAGAAATTTATTCCTGAAATTTCATTACTTTACGTTAATTACTTTTTGAAGTTTCGATTTTTTTTCCGTCAGTGTAAATTTCATCTTTATACTTGTACTTGTTCCTGAGGAAAATGAGCCTTTACAGACGGCTGTATCTTTAGAGTGCATTGACTTAGAAGCTTAAATTTTTTAACGACCAAGGACCGTAGACCTTAATATTTGTCTGACATTTTAACTTGATACCATTACCAGTGCCTGTGATCAAATAGGTCATGTTTTGGACTCATTTTCTACACAGGAGCAAACCTAAGCTAACCAAACATAACCTCACTGGTCTGTGTAGCACGTGAGATACTGTCAAAAACATTGTCTTTCGCCCGTATTGTTCAGCCTACATATCCAAGTACCAAAGTTGGAAATAAAGGCTCAAGAGTGGAATTGAGGTTCAAGGTGAAAGTACAGTATATTAGTAATAAGATTTGCAGATGAGATTGATGTCTTCAGTGAAACTGAAGGAGAATTACAGAATCTGCTGAACGGAATGAATAGTCTAGAGTATCAAAATATCGATTGAGAGTAAATCGAAGAAAGACGAAAATAATGAGAAGTAGCAGAAATGAGAAGAGCTAGAAACTTAACATTTGGGTTGATGTTCACGAAGTAGATGAAGTTCGTGAATTCTGCTACGTAGGCAGTGAAATAACCCATGATGGACGGAGCAAGGACGATAACAAAAGCAGACTAGCACTGGTGAAAAGGGAATTCTTGGCCAAGACAACTGTCCGAGTCTCAAACACAGGCCTTAATTTACGGAAGAAATTTCTGAGAATGTCCGTTTGGAGCACAGCATTGTATGCAAGTGAAACATGGACTGTACGAAAACTGAAACAGAAGAGAATCGAAGCACTTGAGATATGGTGCTACAGAAGAACATTCAAAATCGGCGAGGAAAGGAATTGTGGGAAACACTGACAAGAAGGACAGAATTGTAGGATATCTGTAAAGACATCAACGGATAACTTCGACGGTATTAGAAGGAGCTGTAGAGGATAAAAACCGTAGAGGAAGACAGATTGGAATACATCCAGCAGATAATTGAGGATATACCTTGCAAATGCTACTCTGAGTGAAGAGTTTGGCACAGGAGAAGAATTTGTGTAGGTCCGCATTATACCAGTCAGAAGAATAAAATAAAAGGAGCTGCATCAGGAAATGTTGCATAATTGCGCAATATTATTGACCGTTTAGGGGTCACAGACGCATAACACGGAAGGATCACTCAATGGTACCAGCGCCCATACCGTTAGGTGAATTTCGTAGTACAGATATAAGCATACAAGCAGATGTAGACGCCGCTTGTATAATGTTCGGCATAGCAATTTCTGAGTAGGCCCTGTTGTTCGCCGCCAATGTACTCGTACCAAGTCGCAAGAGGAGAGACGAGAGGGGAGAGAGAGAGAGAGAGAGAGAGAAAGAGAGAAGGGGGGGGGGAGGCGAGAAAACGAGACAATAGATTCAGAGAAGTGCTACACGACTCGTTACGGATGTCTATAGTCGACCAGAGAGTGTCACTAATATCGCAGTACAGACCTTGTGTGTCGCTGAGTCGCTGAAAACCTTTCTCACCAAAGCAGTTGAGGAAGAAAAAAGGAAGGAATTTTGGGTTTAATTTCCCTTCGACATCAAGATTTTTAGGGCACGAGCTCGAACTGTGTCAAGGGGGGGGGGGAGGGGGATGGAAATCGGCCATGCCCTTTCAAAGGAACCATGACGATATTTGCCTGGAGAGATTCAGGCGAATCAAGGAAAACTTAAATCTGGATGGCCGGACGCGGGTTTGAACCGCCGTACTCCCGAACGGGAGTCTAGCGTGCGTAGATGGAGATATGCCTCTCTACTAAAGTATGCTGCATCAAGGATCTATTCTGCAGCAGACTGCAAAAATAGAAGCTCTCAAAATTAATCGCTAAAAGGGTAGCATTTAAGGGCGAAAACGATATTTGTACATTTTACCAATTCTCATAACTGAAGAACTTAATTTCACTAATGGAGTGAACAATTCAGTACGTCACCTAAAATAAACACATGGTTCGGTCGATGCACGAGAAGCTGCAGTCAGCTTTCTGTCGGCGCTCAACGCACGCATGCAGACCTCTGCATAGTCCCATAATTTAACATGTTCTGTGTGCTTAACACACAATGATGCCTCTGGTTTCCTGAAGTGAGGTTGTACCGATACCTGGTGATGACACTGAATAAAGATAACATTTAGATTTGCTGAAATATTTTTGACTGTACTCAAAGATTTTGATAGCTGCATGCGGAAAGAAAAAAGGAACTGAAATTAGTTCAAGAATAATGTCACTAAAGACGGCATACAAAATGTATAATAATAACCAAATTTGTAATTGTAAAGAAAAGATATTGTACAAGAATAAAGAAATCGCTATTAAGTTTCTCTTGTCGTGGAATGCATAAAACGGCCGCCCATTGAACGTTTTAAGTCCGTAATAATTTAATTATTGTTAAAATATATTATAGAAAGAGTTATTAGTGTTTCATTTTACTAGACAGTTCTTTCCCATGCAGGAAGTATTTACTCTTCTAATTTTCAGTGACTGCAGCATCGCGGAAAAGTCGCACCAATACAAGTCATTGTTAGCCCCCATTACCAGCTGTAACATTTCTTTTAATGTTGTTACAGCTTTTCTCACACGTAAGCGCCTGAGAGTGTATACATAATTTCTCTTTGACAGGCCGTGTATAAATATATAAGAAACTTTAAGTTACTTGCAGTATTAATCGTAATTTGTGGACTATTAGCTCACTGATTCAAATAGACAGCTTCACGGTGATCGATTACCATTTCCAAGATAGTGTTTTGAGATAAAACACACAAATGACTTAGGTTTCCTATAATATTTCGCCACGTGACACCCACGAAAAATAATATTTTCTCATCAAACAACTTATGGGAATTCAGCCAGGTAATATTTAATGCGACCGCCGATATTTCGGCGAGAGTACACCCCGCATTTTTCAAGCTACAAACTGCAACGGACAGGCGATGTATAGGCAAATTTAAAACCTCTCTTCTTGGAGTAATTCAGGAAAGATAACACACACACACACACACACACACACACACACACACACACACACACACACACACCACACACACACAATGAACACTAGTGGCACCAAAGATGAAGAGAGTCAGAGGCATCGATTGTGAAAGACTACGAACTAGCAGGTGAGGTAACATTGACTCTGTCCCTCTGTTTTTTGACAAGGGAGAGAGCACTATTCCAACCAGAGTTTAAACAAAAAACTCCATCACTTTTTACAACGTTGCTCGGTATTTTAATCTCAACTGCCTCTTTAATAACACTGTCCCATTCCTACCTAAGGCAAAAAGGCAGTAAGGTGTCGACTCAGTATTACCATCAATCACCCGATGCACAGTTGGTCGATAGCGCAACGCACGTTCAATCTGTCTTTCACTATAACCATTTTGACGACACGTACCGTCAAGATGTGACGGTTCAGCTGGCAAAGTCTCAGTGTCGAAAATGACGTGCCCTGTGTACCAAGGTGCAATGCACAGAGGATACAATGTTTATTATCTGACTCAGCGTATCGCAGAATCGATGCTGACCCCACGATAAGTGTTCAGAGAAAGACCAACAGCCTCCTGAAGAAAAGTGGTTTATCGCAGGACACCACAAGGGTCTTAACATCTACAGGTTATATGACCTTCCGGAGATACACAAGGAAGGGGTTCCTTTCCGTCCTATAGGGAGTAATATCGGCTCTGCGACATATCGTGAAGCCAAGCATCTTGCTTCTCTGTTGAGACCACAAGTTGGTCGGTGCAAAAATCATATCCTGATAGCTGATTTCTTACGTCGTTTGGAGGGGCTGCGGTTGAATGACTCTAAAATTTTAGTAAGTTTTGATGTGGCCTCTCTTTTCACTCATGTTCCTCTGTCTGATTCGTTGCCGTTAATTAAGGTTGGATTTGGTTCAAATGGCTCTGAGCACTATGCCACTTAACTTAGTCGCCTATAACTTAGAGCTAATTAAACCTAAATAACCTAAGGACATCACACACGTTCATGCCCGAGGCAGGATTCGAACCTGCGACCGTAGCGGTCGCTTGGTTCCAGACTGTAGCGCCTAGAACCGCACGGCCACTCCGGCCGGCGTTGGGTTTGGTGCTGAATTAACTAATCTACTTCGGCATGTGTTGACATCCACTTTCCTTTTATTCAATGACCAGTATTACGGTCAGACAGATGGTGTTGCGATGGGAAGTCCGTTGTCTACTGTGACCGCAAATTTGTTTACGGAAGACTTCGAGGACGTGCATTGTAGTCGGCGCCTCTGAAGCCTGCCTGTTTCTTCAGATATATTGATGATACTCATTGTTTGGCCTCATGGTAGGGAGAATTTGAATTCTTTTTTAGAGCATCTGAACTCGATCCACCCGAGGATGGTTGCCTTCCCTTCCTTGACGGCTTCGTTAGGAGAAAGGATGATGGCTCATTGGGACATACAATCTACAAGAAGCATACTCACACCGACTTGTATTTACAGGCTAACAGTTATCACCACCTGGCTCAGCGTGAAGGGGTACTTCGTACCTTGGTACACAAGGCACATGTCATTTCTGACACTGAGACTTTGCCAGCTGAGCTGTCCCATCTTGAAGCTACGTGTCGTCAAAATGGTTATAGTGAAAGACAGATTGAACGTGCGTTGCGCTATCGACCAACTGTGCATCGGGTGATTGATGATAATACTGAGTCGACATCTAAGTCTACTGCCTTTTTGCCTTACGTAGGAAGGGGATAGTTTTACTAAGGAAGCAGTTGAGATTAAAACAACGAGCAACCTTGTAAACAAGAGGGCGGTTTTTGTTTCATCTCTACTTGGAATCCTGCTCTCTCTCCCTTGTCAATAAACACAGGGACAGATTCAATGTTACCTCACCTACTAGTTCGTAGTCTTTCATCATCGATACCTCTGACACTGGTCATCTTTGGTGGCACTAGTGTTCATTGTGCGTGTGTGTTATCTTTCCTGAATGACTCCAAGAACAGAGTTTTCAATTTGCTTATACATCGTCTGTCCGTTACAGTTTGTGCCTTGAAAATTGCGGGGTGTACTCCCGCCGAGATATCGGCTGTCGCTGTGAATATTACCTGGTTAAATTCCCGTAAGTTGTTTGAAAATTGTATACGCAAGGAGAAACTCAGAACTGATATTTTCTCATGTTTAAGCCTATCAAAGATACCTTGAGACGTTTAGCTTTTCGATGGATCACTTGTAACACTTTAAGGCGCCTCGCGCAACCTATCCGTTGCAAGGCTGTACCCCGTTATTGAACACAAAAGTTATTTTAATTTATGAATCAGAGCAGATTTCAGTATATTATTCCCCATTAATAACTGGAAATCTGTCCTTTTTTGTACTATATGTTTCACTACTGTACTTCTCAGTATAACTTCCCCCCTTTAGGCTAATTGGCATACAGACCAATACATTTAGGCACCAGTACAAGGTGACAGCAAGCACTTGAAATGGGGCATTTTGCAGTTTGCGGAAATGCCTTGCAGCGTCATTGTTGATGTTGTTGTTGTTGTCTTCAGCCCGAAGACTGATTATATCTACCTCTTCATGCTAGACTATCCTCTGCAAAGCCTATGCATTTCTGCATAACTACTGCAACCTACATCTATTTGAACCAACTTTTTGTATTCAAGTCTTGATCTAACAAACTTTGCTCCATAACCAAAACTGACTATTACTTAATGTTTCAACATGTCTGTCAAATGATCCTTTCCTTTAGTCACGTTTTCCCCAGTTCCATTCATCACTTCCTCATTTATTATTCGATCTACACATCTAATCTTCAACATCCTTTTCTAGCACCATATATCCAAATCTGTTTTCCTCTTGTCAGAATTGCTTTTCATCCACGTTCAACTTCTGTTCAAGTCTATGTTGGTCCTGTCGTGCAATTAACCACAAACCACAGCATTCTGGAGACGAAAATATTATTTTGAGATTCCATATGTCATAAGACAAATATTTCACACTCAAACAAAACAAATGTCACCCAGAGCTCTTACTCTGTGCACTTTAAAATGTCATTTTTTTGTCAAAGAAAAGTAAAGTTAACAAAGGAAAAAGTTATTTGCAGAACTGTAGTTTATAAGCATAAACATAAGCCTTCACCTATACTTCAGACAAATACTTACAGAAAAATCTTCCTAGGAGTTAAATTAATATCCAATCCTAATAATTTCTTAATTTTTTGTTTAATTGTCTCTATCGGAAAGTTGTTTGAAAAGAGTTAGTGGTTTCGGCTATAAAAATGCAATCTTCAGAATCTCTTATTCTGTTGCGTTTCAACAAGTCATAACCATATAACAAATATGAACAAACAATTATTATTATGTGATTATGACTTGTAGCAGTGCAAGAGAATGAGAGATACTGAAGATGGCTGTTCTATAGCCGAATCGGTAATTTTGTTCAAAAAATTTAGCGGTCTAGACAGTTAAATAAGGCATTATGTACTGTCATTTTATGTGAAATTCTATTTAATAAATCTTTTTAAGAGACGCTGTCCTTTACATTGCTATTTTGCGTTTTATGTCCTCTCCACTTCAGCCATCATATGTTTTCTGCCCGGACATTAGCTAAATCCTTCTGATATTTTTAGAGTCTCTCTTCCTAATCTAATTCCCTCAGCATCACCTCATTTAATTCTACTATATTCTGTTACCCTCATTTTGATTTTGTTGATGTTCCTCTTATATCCTCTTTTCAAGACACTGTCCATTCCGT
The DNA here is from genome assembly GCF_023897955.1 of Schistocerca gregaria. Classification (NCBI taxonomy): domain Eukaryota; kingdom Metazoa; phylum Arthropoda; class Insecta; order Orthoptera; family Acrididae; genus Schistocerca; species Schistocerca gregaria. The sequence continues at coordinate 184,773,774 of NC_064929.1, forward strand.
TCAGCTGCTCTTCTAAGTCCTTTCCTATCTCTGACAGAATTACAAGGTGGTCTGCAAACCTCAAAGTTTTTATTTCTTCTCCCTGAACTTTAATTTCTTCTCCAATTATTTCTTTGGTTTCCTTAACATCGGGATAGGCTGCAACACTGTTTCAATCCCTTCTCAACCATTGCATCCCTCTCATGCACTTTGACTCTTATAACTGCCAGGTGATTTCTGTACAAATTTTAAATAGGCTTTCGCTCCCTATATTTTACCTCTGCTACCTCCAGACCTTCAAATTGCCTTACAGTAGTGATAAAAAACAGTTTAGCCGACAGCTGGTCCACTTGTTTGTTTTCCAGTTATTCCTGCTGCTTTTCAGTTTGCATCTTTCCATCACTAGTCAACAGTTCGTGGTATGCAGGTCAGAGTAGTTGCTTCTAGGTCGCAGAGTCTCGTGTTTGATTCTCAGCTGGACCGGAGATGTTCTCGGCTCGGGGAATGTGTGTCTGTATTGTTGTTATCATTTCGTCTCACCCTGATCAGGAAGACCAGCAAGTCGCCCCGTTGGCGTAAAATAAAAAGACTTGCACAAGCGGTCTGAATTAGCTTTTGAAAGAAAAAATTGTTAAAAAGAGGAAAACACGATTCCGCATTGGACGAGATTCTTCGAATACAGGACTGGACGATGCGTAGGTTCACGGTATCAAAACAATATCCGCTGATTCCGAATGTTTATAGGGTTTAGGAACACGTCGAAAATAGACTTCACTCAGTATTGAAATAAATGGCGTTATTACCTTATTTCACAACGAAGATGAATCATATTCCGAAAATTTTTCAGCATCATTCACAAATCCCCTTGTTTCCACTAATATTATTGCTGTATCTTTAAGTGAGGACTTTGTAATTATCGTGGATTTGAATAATGATGGCTTTCAACAATACCGCAATCACGTGGAAGACGGTATCTGTTAAACAGGTGTTCTTTCCAGCACAGTTAAGACCAAAGTAATTATACATTTTAGATTAACAGTTCATGTAGGACAGTTGCGACCACGGCGTGCCAAAATTCACTCATGCAGCGTGAGTGTGCCATTGGCTAGCAAATGCCCGGCCTGTCACTCGTCTTTGCTCGGTGCTGCTCAGAAGTACCCGCAGTAGCGCGACGTTCTACGTAGCACTGCGGTGAGGCGTTTTGCGGTCGGCACAACTCTCTGTGTACGGCAGAGTCGTGTTTTCAGCGATGCTTACGTTTCACTGTTTGTTCGTGATATTAATGACGTTCCAAGCTCCAGTGGCTGTTAGCACAAAAAGAGGTAGTCTAGCGATCTATCGTCTCAATACTTTAAAATGAATGGCGATGACGGAAGAGGAGGATGGTTCTCAATTCGCATAAAGGACGGGGAACTGCTTATTTGCTACAAAACAAGATTATAATACCATGCAGAAAGAATTTAAACTTTTAGATGATAATCATAAGTGATCTTATAACATTCTAATGCCCATACCTTTTTTATAAAATACAAACTGTTTGGTCTGAGGTGTCCTGCTACGAATATCCATCCTGTGCCAACCCCTTCATCTCAGCGTCACACTTGAATCAAAGTTTCTCGATTATTTGTTGAAGATATTCCAATTTTTGTGTCCCGCTACAGTTTTTACCGTCTGCAACTCCATAAAGTACCATCGAAATTATTATCTGATGTTTGATCATATACCCTATCATCCTGCCCATCATGTTGTCAATGTGTTCATAAAGTGCATAAACCTGAGGTTCCGTTGAGGCAATTGTCAGGGCTATAGGCGGACCAACACACGAGTTAGCTAGACACCTTGCCTCAATGCTGCAACCTTATGTTGGTACGACGGACAGTCATATTAAAAATTCAGCTAATTTCATTGACAAGTTAAAGGAAACGAGCGTGGGCCTGGATGATGTCCTCGTCAGTTTTGACGTTGTGTCGTTATTTACCATGATTCCGGTAAACGAAGCTATCTTATGCATAGCGGATATTTTTCCTACCGATATTGTGGCATTATTCCGACACTGCCTCACCACAACCTACTTTCAATACAATAATAACTTTTATGAACAAATCGACAGGGTGGCTACGGGTAGTCCTCTTAGTCTGCTGGCCGGCCGGTATGGCCGAGCGGTTCTAGGCACTACAGTCTGGAACGACGTGACCGCTACGGTCGCAGGTTCGAATCCTGCCCCGGGCATGGATGTGTGTGATGTCCTTAGGTTGGTTAGGTTTAAGTAGTTCTAAGTTCTAGGGGCCTGATGACCTCAGAAGTTAAGTCCCATAGTGCTCAGAGCCCTTAGTCTGCTGTGGCTAACTTATTTATGGAGATTTTTGAACAACGGGCGTTGCAGACTGCCAGTAAGAGACCAGCCAGATGATATCGCTATGTCGATGACATGTTTGTAGTATGGACACACGGAGCAGAGGAGTTGGATGCTTTCCTGACACATTTAAACAGCATTAATCGGAAAACCCAATTTACTATGGAGACGGAAAGGAATGGGCAATTGAATTTCCTGGATGTGTCTGTGATTAAACGACGGGACGGAACGTTAGGTCATAAGGTGTATAGAAAGGCCACACATACTGATCGTTACCTACATAAAGATTCAAACCACCACCCTAGGCAAAAAAGATGTGTAATGAAAACCTTGGTAAACAGGGCGTACAAAATTTGTGAACCTGTTTCTTTAAAAGATGAGATTGAACATCTACTGTCAACTTTCGTGAAGAATGGCTATTCTAGGCTATTGTAGGCAGAGAATCAGGAGTAACGACGAACAACAGTCACCGAAGGGAAAAGTTTTTCTTCCGTTCATTAGTAAGGTCACAGATCGCATTAGGAAAGTTTTAAGCAAGTATGGGGTGGAAACTTTTTTCAGACCCACCAGGAAAACAAAAGAATTTTTAAGATCGGCAAAAGATGCTCGACACCCTTTGGCTACACCGGGAGTATATAAAATTCCTTGTAGTTGTGGACAGGTTTATATCGGTACCACAAAGAGAAGTGTGAACACACGTCTTGTTGAACATAAGAGGAATTTCAGCCTGGGTCACCCGGATAAATCGGTCGTAGTGGAACATGTTTACCAGGAAGGTGCTCACGAAATAAAATTCAGCGAGACGAGCGTCATATCAAAAACCTCGCATTATTATGCACGCTTTTGTAGAGAGACTATCGAGACTGATAAACACCGTAATAATTTCAACAGGAAAGACGAAGGTGTTAAACTGGATAAAATTTGGATGTCAGCGTTGCACCACAAGCGTGACGATCGATTACTTTCAATCGAGAATGTTGGCACTACCAGAGACAATCTTATAGCCGACGCCACGCGATCGACAGTGGCGCCCTCTGTACTGCCTATATAATCAGCGCTTCCTCGAGTTCTCTTCGCAGTTCGCCTCTGTATCTCCGAGGATGTGTCCCGCAGTCGGAGACGAAACGTCAGGGGAGAGTTTTATACTTCAACCACGGCCTATCAGCCTGGAAGTTTTAAGTGAAGAGAATGTGTTCACATGTTCTTCTCCTTACAAAGTCTGCAGAGAACTCATTTCTTATCACTCTCCTACGGTGATGGTTTTACTCCCATACAATGCTGTGTCCGAAAACGTTAATTCTCAGGAATTTCTTTATCAAATTACAATTAATATTTGGCACTGTAAGATTCCTTCTGACCAGAAATGCTCTCTTTACCTGTGCCAGTCTGCTTTTTATGATCTCCTTGCTTCGTTCGTCATGGATTTTTTGCTTCCAAGGGATCAGAGTTCGTTAACGTCTTCTACTTTGTGAGCCCCAATTTTGATGTCAACTCTTAAACTAATCTCACTCTTTACTGATAGAGACACCGATTTAGAATGTCAATCAACTGAACCGAAAAGCTAACGTTGTGGAATATGTTCTTGAATGTTTATTACCGCTGCACAAATTGTGGACGTCACAATCTGATTTTAAATCACGTTATCGTGTTGTTCTCGAAACTACCATTCTACAAAAGGTTGATTCAGTTATACAGATAATATAGTCACTCGTATCTTGCAGACTGGAGAGTTGTGGTCTTTTACGCTTTCATCGAGAAAGTATTCACGTCTTGCCTCTTATCTCGAGCAGGAGTTCGTCCCTCAAGCAAGCCCTGTAGGTTCCACGGTAGTCTCAGTTCGTTTCCGATAAGCCGTGCGCCTGGTATTTCTCTCCGTCTCCTTTCTGCCCCTTCCTTTAACGATACCTCATCGCATACCCCTGGGGCAGCTCAACGGTTTGTCGGTCTTTTCAGAATGTCCCACAAGAGTCGCGCTACTCAAGTATTCACGAGGCAATCTGGATGCATCCACGGTACACACACAGACACGTACAGACCGGGCGCGGGCAGGGGCGACGTAGACTCGCCCGCGCAGCTGTACCGCGTGTCTGCCTACCAGGCCAGGCGACATTGTGGACACACGGGCCCTGCGGCGCGAGAACCGCGGCGGAGGCTCTACCGTCGCCGCAGTGTTTTCATTCGGAGACAGTAATGGCTGCAAAATATTTGGGTTCTCTGCACACCGTGCAGCACCGCGCCAGCACCTAATTAGCTGGCTCCTTTGCGGGTTTACCCGTTTGTCGAGCCGTACTGCCTTCCATTGTGTGACTTGGCGCACACACTCTCTATGTAAGAAGGCTGTAAAATGAGTATTACTGTACTGGCCTTATGTTGTGGTATATTTTTCATGTTGTCAGAGAACCTTTCAACTTCCATACACTATGAAAAGTTTCTGCAAATATCTCTTTTCGCTTAAGAAAAAGTTTTTTGCAGTTTTTAATATTTTGTTTTATTTTCCTTATTCCTCTCTCTCTGATATGCATATATATATGAAAACACGTTATCATGAAGAATATTACTAGCTATCAACCATACTTATAAATCAAGATATACTGAACTTTTAAATGAATAATTTTGAATAATTATATAACTAAATGACAATGACAGCAGTAATAATAGTAATAATAATAATAATAATAATAATAATAATAATAATAAATATAATAAGTCCTTTCTGGCTCTGCCTTGCTCTGAACTCACTATCCAACATCCTAAATAATACAAATTATGGACACAATATTACTGGAACATACCAACACAAAATCACACATTTGCTATACATGGATGATTTAAAACTACTGGCAGCAACAAATAAACAACTCAACCAATTACTAAAGATAACAGAAGTATTCAGAAATGATATAAATACGGCTTTTGGAACAGACAAATGTAAGAAAATTAGCATAGTCAAGGGAAAACACACTAAACAATAAGATTACATATTGGATAACCACAGCGACTGCATTGAAGCGATGGAAAAAAACAGATGCCTATAGATACCTAGGCTACAGGCAAAAAATAGGAATAGATGATATAAATATTAAAGAAGAACTAAAAGAAAAATATAGACAAAGACTAACAAAAATACTGAAAACAGAATTGACAGCAAGAACAAGACAAAAGCTATAAATACCTATACTCATTTGGAGTAGTGAAATGGAGTAACACAGGCCTAGAAGCACTCAATACACCTACACGATCACAATGCCACAAATATAGAATACATCACATACATTCAGCAACAGAAAGATTCATATTAAGCAGAAAGGAAGGAGGAAGTGGATTTATCGACATAAAAAACCTACATTATGGACAGGTACACAATTTAAGAAAATTCTTTATAGAACGAGCGGAAACTACCAAAATACACAAAGCAATCACTCATATAAATACATCGGCTACACCACTGCAATTTCATAACCACTTCTACAACCTTTTAGATCACATGACATCAACAGATACGAAGAAAGTAAATTGGAAAAAGAAAACACTACATGGCAAGCACCCATATCATCTAACACAGCCACACATCGATCAAGACACATCCAACACATGGCTAAGAAAAGGCAATATATACAGTGAAACGGAAGGATTCATGATTGCAATACAGGATCAAACAATAAACACCAGATATTAAAGCAAGCATATTATTAAAGATCCCAATACCACAACAGATAAATGCAGACTTTGCAAACAACAAATAGAAACAGTACATCACATCACAAGCGGATGTACAATACTAGCAAATACAGAATACCCCAGAAGACTTGAGAATGTAGCAAAAATAATACATCAACAGCTTGCCATACAACATAAACTACTAAAACAACACGTTCCCACATACAAGTGTGCACCACAAAATTTACTGGAGAATGATGAATAAAAATTATACTGGAATAGAACCATTATAACAGATAAAACAACACCACATAACAAACCTGACATCATACTCACCAATAAAAAGAAGAAATTAACACAACTAATCGAAAAATCCATACCTAATACAACAAAAAACAGACGGAAACAGGAGAAAAATTTGAAAAATACAACCAACTGGCTGAGGAAGTCAAGGACATGTGGCATCAGGATAAAGCTGACATTATACCAATTGTACTATCAACTACAGGAGTCATACCACGCAATGTCTACCAGTACATCAACACAATGCAGCTACATCCAAACGTATATAGAGAACTACAGAATTCTGTAATTATTGATACATGTTAAATTACCCAAAAGTTCCTAAATGCAATGTAACATATACTGTAAGGTTAAAAGGAAGTGACACATGATTAAGGTCCATGTCAATTTCCATTTTTCACCAGACCTAACGTCTGAGAAAGTAAAGAAATAATAATAATAATAATAATTTAAAATAATAAAAGTACTTACTATTATTGGTTAATCGAGGATATTTCATTCAAGATAAATGAATCTCAATATACTCAAGTGCAAAATGAATAAAGTGATGTCAAAGTAGAGAATATAACAATAATAATTATAATAATAATAATACACATTGGGTGTGAGAATTTATTTATTTTTACTCAATTTAATAAGAACAGTACATCAGGAGGACCCATTCCAGTGTTGGTCTAGAATTAGTAAAAAAGTATGGAAACTCTAAAAACTCCCACAAAATATACAAAAATATTCACTTATTATCTCATCCAATGGTAATTAGCGAGATAATTTGCATATCAGTGGAGCTGTAAACTTTTGTCTATATACATCATCCTTCAAATTACAACTCAGTCTCTCAGATTCAGATTTCGACTCGATGTGAATGTTAGTACTGCTTAAACAGAGCTCCATCCTTGTCAAGCCTCACCTGCCATTCCATTTCTAATGACCACAGAAAGGAAAAACCAAGAACTGTGATTTGTATTACTTATTTCCCAAAGAACAGTTTGTATGTCTACCTCATATCTACACACAAGGAACTGGATGCTTCATTTAATGACAGAATGCAGAAAAATAAGGAAAATAGCGTCTTATATTAAATTAAACCCTGAGTTTTCCTGGGTTTCAAACCATCCAGTAGTAAAAATTAGACATGATAAAGAAATATTTCACTTAAAAATATTTCTTTACTTGAAATGCAAATTCAGTATCTTTATAATAACATTCTCTGTTGTGATCAACATCAGCGGTAGCACATTCAAATTCTCTCCACATGTTGAAATATGCCCAATGAGAATGGTGTCATGGTCTAAGCAGGAGTATAAATTAAGACTTTTTGCTGTCAATTACCTTACATTTGAAACAATCATATAAGTTTGAACAATAATGATTTGCATTCTGTTGCTCAGCACAGGAAATGCATTCAACTGATGTACAAAAGTAGTAATTTTTCCATATTAGTACCGTAATGTTATAATATATATTTCACATGACTACAACTCATTCCTTATATCACTTGTTCTGAAACAGATATAATATGTTCAATTCCTTGCTGTAAGGTCCTGACTTTTGACATTTGAAACCCTAAAACAAGGAAGGAATATAGTTAGAAGACATTCTGATGGGTGTGTCACTCTAATTTAATGTTAACAATTTTTATCATTGAGGCTGATGATGATGGCATCTTGTATGTATCAATTTTAGATAACGAAACTTTTTATTTCGTCTCAAAAATATTTTACCATCTTACTCACGTTATTAATTTTGTTATCATACTGTAAATTATGATAAGTTGCCATTTAGATAATGACAGAGAAAGAATGTAACTTGCAAGGTTTAAGAGAGTGGTTGGATTGGATAAACACATAAAATGAGGGTCACTGTTAATAATTTGTTGATCGCACAAATCTCAAAATTAACACAGATTACTGTGTAATTTCACTGATCTTTTATACTAGCTATTAAGAAAAAAAATTAATCTTGCTTGTGGATTCATACAATCTGGGAAACTGCAATAAAGCCTTTTAAATAAATAATTTTTAAAATTTAACATAAAATGTTTTCTCAGCTACTTTAGCGAAATACCATAAGCAAAATATAAAAACAGGCCTTGGTTTACAAGTTTGAACAAATAAGATTATCATGAAAATCACTCAGACCATGATTATAAAACATCCAGCCAGTAAATAATTCTACACATATAGAGATGTTAAAATTGTATTAGTGAAAAACTATAATTAGTTAGCCCCATTTTGCATGAGGGCAAGGTCCCAAACAACACCCTTGAGGCACATAGTGTCCACCACAGTGTACTGCTGTTAATGGTCGTTTCTTCGACGTTTTCAACCAGCCCTGAGGCTGTAAATGGCTGCAAATGCACACAGTCCACATCACTGCGCCCTCTCTACTGCTATTATGTCCGACATGAATCTGCAGCATCGTGACTGATTGAAAACGGTAGAGAAGTAACCAATAAAAACTGTGCACTGCAGTGAAAATGGTGCATCACAGAAACACTCATTGTGTGGACCAATATTTACGAAGAACGGAAGATGGTACAATAACCAACTGAAAGATAGTATGCAAGTTGCAAATAGAGGAACAGATGTGCAACGAAGTCCAAAAGCAAAGCTGTGCTATATTGGCTAAATTTCCTGGCGGCTGTTCACATCCTTGCCCAGAAGCTTTCTGCTACCTAACTGGACATCATGTTGGTATCTTTAAATAAGAACTACTCATGAAACTATGTGTGTAAGGTATTACAACCTCTCTCGTTTCTGGTGTCTATCCTGTTGTGTGGAGTCTGATGCTTGCATGATTTGAGAGATTTATTTTATTTTCACTTTTGTGGCCAGATACTCTAGTTAATAAAAGGGAGTGAAGTAATATTACCATATATGTGTGATTCGTATGAATATTCTTATGTGTTATTTGCCAGTAGGGCCTGCAGCATTAACTAAATCGAAATACGACATTTTATGAGAAGTCAGTTCCAGTAGCTGCAATGTAATCTTTATTTGTTTCTCTGTTTCGGCTTACAATACATTTCGAGTGCACCTGTGGGTGTTGTGAATAGGTAATCTTATTTACGTCTTACTTATCAGCAAGAAGTTCGCTTTTATTAATCACATTTTTAATTACGTCTAGATGGAGCAGACGATCATGTGGTACCCGAGGGCCAACTGTGGTCCGCCTGTTAAAAACTAATATTATTATAATCACGTTGTTCTTATAATATAAAGATTTTCGCGATAAACGTTTTAGATACTGTATATTTACCATGGAGGTATACTTCTGCTATACATTGTTTTGAGGCCAGAGTGTGTGGGGCCTGCCGCCTTTTTAAATAACTCAAAACATTAGCGGACTACTGTTTACTATTGCTTCTTGTACACTATTTCTGTCGTGTGCACGCAACACCTGTTTTAATTACTAAAAATTGCAGTGCTTAAATGAATAACGTAGTGTCAGGAAGCAAATTCAGAACGTTTCTCTGTTCTTGCTGTTCCTGAATACGTATTTGACTAGAAATACGACACGTTAGGCCTCGTTAATGTAAACTGTTTTTCGTTAAAAAATATAGAGCATAACCGAGAAGGATGTGATGTGAAACGGGTGCTTTCGTAATCCGTTTAATTCTACTTCTACTGTACTTGTATCAACAGCAAATGAAGCTGAACTCTGAAAGCACTGCTTGTCTGTTTACGCTTATTGTTCGTCACATTTTCATCTTTCACCTCGTATGCACAATATTATTGATGTTGACGTATGCAAAAGCTTGCCCCCGCGTTTTTGTTAGGCCATAAATGTATGCAGTGACTAAAGGAGCGAGACATGGTATTGCGTCTTGTGCATGTCAACGGAATGAGCGAGTATTGAAATGTCAAAGAAAGAAAATTGATAGGAAATCTAACGTCAAGTTAGAGAAGTAAAACTTCTACAATACTAAGCATAGTTCATGTATACAGAACAAAATATTGCTTGAACAGTTCCACTTCCGATTGAAACGCGATTCCTTCAACATTTATATTACTATCCGTTCGATTAGTACACCCATAAACAATTCAACAATAACTAGATCACCATACAAGCAGAGCACCAGATGCTATTTTGGATACGACCACAAAAGTCAATAGATATCCTCAGTGGTTGAAATTTGCCACAAGCACGTCAGAGTGACGTCATGGGGGAGTATCACTGAAGTGAACCATGGAGGTATAAAAGCGGTGTACCTAACGTTTTGGGATACATAAGATGACGGATGTTGGCTTCCAGTTTGTTACGTGATATTTACAGATTTTTCATCTTTTGGGAGTCAGAGATGCTGTGTTTGTTCCATAGATATTACCTCGTTAAAATGTTTGTATACGTGTTGTCTGTGATTTAATATGTTCATTCTCTCTCGTGGTGGTGAATTTCAATACAGTTTTCTAAATAGGGCTTGTCCTTCTGCAAACAAACTGATCTGAAATACAAGCCATACTTAGACTATTTTATAGAAGCTGAGGAGCACGAGAAAGGATGAACATATGCTATCACAGATAAGGCATATAGCGGGTGGTAATACTTCAAGTGCACTTAGCCCTTGTGAGGAAAATTGAGGAGCTACTTGATTGAGAAGTAGTGGCTCCAGTCTCGTGAACTGACATACGCCAAGGCGAGCGATGTACTGACCACGTGCCTCTCCATATCCACATCCATTGACGCCGGTGGGCTTAAGATGATGACATGGCGACCACTCGGTACCTTTGGGCCTTCATGGCCTGTTCTGGCGGAGTTAATATTTAAAGTGCAGCTATTCACAGAGGTCCAGTGCAAGCTGTAATTATTATATGGCTGCGAGACGTGACAGATATTCAAACTCGTTAATACGGACCCGATTTACACTCCACACACCAGATCATAAACTGACGTTGTTACTGAAAGAAAGACATAAGGAAGTGTTTTCGTATGTAATGGATTAGGACCAGGACCAGAGGAGAAAGATATAATGTTAATTTTACTGTTAACCACCACTTACACAGTTTGTTCAATATGAGAGTCAGAGACGTCGACGAGGAGCTTCATCTACAGAACGACGTGACCAACAGTCGCCCGCAGCAGTTCGGTGGAATCTGAGCAATGCGTTCCTGTAAACTGTCCTTCAGCCCAGATAGACATCGAATGTGTCCCTGGTAAACGACTTCTTTCAAACATCCCGAGAATCAAATGTCGCATGGATTTAGATCAGGTGTGGAAAACCTCTGGAGATAACACGTGCATGGGAGATTGCATTTAGCATATCTTTCACTAAGCGAGCAACGACGTTTTGCTCCCTCTTGCATGAAAATAGTGGTTTCCACACATTGCGCTCTTCCAGAGTAGCTGCGCAAAGAGGTTCCGATAACGTGAAGACGTCACGTTATACCTGACATGCCCTCTGGTTGTGTTCTCTTCAAGGAAGAAAGGAATGTGATTGTGCACTACTGGGCATTAAAATAGCTACACCACGAAGATGACGTGCTACAGACGCGAAATTTAATCAAAAGGAAGAAGATGCTGTGATATGCAAATGATTAGTTTTTCAGAGTATTCACACAAGGTTGGCGCCGGTGGCAACACCTACAACGTGCCGACACGAGGAAGATTTCCAACCGATTTCTCATACACAAACAGCAGTTGGCCGGCGTTGCCTGGTGCAACGTTGTTGTGATGCCTCGTGCAAGGAGGAGAAATGCGTACTATCACGTTTCCAGTCTTGATAAAGGTCGGATTGAAGCCTATTGCGGTTGCGGTTTATCGTATTGCGACATCGCTGCTCGCGTTGGTAGAGATACAATGACTGTTAGCAGAATATGGAATCTGTCGGTTCAGGAGGGTAATACGGAACGCCGTGCTGGATCCCAACGGCCTCGCATCACTAGCAGTCGAGATGACACGCATCTTATCCGCATGGCTGTAACGGATCGTGGAGCCAAGTCTCGACCCCTGAGTCAACAGGCGGGGACGTTTGCAAGACAAGAACTATCTGCAGGAACAGTTCGACGACGTTTGCAGCAGCATGGACTACCAGCTCGGAGACCATGGCTGCATCACAGACAGGAGCGCCTCCGATGGTGTACTGAACGACGAACCTGGGTGTACGAATGGTAAAACGTCATTTTTACGGATAAATACGGGTTCTGTTTACAACATCATGATGGTCGCATCCGTGTTTGGCGACATCATGGTGAACGCACATTGGAAGCATGCATTAGTCATCGCCATACTGGCGTACCACCCGGCGTGATGGTATGGGATGCCATTGGTTACACGTCTCGGTCACCTCTTGTTTTTGCATTAACGGCTCTTTGAACAGTGGACGTTACATTTCAGACGAGGCTCTACCCTTCATTCGATCCCTGCGAAACCCTACAGTTAAGCAGGATAATGCACGACCGCGTGTTGCAGGCCCTATACGGGTCTTTCTGGATACAGAAAATGTTCGACTGCTGCGCTGGCCAGCACATTCTCCAGATCTCTCACCAACTGAAAGCGTCTGGTCAATGGTGGCCGAGCAACTGGCTCGTTACAATACGCCAGTCACTACTCATGATGAACTTTGGTATCGTATTGAAGCTGCATGGGCAGCTGTACCTGTACACGCCATCCAAGCTCTGTGTGACTCAATGCCCAGGGGTATCAAGGCCGTTGTTACAGCCAGAGGTGGTTCTTCTGGGTACTGATTTCTCAGGATCTATGTTTGCAAATTGGGTGAAAATCACGTGTCTGTTCTAGTATACTATATTTGTCCACAGAATAACCATTTATCATCTTTATTTCTTCTTGGTGTAGCAATTTTAATGGTCAGTAGTGTAATATGGTTAGTCTTTACGGCGGCCTTAACTTTGCTGCGGATGAATTCAAAAAGGCGTCTGAAAACGGGTGGTGTCCCATTCTTCCTTAAAGGGCCTAACCAGAGAAGGGAGTGATATTGACGCTGGGCTGTCGAGCGAAGTCGACGTTCTGACCCATCCCAAAAGTTTTTCGTTGGCTTCAGGTCGGGACGGTGGGAAGAACATTACATTTCTGGAATTTTTCTGTCCACAAGCCGTTGCCTCACAGACGCTTCCTTATAACAGGATGTAATGCTGATATAATCGTGGTCTCCAGACTGTTCGTCTAATCTACGTAGTACGCAATACTGTAGAATGTGGTTGAGCTGTGTCGGCTCGTTCTGTTTTACGTCTTTGCCCACTGGCGCGTTCCGTCTCCGTCTAGTCGCCGGGTAGCGCTTCGGTCACGTGTTAGTTGAGTCTTTTGTTGTAGTTCCTTGGAGCAGCTTTCTGACCACACGGGCAGGAAGTCGGTCGCAGTCAGGGAGACAGAGACAAGAGACACGTGTGACGTACGATGAGTTGTCCATGTAGCTTACGGGTGCACGATTTTCAAAGCGGCCGTTGGTCGGTAGAGTTGTGGTGGTTGGCAACATTTGGACCTAATGTCAACGCAGCCAATTTACCCTGGATTATGGAGGCATAGTTGCTGATGTGGATGTCGGAGTGCTGTTCATTACCTTGTGCCGTCTGTTCTGCCCTTTCGAGATAAGGTACTTTTTACTGTACTGACACATGTGCTCACTTGTTGCTCTCGCTACGCTGTATTGCTCTGTCTCAAATATTAAATTTACCTTGTGATGCCTCTGAGTTCCATATTTGTGCGTTTTCAAATTTCCTTTAATTTTAACTTGTCCAATGTCTTTCTTGTCATTCGGGCCTGAAATTTATTGTGTCATATGTTCTAGGTCCCCACATGGATTAGTGACCACTGAGGTCGACATTGAGTCTTATTTATATTGGAAGTTGTTGCTTCCGATGTAGGGACTATGAAATTGCTTACGGTAGTGGTAAGCAGAAGCTATTGGCCCAGTGAGTCTTTGCTCATTTGGGTAATTAAGTTCCATAGCTCGCGACTAATCAAAGAAAGGATAACTTTCTACGAGTCGGAGCGCGGAAAGTCAGAAGCTTGAATGTGGTAGGGACTCTAGAAAATCTGAAAAGGGAAATGTAAAGGCTCAGTCTAGATATAGCAAGGGTCAATGAAGTGAAATGGAAAGAAGACAATGCTCTCTGGTCAGATGAGTATAGGATAATATCAACAGTAGTAGAAAATGGTGTAACGGGAGTAGGATTCGTTACGAATATAAATGTAGGGCAGTGAGTGATGCGTTGTTCTTGTCAGAATCTACGTCAAACTAACTCCGACAACCATAGCCCATTAATAAAACGGTCGGGTGGTTAAAATCCCGTCAGCTTTCGACCGAGCTCTCCGCATTGTCAAGTGGTAAGAATGACTGCTGTGTCACCGTGGCCGCGTCGTTATATAGCCGCATCGCTGACTGTGACGTCACTAGTGCTCTCTGCCTCGCCATATATGGTAATGTTTTCATCCCGCGTCCGTCGCGCCCGCTTCAACCTCGCGATGGCCGGATCCCAGGCTGTGCTGAGCTGCAAACCGCCGTCCCTGTTGATCGTGTTTTCAGAGGTTTTTATTTCACGCGGGATGAAAACATTACCATATATGGTGAGGTAGACAGCACTACTGACGTCACAGCCAGCAGTACGGCTATATAACAACGCGGCCACGGCGACACAGCAGTCATTTTTGTCACTTGACAATGACAGAGGAGAGCTCGGTCGAAAGCTCGTGGGATTTTAACCACCTCACGTAGCTGGAAGCTCGAGAAAATTTTATTAGTTCATATCGCCGCGAAACCGTGCATTAATAAACGATAGTCCATGTATATATGCCGACGTCTTAAGCTGAAGATGAAGACGTAGAGAAAATATATGAGGATATTGAAAGGGTAGTACAGTACATAAAGGAGGATGAAAATCTAGTAGTCATGGGGGACTGTACTTCACTTGTAGGGGAAGAAACAGAACAAAAGGTTACAGGAGAATATGGGCTTTGGACAAGGACTGAGAGAGGAGAAAAAGTAATTGAGTTCTGCAATAAATTTCAGCTAGTAATAGCGAATACTCCGTTCAATAATTACCAGACGAGGAGGTATACTTGGTTCAAATGGCTCTGAGCACTATGGGACTTAACATCTATGATCATCAGTCCCCTAGAACGTAGAACTACTGAAACCTAACTAACCTAAGGACATCACACAACACCCAGCCATCACGAGGCACAGAAAACCCCTGACCCCGCCGGGAATCGAACCCGGGAACACGGGCGTGGGAAGCGAGAACGCTACCGCACGACCACGAGATGAGGGCGAAGTATACTTGGAAAAGACCGGATGATACGGGAAGATTTCACTTGGATTACATCATGGTCAAACAATCCGAAATCAGATACTGGATTTTAAGGCGTACCTAGGAGCAGATATACACTCAGATCACAATGTAATAGTGATGAAGAGTAGGCTGAAGTTCAAGAGATTAGTCACGACGAATCAATATGTAAAAGAAGTGTGATATAGAAATAGTAAGGGATGAAGTGAAACGCTTGAAATTCTCTAAGGCTATAGATACAGCAATAAGGAACAGCTCAGTAGACAGTACAGATGAAGAGGAATGGACATCTATTGAAAGGGCAATCACAAATGTTGGACAGAAAAACATAGGCGCAAAGAAGAAGATAACTGCGAAGAAACCATGGGTAACAGAAGAAATACTTCAATTGATCGATGAAAAACGGGAGTACAACAACATTCAGGGAAAATCACAAAGTCGCTGAGGAATGAAATAAATAGAAAGTGGAGGGAAGCCAAGAGGAAACGGCTGCATGAAAAGTGTGAATAAATCGAAAAACAAATCAGTGCCGGAAGGACTGACTCAGCATACAGGAAAGTCATAACAACGATGAAATTAAAAGAAAGGGTGATAATATTAAGAGTGCAACGGGAATTCCATTGTTAAATGCAGAGGAGAGAGCGGATAGGTGGAAAGAGTACAATGAAGACCTCTATGAGGAGGAAGATTGGTCTGATATGATAGAATAAGAAACAGTAATCGATTTAGAAGAGAAAGGGGATCCAACCAGCCGGAGTGACTAAGTGGTTCTGGGCGCTACAGTCTGGAACCGCGCGACCGTTATGGTCGCAGGTTCGAATCATGCCTCGGGCATAGATGTGATGTCCTTAGGTTAGTTAGGTTTGGGTAGTTCTAAGTCCTAGGGGACTGATGACCTCTGAAGTTAAGTCCCATAGTGCTCAGTATTAGAATCACATAAGGCAGAAGGGACAGGTAACAATCCACTAGAATTTGTAAAATCAATTGGAGGAAGTGGCAACAAAAGGACTATTCATGTTGGTGTATAGAATGTATGAGTCGGCGACATACCATCTGACTTTCGGAAAAATATCATCCACACAATTTCGAAGACTACAAGAGCTGACCAAGTGCGAGAATTATCGCACAACCAGCTTGACAGCTCGTGCATCCAAGTTGCTGTCACGAATAATACAGAAAAATGGAAAAGAAAATTGAAGATGTGTTATATGACTGTCAGCTTGGCTTCAGGAAAGGTAAAGGCACGAGAGAGGCTATTGCGCTTGATAATGGAAGCAAGACTAAAGGAAAATCAACGCTCATTGGATTTGTCGACCTGGAAAAAGCGTTCGACAATGTAATATGTTGCAAGATGTTGGAAATTCTGAGAAACATAGGGGTAAGCTATAGGGAGAGATGGGTAACATACAATATGTACAAGAGCCAGGAGGGAATAATAAGAGTGGACAACTAAGAACGAAGCACTCTGAGTCATAAGGGTGGAAGACAGGGATGTAGTCTTTCTCCCCTACCGTTCAGTCTCTACATCGAAGAAGCAATGACGGAATTAAAGGTGAAATGATATCAGTGATACGATTCGCTGGTGACTTTGCAATCCTGAGTGAAAGTGAAGAAGAATTGCTGAATGGAATGAACAATCTAATGTGCACAGAATATGGACTGATAGTAAATCGAAGGAAGATGAAAGTAATGAGAAGTAGCAGAAATGAGAACAGCGAGAAGCTTAAAATCAAGATTGGTGGTCACGACGTAGATGAAGTTAAGGAGTTCTGCTACCTAGTCTGCAAGGAGGACATCAATAGCAGACTAACAACGGCAAAAGAGCATTCCCCGCCAAGGGAAGTCTACTAGTATCAAACATAGGTGTTAATTTGAGGAAAAAAATTCTGAGAATTTACTTCCGGAGAACAGCTTTGTATAGCAGTGAAATATGGTCTGAGATGTGGTGCTGCAGACGAATGTTGAAAACTAGGTGGAATGGTAAAGTAAGGAACGAGAAGGTTATGCGCAAAATCGGAAAGGAATATGTGGAAAACACTGACAAGGGGAAGGGACAGGCTGGTAGGTCATCTGTTAAAACATCAGCTTGTGACTTCCATGGTGCTAGAGGGAGCTGTAGAGGGCAAAAACTGTGGAGCAAGACAGAGATTGGAATACATGCAGCAGATAATTGAGGAAGTAGATTGCAAGTGCTACCCTGAGATGAAGAGGTTGGAACAGGAGAGAAATCCGTGGCGAGCCGCATCAAACCAATCTGAAGACTGATGACTCCGCACAACAGAAAAAAATGCTTTTAAATATAATTGCTACTGTAGTTACTTGAATGTTTGCCTCAAGAGTTGCCTGTTACCTTTTACGTCACTTACGTTAACGTGTTTGAATAATCTGGGATGTGTTAGTTATTACACTAACTGGTTAATCGTTTTACTAACTCTTATAGTAATATCCTTGTCGTAACACATAAGTTTTGGTTGGGGCTTGGGGCCATGCTCACATGGAGTTTCTTGTCTTGGTCTGAGCACTTTCATGTGTTTTACGATTATTATGCATGAATTATATGTTCGCTTGTTTGGCCTCGGCTTTCCGAGCAGTTCGTAGCGTTTGCAGGCACTGCCCCAGGCAGTTACCTGTTACTCGCAGGTTCGTCGGGCGTAGTCTCTCCACGTCGGTTGTGTAGGTGTGCGCGCGGCCGGCACACCGCTTCCCGTCTCAATATAGCCTCTGAGATGTTGCGGCCTCCTGGCTTGCTACGGCTTCCCCCATAATTTGAGTTTCTATCTCGTAGCAGTGAGACGTTAATTTAGCCATTAGTGCTCATTATTCTAAACCATCTTATTCAGACCTCTACTGCCACATGTGGCCCTTCCATGTTTTATCTGTTTGAAGTTTGGTTTTGACGTAATAGTTTTAATATTGGTGTAATGTTCAATTTGTTAAATCGTAATTTTATTATTTTTCCACGTCAGTATCTTGATTAAGCCCAAGGGACCTCTCTGATTGATCAAATATTGGATCTTTGTGTGGATATCAGACTCGTGTAATATTATGTTACAACACATCTTGTAGGTTATAATCGTTAATGCCAAGAAGCTCGTTTGGCCAGTCAAATATTCGATCTTTAATCTTATCTTCAGAATATCTGCTGTCATTGTTTGCCCATCGCTAAGCGCCTGTTTGAGCTATATTTGATTATACTACTTGTTTGCCAGTGCTTCCTGAATTTGTGTATTTTATTCGTTTAAATTAATTATTCATCAAGTGGTTTAACTGAAGGAATTTCGTAGTAAATTCCTGAGTCATTTGTATTTTATTAGTGTTTCTGGTATTTGTACTAGGAAAGATTGTTCGACTTTTGTGAAGTAACAGACTCGTGATAAATCGTCCTCACCTTTCCCATTTCTGTTTAGTCTTCCCTTAACCTGACGCATACGCTGACATTTCAGTGTTCCGCATTTAGCTTTTTCTCAAGCGCAATAATAGGACCAGCCTAACCACAAAAAGACACTCCGAAAAAGAAACACCACTTTGCAAGAACCCTCAACTCAAACTAAATCTCCGGAAATGTCTCAGTTTAGCCGATGAGTCCGTAGATGGCGGTATAAGGAGCGCGCAGTATAGCTCAGTACAACTGGCCACTCTTTCACACCCGAGTTTTGTGGAAACCAGCCCTTCCTTCAACTGAGCTAGTGAGCTGCCGCGTTGAAATTCTTGCTACTTGTTATGTGGAGATGCTCTCGTAACTTTATGTCCCCTTGCTGAACCGTAGCAGCGCCGTCGGTTTCTGGAAGTGCCAAACTACTGTCTATGTTTTACTTAATGAAGGGGGAAGAATTTCTTTTGTGAAAATAATTTTTACATGGCATGCCATTATGATCCGTTTATTTAAGAAACACAGTGAAATTAACTTGTTCGCACTGATTGTAAGCTAGCTATTAACGGTACGAGAGCACGGACTACGACATCACTATCGACGACTATCGACTATGGCGCACAGTCCATTGCTCGAGGGTACAATCGGTATAGTTCGTATGAGAGTGTACATTTTCGGTTACACCAAAGTTATTCATTTCTTTATGAACATCAACGTTTCCTGCCAATTCAAAATCACTGTAACATAATATTTATGACCCGTACACTCCTCCTAATGTCTGAGTGGCAAAAGGTAACTTTTAATAGCAAATACAAGGGTTGGAACTTTAGTAGTGGCAACTATTTATTTACAGCTCGTACGAAATAGATACATGTTTCAAAGTTTTACTCACCTTCGAAGTAGTCACCAGCGATGTGGAAGTCGTTCGATACTCTTAGCAGTGCCAGGTGTGTTGACAGTTGGAGCAGCGCGGTCTATTGCCCGACGAATTTGTAGCGGTTCTGAAGCGAATGCCGTGAAGTGTTTCCTTCAGTTTAGAAACCGAGTTGAACTGGCTCAAATGATTCTGAGCACTATGTGACTTAACATCTGAGGTTATCAGACCCGTAGAACTTAGAACTACTTCAACCTAACTAACCTAAGGTGCCCGAGGCAGGATTCGAACTTGCTACCGTAGCAAGACTGAAACGCCTAGAACCGCTGGCCCGAGTTGAACTCACGAGGGATTAAGTCAGGGGAGTGTAGTAGGTGGTATAGCTCTTAGCTGCTCCATCAGTGACACAAATCAGTAACAGCTTGCATTGTACGTGCTTGAGCATTGTCCTGCAAAATGGTGGTTAGAGCCTGCAGGAAGTGTCATCTCTTCTGTCTCTATGCTGTTCAGTTTTGAAACACAACCTACGACCAGCCTAGAGACAGAAGTGATGACACTTTCTGCAGGACCTGACCATCATTTTGCAGGACAATGCTAAAGCATGTAAGTGCAAGCTGTTACTGATTTGTGTCACTGATGGAGCTGCTAAGAGCTATACCACCTACTACACTCCCCTGATCGGCCACGAAATGGAAAACACAGTGAAAATCAAAACAGTTTTCTTTGCATATTTAGCTACACCTTTCAGGTGTCGCCGCTCCGACTTAGACATTTGTCGGAGCGTTATACCAAATTTCCAACCCCATCGACATAGAAGGCAGCCGCCTGTGCTTTCCGGTAATTCTCTACACTGGTCCATAACGCGTAGCCAGTGCCCAAGTGTTGTATTCGTATCCAGTGTTTGACGTGAACAGAGATAATAGGATGAGCCAGTTAGGGCTGTGTTGTGGGTGATCGCACACTTCCCATCGAAAAGGCTGCAGGAGCGTCTTCACTGCCCCTGCAGAGTGCGGCTGAGAATTGCCATGAAGCAGGAAGTGCGTGGCAGTTGTGTTAGGTGGGCTGCATTCATTAAGGTGAAGTCTCTCAGTTGGACCTCGTATTTGGCTGGACACGGTGCGCTCAAAAGTGAAAAGAGCGTCTTGATGCGATCGTCGGGCATACTAGACACACTGCCCAAAACGTCTATGAAAAGCCTCATCGAATTCTAGAGTGGTTTCCATTTCGTGACCAATTGTTCCTCACTTTCCGGATACACCTCGTACTAACAGGACAGGTGGTAGCACTTTAGAACTCACTAGTGATTTCTTCTGCTGATTTCTTGCGATCTCTTACAGTCACCGGCTGAAATGATCGACGACCCCTGATCGCCAATGCATGAAGTCTGGCTGGTCTTGGTTTAGATGCGGTTGTTCTTTCGCATTTCCCTTCACGATCACATCAGCAACACTCGTCTTTGTCAGCTTTGAAGGGACTGAAATATCCCTGATATATTTGTTACTCAGCTAACATCCACTGACCAGCCCGTGTTCGATGTGACCAACCTCTCCTGAGCGATGCATTCAATCCGTACCACTTCTTTACTGACAAAACAATATTTCCTGCCTCCTTCTGTACTAGCAGGTTCACCACTCGTGGTACCTAGTGATCCGTTCCGTATCACTCAGCGGAGTCTGGATATTATTGGTAAGATAGAGTATTTTTGTTGTGAATCGTTCCTTTTATTGGCCACATTATACACTGAAGCGCCAAAGAAACTGGTACAGGCATACGTATACAGATATATGTAAACAGGCAGAATACGACACTGTGGTTGGCAATGTCCACGGTATATATGACAACAAGTGTGTGGAGCACTTGCTGGATCGGTTACTGCTGTTACAATGGCAAGTTAGCAAGATTTGAGTGAGTTTGAGCGTAGTGTTACAGTCGGCGGACGACAGCTGGAACACAGTATCTCCGACGTAGCGATGAAGTGGAGATTTTCCCGTACGACGAATGTACCGTGATTATCAGGAATCCAGTAAAACATCAAGTCTCCGACATCGCTGCAACCGGAAAAAGATTCCGCTAGAATGGAACCAACAACGACTGGAGAAATTCGTTCAGCGTGACAGAACTGCAATGTTTCAGCACATTGCTTTAGACTTCAGTGCTGGGCCATCAACAATTGTTAGCGTGCATACAATTCAACGAAACATCGTCGATATGGGATTTCGAACCGTAGGTCCACTTGTGTGCCCTTGATGACTGCACCACACAATGCTTTGCGGTTTATGTGGTCCCGTCAACACCGGCATTGGACTGTTGATGATTAGAAACACGTCACCGGTTCGATGAGTCTCACTTCAAATTGCATCAAGTAGATGGACGTGAACGTGCAAGGAGGCAACCTCATGAATCCATGGACCCTTCAAGTCAGCAGGTGACTGCTCAAGCTGGTGGAGGCTCTCTAACGGTGTGGAGAGTGAGCGGTTGGAGTGATATGGGACCGTCGATACGTCGAGGTACAACTCTGATAAATGACACGTATATAAGCATCATGTCTGATTGTCTGCATTTATTCGTGTCCATTGTGCATCCCAACGGACTTCGGAAATTCCAGCAAGACAATGCGACACACACACACACAACTGCTACAGAGTGGTTCCAGGTACACTCTTCTTAGCTTAAACACTTCCACTGGCTTCCAAACTCCACAGACTTGAACATTACTGAACATATCAGGAATGCCTTGTAACATGCTATTCAGAAAAGGTCTCCACAGCCCCGTACTCTTACGGATTTATGGACAGCGCTGCAGGATTCACGGTTTCAATTCCCTCCACACTACTTCAGACATTGCTCGAGTCCATGCGACGTCGTGTTGCGGCACTTCTGCGTACTCGCGGGGGCGCTGCACGAAGTTAGGCATGTGTACCAGTTTCTTTGGCTCTTCAGCGCATTTGTTACTCATGTAACATCCAGTGACCAGCCCGTGTTCGAAGTGATCGAGCTTCCTGAGCGACTCATCCAGTCGTTACTACTTCTCTACTGACGACACAACATTCTCCGCCTCCTTCTATACCAGCGGGTCCACCACTCGTGATACCCACCGCTCAGTTCCGCATTACACGGCGGTGTCTGAATACTATTTGAAACGTGATTTATTTTCAAAGAATATTCTTAACAATTCATTTTATTTACTAGCGAATCATCAAGAACATTAACACATTTAATCACACTATGTACGCATCGAAGTACACTCCTGGAAATTGAAATAAGAACACCGTGAATTCATTGTCCCAGGAAGGGGAAACTTTATTGACACATTCCTGGGGTCAGATACATCACATGATCACACTGACAGAACCACAGGCACATAGACACAGGCAACAGAGCATGCACAATGTCGGCACTAGTACAGTGTATATCCACCTTTCGCAGCAATGCAGGCTGCTATTCTCCCATGGAGACGATCGTAGAGATGCTGGATGTAGTCCTGTGGAACGGCTTGCCATGCCATTTCCACCTGGCGCCTCAGTTGGACCAGCGTTCGTGCTGGACGTGCAGACCGCGTGAGACGACGCTTCATCCAGTCCCAAACATGCTCAATGGGGGACAGATCCGGAGATCTTGCTGGCCAGGGTAGTTGACTTACACGTTCTAGAGCACGTTGGGTGGCACGGGATACATGCGGACGTGCATAGTTCTGTTGGAACAGCAAGTTCCCTTGCCGGTCTAGCAATGGTAGAACGATGGGTTCGATGACGGTTTGGATGTACCGTGCACTATTCAGTGTCCCCTCGACGATCACCAGAGGTGTACGGCCAGTGTAGGAGATCGCTCCCCACACCATGATGCCGGGTGTTGGCCCTGTGTGCCTCGGTCGTATGCAGTCCTGATTGTGGCGCTCACCTGCACGGCGCCAAACACGCATACGACCATCATTGGCACCAAGGCAGAAGCGACTCTCATCGCTGAAGACGACACGTCTCCATTCGTCCCTCCATTCACGCCTGTCGCGACACCACTGGAAGCGGGCTGCATGATGTTAGGGCGTGAGCGGAAGACGGCCTAACGGTGTTCGGGACCGTAGCCCAGCTTCATGGAGACGGTTGCGAATGGTCCTCGCCGATATCCCAGGAGCAACAGTGTCCCTAATTTGCTGGGAAGTGGCGGTGCGGTCCCCTACGGCACTGCGTAGGATCCTACGGTCTTGGCGTGCATCCGTGCGTCGCTACAGTCCGGTCCCAGGTTGACGGGCACGTGCACCTTCCGCCGACCACTGGCGACAACATCGATATACTGTGGAGACCTCACGCCCCACGTGTCGAGCAATTCGGCGGTACGTCCACCCGGCCTCCCGCATGCCCACTATACGCCCTCGCTCAAAGTCCGTCAACTGCACATATGGTTCACGTCAACGCTGTCGCGGCATGCTACCAGTGTTAAAGACTGCGATGGAGCTCCGTATGCCACGGCAAACTGGCTGACACTGACGGCGGCGGTGCACAAATGCTGCGCAGCTAGCGCCATTCGACGGCCAACACCGCGGTTCCTGGTGTGTCCGCTGTGCCGTGCGTGTGATCATTGCTTGTACAGCCCTCTCGCAGTGTCCGGAGCAAGTATGGTGGGTCTGACACACCGGTGTCAATGTGTTCTTTTTTCCATTTCCAGGAGTGTAGTTACCAGGGAGTAACTGATGAATTCATAACCAACTTCCTTTTAACAAATGGGAATTTTATTAACTTTAATAATGCCTAAAAGGATTTTTTAAAAGAAACAGATTTAAAATTATAATCAGTAAGCACCCTCTAAATATCAAAGGTACAATTTATTGAGAGCCAGAAAGAAACAAGTTTTGACTGTATGAGCTTTCGGGCAGAGAACCTTGTGGCTCCCTTTTGACACGGCCGTAGTTACGACCACTCACTACAGCCTCTGAAAGACTACACTGGTGCAAATCTGCAACACACCAGATAACTTAAAACTAAGAGTTTTGACAAGTTACACACTATGGAACCCCCCTAGCCGGCCGCGGTGGTCTCGCGGTTCTAGGCGCGCAGTCCGGAACCGTGCGACTGCTACGGTCGCAGGTTCGAATCCTGCCTCGGGCATGGATGTGTGTGATGTCCTTAGGTTAGTTAGGTTTAAGTAGTTCTAAGTTCTAGGGGACTGATGACCACAGCAGTTGAGTCCCATAATGCTCAGAGCCATTTGAACCATTTGATTTATGGAACCCTCCCCCCTAGTAGGAGGGATGGAAAAGGTACAAAACACTAACTATTAAAAAGCCCATGAAATGCAGTCTTATATGAAATTCTACAAGGTTGGCCAAACAATAGTTGAGATGCTCTACAGTAAACAGATACCGCTTCTCAAGATCATAGGCAATAATATAAAAGTTTGCAAAGATCAAAATATATTTCAGATATTTGGCCGTTACACTGCAAGCAATAAATTCGTTAACACACCAAATCCGACAAACATGACAGAGGCAGCTACTAACGTAGGGTAGATTGATAGGGAGGTTACCGAACATTCCAAACCGCAGGTTGCTCTAACCCGTCCCTACTCCACAAGGGAGAAATGGACCACCCAATTTATAAACAACCACCTTCCCGCGGGTGGGCAAACGGAGAAGAATGGTGGGACGACCCCAAAGCAAAACGGCTGGTGACCTCGCCAAGAAAACAAGTAGAATTTAACAAGAGCAAATCAAACAACATATCACCAATCACTTAACTTCTAATAAAGTGCGATATCTCGAGAAGACCTGGCGCAGCACCCCCAAATCGCTCTCCCAAACCGTCCGCTCCCAGCCGCTTCAACGAACGCAGGAAGGCGCGCCGATCTCCCTTCTCACGGCGTCACAACTCGCACCGGCCAGACTGACGTCGTGGGTTGACTCCTGTTGCTCTCGTGTCGACCGCGAAGTCACTACCAATCGCTATACGCCGCGGCCCACTGGACTCACGTGGCGACCTCACATGCGCCGACGCTCAAGGCGGACAAGTCATCTCGTGTCCCAGTGCGCGACCGACCAGCCGATCGATTCAACCGCCAATGACCATTGCCTGAGCAACTCGAGCAGACTGGCGGCCTAACGCGCAGACTCAGATGCATGAACTAAGCCCCGACCGGGTGACCAATCTGTGAGTTCTCTTACTGGCGGAGTGGAAACACTCTCATTTTGCCGGCTTTAAAGGTTGATCCGAACGACAGACATACTAGCATCCCGAACGACAGACAGACACTAACTGCCTAACAAATGCGGACGAGATTCAGACTAGCAACCTGGGGACGAGAGACTGACCCAGACTGACCGACTGGCGAGCTCATAGCGCCCCTTAAATACACGTGAAAAGGCAACCTTTCCCCTTTCCCACCAGAGGGAGACACCAAAGCTGCGATTGCCACAGCGGCGCCACCGCCAGAACGGAAGGCGTCTGCTTCACACTACGCGCTGTGGCACGCTCTTCAAAACAGCAATTTTTACCACGGCTCACTGTTGATAAGATACACTCCTGGAAATGGAAAAAAGAACACATTGACACCGGTGTGTCAGACCCACCAAGCTTGCTCCGGACACTGCGAGATGGCTGTACAAGCAATGATCACACGCACGGCACAGCGGACACACCAGGAACCGCGGTGTTGGCCGTCGAATGGCGCTAGCTGCGCAGCATTTGTGCACCACCGCCGTCAGTGTCAGCCAGTTTGCCGTGGCATACGGAGCTCCATCGCAGTCTTTAACACTGGTAGCATGCCGCGACAGCGTGGACGTGAACCGTATGTGCAGTTGACGGACTTTGAGCGAGGGCGTATAGTGGGCATGCGGGAGGCCGGGTGGACGTACCGCCGAATTGCTCAACACGTGGGGCGTGAGGCTTCCACAGTACATCGATGTTGTCGCCAGTGGTCGGCGGAAGGTGCACGTGCCCGTCGACCTGGGACCGGACCGCAGCGACGCACGGATGCACGCCAAGACCGTAGGATCCTACGCAGTGCCGTAGGGGACCGCACCGCCACTTCCCATTAAATTAGGGACACTGTTGCTCCTGGGGTATCGGCGAGGACCAATCGCAACCGTCTCCATGAAGCTGGGCTACGGTCCCGCACACCGTTAGGCCGTCTTCCGCTCACGCCCCAACATCGTGCAGCCCGCCTCCAGTGGTGTCGCGACAGGCGTGAATGGAGGAACGAATGGAGACGTGTCGTCTTCAGCGATGAGAGTCACTTCTGCCTTGGTGCCAATGATGGTCGTATGCGTGTTTGGCGCCGTGCAGGTGAGCGCCACAATCAGGACTACATACGACCGAGGCACACAGGGCCAACACCCGGCATCATGGTGTGGGGAGCGATCTCCTACACTGGCCGTACACCTCTGGTGATCGTCGAGGGGACACTGAATAGTGCACGGTACATCCAAACCGTCATCGAATCCATCGTTCTACCATTCCTAGACCGGCAAGGGAACTTGCTGTTCCAACAGGACAATGCACGTCCGCATGTATCCCGTGCCACCCAACGTGCTCTAGAAGGTGTAAGTCAACTACCCCGGCCAGCAAGATCTCCGGATCTGTCCCCCATTGAGAATGTTTGGGACTGGATGAAGCGTCGTCTCACGCGGTCTGCACGTCCAGCACGAACGCTGGTCCAACTGAGGCGCCAGGTGGAAATGGCATGGCAAGCCGTTCCACAGGACTACATCCAGCATCTCTACGATCGTCTCCATGGGAGAATAGCAGCCTGCATTGCTGCGAAAGGTGGATAAACACTGTACTAGTGCCGACATTGTGCATGCTCTGTTGCCTGTGTCTATGTGCCTGTGGTTCTGTCAGTGTGATCATGTGATGTATCTGACCCCAGGAATGTGTCAATAAAGTTTCCTCTTCCTGGGACAATGAATTCAGGGTGTTCTTATTTCAATTTCCAGGAGTGTAGATTATTTCACTGTGAATCGTTCCTTTTGTTCGACTTGTTATACGCATGTCTATTCTGTGTGTTTGCGCGTCCTGTGTGTCGAGAAGAAACGTTATTTTACGCGCTGGGTTGGTGTGAGAGTTACTGCCGGGCTGAGAATACGGCAGACGCGAATCTGTTTTCCCGCGGAGCTGGAGAAGAGCAGATGGGTCCCAGCGGGCGGCTGCAAAGTGTTCCCAGGGGACGCAGAGCCCGTCTGAGCACACTTCCAGCTGTGGTGCTCTCCGCAGAAGAATACGACCGGGAGCGCACCGCATCTTCTTGTCTTCGTCTGTAAAACGTTATGGTAGCGATATGAAGCGCGTGAGGCAGTGATGCTGTACAAATCGTTAATGTCACTCAGGATGATGCTATTGTACAACGGGCGCTCAAAAAGTTTCCATCCGAGGGAGCTGTCGCATCATATCTGCAACGTAATGTAGTAGAATTAAATCAAGTGATGCTGAGCGAATTAGATTAGGGAATGAGACGCTTAAAGTACTAGATGAGGTTTGCTATTTGGGCAGCAAAATAAACGAGGATGGTCGAAGTAGAGAGAATCTAAAATGTAGACTGGCTTTAGAAAGGAAAGCGTTTCTGAAGAAGAGAAATTTTTTAACATCGAGTATAGATTTAAGTGTCAGGAAATCTTTTCTGAAAGTTTATGTATGGAGTGTAACCATGTGTGGATGTGAAACATGGACGATAGATAGTTTAGGCAAGAAGACATTAGAAGCTATTGGAATGTGGTGCTACAGAAGAATGTTGAAGATGAGAGGGATAGATCACGGAACTAATGAGGAGTTACTAAACAGAATTTGTGGCACATCTTGACTCGAAGAAGGAATCGGTTGGTAGGACATGTTCTGAGGCACCGATGGATCGCCAATGTAGTCCTGCAAGGTACTATGGAGGGAGACCAAGAGATGAATATACTAAGCAGATTTAGAAGGATGTAGGTTCTAATAGTTATTCGGAGATGAAAAGGCTAGTGCAAGATAGAGTAGCATGGAGAGCTGCATCAGATCAGTCTTAGAGCAGAAGACAACAACAACAACAAAAACAACATCTGCAACGTAGCGTGCCTCCGATACATGTAGGCAAGACAATAGTGTGGTATTCGTGTCTTAATGACGTGTGTGTGATACATGCAGAAACATGACCTATGGCGACGTTATTACCAGAAGCGTCCAAAACACGGCGAATCTGCTGTTATTCTTTTCTTGGTTCTCAAAGTACAAAGGGCGTTCAAAAAGGTTTGCACAGTCGTCTCTACTTTTTTTTGCAGTAGGTGAATAAATTTTTTTGTTAACATACTTGGAACATTTAGCTATACATTGAACCTACTCAATGTGGCCTGCATCAGCTGTGATGGATGTGCCCTATCGTTGTTTCCATGATCTAAATGCACTTTGGTTAAATTCTGGGGATTGACTTTTAGACCATCGCTTGACACAGGAAATAAGGTCTTTCTTACTATGAAATGTTTTACCGCCCAGGTGGGCCTTCAGACGACCAAAGAGGTAAAAATCAGACGGAGCCAAGTCCGGACTGGAGGGAGGATGAGGAACAATTTTCCAATCCATTCTCCTGATTTTCTCCTGTGTCATAAGGGCTGTATGGAGTTTGGCACTGCCATGGCATAGGCTGATGAGATAACCCTGGAGCTGTGGTCTGGATCTTGATGGCATATCGCAGCTTGTCCAATGACAAACAGTAATGGTCCCGGTTCTTTGTGGAACCAGGTTCCAAAAGGTAATGAAAATGACACCACACTGATCCCAGAAGAAGGAGGCCATCACCTTTCGGCTTGCTCTTCGTGAAAGTCTTGGTTTCTTCTTCCGAGGGGAGCCCGGATGACGCCACTCCTTCGATTGGGTTTTGCTCTCAGGTTCGGATAAAAACAACCATGTGTCATCCTGGGTAATGACGCCGTCAAAAGACTGTTTCCACTCTTCAGTGAAGGTCTTCGTGAAACCCTCGCACAAATTCTTCCTCATCGTTTTCATTTCTCTCGTCAATACTCTAGGCATCCAACGTGCAGAGTTTTTTCTGTACCCTAGTGACTGTACCAGTGATACCACACTACCCAATGACAAACGAGTCATTTCAGCAAGACCGGCCGGTGGTGGCCGTGCGGTTCTAGGCGCTTCAGTCCGGAACCGCGCGACCGCTACGGTGGCATGGATGTGTGTGATGTCCTTAGGTTAGTTAGGTTCAAGTAGTTCTAAGTCTAGACGACTGATGACCTCAGATGTTAAGTCCGATAGTGCTCAGAGCCATTTCAGCAAGCTGTTGTGTCGTCACACATCAGTCATTTTGGGTGATTTGATCGATGGTCTCATTATTCACATCACTCACTACCGTCGCTTGTCCACCGCATCGTGAATTGAAGAGCAATCACCTTCTTTAAGCCTCTGCTACAACCGCTGGATAGTGCTGCGATCCACTGTGTCCTGCCCATCAACAGGGAGCAACTTCCTGTCAATCGATGTGGCAGAGTCTTCGCCGGTCTTGAAGAGGAACTCCTTCACCGTCCGTTGTAGAAACCTGACATATACTTCAAGGTCTATTATGGCTTACCTGTAAATAAAAGAAAATACTTTTATAAACCAACTTATAACTAAATGTTCCAAGTATGCTCACAAAAAATTTCATTCTTCTCGTGCAAAACATAAAAAAAATTAGAGATTCGACTATGCCAAATTTTTTGTACGCCCTTTGTAGAAACAGCCATAGATGTGTATGGGGCAGCACGTCTGCCGAAAACCACAGTTGTGGAATGTTGAGCAAAGTTCCATCCTGATCGTGATTTGACACAAGACGCCAGTTGATGGGACCACGGCCCGCCGGAGTGGCCGTGCAGTTCTAGGCGCTACAGTCTGGAACCGCGCGGCCGCTACGGTCCCAGGATCGAATCGTGCCTCGGGCATGGATGTGTGTGATGTTCTTAGGTTAGTTAGGTTTAAGTAGTTCCAAGTTCTAGGGGACTGATGACCTCAGAAGTTAAGTCCCATAGTGCTCAGAGCCATTTGAACCATTTGATGTGACCAGCCTCATCCATTACCGACAACAAGTTGACGATGATTTAGGCCAGACTGGCGGGTAACCATCGGTACACTAGCAAACTATCTTGACACCAGCAGTGGTAGCGTGTAACACTTTATCCGACAGGAGTTTGTCTACCGTAAGGTCTCCAGCCAGTGGATAATCCGGGCGTTGAACGCTAACAAAAAGTAAACCGCATGGCTGTTTGCCTAAAGAACCTGATGCGTTTCGATGATGAAGACAACACGTTTCTTGAGCTCACTAGTGCAGGTGACTGAAATGCCTGGGCTAGAAGGACAGAGCGGATTAGGTTGTGGAAAGAGACGAAAATAAGTTGCTGTCAGTTGCACTCAACATACTTAGATCGGCTGAAGGCCACACTCAAAATCCAAGACACAAGGCCTAAGCAAGAAATTGAGATACAAGGTTGTTCTGGAGGTTTCACCTAAGAATATTTTCTAAATCTTCAATTTAAAAAAAGTGGTTCAAATGGCTCTGAGCACTATGGGACTTAACTTCTAAGGTCATCAGTCCCCTGGAACGTAGAACTACTTAAACCTAACTAACGTAAGGACATCACATACGTCCATGTCCGAGGTAGAATTCGAACCTGCGACTGTAGCGGTCGCGCGGCTCCAGAGTGTAGCGCCTAGAACCGCTCGGCATCGCTGGCAGGCTTCAATTTAAACAGGCTGAAAGCCCTAGCGATTTAATTTTAATTGAACTTGGCTCGAGGACGCATATTAAGCAACAAGAAGAGTTTCAAGCAAAAGGCGGAAGGCCTTATCTTAGAGAATTTCATGCAAAATTCGGCTGAAGGCCCCATACAAAAGCATAAAAATCTTATGCCTTAAGGGCAAGACAATTACACTAATTTAAGAGATATTAATACTCGGCTGAAGGCCACATATCAACAAAATATGTTTAACGGCTAGAAAAGGAGTTTCAATTTAAAAGGCAGAAGCCCCTATCTTAAAACATCTCATGTAAAATTCGGCTCAAGGCCCCATATAAAAGAATAGTAAACTGATGCCTTAAGGGCAAGACAAGAACATTAGTTTAAGAGATATTGATAGTCGGCTGAAGGCCACACATCAACCAAATAACTAAAACCCTGACAGGGAAATTACTTTGTAAGACACAAGGAGCGGCGCTCAGAAGTTTCCAAGGGTCGGCCTGGGGTTGTAACACTAACTCCCATTTAGGTGAGACAGGCAACTTGTCCAACGACTTCTTAATCTGAAGGCAACCCATCCGACAGACAGCCGACCGACCATTCAACAAAATCAGTTCCGCTGCACGCAATCTGCAAAAAGATCACAAGATTTCAATACAACGACACACAGAGTATTGACACCCACACCAACCAACAACACCTCAGCTGTCGAACTACGCCGACCGCTGTGGCCGAGCGGCTCTAGGCGCTTCAGTCTGGAACCGCACGACCGCTACGATCGCAGGTTCGAATCCTGCCTCGGGCGTGGATGTCTGTGACGTCCTTAGGTTAGATAGGTTTAAGTAGTTCTAAGTTCTAGGGGACTGATGACCTCAGATGTTAAGTCTCATAGTGCTCAGAGTCTTTTCTGTCCAACTACACGCAGCGCTGGACAGAAACAACCCAACTAGGAAAATACACTGCCGAAAATTACGTCAACGACTTAGGCAGGTAACCGGAACGTCAACGGCCACAAGGCAGAAGATACCACTGGTAAACTCCAATAACAGGGAAGAAATTAAGTTAAACTTCACAGGACGACGGCTGGAATCATAGCCGACTTAAATACACACATGTTGTTGCTCGGGGGAATGTCGCAAAAGCGAGAACCAGGATCAAACGAAGAAATGTAAACAGTTGAGGCTCGATAGTAGGTTAAGTGAGGACTCAACTTTCATGTCCAAGATCGGTGGGCGACGAACATTGTAGCACTGGCAAGCAGCACCTCACACTCCAACCGCGCGTGCACACCGCCGTTGACCCCGGCCAGAGTATGGGCGAGGAGACTTCCTCGCTGCTCCACGCCAATCGACCGACTGCCCGAGCCCTCTCTCGCTCTCTCGCTTCATATTATACTTTCCCCTCTTTGGGGAAGTGTGTGTGGGAGTTTGTAGCCTTTTGGCTTTTACTCCCCTGTGTACTTGTGTGTGTGATTTTTAGCTGTAGTTTTTTGGTTGTCTGTGATATGTGATGAATGTTCTGTGTGTGTCTGGTACTTGCCTGAGGTTGGCGAGAATATTGGTGTTTCTTGGGAAGGAGCAGGATTGAGGATTGGATATTGGGATTTAATCTTCGACTTAATCGTCAAAGATCGTCATGGGGCGTTTGTGTTTATCGCGGGACATGTCATACCGACCTAAGGAGTGGATAAGGTTATTCTCAGACCTGGAAGAGCTCTCGTAGAAAGACCTTGCCAGATCCTGGAATCTTTCTTTCAGGAGTGGTATTTCAGCAGCGGCGTGCAGATCGTCTGTGGGGAATCCCATGGGTAGGTGCAGTGTCCTCCTGAGGGCGCGGTTCTGCAGCCTTTGGAGTTTGTCCAGGTGCTGCTTTGCCGCGTATCCCCAGACAGGGCACGCATATTCCATTACTGGCCGGATCAGGGCCTGGTAAACGTTTACTCCTACTGTGCAGGGGAGGGAGCTGGTTGTGTTAAGGATTGGGTACAGGATGGACATTCTGGCGCAGACCTTCCTGTGGATCTCGTCTATGTGGGATTTCCACGTAAGACGAGAGTCCAAGGTTACGCCAAGGTACTTGGCGGTTCTGCGCCAGGGGAGTTGGGATCCGTTTAGGTGAAGGTGGAGGGGGGGGGGGGTGTTGAGGAGGTTCGCGCCTTCCGAGCCTACGGGTAATCAGCATAGCCTGCGTCTTTTCCGAGTTGATGGTAATGCGCCAGCGTCGGGCCCAAGTTTCTGTGTCATCTAAAACCCTTTGTAGCCTACGAATGACCAGGTCCTTGTTCGCATTTCTAGTGTAGAAGGCTGTGTCGTCTGCATACTGTGCGGTGTGCACCAGGGGGGCGGTCGGCGTGTCCGCAGTGTACCGACTGTACAAAACGGGCCCCAGGACCGATCCCTGTGGCACCCCAGCACGAATATGCCTTTTGGTGGAGGTGGCAGTTTCTACTTTGACAGAGAAAGTTCTATCCGTGAGGTAGCTTTTGATCTGCTTGACTATGCTCCCGGGGAACCCTTGTGTGTATAACTTGTAGAGAAGCCCTCTATGCCATACTGAGTCGAAGGCTTTGGCTACATCTAGTAGCACTATCCCGCAGTAGCCTCTGTGGTTGAAACCCTCTGTGGCTGCTTCAACCACTCTCATGATCTGTTGTGGGGCAGAGTGGTTCTGCCGGAAACCAAATTGGAAATCCGGCAGAAGTTGCTCTCTGGTAATGTGTTCCTGTATAGGTCTTAGCAGGAGGCGCTCATAGATCTTGCTGAGTGTCGTCAAGAGGCTAATCGGCCTGTAGTGCTGCGGGAATAGAGGGTCTTTCCCTGGTTTGTGTATCGCGACCACTTCCGCGTGTTTCCAGCAAGCTGGGAACTCGCGGGAACGAGTAATCTCGTTGAAGACGTTCGCGAGGTGTGTGATTGCCGTGGGTGGGAGGTTTTTAACTAACTGGTTGGTGACACTGTCGTGTCCTGGCGCCTTTTTCAAGGGGAGGGAACTGATTACTTTTGCCACGTCTTCGGGGGCAAATATTGTGGGTTCGTCCTCTGGGTCCTCCTCAGCATTGAGGAAGACAGCCAGTTGGCGTCGGACCACCTCTTCGTGTTCATCATCCTCGGGTTCTGCCGCCTGAAACTGCTTCTCGAAGGAGTCGGCGAGGGCGTTGGCCTTTTCAGCGTTGCTGTAGGCCAGACCCCTTTCTCCATGCAGTGGCGGCATCCTAGCGCGTCTTTTGGTGAATTGTTTGGTTGCTGCCCGAGCCCGGAAACGGTGAAAGGACCAAGTATACATCGGCCGATGAGACGTCCAACCGAACGACCAATCAACGGTCGCTCCGCTCCAATCTCCCTCCGTTGGACAGATCATGTGTATCGCCTGCGGTCGGCGAGTACTGGCTGTCCGCGGCTCACCGCCGCTCCATCCCCGACTTCACTCCTGCTGCGTCCCGACTGCACTGCTGGTCCGTCTCCAACTGACTACCAGGCACACGACGACCCGGAAGTACTGTCGGTCGCTCCAGAGATGTTACGTCAGTGCACTCATCGATACGCGCTGCTGCTGCCGCTCACGGGCAAGTAAGGTAGGAAGTTAGTGACGCCGGTAAATGGTGTAAGAAAACGAGGCGGCAGTACCGTAATAGAAGATGGCAAACAATGATTGGCATGAACAGGTGCCGTGAACGGCCCACCAACGAAAACCTGCTGCTGCCACTGGGAAGCAGGGTCGAAAGCGTCGAAGATGCAGTGGTGTCATCCATTGTCCCCTCGACACAAGAATTTCAACAGCCAGTCATCTGCTGGAGAGTGATGCTCATCCTGTCCATCGCGCCCATTGCTTATTGATTTCAAGGAAGCTGATGTTCCCGTCGCTTGGGGAACAGTACTGGGCAATGGTGGAGAAATTACAGCGTGCAATTAAGGCTAAACGACCGGGAAAAGTGCAACAAGGGGCGCTGCTGATAACACGTATCTCCATAATGCAAATGTCATAATGTAGAAGGGACACATTCTGGACTCTGTCCCATGGCCCTCATATCTCCCCATCATCAACCCTTCGATCCCTTAAAAATGCCCTGAAGGGTTCGTCAATGCCTGGTGTTTCTGTGGAATGATGGCCCTAACTGTCACGGCGAGTTTGCCTGGCTGACGTACCAATTCTCGACTGTACAATCTTCGAAGGAAACTTTTTGATCGTCCCTTACATTCCGGAGTCCGGTTGCTCATAGTTGTACCAGTCATGTTCTGTCACTGATAACTATATACTTCGGTGTACAAAACGTGGTAATCGAGGTGCTTCAGTCCTGTTATTTGAAACTTCCACGGTTATCCGAGGAATACAGTTCGAAATGCAGGTTTGATTAATGGCGACATTGACATGCTGTGTTCATGTAAACAATGGTAAGTACCACAAAGACGGCTGCCAATAGCCGTAAGGTGTTGATCATGTAGGAAC
Organism: Schistocerca gregaria; assembly: GCF_023897955.1. Lineage (NCBI taxonomy): Eukaryota > Metazoa > Arthropoda > Insecta > Orthoptera > Acrididae > Schistocerca > Schistocerca gregaria. The sequence goes on from NC_064929.1 coordinate 184,809,669, forward strand.
ATATGACTGCGATAGAAAGCTTGCATATGTACCCGAACGGAAACACGCATCGAAAGCTGTTTTAATCAGGTAAATGCGTATACATCAGTAATATTAAAATTGACCATTTGGATATTCGGGAATCCAGCCGGATATTCGCGTCGTTATCGCACGGTATTTCAACAGCGGGCCTCGCTGTCTTCTTCAGGTGCTACCTGAGACTGGTCCTTTGGTCGCTGACGCTGCACAGGCGAGGGTGTACCCTGGACGTGATTAGGAAGTTCTAGCGCTGGTGCGCTTCGCCTTCCTCGTGGCAGTGTGGAGAGTTGCGTCGTGGCGGTATGGAATGGCAAGACGGTGTGCATATGCATTTTTTGGTGTTTTTTGATTTTAGGAAAGATGAAAGGATAGTCAGAGGAGACAGTAAGAGAAGAGGACAACGAACGGCCTAAGTGGCTGGCTGGTGGGTGTCGACAATGAGTCCTGCCCCGTCTCGTGACAACCTCTCGTGGTTGCGCTACTGGAGTTGGGAACGCTGGCGTTTTTGGCGTGCGATGTCTTTCCTGGCTGCCATGGCCTCGGCGTCTTCCTGCTTCCGTCCAGAACGGTACTCTTCCTTCATCCAGGCGGCCGCGACGGGGGCACTATGTTCAGTCGCGGGGTGTGAGTACGGGGTGGGAGTTGATGACGGCGAGCTCCTTCTGGGTGACCACCTCCTCCCAGAAGTCACGTCAGCTGCCGAAGCGGTGCCGGCGGTGGGGGAGGGGAGGCTTGGGCTGGTCAGGCGGGGTGAAGGGGTACGGGTTGTCCATGATGGCCCAGGACCCATCCTACAGTGCCACCGCAATCGCCTTGAGGGCGGGCTACAGGTCACGCGCTCCTGGGAGATGTAGGCACCGTCTCACCTTCCTTGGTGGCTTCTCAGCGTGAGAGGCGCCGGACGGTCCCGTGGTACCTTTGCTTGAGGCTGTCCCCCCCAGTGGGAGGCGGCCCAGGCGTCACGTCTTCGGTCTCCATGGGCGCCACTGCCTGCAGAGCTGCAGGTGTTGAGGTGGTGGATGCCTGCATGGTGGCGTCGACCCCCACCGGCCAACTCACAGGGGAGGCGGCGGCAGGAACCGGCGGCTTCTTCTTGAGAGCTCGCACCTCGTGACGCAGCTGCTGGAGCTGGCGATGAACAGCTACGAGCTCCTCCTATAGCGCGGCCCTTTCGGCAGTAAAGGCGGCTTGGAAGCTGGCCACAGATTTATCAGTGGCAACTTCGAGGCGGCAGACACCGCTGGGCGTGGAGCGGCGGTATGGCGGCGGGCTGCCTTGCGGTAGCTGCAACTGCGTGAGTTAGCAGCGTGTAAATCGGCGCAGTTCACGCACTTGCTGGCGGCACCACGAGGTTTGGGGCAGTTGCTCGTGTCGTGCGCTATCGCGCACTTCAGACACGTGACAGCGCTCGTGCAACCACTCGCCATGTGCCCCAACTTCTGGCACTTGTTGCACTGGACGGCGTCCAGTGTTCGCCGTTTGCGTTTCTGTTGCGGCTGTTGTTTGCGCCCGCGGGTGCTCCCCAACGCTTCGACGAGCAGCGCGAGCGCAGCTCTCAACTTGCTCCCCTTGTGTCCAGACATTGCGAGACGGAGCGGAGCGGCGTGCAGGTGCATGTGCGACGGCGTCCGGTGCTGCCTTGACGGTCCTTGGGTCGATCGAGCCCAGTATTTACGCATGGAAGGAGCTGAGAGCTGAGCGTTCCGTCTTCGGTCCGCGCCGAGGCGAGTGTTCCCTCTGTGGTCCGCACCCGCCAGACTCGGCTTCAGTGGACCCCTCCAGTCGCAGATGTTCCGACTGCCGTCCGCGCCCGTTCTGGCCGTCCCCAACGGTTGCGGACGTCGTCTGAGGTGTGTCAGACACGACCTGAGATGTTGGGTACTCGGTCTCATAACTGTTACTACGATTTCCACTTCCGTTTCGTGCTGGGCGCTCCACAATCGGTCCACGCTTTGTCGTGTGTTCCGTCTGCGGTCCGACGCCTCCAGACGCGGCTACATTGGCCCTCTCTGGTCGCCGGTGTTCCGAAGTCATGGTTGATTAGATTATCTGTGACCTTAGTCTTAATGGCTTCATTAAAGAAGCCATTGAGATTAAGGTCACAGATAATCTTTAAAGAAGCCATTGAGATTAAGGTCACACATAATCTAATCAACGGTGACTCAGGATACCAAATCAGCACTGCCTGGAATCCAGCACTTGAGCTTGTGAATACTCACGCAGGACACTCCGGGATTCTACAAGAAATAGAAGCGGGGACCGAACGAACAGTCGTGAGACAAGGTGTCGGACATTAGAGACCAGATTTGACACACCCCAGATCATGAACTCGACTTCAGAAGACGGCCAGGCACGTTTTCGACGTGATTATGGCCGCACGACGGGGATTAACATACTTTTTACGTGCAATGGTAGCTGAAGGTAGGCGCATAGCGCATTGCACCTCGGAAACAGCTAGGGAATTCAGTATCCCGACAGTGTCACGAATCTGCCGGGAATGTCATATTTCAGGCATTATCTCTCACCACAGACAACGTAGTGTCCAGGCAATCGACACTCCGCAAGTATTGTAATGTTTAGAGCCGCCATCTGTTCTACGCCAGCTCCGATCGCAGTGTACTGCCCTTTATGATGTCTCGTAGTTCAATATCCGGTTCCGCGCTTAGTGGCCGCGCAGTTTGAGGCGGCATGTCATGGACTGCGCGGCCCCTCCCGCCGGAGGTTCGAGTCCTCCCTCGGACATGCATGTGTGTGTTGTTTTTAGCACAAGTTAATTTAAAGTAGTGTGTAAGTCTAGGGACGGATGACCTCAGCGGTTTGGCCCCTAAGGAATCCACACAGATTTGAACATCTGAACATGATTCCAGCCATGTTGGCTCATCAAATAGTCCCCATGTTCGATAGGTCGGAGGAATACAACGTTGCGAAAGCGGCTTCCAATTAGAAGTTATGAAATACTTGCCTGTCCTACTCCCAGAGCATGGGAGTGGGGTTGGATACTCAAACATCTTTGAATAGCATGTCGCAAATTACCATTGTGTACCAATTGCTACTCCTCTGGTTATCAGTACCATCTGTAGCGAAATGACGAAAATGCTTCAGACAAAACGTACGTAAATTTTATCACAGAAAATAGGGGGGTTTCCGTTGCAGAGTTCAAGTTTCCCCTGCATGGGATTAGGTTGTGGGTTGAGTGTTGTAACATTGGATGTCACCCTCCGTGGCAAACAAATTGGAATTATAACGATTCTGATCCGACATCTAGTTTTCGAGATATTTCAATGTATGGTGTGAAAATGAACGTCCAGCAGAGATTTGAGGTTCACCAAAGAATAAAATAGTACGTTTTTTCCTCAAACATAATATTTATGATTATGATGTAGACTCTGATGCGTAAGTGCAATCGACGTAGAATTACAATTTATTAATATGAAAGGGACTGTGAATGTAAATGCCGGCCCAGGTGACCGAGCGGTTCTAGGCTCTACAGTCTGCAACAGCGCGACCGCTACAGTCGCAGGTTCGAACCCTACCTCGGGCATGGATGTGTGTGATGTCCTTAGGTTAGTTAGGTTTAAGTAGTTTTAAGTTCTAGGGGACTGATGACCTCAGCAGTTAAGTCCCATTGTGCTCAGAGCCATTGGAATATTTTTTTTTTGTGAATGTAAGTGGCACTATACTATTGGCATCACACACAGTTGTGGTGATTACAGAAGAGCATAAGACTCGGATATCAGAAAATATAGCCTTCATTATCTTTCCATATTCATCCAGTAAATGTCACACACCTTTCCCAACCCCACCCCTTTCCGATTATTCAAAGAATGGAACTCCCGTGTAAACAGCAGCCGCACTTGTCTGATTATTTTACATGTTAGTTAACGTGTTAAATATCTCTCGTTAATCAAGTCAACGAGAAAAAGTTTACGTATGGTTTGAAATTATGTGTAAGCTTTGTTGGAAGTCTCAAAGTGCTCTCATTCCCAAATACAAGATAAATATAATGTCGGTAACTTGTGCACTGGAACTTTTGCAGTCTCAAGAGAGTTTCAAACTATAATGCGTGTCTTATTGCAATAAACTTTGAACATAGGATTATGCCTCATACTGAGTAGATTAAGACATCATTTAAAAATTTTAAATTCGGTCAGTAATATATGAAATATTGAAAAGTGGGAAGCCCTTAGCCTGCTGCTGGGATCCCGCCCCCAATTGAGTAATATAGATATGGACCCGTTACACTGCACATTGTGAACGTGGAGTCGACGCACTTCAGTTTCGAGGGAAACTTGCGATATTGTGATGGGCTGCCATGACGGTGCCACTAATTGGGTACGTGCCTCGTGACTCTCGTTCTTTGTCACCCAGTTCTGTGTAAAGGGGGGAGACGTATCCCCCATTGTTCCTCTAATGGCCGGATTACCGGGAGACTGCAGCAACGCTGTTTTGAACGCAACGCAACACAACAGAGGGAGGCCGGCGATGCAGACAATCGGAGCCCGCCATTGCTGGGCCGTGAAAGCCAGCGCGATCGCCGCCTTTGTGTTGGCAGCACTGCTTGATCGGGGAACCCCGGAATTCTCCGTGCAGGCTGCCAGCAGCACAATGCCCACCTCACAGCTCTCTGATAACTCTAGAGGTTGCCTGCGGTTCGTCCCTACTTTTCTAGATTTCTGTTCCAATCCCTCGCAAATATTTGTATACGTTCCCAAAATAATTCGTTATTAGGTCCTGTATTCCTAGCATGTATTTGCTAGACGTGATCTGCTGTGACACTGGCATCCGCAAGGGCAGGAGGGGGGGGGGGGGGGGGGAGGGCGAGTAGGACTTTGCCCATTTTGGAGTATACAGACTCCTTATCTATATAAATAAAAATGTAAAAGTTTGTTTGTTCAAAACCGTGTATCTCCGAAAGTTCTTGAATGATTGCTTTGAAATTTTAACACAACGTTGAATTTTAATACAGGCGTGTTTTAGGCAGCTACTTCTTTAACATATGTATATTTTAAAGCATATATTAAGCAAATATATAAACGGAAAACATTGTTACCAAAAATCTCAAAATGTTCCTTCCATACTTACCGAATCAGAATTTGCAATAACAATAAACGAAGTTCAGCGTCAGAGAGGGAGAGGAAGAGGAGACAGACAGAGAGATGGGAGGAAATAGACACAAGAAACGGGATGGATGAAATGGACAGAGAGAGAGGGGAAGTATAGGGAGAGGGACAGAGGCAGAGGAGAGAAGGAGATTACGACGTATATCCAATTCCCACATATATTAGAAACGTGTGCTTTCTGTTTTCTTTCTTTTCCATTTAAGCGAAATGAGCCACAGTAAAGCGTGGCCACTAGTTGCTTGTAGAACTCCCGCTGTTTTCTAGGAGTGACTGCGACACCACTAAATCACAGTTTAGCAATCAAGAGTACGATTGCAATGACTGTGTCTTTGCCAGGCTCTGCCCGACTTGCATTTGTTCGGTTGTGTCAGTATGTTCACGGTAGAATACAGTGTTTCCTTGGAGTGACGGCTGAATCGGCGTTAATTTTCCAGTCTTGGTGAAAGTGGACCTTGATGGAACATAGCCGAAGTGTAGTAAATATAGTCCGCAAACTTCAGACGCACTGCAACAAGCATGACAGAGTATTACGAACTGTTGAGTCCATTGGAGGCATAAACAAACGATAACGTATGAAATTTGGGAGAGGAGCACTGTATCCGTTCAGTCTTTGGATGTTAGGAGTCGATTCTGCTACTCAGTCTGAAGGTTGTTCTCGAAAATTTAACTAATTCATCTTGTCGAATACTGACCCTGGGTTGCAGTTTTAACCAAACAACCCCAAAAAAGTAGCTTTTCTAAATACATTATATTCAATATCTTCTATTACCACAGTCAAGACTAAACGAAATGAACCCTATGGTATAAACATACGTGTGATTTTGTAAGCAAAGAAAAAAAAAAGTATTGTATTTTATCTACAAGCTCATTTCCCGTTTCTCCACTTAAAGGAGAATCAAACAGGCACTTTTTACTGCATATTCTTGCTGAAATCCAACAGGATTTCTTCAATACATCTGATTGTCTATTACTGATTTTTAAATTTAGTATCAATCTAATATTACTTACAATGAATAAAAATAAGTCTTCAAATATTTTCGAGCTTTGTTCCTTAAGTCTCTCATGTAATATGAAGAATATGTACTTTTGCTATTTGGGGAGCAAAATAACTGATGAAAAATGGTTCAAATGGCTCTGAGCACTATGGGCCTCAACTGCTAAGGTCATAAGTCCCCTAGACCTTAAAACCACTTAAACCTAACTAACCTAAGGACAACACACACATCCATGCCCGAGGCAGGATTCGAAACTGCGACCGTAGCGGTCGCGCGGTTCCAGACTGTAGCGCCAGAACCGCTCGGCCACTAGCGGCCGGCAATAACTGATGATGGTAGAAGTAGAGAGGATATAAAATGTAGACTGGCAATGGCAAGGAAAGCCTTTCTGAAGAAGAGAAATTTGTTAACATCGAGTATAGATTTAAGTATCAGGACGTCGTTTCTCAAAGTATTTTTATGGAGTGTAGCCATGTATGGAAGTGAAACATGAACGATAAATAGTTTCGACAAGAAGGGAATAGAAGCGTTCGAAATGTGGTGCTACAGAAGAATGCTGAAGATTAGATGGGTAGATCACATAACTAATGAGGAGGTATTGAATAGAATTGGGGAGAAAAGGAGTTTGTAGCACATCTTGACAAGAAGAAGGGACCGGTTGGTAGGACATGTTCTGAGGCATGAGGGGATCACCAATTTAGCTTTGGAGGGCAGCGTGGAGGGTAAAAATCGTAGAGGGAGACCAAGAGATGAATACACTAAGCAAATTCATAAGGATGTAGGTTGCAGTAAGTAATGGGAGATGAAGAAGCTTGCACAGGATAGAGTAGCATGGAGAGCTGCATCAAACCAGTCTCAGTACTGAAGACAACAACAACATGTACTTCGCAGGTACTAACGAAATATGCTTGTCTTTTAGGTATGTAAGTAATCTTATCTACAAAAATGTAATACGTGGTTAAATGTCAAATATTTGAGATACTCTCTGTCACAAAGTTCTAAGTGCGTAACACGCTCGCAGACTTTCCGAACCTCTTATATAAAAGTGTCACTCTGTTATAGATGTATCTCCGTGGACGCCTGTGTGTTTTGATACAATGCAAACTTTTTCTGCTTTACAAGCATAGACCATGGATATGTATGGATCGCACAAGGTACCTTTTCAGTGGTAAGGTATGAAACCAAGATTTAAGTCACATAACGTAGCACTAAACGCCGAGTTTCTGTAATCATGCACTAAGCGAAGTGGATCCGATATTTATAGTTCTTCTCGTTTATAGATGAAATGAAGGATTGATTTTAACAACTGAAGGTCTTTTGTTAGCATTAAACACGTAGCAGCATAGTTATCCTGAAATGTGGAATTCCCGTTATTGATACGATAGCTGTGATTTTTACGTTTGGCCAGCTGAAAGAGTAACAAACAGTCTGGAACAATCTATTGACTGTTCTTTCTTCTTACAAGCAACAGAATTACGCTTCTTGAGTGAATTACTGCCTGCTTTTGTTGTATTACGAGTCATTTAAATCACTGCTAGCCAAGAAGTAGGAGACTAAATATCAGTTTGGCAGGAGACATTTAGTTTTTTGTCGATTCCTCAACAATACGTGTTTCTAGGCATAATGTCGAGTTTTTACACAAAGCAATGGACATCTCTAAGAAGGAAAAGTTGGAAATATAAACATACGTACTAGGGGGGTAACTGCAAAGAAACCGTAAGAAATACTTCACATGGCAGACAAAAGAAGCCAGAACAAAAATGATCAGGAAAATTCAGGAATACAAAAATACAAGTCATGTAGGAATGAAATGAACATGAAGTGCAAGGAAGCTAAGACTAAATGGCTACATGAAAGATTTGAAGAATTCGGGAAAGAAATGATTGTGGGAAGGACTGTCTCAGCATGTAGAAAAGTCAGTCTTCAGTGAAATTAAAAGCAAGGGCGATAACACTAAGACTGCAATGGGAATTCCATTGTTAAATGCAGAGGAGAGGGTGCATATGTGGAAATAGTACATTGAGGGCCCTATGAGAAGGAGGAGGAGGAGAACGATCACTTATCTGATGAAGTGATAGAATAAAAAACAGCAGTCGATAGGGAAGAGATAGGGGATCCATTAGAATCAGAATTTAGAAGACCTTTGGAAGACTTAAAATCAAGTAAGGCATTCCATCGGAATTTCTAAAATCGTTGGGAGAATTGGCATCTGAACAATTATTCGCCTTGGTGTGTAGAATGTATGAGACTGCACACATAACATCAGACTTTTGGAAGGTCATCGTCCACACAGTTCCCAAGGTTGAAGGAGCCGACAAGTGCGAGAATTGTAGCACAACCAGCATAACAGTTCATGCATCCAAATTGCTGCCAAGAATAATATACAGAAGAATGGAAAAGAAAATTTTGGATGTGCAGGATAGCGATCAGTTTGGCTTTAGGAAAGGTAAAGGCAGCAGAGAGTCAATTCTAACATCGTGGTTGATAATCTTAGCAAGACTGAAAGAAAACTCACGACACGTTCATAAGATTTGTAGACCTGGAAAAAGCGTTAGACAGTGTCAAATGATGCAACATGATCAAAATGTTGAGAAAAGTATGGGTAAGCTATAGAGAAAGACGAATAATATACAGTACAATACACACAAGAACCAAGAAGGAACAATAAGAGTGGAACAACAAGCTCGAAGTGTTCGGATTAAAAAGGATTAAGACAGGGATGTAGTCTTTTGGTCTTGCCATAGAAAGGACGGAAGTAACAGGAAAGTTAGAGAATGAGATGAAAATTCAGTATGAAAGGATGTCAATGATGAGATTCACTGACGACATTTCTCTCTTCGTCGAAAGTTAAAAGAATTACAGGATCTATTGAATGGAATGAACAGTCTAGTGAGTACAGAATACTAAGAAAGACAAAAGCGATGGGAAGGAGCAGAAATGAGAACAGCAAGGAACTTAACACCAAACTTGGAGAGCACGAAGTCAAAGAATTCTCCTACCTTGGCAGCGAAATAATAGATGATGGACGTAGTAAGAACGACATAAAAAGCAGATCATCAGTGACCACGGGGCCATTTCCCGCCAAGAGAAATCTACTGTATATATACGCGGCCACTTGACCATCTTCTTCTTCTGTGCGAATGCACAAACAGTGCCCGAATTCTTACGGGAATCGGCAACGCGCCGCGAGTAATGAGTATAATGGGCAGGGGCACTACGAATGTAGTGCGGGACAATACGTTGAGAATGTGGGTTTCGCGGGAGGCGTGTCAGAGATAAATACCTGCAATCGGGCTATCCTCTGTGTCCTCGGTGGCTCAGATGGAGCAGTCGGCTTTCAGCGGTGATACCGCGCGGACGGGCTCTGCGCGCCGGGCAGAGCTCCGCAGGTGTTGTTGTTTACCCGCTAGCGCGCGGTCGCGTCGTTGTCTTGCCGTATAGTACCTGTACCGACCCGCCATGGCGTTCTCATATCGAAAAGCTACAATCAAGCTAACGTTCAACACATCGTACACGAGACCGAAGGCCCATGAAATTGAACGATTTCTACGAGACATCATGCACATAGAACCACAAGAACTGATAGGAATTCATCTGTATATTGTAACCAGCACAGTGTACCTCAAACTGATTGACGAAGCGGCCTGCGACAGATTACTCCAACGATCTGCGAACGGCTTTCGCTTCTGTCACGCAGACGGTAATGTGAGCGTGGTAGGAGCTGACCACGCTGGTCTGGGGGTGCGTACCGTACGCATCTTTGAACTACCGTTCGAAGTTCCTGCCAACCTAGTCGTTGATGCACTGCGGCCATACGGCACAGTTCTGAGTCACACAGAGGAGAAACTGAACACATTCGAAACGTACCCTGTCCTTAACGGGGTACGACAAGTGCGCATAGAACTTAAGAAGCATGTTCCATCATTTGTTTTCGTTGGTGGCTGCCGCGCAATTGTTATATATGATGGACAACAGAGGACCTCCTCGGGCTGCGGCCAGGAGGGCCATGTTAGAACTGAGTGTCTGCAGCGACGCCTCGTTCAGGTGCCCCGCAATGAACTTCCCCAACGATCCACCATGACATCTCTCCCGCTAATATATGTGGAGGCGGCACGACATGATGTGATGGATGATCAACACATGCTACCTCCTCAAGCCGCTGCGAGCTCCGTTGGAGAGTCAACGCCGTCGACGACGACGCACCCCAACGGTGCAGACGTTCCTACAGCCTCTGCTCACCGCAGCGTCGTGGGCGCCCAGCCACCGTCACTGTCGGGATCGGACACAGGGGTTCCTAGCGACCGAGACTGTGTCGAGCCCCGCCCTCCAGTGGATGTCGAATCTCGGACCCTAATGCAAAAATCACCCAAGCTACACAAGAAGAGGCGATTGTCAGCTGAAGAACAGGACAGGGATGTGCAGCCGGCAGAAGACGTCGACTTTGTTGACTCGCCCACAATTGCAACGGACTCCAGTGGCATCATTCACCAGAAGGTGCTTGAAGACAAGGAACACAATCCTAAATCTGGTGGCCCAGAAAACGAGCCTCATTGCGTCGACTCCCAAAATGTGGGCTCCTGTGAAAGCGACCAGCCCCCAATGACATCACAATCGTCTCTTGGTGATTGGGCAGACGATATGGAGGCAGATGATGCACAGCACACACAGATATCTCCACCAGAGCCCATGGCAGACATTGAGCCCGGAGGGCTCTGCCAGTCAGGGACTCATACGGCACAGTAATGCACAGAGTGCTGATGGATGGCTGTGTGGTGTGTGAGATCACTGTGGGCTTTCACCGGCACACTGCCTCCGCCACTTGATATGTCTCAGTCATACCGTGTGGGAACAGTCGATGTAAATGATGTCCACTCCACTGTCAAGACCCGCATGTTACACGACATTATCAGAGCGGCAGACTTGGACATTGCCCTTCTCCAGGAGGTCCGTCCAGAGGTGCGTTTAGACCTATGTGGCTACACCACGTACAGCCTACCCGTAGGCGCTGGCGCAGGAGGAACGGCCATCATTCGCACCGAGGTGACAGGCATGTCTTCTATTCGGAGAAGGTAGCCCCACTTTTGCAAGGAAATATGGACCATTACACAGTGGGCGGCGATTTTAACAGTGTTCTGCGGCCCGAGGACCAGATACCGCATTACGTCCCATGTCCGGCTCTACAAGCATTGATACGTGACCTCGCGCTCCACGACACATGGCTCTTACATCATGGGACCCAGAGAGGATATACGCACTTTACCAGCCATTCTGCCAGTCGTCTGGACCGGATATACGTCTCGCGTGCCCTGCGCACAGCAACCCGTGATGCAGGACCATCTCGCGTACAGCTGCACTGTCACCTTGCCCCGACAACTCGCAAGACGCAGCAGGTGCCCGTGGACGCTGAACGTCTCCCTCCTTCGCGAGGAAGCGTGTCGGCGAGCAGTCACTGACACGTGGCGTCGATGTATCAGGCGCCTGCCCATGTATGCTTCCACGTTGCTGTGGTGGCTGGGATGTGTCAAACCTGCACTCCGAAAGAACTTGATGGCCTACGGGCGTGACAGATCGAACTGGCGAAGGGCAACATCGGAATTTTACTATACAGCGTTACGTGAGCCGGAGACGCAACCACCGTCTCCCGAACATCAGATGTCCGTACAACGCATCAAAGCTCGTCTAGTTCGCATCAGGACAGAGCAGCTAGAAGGTGTCCGCATCCGTGCGCGAGTGCAAGACTGTATCCCCAACGAAACAGCGACAGTGTATCACATTGTGCGCGAGAGGCGCCACCGGTAACGTCAGCTCATTACGGCGGTAAACACGGAGGAGGGCGGCCGCGCAGTGACACAAACGGACATCGCGCACACGTTCGCCAGACACTATGGTACCTTGTACATGGAAGATCCGCGAAATGTACGTGATTATGACGAGCTGTTGCACGATTTTCCCGCCCCTCGGGACGTGGCACCCGATGATAGTCTGCTGTTGCCCATTACACCCGACGAGCTGACATCGGCCTTGGTAGGTGGAGCACCGAACAAGTCGCCTGGAGCGGACGGTTTACCCCTGGAATTCTACCGCACTTTTTACCACCTAATGGGTGACAAGTGGCTCCAAATGTTTCAAGACCTGATCAGCCCTGATTTCACTGTCCCCACAGAATTCACAGAAGGCATCTTGATCCCAGTACCGAAACCTAATGGTGGTTGTAGGTGGCAGGATTTTCGCCCACTCACACTCCTCAACAACGACTACAAGATCTTCGCAGGTCTCCTCCGCTCGCGTCTCCACACCGCTATCGGGAAAGCCATCCACACCTATCAGTCATGTTTAGGTGGCGTCAGCAACATTCATACGGCGTTAGGAGCATACCGCGACGTAATTGCTTTGACGACGACCTGCAAAATACGAGGCGCCCTTGTCGCCGTAGATTTTGACCACGCATTCGACCGCGTCGACCACGGCTTCTTACGCGTAGTTTTGCAACACATGGGCTTCTCTCCGGAGTCTGCACAGGTGGTCCTTCGACTGGTCCACGGAGCGCGCTCCCACATGATGGTCAACGGTTATCAGGCTGGTCACATTGTTGTTGGACGGTCAGTGCGACAAGAGTGCCCCCTGTCGGGTATATTATTTGCTGCAGCGCTTGAACCAGCTTTACATGGTCTACGGTAGCGATTATCTGGTATCTCCTTGCGGGACGTGACCTTTCGTTGTGGTGCATTCGCCGATGACGTGGTGTTCCTGGCCAGATCAGAGGATGAAATGCATATGGCGCTACAGTGGCTACGCCAGTACGGGTCGGTCGCTGGGAGCGTCATCAACGTGAAGAAGACAAAATACATGGATGTCTGAGGGGGACTTTCCCACACAACGGCGGTGCCCTTTGACAAGGAGCCCGTACTCAAGTGTTTAGGAGTGCAATTCAATAGCGGCTACGTACCGTCGGCTCCTACACCAAACACGTGCTCTGCTGCAGGACAACAAACTGCGTCGCTTGGATATGTTCCTCAGAACACGTTATGTCAACGCCTATCTTGTCTCAAAACTGAAATATTTTGCGCATATCCTTCCCTTGACGGCTACGATGGCCAACAGATTTCAAGCAGCATGTGGACATTTCGTAAGCACCGGTCTTGTTTTTAAAGTCCGATACGCCACCCTGGGACTGCCGCAGCGGGCTGGCGGTATCGGTTTAATTCATGTATATAACCGCGCGCGATCGCTTTATCTCAACACTATGCGTCGCAAGTTGACCTCTGCCCACGCCACTCTGACGGGCATCCTGATAGCGAAAGTGGCACCACACTCTCTGCACCACCCGGTTCCTGTAGGGCACATTTCACCGGCACTCACCCACATCAGAGTGTTCTTGATTGACTTCAGCTACTTACAGTCAGAACTTCCGACGACACGGAATCCCAGCACAAAAGACTGAAGTTGCCTCGAACACTGTGTGGCGAACGGTACACACGCCTTTTCTACCTACGACGGTGCGTTCATTGTGGTATATGGTTGTGAATGGGAAGTTCTCTACTCGTCAGAGGCTACATTTCATACATCTGACGGACGACCCCTTGTGTCCGACATGCTCAGTCGCTGACTCGGATGCGCACCGCCTGACGTGTGCCGCGACCAGCGAGTGCTGGCTTCTGACGCAGCGCATGCTGGCGTTACTCTTGCGGCGATTGCCGGAGTCAGTCTCCCCTGATGACATATTGCGCCCCGACGACGTATACTTTCCATGAACCAGAACGAACGCCGTTAACTGGCTAAAAGGCATGGCCGTTTACTACATATTTTGCGATGCTCCCAAAGGCACACTCGACTTTTGGTCCCTATTGATGACAACACATGCAGCTTTCAGCCGTCACCCGAAGTACAGAACTCGTTTCGCAAATTATTTAGGTTCATTATTTGCGGATCCTGCTGCTCACTGGGGCGTTTCGGGTATGAGACGCTGAAAATGAAGAAGAATCCTGGAGCATATTGATCCTCTACGCACGGAATAGGGGGGAACCCTCCCAACAGACGAGAACACGACTCGGACACTCGGCTACGGCAGTTGTAGGATCTTTCTTTGTCATGAAAAAAAAGTTATAAAAATTAAAGAAATAAATAAATAAAACTTCGACAAACCCAGTACATCCTCTTCCTGATCCTTCGATCCTCAAAATCGAACACGTTGCTTGGGCGTGGCGGCGGGATGGCCAGGCTTCGGGTGTCGACCCCTGCCCTACCCTCCGTCCTGCTCCTGCAGCGGTTCATTAGATTAATAATAATAATAATAAAAATATGGATAGAGCGTCTGTCGTGTAAGCAGGAGATCCCGGGTTCGAGTCCCGGTCGGGGCACACATTTTCATCTGTCCCCGTTGACGTATGTCAACGCCTGTAAGGAGCTAAGGATGTTCATTTCGTTATAAGAAATCTACTGTTATCAAACAAAGTTCTTAATTTCCAGAGAGAATTTCAGAAGATGTACTTTTGAAGGGCAGAATTCTATGTTCGTTAGTGAAACATGGACGGTGAGAAAACCGTAACAGAAGAGAATCGAAATACTTGATGTGGTACTACAGAAGAATGTTGGAAAATTGGACGGACTGATAAGGCAAGAAATGAGATCGTAGAATCGGCGAGGAGAGGAGTATTTGGAAACAGTGACTAGAAGAAGAGGCAGGATTATAGGACATGTGTTGAGATATCAGGGAATAGCTTCCGTGGTACTTGACGGAGTTGTAGAGAATAAAAACTGTGGAGGAAGACAGCTTGATAAGCTGCCATTGTCCCAGCAGTAACCGATCAAACAAGAGTGCCAGACACTTGTTATCTTATGTAGGCGTTGGCGACCGCAGCGCCGTATTCTGCCTGCTTACATGTCTCTGTATTTGAATACGCATGCCTATATCAGTTTCTTTGGCGCTTCAGTGTATATGATCACCTATACTACCAAAAGACAAGTAACCATTTTCATAAACGATCACAGACTAGATACCCACTATGATTAAGATTATACAGGAATTAGACCGTATGTCAGGCGTGGGCAACCTTAGTTATGTGATCTACCCATTTAATAAACAGCATTCTTCTGTAGCACCACATTCTATTCTCTTCTATTCTATTCTCTTCTTGTCCAAACTTTTCACTTCCATACATGGCTACACTCCATACAAATATTTTCAGAAACGACTTCTTGACACTTAAATCTATTCTCGATGTTAACAAATTTCTCTTCTTCAGAAACGCTTTCCTTGCCATTGCCAGTCTACATTTTATATCCTCTCTACTTCGACCATCATCAGCTATTTTTCTCCCCAAATAGCAAAACTCCTTTACTACTTTAAGTGTCTCATTTCCTAATCTAATTCCCTCAGCAGCACCCGACTTAATTCGACTACATTCCATTATCCTCGTTTTGCTTTTGTTAATGTTCATCTTATATCCTCCTTTCAAGACACTGTCCATTCCATTCAACTGCTCTTCCAAGTCCCTTGCTGTCTCTGACAGAATGACAATGTCATCGGCGAACCTCAAAGTTTTTATTTCTTCTCCATGGATTTTAATACCTACCCCGAATTTTTCTTTTGTTTCCTTTACTGCTTGCTCAATATACAGACTGAATAACATCGGGGAGAGGCTACAACACTGTCTTACGCCCTTCCCAACCACTGTTTCCCTTTCATGCCCCTCTACTCTAATAACTGCCATCTGGTTTCTGTACAAATTGTAAATAGCCTTTCGCTCCCTGTATTTTACCCCTGCCACCTTTAAAATTTGAAAGAGAGTATTCCAGTCAACATTGTCAAAAGCTTTCTCTAAGTCTACGAATGCTAGAAACGTAGGTTTGCCTTTCCTTAATCTTTCTTCTAAGGTAAGTCGTAAGGTCAGTATTGCCTCACGTGTTCCAACATTTCATCGGAATCCAAACTGATCTTCCCCCAGGTCGGCTTCTACTAGTTTTTCCATTCGTCTGTAAAGAATTCGTGTTAGTATTTTGCAGCTGTGGCTTATTAAACTGATTGTTCGGTAATTTTCACATCTGTCAGCACCTGCTTTCTTTGGGATTGGAATTATTATATTCTTCTTGAAGTCTGCGCGTATTTCGCCTGTTTCATACATCTTTTTCACCAGATGGTAGAGTTTTGACAGGACTGGTTCTCCAAAGGCCGTCAGTAGTTCCAATGGAATGTTGTCTACTCCTGGGGCCTTGTTTCGACTCAGGTCTTTCAGTGCTCTGTCAAACTCTTCACGCAGTATCGTATCTCCTATTTCATCTTTATCTACATCCTCTTCCATTCCCATAATATTGTCCTCAAGTACATCGCCCTTGTAAAGACCCTCTATATACTACTTCCACCGTTCTGCTTTCCCTTCTTTGCTTAGAACTGGGTTTCCATCGGAGCTCTTGATGTTCATACAAGTGGTTCTCTTATCTCCAAAGGTCTCTCTTATTTTCCTGTAGGCAGTATCTATCTTACCCCTAGTGAGATAAGCCTCTACATCCTTACATTTGTCCTCTAGCCATCCCTGCTTAGCCATTTTGCACTTCCTGTCGATCTCATTTTTGAGACGTTCTATTACCTACTGATTCAATAAGGTTCCATACGTCATCGTTCAATGTGTTTTGTGCGGAGGAAATGATGATCTGATGCTTAACAGAAAATATCGGTAATTTAAATTTACTATATCTTTTGAACAAATGAATTTACAGAATTGATATGTACAACATTTGTCATTTTATGATGCGCTTCTATATGAAATGTCGATCATTAAGATCGACTAAAGCGTTCAGATTTTAGCATTCAGATTTTTGTAACAAAACTTGAGAATTTCACTTTAACAGTAGATCCTAAACTATTATTGATATGATCAATATTCAAGTTTTATTGGGATCACTATGAAAATTTATGAAGGGTGGTAGATTAAAATTACTGTGGGTGGTAAATACTAAACTATTATGGATATGATCAATATTCAAGTTTTATTGGGTTCACTATGAAAATTTATGATGGGTGGTGGGTTAAAGCTAGTGTGGCTTCATTCTCTGACTTACTACGGAATTAAATAGTTCCCATGTATGTTCCCCTTTCTATCCGATCTTAGGTCCACCATATTTAACACTGCTACGTATCCTTGGCCACAAACATCTTCTACTGGGTTTCCCTGTGACGTAGGTTCTCGTCTGTCTCACTCGCACACTACAGCACCTCAACAGACAATACACGCCTGTGAATTTCCCCATCTCGTGCTGAATCTGCACCCTTTGTAGCAGACGGTCCTGGGCGACAGGGATCGTTTCACTATTTCTTCAGGCTGACTCTTTCGGCCGTATATTTAAATGGGAGTTCACTACTCGTTAACTCACAAGCACTCCTAGCGCAGGGAGTCGAAACTGTAGGGCCCGTTGCAATGTTCATGGGACAACGCACCGACATGAGTTGTATTTCTTTCCCGAGACAACTCGTCAAGCAATTGTGCCTCAAAACATGCTGTTTTGAGAGAACCTTTATTCTATATTCACCCAATTTTCAGATGTTTACATTTGTTTACGTTTCGTGAACGTTCATTCCTCACTTACAACGTTTTAGAATAGCTGACTTAATAACTACCGATGTAAAATTCTGCAATGCCGTTAGTAAGGAAACGATGTTCATAGTACATAAATAAATATAAACATCTGATGATAGGATGCCAGGAATCCTCAAATGACATTATGGAAAAAAACAAACGCATATAAAACCAACTGATTGAGGATAGCTCATTGCGAATTACCTTCGGTTTCAACGGTTACAGTATTATAATACGTAAAGGTGAGCAAGAATTATTTGTTATAGCAATGCAGGAAAGAATGGGAAAACAGAATACGAAAATAAGATAGGTGATTCCAGTCGACAAACATTTATTGCCAACTTTGTGATTTTTGCTCGCAGGCAGGTTGTTCGAGTGTTTTTAGTGTGTTAATATTCGCAAACACTATTAGCAAGGAACTTTTAAAAATTTATCCAAAAATTCTTTTGATGGCTGATCGCGGAAATTCTTGTAAATGCGTCGGGGCGGAGTAAAATGCAAGCGCCTCCCTCCCTCCCTCCCTCTCTCTCTCTCTCTCTCTCTCTCTCTCTCTCTCTCTCTCTCTCTCTCTCTCTCTCTCTCTCTCTCCCCCACGAATATCTTCCGTTAGCCGCCATACGTCCAGTCATGCCACAGATGATGCACGAAAAATAAATGTGGAACAGCACGACAAACGCTTGCTTAAACATACACTGCTGGCCATTGAAATAGCTACACCACGAAGATGACGTGCTACAGACGCAAAATTTAACCGACAGGAAGAAGATGCTGTGATATGCAAATGATGAGCTTCTCAGAGTATTCACACAAGGTTGGCGCCAGTGGCGACACTTACAGCGTGTTTACATGAGGAAAGTTTCCAACCGATTTTACAGCAGTAGACCGGCGTTGCCTGATGAAACGTTGTTGTGATGCCTCGTGTAAGGAGGAGAAATGCGTACCATCATGTTTCCGACTTCGATAAAGGTCGGATTGTAGCCTATCGCGATTTCGGGTTATCGTATCGCAACATTGCTGTTCGCTTTGGGCGAGAAACAATGACTGTTTGCAGTATATGGAATCGGTGGGTTCAAGAGAGTAATACGGAACGCCGTGCTGGATCCCAACAACCTCGTATCACTAGCAGTCGAGATGACAGGCATCTTATCCGCATGGCTGTAACGGATCGTGCAGCCACGTCTCGATCCCTGAGTCAACAGATGGGGACGTTTGCAAGACAACACATGGACTATCAGCTCGGAGACCATGGTTGCGGTTACCCCTGACGCTGCATCACAGACAGAAGCGCCTGTGATAGAGTACTCAACGACGAACCTGAATGCGCGAATGGCAAAACGTCATTTTTTTTTGGATGAATCCAGGTTCTGTTTACACCATCATGATGGTCGCAACCGTGTTTGGCGACATCGCGGTGAACGCACATTGGAAGGGTGTATTCATCATCGCCATACTGGCGTATCACCCGGCGTGATGGTACGGGGTACCATTGGTTACATGTCTCGGGCACCTTTTGTTCGCATTGACGGCACTTTGAACAGTGGACGTTACATTTCAGATGTGTTACGACCCGTGGCTCTACCCTTCATTCGATCCCTGCGAAACCCTACATTTCAGCAGGGTAATGCATGACCGCACGTTGCAGGTCATGTACGGACCCATCTGGATACAGAAAGTGTTCGACTGTTGCCCTGGCCAGCACATTATCCTGATCTCTCACCAATTGAAAACGTCTGGTCAATGGTGGCCGAGCAACTGGCTCGTCACAATATGCCAGTCACTACTCTTAATGAACTGTGGTATCGTGTTGAAGCTGCATGGGCAGCTGTACCTGTATACGCCATCAAAGCTCTGTTTGAATCAATGCCCACGAGTATCAAGGCCGTTATTACGGCCAGAGGTGGCTGTTCTGGATTCTGACTTCTCAGGATCTATGCAAATTGCGTGAAAATGTAATCACATGTCTGTTCTAGTATAATATATTTGTCCAATGAATACCCGTTTAACAGCTGCATTTCTTCTTGGTGTAGCAATTTTAATGGCCTGTAGTGTATGATGAGTTATCTCTGTATTATGGACACTTTAATTCTACGCAGATATGCCGAAAGTGGTACTGAAGTGACAAGAATTGGGTAAACAGGCCCTTAAAGTGTCTGAAAGGAACTTAAAATAACTGTCAAAACTCTTGTAAAACTGGAAAAAGAGACAAATCATAAGCCGGACAATTTCAATAAACTGCGATACACGAGCGAAGTATCAACAAAAAATGTAAAAATGATTTTGTGTTAACCCTGTATTATGCGTGCTATAACGACATATCAATAATTTTTTTATTTTCTTGTGCAAGTAAAATAACTTTTTACTAACTATACTGAATTAATTAGCTAATGACAAAAAAGGAGTTTATTTACAAATATATATCAGGAGGTGTGATTAATATTCAAATAGATATATATAATGTAACGGAATTTATTTTCATCATGATACGTAGTACAAAAATACACCGAAAGTATGTTATTACGAAATCCTAACTATTCGTGAACACTTTCACAATCAATAGGGTGAAACTCGTGATAGAAAAAGGCAAAACGTAATATTTCTCGCACTGTGCGTAACACTTATGAAATCTCGCTGCACTGACGTATTTTCCGATGCATTGTTCGTGGAAAACATATCTGATGCACATTACTAAAAACAGATCTATTAGATATAAGTTCGGACGCGTACCTGGCGTATAAAAGAATACCATGAAAGACAGGCATGGGCAACTGGTTATGGACCAACGCATGAATTTGGATTGCATCCGCTCTGTCTTGTGATTCTCTGCTCTGCTGTGACGTCGCATGATGTTGGAGATGAACGATAAAGTTCCTTACCTGTCGCGAGCAGTGAACGTCACACGGTTGTCAATGAGAGGTACATTTCGGTGGTATCACTTTCACGGTGCAGGACGGTTGTGCACCGTAATCTACGAAAATCTTGCTGTACCACCTCATGTATCACCATGAAAATAGCTGTCAATATATTATGTATATAAATTTATCTGACTATTAATCACACGTCCCGATGTTTTATATCAAAAAAGAGAGAAAGGGATGCCCGTAATCAGAATATTAACACACACAGAAAAAAATATCGTACACTGACCATCAGTTTCTTAGTCTAATGCCAGGACTGCTGTCTCCGACCTCGTTCTGCTAGACAACTGCAATGAAGAGTCAAAGAAACTGGTACACCTGCCTAATATAGTGTGTGGGCCCCATGAGCACGCAGAAGTGCCGCAACTCGATGTGGCATGGGCTAAACTAATGTCTGAAGTAGTGCTGGGGGGAAATGACACCATGAATCCTGCAGCGCTGTCCATAAATCCGTAAGAGTACGAGGGGCTGAAGATCTCTTCTGAGCAGCACGTTGCAAGGAATCCCACATATGCTCAGTAATGTTTATGTCTGGGCAGTTTGGTGGCCAGCGAAGTGTTTAAACTCAGAAGCATTCTATAGCAATTCTGGACGTGTGGGGTGTGGCATCGTGCTGCTGCAATTGCCCAAGTCCATCGGAATGCACAATCGACGTGAATGGATGCAGGTGATCACATAGGATGCTTACGTACGTGTCACCTGTCAGAGTCGTATCTAGACGTATCAGCGCTCTCGTATCACTCCAGCTGCACACGCTCCACTCCATTACAGAGCCTCCACCAGCTTGAACAGTCCTCTGCTGACATGCAGATTTCATGGATCTATGAAGTAGTCTCAATGCCCGTACACATCCATCCGCTCGATAAATTAGAAACGAGACTTGTCCGGCCAGGTAACATGTGTCCTGTTATCAACAGTCCAGTGTATGCATTGACGGGACCAGGCAAGGGCTAAAGCTTTGTGTTGTGCGGTCACCAAGGATACACGTCTGGGCCTTCGGCTCCGAAAGCCCATATCGATGATGTGTCGTTGAATGATTCGCACACTGACACTTGTTGATGGCTCAGCCTAGAAATCTGCAGCAATTTGCGGAAGGATTGGACTTCTGTCACTCTGAACGATTCTCTCCAGTCGTCGTTGGTGCCGTTGTTGCAGGATCTTTTTCCGGCCGTATCGCTGGAGATTTGATATTTTACCGCATTCCTAATATTATCGGTACACTCGTGAAATGGTCATACGGGAAAATCCGCACATCATAGCTACATCGGAGGTGCGGCGTCCCATCGCTCGTGCGCCGACTGTAACACCACGTTCAAACTCATTCGAATCTCGAAAACTTGCCATTGTAGCAGCAGTAACCGATCTAACAACAGCGCCAGACACTTGTCTTTTACAGGCGTTGCCGAACGCAGCGCCGTATTCTGTCTGTTTACGTATCTCTCTATTTGAATAGGCATGCCTATACCAGTTTCTTTGGGGTTTCAGTATAGAATGACGGGTACTCAAGCTACAGCACGAAAAAACGAGAATGTTATTAAGTTGGGACCCAAAGTTACGTTCATAAAAAGTGTTTATTTGTAAACTATCGTTCGGTATATAACATTGAAAATAAAATTTTTCCTCATCAACTTTGTCCTCTATTTTTTTTAAATACATGTGAATATCTACACTACTGGCCATTAAAACTGCTACAACAGGAAGAGATGTAGATGATAAACGGGTATTCATTGGACAAATATATTATACTAGAACTGACATGTGATTACATTGTCACGCAATTTGGGTGCATAGATCCTGAGAAATCAGTACCCAGAACAATCACCTCTGGCCGTAATAACTTCCGTGATACGGATGGGCATTGAGTCAAACATAGCTTGGATGGCTTGTACAGGTACAGCTGCCCATGCAGCTTCAACACGATACCACAGTTCATCAAGAACACTGACTGGCGTATTGTGTCGAGCCATTTGCTCGGCCACCATTGACCAGATATTTTCAATTGCTGAGAGATCTGGAGAATGTTTTGGCCAGGGCAGCAGTCGAAGATTTCCTGTATCCAGAGTGGCTCGTACAGGACCTGCAACATGCGGTCGTGCATTATCCTGCTTAACTGTAGGGTTTCGCAGGGATCGAATGAAGGGTAGAGCCACATCTGAAATGTAACGTCCACTGTTCAAAGAGCCGTTAATGCAAAAACAAGAGGTGACCGAGACGTGTAACCAATGGCACCGCATACCATCACGCCGGGTGATACGCCAGTACGGCGATGACGAAAACACGCTTCCAATGTGCGTTCACCGCGATGTCGCCAAACTTGTATGCGACCATCATGATGCTGTAAACAGAACCTCGATTCAACCGAAAAAATGACGTTTTGCCATTCGTGCACCCAGGTTCGTCGTTGAGTACACCATCGCAGGCGCCCCTGTCTGTGATGCAGCGTTAAGGATAACCGTGGTCCCAGTCTCCGAGCTGACAGTCCATGGTGCTGCAAACGTCGTCGAACTGTTCGTGAAGATGGTTGTTGTCTTGCAAACGTCCCCATCTGTGTTGACTCGGGGATCGAGAGGTGGCTGCACGATCCGTTACAGCCATGCGGATAAGATGCCTGTCATCTCGACTGCTAGTGATGAGAGGCACTTGGGATCAAGCACGACGTTCGGTATTACCCTCCTGGGCCCACCGATTCCATATTCTGCTAACAGTGGTTGGATCTCGACCAACCGTAGCAGCAATGTTGCGATACGATAAACCTCAATCGCGATAGGGTACAATGCGACCTTTATCAAAGGCGGAAACGTGATGGTAAGCATTTCTCCTCCTTACACGAGGCATCACAACAAAGTTTCAGCAGGCAACGCTGGGCAACTGCTGTTTGTGTATGAGAAATCGGTTGGAAACTTTCCTCATGTCAGCACGCTGTAGGTATCGCCACCGGCGTCAACCTTGTGTGAATGCTCTGAAAAGCTAAGAATTTGCATATCACAGCATCTTTTTCCTGTGGATTAAATTTCGAGTCTGTAGCACGTCATCTTAGTGGTGTAGCAATTTTAATGGCCAGTAGTGTAGTAAAAGGCCGAAACACGGGTTTCTTTATTTTCTGCCCTTGCAGGACTTGATCAAAATCGGTGTCCCACATGTTAGACACTCACCTTGCAAGGAAAATTTTTTATCAGTACCTGGTAATACTGTGTGATCTTAAGACCAATAAAAGAAGTAAAAATCGGGAAAATCTCACCAATCAGACTCGTGCAACGCGCGAAATTTTAAAATACCCGTTAATATTTGAAGAGGCCTCGTATGAGATAGTGTGGTGTATGTGTGGCCAGACAGACTCCACTCGCGCGGGTGTGAGGAGCGCCAGCTGGGCAGTCATCAGTGTGGCAGCGCCGGCGGGCTGCCCCCGGGGTCTGAACGGCGGACGCCGCAGCCGGAGGGCGCGCGAGTAATCAGCAGCGCGCCGACGCCAGCGGCGTCCGGAGGCAAATATTGAAGCTGCCAGCCGCCGGCAGCACACCCCCGCCTCACCGCCTCCCTGGCAACACCCGCCGCCGCCCAGCCTGCTTAAAGAGGACGACGGGGATGCTCCAAAGTGGCGGCGGGCCAGACTGCACTCCACCGCCACGTTCCAGCGTCTTCAGCGCTCAGCGTCTGGACAGAGTTGAGGCTAATGCCACGTGTAATGTTTTCAACAAAATTACTGAAATGATAAAGTGAAATTTTCAAACTTAATAGTCGGGGAGTTGTGACCCATTGCACTGACGACAGCAGGAGCATATTAATGACACAAACAAGTGGAATTTTGAAATGGAGCGTCTAACAACCCTACCACAACAAAGGTCAGCATTTAATAACGATTGTGGTGTTGCTCACGCTGCTAAATACTGCATTTTATGTGGCTGGTGTCATTAGAGCCCAGTTAATAAAGTCATTTCATGTAGTAATCAGAAAACTAGCCTTTTTGTGTTTCCCACGCTGGCTCGTAGTAAAATCGTGACTCAGTCGTTGAAAATCTAGGTGGTTATGATTCCAAGCTTGGATGCAAAGAGGCCTAGGTTTTATCCTGCTATATTCAAAAGTTTTGTAGATGCGCTTCACAAAACATTCTTCAAGATTAAACCTTTCAAAGTGAACACAATAATGATGTAAAAAAAAAAATAATCAGCGCTCCGAATTTAAGTCGCACTTCCTTTTAATTGCTTTTATTGCAATATCACGTAAACACAAAACATCACTTCACAATACAAAACAACTTTGAAAACATCTTCCTCACATTTTATAAGCCAACTACAATATGCGTCTTTCCAACATGACATCCAAGACTTGACCCTCTCAAGGTCCAACTCTCTAACAACTTAACAACTAACTAATAATCGCTTACGCGCCCAAAAATCAGAGTTACAAGTACGTCAAAGATCATAGTGACAAAAGAAAGAATACACATAACAAAAATATCATTGCAATATAAACATATCGATGTGTCAAAAGTGGAATCAAATCTGAATGTTGTTTCAGGAATATGTTAAGTAGTTAACAGAAATACAGTAGAATATTACTGGTACCGAGAGGTTCAGGTGAGGTACTATAATGGTTATGTAATTCAAGTACCATTACAAGTGAAATTAAAACCTACTATCGAAGACAATTTTATTACCTGGAGATTCAAGTTCTTGTAACTTTGGGTAGCGGAGAAGCTTGTTGATGCTAGACCGTGGTAATATGAAATATTAATCGGACTTGGGATCCGAAGTTTTCAAGCTCGATTCCTGTCACAGTCGCTGTAATGTTTTTCCCGAAATTAATAAAGTGATAAAGAAAATTTTGAATGTTAGTTGTTCAGGAGATGGGACGAGACACACTGACCAGCAGGAGCACATTAGTGGGATAGCTAAGTAGGTTTTCGAGGTGGAATGAAATTGAATCTCCTGTCGAAGATAAATTTTATTACCTATCCAGGTAACTACTCAAGTTTTTATACTTTTTAAATTATTGGAAAAAAGAGTTGGAAATGGATATTATTTCAAGGGTTAAATGATTATTTAAGATTGTTCTGAAATATATTATCGGATAAAGGAGGGGTTTCGACTATCCGAACAGCCACCATAGCTAATGAAAAAAATTGAACAATAAGATTCCGTTATGAATACATTTTGTACAGAAGCCAGATGGCAGTTATAAGACTCGAGGGACATGAAAGGAAAGCAGTGGTTGGGAAGGGACTGAGACAGGGTTGTAACCTCTCCCCGATGTTATTCAATCTGTATATTCAGCAAGCAGTTAAGGAAACAAAAGAAAAATGCGGAGTAGGAATTAAAATCCATGTAGAAGAAATAAAAACTTTGAGGTTCGCCGATGACATTGTAATTCAGTCAGAGACAGCAAAGGACCTGGAAGACCCCCTGAACGTAATAGACAGTGTCTTGAAAGGAGGATATAAGATGAACATTAACAAAAGCAAAATGAGGATAATGGGAGGTAGTCGAATTAAGTCGGGTAACGTTGACGGAATTAGATTAGGAAATGAGACACTTAAAGTAGTAATGAGTTTTGCTGTTTGGGAAGCAAAATAACTGATGATGGTTAAAGTAGAGAGGATATAAAATGTAGACTGGCAATGGCAAGGAAAGCGTTTCTGAAGAAGAGAAATTTGTTAACATCGAGTATAGATTTAAGAGTCAGGAAGTCGTTTCTGAAAGTATTTGTATTGAGTGTAGCCATGTATGGAAGTGAAACGTGGACGATAAATAGTTTAGACAAGAAGAGAATAGAAGCTTTCGAAATGTGGCGCCACAAAAGAATTCTGAAGACTAAATGGGTAGATCACATAAGTAATGAAGAGGTATTGCATAGAATTGGAGAAAAGAGAAATTTGTGGCAAATCTTGGCTAGAAGAAGGGATCGGTTGGTAGGACATATTCTGAAGCATCAAGGGATCACTAATTTGGTATTGGAGGACAGCATGGAAGGTAAAAATCGTAGAGGGAGACCAAGAGATGAACACACTAAGCAGATTCAGAAGGATGTATGTTGCAGTAGGTACTGAGAGATGAAGAGGCTTGCACAGGATAGAGTAGCATGGAGAGCTGCATCAAACCAGTCTCTGGACTGAAGACCACAACAACAACAACAATGAATACACAAAAATTAAAAATGTTTTTGTGTATCTTCTTCAAATGATTTCTTATACCTCTACAACTCTGCGGTGCCACGTTTGTGTTTACCTTCATTATTACTGTCCTCAGGATCGTCCAAACATTTATTACGACATTCTTACAGGGACTAATAAATAAATATTCAAACAACATTTTAAAACTGCTCCGAATACATTTTCACACACAACCTTTACATAATACGTTCACAAAGTTAATAACAAATGGCGTGCTTACATTTGCGTCTGGTCTCTTTCAGATCTCGACACAGACAGATGGCTACTAATTTGTTATTGCGTGTTGGATTGCTCATTAATAATCATCTCTGGCCCTGCTATCTTTTATCGTTGTCACAGATGTTACCTCTATCTAGCGGTCAGGGAGCGCGCCTTTTAATCAGTGTAAGAATGACCGCCACAAACTTTAGGAACACAAGTCGTTTTGGGAGAAGCTTGGTAACGCTGGACCTGCATTTCCGAAAAGCATTTAGCTCGTTGCTCCACTATAGACTGTTAACGAAGGTACCAACACAAGGAATACTTTCCCATACATGGGAATCGCTCGATAATACGAAATTCAGTGCAACAGCAATCGAAATCAGTCATCGAAAACAGGAATTTAGATTGAAAATTCGACTTACTAAAATGTAAACGCCCTTTTGCTAATGCGCTCATGCCACGCGACTGTGACGACAACAAACGAATTGCTTCCACTGCTTTTAGATGGCTGATACATAAATACGCGCTTTGCGCATTATTAGTAGAAGGTTTTATTAGCTTCTTCGATAGCTAAAAATATTATTTGTAATCATATTACATACAACACAATATCCCGTCCATAGACTATGGCAGTCCTGAAAAAAAGGCTTAGAAGACGGAGGCTTATCGTCTCTCATTCCTTTCTGAAACATAAGGTAAGCGAAATTTATGAACAGATATTATTCTACGTAAAAGATATAAGTCCGACTGTCAACTCAAAAAGATCCGATTGCTGACATTACAAACAGGGTAATTTGTTAGATAAACTAGGTGACATTTCCTCCGGCTTATTCCGCAATATTCGTTGCTGAAATAGTCGGCGAAAGGTGCCGCTCTTTAGTCGCCTATAACCGCGACTTCATCGGGGATTAGGTCGTACCAAAATGGAAACTTCGTAAACCTTTTTCCAGTTCATTCTGGGGTTGGTCCAGCAACCAGTATGTGTGATATGAAGAAACAAGCAGTCTTGGTTGCAGTGTTACAATTTTTATTATTTTCCAGTGACGCATTTCATCTTTATTTAGGCATCTTCTTCGTATCATACCACGTGTTTTGCAGTTGTATTGTAACTAGCCAGCCCCACATATCTCGTAAGCTGAGCTGCCATTCTGCTGTGACATATTTATCTGTAGCATCAGTATGTGATAACTGATCGAAAGCATCCCTTATGTATTGGGGAACTGATCAGCTGATGTCGCGAAAAACGGACCCGACGCTATGGAAGACATTACATATTCGTTCATTTCCGAAAAGCATTCGACACGGTGCTCCACTATAGACTGTTAACGAAGGTAAGAACACACGGAATAGGTTCCTATATATGGGAATCGCTCGAAGACTTCGTAACAGACGACGAGTGTTCACCAGAGACAGCGCTATCGACAGGTGTGCCCCAGGGAAATGTGATAGGACCGCTGTCATTCTCTGCATACGTAAATGATCTGTGGACAGGGTATGCAGCAATATGCAGGTGTTTGTTGATAATGCTCTGGCGTTCGGTGACGTGACGTCCTTGGGTGACTGTAGCAGGATGCAAGATGACATAGGCAAAATTTCTATTCGGTGTGGTCAATTACAAAGTGCAATTTAATGCGGATGAGTAGGAAAAACAAATCAGATAATATTCAGATATAGCGTTATAGTAGTTCCTGCTTGACGCTATATGAAATGGAACGAGCATGTAAGGATTGTAGTGAGGAAAGCGAATGGTCGATTTCGATTTGTTGGGAGGATTTTAGGAAAATGTGGTTCATCTCCAAAGGAGACAGCGTTTGGAACACTAATGTGTTTGGGGTTGCAATTTCCCAAGCAGAAAATCTAAAATGTTGATGTGATCTTCTGATATTTGCAAACAAAACGTCGCCGGCACTGTATTCTTCTCGTACCTCTGTTATTTAGTTACCTTCGTGCGCATAGTCACGTTGTATTCCCTTATTTTGTAGCCTTTTTATGACAATAATCGCAGCACAAACTCACGAGCGAAGAAAGGGTATGCGTCGCAGATTGCTTGCGCAATGAGCCAACGTGTGGAACCAACAACACGTATGCATACGTCAGTTATATCCACTAATTTTTGTGCGTGCGTTTTATATCCGTGCGTCTGCAGCAGCGCTCGAGGAAAGAGGCGCAGTTTATTGGCCAGGCAGCAGTTGTGACGTCACACAACTCAGCCAGTTGTCTCGGGCACTTCATTTAACGGTTTGTGTTCGGAGTGCGTAGTTCGAATCTTCTACTCAGCGCGGTTCCGTGTTGTTTGCGACTGTCTTCCGCGATCGGACGCTATTTCTTCGGCGAAAACGACTTCCAGCGAAAGGTAGGACTTTCTACAACCTAACAACATCTATTTTGGAACATTTTACTTCTGCTCTTTCACCACTCTAAATATTCATGCTTTATTTGCCGCTGAATAATTATCTGCAGAACGAGCTCTAGAGTTGCTGAATAGATACGACACGTGGATTACTTGATATTTCGATTTCACGACTACACCAAATCGCCAAAAGCTTGTTACCAGTATGTTAGGTAGCTTCTGTTAAGAATATTAACCGCTGTTCACCGGCGCATCTACGCTACACTACAGCCCGAAGACCTTTCGTAGTTCAAGAAAAGTCATGAAAGTATTAGTCATCCGCAACATTTTACCACGTGCAAAGAATATTTTACGGTCATTACAAAGACTGGTTGTACGGTGAATCATGCAGGACAATACAAGAAATTTTTTCGAAAATGTGCACCTAAGTACAGTAGTGTCATTATAATATTATAATAGATTGATTTAATTGAATATGTAACGATAGAAATTTTCAGAAAGGATATTTTCTCGTAAGAACCACATACCTACGTGTAACTGACGGACATCATTATATTATATCGCAATGCGTATACGCGATACGTTCGATCTTAGATGTATATTCTTGCGAGAATGTTAGATTGCTGTAGTAGGAAGAAGAACAAGCCAAAATGATTTTGATACAGATTATATTCAGCATTTATTTTAGTACGAACGTATAATTTTTTCCTGTCAGATCTTTCTGGGCTGTCATTTAATTAATTCTGATTTTTCTTTCCTTGATCACCACATAGATTATTGCACGCTGCGTTAGACTTTACTTATATTTTGCGAATTAAATTTCTCTTTATAGCTGAGTTTGTGAATACTAATTTGACATTGTTTATATTTTTGTGCCTTTATGGTATATTTGGCAATTCCAAGTAAGTAGGTTCTAAAGAAACCGTTTCGCAAAAATCGCGATGGTCCATGATTGTGGTTTATCTACAGCAATGTCGTTTATTATTATTTATTATTTATAACCATAGAGCCATAGACAAAGTATTTCTCTTTTCTGAGACTCCATTCAGATTAGCGACTGCATTGTTTTAACAGCATTGAAATATTTTACATATTAAAATTCGCGATAGGGAAGAAACGAACAGCATATGACATTTCTACTTAGTTGATAACTACGTCCAACAATTACTTTGTGTAAACATTTCGACGCCAATGAAAAGCACTGCGGAGAGCATAGTCGTCTAATTCACCGCTTAGCTGCGCGAACCATGCGGATAACTCCAGCCACGTAGACGAATCGTTCGCATCGCAGAGCGTTACAGCCATGCGACTAGAGAGCCGAGCGTATCCGATGCTTCCCGAAGCTGTCCGAAGCCAGGTGGCAGTGTCTGCGCGGTCCGTTTGAATGGGGCGCGCTGCAAGTTCGTTACCTGAGGGCGTAGGGAACGCGTTGTCGTTCGTCCGTTACCGAAGCAACCGAAATTTACCGAAGCGAGAGCTGTACCAATTGCTTTTGAAATATGCTTCGACGACAAAATGATCGCTGCTACATTACTTAATATCAGAGAGCCCTACAGAAACGCGATTCTCTACTACCTTAATAATACAGTTACTTTAATGTCTAATTTGGTACGTCAGAAACACTTCCGAAGTCGAGAGGAATGTTTTAATAAGGCCTCGTGTCGGTTTTATGTAGGTTTTGACAGCATAGAAATATTCTACATATTCAAATTCGCGATAAAGAAGAAACGTACAGCATATGACATTTCTGCTTAGTTGATAACTTCCCCCAACGATTACTTTTCAACGCCAATGAATCAGTATTTCGATTTTAATTACGTATTGTCACTTGAACTGTTTTCAGGTGGTGGTACAGCACAGCTCGTAGATATTTGAAAAATGTCATGATTACTGTCTTGTGTTGCTGATAAAATCATTTAAACAACCAGTTTCGGTCTACTGACCATCAGCAGGGCTCTGATGATGGTCAGAAATAGTGCAGAAGTAGCATTACAAGATTAAAATATCACAAAGCTGTTAAATTATGTAAATATTAACGACATCACACATGTGATAAAATGCCACATACACACTTAAGAGCGTTTCACATCATATTAGTCAAATATAAAATCACCAGATGGAAAACGCTCTTGTGGGAGTACAAAAAAAGCAACTACTCTCCTCTTTAAAAGTGACAAAAGAGGAGAACCGAAAGTCTCCACTGTTTCCCCACACTTTCTCTCCTACTGGCAATGTTTTGCTTCTGTTTCACCGGCACTGTCTTCTGATACTCTCCTTCAGCAGAAAAAAGCGCTAATTTGCTCGCATGTCAAAAATTTTGTTGCCGAAGGCGAAATGAGGACTGATGCAGCTGGTCCCCAATTTTGTGTCATCTTTTACAGAGGAGCATATTCGTCTTTTTTTTGTTTTCCACCAAGGACGTTTATTAGCTGATGCCCTTCATTTCCCTGTTACAGCAGGGTGCGCTGCATATATAAAAACACATTCTGTAGGCCAGTGAAGTTTGGCACCTTATTTATGTATTTCGACACGTATAAACAACGAGTAAGTACACATAGTATATTGCTAAAACAAAATCTTCTCGCATCCAACGCAAGTTCACTTTACGCCACTATATAGAAAATGCACGACATTTTTATGCTACACGCACAGTGTAGAAAAAAATGCGGTATTTGATTTGCAGGTACCGAAGATTTCGTATGATAAAATTTTTTGGAAGGTTGTTACGCAGCCAGACGGCACCATGGAATAATTCCGAGATCAGGCAACCTCTGTAGGCCAGCTACATAGAGACAGAGCGTCTTGAAGTTTCCTTGGAGAAAAAATGCTACCAAAATATAGTTTGGTGTCGTCATAGTTGTTGCTCCGTGTCCACTACGTCCGTTAAAATTACATTTACGCCTCAGGCGGGATATTTGGTGCATGTTTTACGGGCATAAATACTTTAACCTGGAACGTTTGGATCTCAGTAACGGACAATAACATCGAAAAAAAAAAAGTTTCTAGGTCCCCGAGGTCATCATCTTAAGAAAACATGGTGACAATTTCGACGATTTGCTACGAGTAGACACTAAAGAATTGGCACTTTTGAAACCTAAAATAATTTTCCGGGTTTTCTCAGGAACCGCCCATGAACAAATGGTGCTTTTATAAGCCGGCTAAGACCCACTCTAGGCCACACTTAATGCAAATGAACCAACCGATTTACTCAGTTTGCCTGGGCTAGATGAAGTATCTAATGTTTAAATTTTGACCATGTAGTGTAGTACAGCGACAGTATGCTATTTTTGCCATAGATATACAAATGGTAGCTAGGCCACGCGCTGACCAGAACACTTGATGAGTGTAATCAGATACGACCCCCTGAAAAATCGGAAAAATCGGATTCTCGCTCGCTGCGTTTTGGAACATATTGATATCGTGCACTGCTGTGTACCGACCGATTGACAGCAGATAATGAATTTGTCAGTGAAAGTAATACACTGTTGTAACCAATTGTGAACATACATCATAAGAACATAAATACTACGCATTTATACAGAGTGCCGTGTTATCACATAGTAATCACTGTCGTGTTGTATCAGCCATCGGCGTTAACGCAGGGAACGGATATTTGTCACACAGAGCCAACTGTTCGGTTGATTACTGTTTACCGGTAGAGCCAAAGACAATCATAAAGGACTACATGCATCGATAGCGCCTAGTATATCATGATTATACAAACTGTGTGTCGTATACTACGGTAAGTAAATGTGAACACTCTAACAGATAATCTGTATGTTGTATCTAATAGCAACTTACCCGTGTTACAATCAGAGCTGCAATTGCAGAAATAAATAATGAAAATGACGAATCTACGGTCGCAGGTTCGAATCCTGGATGTGTGTGATGTCCTTAGGTTAGTTAGGTTTAAGTAGTTCTAAGTTCTAGGGGACTGATGACCACAGATGTTAAGTCCCATAGTTCTCAGAGCCATTTTTTGAAAATGACGAATGATGTACACATATAGACGCTACTGTGAAACACTACAGCCACGTTTCACATGTGCACTGCTTCTGTCGTACAGTAACTTTTAAGGGACAACCCTACACACACACAATATATATGCTTAACCGTATTGTCCGAATATATTGCAGTGTAACAGCTGTGACACGTCCGATTTCAAAGACAAATAGTTCGACCAACATCTTAAGGTAAACTAAAGGGGCAGTTGCGTCTAATATACCGCCAAATAAAATTTTACATAGTAAGAGACACGATGTTGAATAAAAACCACGTTGTATGAAGTGTACAGCTGATGTAAGATTACTACATGTTTTATACTATAACATATCCGTTATCTATACTAGTAATAGAGATAAGTTGTAGTTTAACGTTGTTACCAAAAATCTCGACAACTTATACACCGATTTAATTCAAATTTTTACACAATACTTCAATAAATGTTCGAGTTACATAAGATTTTTACACGGTGCTCTA
This sequence comes from Schistocerca gregaria, assembly GCF_023897955.1. Lineage (NCBI taxonomy): Eukaryota > Metazoa > Arthropoda > Insecta > Orthoptera > Acrididae > Schistocerca > Schistocerca gregaria. Next base: position 184,843,483 of record NC_064929.1, read on the forward strand.
GTAAACTTTCAAAAACACACACACACACACACACACACACACACACACACACACACACATATATATATATATATATATATATATATATATATATATATATATATATATATATATACATTTCAAAAAATATACAGCCAGTGTCTGTCCAAAGTTTTTTTTATAGCATCCTGAAAGAATACGAAATAAATTTGTCAAGAACTTTTCGAGATTTGTAACTTTTCCTCTTTAGGTATTAATGCATACCTACTATACAAAATGTATTTATACGTAAAGAGGAAAAGTTACATATCTTGAAAAGTTATTGACCAATTTATTTCGTATTCTTTCACGACGCTCTAACATACATTTGGACAGACACTAGCTGTATACTTTTTGAAATATGTGTAACGGATAAATGTATATTTAATGTTTAAAAGGGAGACTTTGTTAGCAAAAATCTCGAAAATTATTATACCTTTCATTTCGGATTGTAACACCGTACTAACATTCAGACGGACGCAGGGTACATATTTTAGTGAAAAAACGACGATTTCATTTTGTTCCTTACATTAAAGTTTAACTTAGATATCAGGGCATTTAATGCATTAGTACAGTATTCTTCCACATATATTCTTTATCTTTAGATATAATTCGAAACAAAAAATGTATACACAATAATGAGTTGTTTTATTTTGTACGTGGCAGTCCATTTTAAGCGAAAAGAGGATTGTTCTATTCATGCCTTATCGGCTTATGGCGAATACAGCTATGGAAACTGAATCATCCGAATCTTTGTAAACATACTTCTTCACAAATTAAAACTATGAGAAATACTGTCGTCGGAGTTACTATCCCCACAGATTCAGAAGATGGAAAGTTGTCTGCTGTTCTCCTTATCTTAATGATCCCAATCGATATACCAGTTCGTTTCCCAATCGAGGTTTCGTTTGCAATAACAATAAACAAGGATCAAGGTCGGAAAATAGACTGGGTGGCGAGGAGGTGGGGGGGGGGGGTGGTAGGAGAGCCAAAGCGTGGCAGGACAGGATTATGCTACTTTTACCTCTTGAGCCGGTTTGTTTGGAAACAAGGATCCTTGAATGGAAGGCAGTGAGATATTGGATTTCCAAAGATTTAGTAACACAGTTATGCATAAATTGATAACCTGCGCAATTCGTAATAATACTTATTTTTTACCAGAACAACCAAAAATCCTTACAACATATGCAGGTGTAGTACACATGAACAGTTTATGTCTAGGAAACAACCCTTTAAAATAACAATAGTTTCAATAACAGAGCTAACAGAACTAGTTAAATGACTTATTTATTTATTCTTAATCCATATATAGAAAATTTTGATTGTCTAAATGTGGTCACGTTGTATATAGTGTACGTGACCTCATATATACAATTTGGACCACTTATTTCGCTTTGTGATAGATGGCGCTGTAATAGTCACAAACATGTGGCTCACAATTTTAGACGAACAGTTGGTAACAGGTAGGCTTTTTAAATTAAAATACAGAACGTAGGTACGTTTGAACGTTTTATTTCGTTTGTTCCAATGTGATACATATAGCTTTGTGAACTTGTGAAATTATCCTTCAATTTTCCCCACAGAAAGAAATCCGGGGACATCAGATCCGGTGAACGTGCGGGCCGTGGTATGGTGCTTCGACGACCAATCCACCTGTCATGAAATATGATACTCAGTACCGCTTCAACCGCACGCGAGCTCTGCGCCGGACATCCATAATGCTGGAAGTACATCGCCATTCTGTCATGCAGTGAAATATCTTGTAGTAACATCGGTATAACATAACGTAGGAAATCAGCATACATTGCAGCATTTGGGTTGCCATCGATAAAATGGGGTCCAATTATCCTTCCTGCCATAATGCCACACCATACATTAAACCGCCAAGGTCGCTGATGTTCCACGTGTCACAGCCATTGTGGATTTTCTGTTGCACAATAGTGCATTTTATGCCGGTTTACGTTACCACTGTTGGTGAATGACGCTTGGTCGCTAAATAGAACCCGTGCAAAAAATCTGTCATCGTCCCGTAATTTCTCTTGTGTCCAGTGGCGACATTCAGAGTCGTCGCCATGCAATCCCTGGTGCATAGAAATATGGCACGGGTGTAAGCGATGTTGATGTAGCATTCTCAACACCGACGTTTTTGACATTCCCGATTCTCGCGCAGTTTGTCTGCTACTGATGTGCGGATTAGCCGCGACAGCAGCTAAAACACCTACTTGGGCATCATCATTTGTTGCAGGTCGTGGTTGACGTTTCACATGTGACTGAACACTTCCTGTTTTCTTAAATAACGTAACTGTCTGGCGAACGGTCCGGACACTTGGATGATGTCGTCCAGGATACCGAACAGCAGACATAGCACACGCCCGTTGGGCATTTTGATCGCAATAGCCATACATCAACACGATATCGACCTTTTCCGCAATTGGTAAACGGTCCATTTTCACACGGGTGATGTATTACGAAGCAAATACCGTCCGCACTAGCGGAATGTTACGTGATACCACATACTTATACGTCTGTGACTGTTACGACGCCATCTATCACAAAGCGAAAAAAGTGGTCCAACTCAAACATTTGTATTTCTTTACGTACTACACGAGTATGTAATAAAAATGGTGGTTCCTATTTTTAAAAAAGCAGTTGATATCCGTCTGACCTACGACAGCGCCATCCAGCGGGCCAACCATAGCGCCGTCTGGTTTCCCCCTTCAAGCTAGAGGAGTTTCGTTCTTTGTAGTTTTTTCGTTTGATGCTTCTTTCGTGAGATATTGGACCTCCATGTATATGTTTCCTACCGTGAAAGTTATTCCAGTCGACACCGAAATTTCTTACCCACTACAGGGGAGGCTTCTCATCACTAACCGACAATTAACCGTCTGAACTATTGGGATAACCGACTTATATATCTTGTTACCGAAAGTTGGGCACTTGTTTCCACGATACATTTACTCTAGTTGTCGACACATCAGTAGCATTAGTACTTTTACCGTCATAAAATATAAATCGGCCATAAAGCACTTTGAAGCTGACTTTTGTTGTCGTTTCCTTTAGTAAGTGGTTAGATGTTTCTTTTGTAAAATACATCAGCATGATATATCTTCTTCCTTCACACTGCCCTTCTCCTTCTTCCTTCAATGAATCATATTTTCAAATAGATTTCCCTTCGAATGTATCAACCCATTTCGCTTTCTTCTTTCTGACATGCTTTGAGAATTTCTGTTTCTTTTACTCTTTCAAACACTTCGTCATTCCTTACCCTGGCCACCCATTTGTTTTTTTTCTGTCCTCCACAGCCAGAGGAAGTCCGTAACGATATACAACACTTACAAAACGGGAATATGTACGAGCAATACATAACAAAAGAAAAAACAAATATGCTATTGTTCCTTCCCCAAATCCTAAGTGAAATTGCCAACATTCATGTAGAATAAATAACAAATACGAAGCACAATTATCTTTAAGAAGTGAATACAAAAATAGTCAGTAGCATGTAAATGTGTATACATTAAATTGCATATGAAAATTCTTAGGGTATTGTTGCAACGCATCGTCAAATAGAAAACATCCGTTACATAGATTTCATCACTCCAACCTAGATATGCAGATGTCAGATATTACATAATACTCATATTATTTGATATTATTAATAAGATACACTTCAACTGGTTCTATTAAGAAAGTCGTCAAATGAGTAGAAGTTCGTCGCCAATAAATCCTTTACGCTTCTCTTAGGCTGACCTTAAATAACTGGCTAAACGTTTTTCCAGCTGCTGGCAAGTTACTGAAAATGCATGTTTCTGAATGACGTTCACTGCTCTGGACCAATGTAAGAGACTAATCTTTATGTGGATTATCATTATTTATAGCGATGATTGCATGAACTGAGCTGTTGGTCTGAAAAGGACAAATTTCATAAAGTAATAAATTTATTTGAAAGCAGAAGTTAGTATCTCCAGTTAAATATCCGACTTTTGGATCAAAATGAATTTTAGAAGTCTATTTCTTAGATTGATTTCTATTGCTCTTGTCAGGAATTATCATGTATATTTTTTAATAAATGGTTCCTATTGCATACACTTTCCCTTTTCTTATTTCTCCGGTACAGATGCATCTGCATTAATCGTGCTTCCTACGTATATGAAGGAGTTTCTTTATTGAAGCTTCTTTCCCCCTGTAGTCTTCTTTTCCATTAGTAATTTTCTGTTCCTGTATGTTATACGAACAAGAACTGGAGTCGGCAACAAAACATTGTCACGTGCCATAATTCACATGTCTCCGATTCGGATATCTGTGCCATATACTGAAGCAAGCTGTCACTGTTCGCACGTTTTGTCAGGCAACATCGACAGCTGCCGCCCGTGCTTCACGAATAACAAACCATCGTTTCATGAGTGTTCGGCAGATGCCATGAGACTGAGGTAATGCGCTTTTCGGGGAGAGAGTTAATTGGGTTCAACGATTTAACGCCGGTGTGACGTGGTTCGACAGATGTTCTCCGAACGGGTCGTGTTTTATTTCCAGCCCCAGAGTGCTGGCTAAACGGCTTCACGCGAACGTTAAATGGTTTCGATCGCCATCTGTGATCGGCTACAGCTTCGGTCTTTGGTACCCTGTTGGCTGTTAGTCGTGTCTGCCTCAACCAGAAGAGAAAGTTCCTACGCTTCTATCTCGCAAGCGTAGTATCTCATTATTATCTCAGAGTCTACAGCAGCGCGTACAAGATAAAAGTTGTTTGTCAAATTTGATTATTTGCAGGCACAGTTTATCGAACAAGCCTTTACGCGTACCAACAAAGTTTGTTAATCTAATCTCTCCTCTCAAGCAGACGCTATTCGTGTCGCGAAGTACACTACTGGCGATTAAAATTGCTACACCTAGAAGAAATGTAGATGATAAACGGGTATTCATTGGACAAATATATTGTACTAGATCTGACATGTGATTACATTTTCATGCAATTTGGGTGCATAGATCTTGAGAAATCAGTACCCAGAACAACCACCTCTGACCGTAATAACGGCCTTAATGCACCTGGGCATTGAGTCAGAGCTTGGATGGCGTGTACAGGTACAGCTGCCCTTGCAGCTTCAACACGATACCACAGTTCATCAAGAGTAGTGATTGGCGTATTGTGACGAGCCAGTTGTTCGTCCACCATTGACCAGACGTTTTCAGTTGGTGAGAGACCTGTAGAATGTGCTGGCCAGGGCAGCAGTCGAAAATTTTCTGTATCCAGAAAGGCATGCACAGGACCTGCAACATGCGGTCGTGCATTATCCTACTGAAATGTAGGGTTTCGCAGGGATCGAATGAAGGGTAGAACCACGGGTCGTAACACATCTGAAATGTAACACTTCTGAAATTTAACGTCCACTGTTCAAAGTGCCGTCAATGCGAACAAGAGGTGACAGAGGCGTGTAACCAATGGCACCCCATACCATCACGCCGGGTGATACGCCAGTATGGCGATGACGAATACACGCTTCCAATGTGTGTTCACCGCGATGTCGCCAAACACAGATGCGACCATCATGATGCTGTAAACAGAACCTGGATTCTTGCGAAAAAAAAAATAAATACGTTTTGCCATTCGTGCACCCAGGTTCGTCGTCGAGTACACCATCGCAGGCGCTCCTGTCTGTAATGCAGCGTCGAGGGTAAACGCAGCCATGGTCTCCGAGCTGATAGTCCATGCTGCTGCAAACGTCGTCGAACTGTTCGTGCAGATGGTTGTTGGCTTGCAAACGTCCCCATCTGTTGACTCAGGGATCGAGTCGTGGCTGAGCGATCCCATACAGCCATGCGGATAAGATGCCTGTCATCTCGACTGCTAGTGATACGAGACCCTTGGGATCCAGCACGGTGTTCGGTATTACCCTCCTGAACCCACCGATTCCATATTCTGCTAACAGTGATTGGATCTCGACCAACGCGAGCAGCAATGTCGCGATAACGATAAACCGCAATCGCGATAGGCTACAATCCGACCTTTATCAAAGTCGGAAACGCGATGGTACGCATTTCTCCTCCTTACACAAGGTATCACAACAACGTTCCACCAGGCAACGCCGGTCAACTGCTGGTTGTGTATGAGAAACCGGTTGGGAACATTCCTCGTGTCAGCACGTTGTAGGTGTCGTCAACGGCGCCAACCTTGTGTTAATGATCTGAAAAGCTAATCATTTGCATATCACAGCATCTTCTTCCTGTCGGTTAAATTTCGCGTCTGTAGCGCGTCATCTTCGTGGTATAGCAATTTTAATGGCCAGTAGTGTATTTTAACACTAGAGTGAATGGCTGCTAATCCAGAGAAAGAGTCCTTTGCATTAACCTCAGTACTGTGTATGTAGATGAAAAAGAAAACAAGACGCTGGCGCAAGGAATGGTCTAAACACAGAGGGAAATACACACGTAAAACCATGCTGCAGAAAATCTTAGTCTCAACCTGATGATTACATCAGCTTTCTAGGCATGGGCAGTCAAACTTGTAATAACTGAGTTTCTTCTCCTTCACGTTCAAAAAAGATGGACTACGCGAACATATACTCTTTTGTACTTGACAGTTCATTAAAATGTAACGGCATGGTAAAATAGACGTCGTCCGTATAGGACTCGGACAGCTTCCATTTCTTTTTATTTTATTGCAAATCTGCTTGTATGTGTGATATGTGGCTGGTAAAATCACAATGTCTATACAATTGTGGTAATGGTCAGCGCTATTTTGATTTTATCCTCGATTGTAGTTACGATTGTTGCAGAAACTCTCGATAAAGTGAGACAAATTGTAATAATTTTTTTTTCGCTAAACATGCGCGGCGGAACACCGACACAAAAAAGTGCGACATCTTGTCAAACATGCCGCCTATCAAAATTTCTCTCGAACTCGTCAAAATGTTTGACAACCATGCTGAGCAGCTCTGTACACAGTCAAATATTTGTCAAACCTAGTTAAGTTTGACAATTTGTTTGATCGTGTACGAGGTGCTTTACATACAATAAATCATTCTCTGTTGTGAACCTTGTTACTTTCTGAGGGTTGAAGAGACACTGTCGCCCCTAAAGTTCTTATACTTTTGCACCACAAGCACTAGTAAAACAAGAAGAGACTTGAATAATCGTGTAAACAATGTTAGGACTCATAAATGAAATTACATAAGCTGCAGTGTCTTCATGAAGAATTGTTCCAGATACTTCCTATAATTTCATTTAATCCCACTGAAAGCTAATTAATATAAATAGCCCTATTTTTTTGAGTCATCGCTCTTCTGACTAGTTTGATGCGACCCGGCACGATTTCCTCTCCTGTGCCAACCTCTTCATATCAGAGTAGCACTTGCAACCTACACCCTCAATTATTTTCTGGATGTATTCCACTCTCTGTCTTCCTCTACAGTTTTTCAGTTTTCACCCTCTACAGCTCCAGCTAGTACCAGGGACGTTATTCCGTGACGCCATATTAGCTGTCCTACCATTCAGTTCTTTCTTCTTGCCATTGTTTTCCTTATATTCCTTTCCTCGCTGATTGTCCGGACAACCTCCTCTTTCCTTATCTTATCAGGCCACCTAATTTTCAACAGTCTTCTGTAACACGACATCTCAAATGCTTAGACTCTCTTCTCTTCTGGCTTTCCCACAGTCCATGTTTAACTGCCATACAATGCTGTACTCCAAATTTACATTCTCTGAAATTTCTTCCACAAATTAAGACCTATGTTTTACACTAGTAAACTTCTATTGGCCAATTATGCTCTCTTTGCCAGTGCTAGCCTGCTAATCGATGTCCTCCTTGCTCCGACCGTTATGGGTTATTTATCTGCCTAGGTAGCAGACTCTTCCTTAGCTTCAAATGGCTCTAAGCACTATAGGCCTTAACTTCTGAGGTCATCAGTCCTCTAGAACTTAGAACTACTTAAACCTAACTAACCTGAGGACATCACACACATCCATGCCCGAGGCAGGATTCGAACCTGTGACCGTAGCGGTAGTGCGGTTCCAGACTGTAACGCCTAGAACCGCTCGGCCACATCGGCTGGTCCTTAACTTCATCTACTTTGTGATCACGAATCCTGATGCTAAGTTTCTAGCTGTTCTCATTTCTGCTACTGCTCATTACATTCGTCTTTCTTCGATTTACTCTCAATCCGTATTCTGTAGGCATTAGACCGTCTATTCCTTTCAGCAGATCCTGTAATTCCTCTTCATTTTCACGTTGGATAGCAATGTCATTAGCAAACGTTACCATTCATATCTTTCATCTCAAATTTTAGTTCCACTCCCTGACCTTTCTTTTATTTACATAATTACTTCTTCGATGTATTGATTGAACGGTAGGGGTGAAAGACAACAACGCTGTCTTACATCCTTTTTAATTCTAGCACTTCGTTCTTCGTCTCCCACTCTTACTGCTGCGTCTTGGTTCTTGTGCATATTGCATATTACCCAACTTTACCTATAGCTTACGCCAATTTTTCCTACATCTTGGACTATTTTACATTTTCGGGCGCTTATTCTAGGTCCACAAATTCTATGAATGTGTATTGATTTTTGTTTCGTATTGCTTCCAGAATCAACAACAACTTCAGAATTGCCTGTCTGGCGACTTTACCTTTCCTAAACCCGACCTGATCGTTATCTGACACAGCCTCAATTTTCTTTTCTACTCTTCTGTATAGTACTCTTATCGACAACTCGGATGCAAGAGTTTTTGAGCTGATTGTGCTATAATTCTCGCACTTTTCCGCTATTGCAATATTGTGGGTGAGCCGGCCGGAGTGGCCGAGCGGTTCTAGGCGCTGCAGTCTGGAACCGCGACAGCGCTACGATCGCAGGTTCGAATCCTTCCTCGGGCATTGATGTGTGTGATGTCCTTAGGTTAGTTAGGTTTAAGTAGTTCTAAGTTATAGGGGACTGATGACCTCAGAATTTAAGTCCCATAGTGCTCAAAGCCATTTGAACCATTTTTTGTGTGGTTGATGATTTTTTAGAAAAGCAGATGGTATATCGCCAGACTCATACGTTCTACATATCAGTGTCAGTATCGTTTAGCTGCCACTTCCCCCAATGATTTTAGAATTTCTAATGGGATGCCTCATTTGATCCTCCAAAGCTGTTTTAGATTTGATCCTAATACTGGATCCACTATCTCTTCAATATCGACTCCTGTTTCTTCTCCTATCACGTCATCAGACAATTCTTTCCCCCTTGTAGATGCTCTCAATGTACTCTTTCCACGTACCCTCTCGCTCCTCTGCATTTGACAGTGGACTTCTTGTTGCACTCTAGGTGTTACTGTTGAGTGTTGTACCCCAAGGAAGCTTGGGAGAGGATGTTGTTATGGGTGGCCGGTATCCCCTTTTTTACAACACAAATGCACGCTTGAATTAATACGGTTCTTTATTTGCATGAACATTTACTTACCTTGAATAGAGTCCAAGTTTGTGGTAAAAGCTCCTCAGTAATAGTTCTCTTGCAGAAAATATCGGTAGTATTGCTATTATAAACTTTAGTCTCACTGGTAGTATCTCTACAGACACTAATCTGGTCGCTATGTACTGCCGTAACCTGTGACCCGCTCTGCGAATGTACAGACAGGCGCCCAACTCGATGAGTGAGTCAGTGAGGCTGTACAGTCAGCGGTGGCGGCCTAAATACTTGCTGTCGAGAGGGCGTTGGCAGCCTGTTGCTTGTTGTTGTGTCTCTGGCCTCTTTCATGATAGGCACACTTGATCCAGCCGCCTGCTAATCGATCTTCGCTTCGTCTTTGCTGACCACTGTATTGGTGACAGCTTACGTTAGCAGTTACCATGTACTGAGTCAGTCCTTCCAACAATCATTTCTTTCTTGATTTGTTCACATTTTTGTTGCAACTATTTAGCCTTAGCTTCCCTGCACTTGCTATTTATTTCATTCTTAAGAGACTTGTATTTTTACATTCCTGGATTCACCTGAACATTTTATGCTTCCTTCTTTCATCGATCAACTGAAGTATTTCTTCTGGTACCGTTGGTTTCTTCGCAATTACGTTCTTTGTACCAAAATTTTGCTTTCCAGCTTCTGTGATTATAGCAGTAGTTCTCAGTTGAGCTTCGGGCGCATTTGAAAGAACGCAAATAATTGTGGGCGCACTATACACACATTTCTGAGGACTATTTCACAACAGTCAATGTTTAAAATAAATACTATGATAAAATAACAATTAAGTCATTTTATTTTGAATTTCGCGTCAAGACTACAGAAAATACAACTTATATTAATAGAAAACATACATTATCACAACATGAACAAATGATTTTTGTATAAGAAGTGAGAGAGATACATGAAGCACGATTGTCACCCAAATGCGATCGCCGAGCGCTGTGTTGCCTCCTACCCTGCCAAGACGAAAGGCAAGACAAACCATTAAGTGAAACGTATTGAATTTGAAATAATGCAATAAAGCTAACGATTAATTCAAATTATAGATAAAAGTAATAATGCAATAAAAATGAAATGTACCTTTCTAGTGTTTACGAGAAACATGAGTGTGATGTGTCCTCGCGATTTATTCAACGTTTGGAAATGTATGTGAAAGAGAAACTCTCATTTTCTCGTCAATAGATTGAAGAGTTCCTCTCTTTTTACATTTGATTGTAGTGAGTGCAGAAAATGTTAAAGCACATAAATATAACGTCGAAAATTGAAGTAAAGTTTTCAAAGTCTTTTTAGATATCGACACATATTCTTCTTTTTATAGAAATCCAAAAGGCTTCAAGAGACAATTCCTTATGCTTAATCTTCAGCCGACGTTCCGTAGACATAGCTGCCAGCTCTTCTTCTTTTGTTAATGTCAAGTCGAAATCATCTGAAGTTTTCATGTACGGGTTTCGAAAACCAATCATTCTGTTCAGCGTTGAGAGATGGAAAATATGAAGTCAGTTTATCTTATAAACTTATTAACTGATCTACTACTATTGCAATTATTTCATTTATGCACGTAGTCCTTACCAACGAAAAAATTTCCGAGTTACCTTGAACAGCTTTTCTTTTCCATATTTGTAGTTTCCTGTGAAACGCTTTAATTTTCTCGGTGGATGCAAAGATATTTTCTTCCTTCCCTTGCTTGCTAGTGCTCGAAATCTTGAACTGCTGAAATATATCTGCCAAATACTGCAATTTGGTAAACCAAAATTCACTCCGAAGGAGGTTGCAAAAATGTAAATGTTTCATTTCTTCGAAAAACACGAGAATTTCTTGTCGTAGCACATGTGCACGGGTAAGTACTTTCCCTCTCGGCAACCACCTTACTTGTGTATATAAAAACGACCGTCTGTGTTCTGACTCCATACCGACACAAAGTTAGTCGAATAAACAGGTTCTGACGGGACTAGTTTTAATAAAATTTAGAATCTGAACGACTTGCTCTAAGACATCTCTCAATTTTTCAGTTTTTCTCCCAATGTTTTTGCTGTTAAGGCCTCCCTATGAAGAAAACAGTGAATTACTATAACATCTTTATTTTATTTTTTATCATTTGATTTACAAGAGATAAGGCTCTTAACGCAGTCTACTATTGAAGGGGCGCCACCTGTACAAATGCCTACACACGGCTTCCATGTTAACTGCCACTTATTAAGACAACCATTTAAAATGTAGAAAACGTCCTCACATTTAGTAGACGCACTTAATTCCTTGCAAAAAAGATTACTATTTGATCTTGACTAATGAAACGGACAAATACTAAGAGATGCGACTGGTTGATAATGTCTGTTAATCCATCAACTTGCAAAGCAAAGATTGAAACTTCCTGGCAGATTAAAACTGTGTGCCCGACCGAGACTCGAACTCGGGACCTTTGCCTTTCGCGGGCAAGTGCTCTACCAACTGAGCTACCGAAGCACGACTTACGTCCGGTACTCACAGCTTCACTTCTGCCAGTATCCGTCTCCTACCTTCCAAACTTTACAGAAACTCTTCTGCGAACCTTGCAGAACTAGCACTCCTGAAAGAAAGGATACTGCGGAGACATGGCTTAGCCACAGCCTGGGGGATGTTTCCAGAATGAGATTTTCACTCTGCATGTCTCCGCAGTATCCTTTCTTTCAGGAGTGCTAGTTCTGCAAGGTTCGCAGAAGAGCTTCTGTAAAGTTTGGAAGGTAGGAGACGAATACTGGCAGAAGTGAAGCTGTGAGTACCGGACGTGAGTCGTGCTTCGGTGGCTCAGTTGGTAGAGCACTTGCCCGCGAAAGGCAAAGGTCCCGAGTTCGAGTCTCGGTCGGGCACACAGTTTTAATCTGCCAGGAAGTTTCATATCAGCGCACACTCCGCTGCAGAGTGAAAATCTCATTCTGGAAACATCCCCCAGGCTGTGGCTAAGCCATGTCTCCGCAGTATCCTTTCTTTCAGGAGTGCTAGTTCTGCAAGGTTCGCAGAAGAGCTTCTGTAAAGTTTGGAAGGTAGGAGACGGATACTGGCAGAAGTGAAGCTGTGAGTACCGGACGTGAGTCGTGCTTCGGTAGCTCAGTTGGTAGAGCACTTACCCGCGAAAGGCAAAGGTCCCGAGTTCGAGTCTCGGTCGGGCACACAGTTTTAATCTGCCAGGAAGTTTCATATCAGCGCACACTCCGCTGCAGAGTGAAAATCTCATTCTGGAAACATCCCCCAGGCTGTGGCTAAGCCATGTCTCCGCAGTATCCTTTCTTTCAGGAGTGCTAGTTCTGCAAGGTTCGCAGAAGAGCTTCTGTAAAGTTTGGAAGGTAGGAGACGGATACTGGCAGAAGTGAAGCTGTGAGTACCGGACGTGAGTCGTGCTTCGGTAGCTCAGTTGGTAGAGCACTTGCCCGCGAAAGGCAAAAGTCCCGAGTTCGAGTCCCGGTCGGGCACACAGTTTTAATCTGCCAGGAAGTTTCATATCAGCGCACACTCCGCTGCAGAGTGAAAATCTCATTCTGGAAAGCAAAGATTGATTGCCTGAGTTTATTACTGTATACATTTTTCTCAATATCACTGTACATTTCTATCATACGCCTGTGGACTGTATCATTCGACAAAGGAATCTTGCTTATTGCCATATCTGCTTCATTTCATAACATCAACATTACTATTTTTTTTGCAAGCAGGAGAAATAAGTGGCTCAGCTATAGCATGAGCCTTCATACTCTTTGCTATTAGTTCAGGGACTCGTAGGAAGCAATCAAACCTTTATCAGAAACAGATCTCATACTTTTAAAAGAATTTGCTGCTCTTGTTTGCTGTTCAGACAATCTCTTGAAATAGCTTACTGGTTTATCTTGAAAATGTGAATGCATTGTTTTAAAATGTTTGCTCAGTATATTAGGAAGCAGAGTTTCATTTGAGAATTCATACCCACATACTAAGCATAGTGGGAAAGGATAATCTTCACTACCAGTCCAAGTGAAACCATAGCTTAAGTAGCTTTCATGGTACTTACGAGTAAGCTGCTGTTTTACTTTTTTACTTGCACTTAGGAATTTGTTACTTAACTTCCAGAATCGGATTCTTCGATGGCATGCTTGGTTTTCAGAAATCTGTCCATTTTATTCGATAGTATTTTGCATGTAAGATTCATTTCTAGCGCTTTGGAAATAAGCAGTATGCTGTACGCATAACACAAGCGGTAGCGTTCTTGCTTCCCGCGCCCGGGTTCCCGGGTTCGATTCCCGGCGGGGTCAGGGATTTTCTCTGCCTCGTGATGGCTGGGTGTTGTGTGTTGTCCTTAGGTTAGTTAGGTTTAAGTAGTTCTAAGGGAACTGATGACCATAGATGTTAATTCCCATAGTGCTCAGAGCCATTTGAACCATAACACAAGCCCCGTGTACGCTAACGACACCTCACTGACATATCATCTGAAAGCTATGCGATAACGTCAAGCGCACGACAAGGAAAACGCTTTTTCCTCCTGGGCCTGGATTCCTGTGTCTCCGTGGCTTAACAGAGCTGCTAACGATAATTTTCAAGTTACGTTAACCTTGGTGGAAGCTTCTGTCGTGAATCCGCTGGATACTAAACCGACGCTCAGAAGTAGCAAGGCTTCATTAACAATGACGATCATGTTCACATGTGCTACTCATCTGTAGTAAAGAACGTGAAACGAAATACCTTTAGTCAGGGACAGCTCGAGGTCAAAGAATAAGCAGCTCTCACAGATAATTTCCTCTCCCAGTTTCTCTTTTGAATAATATTTTATTGACAACAGAAAGGTACTCATTTTCAGTAAAATGTTATTAAAAAGTGCCTGGTTGCGGATGTTATTTATAATTTTTTGATACACTGTCGCGGCAGCTAAAAGGTCAGAATGACCAGTTACGCTACTGGCCATTAAAACTGCTACACCACGAAGATGACGTGCTACAGACTCGAAATTTAATCCACAGGAAGAAGATGCTATGATATGCAAGTGATTAGCTTTTCAGAGCATTCACACAAGGCTGACACGCGCAACGTGCTGATATGAGGAAAGTTTCCAACCGATTTCTCACATACAAACGGCAGTTGACCGGCGTTGCCTGGTGAAACGTTGTTGTGATGCCTCGTGTAAGAAGCAGTAATGCGTACCATCACGTTTCCGACTTTGATAAAGGTTGGATTGCAGCCAATCGCGATTGCGGTTTATCGTATCGCGACATTGCTAGTCGCGTTGGTCGAGATCCAATGACTGTTAGCAGAATATGGAATCGGTGGGTTCAGCAGGGTGCTGGAATCCTAACGGCCTCGTATCACTAGCAGTCGAGATGACAGGCATCTTATCCGCATGGGTGTAATGGATCGTGCAGCCACGTCTCGATCCCTGAGTCAATAGCTGGGGACGTTTGCAAGACAACAACCATCTGCACGAACAGTTCTACGACTTTTGCAACAGCATAGACCATGAGCTCGGAGACCATGGCTACGGTTACCATTGACGCTGCATCACAGATAGGAGCGCCTGCGATGGCGTACTCGACGACGAACCTGGGTGCACGAATGACAAACCGTCCTCTTCTCTGATGAATCCAGGTTCCGTTTACAGCATCATGATGGTCCCATCCGTGTTTGGCGACATCACGGTGAACGCACATTGGAAGTGTGTATTCGTCATCGCCCTACTGGCGTATCACCCGGCGTGTTGGTATGGGGTGCTATTGGTTACACTTCTCGGTCACCTCTTGTTCACATTGGCGGCACTTTGAACAGTGGACGTTACATTTCGGATGTTTTACGACCCGTGGCTCTACCCTTCATTCGATCCCTGCGAAACCCTACATTTCAGCAGGGTAATGCATGACCGCACGTTGCTGGTCCTATACGGACCCATCTGGATACAGAAAGTGTTCGACTGTTGCCCTGGCCAGCACATTCTCCAGATCTCTCCCCAACTGAAAACGTCTGGTGGCCGAGCAACTGGCTCGTCACAATACGCCAATCACTTCTCTTGATGAACTGTGGTATCGTGTTGAAGCTGCATGGCCAGCTGTACCTGTACACGCCATCCAAGCTCTGACTCAATGCCTAGGGGTATCAAGGCCGTTATTACGGCCAGAGGTGGTTGTTCTGGGTACTGATTTCTCAGGATCTATGCACCCAAATTGCGTGAAAATGTTATCACATGTTAGTTCTAGTATAATATATTTATCCAATGAATACCCGTTTATCATCTGCATTTCTCCTTGGTGTAGCAATTTTAATGTCCAGTAGTGTATAATAATATGGACTTCACTTCCTACGTTCTGTTGCAGCGCCATTCGGAGTTAGGTGGAATGGGTTGGCTACTTCGCAATCTCTGGGAATGGCACAAAACATTCCAGTTTTATGGAGAAGTTGTGAACACGTGCACAGCGTTCAAGGCTCAATTTCAGTATGGCTACCATCATAAAGGAAAAACGTGCATAGGCAAATCAGCTGCGAAACAAGAGTATGACACGATCAGATAGTATCCGTATGAGCTTCCGTCGGAAAAATCCGTCAGTCAAATATTTTTTCACCGTTTTCTCCTGATTCTGAACGTTTGGATCTAACCAGAAATCCATTAACGCTTGACAACACTGTGGATTAACTCAATGTTTATTTAAAAACCTTAAGAGCGACCTAAGTGTCGTACCGTTTGATTACGGAAAGAAGACACTGAACGAGGCATCCGAAAGTAATTTTCACGGCTTTACTGGGAGAAAGGCGATAAGTTGGGGCGATGGTTACGAAAATTTTGCGACCAGTGCTAATCATCCACGGACGCGTGCGATTGGTGTATTTTACACACCAAAGTAAAAAGGGTCCCATAAAAGCGCATTATTCCTATCAAAAATTGTGAAGTTAATGTTAGGCTGTTGCAGTGCAGTTCTAGTTGAAGGAGTTGAAGAAAATGGCATTTGAGGAATTTATTAATTATGAATGACCATGAAGCATTATGTTGTAAGAAACTTGCAGTCCATGATTCCAGTCTTGGACTGCAAGATTTTTGCAACATATCAAATAAGTTACTGTGTTGGCCGCACCGAACTTTACCTTGTATTAAGTGTTACTTTTATAAATACAGTTACATTCATTATTAAACAAATTAATCACACCCACCACTGCATATTGTTATGATTGTAGCAATGTGGGATTTATACGACCAGTCTGTTTCTCGAGGCCGCAGCATTCTGCCATCTGAATAATCATTTTTCTCTCCCCACTGCGAATTACACGTACCTTAGAAGTCGCTCCACTTCTCGGTGGTGAAAGGGATGACCTTGATTGACCAGCAATGGCTTTATCATCACTCATTATATTGAAATACCTTTGCCCTGTTCAACAGCTGCTACTGTTAGACAATGAAAGAGAGAAGACAGTCGGCGTGAAACTTTCCTAATACTATCGACGCTGCAAGTAGAATAAGGTACTTTATTTCCTTAACCAAACTGAACTGTTCGACAAAACTTAAGAACCCGTTCCGTAATATACCTGTCGTGAAATGGATAAAATTGAGTAGCTCTGTGTCCTTTTATGTTTGGACATATGTTTTTCTAAAACATAACAGGGCGCACCCGTGAATGTTCTAGGACGCGCCAGTACGCTCTGGCCCACACTTTGAGAACCGCTGCTTTATAGAGATGTCCATTCTCTTGAACAGAACTGACTACTGAGTTATTCGTTATCGCAGTATCTACAGCCTCAGAGAACTTCAAGCGTATCTCCTCATTCCTTAATACTTCCTCATCCCACTTGTTTGCCCATTGATTTTTCCTTAATAGTCTCTTATACTTCGGCCTACTCTTCATCACTACTAAATTGTGATCTGAGTCTATATCTGTTCCTGGGTACGCCTTAATTTAGCATCTGATTTCAGAATCTCTGCCTGACCATGTTGTCATCTAACTGGAATATTCCCTTATCCCCTGGCCTTTTCCGAGTATGCTTCCTGCTCTTGTGAATCTTGAATGGAGCATTTGCTATTACCAGCTGAAATTTATTATAGAACGTATTTCGTCCTTCTCCTCTCTCATTCCTAGTGCGATGCTCATATTCTCCCGGAACCCTTTCTTCTCTTGCTTGCCTTACAACCACATTCCAATCCTCCACGATTATTAGGCATTCATCTCCCATTACGTAGGGATTTATTCGTTCAGTAATCTCATATACTTTCTCAATCTCTTCATTTTCAGGTTGTGACGTCGGCAGGTATACCTGAGACGTCGTTGATTTGCTGTCAATTCTGATGCGAACAACGCAATAAGTGTTCACATGTGCATAACTAATACTACTCCCGTTATACCAATATCTGCTGCTGTTGATATTACCCTATACTCATCTGACAAGAAGTCCTTGTCTTCATCCCATTTCATTTCACTGACCCGCACTATACCTAGATTGATGTTTAGCACTTCAGTTTTCATGCTTTCTAAACATTGTATTTCATCCACAAAAATGATATATTTCTCTTTCTGACTTTTCTTACGATGGGCACTCTATTTGACACGCAATACTTTGGCAAGAAGTTTACAGATTTGCACGTTGCTGAACTATACTCGACTTCCCCACCCACGAATGTATGCTCAATGTAATTTATTCTCCTTCAAGGGACGATTGTGTTGAAAAGTTCTGGCGTTTTTTTACTCTGATGTAGCAACAACTGAGGAGTAGGTTTCTTTTGAGCCAGGAAACAGTTTTATTGTTTTAGACGTTTTATAATCGCCTCTGTGCGGTAATCTTCTCCCTAGATACGACTGTGATGTTTTGTCTGATACGTTAAATAAACTATGTATTGTATTACGTACCAGTTTCCTATTTTACACATTCATAGTTTCTTTCTCTGGGTAGTGCACGAACCCACCCTATTATGTAGATACATCGTGTCTAGTGCAGTTCATCATGTCTTCTGGTGCTTATAAGGCATTAAATAGTGCGAATGTGTTTCAAATGGCTGCGAGTCGTGTGACTGAGGCGGGACGTGGCGACCAGCCCGGTATTCACCTAGGGGGTTGCGGAAAACCGCCTAAAAGCCTCATCCAGGATGGCCGGCACACCGTCCCTCGTCGTTAATCCGCCGGGCGAATTCTATCTGGGGGCGGGGCTCCTACCCGAGTCCAGGAAGCAGCGCATTAGCGCCCTCGGCTAAACTGACAGGTTGCTGATTAAGGACAATCATCGTCTCCGAAATGCTGCTCTGCTGTGCGAAGTACACAATGCTGTAAAATGTCTTCGTATCTCTCGACATTTAGCATTTTCTAAAGCACAGTAAGGTGACAGGACACTGCACACTAAAAACACGCTCTTACGGTAATACCAACTCCCGTTTGCTTCACTGCTGTCACTACACACAGTCGCAGGCATTATTCTCCAGGCAGTCAGATGCAAACTCTTCCATCGGACTGCTCGAGACATACTGCGATTCATCAGTCCAAATCAGTAGTTGCCAGTTGCAGTGGTAGGAGAGGGAACGAAGTGATAAGCTTCTGGGTCGAAATTAAGTTACACATTTATCTTAAAATAATTTAGTATACAGTAATTCCAAGTTCAGTGTGAAAACCCGAAAACCTTGTTTTAAACTTCATAGGACGAATAACACATGCTATGTACTTCCTATTACATGATGACATGGTGCAACAATAAATAACAGTTTAACAGTGTGATGCTGACTCACATGAAACCGAGCTGAAACTACTAATTTTAGACGCTAACTACAGCTCATGAAAAGTAGGTTTCAGAACTGACATCAATTTCGTAGAGGTTGGTAACAGCTACACAAGTGAAAGACTGAGTTAGGAAACTTAGCTGTGCCTTCGCGTAATTTAGATCCAGAAGAATTAACTTACAATTACCACTTGAATAATTAAAACTTGTAAAAGGCGCTATAGCAAAGTTCACTGCAGTGAACAGATTTTAAAAGGAGTAGTAATACTTAAATGACTTGTGCTGGTGAACACTTTAAAATTCAGAGCTTAAACATACAAACACCAAATAACGTAAATCTCAGGTACACACACTTTTCATACAGTATCCACCTACGGGAATTGATGCATCTAAATAGAAACTATGGTATTCCAAGAAAACAGTAGTGACAGAATTAAATAGCGATTTTCTGTAACTGACGTCAAGTAATAATTCCCGTTGACTAGCTAACGGTAAGACAAATTAAAACGTTGACTAGCTTACAAATGATTCAAATGGCTCTAAGCTCAATGGGCACTTAGCATCTGAGGTCATCAGTCTCCTAGACTTAGAAATAATTAAACCTCAAGGATATCACACACATCCATGCCCGAGGCAGGATTCTAACCTGCGACCGTAGCAGCAGAGCGGTTCCAGACTGAAGCTCCTAGAAACGCTCGGCCAGACTAGCTTACATTACGACAAATTAAAACCCAGATTACTTAAGAGCCTGGCTGCAAATAATAACACCCGGGTACAAGCCCCCCTGTCAAATGGATGCTTCCTGGGTTTTTCTCATACCAACTGCACCGCGCCTATCCTAAGCTTATTCGAGATTTTATTCAAACTGAAACGTTCAAGTGTAACTTTTAGATGAAGTTGCCAGTAAAATATTACGAAGAGTTTCCTATGGCAGTTCGAAGATGCAAATGTTTGGTGTTTCGTGGCTTTATCAGCAAACTGTTTGCGTGATCATAATGTGAAGGGCAATAACACAATTTAAAATCAGAGATGGAAATATAGTCTACATTAAACTGACCGACAGTCCAAATGCGCAATAGCTGTTAATTGTGTTTTCACTGTATGGTTCAAATGATTCAAATGGATCTGAGCACTATGGGACTCAACCTTGGAGGTCATCAATCCCCTAGAACGTAGAACTACTTAAACCTAACTAACATAAAGACATCACACACATCCATGCCCGAGGCTGAATTCGAACCTGCGACCTTAGCAGCAGCGTGTTTCAGGACTGAAGCGCCTAGAACCACTCGGCCACTTCGGCCGGCTTTCACTGAACGACAAACTGTTTTATACCCTAGAGGTATATCATCAGGTCATTTGAAACTAATACTTCATGTGCCAAGACTTCCAAGGTGCAAGTGCGCTTTAACAAAACATCAGTCATGAAGGTGCCCTTTACAATACGTTAACAAAGAAGAACAATTGGGTGGAAATACCTGAAACATAGATTTCTTACCACAAGCAACTAACAGAGCTGAAAGATAAGGGGTGGCACTTATACACTTGTTGCATGCAATAGTTGTTGATTAGAATGTTAACAAAACAGGAGCAACTTGTGGTCACAGCGTTGTTCAAACTTTGACGTGAAGATAAATATAATTCAACTTTGAGATCGAACCAGGGATAGACCAGCTAGAATTAACACGACGGCGGCAGGATACCACATTAAGAATAATTGAGAAGACTCCCACAGTAGTCTGCCACAGTGTCATCAAGTCACTGCAGACCCCACAAGAGTCCGCACCACAGAATTCCAAAACAATACACAGTCCCCCGATCTGTCCTTCAGGACACTAGTAGAGGCCTTCGAGACTCGGGTGTCTCCGGTGGTGGCGAGCGGTACCACCTCAGACACACTGCTGCTGAATGCCCCGGCGTCCGTTGTCAAAGTCCGCGTCACTCGCGACACTTCGCCGAGCGTCACCACTCAAGCCACGGCGCTACTCTCGGCCCAAACAGCCTCGCGCTCGCTGCGCGTGAGACCCTCTGACGAGAAAATTTCGAGTGAACAATCGACTTACTCAACAGGTTAGAAGGAGCAGCAAAACCATTAGAAAAGAATTTGATAAAAGCAACCGGACGGCCCACCCGTCGTTCACTGTCCACTGCGTAGCTCTTTGAACCACCTCAGGCGCCGCTTAGCGCTGACCACGAGTCCTTCCTAGTCTGATACCATGCGATTGTTTACAGCCATCCTCCTCAGTGCTGGACGCTCTCTATCCGACAGTACATGAGGTCTACCTGGTCTCTATTTAACTGCGTTTGTTCCTTCGCTTCTCCACTTCACACTCACATCACCAACAGTCGGGCAGTTTCAGAAGGGTTGAAATGACGCTGATAGGCTTTTCACTCAGGTGACATCCAATGACGAGTCCACATTCGAAATCACTGAACTATCCGCAGCTCGTGGTCTTGCGGTAGCGTTCGTGCATCCCGCGCACGAGGTTCCTTGTTCGATTTCCGGCGAGGTCGGGGACTTTCTCTGCCTCGTGCTGACTCGGTGTTGTGTGCCATTCATCATCATCGTTGAGTCGCAAGTCGCCGACGTGGCGTCAACTAAAGAGAACTTGTAATACGGCGGCCGAACTGCCCCGCATGGGGCCTCCCGGCCAACAATGCCATACGATCATTATTATTTATCATTATCACTAAACTCTCCGACACATTCTGCTGCCACTGCTCCTCTACTGACAACACAGTAGCGCCCTTTTCCTTTTATACTGGCAGGTCTGCCTCTCGTCAGATCTAGGGGGTGTCCGGATGATTTTGATCGGTTGGTAGATGAGATGGAAAGATCACATAGGCTCAGTTGCATGTGAGACAAAAGGTAGGTTCCATTTTAAGGCTGAAGTACTGGAAAACAGCTGTTTGTTAACAAAATGGAATCGAAATTAGCATATGAAAGTTATCAGACTGCAAATTTTATTCTACATACTGTTGTTCTCCTTTTATGTTTCCTGGTGTGTTGTATTATATGTTTGCAGATGCGACAGTGACGTATAGGGCGAGACTACAGTAAATATAAAAATATTTACAGTCAAAAGCAGAATATGAACGTCATGTAAACACAAATAATCTTCTACACTATGACTATGTGGTCAAAAGTACCCCCATACCTGCCTGAAAATGACAAGTTTGTGGAGCCCTCCATCGGTAATGCTGGAATACAGTACGGCGTTGGCCTACTCTTAACCTTGATGACAGTTTCTTCGCAGGCATACGTTCAGTCAGGTTCAATAAGGTGCTGGAAGGTTTCTTAAGGAAAGGCAGCCCATTCTTCAAGGAGTGTTGCATTGAGGGCAGCTATCGATGCCGGTTAGTGAGGCCTGGCACGAAGTCGGCTTTCCAAAACATCTAAAAGGTGCTCTATAGAATTCAGATCAGGACATGTGCTTAAAACATCAATGTAAGCCTGTACTGTGATAGTGTCACGCAAAACAACAAGGGGTAGAAGGCCCCTTCATGAAAACCACGAACACACCATAATACCAACGCCTCCGAATTTTTCTGTTGCCACTACACACTCTAGCTGATGACGTTCACCGGGCAATCGCCATACCCACACCCTGCCATCGGATCATCACATGGTGTACCGTGATTTGTCACTCCACACAACGTTTTTACACTGTTCAATCGTCCAATATTTACACTCCTTATACCAAGCGAGGCATTGTTTGACATTTACCGGTGTGATGTGTTGCTTATGAGCAGCCGCTCGACCATGAAATCCAAGTTTTCTCACCCCACGCATAGCTATCGTAGTGCTTGCAGTGGATCCTGACGCAGTTTGGAATGCCTGTATGATAGTGTGGATAGATGTCTGCCTATTACACATTACGAACCTCTCCAACTGTCGGCGGTCTCCTTCAGCCAACAGACGAGGTCGGCCAGTACGCTTTTGTGTTGTACGTGTCCCTTCACGTTTCCGCTTCACCGTCATATCGGAAACAGTGGACTTATTGATGTATAGGAGTGTGAAAATCTCGCTTACAGACGTATGACACAAGTGACACCCAATCACCTGACCACGTTCGAAGTCCGTGAGTTCCGCGGTGCTCCCCATTCTGCTCTCTCACGATGTCTAATCACTACTGAGGTAGCTGACAGTAGCTGGCAGCACAAAGCACTTAATATGAAAAACGTATGTTTTTGGGGGTATCCAGATACTTCTGATCACATAGAGTAGGTCGGGCAATGACAGATATAGAACTTGTACATAATGTGAAGGACAATCAAACAATTTAAAATCAGAGATGGTAAAATAATCTATAGTATCAGTAAAGCATCTCCAGTCATGTGTGGTTCGGATCGGATGCCCATCTGTCGTTACCTCCAAGGTTTCACCGAGGACTGACATGCTTTTATGCGCACTTTGGAAGTCTTGGCACATGAAGTATTACTTTCAAGTGACCTGATGATATACCTCTAGGGTACGAAACTGGTCGTCACACAGTGAAAACACAATAAACAGCTGTTGCGGATCTAGACTGTCGCTCAGTTTAATACAGGCTATTTTCCCATCTGATTTTGTCTGATTGTCCTTCACTTTATGATCACGTAAATAGTTTGCAGTTAAAGCCACGAAACACCAAACATTTACATCTTCAAGCTGGGCTAGGAAAATGTTCGTATTATTTTACTGGCGACTTGATCTGAAACTTACACGTGAACATTTCAGTTTGAATAAAACAGAAAAAGCTTAGGACTGGCGTAGTGCAGTAGGGATAAGAAAAACAGACCGTTTAAAACCGACAAAGGTATTTGAATTCTGAATAACTTGTATTTTTCGGTATTTGTTTTGCATCGGTTATAACAGGTGGTTTTACTTTTTACTAACAACCAGATAAAACAAATCCATTGGCATAGCAACAATGCCAAATATTTTTGTATTTTAGTAAACATGTTTAAAAAAAGAGTAATTTTTATTAATATAATATCCTCTGCTTTGAAATATTGCCTTATTATACAGGGCTTTAGGAAATTGTCGTTACAAGCTTCTAGGGTTTGTAGAGGGGAGTGAGTGCATAATAAACTCCTGGAAATTGAAATAAGAACACCGTGAATTCATTGTCCCAGGAAGGGGAAACTTTATTGACACATTCCTGGGGTCAGATACATCACATGATCACACTGACAGAACCACAGGCACATAGACACAGGCAACAGAGCATGCACAATGTCGGCACTAGTACAGTGTATATACACCTTTCGCAGCAATGCAGGCTGCTATTCTCCCATGGAGACGATCGTAGAGATGCTCGATGTAGTCCTGTGGAACGGCTTGCCATGCCATTTCCACCTGGCGCCTCAGTTGGACCAGCGTTCGTGCTGGACGTGCAGACCGCGTGAGACGATGCTTCATCCAGTCCCAAACATGCTCAATTGGGGGACAGATCCGGAGATCTTGCTGGCCAGGGTAGTTCACTTACACCTTCTAGAGCACGTTGGGTGGCACGGGATACATGCGGACGTGCATTGTCCTGTTGGAACAGCAAGTTCCCTTGCCGGTCTAGGAATGGTAGAACGATGGGTTCGATGACGGTTTGGATGTACCGTGCACTATTCAGTGTCCCCTCGACGATCACCAGAGGTGTACGGCCAGTGTAGGAGATCGCTCCCCATACCATGATGCCGGGTGTTGGCCCTGTGTGCCTCGGTCGTATGCAGTCCTGATTGTGGCGCTCACCTGTACGGCGCCAAACACGCATACGACCATCATTGGCACCAAGGCAGAAGCGACTCTCATCGCTGAAGACGACACGTCTCCATTCGTCCCTCCATTCACGCCTGTCGCGACACCACTGGAGGCGGGCTGCACTATGTTGGGGCGTGAGCGGAAGACGGCCTAACGGTGTGCGGGACCGTAGCCCAGCTTCATGGAGACGGTAGCGAATGGTCCTCGCCGATACCCCAGGAGCAACAGTGTCCCTAATTTGCTGGGAAGTGGCGGTGCGGTCCCCTACGGCACTGCGTAGGATCCTACGGTCTTGGCGTGCATTCGTGCGTCGCTGTGGTCCGGTCCCAGGTCGACGGGCACGTGCACCTTCCGCCGACCACTGGCGACAACATCGGTGTACTGTGGAGACCTCACGCCCCACGTGTTGAGCAATTCGGCGGTACATCCACCCGGCGTCCGGCATGCGCACTATACGCCCTCGCTCAAAGTCCGTCAACTGCACATACGGTTCACGTCCACGCTGTCGCGGTATGCTACCAGTGTTAAAGACTGCGATGGAGTTCCGTATGCCACGGCAAACTGGCTGACACTGACGGTGGCGGTGCACAAATGCTGCGCAGCTAGCGCCATTCGACGGCCAACACCGCGGTTCCTGGTGTGCCCGCTGTGCCGTGCGTGTGATCATTGCTTGTACAGCGCTCTCGCAGTGTCCGGAGCCAGTATGGTGGGTCTGACACACCGGTGTCAATGTGTTCTTTTTTCCATTTCCAGGAGTGTATTTTGAGTAGGAACCCATGTCTAAATTCATATGCTTATCACATCCACTTCTGCTTGAAGGCGTGATGCAGTTCGAAAGGAAACATAACGAAACATCCATTTATTACTTACTCACATATGTTAGTGTTTATTTTGGAATGATGTAAAGACGTGATGTTTAGGTGTTAATTTTAAGTGTTAATGATAATGTAAACATGTAATGTTTAAGGGTTAATATTAGCGCTTAAACATTATTTGTTAACATTATTCCCAAACAAGAAAGACGAAATGTGCTTAAGTGATAAAGGGATGTTTCGCTATGTTTCCTTTCGAGTTGTTTCTTAATAACTGTACTGCGTCATGCATAATTCAATTCCTCAAGAATAAGTCTATGAGTTAAATATCTGAACTGAAGCCAACGTAGTGTTGGCACGTTTATGTACATGGTTTCCTATTCAAACTGTTATATACTTACTCCCCTTTACAAGTCCTAGAAGTTTGTAACAGGAATTTCCGAACACCGTGAAGAAAATGGGAAAAGTGATCAGTGTTACAGTAAAATAACGTTGATAGAAACAGACAACAAACATGTCATAAGAATTGGTGCAGCACTGCTGAGACAGTCATGAACCTGTTACCCTGTGACATGGTATGCGTGTTCATACACTGTGTGAGATTTGCCCCATCTTGTCTATATGGTATTTTAATGCTTTTTGTCTTCCGACGCTAGTTGTATTACAGAACAGCAATGCTCCTGGTTTGAAAGTGTTTTACAAAGTGTGGTACCAATCAAGTATGATGCTCCGAATTTCTTTAAAAGATTAAGAAAGAGAGGAGGCACAACAAACTTGCGATATCACACAACCTAACAGTTCGTTCACAGGTTATATGCCTTTATCTGCTTGCAGTCCTTCAAAACGGACAAATTAACACGAACAATAGACTCCTTCAACGTCACCTTTTACCATACCAAATGGTGGTATGGGCAGAGTATAAAAGAAATCAGAATCAAAAGGAGAATGCTGGTGATTTTCTGTAGTATTCAACGACTTGTCACTTTTCGTAAAACGTAGCGAAAGGTGGACGGTTAAAGTTTACTTTTATTTGCCTATTTGATTTAGTTTTTTAATTTTAGGTATCCTGAAACTGAGGTAGTCAAAATTTTTCAGTCTTTGTTTGATTTCTACGTGTGGCACAGGAAATAAAATGAAGAAAACGAAAATCGGTTATTACAGAGAGCCATTATTTAAAACGATTGTAATAGTGAGTTTCAACTGGCATTGAAAAAAAAAATAGCCGACAACCAGTTGTTTCAGCGATAACTGGCGTCCCTACATTTCGGGCCTCGGATAAACTGTCGTTTAGTATAACTAAAATCAGTGAACTAAAAGCTGACGTTGTGATCTTTCGTACGCCATGTTTATAAATAAAGGTATGCAACCAGTCGACCGTTGGCGTGTTAGCATTGACATTCAAATTTAGTTGGAATCGCTGACACGGAACAAGGGTGCTATGCATTCACGTCGGCCAGATATCAAATTTGCGACGGAAGTAACTCCATTACTATCCGGAATTTGTCGCCCAAATTTAGATCAGACAAGGGATCTCCGAACAGGCAACGCATCACGGCAATATCTAAAATAACAGCCAGGATCGCCAGACGAACATTAGATTCTGCGCCAGTGGTAATTAGATATAGTTTAGGCGTTACCTAGTCTCGAATGAAGTTGTAACTGGCTTTGAAATCATATTGTGTTTTTCTGTTCCTTTCTCGTCTAAATAGTTTCTGCATCTGTATCCATACTCTGCAAAGCACTGTGAAGTGCATAGGAGAGGATACTTCCCATTGTACTAGCTACATAGTCTTTCCCTCCACCTCCCCACGCCCTTTTACGTGTGGAGAGCGGCAAGGAACATTGCTTAAACGCTTCTGTGCACTTTGTGATTAATCCAATCTTGCCCTTATGGCACTTGCAGGAGCGCTACGACAGGATAGTACCGGGTAGTTATAATTAAAGTTAAGCTACTCAGAGAGGTCCAGTGTGGGCTAAAAATTAAAGTATGGCAGCGAAACGTGGTAGATATGCTAGTGAGTTTACGCGGAACTGATTGACTCTGGAGGAAAATTAGGACCAGTTATGGCCACCAAGTGCAAATATGTGTAATGGATTAGGTACAGGACGTGTGCAGTAAAGGTCAAACAAGTGAGAAACGCACAATGTTGATTTTATTATTAAACATCGCTTGTTCAATACGAGCACCGGAAACGTGGATGAGATGCTGCATCCGCAAAACGAAGTTTTCAACAGTTGCTCGCAGCAGTTTCGGTGGGATCTGAACACCGTGTTCCACATACCGGCCTCCAGTTCAGGTAGAGGCCGAACGTGTCCCTGGTAAACGTGGTCTTTTAGATATCCCTAGAGTCAAAAATCACATGGATTCAGATCAGGCGATCTTGCAGGCTGTATGTGTGGAAAGCCACTGGGGATAACGCATTTATGGAAGCTTTGCCCTAAACAGGTTTCACTGGGAGAGCGACATGATGTGTTTCCCTGTCTTGGACGAATGACATGCCGTACAAGAGGGTCACGACAACATGCAGATGTCAGGGTACACCTGACAGGCCTGCTATTTGTATTCTCTTCAAAAAAACTGCGGACCAATATAAATGTGCTAGTGAATTCACACCACACAGTCACATACGGCGAGTGCAATTGTGCTTCGTGCAAAACACGCTGTTTAACAATACTATCAATTGGGCAGTTCTGTGTAGTTACTGCACCCGCAAATACGAAATGTGCCTTGGTACACCACAGAATATTGCCCAGGCACGTGATTACACTCATGCTTATAAATTAAGGATAATGCTGATAAATTGTAAAAAAACGCTCTGGTGGGCGATTTGCTGGTTTAAATCAACCATGGGTGCATTTGACCTGTGGTCGTTGCACGGTGGCGCTGGCAGCAGTCCACATACGCAGAGGTGTGTTGGTGCATGTCAGAGTACGGTGCAGTAAGTCTGCAGACGTTTTCAGACTTTCTAATGGTGACCGTGTGTTGAAAATGGCTCAAAGAACACATATTGATGACGTTATGAGGGGTAGAATACTAGGGCGACTGGAGGCCTTTTCAAATACAGCAGGTCATAGCATGGGCCCTCCGTGTGCCACAAAGTGGCAACGATTCCAGCAGACAGGAAAAATTTCCAGACATTACCGGACGGGACG
Organism: Schistocerca gregaria; assembly: GCF_023897955.1. Taxonomy (NCBI): domain Eukaryota; kingdom Metazoa; phylum Arthropoda; class Insecta; order Orthoptera; family Acrididae; genus Schistocerca; species Schistocerca gregaria. The sequence continues at coordinate 184,872,292 of NC_064929.1, forward strand.
TTCACAGTGTACAACACCACAAGAAGACGGATATCTCACCACCAGTGCCCGCAGACAGCCATGGAGTATTGGAGGTAGCCTTGCTCGGGACCTTACTGCAGCCACTGGAACAGTTGTCTCCAGACTCAGTCTACAGACATGGTTTATTCGCTCAGAGACCTGCAAGGTGCATTCCACTGACCCATGGTCACAGGCGAGCCGGTAAATCCTGGTGTCAGGAACACAGTACATGGTCATTGGAAGAGTGGTCCCAGGTTATGTTCATCAATGGGTCCACGTACAGTCTGAACAGTGATTCTCGCCGGGTTTTCATCTGGCATGAACCAGGAAACAGATACCAACCCCATAATATCCTTGAACGGGACCTGTATGGAGGTCATAGTTTGATGGTGTGAGGTGGGATTGTGATTGTTGCACGCACACCCCTGCATGTCTTTGACAGAGGAACTGTAACAGGCCCAGTGTAGGGACGTCATTTTGCTCCAGAAAGTATGCCTTTTCAGGGGTGCAGTGAGTTCCACCTTCCTTCTGATGGATAATAACACACAGCCCCACCGAGCTGCCATAGTGGAGGTGTACCTTGAAACAGAAGATATCAGGCGAATGGAGTGGCCTGCCTGTCTTCCAGACCTAAACCCCATCGAGAGCGTCTGGGATGCTCTTGGTCAATGTATCGCTGCACTTCTTCAAACACCTAGGATGCTTCAGGAGGTCCGACAGGCACTGATGCAAGAATGGGAGGCTATACCCCAGCAGCTGTTCGACCAGAGTATGCCAACCCATTATGCAGTCTGTGTATGTGTGCATGGTGATCATATCCTATATTGATGTTGGGGTACATGCGCAGGAAACAATGGCGTATTTTAGCGTTTTAGGACGGTTTTCTCAACTTATCACTAATACCATGGACTTACATATCTGTGTCGTGTGTATTCCTCATGTGCCTATGCTATTTGCGCTAGTTTTGTGTAGAGGCACATTCTGCAGTTATCCTTAATTTATGAGCATGAATGTAGACCCTTAGCAGAGACCGAAGAGCAAATTCTGAATGTTGCTGTGGATCCTGAGGTTTTTGTTGGCGTACTGTCTGGATCTTGTACAAGAGAAACGTAGACTGCAAATCTTTCCGTACCGTTAACCACATGATACACAATTCACGTGACGCTGAACAAGCACAATCAATACCATGGGTATGTCCTGCATGGTCAGTTACAGCTGCAGCAGTGTCGACAGTACCTTCCACCGGGACAGGACGTGCTTCTTTCGCAGTTGCCACACCAAACTCACCCATGTTTTCTAAATTCCTTATCACCTTATTTAAACCATTTAATGATATGGGACCTCTCCCTAGACCTTTCAGTCGGCGAAATTCTCTGAGTGCACCATCGTTATTGCTGCTGTTCACATAAAAAACTTTCACTTACAGCTTACAGTCTCATCTCGATTGCCATAGTGTTCACTCAGGTTATGGCTTGTCAAACGACAATGTGGATGTCATGTGGTCATATAAAGAGTGTACACTGCTAGATTTCTACATGGTGGCCAAAACTGTAACTAATCTGTTCTCCAGCGTAACATATCTGCCAAGTTTCACTGCCATACCAGTAGATTGTTTTTGTAGGTTCTGGGACACTAAGACAATTTAAAAAAATAAATAAAAAGATCCCTTGTGACTGCGTCACTCACGATTTTCTTATTTTTCACAAAATTGTCCTAATCTCCCTGAACCTACAAAAACAATCTACTATCCGTTTTACCTAATAATAATATAATATAATAAAATAATATAATAACCTTAATAAAAAATCATTTATTTTACATACATTTCCAATAAATGAATGTAATGTAATTAAATAAATCAGAGAATTATGTATTATTTAAAAAATATTTTAAAAAAGGCATTTTTAACATCACTTTCTTAGCCCCCAAAATTGTCCTACTTTCGACTTTTGTGAAAAACGTGTTTTTAAAATTATTTTCGAAACAAATTAAAAAAACGTTTTTAGGTCATTTTCGAACCCCAAAAGTCCTATTTTTGACTTATGAGAAAAACATGTTTTTTAAAATTATATTAAAGAATAAGTATATAAAATTATTTACTTTCTGCTTTAGCAGCCATAAAATTATTATGAGTTGTTGTTTGAAAATGTTTTTGAGATAAAACTTATTTACAGTTTTACCACATTCACAAGTAACTTTAATTTTCTTAAATTCTTTACATACATGAAAATGTCCACCTGTTCGATATTTATCTTTATGAAATTCATCAATACGTTTTTAATCATACTTTCACTACACTGTCTTAATTATGGCTTGGCACAGCCTAAAGACTGCTTTAGCTATAAAATTAATCTTTTGTTGGTAGTTGTGTTTCTTCAAATTTTTTCCAATAATCCCTGTATCATATAGATAAACACCTTTCTAATTTGTAAGTTAAATAATTCAAGAGAAAATACTTTTTAATATAGTTTAATTGCTTTTTCTTTAAATTTGATGAAAGTTTATCAAGTGAAGAAGCCATAAATCTAAATGTATCAACAAATCTCATTTTTTAAGTTTTTGTATGTTTACTAAAAGTAATATACTTACTTTCATTCTTCAGTATTAATTCTATTTCTATATTATCATAACCAAGTTCTTTTACAAAAAGATTTGAATCATTACCAGCTACGTAATATAAATAAATAGGTAGAAAATCAGTTGTTGAATTTTTCCATTACACATATTAAAAATGGAGCAATATTTTTGCAGTTAAATGAACATGATGTTGTACTCTTTTATTCTTTTTTGTGTAGGGATATTTACATAGTGTACAGGGTGTAGATTTAAGATAAATTTTGTATTCAACAAGATCAAGTGGTTTCATTTCTTCAATTACAGAATATTTTCTTCCAATTTCTTCAAGTTCTTGTTTTATACTTTCTATAATTTTTATGACAATTTGGTCTTACATAAAAGAGAGGATCTATATATATATATATATAATTTATTTAATATAATAACAAAATCCAATTGGGTCATGGTTTTGATATTTCATTGTATACGGTGTTTTGGGATATGGTTCACAATTATCCATTTTTAAAAGTAAACTTGTAAAATCAGCATAAATAAGAAATGGCACTTTTTGTGTTAATCGATACTTTTAAAAATATGTAAATTCTCCTTCACCTGGGATTTCTACTTTCATGGTTTATTAGTTAAAAAACTTTTGTGTGCTCATCTATTTTTTCTTTACTATTAAAATGTAGCAAACATAAATTGCAAATAAATTTTATTGTTTCATATTTAGTAATTTGACTTGATTCTAGTCTATCAGATTTTTTTTTTGTATAACGATAATGTGAAATTCATCTTTCTTGAAATGAAGTAGATTTACATGTTTTTCCTTTTTAGCTTTTGTTATTTTTAATGGATACACTTTATAACTTTCATCTTTATCATCAAATGAATAAACATTAATAGATACATTAATTATATTTTACATTTTTTGGAATATGATCACCTTTTTTCATCAAGATTATGACCAACATTCCTATAGTTTGTTGTTATTTCTGGATGTACACCTACAGGAAACAAAGCTGCTTTTATAGACCATAAAAACAGTATTGATCATTATTTTCACATTAACACATGCTTTCTTTTAAAATTTTATCCAGTTAATCAATGTAAGATGATCCTTATAGTGGAACACATATTGTTAAGTGCTAGCTTTAAACCAATAATTCTATTTAATGACCATGCTGAACCTTGTGCTTGAAAATTAAATATTTTTTCTAAAATATATTTTTTCCATATATGAACTTTTTATTGAAATCTTTTTCTGTTAAAATAGTATAATTTGATGCTTGTTATCGAAATTCTTGAACTTTTTCATTTGCTTTGTCTGTTTGTAGTTTATTTAAGGTTATCTTTACAACATGATGTTCTTTCAAACAATCTTTGACAAACATTTTGGTTTTATAGCATTTAAGAAATGAGGATCAGCTGTATTTTCTAAATTTATAGTTTGTAATCTGTCTACAACTGTTTTATCATGTATGTAATCTTTAATTGTTCTTCTATTCTTTGCTTTTACAAATATATTTGTACAGAATTGAAATATTCCTTTTAATGGTTGATCTTCTTTAGTTAGAAAAACATCATAAATATCATAAAATGGTAATTTTTCCAATGATTTTCGCTAGGTTCAGCTATATTATTTTTATCAATATTTGTTTGCTAATTACTTACTTCTTTAGGTATATAAATATTAACAATCTTTCTATAATTTTTACTTACTCAATAAATAATTTTTATGATGTTCACTTACATCAGACGTATTATTATTTTTAACAATAGTTGGAATATTGTCACTTACTATAGATGTATTATTTCTTACAATATTTGGCTGATTATTTATAATTAGTGAACGATTACTACTAATAAATCTAATTAAATCAACATTACATAAATTTGAATAGACTCATAAATTATTTATTCTACAAAGTTCACAAAGTCTTACAACAGCAAATTGTTGTAGTTTAATAGTAAGTTGTTCTAGTTGAACAGCAATATTACTTTCCATTTTGATCTATTTATTACAACAAAATTATTAGATTTGTAAAAAAAGCTTTGGATAAAACGTTAATTATGTAATTGATGGATAAGGATTATTATATAATAAATAATTAATCAAAAGAGATTTAGTTTAACAATGAATTAGGTTTTAAAACAATTAGTTTAACAGTTAATTGGTTTTTTATCAACTAGTTCAACAATCAATCTGTTTTTGGACAATTAGTTAATTATTTAGTTTAACAATCAGTTAGTTTTTAACCAATTACTTTTTTTATTTATTATGAAAAATTCAGTACTATTGAAAAATTTATTTTCATTAATAAAATGATTAATATGTAATAGATGGATAGATAATTAATCATAAACCGATATTATTTAAATTTAAAGCTTTCATATTCTTAATATTTTCTAAAGTACATTTCTTTCATTTGTTATTATGTTTATCTTGATGTGATGGATTTTTGTAAAAACAATTTAAATCTTCAATTTCTAAACAAACTTTACTTTTATTTTTTCTTAACATATAACTTCTTCATTATTCACTGTATATTCATTTACCATATTTGTATGTTCTTCACCTGGATTTCGTCTTAAATGTTCCTTTAAATAATATTTAGCAACACTTTTTCCACATACACAAAGAATTGGACTTTTATTGTAATTTTCTACATGATATTTATTTAAACATGGTCTACATATAGTTCTATAACCATCTTTTGTATACTTTTATAAAGAGAAATTATCAAATGATTTTTCTATATTACAATATGTACAAAATAAATTTTTTCACAGAACGATCTTGTTGAACATGAATGTGTTCCATTTATCAGGAAAGAAATTATTAGAATTATAAAAAAGTAAATTTTAATAATTTTTATGTTTTGAATGTTATTGATTTTTATAAATTTTTAAAATTTTAATAACTTTTATGAATTATTAAATTTTATTTTTCAGTTATTCATATAAATTATTCTGAAAATAAAAATCATCAGAATCATTAGAATCATCTTTAGATTTGTAGTGCTGATTTCTAAATTGTCGATATCTATCAAATAAAGGATCAAAAGAGCTTGTAGTAATTAGTAAAGAATGAAAAGATGAACAAAAGATCTAATTATACTTAGTGGTAAATCAAGTGTCGTTAATATGCCACCTGATGTTGTTTCTTTATTTTTAATAAAACTTCTACAAAGTGGACAATCTTTTTTCCTTAAACTATTCCTCAATACATTCTTTATGAAAAATATTTTTGCAATTTGGTTTGACAAACTAATTGTTATTTTCATCACTTAAGCAAATAGGACAATCAATATCATTTTCATATACCTCAATTAGTACATAAGTTTTTTTAGTTTAGTTTGCATTTCGTTTTGGTTCACCATTTATAAGAAATAATTTTCATTATATTATTAAAAAAGTTTAATTCTCTAATTTAATTTAATCATAAATAAGGACTACAAATTTCACACAATATTTTTTTTGGAAAACTAATAGAAAATATTTATCTTAATTTCAATTGGTTGTAGATATTTTGAACAATAAGCTTATAAACAACAATAAACATGTTTTCTTGATTATTGATGAAGAAAATAATCCATGATTTAAAGATAAAGATGATGCTGAGATTTCAGAACACAAAAACACAAGACAATGAACAGTGAACAGTTAATAAATATTTATATCCTTTGTTTATTTTAGAAATTTCTTTCAAATTGCCTGTATCCATTTCTACATCTACATCTACATGACTACTCTGCAATTCACATTTAAGTGGTTGGCAGAGGGTTCATAGAACCACAATCATACTATCTCTCTACTATTCCACTCCCGAACAGCGAGCGGGAAAAACGAACACCTAAACCTTTCTGTTCGAGCTCTGATTTCTCTTATTTTATTTTGATGATCATTCCTACCTATGTAGGTGGGGCTCAACAAAATATTTTCGCATTCAGAAGAGAAAGTTGGTGACTGAAATTTCGTAAAAAGGTCTCGCCGCGACGAAAAACGTCTATGCTGTAATGACTTCCATCCCAACTCTTGTATCATATCTGCCACACTCTCTCCCCTATAACGCGATAATACAAAACGAGCTGCCCTTCTTTGCACCCTCTCGATGTCCTCCGTCAATCCCACCTGGTAAGGATCCCACACCGTGCAGCAATATTCTAACACAGGACGAACGAGTGTAGTGTAAGCTGTCTCTTTAGTGGACTTGTTGCATCTTCTAAGTGTCCTGCCAATGAAACGCAACCTTTGGCTCGCCTTCCCGACAATATTATCTATGTGGTCCTTCCAACTGAAGTTGTTCGTAGTTTTAACACCCAGGTACTTAGTTGAATTGACAGCCTTGAGAATTGTACTATTTATCGAGTAATCGAATTTCAACTGAATCAGCTTGCCATACATAATATACAGAAAAAGAAATAAATTACTTCTTTTAAAATTCTTTCTCTTTGGTTACATAGTTCATTTATTATATTTGAATGGATATTGTTTAAACCTTCACCAGCACTTACTTATTTTTATAACAAATTTGATCTTTTCAGATCTACAAACAGTTTAAAGACCTTTAATTCTTTGTCTTTCATTGTTAGTTGTTCCTCTATGTGGATTGTGAGTATGAGTAAACTTTTTACACTTCAAACAATAAATATGATAATCTTGTGAAGTATGATTTTCCGTTTATGTAGATAAAAATTAATTAAGTTTTAAAAATCCACTTTCTTTCTTATGCAATTCTTTAGTTATTTGTGATTCTAATGTTTTAATTTGTGATGATTTAACATAATATTGTTTATTTCTTTATTAATATCTTTCATAATACTTCTATAATACTATTTCTATTCTCTAAATCTTAAACAACATTGTGTAATCTTTTGAATCTTGTTATAATATACTTTACTAACATAGTTATTAGATTGTTTTAAAAAACTTATGTATTCTGGTTTTATAACATATTTAATAGTTCATTAACAAATTAATGTTTGTTAACTATATCTTTTGCACCAATTGGATCATTAAATTAACTATTCTTCTATTTTTAAAACCAATATATCGTACAGTTATTTTAAAAATAACATTAAATTCTTTTTGAAATTTTTTATTGCATTAGTTTTGTGTGGATCTATTGATGATAGTAGTTGTTTAATACTATTTTCAATTTTTTCTAAATTTAATGTAGATGTATTAACTACATGTTGATTCTGTTTAAATAAATGTATCTTATTTGCAAAAATTTCCATTTATAAATCTAAAATATCATTAAAATCAAAATAATCACATACTAGAGTTGAAACGAATACACATAAATGACCTCATATAACTTCACCAAAATTCTGGTTTCTTTCTATATTGTAATATAATTCAACTTTTCCTAAATAATTAACTAATTGTTTTGGTATATTACCACAATATGAATCAAAATCAACTTTTTTATTATTATAATAACAGGATTATCATATGTATCTAAATTTAATGTTCCCATTATTTTTAAATGGCTTATTTGGTAATTCATCAATCATGTATATTCTACAAAAAGATTAAATTTTTAATAATTTTTACGTTCTTCTGAATCAAAATTACTTAATACTTTGGATATTTATTAATTACTTTTCGAATTTCTTTTGTTTTCTTTATTCTATTACCAGCTTTCTTTTCCATTTCTATGTTATGTGTTTTTTGTTCTTCTAATTCTTTATCAGCTTTCTTCTTATTTATAAGTGCATTTACAATTGCTGCAGATCCTCCAGCTAAAGTACCAATTGTCGCTAAATAAGGTAATGTGGCTAATAATAATGCTAAAAATCCTTCTTCATGATGTGTTTGTGGTTTACAATCTTTCTTTTTTTAGATACTCAATAACATTTAACAACAGGAATATCTAATGTAACAAGTAAATTTCCACCAACTTTCTTTCCTTTTTTCCTTCTTTTTCCTTTTTTAACATCTGTTAAAATTGTTCAATTGCATTTACTTATTCATTATCTAACTTTATTTAATTGATTTTGGTTTAGTTTTGCTACTAGGTTGCAAAGTAATCAATTGTAAAGTTATTCATTTATATAGTTAAAAATTTAATAAAGTTTTTTAATTTTACAATCCCCAACCGTTTTCATCAACATTACATCACATACCTAATTTTCCATACATTATTCCTCATACTTCTGTTGCTGCTACTTTTTGATGAAATGAAGCATCATCTGCATACATTCTTTCATTTGCAGCTAATTGAACTTCCTTAACAGCTATATGTCTTTTTTCAAAATCTTAAGTCTCTCTATAAGCAATATGATGATTCTTACAAGGTTCCTCTAATGGATTTATACTGTTATCATCTTTAGCTCATCTTTCCTCTAATTTCTTTCCTGGACCACAATAATTATAAACTTGAAGATGCATTCCAAATGGTAATTTATTAATTAAAGTATTTACTAATTCTTTTCCACATTTATCACTTTTCGAGATTGTATGTGGAAGATTATTTATAAATCTAATTAAATATGTTATTCCTTTTGGATTATCAAGTAAGAAACCTCTGAAATTATCTGTTAACATTTGTGCAATACTAACTTTTCAATTATGATAATTCATATTTCCAGCTAATTCTTCACCATGAATATCTGCTAATCCATCAATTAATTTTCTAACATCATTTAACCAAACATATTCAATTGATTTTTCTGTACATTTTTAATTAAACCTTCACCAATTTTTTTAGGAGAACTTGGTTCTGAACCATCTATAGAGTGTCTTCTTCAGTTTCGAAATCAATCATCAACAACTTCTTTTATTAAGTATTTATATTTATTACCTTTATTTGATATTATTTTATTTGGATTATTATCAGAATACAACGCTCCAGAATTATACAATATATCTGCATAATTTGATAAATCAACAGAATTAAACTTGTCATTTAAATCATTTATACTGAATTGTTTTTCAGTTAAAAGTCTCATTAATCCATCTGTACCTTCACATGTATTTTCACCAATTTTTATCTTATCTCCACAGAATTGATCAGGTAAATTCTCGACATATTCAAACATTCCAACAGGTTTTAAACCAAAAACTTTACCTTCACTATGATTAAAATACTTAACATTCTTTCGGTAACATTTATCTTTTTAGTTTCATTTTAATGGCTACTTTATTCTTTTTCTTCTTGGTATATATTCAGTATATCTTGAACTTCTGAGTCACTTAATGTGGACCATCAGATCGAACTGTTAATGGTTTAATTGGTGACAAGTCTCCAAAATCTTCTATATGATGACAGTATGGAATCATTTGTTTTTCTACTTCTCTGTTTTCTTCCATTGCTTTTAAAACATTGTCACCTAATCCTTCGATTCCTTGTTTAACTTGTTCAATTGCATCAATAACATGTTGATGTTCTTTTCTATATTTCTCATATTCTGTTTTTGGTTGCTTTTTCCAAAGCTTAAGTTGGTCTTTCAATTTTTCAGCCTTCTTTCTATTTACTTTAGTTTTGTTAACAACTTCTTCATCACAGTTTGTAAACATATATTAAGGAAGAAAAACATTAGTTATGTTTAACTTTTATGTTTATGTTTATCATTTATGTTTATGTTTAACATATATGTTTCCATTTATGTTTATGTAAATGTTTCTGTTTATGTTAATGATAAAGTTCATGTTTATGTTTGATATTTATGTTTTTAAGAAATGTTGTATTTTATTTGTAGAATTACCTTCATTTGGTTTTCTAGTCATGTCTATCATGAAAAATCCGATTACATCATTCCATCATTTACTGCACATTTCTTTAAAATTATCAAATTTTGAATATACACCAACAAACATATGGTAAATATGATTTGCTTTTGTATCATCTTGACGAAATATATTTAAATATTTAAGTTATCTCTAACTAACTGTTTTGGTATTTTTGAATATGTTTGAGCTTAGTAAAAACAGTCTATACCTTTGTGTCTTTCTTTAGTAAAATATTTTCTTACAATATCTTGACTTTCTAAAATGAAATCAGCGAATACAAGAATTGAATTATTTTTGCATTCATCTAATGGAATAATTTCTTCATTACTTTCAACAAAACTAAGAATTTGTTTATCAATTTTGTAGTAAATTTTTTACATTCTTTTATAAATTCTTGATATTTTGGCTGATCTAAACGTTTTGAATAACCAATCTGGAGCTAAAATATAATAATCAATCATCAATGTTGTTTTTTCACCACCACTTTTCCAGTTATTACACATCTTATAGAATTTGGTAAAGGATTAGCATATTTGATGAGTCTCCTTTTTCAACTTAGTGATAACTCTAGTATACTTCGAAAAAGATTAACTGTTCTAATATGTGATAGTTGTACTAATATTTCAATAGTTTGTTTTTATTCAACTTTCTTGCCTCCAAATAAACTTTATTGTGATGGTGAAACAATAGAAATTCCTATAGGTCAATATAGTTTTAAAAATTTTAAAAAAATTATTCAGCCAAAGATACCTAATATACATATTAAAGTGGATGAAATATTAAATAGATTTGTTATTGAAAGTGATGTAAAATTGTATATGGATACAGAAGTAGCTATTGGAAGTTTACTCTGTTTTAATTATCAACTTGTTTTACCTAATGAAAAAGCTGTACCTTAAGATGTTCCTAAAATTATTCCTCTTGAATTAATAAACATAAATTGTAATCTTGCTGATGGAATGTATGCAAAACATAATGATCATTTTCATAAAGAAACTAAAATTATTGCTTCGTTTAAACATATTGCAGAATTTGGTGGAAAAATAATTTATGAACCAAAATATCCTGTAAATGTTCCTATTTTTAATACAATTCAAGATTTAGAAGCTACTATAACTGATGAAAAATGATAATTTAATTGACTTTAATGGTGTTACTGTAACAGTTGTTTTAGAAAGATCTGAATAAATTTTTCCTTAATAAATAATTGCTAAATAAATCATGAATAAAATTGTAAGTAATCAGTCTTACTCATTGCGTGTGAATGAGAAAACAAAAAAAATTTAAATCTTCTTAACAAAGATACAGAAATTGAAATAAATATTGGTGATGGTGGACTTCATCCAAATCATGCAAAATTGTACATGAATTTTAGTATTCTTGGAAATGATGGCACAGATTATCCTAATTAGATGGAAATTCAAATAAAAAATAATTGATAAGTATGTAACTAAATTGTTTGACTTTGTAACAATAAAAGATGGAAATAATTTTTTATCTGTTACTGACGAAATAAGTTCAGAAGGACATATAATTACTTCAGGAAAAATGAATAGTAAACAGTACTTTATACATCATCATTACTTGGTGGATTTTTTAAAGATTATAAAGAAATTATGTTGGAAGGAGATTTAACTGTTCATCTTCTGGTGGTGTACTTCTACTTTGGCCTGATAAAAATGATGCTGGAATTAAAATAAAAGAGCTAAAGGAGTGTTTAGGCCCTGCCAAGCCACAATTAAGACAGTGTAGCAAATGTATGATTAAAAATATTATTGATGAATTTCATAAAGATAAATATCGAAAGATGGACATTTTTATGTATGTAGAGAATGTAAGAAAATTAAAGATACTTGTGAAAGTGGTAAAACAGTAAATAAGTGTTATCTCAAAAAACATTTACAAACAACAACGAATAATAATAGGACATTTTTTTGGGGTTAAGAAAATGATTAAAAATTTGTTTTGAAAATAATTAAAAAAGCACATTTTTTACAAAAGTTGAAAATAGGACAATTTTTGAGGCTAAGAAAGTGATGTAAAAATCCTTTTTAAAAAAAATCTTTAATTTATTTAATTACATTACATTCACCTATGGGAAATGTATGTAAAATAAATGATTTTTTATTATAGTTATCTTTATATGATTTTGATATATTATATTATTAATAGGTAAAAGGGATAGTAGATTGTTTTTGTGGGCTCTGGGAGATTAGGACAATTTTGTGACAAATAATAAAATTGTGAGTGATGCAGTCACGAAAGATTTTTTATTTTTTTAAAAATTGTCATAGTGTCACAAAACCTACAAAAACAATGTACTTATACCATATTAAAGCCCACGCTATATCCCCACAATAAGCTGCAATTTAATTATAATTGTCCATTAGGCTATTCCCAGAGTCAGCATTCAAACCTGGTTCTTGACACTTTTGCATGTCCCACATACTTGGGCAATATTCTAGTATCGTTCACGTGAGTGCTTTGTAAGCAGCCTCCTTTGTAGACTGATTGCATTATCATAGTATTCTACCAATTGTCCCAAGTACAACACCCACTTTACCTACAACTGAACAATTCCATTTCACATTTCTACACATTGATTCATCCAGCTATTTATACAAATTGACTGACTGCAATTGTGACTCACTTTTACTGCAGTCAAACGATAATACGTTTATTTTCACTTTGAGAAGTGCACAGTTTTAAATTTCTTAACATTTAAAGTAAGTTGCAAATCTTTGCACCACTTTGAAATCTTATCATGATCTGATTCAATGTTTATGCAGCTTCTTTCAGATAGTACTTCATCAACTGTGAAAAGTCTGAGGTTAGTATTAGTATTATCTGCAAGGTAATTAATAAACAGCGTGAACACTTCCTGTGGCACACCTTTAGCCTACTTCTATCAGTAACTCTCTATCCGAGATGACTTTCTGTGTACTACATACCAAAAAAGTTTCATTCCAGCACCAAATTTCCCTTGATATCCCACATGATCATACTTTTGAGAACAAATGTGGTTAGATATGCTACTGTCTCATAACTAAAATTCTAAGTTATATTAATCACTGGGGTGCTTTCCTGTGTCTATGATACAGGATATGCATCATGAGAAAAGCTAATAAATCACTACATTTGTTGATTTGAAAAAAGTGTGTGACTTTGTTTTGGTTCTTTCTAAGCTCTACAAGTTTCATAGAGTAACAAACTTTTTACATATTTTATTGAAAAAGTCGGTCTTCATGTAACTTTTTGGATCTTTCCCTCTTTGAATCAGCTTACACACCGTCGTGTGGTTTAGCTGTGTTGCCTGTGGACCCTGGAACAGTGTCAGATTTATGATGATGGCAGCTATGGTCAGCTTCTGAACGTGCAGGTTTCCCTGGTTAGAATGTTCTCCATGACTGATTGGGATACAAAACTATCCCAAGGGGCAAGACAATGAAAAATAATTTATAATTGTCTATAATTCCTTCCTATTTTTGAGACGCTTAGCTTTCATGATACTTTATTATCTGAAAGTTGGCTGAGTTTATATCACTATAGCCTTTTACCTGCATCTGCACCCATGTATGCATTCGACAGACATATTGATCATACTCCCCCCCCACCTCTCTCCACCCTTCCTCTGTCTGTTCCACCTGTATAAGGTTATCTCCTCCTCCACACTGCCTCTACCTCATCATCTCTTTTTCCCCTCTCTCTTTGTTTATACTCCTCATCCCCTCTCTCTGATCATATCTTTCTCCTGCATCCCACCCTGTGACATATCTTCCTCCACATCCTCTCTCTCTGATCATATCTTTCTCCTCCATCCCACCCTGTGACATATCTTCCTCCTCTTGTATCCTTCCACCTACACCTCCCCCCTTCCTTTTTCACCTGCTCACTACCCCGGAACACCTTACACCTGTCTCATGCATTTACATTTCATCCTCTCTCACTCAATTTCCTCCCCATCATTCCTCTCCACTATGAATCTCACCCTGTCCTCAGCCATACTCAATTAGTACGGGTAGCCATTGCAACACGACACAATAAAGCAGACCAGTATTACCCCCACAACACACCTGGCATATTAGGCAGGCTATGCATCAGGCAACTGCCCCAGACATACAGGCTGCCATTCAAACCAGTTCGATATTGCAGGCACATACTTCTTCAACAGAGTATGCCTGTCATGCAGGAAGGTTACATGGCCCGGCCCAGATAACCATTTCTTGCTCATGATATGTTGGCTGCCCCGCAAAGAACTTTGATATGGTAGGTCAATACTGTTCCCAAACACCGTGGATGTCATGCAGGGGAGCAATATGGAAAAACGCGTTTTTGTCCGTATCTTCAGTCTCATTGGAGCTAGCAGGATGTTAGTCCCATAGTGCTTATACTAATGAGGCCTGCTTTCACTGTGACAAATTTTGTTGAAACTGAAAAAGTATTTTGGGAGGAGATCCTAGACATACACACACACCTACTACTGGCCATTAAAATTGCTACACCAAGAAGAAATGAAGACGATAAACGGATATTCGTTGGACTAATATATTATACTAGAACTGATATGTGACTACATTTTCACGCAGTTTCGGTGCATAGATCCTGACAAATCAGTAACTACAACAACCACCTCTGACAGAAATAATGGCCTTGATACGCCTGGGCATTGAGTCATACAGAGGTTGGATGGCGTGGGCAGGTACAGCTGCCCATGCAACTTCAAAACGATACCACAGTCAAGAGTAGTGACTGGCGTATTGTCACTATCCAGCAGGGATCGAATGAAGGGTAAGGCCACCGAGACGTGTAACCAATGACAGCCCTTACCATCACGCTGGGTTATGCGCCAGTATGGCGATGACTAATACACGCTTCCAATGGGCGTTCAACGCGATGTCGCCAAACATGGATGCGACCATCACGACGCTGTAAACAGAACCTGGATTCATCCGAAAAAATGACGTTTTGCCATTCGTGCACCCAGGTTCGTCGGTGAGTACACCGTCGCAGGCGCTCCTGTCTGTAATGCAGCGTCAAGGGTAACCGTAGCCATGGTCTCCGAGTTGATAGTCCATGCTGCTGCAAACGTTGTCGAACAGTTCGTACAGATGGTTGTTGTCTTGCAAACGTCCCCATCTGCTGACTCAGGGATCGAGACGTGGCTGCACGATCCGTTACAGCCATGCGGATAAGATGCCTGTCATCTCGACTGCTAGTGATACGAGGCCGTTGAGATCCAGCACGGTTTTCCGTATTACCCTCCTGAACCCACCGATTCCATATTCCGCTAACAGCCAGTGGATCTCGACCAACGCGAGCAGCAATGTCGCAATACGATAAACCGCAATCGGGATAGGTTACAATCCGACCTTTATCAAAGTCGGAAACGTGATGGTACCCATTTCTCCTCCTTACACGAGGCATCACAACATGTTTCACCAGGCAATGCCGGTCAACTGCTGTTTGTGTATGAGAAATCGGTTGGAAGCTTTCCTCATGTCAGCACGTTGTAGATGTCGCCACCGGCGCCAACCTTGTGTGAATGTTCTGAAAAGCTAATCATTTGCATATCACAGCATCTTCTTCCTGTCTGTTGAATTTAGCGGCTGTCGTCTTAGTGGTGTAGCAATTTTAATGCCCCGTGGTGTATTTAGTGACCGGGCCAAATATCTCACGAAATAAGCGTTAAACAAAAAAACTACAAAGAACGAAACTCGGCTAGCTTGAAGGGGGAAACCAGATGGCGCTATGGTTGGCCAGCTAGATGGCGCTGCCATAGGTCAGACGGATATCAACTGCGTTTTTTAAAAATAGGAACCCCATTTTTATTACATATTCGTGTACTACGTAAAGAGATATGAATGCTTTAGTTGGACCCCTTTTTTCGCTTTGTGATAGATGGCGCTGTAATAGTCACAAACATAAGGTTCACAATTTTAGACGAACAGTTTTTTCCTTTGATGCTTATTGCGTGAAATATTTGGCCCGGTCACAATCAATGGAACACCCTGTATATAGTGTGTTAAGGCTATGAGAGCAGATATTTTTATTACTGACTGAGGACAGTCTACTGAACTATATTACATTAATATTTACTTCATTTACTGATTAATAATTATAACTATTATGAGTATAATGTACTTAGGTAGGTTAGTACTTCCATGCACATGTGGTAGGAGTAAGGCGTTAATGTTTATTTTTCCTGGGGAAGCAGGTTAGCTGTTGAAGTGTGGACACTAAATGGCCAGTCTGTACTGACAGGCGTAGTTGACTTAGTGGTGCAATTATCACTATGCAGTAAGCATGAAGTAGTAAATTATATGCTGTGCTTGTGGGAAGACTGTTAAATGCAGAGGAAAAGGAACTAACGCACTGCAGCTGATTCATATTGTTCACAATATATGCACTTATACCCCCAACACTTTATACATATGGTGTTCCTGATGACTAGACGTTTTAAGAGACCAAATACCTAACTTTCCTATTCACCCCCCCACCCCCTCCAAGACAGGATCAGTGTACCTTACGTGTCTACATCAAGATTAAATTCTGCACGTAACAATGGGAAAGACTCCTAAGCATTTTATGTGGGATTTGAGTAGCAGCCTAGTAGTCGCCCAGCAGGACATCGTCTAGAAACCAGATCCAGGCAGGCTAGGACACCGACTCTTCGTTGTAAATCTGTCAGTAAGATTTGATATAGGACCTATGGTTCAAATGGCTCAAATGGTTCTGAGCACTATACGACTTAACTTCTGAGGTCAGCAGTCGCCTAGAACTTAGAACTAATTAAACCTAACTAACCTAAGGACATCACACACATCCATGCCCGAAGCAGGATTCGAACCGGCAGCCGTATTGGTCGCTCGGCTCCAGACTGTAGCGCCTAGAACCGCACGGCCAATCCGGCCGGCATAGGACCAACGCACCTCCCTATCTAGAAGTGGGTACTTTAACGCTCACAGCTACCTGGGCATATATATATATATAAACTCTTTTACTAAAATGTTTGATTTTTTGGGGAGGGAGGGAGAGAAATCATGACCTTCAAATTAGAAAAGACAAAGATAAAGAGTATGATTTGGGAGAGCAGAAATAGGAAAAGAGACTAGGAAGAGGATCGGAGAAGAGAATAGGATAAGGAGAACGTGAAGGGAAGATTCGAGAAGAAACAGGAAAAGAGACAAAGAAGACAAGAAGAAATCAATGATGACAGTCAAGTGGAATAAGAGAAGAAACGTGAATAAGATCAATACGATAATGAAGGAAGTAGAAATGGAAAATGCGTCTGTATAGAAAAACTATTCGACTGGTATTTATTCATTTCTAAAAACCACTCAAATGTAATACTAGCTTAGAAGCACTCGATTGCTGAGGTAAATAGAGCTCTCAGCAAAGCTGACGGTAGTTGACTAACTGAAACTATCTACGGCTCCAAAACAAATACCCCGCCCGCCGTATTATCGGCTAATAGCTATGCGTGCTACGCTGCCGAAATTAAAGGAAATAGCTTGTATTAACTCTGTAATGGACTGGAAGTTTCATAAACGTGTCCATCCCATCAATTTTCCGATTAACTAGATCTGCGCCGAGCACGACCAGTTTACGGCATCTGCCCGTCCACGCGCGGTTATCCCGCAAACACCGGCCGTCAGCGTACACTCGCGGCATGCGGCGACTCTGTGCGGGCGAAGCCAGCCGGGCAGCTGACGCGTATCCGATGCTTTCATTTCCGCCGAGCAGGCGCGCATTGTGCCCGAGATGTCGACCCACGTCTGACGTCACCGGCGCACGTGTCAACGCGGCGCCATGTTGCCGCAGGCACCCGCCAAGACCGGAGACTCACTAGAGAATCGAGAGCATCGCTACTGCAACGGCTTCAGCGAGACATCAGGCGCAGAATCTTTACAATGCCTGTCAATGCTCCGAAGATGCACAACTTCAGTCCGAAGACTGATTATGATGCTGTTCTCCATGCTAGTCTTTCATCTATGAATAACTACGGCAACTACACTACTGGCCATTAAAACTGCTACATCAAGAAGAAATGCAGATGATAGATGGGTATTCATTGGACAAACATACTAGAACTGACATGTGATTACATTTTCTCGCAAATTTGGGTGCATAGATCCCGAGAAATCAGTACCCAGAACCACCACCTCTGGCCGTAATAACGGCCTCGATACGCCTCAGCATTGAGTCAAACAGAGCGTGGATGGCGTGTACAGGTACAGCTGCCCATGCAGGTTCAACACGATACCACATTTCATCGAGAGTAGTGACTGGCGTATTGTGACGAGCCAGTTGCTTAGCCACCATTGACCAGACGGTTTCAATTGGTGAGAGATCTGGAGAATGTGCTGGCCAGGTCAGCAGTCCAACATTTACTGTATCCAGAAAGTCCCGTACAGGACTTGCAGCATGCGGTCGTGCGTTATCCTGCTGAAAAGTACGGTTTCGCTGGGATCGAATGATGGGTAGAGCCACGGGTCGTAACACATCTGAAATGTAACGTCCGCTGTTCAAACTGCCGTCAATGCGAACAAGAGTTGACGGAGACTTGTAACCAATGGCATCCCATACCCTCACGCCAGGTGATACGCCAGTATGGCGATGACGAATACACGCTTCTAACGTGCGTTCACCGCGATGTGGCCAAACACGGATTCGACCATCATGATGCTGAACACATAACCTGGATTCGTGCACCCAGGTTCGCCGTTGAGTACTCCATCGTAGGCGCTACTGTCTGTGATGCAGGATCAAGGGTAACCGCTGCCATGGTCTCTGAGCTAATAGTCCAAGCTGCTGCAAACGTCGTTGAACTGTTAGTGCAGATGGTTGTTGTCTTGCAAACGTCCCCATCTGTTGACTCAGTGATCGAGACGTGGCTGCACGATCCGTTACAGCCATGCCATCTCGACTGCTAGTGATACGAAGCCGTTGGGATCCACCACGGCATTCCGTATTACCCTCCTGAACCCTCCGATTCCATATTCTGCTAATAGTTATTGGATCTCGACCAACGCAAGCAGCAATGTCGCGATACGATAAACCGCAATCTCGATAGGCTACAATCTGACCTTTATCAAAGTCAGAAACGTGATAGTACGCATTTCTCATCCTTACACGAGGCAACGCCGGTCAACTACTGTTTGTGTATGAAAAATCGATTGGAGACTTTGTTGTAGGTGTCGCCACCGACGCCAACCTTGTGGGAATGCTCTGAAAAGCTAATCATTTGCAGATCACAGCATCTTCTTCCTGTCGGTTAAATTTCGTCTCTGTAGCACGTCATCTTCGTGGTGTAGCAATTTTAATGGCCAGTAGTGTACGTCAGTTTCAGTCTGCTTACTATAATTTCCTCCATTAAAAACTGACACCTTATCACATGACCTCTCAGTCTATCCCTTTTTTTAGAAAACTTATATTATTAATTCCTATTTTCCTAATTTCTCATTAGTAACTACACTGAAGAGCCAAAGAAACTGGAACACCTGCCTTTTATCTAGTAAGGCCTCGCGAGCACGCAGAAGTGCGTGGCATAGACACGACTAATGTCGTGCTGGAGGGAATGAACACTGTGAATCCTGCAGTGCTGCCTATAAATCCGTAAGAGTAGAAGGGGGTGGAGATCCCTTCTGAACACATGTTGCAAGGCATCCCAGATATGCTCAACAATGTTCACTTCTGGGGAGCTTGGTAGCCAGTGGAAGTGTTTACATTCAAAAGAGTGTTCATGGAGCAACTCTGTAGCAATTCTGAATGTATGGGGTGTCGCACTGTCCTGCTGGAATTGCCCAAGTCTGTCGGAACGCACAATGGACATGAATGGATGTAGGTAACCAGACAGGATACTTACGTATGTGTCAACTGCCAGAGTCGTATCTAGATGTCCCACACCATTACAGAGCCTCCACCAGCTTGAACATTCCTCTGCGTACATGCGGGGTCCATGGATTAATGAGGTCGTCTCCATATCCTTACACATCCATCCTCTCGATACAATTTGAAACGAGACTCGTCCGAGCAGACGACATGTTTCCAGTCTTGAACAGTCCAATATCGGTGTTGACGGTCCCAGGCGAGGCGTAAAGCTTTGTGTCGTGCAGTCATCAAGGGTACGCGAGTGGGCCTTCGGCTCCGAAACTTGTATCGATGATGTTTTGTTGAATGGTTCGGACGCTGACACTTACTGATGCAATACCATTGAAACCTGCAGCAATTTGCGGAAGGGTTGCACTTCTGTCACGCTGAACGATGCTCTTCCGTCGTCGTTGGTCCCGTTCTTGCAGGATCTTTCTCCGGTCACAGCGTTGTCGGGGATTTGATGTTTTAGCGAATCCCTCATATTCGCGGTACACTCGTGATATGATCGTACTGGAAAATCCCCTCTTCAAGTATCCCTCGAAGATGCTGTGTCCTATCGCATGCACCGACTATAACATGACGTTCAAAATCACTTAAATTTTAATAACTTGCCGATTTTCACAGCAGTATCCGATCTAACAACTGTGCCAGACACTTGTTGTCTTACATATGCATTTCCGACCGCAGCGCCGTATTCTTCATGTTCACATATCTCTGTATTTGAATACGCATTGCTGTACCAGTTTCTTTGGCACTTCAGTGTAGATCCACCCATCCAATCTTCAACATTCATCTGTAGCACCACATTTGAAAAGTTTATATTGTCTTCTTGTCTGAACAACTTGCTGTCCATGTTTCAATTTCGTACTCCCGACAAATACTTTCAGAGAAACGGTGTACCACTTAAATTTATTTCAGATGTTCAAAAATTCCTCTTTTTCAAAAATATGTTTCTTGCTATAGGCAATTTACATTTTATATCTCATCCATTTTACTAATTACCAGTTTTCCTGTGCTCTAATAGCAAAACACATTTATTTCTTTTTGCGTCTCTTTTTCTAATCAAATGACCGCAAAACTACTGATTTAATTCGACTACATTCCATCTCCCTTGATTTACTTTAACTGATATTCGTCTTTTAATATGTATTCAAGACACTGTACATTCCCTTCCGTTCTGTTCCAAGTCCTTTGTCATAGCTCACACTAGCCTTCCCATACCGGAAATATGCCCCTCGAAAGCGATCGACAATGCTGTAGGTACCCTCATATGCCGAGAGGCGGTAGCAAGTAATGTATCGTTATCGTTTTGGTGGTCCATGCGTTATGATGTGGGGTGGCATAATGTCCAAATCTGTCAACATGGCACTGTCACTGGTCAGTGTAATTGTGATACTATACTTCATCCCCATGTGCGTATTTCCAGGTATGCATTCGACCCTGACTTCACTGTTATTGAACTCAATGCGCGACCACATCGGACAGCGCAAGTGGAGCAGCTTTTGGAACGAGAGGATATTCGGCGATCGGACTGGCCTGCCCGTTCCCTCGACTTACACTCCTGGAAATTGAAATAAGAACACTGTGAATTCATTGTCCCAGGGCGGGGAAACTTTATTGACACATTCCTGGGGTCAGATACATCACATGATCACACTGACAGAACCACAGGCACATAGACACAGGCAACAGAGCATGCACAATGTCGCCACTAGTACAGTGTATATCCACCTTTCTCAGAAATGCAGGCTGCTATTCTCCCATGGAGACGATCGTAGATATGCTGGATGTAGTCCTGTGGAACGGCTTGCCATGCCATTTCCACCTGGCGCCTCAGTTGGACCAGCGTTCGTGCTGGACGTGCAGACCGCGTGAGACGACGCTTCATCCAGTCCCAAACATGCTCAATGGGGGACAGATCCGGAGATCTTGCTGGCCAGGGTAGTTGACTTACACCTTCTAGAGCACGTAGGGTGGCACGGGATACATGCGGACGTGCATTGTCCTGTTGGAACAGCAAGTTCCCTTGCCGGTCTAGGAATGGTAGAACGATGGGTTCGATGACGATTTGGATGTACCGTGCACTATTCAGTGTCAACTCGACGATCACCAGAGGTGTACGGCCAGTGTAGGAGATCGCTCCCCACACCATGATGCTGGGTGTTGGCCCTGTGTGCCTCGGTCATATGCAGTCCTGATTGTGGCGCTCACCTGCACGGCGCCAAACACGCATACGACCATCATTGGCACCAAGGCATAAGCGACTCTCATCGCTGAAGACGACACGTCTCCATTCGTCCCTCCACTCACGCCTGTCGCGACACCACTGTAGGCGGGCTGCACGATGCTGGGGCGTGAGCGGAAGACGGCCTAACGGTGTGCGGGACCGTAGCCCAGCTTCATGTAGACGGTTGCGAATGGTCCTCGCCGATACCCCAGGAGCAACAGTGTCCCTAATTTGCTGGGAAGTGGCGGTGCGGTCCCCTACGGCACTGCGTAGGATCCTACGGTCTTGGCGTGCATCCGTGCGTCGCTGCGGTCCGGTCCCAGGTCGACGGGCACGTGCACCTTCCGCCGACCACTGGCGACAACATCGATGTACTGTGGAGACCTCACGCCCCACGTGTTGAGCAATTCGGCGGTACGTCCACCCGGCCTCCCGCATGCCCACTATACGCCCTCGCTCAAAGTCCGTCAACTGCACATACGGTTCACGTCCACGCTGTCGCGGCATGCTACCAGTGTTAAAGACTGCGATGGAGCTCCGTATGCCACGGCAAACTGGCTGACACTGACGGCGGCGGTGCACAAATGCTGCGCAGCTAGCGCCATTCGACGGCCAACACCGCGGTTCCTGGTGTGTCCGCTGTGCCGAGCGTGTGATCATTGCTTGTACAGCCCTCTCGCAGTGTCCGGAGCAAGTATGGTGGGTCTGACACACCGGTGTCAATGTGTTCTTTTTTCCATTTCCAGGAGTGTATATCCTATATGGCACGTGTGGGATGCTGTGGGCATACATGCTGCAGCATGCCCACATGGAGCAAAGACCTACCAGTAGTTGTCAGGAGGAACGGAAAACACTACCACCAGAGCTTGGTGCCCCTTGTGGCTTGTGTTCAAATGGCTCTAAGCGCTATGGGACTAACATCTGAGGTCATCAGTTCCCTAACCAACACACATCCATTCCCGAGGGAGGATTCGAACCTGCGACCGTAGCAGCAGCGGTGTTCCGGACTGAAGCGCCTAGAACCACTCTGCCACAGCAGCCAGCTTATGGCTTATGTTGGAGCAGGTTGCTTAACTTGCTTTGCCATCCGTGGTGATGTGTTCAAAATGTTCAAATGTGTGTGAAATTGTTGTGGTTGGCAGGAGAGCCAACACCGTGTTACTATGGAGGCCGAAATGCACGCGTTTTAGCTCACGCAGGCTGGCGTGAGGTCTGGAACATGACAAGGGAATTAGAAATGGGAAAAACGGACGTAGCTGGTGGAATACTTAACTTTAATTCATTAATGACGAACGTCGCTCTTGACATTACATGATTCACAGTATCAATAGTACGGATAATGGCGCCTTGCTAGGTCGTAGCAAATAACGTAGCTGAAGGCTATGCTAACTATCGTCTCGGCAAATGAGAGCGTAGAAGTCAGTGAACCATCGCTAGCGAAGTCGGCTGTACAACTGGGGCGAGCGCTAGGAAGTCTCTCTAGACCTGCCGTGTGGCGGCGCTCGGTCTGCAATCACTGATAGTAGCGACACGCGGGTCCGACGTATACCACCTAGCAAGTGTAGTGTCTGGTGGTGACACCACAGAAATCTTATGAGACTTAACTGCTAAGGTCATCAGTCCCTAAGCTTACACACTACTTAACCTAAATTATCCTAAGGACAAACACACACACACCCATGCCCGAGGGAGGACTTAAATCTCCGTCTGGACATCCGTGGTGATTATACATCCTATTGAGACCAATGTCCCTCCTTTTGTAATGCCCAGCGGATGATTATACGAGGGTTATTCAGAAAGTAAGGAACGATCGGTCGCGAAATGGAAACCACAGTGAAAACCCGATGAAGTTTTGCACAGATGTGTTGGGCAGTGTCTCAATTATGCCCGTCGATGGCGTTGTTTTTTCGGTTCTGAGCATGCAGGGAGCACATAAAAATAGCAAGAACAATAGTGTCTCCTGCCAAGTACGAGGGCCTGGTGAGAAATTTCGCCTGAAGCTGTGCAGCCAACATTGCATAACTGTTGTGCATTTTCTTTCTCAAGCCAGTTATCAGCCGCATTCTGCAGGGGCAATGAAGATGCTCCTGCATCGTTATCAATTGGAAATGTTTGATCACCCACAATACAGGCCGTAATTGCCTCCCTCTGAGTTTCATCTCTGCTCACATGAACCGCTGGCTATGTAGACAACATTTTGGCACAGACAACGAGCTGTAGGCCAGCGTAGAGAATTTGTGGAAAGCACTGGCGGCTGCCTTCCATGACGAGGGAAATGGGAAGTTGGTACAACGCTACGACAAACGTCTAAGTCGGATTGGCGACTAGGGAGATAAGTAGCTGAAAGTTGTAGCTAACTGCTGCAAATAAAACAGTTTTGATTTTCAGTGTAGTTTCCATTTCGCGACCTACCGTTCCTTACTTTCCTAATAGCCCTTTTAAATAGCCGCGTGGTCTAAGGCGCCTTGCCACGGCTCGCCCTGCTCCCTGCGTCGGAGGTTCGAGTCCTCCCTCGGGGCATGGGTGTGTGAGCGTGTGTGTTGTCCTTAGTTAGTTAGTTTAAGTAGTGTGTAAGCATAGAGACCAATGTCCCCCCCCCCCCCCTCCATAGGAACTTCTCACAAATTTCCAAAATGATTATAAATCACTGTTACTTCAGTGTAATTATGGTTTTCAAATGAAAGTGTAATTTCTGTTCATCTCAGTGTTGTTTGTTTCATCTACCTTCTGTACTATACTGCAGCAATTCTAGCTGTATATAGCTGAAGTTTCATCGAGGCATGTTGATTGGCACATCATGCGAAATCTACTTTCGTCCTTAGTATCTACACACCAGTGTAGTTACAGTGTCATTTTTTAAACTGAAATACTAATATTTGATTTAATGGATATGAATCACGATTAAAGAGGATCGGGTTTTGCCTTAGCGTGATGTACAAGGAGGCATAGGGAAGTGGAACGTTGGTCAGTGTATATACACTTACACTCTGTCGGCGCGTACGTAAATGATTAGAGTTTATAATACCTCGTGGCAGGCAGCATGGCCACCACCGTTTATTAAAGGTACTGTTACAAGGTCTGGTGAGTATATAACGGATGACAATCGGGCCAGACGTTGATTGATGACCATAAAGTACCCAGTGATCGCACGTACTCGTGCGAGACAGCATTATCACCACGTGACAGAGTTTTTAGATCTCAATTTCTCCAGCAGGCCGAATCGTGCAGGATCCACATTTGTGGGGCCTTCGGATGTGATAGTCGCCCGCTGTTGGACAGCATGGGAACCTGAGAGCAGGCATCTTCGTCAAGGTTCCGATCGACCAGGAAGGATCGTCGTAATCACCACACACATTGGAACTCCTTTACATCTGCACCTGCCGCGAGAGCAGAAATAATTAACTCCCTGAAACATTTTCTTCCAGTGCTTTGGAGAGGCACAGCGGTGTTCCTGTGATACTTACATGAAATTTTCCACGCCAGTATTAACGAACGTTGTATCACTGTGTGTCTGAATGCCGCTAAAAAGGCATACCCTTCGACTACAATAAATTCTTTCATCAGTATCTCGGGTCGTCCAATATTTCATTAACTGTAATCGGAGTTATATGGCTCTCTGCATAATTATCATTTACCAAATACCACAGCCATATCTTGAACCGTTCCCAAAAAGAAAGAAGGTATTGCGTTTTATGCGTGACTCACCCTGAGTATGTGTGGAATACGAGTGGTCCCAAAATCGAACCCTGTGGAATTCCGGTCGTGATTTCTCAGCGCAGACTAACATTTTTTGCCTTTAATTAATGTTCCCTTCACAGAATGTTACTATGGAGCGAAATTGTTTAGAGTTCTCATTCGTTGGCCAGTATAACAGCAAAGCAACGTATCACGTTGGCTGCAACGGACAGATGAGTTTTTCAGGACTTGTTGCCGTATCAAAAGGCAGGGCTCATCAGCGAGGCGAAACGGGTTCGCCTAAATCTGTCACTGTTTACCGTCCGCGTGTTGCGTGGTCTGTACACACACACACACGCACGCACGCACACAAGCACGCTGCTTTATAAAGCAGTTTTGGAGGGAGATAAATAGCATGGCGCCGCTAGATTGCAAATTACCGTTGGCGCCGAAATTGGATGAGGCACAGCGCGGCCGTAGCTGTGTCAGGGCGGCGAGCTAACAGAGCCTTCGGTGCTGTAATGTTGGCTGCACTGCCGATACGAACTATACGTACGGATCGTGATGAAAAGGGGCAAGGAGGTGCAAAACGATATGTCTGTGTCATCATCGACCGACTTGCAATCAAACGCTGTAGCTTTTAGTTGAATGTTTGCAATGAATGTTTGATTCAATATTACTGTGCCATAGGCAGTCGTATCTTCGTTGCGCTTGTGTAGTTATCTCGCAAAGCTCAAAAACTATTTAATACGAAGCCATCATCAGACTCATCATTAGTCTCAAAGTGTGGGGGAGAGTTGCTTATACTGCCATAAATTTCGTATCTCTTGTACTGGGCCTGTTGATATTTTTAAAAGTATAGGGGATCCGACATATCGATATTTAAATGTCACTTTGGACTCTCGATATATCTAGAAAGAGGTATTGATAAATCGATATATCGACGAAGAATATACAGTGTGGACTGCAACCCTATTTCAAATTAAACAAGTTCAGATTTGTGCACTATACTTACTGTTCGTAAATCACTTCATTGCTGCACTCCTTACTTCTAAACTGGCAGGAACCGGACGACTTGAGACTGTTGATGCCTTGTGTCCAACCACTCTAATAAAAATAACAAAACTGTGTACAGCACTTTAGTAGCCCCTGTGTAGTTACTAGTGTGTCATGCTGTAAATTAATTCGTTTATCTGTTTCGAAGCGATTAATGAAGGAAGTTCTGGACTATTGCAGGTACCATTTACAAATTTGAGAAGATATTTTCTTGAGATATTTAGCATTTGTTACGTATATATCTCACTTTTATCATCAGCAGTGTACAGGACAAAGCACATGTGTATGGCGGGTGGCCTATGCGACTTTCATTTTACCCCTCAGGGGGTAATTACTCCCAGGTTGGAACCACTGTACTAGTTCGTGAAGACGCCTAGAAAATGTGTCTGGAAATCTTGAAGATGGGGTCCCGTTGCGATGGCACTGGTGCCTAAGTACCCGTTTAGGTACGGAAAATTTGTCACTATGTAGACCTTTTCTTTTTCGTTTAAAAATATTTGATGTGATACCTTATAATATGTACATTAAAATGTGTAAGTGCTAAGGTGCCATCAACAAACATGATTTGGCGAAAATTGAATTGCTCTTTGAGTGGCCACTTTATCTCTCCTCTCCCCACCTTCCCATGCGGCCCGAGGTATCGGCCTATAAGCCGGCCGGAGTGGCCGAGCGGTTCTAGGCGCTATAGTCTGGAACTGCGCGACCGCTGCGGTCGCAGGTTCGAATCCTGATTCGGGCATGGATGTGTGTGATGTCCTTAGGTTAGTCAGGTTTAAGTAGTTATAAGTTCTAGGGGACAGATGACCTCAGAGGCTAAGTCCCATACTGCTCAGAGCCACTTGAACCATTTTATCGGCTGCGCGTTGTAAATATAGTGCCGATTTTAGGCCTGTATATTTAAGTATTGATTTATTATTAGACATTCTGAACATGAACAAACCAGCAGCCTGCGTATCCTCCTTAGAGCTAAAACTGAAAGGAAAACTGCGCACTTTCACGATTCACGACAACCACATTGCTGACAATGCCAACTGTATGTGAGTGGCACAATAAAAGGTGTGCGACGGGTCCATTGTTCGGTTTCGTGTCACATCAGATTTGACGGGAACACTTTAACTTCCCTGGTTTCTTTCTTTCTTTCTTATTCTTCTTCTTCTTCTTCTTTTTTCCAAGGCCAGCGACCTAGCAGCTGTAGCGTCAAAATTGCGTGGTGAAGATAAACGTTGCAGTTCCTGTAGGTAGCGTCGAGCGCCGATTATGTTGATATTTCCCCTTACATATTTCCGCTTTCGGTAAAGACCAATCGTATCATTTAGATTTCTGTTTTCCAGTGCAACTGGTGTGCTATTTCTTCACATCGGAAATCTTGTTATTGCATTCACACCGTCACCCCCGAGTGCAATCGGACTACTTTTTCTGTGTCACATATACTTGCTTCGCACAGTCAAAGAGGAAATTGAACGTGATGAAAGCTCAAAAACTTTCACACAGTGAAAGTAAAATCATGCTCTACTACCATTTCAAGAACTACTTCAGATATTTACCAAAAATTGTGAAAAAAATGTAATAGAAATTGTAAATATCGCCACTCGATTTAGATATCAATATATAGGGGGAAATATTATCGCCGATATACACTCCTGGAAATTGAAATAAGAACACCGTGAATTCATTGTCCCAGGAAGGGGAAACTTTATTGACACATTCCTGGGGTCAGATACATCACATGATCACACTGACAGAACCACAGGCACATAGACACAGGCAACAGATCATGCACAATGTCATGACTAGTACAGTGTATATCCACCTTTCGCAGCAATGCAGGCTGCTATTCTCCCATGGAGACGATCGTAGAGATGCTGGATGTAGTCCTATGGAACGGCTTGCCATGCCATTTCCACCCGGCGCCTCAGCTGGACCAGCGTTCGTGCTGGACGTGCAGACCGCGTGAGACGACGCGTCATCCAGTCCCAAACATGCTCAATGGGGGACAGATCCGGAGATCTTGCTGGCCAGGGTAGTTGACTTACACCTTTTAGAGCACGTCGGGTGGCACGGGATACATGCGGACGTGCATCATTGGCACCAAGGCAGAAGCGACTCTCATCGCTGAAGACGACACGTCCCCATTCGTCCCTCCATTCACGCCTGTCGCGACACCACTGGAGGCGGGCTGCACCATGTTGGGGCGTGAGTGGAAGACGGCCTAACGGTGTGCGGGACCGTAGCCCAGCTTCATGGAGACGGTTTCGAATGGTCCTCGCCGATACCCCAGGAGCAACAGTGTCCCTAATTTGCTGGGAAGTGGCGGTGCGGTCCCCTACGGCACTGCGTAGGATCCTACGGTCTTGGCGTGCATCTGTGCGTCGCTGATGTCCGGTCCCAGGTCGACGGGCACGTGCACTTTCCGCCGATCACTGGCGACAACATCGATGTACTGTGGAGACCTCACGCCCCACGTGTTGAGGAATTCGGCGGTACGTCCACCCGGCCTCCCGCATGCCCACTATACGCCCTCGCTCAAAGTCCGTCAACTGCACATACGGTTCACGTCCATGCTGTCGCGGCATGCTACCAGTGTTAAAGACTGCGATGGAGCTCCGTATGCCACGGCAAACTGGCTGACACTGACGGTGGCGGTGCACAAATGCTGCGCAGCTAGCGCCATTCGACGGCCAACACCGCGGTTCCTGGTGTGTCCGCTGTGCCGTGCGTGTGATCATTGCTTGTACAGCCCTCTCGCAGTGTCCGGAGCAAGTATGGTGGGTCTGACACACCGGTGTCAATGTGTTCTTTTTTCCATTTCCAGGAGTGTAGTTAAGGCTCATCGGCCACTTGACCATCTTCTTCTTCTGTGCGAATGCATAAACAGTGCCTGAACTCTTACGGGAATCGGCAACGCGCCGCTAGTAATGAGTATAATGGGCGGGGCACTACGAATGTAGTGCGGGACAATACGTTGAGAATGTGAGTTTCGCGGGAGGCGTGCCAGAGATAAATCCCTGCAGTCGCGCTATCCTCCGTGTCCTCGGTGGCTCAGATGGATAGAGCGTGTGCCATGTAAGCAGGAGATCACGGGTTCGAGTCCCGGTTGGGGCACACATTTTCATCTGTGCCCGTTGACGTATGTCAACGCCTCTAAGCAGCTGAGAGTATTCATTTCATTGTAATAATTACATTATTTTTTTCGAATTCTCAACTGTTTCACATACTTGCACTGAAGCACCAAAGAAACTGCTATAGGCATGTCTGTTCAAATACAGAGAAATGTTAACAGGCAGAATAGGCCGCCGCGTCTGGCAGCGCCTATATAAGACGACAAGTGTTTATCGCTGTTGTTAAATCGGTTACTGAGTCTACAATGGCAATTTACCAAGATTTAAGTGAGTTTGAACGTAGTGTTATAGTCGGCGCAATAGCGATGGGACACAGCATCACTGAGGTAGCGACGAACTGGGGATTCTCCCACACGACCGTTTCGCGAGTCTACCGTGAACACGAATTCGGTAAAAACATCAAATCTCCGACATCAGTGCGGCCGGATAATTTCTGCAGATTTCATTGCAGGGCCATCAACAAATTTCAGCTTGCGAAAAAATCAACGAAACATCTTCGAAATGGGATATTGGAGCCGAAGTCTTACTTGTGTACCCTTGATGACATCGCGACACAAAGCTTTACGCATCACCTCGGCCCGTAAAAACCGGTATTTGACTGTTGATCACTGGAAACATGTTGCATCGTCGGACGAGTCTCGTTTCAAATTATATCTAGTGGGTCGACGTGTACGGGTATGGAGACAACCTTATGAATCCATGGACCCTGCATGTCAGTAGGGTAATGTTCAAGCTGGTGGACTCTGTAATGGTGTGGGGCGTGTGCAGGTGGATTGATACGTCTAGATACGACTCTGACACGTACGTAAGCATCCTGTCTGAAAACCTGCATCCATTCATGCCCATTGTGCATCAGACGCAATTCCAGCAGGACAATGCGACACCCTACACGGCCAGAATTTCTACAGAGCGGCTCCATGAACACCGTCGTGAATTTAAATACTTCCTCTGGCCACGAAACTCCCCAGACATGAAAATTATTGAGCATTTGTAGGATGAAACTTCATGGCAGATGAAAATTGTGTGCCGGATCCATACTCGAACTCGGGACTTTTGCCTTTCGTGAGCAAGTGCTCTACCAACTGAGCTACCCAAGCATGCATCACGCCCCGTCCTCACAGCTTTAGTACTGCCAGTACCTTGTCTCCCACCTTCCGAACTTTACAGAAGCTCTCCAGCGAACCTAGCATAACTAGCACTCCTGAAAGAAAGGATATTGCGGAGACATGGCATAGCCACAGCCTGGGCCATGTTTCCAGAATGAGAAGGATGCCTCGCAACGTGCTGTTCAGAAGACATTTCCGCACCATCGTACTCTGACGAATTTATGGACAGCCCTGCAAGATTCATGGTGACAGTTCCCTCCAGCACTACTTCAGAGATTAGTCAAATCTCGTTACCTCGTGTTGCGGCACTTCTGCGAGCTCGTGGGTATCCTACACGATATAAGGCAGGTGTACCAGTTATTTTGGCTCTCTGTCTATATGAATGTTGCTCCATTAAAATTTTGTTGTGCAGCCGCATAAATTCAGCTTCTTCGTAAAATTTTGGTTGTATATCGTTGACCCACCTTCAGAGTGAGCAGAAAGACTGACGCTCCAGTTTTTTTCCTTATTGTAATTTGAATTCGCCATAAAGAGGAAGGGCTGGCAGTGGATACAAACCGTTCTTCAGCCAAAGGTTACATGAACTAAGTAGGTGGTTAAAATTTATGAAAGGTGACTCAAGTACCTTGGTGTCACCCTTGACCGTCGCCTCTCCTGGACCCTCCATCTCCGGACAATCCAAGCCAAGGCACACTTCCAACTCTGTCTCCTCAAGCTCCTTTCGGGCCGTATGGGGGGTCTCGACTCCTCCACCATCCTCCACACCTATAAATCATCCGCCCTATCCTTTGCTACGCCCATCCGGCATGGATCTCTGCCCCCCCCCCCCCTACCTTTTATAAATCCCTTCAAATCTTTGACTACCATGCTGTACAACTCGCCTATCGCATCCGTCTCCCCTCCCCCATGCGGATCCTGTATGATCTCATTCCTTTCCCCCACCTCCTCCTTTTCCTTGAAAGGATACGAATCCTGTACACCTCCCGCAAACTCGACCCTCCTCACTCGCTTGTCTCGCCCATCCTCTCCCACTCCCACCTGCTGCCGCGCCTGTATTCCCACGTCCCACCCAGTCTCCATCTCTCCACCCTCCTTACCCTCTCCCAAGGTGGCTTCCGCCAGCTCCCCCTCCCTGATTATGTCCTCCTCCCCTCCATCTATCCCTCCTATCAACTTTGATCCTTTCCGCCCCCACTTCCTGTGTCCTTTCCTTTTGGCACCATCCTCCCTTCTCTTTCCTTTTCCCCTGTCCCCCTTCCTCCGCCCCTCTTCCCCTGGGCTTCCCCTCCCTCTTCCTCCCTCCCCCTATCTCCCCTGCCCACGGCATCTCTGCTCTCTCCTCTCCCATTCCCCTTCCTCTTCCTCCTCTCTTGGCAGGTCCCCGGACTCGTGCACGGGTAGTTAACATTCACACGCCAGAGGTCGATGCCTCGTGTTCCTGTGTGTGCCGTCGTTTTGTGCACCTACGTCCACGTGTGACTATTTTTCGTCTTTGTCTGTGTCCAAGTGTCTGAACAACTTTCATCTTGGACTCTACGCCCGTGAACGGCTCCATGTATTTTAAAAAGTGTTTGTCTCCGTTTATATGTCCACCATCTTTTTGTCATCATTTGTGTCTTGTATGTTTCTCTGCGGCCGAAGAGCGGCGTAGTATGCTGCTGCAGGCCTGCCTGTAAACAGGTTTAAAATAACAATAAAGGAAAAAAAAGAAAGGTGACAATAACAGATGATTTGGTAAAAGAAATAGGCAAAATAATGTGAATAGTGGTAGTAATGGGATGGTTGCGCTTGACGGTCAATACCCCTGGTAAGGCATGTGTCGCGCTGGACTGTGCGTGTTCAGTTCTAACTAGGCATCAGTGCAGGGTGTTTACTAGTAGTGCACACTTCCTATTTGCTTTCAGAGGCAGAGGTCGACGTGCAATGAAAGACCTAACAGAGTTCCAAAGAGGACAGATTGTGGGGGCCCGATTAGCTGGAGCATCAGTAACCAAGACAGCCAAGTTATTGGATGTTTCAGGAGCCACTCTTTCAACAGTCATGACAGCCTACACAAAACATGGAAAGACATATCGTGTTAACATAATAGTGGGCGCAAATCAGAATGACAGAGATCGTCGTTCACTAAGACGAACTGTGGTGAAACGACACAAAACTACGGCGGCTAAAGTGACTGCAATCTTTGAGACACCGTATCTCTCATCACTCTCCACCGGGAACTCCATAAAGCGAATATTCACGGACGATCTGCAATACTGAAACCATTAGTGATGACAACCAACGCAAAGAAGAGTGAAACATGGGGTGAGGAGCATAAATCCTGGACGGCCGATCAGTGGCAAAATGTCATGTGGTCCGACGAGTCAATGTTTTCCTTATTTCCGACATGGATTGGATTTACGTCTGGAGAACGCCAAGAGAAGCCTGGAATCCTGATTGCTTGATGCCAACGGTTAAGCATGGAGGTGGAAGTGTGATGGTGTGGGCAACCATATCATGGTATTCTGCTGGTCCCATCACTACTCCCAAAGGCCGTGTTACACTCAACGATTATGTGAACATTTTAGATGACGCTGTGCACCCCATATTCAAATATTGTTCCCCAACTATGATGCCATATTTCAGGACGATAAGCACCCGTTCACACAGCCAGGACAGCATAATCGTGGTATGAGGAGCGTGCAACTGGACTGAAGCATCTTTCCTGGCCAGCACAGTCTCCGACTTGAACATTATCCAGTCGTTTTGGGTGGTATTGGAGCACAGAATTCGCAGCATATTTCCGCCTCCCTCGTCACTACAGGAGTTAGGAGAGGTTGTGATCGAAGATTGGTATAACGCTCCACTGGAGACTACACTATAATTACATGCCAGCATTCCAAACAGAATCGCAGCTGTCTTCCGTGCAAATGGGGGTCCAACCCCTTATTAATAAACAATTCCCAAGCAAGCACAGGTGTTGACATTATTTTGCCTATCCCCTGTAGATGGACGGGATGGACAATATTCACATAAAACTAAGTGGCAATAAACGAGAATTTTGTAAAATACACATAGATGGAAAATACTCGTATTGATGGTTCTTAAAACTCGTTTCACGATTTTACATTGCAGTTAAAATATAGTCACTGATGAATGTGAGTGATGCCATGGTGTAATGGTGATGGTAGGTGATCCAAGAAAAAGTTGTCATGATGACGGGGCAATGATGGGTATGGACATGGGTCTCTGTCTGTAGAACCGCAGGTAGCGACTGGAAGTCAGCAAAGGGGAAGGAGAAAATGGGAGGATGGTTACGCTTCAGTCTCTCTCCACCCTTCTATACTCGCGGACTTCGCCACAGATATACAGGAGCCAGAGACGTGGCAAAATGTACACATATACATGAATTATATTTGTGGCTGCATAGTCGATCCGAGCTGGGAGGTCAATGTATCACTATGAGCTCCACTGTCGCGAGGTCTTTTGAGTTTACTGTAGAATGCGCCCGATTCGACGACTTATCCAAGCTTCAGCCGCTGTGTATATTAATTCAGTAGGTCACCAGACAAGTTCCAATTGCCCCTTTCACCAGCGAGCCTCACAAACATGATGCAGACGTTAACATTCAGACGTTTTCGTACAACAGAGAGTGACCACTATTAATACAGTGTTCAACCACAGCCGATTTATTTGGCTGTAAGAGACAGTTGTACCTGCAGTTTTCCTTATATCTGTCATGGACTGTACGAATCGTCTTTGCGATGTATGAGAGGCTAGATTCGCAAAGGATCATGCAAACCCCAGCCTTCAGGAGCATCAAATCACATTTTCGGAACCCAAGAGTGCTGCTATCTTCGGTGGAGGATGAAAAATCACTTTTACTTTGTGCTTGCTTAGGATCCGCCTTATTTTTGACGATAGTCTTCCCACATATGGCACGATAATCATGGTTTTAAATCTTTCTGTGTCCTCTTCTGAATTGCTCAAGTCCGCATTTGGTTTAATTCGTAAGAACACCCATTGCTGTGGTCGCGAGTTTAAAAGGACGCAGCAAGGGCGGGACCGTCCGTGTTTCTAGCCACTTTGAAGACGGCTGAACGATATAAAGCCGAAAAATTAGAAGAAGTAGAATTCGTGCGGCTGCACGTCCGAAATTCAACGGAGCAGTCGTTGCACATGTTATACGAAATTAAATGTTATATAAATACTGCATTTCTTGGCTAACACCTGCTACTTTGTTGAATTCAGCATCCTGGCCGGAGTTCTCCCTATGTTCCCCTTCCGCAGATTTCACGCTGCGTTTTAACCATGTGTGGTGTTCGTGCTCCTTATTCCGTTATTTTATTGTCTTCGCAGTTTCGCATGCACACACTTCTCCAAGGTCACACGTCACTTCATACACACCGGCAGTGTGGAGGTGATCAAGTGCGTCCATTTTGCATCGGAAAAAAAATATTTTATTTTGTTATAACTGAAAAAGTGTGTTCTGTATAGAATTTTGCAGAATAATATTGGTTATGAGCTCAGTAACTCGAGAAAAGAACGGTAAACTTCGTCCTTCTCAGTAGATTACTTGATAATATTTCGCTTGAAAGCCTGATCTATGGACAAACCATGATAACCATTGGCCTTCAGTCTCTCCTTTAAAAAGATAACCTTCGAAACTTCCTGGCAGGTTAAAAATGTGTGCCGGACAGAGACTGGAACTCGGGACCTATGCCTCTCTCGGGCAAGTGCTCTACCTAGGAAGTTTCATATCAGCGCACACTCCACTGCAGAATAAAAATCTCATTCTGGAAACATCCCCCAGGCTGCGGCTAAGCCATGTCTCCGAAACATCCTTTATTCCAGGAGTGCTAGTTCTGCAAGGTTCGCAAAGAGCTTCCGTGAAGTTTGCAAGGTAGGAGACGAGTTACTGACAGAACTGAAGCTGTGAGGAGGGGTGGTGAGTCCTACTTGTGTAGCTCAACTCGTAGAGCACTTGTCCGCGAAAGGCAAAGGTCCCGAGTTCGGGTCTCGGTCCTGCACAAAGTTTTAATCTGCCAGAAACTTTCATATCAGCGCACACTCCGCTGGAGAGGGAATATCTCATTCTGGACGCTTACCTTCGATTCGAAGCTGGTTTTGTCACTGATACGGAAAGCACTCGAAGACAGACTTCTACGCAAGGTGCTGTTGAGAACTGTTGCTTAGATATCTGTTTGTAGGACACAGAGTTTACAGAGAGATTACAAACACAGTGTTGTGAGATCATATATAGAACAAAACATTCAGGAATGGGAGATCGATGTAATTCGTTATCTGGAAGTTGAAGGTGCTTGTGGGATGAATGCTATGCAAGAGATTGGGGAATTTATGTAGCTTTTCTTTAGCGTA
The DNA here is from genome assembly GCF_023897955.1 of Schistocerca gregaria. Lineage (NCBI taxonomy): Eukaryota > Metazoa > Arthropoda > Insecta > Orthoptera > Acrididae > Schistocerca > Schistocerca gregaria. The sequence continues at coordinate 184,909,002 of NC_064929.1, forward strand.
TGGCATTAGAGTTTTATACCTTTTTTTCCCTCTCTCCCGATGTCACAGTTTTGTAAATGATAGGGGAGTTTCGTCTTTTGGTACTCTATGAAGTCTTATTTGCACAAGACGCGTTTCGCTTTATTTAAAGCCTCCTGTAACAATAATCGTGTTGCTAACAGATCGGTTTAGACAGTCATGTTTAAAATTTCTTCTGCTACTTATTAGTCCTGCGTTATTTCGGTCCGTATTTCTATACACTGGCGTTCGGTTTATAGCACAGTACTGCCAGGCAATGTCTTTTATTGCATCTTTTTATTCATCAACATTCAGCTCGTGTATTTTGAGCTCTTAGTTTTGATGGCACGGAATGTGATCGTCTTTTTTTGTGGCTGTTAGTGCTTCTGGTATACCGCTGTGCGGTCTTATGCGACGGACATTCGGTCCCTACTGCACCCCCCCCCCCCCCCCCCCCCCAATCTCTCTCTCTCTCTCTCTCTCTCTCTGTGTGTGTGTGTGTGTGTGTGTGTGTGTGTGTGTGTGCGTGTGCGTGTATAGGGTGATTCTGCTAAATGGGGACATAGCGCAGGATACGATCCATGAGAATATAAGGGGCAGAACAGGTCCCTTGCGCATTTGTGGCCAGACACGCGGGCCAAGGGAGGTATACGCACTTGAAGGTGGTCATAAAAGATCTTTGACAATGTAGGTTTCAATAATTGAAAACTCGTATGAAAACACATCAGTTAATTAATTTAGGCCACTAATGACGATTTTCAGACCAAGAAAAATATAAGGACATCGAGGTAGCCTAAATTGCAAACGCACTCCTCATTATACGGATGTAAAGCAGAAAACACTATGAACGAGTGTGTCATATATCTCTACCTGAGTAGGAACGTGTCGCATTATACATGTCACACCATTATACACTACTGCCCATTAAAATTTCCACACCAAGAAGAAATGCAGATGATAAACGGATATTCATTGGAAAAAGATGTGATACTAGAACTGACATGTGATTACATTTTCACGCAATTTGGGTGCATAGATCCTGAGAAATCTGTACAGGTACAGCTGCTCGTGCAGCTTCAACACGATGCCACAGTTCATCAAGAGTAGTGACTGGCGTATTGTGACGAGCCAGTTGCTCGGCCACCATTGACCAGACGTTTTCAATTGGTGAGAGATCAGGAGAATGTGCTGTCCAGGGCCGCAGTCGAACATTTTCTGTATCCAGAAAATCCCGTACAGAACCTGAAACATGCGGTCGTGCATTATCCTGCTGAAATGTAGGGATTCGCAGGGATCGAATGCAGGATAGAGCCACGGGTCGTAACACATCTGAAATGTAGCGTCCACTGATCAAAGTGCCGTCAATGCGAACAAGAGGTGACAGAGACGTGTAACCAATAGCATCCCATACCATCACGCCGGTCATACGCCAATATGGCGATGACGAATACACACTTCCAATGTGCGTTCACCGCGATGTCGCCAAACACGGATTCGACCATCATGATGTTCTAAACAGAACCTGGATTCATCCGAAAAAATATTTTGCCATTAGCGCACCCAGGTTCGTCGTTGAGTACACCATCGCAGGCGCTCCTGTCTGTGATGCAAAGTCAAGGGTAACCGCAGTCATGGTCTCCGAGCTTATAGTCCATGCTGCTGCAAAGGTCGTCAAACTATTCGTTCAGATGGTTGTTGTCTTGCAAACGTCCCCATCTGCTGACTCAGGGATCGAGTCGTGGTTGCACGATCCGTTACAGCCATGCGGATGTGATGCCGGTCATGTCGACTGCTAGTGATACGAGGCAGTTGGGATCCAGCACGGCGTTCCGTATTACCCTCCCGAACCCACCGCTTCCATATTCTGCGAACAGTCATTAGATCTCGACCAACTCGAGCAGCAATGTCGCCATACGATAAACCGCAATCGCGATAGGCTACAATCCGACCTTTATCAAAGTCGGAAACGTGATAGTTCGCATTTCTCCTCCTTACACGAAGGATCACAAGAACGTTACACCAGGCAACGCCGGTCCACTGTTGTTTGTGTATGAGAAATAGGTTGGATACTTTCCTCATGTCATCACGTTGTAGGTGTCGCCACCGGTGTCAACCTTGTGTGAAAGCTCTGAAAAACTAATCATTTGCGTATCACAGCATCTTCTTCCTGTTGGTTAAATTTCGCGTCTGTAGCACGTCGTCTTCATGGTGTAGCAATTTTAATGGCCTGTAGTGTATGTGATGGAGCAGTCAAAATCATTATCCATTTCGGCTTCGTCAAACAATTTTATTACTGTATTTGTTTGACGAAGTCGAAATGGCTAATGATTTTGACTTCACCAGCACATGTAGTGGCGTGATATGTATAATGCAACACGTTTCTGCTCAGCTATAGATATGTTGTACAGTTGATTATAACTTTTTTGCTTTACTTTCGTATAGTTTGAAATTAGGCTACCTCTCTATAGGCTTATATTTCTCCAGGTCTAAAGATCGTCATTACCCACGGAAACTACCTGATTACTAATAAACATTGTGATGAAAAACTGGCATTATAATAAGGCAAAATTTTTCCTGACTAAAGTTTATCGTGACTATGTCGCAACTTGAAAAACGTTCTTCCTCTTCTGGTGTTTTAGTGGTAAGTTGGCAGCGAACCAACAGCACTAGCTCAGCCTGAGTACGCACTCGTGATAGATGTTGTCTAAATGCCTCCCCACGGAAATTAGCTGGAGCGCAATGATGTAGCAGCCACCAAAGGTGCATCTTCTAGCAGGGGAGGCAGGCAGCAACACCCGCATGAACTGCAGTATTCCTTACATGTGAGGCGTTGTGGGTGGACGACTGGCCACAGGCTAGGAATGAACCGTTCATTGTCAGCGACCTACCAAAACACAAATACCTAGCCGAACATTACCACTTGTTTGGAGACGTCTCGTGTGTGCGATGAATCTGTAACATATGTTTATGAGCGTGCACCTTGAAAGGCATTTCCAGCCATATGTCAACATGACCTTTTCTGCTCCTTGTCCTCTCACAAGTCGTTTTCGGCAGCTTTTATTTACGCACTCATAAGAGAGGGAGAGAGAAAAGAGAGAGAGAGAGAGAGAGAGAGAGAGAGAGAGAGAGAGAAAGCGAGTGAGATACGTAGACACACAGTGCAATAGCAAACGCTGCAACAACCGCAAAACCGCGCGGTTAGATGTGCTATGTCACGGATTGCGCGGCCCCTCCCGTCGGAGATTCCATTACTCCCTTGGGCGTGTGTGTGTGTTTGTGTGTGTGTGTGTGTTTTGTTTTTAGCTTAAGTTAGTTTAAGCAGTGTGTAAGTCTAGGGATTGATGAAATCATCAGTTTGGTCCCTCAGGAATTCACACACACACACACACACACACACACACACACACACACACACACAAAACAACAACAACAACCACAAAAACAAAATACGACCACTTCCGACGATCAAGATAAAATACAGTAAATACACAAGGTGAATGTAGATTCTGAAAGGATGCAAACGAGAAAATGCTGTGTACCAGTGCGGTGCTGTGCGCTAAAATCCAACACTTAATGTGTAGAAGAACGCACGGAAATCTTGTAGGAGCCAAAATATGTTAGCACCGGTTGTAAAAGGTAATTTCAAACATGAAAACTGTTTATGGTCTCACTAAACAGAATTATAAGCAACATGACAATTGATACAGAGATCACAGAAGATGCATCAAATTATGCGGAACGCATTTGGTACAAATGAGAGTTTATTACAGTGGCAGAAGAGGAATATATTCCACCTAAAAAACAAAAAAAAACAACAATTAATTCAAAAACATGTGGCCATACAATAAAGGTGGACTACAGAAATACTACAGTTTCTATTAACTAGGGCATAACTAGTGAGACTGATCACTCTTTATAGATCTTTTATGATTGTAAGTGAGTGGGGGAGGGTGGTGTTATTGTTCCGTCTGCTGGTTTGCTAATTGTACCCACTCACCTCGCAAATCCAATCATCATTCGCTTCTTACCTTGCAGTCTAGGAACAGCAGCTTGAGTATTGCTGTAATAAACGACAACGAACAAGGGGAACAAAGGAGTGCCAATTACCAAAATTCAAGTTTTAGCCTAGCATAATCCATTGATGTTTTTTTTTAACACCTACACTACAGAGGGCTGTACTGTTACACTCTTCACAAAATGACAAATAAGTTGATACACTGATACATACAGTAACACTACACCACAATACATCATCCCAAACTGCAATCCAGATGCGGCGTTCCTGGCAATATAGGTAATCCAAGTTTCATTTACTGGCGCGGATGAGATGCTCGCGCGCATCTAATCATGTTCTCGCGATTGTTCCCGCGGTTTTTGACTTCGCGAACCGCGGATTACGTCTCGTGAGGTTCACGAATGATTATACAGCATCAAACACCTTTATACTCACAAAATTTACTTGTTCTCTTAGCCTGACTCCTTAACATCTTCACACTACGCCCACGGTTAAAGACCACCACGTGACTCCTTTGCTCGTTCTGGCGCGAAAAAACAAAGAAGCGACCATAGCGATGTTATCATAATCTATATCAGTGCTACTCGATACATGCTTACATCATGCGACAATACTTGAAAGTCTGTTATTTGAGTGGCCTATCTGCAGGCATGGACTAGTTAGATGCAGCTATATGGAATCGATGAATCGTCCTATATGACGTGACATACTCTCTGCCTAGTTGAACTACGCCACAGTGCGAATTATGACGGCTAGACAATGACCAGAATACATTAGTGTTGCCCAGCCTCTGTGGCCGAGCGGTTCTAGGCGCTTCAGTTCGGAACCGCGCTGCTACTACGGTTCGAATCCTGCTTCGGGCATGGGTGTGTGATGTCCTTAGGTTAGTTAGATTTAAGTAGTTCTAAGTTGTAGGGGACTGACGACCTCAGATGTTAAGTTCCATAGTGCGTAGAGCCCTTTGAACCATTTGGCACGAATCTGGCGTGTACTCTTCTGAGACAGCGTTATCAGCACCAGGGAGATTTTGAAAGCGGTCTCATTGTGGTCTGCATTTGGGTAGCTGTTCGAATTGTGCAATATCCAGAATTGTGGGGCATTCGGATGGGACAGTGGCCCAATATGGGACTGCATGGGAATGTTAGAGCAGGAATACTTGTCTTAAAGGTTCCAGTCGACCACTTCTGACAACTATTCGAAGGGGTTGAGAGACAGCGAGATGTGTCTTAACTTTCCGTGTGTGCCAGTGTGTACGGGAGGGAGGGAAGGAGGAGGGGAGCAAAGCAAAAAAAAAAAAAAAAAAAGAATGGTTTAAATGGCTCTGAGCACTATGGGACTTAACATCTGCGATCATCAGTCCCCTAGACTTTAGAACTACTTAAACCTAACTAACCTAAGGACATCACACACAGCCATGCCCGAGGCACGATTCGAACCTGCGACCGTAGCGGTAGCGCGGTTCCAGACTGAAGCGCCTAGAACCGCTCGGCCACTCCGGCCGGCGGGAGCAAAGCAATTATTCCTTTGTTAAAGCTGTTTGTTGATGCTAGAGTGAGTGTCTGTGAGTACGTATGTTGCCTGTGAAACCTTCCCGTCTCCTCTATATATCTCTTTTGTTACGCAACCTTTCCTTTTGCAATAACGTATGAAACCTTCCTTTGGGATATCTATCTCTTGCTTAATAACAACAAATGAAATCTTCCCTTTGAAATTAATTCTCTTTCTCATAGATATTCGCATACAAATTTAATTGCTGCATATTAAAAGTGATTTTCTGATTATTTCGACGAAACATAGAATGTGTCGTCGTCGTGGCCCTCAGTCGTTATCTGTTTTACTATACTCTATTAGCTGCTGGTGGGCTGTCATAATAAGTGGCTGTATTTATTACCAAAGCTGACATTCTTTAATAGCAACTCTGACGCTATTCTTTAATTAATTTGACTGAAGTTACCTAATTAATAGTTAAACTTTTTCTTGACAACAATAAAATTTTGCGATTATGATGAGTAATCCAATATTGCTGGCAAAAATTAATTATATTCTGAATGAAATGATTTTACAAACGTTAAAATCTTACAACTAGCAATGTGCAAACATACCTTCAGTAGTGATGAGTTTCTCAAAAAAATTAATTCAATAATATTAGTTCCTGGAATGAGATTTTCATCTGCAGCGGAGTGTGCGCTGATATGAAACTTCAGCTTCACTTCTGCCAGTATCTCGTCTCCTGCCTTCCAAACTTTACAGAAGTTCTTCTGCTTATGATAATAGTTAGCTGATGTCTCTGTACATCCGTTTATAATCTCTTGTAAATCATGGCTAGTGTCTGGCAGGCACACCGCTCCTCTCAACCTCTCGCTTCATGCTTCTAGCGACTCGCTTCACATCTTGCTTAGTACTGACTTCCTACGAACGCTCAAGTGTGGTCTCTCCTGCCAACAATGCTTCCTGGCGCAGACAATCCCTGCTACCATTACAAAATGTATCCATACGCTGTCTCTCCCGCCCTTTTTAAAATTATATCAAAGTGTGGTCTCTCTTGCAATAATACTTTGGCGCAGACATTCCCTGCTACCACAATTATTTCCAACATGACATATATTAATTATTTCTACTTAATGCTATTAATAAAATATAAACATCTCTCATAAATTGTGGTTTGACAATAGACAACAGAAATATACACGTCTTACACCTTGTTTGTGTGATTTCTGTGGTGGGTAAAGGGTAGTTACGTTTTTACTACCTTAAATAATTTCTTTCTTCTTCTTTCGTTTCACCCTCTTTTGGATACGCTGGATCAATCGTTTCTTTTCTTAGGGCCCAGTATTTCTTCATTCTTTCAGATCTTCTTCTCCTCTCTTCTTCCAAGATGAAGGGTTTGGACATTTGTGTGGATTTGTCTTGGAACCTTATGTTTACATCTTTAGTAATTGATTTAGCAGTTCCATCAATAAGTGAATTTTCTGAAATCTTTAATTCCACTAGGTCTTTCTCAGTTCCTTTAAACCACCTGGGTTTCGTTTTTCGGTTACGGAAGAAGTCAAAGATTTGTTTAGTTAATCTGTTGGAATTCATTCTGAGAAGATGACCATAAAAATTTATTCTCCTTTTTCGCATAGCATCTGAAAGTTTTTCAATTTTCTTGTAGAGAGTTTCATTTTTGATGTATTTAATCTTATTGTCTTGAAATTTTGGCCCAATGATTTTTCTTAAAATTTTTCTTTCCTTTAGGTCAAGTTTCTCCATTTGGCCTTTGAAATTCATGTTTAGTGTTTCTGCTGCATACAGTGCTTCTGGCTTAATCACTGTCTTGTAATATGTAATTTTGGTCCCCCATGAAAGGGATTTTTTTGTTGTATGTATTTTTTGTTAGTTGGTAGGCCAATTCAAGTTTATTTTTTCTGGATTCCATTGCTTTGCTTTCCCCAGCAATCCATTCTCCGAGATATTTTTTACTATTTCAATCTTCTGTTCTTGAACTTTGAGGTAATTATATGAGTGCTTGATGTTTGTTAATATCTTTGTTTCTTCAAAGGAGATGTGAAGACCTATTTTAGCTGCTTGTTTCTTTAGTTCAAGGATTTGCTCCTGTGCTTCTTCCATTGTTTCAGCAAACAGGGCCATATCATCTGCAAAAGCAATGCAATTTACTTTAAGGTTCTTCTTTTTGCAACTCAGTCTTATACCACTCTTAATATTTGTGTTCCATTCCCTGACTACTTTCACAAGCGCACAACAGAACAACAACGGTGAGAGCCCAACGCCCTGTCGCACTCCCGTTTTTATTTCAACGGGTTCCAATAGTTGGCCCATAAATAATTTGTTAATGTCTGGTTTGTCGTTTAATATGTTTTTGTTTTCTGTGATTTATTGCTGTGTGTGATAATCAGATTGATAATCATGGTGGTCTTTTTATTAGCAGCTGAAGGTGTGACTTTCTTGAGAGATTTGTTCCTTCTGACACCTGCTCGGACAGGCTGGGTGGACTGGCGTCGTACCGGCAGTGGGCTGGGCGCGGTTTGAAGAAGCGGCAGCCTAACTCTGCCTGCCCCCCCCCCCCCCCTCTCTACCCCTAAGCCGGGTGCTAGGCTGGGGGTGGGTGTGGGGGTGTGGGTGTGGGTGGGATCCCATCACCCCTGCCTCGCCTCTCGACGCTAATGCCGGCTCCAGATCCCCCTCAACCCGGCAGCCAGCCGGCTGTAATCCCCTGCTGGCTGGCGACGCCCCAGCACAGCCAGCGGCGGCCAGACCGACACCTCGCCCCAGGGGCAGCCCCACGCCGCTACCTGACGCCTGCCAGGCGCTGCGTCGCTCTTTACGACAGCCCAATCGTCACTTACCACTGACCACAGAATTCTGTGCCTTATGAAGAGCTGCTTGGCCATCGTATAGTCTGTCTGTAAACTCAAGAGCAAGCAGCGCTTTTGGTGGGGGAAGTGGCCTTTCCCGGAAGAACGCTGTCACTGGCCTACAGGGGCACCCAAAATCAGTTACACGTTACCTGTCCAGCAGTGTAGATCGGCGTGCAGCGATATACGCTGTTTCCGTTCGGGGATCGTAGTTTCCAGTGTCGGTCAGTTAACTATATAGGGTGTTACAAAAAGGTACGGCCAAACTTTCAGGAAACATTCCTCACACACAAATAAAGAAAAGATGTTATGTGGACATGTGTCTGGAAATGCTTAATGTCCATGTTAGAGCTCATTTTAGTTTCGTCAGTATGTACTGCACTTCCTCGATTCACCGTCAGTTGGCCCAATTGAAGGAAGATAATGTTGACTTCGGTGCTTGTGCTGACATGCGACTCATTGCTCTACAGTACTTCCATCCTCATTTCAGTTGCAAATGTTCTCTTTACGGATGAGGCTTCGTTCCAACGTGATCAAATTGTAAATTTTCACAATCAACATGTGTGGGCTGACGAGAATCCGCACGCAATTGTGAAATCACGTCATCGGCACAGATTTTCTGTGAACGTTTGGGCAGGCATTGTTGGTGATGTCTCGATTGGGCCCCATGTTCTTTCACCTACGCTCAATGGAGCACATTATCATGTTTAATACGGGATACTCTACCTGTGCTGCTCGAACATGTGCCTTTACAAGTACGACACAACATGTGGTTCATGCACGATGGAGCTCCTGCACATTTTAGTCGAAGCGTTCGTACGCTTCTCAACAACAGATTCGGTGACCGATGGATTGGTAGAGGCGGACCAATTCCGTGGCCTCCACGCTCTCCTGACCTCAACCGTCTTGACTTTCATTAATGGGGGCATTTGAAAGCTCTTGTCTGTGCATCCCCGCTACCAAATGTAGGGACTCTTCGTGCTCGTATTGTGGACGGCTGTGATACAATACGCCATTCTCCAGGGCTCCACCAGCGCATCAGGGTTTCCGTGTGACGGAGAGTGGATACATGTATCCTCGCTAACGGGGGACATTTTTAACCTTTCCTGTAACAAATTGTTTGAAGTCATGCTGGTACCTTCTGTTGCTGTGTGTTTCCATTCCATGATTAATGTGATTTGAAGAGAAATAATAAAATGAGCTCTAATGGGGAAAGTAAGTGTTTCTGGACACATGTCCACATAACATATTTTCTTCCTTTGTGTGTGAGGAATGTTTCCTGAAAGTTTGGCCGTACCTTTTTGTAACACCCTGTATATGCTCATTGATATACATAGGTGCCCGGAAGTGATGGATAATCGCCCTGCATTGCAAGAAAATGTGCAGAATACGAAGAGGAGGTATCTGCGGAGTAACGAGCGTTCAGTCGTCTCTAATGTTATAACAGTGTGTGTTAAAGAGGCGACACAAAAAGAACTGTTTGCTAATTTTACCAGTCCCAATCAAAGGGCTGCAGTTTATGCAAACGTCAGCTTCTCCACAATAGGGCATATAAGGAAGAAACACGAAAATAAGCCACATGGTTTACTGGAATCGCCACGAAAGAAAACAATTTCGAGAGGAAACCCATCGTTATAGACGGTTTCACAAAGTCGGTCGTAAGACAAACGATGGACTATTACATAAACCAAAAACTAGTGCCGACATTACAGAAACTGCTTACTGCTGTGAAACAAAAAATAGATTTTCCTTGGCAGAAAGATGTTTTACAGAATGCCCTGCGTGAAATGGGATTTACCTGGAAAAGATCTGTAAGTAAACAAAAGATTGTGGTTGAGAGAACGGATATAATTGACTGGAGATGTAAGTACCTGGTCCAAGTGAGGAAATTAAGGGGGCTAGGCAAAAAATTCTTTTATATTAATGAAAGTTTGGTGGACAACTGCATTACTTACAGAAAACGTTGATACACTTTATTCCATTCTCATAACAAAATTTAATACAGATTCTCTAATCTATGTTTATACAAAACAAACAATCGTTGCTACCACCAAAACATAGAAACTTTTTAGACAACTGACAACAGAGTAAGTACCCATATGCATAACATTGTGCAGATACTTTTCAGACTTGTTTACGAAGACAGACAAAAAAAGTAATACAACACACGAAGTTATAAATTTCTGGTTACTTCATAAACACAGTTCATATTGCAAGAAATGTTAAGTTTCAATGCAGCCCTTCAAAGGAAACTTCTATCTGTGAGTAGAAACACAAAGTAGGAACAAACCTTAAATTCTACAGATTGACTGCACTATATGGGTATCGTTTTACGAAGAGCAATAGAGAAACATACATTGACATGAATAGGCATTCGGTTCTATGTTTGTAGTAGAATTCTGACTTCCGTTCTTATCTTAATGTTATCTACTCTATAATGTTGTGTTTTCGAAGAAGCTGTCGTCTATTGTATTCCTAATAGTCTTAACGCATTTGTCTAAATATAGACGCAGCCGGAACGTATCTGTACAGGGCGTTGCCACAGATTTAAAGCGCGCGCCGCGGCAGGGCCGGTACTACATTGTGAAACAGCCTGTAGAAGGGCCTTGTGACGTAGCAGGGTAGGCAGAGTGGGGAATCGCTCGCTCGCTCGCTCTTCAGTTTACCGACACACTATACCCTATTCTTTTCAGTACTGTATGCACGGTCATAGTGTTAACAGGACTACTGCTAGCACGTAGAAATTCACTGGTGATTTCTTCCGTTAATGTCGTACATTTCTTTACAATCACGTTCCACAAAACTCCGCGGTCCTTGTCCATCAGTACATGAGCTCTGCCTGGTCTTGGTTTGGTTGTAGTTGTTCAAATGGTTCAAATGGCTCTGAGCACCATGGGACTTACTTCTGAGGTCACCAGTCCCCTAGAAGTTAGAACTACTTAAACCTAACAAAGGACATCACACACAACCATGCCTGAGGCAGCATTCGAACCGACGACCGTAGCGGTCGCGCGGTTTCAGGCTGTAGCGCCAAGAACAGCTCGTCCACCACGGCAGGCTGCAGTTGTTCCTTCAGTTTTCAGTTCACAAATCACCAACAGCAGACTAGGACAGCTTTACAGAGGCTGACATGTACCTGATCGATCTGAATCGCAGGTGACTTCCATTCGCCGACCAGAGTTGCCGAGCGTTTGTAGGCGCTGCAGTCTGGAACCGGGCGACTGCTACGGTCGCAGGTTCGAACCCTGCCTCTGGCATGGATGGGTGGATGTCCTTACGTTATTTAGGTTTAAGTAGTTCTAAGTTCTAGGGGACTGATGACCTGAGATGTCAAGTCCCATAGTGCTCAGAGCCATTTGAACCATTTGATTTTCCCGTCGGGTAGACTGTTCGCCGGGTGCAAGTCTTTCGATTTGACGCCACTTCGGCGACTTGTGCTTCTATAGAGATGAAACGAGGATGATTAGGACAACACAACACCCAGTCCCTGAGCGGAGAAAATCTCCGACCCAGCCGGGAATCGAATCCGGGCCTTTGACATTCTGTCGCGCTGACCACTCAGCTACTGGGGGCAGACGTTAACACCAGTAGTAGCTGGAGATCCGACTGGGGGAGATCTGATTGTGGAAATAATCCAGAATCTTTTTCCAACTTCGAGAAATCATCATGACTTTTTCAGTTGAAGGCTGCAGATGATGTGGATGCATATTACGTGTCTTCAATACAGTGGTTTCAACAGGCTTGCGTATCCTGACGCTGTTCGTCACTGCTGATTTTTCCGCTTTTTAGGGGTAGTTCACCCCAAGGGTAGGAGGGTGTCCTGACATTCGGTTGCTTTTTGCTCAAAACTTAAGCAGAGGCTGAGAAGACTGTGATTACGGGGCAAAGACGGCACCCGTAGATCACCCATACGTACAATATCAGTATTATCTTGAAATGAACGAATTTGGTCGGTCTTTATGTAATCCATTGCAATAAGAAGCACGAACACAACGTAATTCTGTATACCATTGATTGCCAAAAGTTGAACTAAGCGATCTAAAGCCTTGTTTTCGACTTCGATCTCTACAAAAATCGTCAAAAAATCATTGATCGAAAAATTTCGGGTGAAATTTTCAGTTTTTTAGAACTACTTTTTAAAATTCTCTCTGTTATCGAACCAAATGGTTCAAATGGCTCTGAGCACTATGGGACTCAACTGCTGTGGTCATTAGTCCCCTAGAACTTAGAACTGCTTAAACCTAACTAACCTAAGGACATCACACACATCCATGCCCGAGGCAGGATTCGAACCTGCGACCGTAGCAGTCGCACGGTTCCGGACTGCGCGCCTAGAACCGCGAGACTACCGCGGCCGGCTTTATCGAACCAATACACCAGCTTGTCAACTGCTTTTATTTTAAGAATATCTATCTGTCTATATCCGAATCAGGCTCCAGCTACTGCCGGGTCTGGGTGCTGACGAGTCCTCTCCATTTGGCTCGGTCCTCCCACCACTTTCCTTCCTCCACTTGCTGCCAGGTCACACCTCTCCTTTCTACAGATATTCTCACTCCCATTTTCCACCGTGTTCTTGGGCGCCCTCTAGCTCTTTTCCCACCCATCTTTAGTTCTTCCATAATTTTACGGAGTCTCTGCCCATGCATTCTCTTAACATGCCCATACCATCTTAATCTTTTTTTCAATTTCTTCTCTCATACTTTCTTGTTTAAGGTCCTTTCAAATCTCTACATTCCTTCTTGTTTTTTCCTTAACTGCTCTGAGAAATTTCATTTCCCCTGCTTGCAATCTGCTCCAGTCCCTTTCTGTCACTGTCCATTTGTCCATGTTTCTCCACCATAGGTGACAATAGGGAAGTAATAATTCTTATACATAAAGAGTTTTGATTTTTCTGAAACTTCCATATTCCAAATCATATGTTTTATTGTTTGGTAGAAATTGCCTTACTTCTGTAGCCTTCTATTAATTTCGATAGTTACTCTTCCATCGCTAGATATTTCACTCCCTAAATAATTGAAACTTTCTACCATTTTGAGGGGTTCTCCATTCAAGGTAAAATTTCTGTTGATCCCTTTCTCTCTTCCAAACACCCTTACTTCACTCTTATCTTTATTTTTAATCCATACTTTTCATTATTTCCTTCCACGAATCAAGCTGTAACTGTACATCACCCCATATTACCATATCATCTGAAAAAGATTATCTTTTTGTCTTTTTCTTTTACTATAACTGCCCTATTCATTCACTCCATCACAACATTAAAAAGTGCAGGAGATAGAATACTTCCTTGCTTAAGTCCTTGTCTTATCTGGAATTATTCAGAGTTCCCCAATGGTGTTCTAATTCTATAATTGTGTCCTCTGTACATTGTCTTTATTACATTAATGTACCCATCTGCTATATCTACCTTCTTCATTTCTTTCCGGAGTCTTTCCCTGTTAACTGAATCATATGCCTTTTCTATGTGTATAAAAACAACTATCACCCTTTTGTTATACTCTCAACTTTTTTCCATTAGGTGATGGATAGAAAATATCAGGTCGATCGTGCTTCTTCATTTCCTAAACCCACACTATCCTTCACTCAACTCCTTTTCTATCATGTCACTTATTCTTTTTAGTAAAATTCTTTCAAAAATCTTGGCTGTATGACTCATAAGGGTTATTCCTCTGTAGTTTTTGCAAAGTCTTTTATTGCCTTTTTTGAAGATGGGAACAATTTCTCTTCTTCTCCAATCGTCAGGTATTTTAAGAATAAAGAAATTAATTTTTAAAGGGATAGTAAATAGCACCATATCACGGTCGTGTGTTTGTGGTTTAGAATCTCCCAACGGCGAGGTCATCAGTGTCCTTATAAGAATTAAGAGAAACTAATGTGATTATAACGTCGAAAGTGTTATAAAAGAAGTATGAGGTAATTTGACAAAATTACGCACACTCTCTCCTAGTCTCATCGACTGTCACCAACACAGTCTCACAAGCTAAAATACTATAAGGTAGAGTCGTCAAATGTCCTAAAACTACCAGTTAAAACAGTGTTAAGATAAAACGAAAATCAAAGGACTTACACAGGGATATGTGTATAACGTCGATCAGTTGTAGAATTTTGGAACACGTCTTATGTTCGAGTGTAATGACTTTTCTGGAGACTAGAAATCTACTCTGTAGGAATCAGCATGGGTTTCGAAAAATATGGTCGTGTGAAACCCAGCTCGCGATATTCGACCACGAGACTCAGAGGGCCATAGACACGGGTTCACACGTAGATGCCGTGTTTCTTGACTTCCGCAAGGCGTTCGATACAGTTCCCCACAGTCGTATGATGAACAAAGTAAGAGCATATGGACTATCAGACCAATTGTGTGATTGGATGGAAGAGATCCTGGATAACAGAACGCAGGATGTCATTCTCAATGGAGAGAAGTCTTCCGAAGTAAGAGTGATTTCAGGTGTGCCGCAGGGGAGTGTCATAGGACCGTTGCTACTCACAATATACATAAATGACTTTGTGGATGACATCGAAGTTCACTGAGGCTTTTTGCAGATGATGCAGTGGTGTATCGAGAGGTTGTAACAATGGAAAATTGTACTGAAATGCAGGAGGATCTGCAGCGAATTGATGCATGGTGCAGGGAATGGCAATTGAATCTCAATGTAGACAAGTGTAATGTGCTGCAAATACATAGAAAGATAGATCCCTTATCATTTACCTACGAAGTAGCAGTTCAGCAACTGGAAGTAGTTAATTCCATAAATTATCTGGGAGTACGCATTAGGAGTGATTTAAAATGGAATGATCATATAAAGTTGATCGTCGGTAAAGCAGATGCCAGACTGAGATTAATTGGAAGAATCCTAAGGAAATGGAGTCCGAAAACAAAGGAAGTAGGTTACAGTACGCTTGAATACTGCTCAGCAGTGTGGGATTCGTACCAGATAGGGTTGATGGAAGAGATTGAGAAGATCCAACGGAGAGCAGCGCGCTACGTTACAGGATCATTTAGTAATCGCGAAAGCGTTACGGAGATGATAGATAAACTCCAGTGAAAGACTCTGCAGGAGAGACGCTCAGTAGCCCGGCACGGGCTTTTGTTAAAGTTTCGAGAACATACCTTCACCGAAGAGTCAAGCAGTATATTGCTCCCTCCTACGTATATCTCGCGAAGAGACCATGAGGATAAAATCAGAGAGATTAGAGCCCACACAGAAGCATACCGACAATCCTTCTCTCCACGAACAATACAAGACTGGAATAGAAGGGAGAACCGATAGGGGTACTCAGGGTACCCTCCGCCACACACCGTCAGGTGGCTTGCGGAGTATGAATGTAGATGTAGATGTAGATGTCTAATAACTCAGAAAAGACGTGGAAGGGGCAGTCACTCAGGTAACAGATTAAAAACCAGTCCCTAAAATTTTAGTCGTCAAGTCGGACACTTACGGCGAAGTCGTACTTGGGCATATGGAAAACATCAACCAACACTTACAGAACAGCAAGAAATTTGGCTACTGGAGGGAATCATTCAAGAAAACATGGCCAGAACTCATGTCAGAAAGAGTGGCAGATCATCTACATCTACATCTGAATTTACATAGATACTCTGCAAATCAGATTTTAATTCCTGACAGAGGGTTCATCGAAACGTCTTCTCAGTTCGTTAGTATTCCAATCTGTTATAGGGCGCGGAAGAAAAACGAATAGCTATATCTTTTCGTGCGAGCTCTGATTTTCCTTATTTTATTATGATGATCGTTTTTCGCTATGTAGGTAAGCGTCAACAAAATATTTTCGCATTAGGAGGAGAAAGTTGGTGACTGAAATTTCGTGAGAATATTCCTCGACAGTGAAAAATGGCTTTGTTTTAATGATGTCCACCCCTAATCCTCTACCATTTCAGTGACAGTCTCTTCCCTATTTACCATAATACAAAACGTGCTGCCCTTTTTTGATCGTTTTCCATGTACTCCGTCAAGAAAATGGTTCAAATGGTTCTGAGCACTATGGGACTTAACATCTGAGATCATCAGTCCCCTAGAACGTAGTACTACTTAAACCTAAGTGCCCGAGGCAGGTTTCGAGCCTGCGACCGTAGCGGTCACGCGATTCCCGACTGACCGCCTAGAACCGCTCGGCCATTAAAATTGCTATACCACGAAGATGACGTGCTACAGACGCGAAATTTAACCGACAGGAAGAAGACACTGTCACAAGCAAATGATTAGCTTTTCAGACCAATCATACAAGGATGTCGCCGGTGGCGACACCTAAAACGTGCTGATATGAGGAACGTTTCCAACCGATTTCTCATACACAAACAGCAGTTGAGCGGCGTTGCCTGGTGAAACGATATTGTGATGCCTCCTGGAAGGAAGAGAAATGCGTACCATCACGTTTACGACTTTCATAAAGGTCGGATTGTAGCCTATCGCGATTGCGGTTTATCGTATCGCGAAATTGCTGCTCGCGTTGGTCGAGATCCAATGACTGTCAGCACAACATGTTAGCGGTGGGTTCAGGAGGGTAATACGGAACGCCGAGCTGGATCCCAACGGCCTCGTATCACTAGCAGTCGAGATGACAGACATCTTATCCGCATGGCTGAAACGGATCGTGCAGCCACGTCTCGATCCCTGGGTCAACAGATGCGGACGTTTGCAAGACAACAACCATATGTACGAACTGTTCGACAACGTTTGCAGCAGCATGGACTATCAGCTCGGAGATCATGGCTGCGGTTACCCGTGACGCTGCATCACAGACAGGAGCGCCTGCGACGCTGTACTCAACGACGAACCTGGGTGCTGTTGTTGTTGTTGTTGTCTTCAGTCCTGAGACTGGTTTGATGCAGCTCTCCATGCTACTCTAACCTGTGCAAGCTGCTTCATCTCCCAGTACCTACTACAACCTACATCCTTCTGAATCTGCTTAGTGTACTCATCTCTCGGTCTCCCTCTACGATTTTTACCCTCCACACTGCCCTCCAATGCTAAATTTGTGATCCCTTGATGCCTCAAAACATGTCCTACCAACCGATCCCTTCCTCTAGTCAAGTTGTGCCACAAACTTCTCCCCAATCCTATTCAATACCTCCTCATTAGTTACGTGATCTATCCACCTTATCTTCAGTATCCTTCTGTAGCACCACATTTCGAAAGCTTCTATTCTCTTCTTGTCCAAACTAGTTATCGTCCATGTTTCACTTCCATACATGGCTACACTCCAAACAAATATTTTCGGAAATGACTTCCTGACACTTAAATCTATATTCGATGTTAACAAATTTCTCTTCTTCAGAAACGCTTTCCTTGCCATTGCCAGTCTACATTTTATATCCTCTCTACTTCGACCATTCTCAGTTATTTTACTTCATAAATAGCAAAACTCCTTTACTACTTTAAGTGTCTCATTTCCTAATCTGATTCCCTCAGCATCACCCGATTTAATTTGACTACATTCCATTATCCTCGTTTTGCTTTTGTTGATGTTCATCTTATATCCTCCTTTCAAGACACTGTCCATTCCGTTCAACTGTTCTTCCAAATCCTTTGCCGTCTCTGACAGAATTACAATGTCATCGGCGAACCTCAAAGTTTTTACTTCGTCTCCATGAATTTTAATACCTACTCCAAATTTTTCTTTTGTTTCCTTTACTGCTTGCTCAATATACAGATTGAATAACATCGGGTAGAGGCTACAACCCTGTCTCACTCCTTTCCTAACCACTGCTTCCCTTTCATGCCCCTCGACTCTTATGACTGCCATCTGGTTTCTGTACAAATTGTAAATAGCCTTTCGCTCCCTGTATTTTACCCCTGCCACCTTTAGAATTTGAAAAATAGTATTCCAGTCAACATTGTCAAAAGCTTTCTCTAAGTCTACAAATGCTAGAAATGTAGATTTGCCTTTCGTTAATCTTTCTTCTAAGATAAGTCGTAAGGTCAGTATTTCGACGGAATCCAAACTGATCCTCTCCGAGGTCCGCATCTACCAATTTTCCCATTCGTCTGTAAAGAATTCGCGTTAGTATTTTGCAGCTGTGACTTATTAAACTGATAGTTCGGTAATTTTCACATCTGTCAGCACCTGCTTTCTTTGGGATTGGAATTATTATATTCTTCTTGAAGTCTGAGGGTATTTCGCCTGTCTCATACATCTTGCTCACCAGCTGGTAGAGTTTTGTCATGACTGGCTCTCCCAAGGCCGTCAGTAGTTCTAATGGAATGTTGTCTACTCCGGGGGCCTGTTTTCGACTCAGGTCTTTCAGTGCTCTGTCAAACTCTTCACGCAGTATCGTATCTCCCATTTCGTCTTCATCTACATCCTCTTCCATTTCCATAATACTGTCCTCAAGTACATCACCCTTGTATAAACCTTCTATATACTCCTTCCACCTTTCTGCCTTCCCTTCTTTGCTTAGGACAGGGTTGCCATCTGAGCTCTTGATATTCATACACGTGGTTCTCTTCTCTCCAAAGGTCTCTTTAATTTTCCTGTAGGCAGTATTTATCTTACCCCTAGTGAGATAAGCTTCTACATCATTACATTTGTCCTCTAGCCATCCCTGTTTAGCCATTTTGCACTTCCTGTGGATCTCATTTTTGAGATGTTTGTATTCCTTTTTGCCTGCTTCATTTACTGCATTTTTATATTTTCTCCTTTCATCAATTAAATTCAATATTTCTTCTGTTACCCAAGGATTTCTAGCAGCCCTCCTCTTTTTACCTACTTTATCCTCTGCTGCCTTCACTACTTCATCCCTCAGAGCTACCCATTCTTCTTCTACTGTATTTCTTTCCCCTATTCCTGTCAATTGTTCCCTTATGCTCTCCCTGAAACTCTGTACAACCTCTGGTTCTTTCAGTTTATCCAGGTCCCATCTCCTTAATTTCCCACATTTTTGCAGTTTCTTCAGTTTTAATCTACAGGTCATAACCAATAGATTGTGGTCAGAGTCCACATCTGCCCCTGGAAATGTCTTACAACTTAAAACCTGGTTCCTAAATCTCTGTCTTACCATTATATAATCTATCTGATACCTTTTAGTATCTCCAGGGTTCTTCCACGTATACAACCTTCTTTCATGATTCTTAAACCAAGTGTTACCTATGATTAAGTTGTGCTCTGTGCAAAATTCTACTAGGCGGCTTCCTCTTTCATTTCTTAGCCCCAATCCATATTCACCTACTATGTTTCCTTCTCTCCCTTTTCCTACACTTGAATTCCAGTCACCCATTACTATTAAATTTTCGTCTCCCTTCACTATTTGAATAATTTCTTTTATTTCATCATACATTTCTTCAATTTCTTCGTCATCTGCAGAGCTAGTTGGCATATAAACTTGTACTACGGTAGTAGGTGTGGGCTTCGTATCTATCTTGGCCACAATAATGCGTTCACTATGCTGTTTGTAGTAGCTTACCCGAATTCCTATTTTCCTATTCATTATTAAACATACTCCTGCATTACCCCTATTTGATTTTGTGTTTATAACCCTGTAGTCACCTGACCAGAAGTCTTGTTCCTCCTGCCACCGAACTTCACTAATTCCCACTATATCTAACTTTAACCTATCCATTTTACTATTAAAATTTTCTAACCTACCTGCCCGATTAAGGGATCTGACATTCCACGCTCCGATCCGTAGAACGCTAGTTTTCTTTCTCCTGATAACGACGTCCTCCCGAGTAGTCCCCGCCCGGAGATCCGAATGGGGGACTATTTTACCTCCGGAATATTTTACCCAAGAGGATGCCATCATCATTTAATCATTCAGTAAAGCTGCATGTCCTCGGGAAAAATAACGGCTGTAGTTTCCCCTTGCTTTCAGCCGTTCGCAGTACCAGCGCAACAAGGCCGTTTTGGTTAATGTTGCAAGGCCAGATCAGTCAATCATCCAGACTGTTGCCCCTGCAACTACTGAAAATGCTGCTGCCCCTCTTCAGGAACCACACGTTTGTCTGGCCTCTCAACAGATACCCCTCCGTTGTGGTTGCACCTACGGTACGGCCATCTGTATCGCTGAGGCACGCAAGCCTCCCCACCAACGGGAAGGTCCATGGTTCATGGGGGGGGGGGGGGGGGTCCATGGTTCATGGGGGTGCACGAATGGCAAATCGTCGTTTTTTCGGATGAATCCAGGTTCTGCTTAGAGCATCATGATGGTCGCATCCGTGTTTGGTGACATCGCAGTGAACGCACATTGGAAGCGTGTATTTGTCATCGCCATACTGGAGTATCAGCCGGCGTGATGGTATGGGGTGCCATTGGTCACCTCTTGTTCGCATTGACGGCACTTTGAACTGTGGACGTTACATTTCAGATGTGGCTCTACCCTTCATTCGATCCCTGCGGAACCCTACATTTCAGCAGGATAATGCACGACCGCATATTGCAGGTTCTGTACGGGCCTTTCTGGATACAGAAAATGTTCGACTGCTGTCCTGGCCAGCACGTTTTTAAGATTTCTCACCAATTCAATGTCTGGTCAATGGTGGCCGAGCAACTGGCTCGTCACAATACGCCAGTCACTACTCTTGATGAACTGTGGTATCGTGTTGAACTTACATGGGCACCATCCAAGCGCTATTTGACTCAATGCCCAGGCGTATCAAGGCCGTTATTACGGCCAGAGAAGGTTGTTCTGGGTACTGATTTCTTAGGATCTATGCACCGAAATTGTGTGAAAATGTAATCACATGTCAGTTTTAGTATAATATATTTGTCCAATGAATACCCGTTTACCATCTGCATTTCTTCTTGGTGCAGCTATTTTAATGGCCAGTAGTATATGTGTTATATAGCATAAAATAAATATCTTGAAGAAGAAGCTGGACAGAACACGGAACAGATGGCATGGATGGAGCCAGAATGGGCTGGCCAGTTTATTCCTGAAACTGAGCCGTAAAGAAAGGGCTTAATTGCATGTCATTTCGGACCGTGCAACATTGCCAACGAGTGCACTTGAGAATTTGTTTGCGTTCCGTTTATCGCTCCGCGAAAAAAATCGCAGCGTTTCGCTTCCGCGTGACTCTCACGGGGTTGTTTGCTTCTGCAGAGGAACACAGCCCGAGGATTGGAGCAAGAGACGCTACCTCGCTCCGCCGCCGGTTCACTTTGCATACAGTTCTCTGCAGAAGTTTGCCGGCGGGAGCTCTCGGATCGGTATTCTGCCTCCGGAACGCACCTCCAGGGCTGAGCAAAGGCGACATCTGGTCCAGCATTACAAGCGGAAGGGAGGGGAGGGGAGCACCAGGAGCTCTCAGCGTCGGCGAGGTGCCTCCAACCAGACGACAAGAAACGCTCAACTTCGCCAAATTCTCCCGGCGCCCTCTCGATGACGTGCCTCCTCTGTCTTCAGACTAAAGAGGAAAGGTAAACACGCTGTGTTTCAAGTCCAAAAGAGAGTGCTTCGCCTGCCACTCCTTAAAGCGCTGGTGCTCTTATGAAGTGACTGACTGCATGTTTATTGAAATTTATCACTGAATCTATCAATTATCTTTCAGGTTTTAAAAATAATTGTTTTCTACTTAATTACGAAGAATTCTCAAATATAGCGTTAAGTCTGGGGTGATACTGGACATTTTTTCTGCCTCTGACAACGAAGCGTGCCGTCCGAACTTATCTACTAGCGATCTGGCAGTGCAAGTTGGTTCGGGTATTGGTACTGTGTTTACGTTAGGAAGATACCTGCAGATGTTGAGCTACAGTAAACAGTAAATGGTTCAAATGGCTCTGAGCACTATGGGACTTAACATCTGAGGTCATCAGTCACCTAGAACGTAGAAGTACTTCAACCTAACTGACCTAAGGAGGACATCACACACATCCATGCCCGAGACAGGATTTCAACCTGCGACCGTAGCGGTCGCGCGGTTTCAGACTGAAATTAAACATTAACAACAGATAGGCAACAATGACAGTCGTATGAGAACTGCACAATATGTACCTTCCTGAGAGCTCCCTCATCATAGGAGTTATTAAGAATAATATTGCTGTTATGTTTTAATGTGTTCTGAGGGTTAAAATAAGATCTGACGAAAGAATTATTTCCTCATTGTCACCTACTGACACATATTTATGGAAGAATAGCCTATAAATCTTTAACAGGAACATTATTTTTCACATTAAAACATAGGTTAAAATGTCTAGTGTTATGGAAAGATACACCTTATAGAAGTACACAGCCCACTAAAATATATTAGTGTATTAGAATGTTACTGTTGTGTTTTAATATGTTGTTTTTCGACACAGATATAGGTCTTTCAATAATAAAAACTGCAGTGCTGCACTTGTGTGCAAAGACAAAAGCATAGTGGCATCATCCCGAAGTAGGTTAATACAGATTCTAACCTCCTTAATAAAATAGATTCTAAGTTACACTACTGGCCATTAAAATTGCTACACCAAGAAGAAATGCAGATAACAAACGTGTATTCATTGGACAAATAAATTATACTAGATTACATTTTGGGTTCATAGATCCTGAGCAATCAGAAAGCAGAACAACCACGCCTGGCCGTAATAACGTCCTTGATACGCCTGGGCATTGAGTCAAACAGAGCTTGGATGGCGTGTACAGGTACAGCTGCCCATGCAGTTTCAACACGATACCACAGTTCATCAAGAGTAGTGACTGGCGTATTGTGACGAGCCAGTTGCTCGGCCACCGTTGATCGGACATATTGAATTGGTGAGAAATCTGGAAAACGTGCTGGCCAGGACAGCAGTCGAACATTTTCTGTATCCAGAAAGGCCCGTACAGGACCTGCAACATGTGGTCGTGCATTATCCTGCTGAAATGTAGGGTTCCGCAGGGATCGAATGAAGGGTAGAGCCACGGGTCGTAACAAATCTGAAATGTAACGTCCACTGTTGAAAGTGCCGTCAATGCGAACAAGAGGTAACCGAGACGTGTAAATCAATGGCACCCCATACCATCACGCCGTGTGATACGCCAGTATGGCGATGACGAATACACGCTTCCAATGTGCGTTCACCGCGATGTCGCCAAACACGGATGCGACCACCATCATGATGCTGTAAACGGAACCTGGATTCATCCGAAAAAATGACGTTTTGCCATTCGTGCACCCAGGTTCGTCGTTGAGTACACCATCGCAGGCACTCCTGTCTGTGATGCAGCGTCAAGGGTAATCGCAGCCACGGTCTTCGAGCGGATAGTCCATGCTGCTGCAAACGTCGTCGAACTGTTCGTGCAGATACTTGTTGTCTTGCAAACGTCCCCATCTGTTGACTCAGAGATCGAGACGTGGCTGCACGATCCGTTACAGCCATGCGGATAAGGTGCCTGTCATCTGGACTGCTAGTGATACGAGGCGGTTGGGATCCAGCACGGCGTTCCGTATTACCCTCCTGAACCCACCGATTCCATATCCTGCTGACAGTCATTGGATCTCGCAGCAATGTCGCGATACGATAAACCGCAATCGAGATAGACTACAATCCGACCGTTATCAAAATCGGAAACGTGATGGTACGCATTTCCCCTCCTTACACGAGGCATCACAACAACGTTTCACCAGGCAACGCCGGTCAACTGCTGTTTGTCTATGAGAAATCAGTTGGAAACTTTCCTCATGTCAGCACGCTGTAGGTGGCGCCGCAGGCGCCAACCTTCTGCGTTTGCTCTAAAACGCTAATCATTTGCATATAGCAGCATTTTCTTCCTGTCGGTTAAATTTCGCGTCTGTAGGACGTCATCTTCGTGGTGTAGCAATTTTAATGGCCAATAGGGTAGCTTAACTCGTCGTCCTTGAACCCGCCGAAAACTGTGGAAGGAAATGGGCCTCACTGTGACCAAATTGTGGCTTAGGGCGACGTCTGGTGGTGGTCGTCGCTGCCATTGTGAAAGCAGAACGAGGTTTCGTAGTCGCGCCATTGTGTGTTACGGAGATTGTAATTCGTAAACGTTTTCTTTAATTGAGGTCCACAACTTTTGTAGTGTCAGTCCTTCTTCTTAGGGTTCGGCTCCTCATTCGTAAAACTGAAACCCTTTCAGGATCGCTTCGTTGTATGATTGTCGGACTGTTTAAAACTCTTTTCGTCAGGACCGGGTAAACATATCGAGTTGAAATGTATGTCACATACCACAGTCTACGCTTTCTTGGCGGTGTAAATAATCTATGCTTGTATGTCAATGAAATCGTAAGATACGATAATTTATGTCAAATATTTTAATACTCGCAGATTCGCTCATAAAAACCTGTAGGAGACTCCCCGTTGGCCTAGAGTCATGAAATTGGGCCAGAAGCTAACTTTCACATTACAAGTAAGGGAAAAATTAAAAAGTTTTAATTTTTAATCATATCACCCAAAAAATTTCTTGTCATTTTGTGTCCAACTGTCTCCCCGTCTATCTGTTAAGACACCTTTTTCTCAGGAATGGGTAGACGTATCAAGGTGAATGTTATGTCACATACTACGGGCTACAGTTACTCGGCGGTGTACAAAACTTAAGCTTTTAAGTGAATTTAATCACAAGATAAGGTCATATATATCACTTTTTCCAATACTCGCTAACAAACTTCTCAAACCGTCCGCCCCGATAGCTGACGGATCCCGGCTGGGTCGGGGATTTTCTCCGTTCAGGGACTGGGTGTTGTGATGTCTCCATCATCATTTCATCCCCATCCGGCGCGCAGGTCGCCCAATGTGGCGTCGACTGTAATAAGACCTGCACCAAGGCGGCGGACCTGCCCCGTAAGGGGCCTCCCGGCCAATGACGCCAAACGCTCATTTCCATTTTACTTATCAAAACCTATATGGTATCATCCGTTGACCTAGACTCGGCAAGAGGCTAGGTTCAATAGTGCAAGAGAAGGAGAAAATCCCAAAGTGTTAGCTTTTAGCTATGCGAAACAAAAGAATATCTCGTTTTATTTGTTATCCGACTACAAATTGAAAATGAAACATTCCATGAATCTTGCATTCACTGGATTGATATCTTGTCCGGCAAAAACAGTCGAAATTCTCGATTTCCAGGATGGATGAACTGTCTATATACGTAATTACACAGTGACATATATTGAACTATATGGAAAGAAACGTAAATTAGTTACAAACAGCGGCATGGTTCAGATGGCTCTGTGCTCTATGCGTCTTAACATCTCAGGTCATCAGTCCGCTAGAACGTATAACAAATCTAACTAACCTCAGGACATCACACACATCCATGCCCGACGCACGATTCACCTCCTGCGACCGTAGCAACAGCGCGGTTACGGACTGTAGCCCCTAGAACCACTCGGCCACAGCGGCCGGCAAACTGCTTCATGCACACACGTTATTCAACACGTAAAAATCACTGCATATATTCGAATTTAGGTTATTGCATGTTCGATATGCCTGCCATAATTGGCGATGATGTGGCGCAGACGAATAGCGAACTTCTGCATGACTCGCTGAAGTGTCGGAACGTCGATGCTGTCGAAGAGCTCTTGAACGGCTGTTTTCAGCTCGGTAATGGTTTTGGAGCTTTCGCTGTACACCTTGTCTTTACTATAGTCCCACAAAAAGGAGCCACATTTGTTCAGATCCGGAGAATATGGCGGCCAATAGAGGCCCACGCCAGTTGCTTCTGGGTACCCCAGACCCAGAATGAGATCTCCAGGAAATCACTCTCTTGCTTTTATGGGCGTCGAGCTCCATCTTGCATGAACCACATCTAGTGGAAATCAGGGTCACTTCGGATAATGGGGATGAAACTATATTCCAAAACATTCACGTACCGCTCGGTAGTCACGGTGTCATCAAGAAGTATGGCGCCGATTATTCCATGACTGGACATGGCACACCACACAGTCACCCGTTGAGGGCGAAGAGACTTCTCGACGCGAAATGCGGATTCTCAGTCCCCCAAATAAGTCAGTTTTATTTATTGACGAACCCATACAAATAAGAGTGGGCTTCGGCGCTAAAACAAACCATGCACGCGCATACTAATATCCATCATGCCTCGCGGCCATTCGTGCCGTTTGAACGTCCTAGGACAAACAGTTTCTGAAGTTACGACGATTTTATTTCATATAGTTCAGAGTGAGAGTGCTATTCGCACCTGGCCCAATTTTTCATTTTGTGTTAAAATTGTTTGTGTGCTTTCGAATTTCTATGGCCTCTTGGCGCATTCTAGCGTAGTAGCTAGACTCCAGTACAACGATAGCATCAAAGGATATAATATGCTCCATCAACATGAGAGCTATTTTCGTCTACGCAATATGGGTAAACAATGAATTGAAGAAGATGATGCAAAACAATAATTCCTTATCACCATCCAGTCAATACTATGCTAGGATGTACAGGGGATCCACACAAATTCGGAAACACAACAAAAAAATTTGATAGAACAGAAAAAAATTGGTTCAAATGGCTCTGAGCACTATGGGACTTAACATCTGTGGTCATCAGTCCCCTAGAACTCAGAACGACTTAAACCTAACTATCCTAAGGACATCACACACATCCATGCCCGAGGCAGGATTCGAACCTGCGACCGTTGCGGGCACGCAGTTCCAGACTGAAGCGCCTAGAACCGCACCGGCCGGCGGATAGAACAGACGAAGGGTTTTAAATAATACCGACAATCTGAGAACAGAATTGACGGTTTGCGTGATGTATTGAAGTAGACTGCACAACTTTAAAAATATTCATACTCGCTCAACATATCGCGCGATATACACTGAAGAGCCACAGAAACTGGTACACCTGCCCAATATCGTTTAGGGCCCCGTGAGCAGGCAGAAGTGGTGCAACACGACGTGGTAAGGACTCGACTAACGTCTGAAGTACGCCATCTCGGCTAGTCGCGCGGTCTAACACGCTGCTTCTCGAACGGGAAGGCGACTGCGATTACTATGCAAACACTGTCTCCACGTACGCGTACACCATAATTACTCTACCACGCAAACATTTTGGGCGACATTCGTCTGGTATGAGACGTTCCCGGGTGTGTGTGTGTGTGGGGGGGGGGGGGGGGGGGGGAGAGGGGGGAGGAGGGGGTAGGAGGTCCACTGGGAGCCGAACCGCACACGAACCCTGGGTTAGGCATGGGGTGGCGGTGGGGTGGGTGCACTGCTGTGGCCTGCAGTGGGGTTGTGAACCACTGAGGGCTACGGCGAGAAGAAGCCTCTCCGTCGTTTCTAGGTCCCCGGTTTAATACGCACAACACACAATACGCAGTGTCCTAAGTAGTGCTGGAAGGAATTGATACCATGAATCCTGCAGGAGTGCCCACAAATCCGCAAGTGTACGAGGGGGTGGAGATCTCTTCCGAACAGCACGATGCAAGGCATCCCAGATATGCTCAATAATGTTCATGTCTGTGGAGTTTGATGGGCAGCGGAAGTGTTTAAAATCGGAAGAGTGTTCCTGGAGCCACTGTGTAGCAATTCTGGAAGTGTGGGGTGTCGCACCTAGCTGCTGAAATTGCCCAAGTCCGTCGGAGTGCACAATGGACATGAATGGATGCAGGTGATCAGACTGGATGCTTACGTAGGTGTCCACTGTCATAGTCGTATCTAGACGTAGCAGCGGTCCCCTATCACTCCAACTGAACATGCCCCACACCATTCGGAGCGTTCACTAGCTTGAACAATCCGCTTCTGACATGCAGGGTAGGTGGATTCATGAGAGTTATCTGCAGACGTACACGTCCATCTGCTCGATACAGTTTGAAGCGAGACAGGTAACATGTTTCCAGTTATCATCAGTCCAATTGTGTTGACGGGCCCTGGCGAGGTGTAAGGCTTTGTGTCCTGCAGTCAACAAAGGTACACGAGTGGACCTTCGGCTCCGAAAGCCCATATTGATGATGTTTCGTTGAATCTTTCGCCCGTTGACTCTTGTTGATGGCCCAGCATTGAAATCTGGAGCAATTTGCAGAAGAGTTGCACTTCTGTCACCTTGGACGATTCTCTTCAGTCGTCGCTGGTCCCGTTGTTGCAGGATCTTTTTTTGGACGCAGCGATGTCAGATATTTGATGTTTTACCTGATTGCTGATACTGACGGTACACTCGTGAAATGGTCGTACGGGAAAATCCGCACTTGATCACTACCTCGGAAACGTTGTGTCCCGTCGCTCGGGCGCCGACTATAACACGACGTTCAGTTAAATCTTGATAACCTGCCATTGTAGCACCAGTAATCGATCTAACAACTGCTCCAGAGTCTTGTTGGCATATATAGGCGTTGCCGACAGCAGTGTTGTGTTCTGCCTGTTTAGGTACCTCTGTATTTGAGTACGCATGCTTCAACCGGTTCCTTTGGCGCTTCAGTAGATTTTACCGTGTAAGGGTGGTATTGTGCAATACTCTGGTGTTCCCGCCAAGATTTTGTGGCTTGAGGACTTGCGAATAACCGATACAGCAACGCCATACGAGTGTGAATACACCATGGAAGGCAGATGAAATGAATCTTCTGCTGAAGTGCATTCACGGAAGTAGTGTTAGTGAATATTTAATACTTGCGTAGCGATTAGCCTTAGAAAATTTATTTATTGCAGAAATGCATAGCATACTGATCCTCTACAATAATTTTCCTTACTCCCTTCAGGTTTGTAGATCGCTTCCAGCATTGTGAAAAGTGAAATCCCACGAGCACATAAACAGAATCTTTTCTGTGTACATAGTGTGTAAAATTCTGGTATTCATCTGGCTCCGCCGCAAGTTCTCTTAGATTGTTAGTATGGGCGTGTGTAGAGCACCTTCCACGCCACTTCTTGGCTCACCGCCGCCTCCTCTTTCTTTTCTTTTAGCAGCACCTCGTGACTGCACAAGGTTTACATCGTCGAGCGCAGACATATTCGCTACGAATGCAGAGTTGTGAGCATCCAGGGCGTAAATATTTCGCAATAATATTGTGCCCTTCTTGGCATTTCACTGTCACTCGACATATTGACCCAATATTATTGCGCATCAAATTGTGGGCTTGTGAGAGCCACTTGAGGGAGCAGCTTGAGGACGTCACAGCCCTACTGTTGAACACATACGTATAAACAGTTCGACTTGCGACTTGCTGAGCTTCTGAGGTAATTTAACTAGCTAGCATTAGAAGACGAAATTTTATGGACAGACAACAGCTTAATGCACATATAACAAAAATCACTAAAGAAACAGGAACAATGTGGAATGACCATAGCTGAGAACCGTATTGCGTGGTAGGGTCTAGAGAGGACTTTATCGAGCAGTGGTTCTCAAATATCTGACGGTAACGATGTTGAAGACGTGCAATAACGTAAGCCAAGAGCCAATTTGGTCCCGGAAACTAACAGGGTTGCGAGATTGTCTTTGACAGATGGATAAAAAACAAATTTATTTCGTGGTAGGGTTTCTCTTCGTTCATGGAAAACAAATTTCTTACCAAGCGATGTTTGCATGTTTCCTGGGACTCACAGTCAACTACTTTTACGTTTTATGATTTTGGTCGCACTGCATTGTATCTTCGACGTCGTAGTTTATAGGGAACCAACGATGATTGACATTAAAAGTAAATCAAGCTAGGAAGTACAAGCACATGTCCGTTGTCGTCAGAGCAACAAGTTGGAGAACCTCCAGGCGCTACCTGTTGCTAAACAACGACCTGCCGAGAACGTATGCAACATGTGTTTCTTCCCTGTCTCGTAATCTTTTAATATTTTAAACCATTCCTTTCGATGTTCTGTACGCAAAAATCCAAACGTGAAGAAACATTCGGAAAATGAACGGGTTGTGTTTCTTTTTGTTTTTTGAGTAGTGGCTACACTGAGTGATACAGGGAGATTCCCTGACCAGATCGAGCATCGCAGGAACGCGGTAGTACGTAATCTCACGTTGTAGTGTCCAGGTGCGTGAAAGACATCTGTAAAAAATACCGCCACGTCCGAGCCACGTGTTGTGGTCCACCGTTTACCGTGAAGGTGTTACGAACCGAACTACTTTTAGTGGTGTAAGGAGTTTACTTTAGGCAGAAGAAATGTTCATGACGAACAGAGGAGTGGAGACCCCTTCCATTTTATCTGATGAGTTGGTGCATCTGTTCGTGAAGCTCTGCGATTGACAGTGGATGAAATTTCTGTGATGTTTGCTCAACTTTACAGAATTCCCTGATACGAGAGACTCACAGAAATCTTGGGATACCGGGAAATGAGGGCACGATGGGCCCCAAAACAGTCCCAGCACAAGAAAAAATCGGATCAGTAGCGCCCGCGAGTGTCTGAGCGATAGTATGACTGGAGACGAAAGTGAGTGGTTCATTACAGTCCTGAGACTGAAATACAGCCGTCACAGTGGCGTCACACCAATTTCCCATTTGGTCGAATTTCTGCCTGATGGGGAGATCATTTACGCACAAACATATTGTGAGAGCTTAAGAAACTCAAAAGGAACATTCAAAATAAAAGGAGGGGAATGCTGACAAGAGCAGCGTGCTTGTTGCACGACCATGACCATCTTCACACACCCTTTGGCACCGAAGCGCTTTTGGACTCATTTGATTGGGGCGTTTTTAGCCACCCCTCGCATTCCCTTGACTTGGCGGCTTTCTGATTATCATCCTTTCACTTCCCTGAAGACAAACATGAGTGGAATTAAATCTTCAACTGGCGCAGAAAGAGTTTCCGAAGTGTGGGACGGAGTTGTCAGGAGAGTTCTTTGAAGAGGTTATCACGCAACCTGCGCTACGGCTCATCACTTTCATTGAATGCAACGGATATTATTTAATTTTTTCGAGTAAACATTTTCTAAAAGAATATAAAAATGTAGCATTCTTACTTTCTGAACATGACAAACTAAAATGTTGCTTGTTACTCCATGAACGTGGCCAACATATAACATACGCCAAATTCGTATGAATTGTCCTGTGTACTTGTGCACGGAAACGATTAGTATTTCGGCCCTGTCAGCTCTACTGCACAAGATAGGTATCGGTATCCCCATCCACATGCTGTATATGCGGAAAGAACATGCATCAAATTTCTCATTTGTGAAACGCATTTGAATGTTGAGTGGATGGTGCAAGGCCACATGTAACTAAAACGTCTACTGGCATGTGACGCAATTCGAAATGTGCAGTACCACGGCCTATCGAGGCTGCAGTTTATTGTTCTGTGCCCTTGCCGCTGGCGTTGGTTAGGATTCCATGACTGTCATATGAAATCAGTCAGCCCAGGAGGGCTGTGTACAACACCATGCTGGTTCTGAACGGCCCCGTGGAGCGCTCGAGAAGACAGATATACTGTTCACTTGGCTGTGCAGCATCTTACAGCTGTATCACTTGAGTGTGAAAACGGGCTTGCTTTGCAGAAAGACAGGTACCCACTGAGACAGTGCGACAGAGTCTGGAGCACTGCAGATTGTGGGTGTGGTGACGACTGTCCAGGCTTGCCTTGGCACTGCAGCGGTGACAAACATATTGGCAGTGATGCACTCAACGACAACACTAGACACGTCGTTGCTGCAGACGAATCTCGATTATGCGTTACAGATCACAAACGGAGCGAGTACGAGACTAGTGTTGAGGGTTGCATACATTAGAAATCAAGGCGCCGCTATTCCGCCAGGGCTATTAACGACTTCCTTCCTTCCTTCCTTACCGTCACAGTTTTGCCAGTACGACGAGTCTGAGAAAGGTGTCACTGTGGTCGCTTCCTGCTGGTCCACTCATACTCTGTTAATGATGTCTTTGGTAGTGTAAGGATAAATGTAGATGTGTTTATACACGATACCTTAATATCCACACATATCATTGTTTTTATCCGTATCGAACTGTCTTCCCGCAGTCACTTCACAATATTTACTGCCTGACGTTTTCTGCATGGCCGTAGTTGCACCACTAAGAGAGGACTACGCATTTTAGTATAGACTGACCGTTTTGCATCCATGCATCCACACTTCGGCATCTAACCTGCTGCCCAGGAGAAAATAAGCACGAATGGCGTGCTCTTCCCACATCTACTTGCGAGATCTCATGCTACCCATCCTGATAACACACGACTAATAATTATTTGTCTGCAAACTATGTAAATACTCATGTAATATTGTTCAGTACACCGTCCTCGGTCACCAACAGAAATATCTGTTTTTTTACCCATTACACCCTGTACACACACACACACACACACACACACACACACACACACACACATGTATTGTGTGGGTGTTTTTGTGTGCGGTTACAGAGAAGAACCGATCAGTCGTTGTATTGGTATACAATGACCGTCATGCCCAACAGCCACGTGTACAGCGGTAGTGCCGCGAGTCGCCGGTCGGTGTGGCCGAGCGGTTCTAGGCGCTTCAGTCCGGAACCGCGCTGGTGCTACAGTCGCAGGTTCGAATCCTGCCTCGAACATGGCTGTGTGTGATTTCCTTAGGTTGGTTAGGTTTAAGTAGTTCTAAGTCTAGGGCACTGATGACCTCAGCAGTTAAGTCCCACAGTGCTTAGAGCCTTTTGAACCACGCCGCGAGTCGGCTACAATTGGGAACTCGTCACTCGCTATCTTATCTACGCTCGTACAGTGCAACTGTACTCGACAACAGGTTCAACAATGATTTTTAGGCTAAAGGGGCAGCGTTGGAGACTCGTGCTCGAGCCTGCCAGTACACGAAGACGGCGAGTTCGGAGATGACGTCATAGCAGTCGCTGGTGAGTTTCAAGCGAGTGTACAGAGCCCATTTCTGATTTCTGTCCTGTGCACAACATCAAGATGGACGTGTCTGCATGTGAAGGCTCCGAAGTGAGTCAACTTCTCAGATTACATTCATCAGTATCATATGTCATACGTTAAAAAAGAAAAAAAAAAGCCACGAACGAACTATCCAAATTGGACACAGATCGGCAGATATGATGTATCTGCAAAATCAAACAAATTATCATAATTTCAGAAGGTTTACAAACTGAGCAAGTCAATAGTGCGTTGGTCCAACTTTGACCTTTATGCAAACAGTTATTCAGCTCGTCATGACATTGAGTGACAGAGTTGTTGGATGTCCTGCTGAGTGACGTCGAGCCAAATTTTGTCCAAATGGCGTGTTAGATCTTCAAAATCCCAAGTTAGTTGGAGGAACTTTCCCATTATCAAGATATTTTGTCAATAGCGAAGAAATCCGGCGACCTTGCTGCCCAAGGTAGGGGTTTGAAAGCACGAAGACAAGCAACAGAAACTATTGCCGTGCGTGGGTGGGCAATACCTTGCTGCAATGTAAACCCAGGGTGGCTTGCCATAAAGGGTAACAAAACGAGGCGTAGAATATCGCCGACGTTCCGCTGTACTGTAAGAGTGCCGTGGGTGACAACCATAGCCGTCCTATGGCACCCCAGACCACCTCTCCTGATTGTCGGGTGGTATGGCGGACTACAGGCAAGTTGGTATCCAAATGCTGTCTCGAGCGTCTCCAGATACGTCTTCACTGGTAGTCGGGTCTCAGTTCGAAGAAAAAGATAGCGTTGTCAATGAGTCACTGAAGCGGACTGTGCCAGATGCCACTGCAAAC
Source organism: Schistocerca gregaria (assembly GCF_023897955.1). Classification (NCBI taxonomy): domain Eukaryota; kingdom Metazoa; phylum Arthropoda; class Insecta; order Orthoptera; family Acrididae; genus Schistocerca; species Schistocerca gregaria. The sequence continues at coordinate 184,942,848 of NC_064929.1, forward strand.
GGGCTTGTTGTGTACAGAGGTCATCGGTGCAAGGGCGCCGTGAACCCAGCCCCCTTTCTACGAGCCGCCTATTAATGGTACTTATGGTCACTGAAGCATCAGCTGCACATCGGATAATGACGAAACCGGCGCTTTGGGAGCCTCTCTGACGATTGCTCGGCCTTCACATTCTGTCGTCTCTCTAGGTCGATCGCTTACTTCTTGTAGCCGTTTTCGGCCTTGTTCATCCATTCGTGTCAATATTGTCGAATATTGGCATCGTCCCTGTTCCAATGTGGAGCCGATAGCTGATTCTCATACCGGCTTCTTTGAGCCCAACTACACGTCCTGTCCCAGATGCTGACACCTGCGTGCATTGTTCGTGCGCCTGTCTGAGGCATAGTTTACTGTCCAACGGAGTACACGGAATGAAATTAGCAAAGACTTTATGCTCTGGTATCGACATGTCCCTTGTTTATTATTCTTACCAACTGCGAGGTGAAATTGGGCTACAACGTCACGTATTCGTCCCCCAACCGCCAAAGTTTACAAGTTTGCGTTTCCGTCGATTCTTGTAGGAATATCAGTTCGTGACTCAGTTGCGCAACTTCTTCACGATGCGCCGTTTCCTTGTCTCAGAATATATCCAAACAGTTCCGTGTACCATTTTAACTTTTTAGCATCTGGGCCAAAGCTGGTAATCCTTTGATGGGATTAAAGGGCAGTCGGATCACCTAGCGTTCACTCTAGTCTAAATCTCGTTCCCTTAAGTCATCAACGTTTCAGGTCGAATCTCGAATATTTCTGAACCTACTTGAAGCCGATGCATATACGTCATTTAGCAAAATATTTCAGTATCCTAAACTCAAACCTTTTTATTAACTATACAAATTATTTTTTGGAGCTGAATACGTGTCATGAGAGAGAGAGTTGACATTAGAAACTTTTACCAATTTTCATTTTCAAATAATTCTGCTCTAGTTCGCCTCTGTTATTCTGACACATATTCCACGGACGTACTCATAGACCCCACATCATGTTCGAACATAACGATATATTTATGAGATCAGTAACAGTCTGAATGAAGACGGAATACGTAACGGGTACTGACCTTAGAATATGCAGCCAGAACCATCTTTACGGAAACCTCAATTTTTTTCGCCTTTCACCTCAAAACTAATACGCATATGTTTCGTCTGTCCTCCCTCTGCACCTCCTTCCCCCACCCCCGTTCGAAGCTCACTCCTGGGTTCTTGCTATTGCAGACTGTCACTGATAGATGTACAAGTAACTTTACCTGTGGCCAAGGGAAGTGTGTTGGAATAAAAATGGTTCTAATGGCTATGAGCACTATTGGACTTAACATCTGAGGTCATCAGTCCCCTAGAACTTAGAACTACGTAAACCTAACTATCCTAAGGACATTACACACATCCATGCCCGAGGCATGATTCAAACCTGCGACCGTAGCGGGCACGCGGTTCCAGACTGAAGCGCCTAGAACCGCTCGGCCACAACGGCCGGGGGTTGGAATCCTTTTTATGTTGTGTAGTAATGACCTCGCAGACAGTGTTGGTAGTAATTTCAGGCATTACGGGGATAATGAAGTACTGTCTGAAAATAGGCGCACAAATATCCACTACGAGCTCTATAAGCTTCCAATGTGGTGTTAATATTGGGAAATGTTGTAAATGTTCATAAATGTAAAATTGTGAACTTCGCAAAATGAAAATACCTGATACAGTATGACAACGATATCAACTGGTCACGATTGAAATCGGTGAACTCGTACAAACATGAGCGTGCAACACTTTGCAGGGATATAAAATGGAATGATCGTATAGCCTGAGTCGTAGGTAAAGCAGGTGACAGACTTCACTTCATTGGTAGAGCGCTAGGGAACCGCAGTCAGTCTACAAACGTGAGTCCTTACAAAACACTCGTGCAACTCATCGTAGGATACCCCTCAAGTGTGTGGGATACATACAAAATAGGACTAGAAAAAGCACTCTGTCTTCAGGCCACAGGTGGCCCATCTGGACCATCCGACCGCAATGTCATCCTCAATTGAAGGATGGGGATAGGAGGGGCTTGTGGTCAGCACACCGCTCTCCCGGTCGTTATTATGGTTTTCTGTGACCGGAGCCGCTACTATTCGGTCGAGTAGCTCCTCAATTGGCATCACGAGGCTGAGTGCACCCTGAAAAATGGCAACAGCGCATGGCTACCTGGATGGTCACCCATCCAAGTGCAAGCCCCGCCCAACAGTGCTTAACTTCGGTGATCTCACGGGAACCGGTGTATCCACTGCGGCAAGGCCGTTGCCATATAAAGAGAAGGACAGTACGAATGACGTAGGTTTGTTCGATCCTTAGAAGAGAGTCACGCAGATGCTGAGAGGACTCAACTGACATCTGCCGCTGCTTGAAGATAGACCCAGACTATACTTAGAAACGCAACTTGGTAAAATTAAAACAACCAACTGTAAGTGATGAGTCTGGCAGTACACTACAACTAGTTACATATTGCTCCAGTAGGGATCGTGAGGACGAGATTATATTAATTAGAGCACACACAGGGGCGATTAGCAGTCATTCTTCCCTCGCTCCTTGCGTGAATGGACCGAGAAAAAGCCTTAGTAACCAGTACAGTGAGATGAACCCTTTGCCATGCACTTCACAGAGGTGTGTAGAGTATAGATATACATGCAGTACTTTTTAAAAGCCATAAAACATTAAACAACTAGTTAAAACAAGGAACGATGAACGAGTAAGAACGAATGGGTTCCGAAAAGGGTCAACTTTTTTCCAAAGATAACCGAGTTTGCCAGTCCATCGGCAGCGCAACTTTTCGCACATATAAAATATTTCTATATTTGAATAGGTCCATCTTGATCACATAAGTGGAGCAATTCGTAATTACCGGTTTTTCAGCAATTGCTGTCTTCAGATCCGTTGCAAATAGAAAAACAGTGGCGTGACAAACTAATTTCAATTAGTTGATGCTAAATCTACAACACTCCTAGTAACACATAAGAACAGCAGATAAAAATATTAACATGTTAACAGTCACGTATACCACTCGAACATAACCACAAAAATATTGTGATGGAATTATCAAGGTCAGTATGTAGAAAATTAGGTACAGACAGGGTGACAATTATTGAACTATATGAACTAAAATCGTCATAACTTCTGAACAGTTTACCTTAGGACGTTCAAGCTGCAAGGTTGGCCGCGGGGCATGATGGGAAGTAGTACGTGCATGCATAGTTTTTTTTTTGCGATGAAGCCCACTTTCATTAGGATGGTTTTGTCAGTAAGCAAAACTGGCTCTCTTGGGATCTGAGAGTCCGCATTTCGCAGTCTCTTCACCCTCAACCGTTGACTGTGTGGTGTACACAGTTCAGTCACGGAATAATCGGTGAGATGTTCCTTGATGACACGGTGGCTACTGAATGGTACGTGAAGGTTTTGGAAGATGATTTCATTCCCAGTATCCAAAGTGACCCTGATGTCGACAAGATGTGATTCATGGAAGATAGACTTCAGGAGAGTATTTCATGTCCTGGAGGGGCACTTTGGGGACTGTATTCTAGCTCTGGTGTGGCCGAGCAGTTCTAGGCGCTTCAGTCCGGAACCGGTGCTGCTGCTACAGTGGCAGGTTCTAATCCTGCCTCGGGCATGGCTGTGTGTGGTGTCCTTAGGTTAGTTAGGTTTACGTAGTTCTAAGTCTAGGGGTCTGATGACCTCAGCTGTTAAGTGCCGTACTGCTTAGAGCCATTTGAACCATCGGGGTACCCAGAGGTCACTGTCAGTGGCCTCGATTGGAAGCATCTCTGCATCTGAACACATGTGACTCCATTTTGTGGGGCTGTGTTAAAGGCAAAGTGTACAGCAGAAACCCTAAAACCGTTGCTGAGCTGGCATATAGAACACGTCATAACCTAACTCCGAATATCTACATGACGTTTACCTGTTGAATAAAGTGTGTGCACACCGAGGTTTGTAATCAATTTGCGTTTTTTTTTCAAGCAGTTTAATAATTGTGACCCTGTAGTAAGTGATGGTAGTGGTGAGGTGTGTGTGTGTGTGTGTGTCCTGTATTTATAGAAATGGCTGAGGTCAATAGATGGCACTAGCGTAACTAGTATCGTAAATTCAGCTGTCACAAAACAGTATGCGGAGACATTAATTTAGACATTAATTAAAATTATCCCACATGGTAAAATGAGCGCCTGACAATAGAACATGAATTGACATACAATATGTGGAATTAAACTGATGGTTAAAATCTACATAAAACGTGTAAAGAGTAATAATAGGAAGCTTGTAGTCTGGCAAAATGAATAGCAAACAGTTGTGTAAAAGTCAGAGCAAAAGTTTAAAAGTAAAATCACATCTACAAATCGAGACTTTTCAGCAAGACAATACATTTGAACATAATAGTAATTGTAAGGTAATTAACAAGTCAATGACTATCAATGAAAATCTCGGTACTTTATGACCCATACGGAGTCGAATCTCCGTGTCCTCGCGTTGTGGTTTCTCTCTAACAAATTCATATTTCTTGTGGCGGAGCTTGCGGAAGATGACCGAATCTCCACGCCGTTGGTGATCGCCGTAGGAAAACAAAAACTTGTTGCAGAGAGTTCACGAGGCTGCGCTACCGACGTTGCACTCCGTATGAGTCTTCTACTATCGAGATTTTAATTAATAGGAACTGTCTTGTTAATTACCTTACTTATATGGCTACGTGTAACTGTTATGTGATGCTGGAATGTTTCGAGTTATAGATGTACATTTTAACATCTGTTTGTTACTCGGTTTGCCAGACTATGAGGTTCCTAATAATAACCTTTATACGTTTTATGTGGACTTTTAAGCGTGAATGTAATTCCACATATTGTATGTCAATTTATGTTTTACTATCAGACGCTCATTTTACCATGTGGGATAATTTCAATGTCTACGGATATTGTATTTTGAACCCCAGCTTTGGTGCTCTCTATTGGACTCACCCGCGCCATTACCTATTTACCTAATTATGTACATATCGACACTGGTACCTATATCACAATATTTTATGGTATGTATGGCTGGTATATATGTGTGTTAATCATGTTAATATTTTTATTGGTTATTCTTATGTAGTACTACGTCTGGTGCAGATTTAGCTTCAGCTAATTGAACTTAGTTTGTCACACGACTGTTTTCCTGTTTATAACATGTCTGAACATGGCAATAACAAAAAAACGTGATTTGTGAATTATACAAATTATGTGATCACGACGGACGTTTACAAATAAATTGCCATAACATGTCTGGGTACCCATTTACAGACTTTATATTCAAATGTGTGTGAATTACTAAGGGACCAAACTGCTAAGGTCATCGATCCCTAGACTTACGCACTACTTAAACTAACTTACGCTAGGGAAAACACACACCCATGACCGAGAGAGGACTCGAACCTCCGGCGGGAGAGGACGCGCAATCCGAGACATGGCGCCTCCAACCACTCCGCCACTCAACGTGGCACAGACTTCATGACTTCATATTATTGACAAAAATTATTAGACAGACCTCTCTACATCTACATCTATATCTATATGGATATTCTGGAAATCACATTTAAGTGCTTGGCAGAGGGTTCATCGAAGCACATTCACACTTCTCTATTATTTCAATCTCTTATAGCGCGCGGAAAGAACGAACACCTACATCTTTCCGTGCGAGCTCTGTTTTCCCGGACTTTACCATAGTGATAGTTTCTCCGTATATAGGTCGTCATCAAACAAATATTTTCGCATTCCGAGGAGAAAGCTGGTGACTGGTATTTCGTGAGAACATCCCCCCGCAATGAAAAGCGTCTCTGTTTTAATGATGTCCATTCCAAATACTGTATCATTTCAGTCCCTCTCCTATTTCGCGATAATACAAAACGTACTACCCTTCTTTGCACTTTTTCGATGTACTCCGTCAGTACAATCAGGTTAGGATCCCACTTGGCACAGCAGTATTCTAAAAGAGGATGGACAATTGTAGTGTAGGCAGTCTCTTTAGTAGATCTGTCACATCTTTTAAGTGTTCTGCAAATAAAACGCAGTTTTTGGTTATCCTTCCTCACAACATTCTCTACGTGTTCCATCCAATTTAAGATGTTCGTAATTGTAATTCTTACTTATTTAGTGCTATTTACAATTCGTACAGATGGGAGTTATAAGAGTCGAGGGGCATGAAAGCGAAGCAGTGGTTAGGAAGGGAGTGAGACAGGGTCTCCCTAATGTTATTCATTTTGTATATTGAGCAAGCAGTAAAGGAAAGAAAAGAAAAGTTCGGTGTAGGTATTAAAATCCATGGAGAAGAAATAAAAACTTTGAGATTCGCCGATGACATTGTAATTCTGTCAGAGACAGCAAAGGAGTTGGAAGAGCAGTTGAACGGAATGTACAGTGTCTTGAAAGAAGGGTATAAGATGAATATCAACAAAAGGAAAACTAGGATAATGGAATGTAGTCGAATTAAGTCGGGTGATGCTGAGGGAATCAGATTCGGAAATGAGGCACTTAAAGTACTAAATGAGTTTTGCCCTTTGGGGAGAAAAATAACTGATGATGGTCGAAGTAAAGAGGATATAAAATGTAGACAGACAATGGCAAGGAAAGCGTTTCTGAAGAAGAGAAATTTGTTAGCATTGAGTATTGATTTAAGTGTCAGGAAGTCGTTTCTGAAAGTATGGAGGGTAGCCGTGTATGTAAGTGAAATATGGACGATAGATATTTTAGACAAGAAGAGAATAGAAGCTTTCGAAATGTGGTGCTACAGAAGAATGCTGAAGATTAGATGTGTAGATCACATAACTAATGAGGAGGTAGTGAATAGAATTGGGAAGAAGAGGAGTTTGTGCACTACTTGACTAGGAGAAGGGATCAGTTGGTAGGACATATTCTGAGGCATCAAGGGATCACCAATTTAGTACTGGAGGGCAGCGTAGAGGGTAAAAATCGTTGTGGGAGACCAAGAGATGAGTACAGTAAAGAGATTCAGAAGGATGTAGGCTGCAGTAGATACTGGGAGATGAAGAATCTTGCACAGGATAGAGTAGCATGGAGGGCTGCATCAAACCAGTCTCAGGACTGAAGACCACAACGACAACAACAACTTATTTAGTTGAATTTACGGCCTTTAGATTTGACTGATTTATTGCGTACCCGAAGTTTAATGATTTATTTTAGCCCTCACGTGGATGACCTCGCACTTGTCGTTATTTATGGCCAACTGCCATTTTTCGCACCATACAGATATCTTTTTTAAATCATTTAACAATTTGTTTTGACCTTCTGACGTCTTTACTGGATGTTAAACGACAGCATCATATCTAAATAACCTAAGACGGCTGCTCAGATTGCTTCCTAAATGGTTGGTATAAATAAGGGACTCCTTCTAGTGAACTGAGGCCATGCTCTGAACTTGACCCTTCTCCCCCTCTCCCTCATCCATTACCCCCTCCAGTCCTCCTTCCCAGTCCGCCTCCTCCCGCTGCCTACAACACACACACACACACACATTCCCCACTGCAGGTGCCTGGAGAACAAGCCCACGCCTCTGTCTTTGAAAGCGCCACCTGCCACACTGCCACTCCTTTTCTACGCTCGGCACATAACAAACCAGTCGATAATTCGCCGTGCGCGATAATTCGCCCTCTTATCTCCTTATTGCCCCGCGCGCCACAGAAGGTCGTGAATTATGCATTACCTCCCCCCCCCCTCTTCCCCTCTCCTTCTCCGCGTCCTCCCTTTCCACCACGGCTGACGCGAGTAACAATCCAGCCCAGCCCGGCGTCAAGAAAGGACACGACTTTCGCATTTTTCCCAGAAAATAAATTCCAATTTTTCTTTCACTCATCTCTCTCAATTTGTTCCGCCTTATTTGCCTTGCCAAGAGCGGCTCCCGTGTCTGATATTCTTTGGCACTATGCCACTGTCCTAAATTTTTCACGATCGGAAAGTGCTCTTCCTTTATTTGAAATCCTCACAGGATGCCGCCCTTGAGCAATAGAGTATGTTGTACCACCATACAAGGCGACCTTCAGAGGTGGTGATCCAGGTTGCTGTACACACCGGTACATGTAATACCCAGTAGTACGTCCCCTTTCATTGATGCATGCCTGTATTCATCATGGCATACTATCCACAAGTTTATCAAGGCACTGTTGGTCCAGTTTGTCCCACTCCTCAACGGCGATTCGGCGTGGATCCCTCAGAGTGGTTGGTGGGTCAAGTCGTCCATAATCCCAGGCATGTTCTACACTTTTCATGTCTGGAAAACATGCTGGCCACTCTAGTAGTGCAATGACCTTATCCTGAAGGAAGATGTGCACGATGGGGGTGAGAATTGTCGTCCATGAAGACGAATGCCTCTTCATTATGCTGTCCTATCGGTCGGAGAATGGCATTCACGTATCATACAAACGTTACGGCGCCTTCCAGGACCACCAGCGGCGTACGTTAGCCCCACACAACGCCATCCCAAAACCGCAAGGAACTTCCAACCTGCTGCACTCACTGGACAGTGAGTCTAAGGCGTTCAGCCTGACCGGGTTTCCTCCAAACACGACTATTGTCTGGTTGAACGCATATGCGACACTCACTGAGCGGTCGATTTGGCATGTTGTTGGGCCCATCTGTACAGCGTTGCAAGGTGTCGTGATTGCATAGATGGACCTCGCCCTGGACGTCGGGAGTGAAGACGCGCATCATGCAGCCTATTGCGCACAGCTTGAGTCGTAATACGACGTCCTGTGGCTGCACGAAGGGCATGGTGGCGTTGTTGTCAGGATTCCTCCGAGCCATAATCCGTAGGTAGCGGTCATTTACTGCAGTAGTAGCCCTTGGGCGGCCTGAGCGAGGCATGTCACCAACAGTTCCTGTCTCTCTGTATCTCCTCCATGTCCGAACAACATCGCTCTAGACACTTACCTGGTTCAGAGCCCTTCCTGGCACAAAGTAACAAAGCGGACGCAATCGAACCGCGGTACTGACCGTCTAGACATGGTTGAACTACAGGCAACACGAGCCGTGTACCTCCTTCCTGGTGGAATGACTGGAACTGATCGGCTGTTGGAACCCCTCCGTCTAAATAGGCGCTGCTCATGCATGGTTGTTTACATCTTTGGGCAGGTTTAGTGACATCTCTGAAGAGTCAAAGGAACAGTGTCTGTGATACAATATCCACACCCAACGTCCATCTTCAGGAGTTCTGGGAACCAGGGTGATGCTTAACTTTTTTTGATGTGTGTTGTAAAACAAAGTAAATGCTTGATTATAAGAGTGAGAGCGGAAAAGTAATTTTTCCGAATTTTTTGTGTGAAATCGCTTAAAGCTTTTCAAATAAAACAGGCATTATTAACGTCCTACATCTTTATCCTCCATGTCTGCGATTTATCAACATAGTTACTCTGGCGACCAACACATTTCTCCCAAAGACAGACCAGTATGTTGGTACCGTCACTGTAGAATGTCCAACTTTCTCGGCGGATCCACATTCTCATCTCCGACTGCACCGTCAATGTGAAGTCCTCGAATGTGTTCTTTCGTGTTTGGAAGCAGATGAAAATCGGATATGGCCATGCAGGATCTGTGGGGAGGGTGATCGATGACAGTGAACTCGAGGCGTCGAACTATTGAAGATATCACAGCGCTCGCGTGCGGTCTGGCGTTGTCGTGCTGAAGCAGAGGATGTTCGATGTGTGGACGAGCGTTTTCTGCCGTTAGAATCTCCGTCTCAGCACACTCTTTCTAACGCACCAACCTAGTTACGTTACACTCCGCCATGTTACACACTACAACTTGGAGCCCTCTAGCGGTAAACGGTTGAAACTTGCGTCAGTGAATCGACAAAGTCGCCTGTGTTATACGGATGACATGTAACTCCGCAGTCGATACTGAGAACAGAATAAAAAACTCACAGCCATTACTTTTTAGCACGACCTCGCAATCCTCGAGCTGTTTGCTAATTGTTACTGTTATCTCAATATACATGGCGAGTTACTAACTATTGCCACCAAGAATAGCGGGCCGCGGTGGCCGAGCGGTTCTAGGCGCTTCAGTCCGGAACCGCGCGACTACTACGGTTGCAGGTTCCAATCCTGCCTCGGGCATGAATGTGTGTGATCTCTTTACGTTAGTTAGGTTTAAGTAGTTCTACGTTCTAGGGGACTGATGACCTCAGATGTTAAATCCCATAGTGCTCAGAGTCATTTGAATTTTTTGCTATTGAGTTGTTGAAGCGAATAGGGAAAACCCCAAACTAAGAAATTTGGTTTTCTCTGACGAAGCAACCTTCCACACACGTGTGAAGATTAATCACCATAAAATTCGGAAGTGGGATTCTGAAGATTCCCACAGCGTTCGGGAACATGTTAGAGACATCGAAAAGATGAATGGCAGCACAGCTGGACCATATTCCTTCAATGAGCACACACTGACAGAAACTGTTTATCTGGACATGCTCGAACGATTTACTGTCCACAGCTTGCCTTCCTTTGCCTCGTCTGTAGGTGATCTTGGAGATCCCCACAGACGAATACTGGATTAAGAGACTCCTTGATGTCAGACATGCTTGTGCGCTTGGGTTGGGACAGAATATCGTCCAGACATTTTACGGGTTACGAAAGGAGATCATATGGAAGTGCATTAATTTCATATACAAAACTTTCTGAGGTTGGGTTATCACGACTGGATCCTAGGTAAATTCTAGGTAAACGGTGAAACTGAGGCTGTTCATTATTAAAATTAAAATTAGCATCAAAATATAATGTTAGATGTAGATTGCAAGGGGCATAGGGGGTCACGTATCATTACCAACAACCATGATTTTATAAATATTTATTGAAGGCCATTCGAATGTTGAGTTTTGTTTCATGGAAACCCCTATTTGTGACGTCGGATTTCCAAAGAGCAAATAGGTATATGAACTTAAAGGTTTCATTACCGTGTTTATTGGCGAAAAAGATAAATCACGGCGTTTAAATGTTGTTGCTGCATTTGCAAGGTAGAACAAACATAAACAGAACGTAGATCACTGATTTACAAGTCGTTCAATGGCCATTCCAATCTGTAACATTGAATTTTCCTGTATCCCTCCCCTGTTCTAAGTTAATCCATACTAGAACTAGAAACATACTTGCTTATTGGACCTGCATCGAGCTAGCCATGACCTTGCATAATGAATAATTTTATACACAAATTGCCGCTCTTTTCAAATCTCGAATAAAATATTAAAAAAATCACTTTAACTTCCAAATAACCTGAAAAATCACGTTCAAGGTCAGAGCTATTAGTGGCAATGTTTGACCCCCCTTTGCTACCAACAACTTTTATGTAAAACATTTTACTGTAATTCATCTCCTCTCCGAGTTATTCCCCATTATGGATTAAACTGGTACACCCTGTGTAAATGTATTCGGTGTAAATAACCTAACAGCTGCATCGGAAATACTGCGAAAATGGGAGGTCCTACTGATGCACGATTTTCACAGAATGGGTTTGTAGTCAGAGGCTCGACTCGTTACGATTATTCTGAAACGTTCCCACACCGAAATTTGTACAGTAGCTGTGGTAGCACCCACTAAGGAACAACACAAGTGTATATACGAGTTATCTGGACTTTGACGAGTAACGAGACAATTGCCCATCACAGTTTGTGTTCAAAATCGTCACCGGCAGCGGCAATACACGCTTCAACTGCTACTTATGCGCTAGCATTTGAGCAGTAATATGACGCTGCATATCACTGAATGTAGTTGGTATGTTCTTGTAGACAGTGTCTTTCATCTTTCCCCACAGAAAAAAGTCTGCAGGCGCCAAATCCAAGGAATGGGCTGGAAGAGGTACTGGTCTTCTGCATCCAAATCAACGATTTGCAAACAATTCTTGAATACATGCTATAATACTTAGTGCCCTAAGGCTGGGTAGCAGTCGTGATGGTACCACCTGTTCCTCGTAGTCTGCAGAGAAACGTCTTCTAACATCCGTAGAAGAAGGTCTGTTAGGAGCTTGCGATACTTGTGCGCGTTCAGTGTTCCGCCTGTGGAAAACGGGCCTATGAGCTGATGCTTCGCTATCCCACGCCACAGAATTATACTTCATGCAGGCTGACCTTTTACCTTATGACAGCTGACCAATAGTGCATGTTTCGGTCGTTTATCAGGCCGTGATTGGTAAATGTAGCTTCATCACTGAACAAGATATGTGATACATCAGCTTGATCATGTCTTAATGTCCATGTACAGAACTAAACACTGTTCTCATAATCATTTCCATGCAGCTCTTGATCGAACGAGATGTGGTATGGCATCTATGTCGATGGAGCACTTGTAAGACACTTGTGGACTCATGCCACTTCCTCGTACGATTGCGTGGCAGCTAACGTGCGAATCGACTGCAACAGCAGCAAGAACATTAATTTCTCCCTCTTCTGTCTTCACTTCTTTCCTTCTATCGCGTTGTAAGTGTTACACTACCACTTTTACAGAACTAGTTGAATAGGCTGATAAATAATTGCCGAGATGGTTGACGTCTATTGACATATCTTGCCGCATACGCAGTAGAAGAAAGAGCTGCGTTCTTCCTGCATCCTCTGTAAATCATAAAAATGTCGGCTCTTTTCTGCTTTGGTGAATCGCTTCGTCCTCTCAGCACATACTGCTTGGACTGCCACGCACTAACTAACTAGCAGGTCAAAATGCACTCAAGGAATGCGATAGTACACTGTAAGGAAACACAAAAACATCGTAACTAGTAACTACGCAGAATGAACGGCACAAAGAAATATCTCGGAAACAAGTAGCACTCTAAGCCTGCAGCAAACACCACTGACATTTTAATTTAGCCAACATTTATCTGTTAACGTCAGTAGGCCTTGTTCCATTAAAAAATGTAACTCTGCAAAAAAACTTTTTCTAGGTATTATTGCAATCTTTTTATTGGCTAACAGTACGAGCCTGTGACTACCAACCCATTCTGTGAAAACTGCACATTAACAGCACTTACGATTTGCGATGCAAGTCTTAGCTGATCCGCTCTGTGTATAAAATTTTACCTGGGATAAAGTTCTGTACTGAAGAATTAACAATATATTCCAAATGGCTTTATTATACGAGCGTGGAGCACTGATATGCAGAACACTACCGAGCGAGGTGGTGCAGTGGCTAGCACACTGGACTTGCATTCCGGAGGACGACGGTTCAATGCCGCGTCCGGCCATCCTGATTTAGGTTTCCCGTGATTTCCCTAAATCGCTCCAGGCAAATGCCGGGATGGTTCCTTTGAAAAGGCACGGCCGACTTCCTTCCCCGTCCTTTGCTAATCCGATGAGACCGATGATGGTTCAAATGGCTCTGAGCACTATGGGACTTGACATCTGAGGTCATCACTCCCCTAGACTTAGAACTACTTAAACGTAACTAACCTAAGGACATCACACACATCCATGCCCGAGGCAGGATTCGAACCTGCGACCGTAGCGGACGCTCGATTCCAGATCGAAGCTCCTAGAACCGCCCGGCCTCCACGGGCGGCTGAGACCAATGAACTCGCTGTCTGGTCTCCTCCCCTAAACAACCTAACCCCAACCCCAAACCAGAACACTAAATATTAACAAATGCTGGACCAAGAAGCACCTAACGTCTAGGGAAAAAACTGTTTATGGTGCCTTTTAGTGCGCATTCCTGCGTGTGAATCTGAAATTAGACTGAGGAACATACCAAAAAATAGAACGTATTGGTGGCTGCAATCTCATCTATGTACATGATATCAAGAACAAGAGGTGAGGCAAAATTGTCGATCCGTTGGTGAACACTGTGGAATGCAGGGTAAGTAATAAAAGTGAGCAACGTCAAGGATTGTGAAAATAATCCAAACGGCAGATTGCGGACTTAGTTTACTTAGAAGTCAGGCACAAGACGATTATTGTGCAAGATTTTGTAGTGGTTGATAGGACTGTTGCCAGTGAGTTGGTGGACGCTTCCCAGAGCGTACATCTACATCTACATACTTGGCACGCCACAATACGGTACATGCATGGCAGAGGATATCTCGTACCAGTGCAAGGCAATCCATTTCCTGTACCAGGAATGATTTCTCGTATCTTGCTTTCACGGTCCTTGCGCGAAAAGTAATCTAGTGGCCGTAGCATTAATCTGCAGCCTATCAAAAATACCGGTTATCTAACCTTTCTCAATAATGTTCGTGAAAAGAACGTCTTCTTTCCCCCCAGGGATTCCAATTTTGAGTCCACTAACCATTTCCGTAATATCCACTTCTCGGTCGAACTTACCGGGGAAAAAATATAACAGATTGTCTCTGAATTGCTTCGATATCTTCCTTTAATACGATGTCATGGAGGCACAAACACTCGATCAGTACTCAAGAATGGGTCTCACTAGTGTTCTACACGTGGTTTCCTTTATATATGAGCAACATTTCCCTAGAATTCTCCCAATTAACCGAAGTCGACCTCTCGCTCTCTCCACAACCAAAGTTAAGTGTTCGTTACGTTTCATGTCACGTTGGAACGTTAACCTTAGATGCTTAATCGATGTGACTATTGAAACAGAGCACCATTAATACTGTATTCGAACATTATGATGGTTTTTCCTATTCGTCTACCGTAACATAAATTTCGTCGCATTTAGAGCAAGCTGACATTCGTCATATCTAATAGAAATCCTGTAAAAGTCGTCCTCTATTCCCCTACAGTCATTCAGCGACATCATCTCGTACATTGTTGTTGTTGTGGTCTTCAGTCCTGAGACTGGTTTGATGCAGCTCTACATGCTCCTCTATCCTGTGCAGTACTTACTGTAACCTACATCTTTCGAAATCTCCTTAGTGTATTCATCTCAGGGTCTCACTCTACAATTTTTACCCTCCACGCTGCCCTCCAGTGCTAAATTTGTGGTCCCTTGATGCCTCAGAACATGTTCTACCAACCGGTCCCTTCTTCTTGTCAAGTTATGCCACAAACTCCTCTTCTCCCCAATTTTATTTAATACCTCCTTATTAGTTATGTGATCTACGCATCTAATCTTCAGCATTCTTCTGTAGCACCACGTTTCGAAAGCTTCTATTCTCTTCTTGTCCAAACTATTTATCGTCCATGTTTCACTTCCATACATGGCTACACTCCGTACAAATACTTTCAGAAACGACTACCTGACACTTAAATCATAGCAAAACTCCTTTACTACTTTAAATGTCTCATTTCCTAATCTAATTCCTTCAGCATCACCCTACTTAATTCGACTACATTCCATTAACCTCGTTTTTCTTTTGTTGATGTTCATCTTATATCCTCCTTTCAAGACACTGTCGATTCCGTTCAACTGCTCTTGCAAGTCCTTTGCTGTCTCTGACAGAATTACAATGTCATCGGCGAACCTCAATGTTTTTATTTCTTCTCCATGGATTTTACTACCTACGCCGAATTTTACTTTTGTTTCCTTTACTGCTTGCTCAATATACAGATTGAATAACTTCGGGAAGAGGCTACAACCCCGTCTCACTCCCTTCCCAACCACTGCTTCCGTTTAATGCCCCTCGTACATTATATGTGATTTTTTAAAATCATCTGTCTTCTCACTGGTGTCACACGCCCCGCCACGAATTCCTCCTCTCCTGTGTCAACCTTTCCATCTCAGTGTAGCACTAGCTGGAAGTACCCCTCTACATTTTTATCCTGTGCAGTTCCCTCTAATACTACGGAAGCTATTCCCTGATGTCTTAACAGATGTCCTATCATCCTGTCCCTTCTTATTGTCAGAGTTTTCCATATATTTCTTTGCTCGCCGATTCTGTGGAGAACTTCCTCATTCCTTACCGAATCAGTCCATATTCATGTCATTCGAGTAGTAGTGTAATTTTGAGTTTTATAATGAACCGTGCTGAACGAAGTTCACTGTTAGATCCAGAGGAAGGTCACTGTAACCTTGTCCGAAGCGTTGGTTTAGTTCCTAGTTAGTGTTATGTTACACTGAAGAGCCAAAGAAACTGGTATACCTGCCTAGTTGGACCCCCAAGAGCACGCAGAAGAGCCTCAACACGAGGTGTCATGGATTCGAATAATATCTGAAGCAGTGCTGGAGGGAACTGACACCATGAATCGTGCAGGGCTGTCCATAAATCCGCAAGAGTACGATGGGGCGGAGATGTCTTCTGAACAGAACTTTGCAAGCCATCCCAGATATACTCAAAACGTTCGTGTCTGGGGACTCTGGTGGTCAGAGTAAGTGTTTAAACTCACAAGAGTGTTCCTGGAGTCACTCTGTAGCAATTCTGGACGTGTCGCATTGTCCTGCTAAAATTGCCCAAGTCCGACGTAATGCACAATGGACAAGAATGGACGCAGGTGATCAATCAGGATGCTTACGTACGCGTCGCCTGTCAGAGTCGTATGCAGACGTATCAGGGATCCCGCATCACTCCAACTGCACACGCCCCACACCATTACAGAGCCTCCACTGGCTTGAACAGTCCCCTTCTGACATACAGTGTCCGTGGATTCATGACGACGTCTCCAGAGCCATACACGTCCATCCACTCGTTATAATTGGAACGAGACTCGTCCGACCAGGCAATATGTTTCCAGTCATTAACAGTCCAATGTCGGTGTTGACGGGCCTGGGCGAAGCGTAAAGCTTTGTGCCATGCTTTCATGAGGGGTACACGGGTGGACCTTCAGCTCCGAATACCCATATCGATGATGTTTCGTTGAAAAGTTCGCACGTTGACACTTTTTGATGGCCCAGCATTGAAATCTGCAGCAAATCTTCGGAAGAGTTGCACTTCTGTCACCCATCATTGGTCCTGTTCGTGCAGCATCTTTTTCCGGCCGCAGCGTTGTCGGAGACTTCATGTACTACAGGATTCGTGTTATTCACCGTACACTTGTGAAGTGGTCGTACGTAAAAATTCCCACTTCATCGCTATCTCGGAGATGCCATGTCACATGGCTCGTGCGCCATCTGTAACACCACGTTCAAACTAGCCTAAATCTTGATAACCTGACATTGTAGCAGCAGTAACCGATCTAACAACTGCGGCAGGCATTTCTTGTCACATATTGACGTTGCCGAACGCAGCCTATACCGGTTTCTTCGGAGGTTCAGTGTATAATCTGGTTGGCAACATAAGCATATGTTTATTTGAAAGCTTAACAAGGGTTTTAATTCAAAAGTCATGGTTCATTCGCCGGCCGCGGTGGTCTCGCGGTTCTAGGCGCGCAGTCAGGAACCGTGCGACTGCTACGGTCGCAGGTTCGAATCCAGCCTCGGGCATGGATGTGTGTGATGTCCTTAGGTTAGTTAGGTTTAAGTAGTTCTAAGTTCTAGGGGACTTATGACCACAGCAGTTGAGTCCCATAGTGCTCAGAGCCATTTGATTTTTTTTCATGGTTCATTCCAGTTGCCATCAGGACACCATTTGAGAAGATGGATGGAGGTGCCGTCCCGTCGGATATGTTTCGTAGTAGGAACCTACTGTCTGACATTCTGCGGATATGTTTGAGTTCTTTTTTTTTTTTTTTAAAAAAGTCGTCGATCTTCTGTCCCGCCATTTGTTCCTCTCCTGTGGCAAATATTCTATCTCAGAGTAGCAATAGCTACCTGCCTCCGCAACTGTTTGCTAAATGTATTCCAATCTTTGTCTTTCCTCAACAGTTTCTACTCTCTGCAGCATCCTCTTGTACCAAGGAAGTTATTGTCAAATGTCTTAACAGATGTCTTGTCATCTTGTCTCTTTTTATTTTCAGTATTTTTCAAGGAATTCTCTTCTTTCCTGGTTTTGGCACGATCCATGCTTCACTATCCTACAATGCTGATGTCCAAACTTACGTTCTCAGAAATTTCTTCCCCAAATTAAGGCCTGTGTTTGGTACTAGTAGGCTTCTCTAGGCAGGGATGACCTTTTGTCAGTGCTGGTCTGGTTTTTATACCCTGCTTGCTCCGTCCATTATGGGTTATTTTGCTGCCTTAGTAGTAGAGTTCCTCATGTTAGTCTACATATACGTCTACATCTACATCTATACTCCGCAAGCCAACTGACGCTGTGTGGCGGAGGGTACCTTGAGTACCTCTATCGGTTCTCCCTCCTGTTCCAGTCTCGTATTGTTCGTTGAAACAAAGATTGTCGGTATGCCTCCGTGTGGGCTCTAATCTCTCTGATTTTATCCTCATGGACTCTTCGCGAGATATACGTAGGAGGGAGCAATATACTGCTTGACTCCTCGGTGAAGGTATGTTCTAAAATCTTCAACAAAAACCCGTACCGAGCTACTGAGCGTCTCTCCTGCAGAGTCTTCCACTGGAATTCATCTATCATCTCCGTAAAGCTATCGCGATTACGAAATAATCCAGTAACGAAGCTGATGCTCTCTGTTGGATCTTCTCTATCTCTTCTATCAACCCTATCTGGTACGGATCCCACACTTGTGAGCAATATTCAAGCAGTGGGCGAACAAGTGTACTGTAACCTACTTCCTTTGTTTTCGGATTGATTGCCTTAGGATTCTTCCAATGAATATCAGTCTGGCAGCTGATTTACCGACGATCACCTTTATATAATCATCCAATTTTAAATCACTCATAATGCCTACTCCCAGACAGTTTATGGAATTAACTGCTTCCAGTTGCTAACCTGCTATATTGTAGCTAAATGACAGAGTAACTTTCTTTCTATGTATTCGCAACACATTACACTTGTCTACATTGAATTGCCGGCCGCGGTGGTCTCGCGGTTAAGGCGCTCAGTTCGGAACCGCGCGACTGCTATGGTCGCAGGTTCGAATCCTGCCTCGGGCATGGATGTGTGAGATGTTCTTAGGTTAGTTAAGTTTAAGTAGTTATAAGTTATAGGGGACTGATGACCAAAGATGTTATGTCCCATAGTGCTCAGACCCATTTGAACCATTTACATTGAGATTAAATTGCCATTCCCTGCACCATGCGTCAATTCGTTGTAGATCCTCCTGCATTCCAGGAAAATTTTCCGTTATTACAACCTCTCGATATACTACAGCATACACACTTTTTGTAACACCCTGCATACTGTGGAGGCAATGTCAGAATTCCCAGACTATTGAATAGGGGTCGACAAGAGATTCTCGAACTTACACCACATATAGCTCGAACAGCCCGTTTTTGAGCCAAAAATACCCTTTTTGAATCAGAAGAATTACCCCAAAATTTAATACCATATGACATAAGCGTAAGAAAATATGCGAAGTAGACTACTTTTCGTATTGAACTGTCACTTATTTCAGATACTGTTCTAATGGTAAATAAAGCAGCATTTAGTTTCTGAACAAGATTTTGAACATGGGCTTTCCACAACAGCTTACTATCTATCCGAACGCCTGCGAACTTGAACTGTTCCGTCTCGCTTATAATATGCCCATTCTGTCTGAAGACGTTTAACAACATTTACTTGGACTCTGCCATTCACAGAGTTGCTTCCTTTCTTTATGTGAATAAATTGAATCGGTCGGCTTTGTTTCGTTGTTATTCTAAGGTGAAAATGGCTATTGCGTTTCCTCCTAAGTACTCCCTTCCCACCCAAAACGTCAAATTTCGGAAGTCAGCTTGTTCTTTCCGTCGCTCCACTGTAGTTTTTCTTTCCACAACAGAGAGATATGCGAAGAGATACGATTTAAATGCAGAATCTCGTAAGACGTTCCATTATTTATTAATTTTTTTGTAATATGTCATCTTAATTTTTTAGGATGTCAAAAATTGCAAATTGTGAGTGATATTTTTTCTCTCCTTTTCGCTTCAAACGTATTACCTTTGCTGGTTCATATATCTTATTACATAGTGTAAAGTGCAATTATGATTTATTTTTGCTGTGTTACGATACGAATTTCCTATTCATACATTTATTTTTTTATGTATAGAACATTTTTTTTTAAATTTTGTGATATTCTTTGTATTTACTGTGATAAATGTAATGTGTGAAAGAGAACTGCCATACGAACAATGGGAGTGAGTGGCGTATCGATAGTGAGAGGGAGTCGAATATTGTGTTCGGGACACGGATGCAAAGTTGCGTGTATGCAGTGTACAACGGGTCACGTTGGCGTTGGAATTAAACGTTATCCAAATACTGCTGGACACATCTTCCGAATACGGCATAGACGTGCGTAATCTGAAAGAAATAGTTAAACTGTTTAGAGCAATGCGAGGCTCTCTCTCTCAGCAAAAAATTCGAGAAGCAGTTCAATCATTTTCGCTGTAATATCATTTATAAAACGTGCGTCTCTATGAATACATATTATTTTATTGCGAGTGGATTCAAATTTTCACGTTGTCTCTTTCTGTCATATTATTATTATCTCTCTCTACCATCATTGTTTGCCAACTCCACCATTTTTTTGTAAGGGACGATGAAAAGGTTTCAATTTGAGGGTATTGGTGCAGCGTATTGCAACGCAGCATGACTCCGGCTTTGGTATATAAGCATCGACATGTAGGCAAGGCATTAACGTGGCATTTGTGTCTTTCCGACGTGCGCGCGGTAGATGCGGAGTCGTCAAACATGGCGACTCGATTCCCAAATGCGGCTAAAGAGACCAACTTGCTAGTATTGTTTTCTTGGCTGCCGAAGGACAAATACTGGTAGACATCCATCGGAGAATAAACAATGTGTACGGGACAGTATGTCTGTGGAATGGTGATCCAAGCTCTGTGCTGTTCGTGATTCGTCACAAGACGCCGGTTGATCTGGGAGACCAGCAGAATTTAGCCCAACTCGAGCAGGGGACAGTCGAGTGCCAAGCATATAGTCCTGATCTCTTCCCATGCACTTACCACGCCTTTGGCTCCTCAGAAAAGGATCTGAAGGTTCGACGATTCTTGTCGGGCGAAGGTGTGCAGCAAGGACTTTCTCAAGGAGCAGGACACGATATCTTACCAAACCTGGTGCTTCCGTGGGTTCATTGCCTCAATGCTCACAGCGATTTTGCGTGAATGGCGTACCGATTATGGACAATACTGCCTTCGAACGGAAACTTTTTGATCGCCCCATATATCCTCACGTATCTTTTGGGGGATGTGCTTCGACAATTGCGTGAATAGTGATATTAATAGGTAATTTTACGTATTTAAATGTCGTATTTTGTAAAATGCGAGATCTGTGGATTCCGCCAGAACAGTGAGAATAAAACAGCCCATTTGTCATTGGTGGAAGGTTTAAACGCAGCAGGAATTATAAATATGGCAGCTGTTACATTACAGGACTTTTGTTTTCTTTTGAAAAGTATTCACGTGTTTTGTTTGCTAAATTTCAACGTGACCTTTATAGTAACTTGGATAGCGAAGGTAGTAGTTCTGCACTTAGAATCGTTAAACATTACTTTCGTTACGTTTCCGGGGCACGTTCAAGATCAAAGTTCGATGTTTAAATTTGTTCATAGCTAATATCCTCCTCCTCCTCCTCCTGTTGTTGTTGTTGTAGTTATTGTGATCTTCAGTCCTGAGACTGGTTTGATACAGCTCTCCATGCTACTCTATCCTGTGCAAGCTTCTTCATTTCCCAGTACTTACTGCAACCTACATCCTTCTGAAGCTGCTTACTGTATCCATTTCTTGGTCTCCCTCTACGATTTTTACCCTCCACGCTGCCCTCCAGTATTAAATTGGTGATCCCTTGATGCCTCAGAATATGTCCTACCAACCGATCCCTTCTTCTAGTCAAGTAGTGCCATAAACTCCTCTTCTTCCCAATTCTATTCACTACCTCCTCATTAGTTGTGTGAGCTACTCATCTAATCTTCAGCATTCTTCTGTAGCACCACATTTCGAAAGATTCTATTCTCTTTTGTCTAAACTATTTATCGTCCACGTTTCACTTCCATACATGGCTACACTCCATACAAATACTTTCAGAAATAACTTCCTGACACTTACATCTATACTCGATGTTAACAAATTTCTCTTATTCAGAAACGCTTTCCTTTCCATTGCCAGTCCACATTTTAGATCTTCTCTACGTCGACCATCATCAGTTATTTAGCTTCCCAAATAGCAAGACTCCTTTACTACTTTAAGTGTCTCGTTTTAATCTAATTCCCTCAGCATCACCCGACTTAATTCGACTACATTCCATTATACTCGTTTTGCTTTTGTTGATGTTCATCTTATATCTTCCTTTCAACACACTGCCCATTCCGTTCAACTGCTCTTCCAAGTCCTTTGTTGTCTCTGACAGAATTACAATGTCATCGGCGAACCTCAAAGTTTTTATTTCTTCTCCATCGATTTTAATACCTACTCCGAACTTTTCTTTTGTTTCCTTTACTGCTTGCTCAATATACAGATTAAATAGCATCGGGGAGAGGCTACAACCCTGTCTCACTCCCTTCCCAACCACTGCCTCCCTTTCATGTCCCTCGACTATTATAAGTGCCATCTGGTTTCTGTACAAATTGTAAATAGACTCTCGCTCCCTGTATTTTACCCCTGCCACCTTTAGAATTTGAAAGAGAGTATTCCAGTCAACACTGTCAAAAGCTTTCTCTAAGTCTACAAATGCTAGAAACGTAGGTTTGCCTTTCCTTAATCTTTCTTCTTAGATAAGTCGTAGGGTCAGTATTGCCTCACGTCATCCAACATTTCTGCGGAATTTAAACTGATCTTCCCCAAGATCGGCTTCTATCAGTTTTTCCATTCGTCTGTAAAGAATTCGCGTTAGTATTTTGCAGCTGTGACGTAATAAACTGACATCTGTCAGCACCTGCTTTCTTTGGGATTGGAATTATTGTATTCTTCTTGAAGTCTGAGAGAATTTCACCAGTCTCATACATCTTGCTCACCAGATCGTAGAATTTTGTCAGGACTGGTTCTCCCAAGGCTGTCAGTAGTTCTAATGGAATGTTGTCTACTCCCGGGGCCTTGTTTCGACTCAGGTCTTTCAGTGATCTGTCAAACTCTTCACGCAGTATCATATCTCCCATTTCATCTTCATCTACATCCTCTTCCATTTCCTTAATATTGTCCTCAAGTACATCGTCCTTGTATAGACCCTCTATATACTCCTTCCACCTTTCTGCCTTCCCTTCTTTGCTTAGAACTGGGTTTCCATCTGAGCTTTTGATATTCATACAAGTGGTTCTCTTTTCTCTGAAGGTCTCTTTAGTTTTCCTGTAGGCTGTATCTATCTTACCCCTAGTGAGATAAGCCTCTACATCCTTACATTTGTCCATTAGCCATCCCTGCTTAGCCATTTTGCACTTCCTGTCGATCTCATTTTTTAGACGTTTTTATTCCTTTTTGCCTGCATCCCTTTCTGCATTTTTGTATTTTCTTCTTTCATCAATTACTTTCAGTATCTCTTCTGTTACCCAAGGATTGCTACTGGCCTTCGTCTTTTTCCCTACTTGATCCTCTGCTACCTTCACTATTTCATTACTCAAAGCTACCCATTCTTCTTCTACTGTATTCCTTTCCCCCATTTCTGTCAATTGTTCCCTTATGCTCTCCCTGAAACCCTCTACAACCTCTGGTTCTTTCAGTTTATCCAGTTCCCATCTCCGTAAATTCCCACCTTTTTGCAATTTCTTCAGTTTTAACCTACAGTTCATAACCAATAGATTGTGATTAGAGTCCACATCTGCCCCTGGAAATATCTTACAATTTAAATCCTGTTTCCTAAATCTCTGTCTTACCACTTCTAGTATCTCTAGGGATCTTTCATGTATACAACCTTCTTTCATGATTCTTGAACCAAGTGTTAGCTATGATTAAGTTATGCTCTGTGCAAAATTATTCTTCTTTCGTCCTCTTTCATTTCTTAGCCCCAATCCATATTCACCTACTACGTATCCTACTGTAGAATTTCAGTCACCCATGACTATTAAATTTTCGTCTCCCTTCACTACCCGAATAATTTCTTTTATCTCATCATACATTTCATCAATTTCTTCATCATCTGCAGAGCTAGTTGGCATATAAACTTGTACTACTGTAGTAGGCGTGGGTTTCGTGTCTATCTTGGCCACAATAATGCGTTCACTACGCTGTTTGTAGTAGCTTACCCGGACTCCTATTGTTTAATTCATTATTAAACCTACTCCTGCATTACCCCTATTTCATTTTGAATTTATAACCCTGTGACCACCTGACCAAAAGTCTTGTTCCTCCTGCCACCGAACTTCACTAATTCCCACTATATCTAACAATAGTCTATCCATTTCCCTCTTTAAATTTTCTAACCTACCTGCTTGATTAAGGGATCTGAAATTCCACGCTCCTATCCGTAGAACGCGAGTTTTCTTTCTCCTGATAACGACGTCCTCCTGAGTAGTCCGCGCCCGGAGATCCGAATGGGGAAAAATTACGGCTGTAGTTTCCCCTTGCTTTCAGCCGTTCGCAGTACCAGCACAGCAACGCCGTTTTGATTAGTGTTACAAGGCCAGATCAGTGAATCATCCAGACTGTAGCCCCTGCAACTACTGAAAAGGCTGCTGCCCCTCTTCAGGAACCACGCGTTTGTCTGGCCTCTCAAGAGATACCCCTCCGCTGTAATTGCACCTACGGTACGGCTATGTGTGTCGTTGAGGCATGCAAGTCTTCCCACCAACGGCGAAGTCCATGATTCATGGGGGGAGGAATATCCTCCTAAGGAAAGGAAAGAATCAAAAAGATTGACGATGGCGGAGATGGTTATCGAAACCTCGAGGATTTTATTCCAATTGACGTGGCCTGAAAACCGAGAACGTTTTAGTAAAAAAGTTCGAAAGTTAGAAACAAACAAGAATGGGGTTCCTGTGCAAATCTTCAGCCTAGCGTTCCGCCGTTTGAAAATCCGTCCCTGTTTTCAGTAGTGGCCGAAATGTTGATATATTCGCAACATGGCGCTTTCTACGACGCAGAAAAATGTGACGGAGTTTGTCTCCGGCTGCGTAAGCTGACAAGGCTAGAGACATGTTTGTTATGGTCATCGTGGCCGTCTGCATCGAAGCAAGTCCACAGAGTGCCGCCGGAGAGCCGCGCAGCGCGACATGTGCGCAGCCGCCGCGCGCCGCCTCCGGCCGCCGGAGGTGGGGGCGGGCCGCCCCGGCACCGCCTCCGCCGCCCCCGCCGCCAGTCGCCCGCCACGCCGCGACGCGATCCGTGCCAGGCAGCCGACAGCCGCCAGCGTCGCCGCTCTCGCCGTCGCAGCAGCAGAGCTTGCAGCAGCGGCCACCCGCCAACAACAAGTGGTTTGCGGGACTGCCCTCCTTGCAGGCGCTCACGTGGCGCGCGCGTTGTAAACCCCAGTGTCACTGTCTCACCCGGCCGCAGTCCGCGTACTATTGGCCGAGTACAACAGCGCTACCGCCGGTAAGCACCCGCTGTCAACCCAGAGACCCTCTGACACAACCCGCGGCCGCGTGTCTGTGCTAACGCCAGCGACGAACTGGGTCGCGAAAACACGGTGATAGTTCCTCAAAAGCGCTACATGTAGATATGATAACACCGTTCGTTATAGCCTCGGTAAGACGCATCTCTTAATAAACTGCACTACCAGCATTCTCATTAGCCAGTAAGTTCCTTAAAGAGTCCGCCAATTGAAGTTACTGTACAGTATTACATAGCAAAATATCACAGCTCTGAAGAAAATTTACGTCCTTCAGTGTTAGAAGTGCGACAGATCTCTAGAACTTGAAAACTGACAGACGATTGTTCCCTCCTACAAGGTTAGCTTTGCGTGGAAAAAGAAGCTTGCCCGTCTGGGCGTCGAGAAGTGCGCCAACACCGTTTGTAATTACTCAGACGATTAGAAGTGTGGTACACATTCCTCTCCCCATCTTACCAACGTGCAGGGAACATTTCCACGCATCCACTAGTAAGAGGAGATGTGCTCTTTGCTGTAGAAAAATACCAGCTACTGCGAGATGGGAAAAAATTGCAAAATGAACACCTGCTGTTAGCAAAATAGCAGTACAAAAAGCCCATACAAAAACAATAACAATAAAAGTTTGAGTTGAATCGAAGTAATTTTTCAGTGAAGTTTTCGCCAGCTCCAAATTCCCACCGAATGTGTTCTGACCAGATCGCAAGGCACTGATGTTTGTTGCTCTAGATCCATCACCCACCGAACTATACAGCTGACTTGCAAAAGTTTTCATTCTTTTTTCTGCTGCCCGTCATCATAGATTGTAGGTCAGTAAAAGAAGGGACGATACCTGCGTTGCACAATAGGTCCTACCATACAGTAGGTGTAGCATTTTTTTGTCGTCTCGGTTTCACCTTTTTACACAGCTTATTTGAAATGCAAGACAAAATGAGATTCTTTCTTATCACTTACCAACAGCTTTCCTAACGTACCACCTAATACTTTGAAAACAGACTTCAGAGTAGAAACTACAGCAAAGCGACGGCAGCATCTTCAGTGACCTTCGAACCAACCAAAACTATATTACCACCTGCCCATACCTTTAATTCGTATTTATCTCTTAACTATTAAAAGCAACAACCTTCCAGCCGTTTCCACTCTCCTCTTACTGCTGACGAATCTCACCCTTCTCTTCTTCTAGCGCACCCCCTTTTATATCCCAGTACACATTTCATCTGCAACTCTCAGTGGAGGAGGGTGGGTTCATTACTCTATCCACCCCTCCAGGGCCCCTTTTCCCACCCCCAAACCTCTGCCGCCGCAGCTACCCTCTAAAGGATTATTACAATGGACGCTGAAAGACAATCGCACCGCCACCGTTCGATAGCTGGCATTTTCTTGCATCTGTTCCTTTGCGGCTGAGTGAAACTGACTTTATCAAGGCAGCGAGCAGCTTCCCCTGTTACTGCCAAAGTTCTAGGGCGAAGTAACAAAGTAACCCCTCTGTCTTCCTTTGTGTCAAAGTATCAAAGCACTGGGGACAGAAGACAATATAAATAAAAAACTTGCAGGTGAATAAAGATGGTATTAGAAATACTCTGCTAATGGACAGGTCGAAAAAAAGACGAGCCAAGAAACTTGTTAACCTTCGATTCTAAAGCACCGTCAAACACAACGAAAAGGAAGAAATACCATTTCTTCATAGATGTATGCTGAGATTTTGGCTGAAGGATATGAGTGATATCGAAGTAGCAGTTTGACGGAGAACACGTAGCGTATGCCAACTGGGAACAGAAAGACAGAGCTGAGTTATTCTAGAAAGTTCTTATTACTTTCAGGTCCAAAGCTCTAGCAGTAACTATTTTGCCATATATTAGCTCTATAATTCGCTGTTACAAGTAGAAGTACCTCAGACGGTAAAGATTATCTGGATGTGGACTGCAAAATGGTCGCAGTATTTCTCTCGCCTAGGACATGTGCAATGTTCAGTTTGATTTTAAACCTAGTGCTTGCAACAGCGAAAGATTACTCCCAGAAACGACTGCTTAGGGATAACTAGCAAGTGACGAAGAATATTGGTTCGAGTTGAAGCGTGTCTCAATTTTTATAGGGTTGGCAAAGTGTTCCCATCTGATCATCGTTTGTGATCGATAACCTCTTGTAGTGGTGTTTCTTGTGGATGACTTTGACAGCCACCCGCACATGTTTTAAAGTGTAAGGAAAGCCAAATTTCAAACTCTAGACACAAGTGCTTCCTTAAATAGTAGAAACTGCGTCTAGGCGGTTCAGTAGGGTAAGGAGAGACATCGACATTACGTAGGAGCGTGTGGAGCTGTATGCTATACATTGGCATATCAGGTTTGACTTTGGACCCCCTTAGTATTGTACTGTCTTCCCAGAAAGTGACTGCATTTTCCATTCCAAACGTAACGCTTCACGAAGGAGGAACAACAGAATAACGGGTTCTGAAGGACTTGTCGGGTTCATCGCTGTGTCCGAAGATCGACGGAGGAAGTTCGTCAATCCTGCAACGGTGAGTACCAGACCAGTTCCACCCTCTATTCTACTTCCGATAAGGTTCTTCTGAATCATGATAAATGAAAATCACAATGTAGCTGATGTTCTACAGTAGTACGTTAAGCATTTAACCAATTTTCAGCTTATGACGTCATCATCAAGACCTTAAGTGACTATCGTCGTCAAAGAACGTATCTACATCTATATCTACATGGTTACTCTGCAATTCACACTTAAGTGCCTGGCTGAGTTTTCATAGAACCATTTTCATCCTACTTCTCTACCATTCCACTCTCGAATGGCTCTTAGGAATAAGGAACACTTAACTCTTTCCGTTAGAGCTCTGATTTCTCTTATTTTATTATGATGATCATTTCTTACTACGTAGAGGCAGCCAACAAAATATTTTTGCATTCGGAAGAGGAAGTTGGTGATTGAAAGAAAACTGGCTTTGATTCAGTGACTGCCACCCCAACTCGCGTATGATATCAGTGACACTCTCACCCTATTGCGCTATAACACGAAACGAGCTGACCTTCTTTGCACTTTTTCTATGTCCTCTGATACTGATGAAGAACACTGAAAAAAATTTACACATTGGGAGTGTAGTACAAACAAGGAGTGAATGTTACCTTTGTCTGTATAGTGGAACATAACTCTCAAGTAAATGATACAAGTTTACTATTACTAGCCACAATTTATTAGTTTTTCCACGAGACACGTATCGGAGATTTAAACCTCCATCGTCAGGTTGATTTATGTGAATATATACACGTATCTATTGTTACTGCTTTGGTGTAGCTTGTGACATGTCTAGTAGGAGGGGACAGAAGCAAAACAATATTTCAGTACATGGCTCATAGTTTCGTGGAAGTGTTATGAACAAAAATATAAAGGTAAATGTGAAAATACCTACGTTGGGCCGGCCGTTTTGGCCGAGCGGTTCCAATCCTGCCTCGGGCATGGATGTGTGTGATGTCCTTATGTCAGTTAGGTGTAAGTAGTTCTAAGTCTAGGAGACTGATGACCTTAGATGTTAAGTTCCATAGCGCTCAGAGCCATTTTTGTACCTACGTTGGCCACAGGCTCCTTTTACACTTATGTTTCAATTCATACGTTAGATCACAGACTACTTCTTCATTGATATTTTTATTCATCCTTTAAATCGAAGATCTCCACAAACTATGAACCATGTCCTAAAATAGAGTTTTATTTTTGTCTTCTTCTACTAGGCTGTGTCTCATGATACCCGAAGATCGTAACACAGCACATTGGCGCACATAAATCTTCCTCATAGTGCACGTTTAGTCCTTTGAAATGCGTCGTAGAAACAAAGAGTGACTAGTAACTGTAAACATGTTTTTTCATTTGATACCAGCCACAGTCACGGTGAAGAATAATGGAAAATGTTCGCTTTTATACGTAACTGAAAACGTTAAAACTAAAGAGTAAACAAATAAAAAAACGAACAAAGCACAATGAAAAATTAGCGTTAAACATCAAACAAACTGTTTGTGCGTGCGTGTGCGTGTGTGCGTCTCTCTCTCTCTCTCTCTCTCTCTCTCTCTCTCTCTCTCTCTCTCTCTCTGTGTGTGTGTGTGTGTGTGTGTGTGTGTGTGTGTGTGTGTGTGTTTGTGTGTGCGCGCTAGAAACGAGGTGGAATAGAGAATGACATCAGAATCATAGATAACGGAAGAGAAGATGCTGTGTTCTAACAGCCGATATAACAATTAGAGTTAAATTAAAAATGACAATAAAATAAAATTAATGCTGGAGAAGAGTACTAAAGAATAGTTTGAACAGGTATTACATCTGGACGGTAACGCAAAAACTGTGTAAAAGATACATTGATTGACTGTTGTTGATTATGCGTTTAAGGAGACTAAACCGCAGTGAAAGACGGGCCTGACAATTTTAGTTCGAAATACGTAAGATAAATTGTATACTAGTAGCGGTTCTGCTTAATTCTTTTTTATTCACACCTAATTTTTAAAGCTCAGTTTCAGATTTGTTCAAGTAGGTTGCACATATTTCACACACATAGACAGGGCTATGCGGCTAAGAGAAGCCGCTCCAGATACATCCATATGTATCGAGGTGTAGCTTTCACCAACTTACAGTGGACAATATGATAAATTTATTGACGTTCGCAAATAATTTTTATCATTTGTAGTCGCCGAATTAAGTCTCCTCATGAAACTAATACTTTTTCTCTGGCATTTGAAATAAGATTCTGAGAGAACTTCAGAGACATAAGATGTATGGGACTTGATGAAATAATATAATGATGAAAGCGTCGTAGATCACTGTCTATCTTCACGATAAGCGCTAATCGTCAGCTGAAAATCCACGCTACTGGAAGAAGTAGACGAAAACAACGTTTGGTGCGTATTTCTCAAGCCCGCGTCTTTGGTCCCTGTTTTATTCATGTGAATCTAAATACACTCAAGTGTCTTGACTTCCTAAAATTTGCTGATGCCCCAGTTATTGCAAAGCATCGCACTGGACACAAGGTAACCAGTGTGGTACCAACCTCACGGATGTCCGTCCCATTCTCCAGGTGTAACGACAGACCCTCTTAGGAGAATATTTGCAGAGCATTGAAACGGGCGTTCAGGAAACGCAAAATGGTCTACATTCTCACCAAACGTAAGATTTCTATACCTTTATCTGCGGTGAGAACTAAAACAACAGGATTGCTAAGAAATGTCGCAACTGCAGAAGATGTGAAATGCCTTATAAGACGAGCCTGTGCTGGCATTAACTCCAGATGAAATTCATCGTGCGGTATTGTTTCTCCAGAATCACTTTATAGCGGATAGCACTGCTCATATGGTTAACATTTTGGGCACTTGGTATGAAAGCGTGATAGTAAACATACGAACCGTACTTGAGTTATTTCATATAATAGTGCAATTCGTAGAACGGCAGAGAAGTGGTTTGAGGTGTTGTTACCTGGATACTATTTGCCAAGTCTCACGCATGTTATGTCGCAGAAGTACTCATGGAAGATTCTTCCAAATGCCACAGATGAAAGTATGTAATTCCATTAGTCTATGCATCGTGCTATTGAAGTAACTAAACATTATGCAGCGTGTACTTTATGCAACAAAGTGTGTGAAGTAAGGAAGTGGAAATTCTACAAGAATTGTATTCATTATTTTGAATCGTTTCACGTGGCAGACGTTAACCAAGGAAAGAATTTTCACAAATATGATAAAGATCAAAAGTCAAAGAATAAACAGGTTTTTCAAAGAGTAAACACTATTCCCTGATTCCCCTAATATTTTTCAAATCAATAAGTATCTTGTACTTCTCAGATTGTGAAGCAATCTATGTCCTTCCTTAGGGTTCAAGCGATCTCCGTGCCAAATTTCTTCAAAATCGTAGGAGACTGAGTTATTTTCGCATTTATGATATTAGTATGGATAAAACTTTCAATAACAATATTTTTTTCCGTGACCCGATTTTGATGAAATAGTGCCTATACGGTGGCCCAGGTAATACTCAAGTTACCTGTGAAAACATCCTGAAAATTTTTCAAGAAGTGTTGGAGAGTAGGGTGTTCAAACGAAGAGACAGACAAGACGCTTTTCGTAAAACTTTAAATTACGATTTCTTTTTTTGCTTTATCAGATTTTAATTAACTAAAACCTACACGGTGTCTCATGCTATGTTCAGCTTACCTACGGAAACCACTTGAAAATTCGTTTAGTAGTTTTGTAGAAGCGTTCAAACAGAAATACACGACAGTTTTACATATTTTTTATTAGTATATATGAATCAAATATAAATCAAATTTCATTCATACTGCTCCAGGCGTAATATGCTGTTATGTTCCTCCTTTCCACTTCCACCCTCAGTCTTGGGGTTGCCAGGGTTGTTTTAGTGCCACAGGAATTTTTTTCATAGTGATATGTGTGCCAAGTTTGGCAGAAATTGCTTTAGTCGCACGGAGCTATAATTTTACGTTATTGTCTACCCAAGCCCCGGCCATATTATCCCAACAGTATTTTAATACAAGTAATTCAAAAAAGTCACATATTTACAAAATTTAGTTGACACTGATGCAGACGTTCCAGAGGTTTGCTTTTATGTCACGCTCTTTTCATTCCCAGCCAACCCCCTATGTCAAGTAGGGGTAAACATACAGTGCTTCTTTCCAGACAGCAAGTAACGTCTGTATCAAGTTTGGTTGAAATCGATCAGTGGTTTAGAAGGAGATGTCGCACTGAATGGACATCCAACAGTTCACCTTGAGGCGTAGCGCCGTATAACGATCCTGCCTTGGAGGCGATTAAGTGGGAGATGTGTCTCTGAGCTGGATAGTGACAGATGGTGACGCACTTAGTTTATGTATTAGCCAATAGCGGACAATATTGGATAGGGGGACTGTGATTTTAGTTTCGATTGTGCTCACTAGAGTGCACTAAAGTAATAGAATGTTTTTATTAAACTATTTTAGTATTTTCATAAAGGGTTATTATGTCTTTTTGTGTATGTAAAATGTTATAAATGGGTTTAAGCAGTATGAATGCTGCATGAGTGTGTTTTAAGGTTAATATGAAGATAATTGTTTAACGAGTTGTGTAGTAGGATTTAGTGTGGGAACATTTCGAAGAAGTATGGATATGAACAAAGGGAATTTTTGTTGAATAGATTTGTAAAGTAAGTTTATGGTAAAGGGAAAGTTAATTCAGGTATAAATAACAATAGTAAATAACTTTATGCATAAGCAAAATTCAGCATATTAGATAATTACGTCGGTAATAAGTGCAGTCGTTAGGTTTACTATTTTGCGATTGGTTATTGATGAAAAGCGCTGACTGACGCGGGAGAATATTGGTTTGGTATTGGCTGTTGAGTAAACTGACCATTGGTAAAGCAATATTCTTAGCGCGCCTTTCTCTACTGGTAGAGAAGACTTAGAGTATTGCCGGCCGCGGTGGCCGTGCGGTTCTGGCGCTGCAGTCCGGAACCGCGGGGCTGCTTCGTTCGCAGGTTCGAATCCTGCCTCGGGCATGGGTGTGTGTGATGTCCTTAAGTTAGTTAGGTTTAAGTAGTTGTAAGTTCTAGGGGACTTATGACCTAAGATCTTGAGTCCCATAGTGCTCAGATCCATTTGAACCATTTTTGAACTTAGAGTATTCCAGAGTAGAGTGGAAGCCTAGCCATGAAACAGTTCGGACGTGTGTAGTTGTAGTTCAGATGGAAATGATAAGTTGCCCGATTTAGCAGTGTTTCGTACATCAGAAGTATTGTAAGGTGGCGGCATAATTATTCCGATGGGTGTGTAGAAATTTCGGAATTTTTAGTGAATTTTGTGACGAATAAAGACATATATTCCGCGTGGTGTATTGAGCAGGTCGGTGGCTAAAAGCTGTGAGTGCATTTGGTACCGACAGACTTAATATTTGGCGAGCATTCCCAATCAAACACAATCAGTATTTCTATAGCTACTACGTTTTCGGGAAATGCAACACCATGAACTTGCTAACGTGAGTGAAAGGGACTGTGAGTGACCGTGTTAAGACTAGCACGGGCTTGGCAGTGATACTTGTTCACCCAAGTTTCAGAATATATTAATTGAGGACAAAATTTCCAACCTTTCATTTCTTGTTAGTGACTTTAATTGCAGCCTGGTTCACGTCGAAGTACAGAAGGTTTCGCTCGGCTTCCCTACTGATGAAATGCTGAGACAATGTTCACAGGTGGGTGCAGGTTCGTCGTAAAGGGACAGAAAGAACCGCGCCTCCGCAAACTGTATCGACTCTTATGAATCATCATTAGAACTAGGATTTTAGATGTTTTATCTGGAACCTCTAAAAACTTTTTAATATAATACAAACTTTATTAACGCGATGTATCTTTATGACTCATGTCTACTTATTTGGAGGCCTCTGCCGATAGAAGGCGCCGAATTGTAGCTTGTAATACGGTGATGTGTGACGTAACAACGTCAGTGAGTGAGAAATAGCAGGCTGCAATTGCGTTTCGAATTCGAAGAGTTTGTCCGCTCATCTCTCCTTGAGCAAGGCAATGCGACACTACACACGAGCGCTACGACATCTGCGACAATCTGACTCCTTGTGTTCACTGTCATCGATCATCTTCCATACCGTCCCGAGTTGGCCCCATCCTATTTTCACCTGTTTCCAAAACGTAAAGAACACATTCGGGGACTACCTTTCATAGTGATGAAGCGGTGCAAGAAGAGTCGAAATTGTGGTTCCCTCTGCAAAGTCAATCACTCTACGTTGACAGTATCAACAAACTGGTCTATCATTTGGAAAAAACGTATTGCACGCCAGAGTGAGTATTCTGAGAGATAAAAATGTAGATGTGAAGAATAAAGATACAGAATGTTAAATGAGATCGTCTTACTTTAAAAGCCGTAACAATTTTCAAATAAAAAATTCGGAGGAATAGCTTTTGAGCACTGCCTCGTACAAGTATAGAAAAGAGGAAATGCAAACAGCCATACAATGCAAAAAAATTATAAGTGCAAGATAAGTACAAAAATAAAACTTACACAGCATTTTGTTACGAACACGACACATCGAACAATCGTGTAGTGCTCATCTCGTCGCTTGACATCAACTGGCGTGCGTTCTGATGTGCCGTACTTATAAAATATGGGACAGGTGTCTTACAAGGAGACCCGTGAGCATAACTGCCTTAGATGTGCGGAAAGTACAATTAAAAATTTTTTTTAAAACTATGGCGTATCCAGAATGACTTTCCTTGCTGCAGAGTAGTGTGCGCTGATATGAAACTTCCCGGGAGATTTAAAGTGCAAGGAAAATAGGAGAGCTGTACTCGCGATAGCCTAGTTTAGACCTCGTCTGGAACACAGTTTTAATGTACCAGCAAGATCAACTAAAACCTAACCACTATTTTAGATTATATGAAATATAATCTAAAACAGTTTTGAGCATTTAACGAGACTAAGCGAAATTTTTGATTACTGGAACCATAGAGATCAAATGGCTCAAATGGCACTGAGGACTATGGGACTTAACTTCTGAGGTCATCAGTCCCCTAGAACTTAGAACTAACCTAAGGACATCACACACATCCATGCCCGAGGCAAGATTCGAACCTGCGACCGTAGCGGTCTCGCGGTTCCAGACTGTAGCGCCTAGAACCGCTCGGCCACTCCGGCCGGAGGAACCATGGGGATCAAGACGGGCGTCAGTGACTGCTAGACGTGTTACGTTTGCAATAAGTTAAAGGGTGTAGTTTTATCTTTATTGTACACTTTTAAAATTTTTAATATTTAGTACTCATTTACATATTGCCTATTCTCTATTATGGTACCGATGACGACTCATGAGTTGAAACCGGCGACCTGTTGTGACTCCCTCCCTACGATCAAAACAATTGGAAATAAAAAATTATTTTGCTAAACACTTCGCATGCTGCTGTTTGACAGTGTTAAATTTTATCAATTTGATTCAACGCAGTGTAATTTAAATCAAAGTTTGATCAAGAGTTAATCAAATTTTTCCTTTTCTTGCATATCTTATCTGATGTATACCATCATTTATGTACCGGTAATTTTGTGGGACGGCCACCGTCGAGTTACATTCCGCTACTGTGTCCTCAAAAAAAAAAAGTGAGTGATTTGAGAGTTCCCCTTGAGCTAACACAGCGTTTGTCGTCCTCAAGGGGAGAATAAATCGGGTATTTGTATCAAAGTTGAGCCACAAATCCCATATTGTTATTCTGCAAAAGCATTTACATCTGCTATGACCAGGAAGGTTAAAGTGTTTACATTTTTAATTACTTTTTCATTTGTTTGCTACAGTAACTCTATTGTTCACTGTCTAGATACTATGATCGACGACACATTTCATTAATGGCAGAAGAAACAAATATACAAGCTTCAGTCACTTTGAGGTTACCATCACTTATGTTCGACGGCAACGTGCAGTAACCACACACAGACGCCAGGTGTCGAACGGTTCTGAGCGCTTCAGTCCAGAACCACGCTGCTGCTACGGTCGCAGGTTCGAATCCTGCCTCGGGCATGGATATGTGTGATGTCCCTAAGTTAGTTAGGTTTAAGTAGTTCTAAGTTCTAGGGGACTGCTGATCTCAGATGTTAAGTCCCACACTGCTTAGAACCATTTGAACCATTTTTCGAACCTGCGACCGCAGCAGCAGCGCCGTTCCGGACTGAAGCGCCTAGAACCGCTCGACATCTGGCGTCTGTGAGTGGTTACTGCACGTTGCCGTCGAACATAACTCCGGCCGACACGGAGTAAGGAAAGAATGTAAGCGGAATAGACGAAAGGACAGCCATTACAGCGAAAATCTGCTGATATAAGCATTTTTGACAAAGGGCACATTGTTGTGACGCTACGGCAGGAAACGAGAATCTCTGATTCGGCGAAGCTGGTCGCCTGCTGGCGTAATACTGGCGTGAGCGACCATGGAAAGTGGTTGAGTGATGGTGAAATAACGAGTAGGCCGTATGTCTTTGGACGACCAAGTCTCATCACAAAACGCTGAGGTCTAAGGATCCCCACTGAGTAGTCCAGTATAGCTAGCTATCTGCAACAGATCTGAGGGCAGAAGACAATGCCTGTGCACGTACAAGTATTTCCGAACACACTGTTCAGAGCGCATTGTTGCACATGGAGCGCCACGTCACACGGCCGCTACGTATTTCTGTGTTGATCCAACGAAGTCGTTATGAATGCAGTGGACACGGGATGACTAAGTCCTCACCGTGGGTCAATCGAGACGTTCGCCTGCCGAATGAAACGCATTTCTTGTTGCATCAGGTCGATGGGTGGGTCGTTAGACGCCGTCATCCCGGCGAATGACTGCACGAAACTTGCACCTCGCCACAGATCTAGGTTGATGAGCGCAGAATTATGTTACGGAGTACACTGAGTTGGGGTTCCGTGAGATCTGTATTGGTGAATAAAGGCATCATGACAGCAGTGAGTTACGTGATTACTTCGGGCCACCTGCATCGCTTCGTGCTTGAAGTCCCCCTCTACTTGAAGTCTCCCTCTACGACTATGACATCTTCCAGCAGGATAACTGTCCATGTTGCAAGGTCATAACTGTGCTACAGTGAATTGAGAGGCGTTATAGTGAACTCACATTGATATCTTGTCCAGCAAATGTGCCTGATCTGTTTCACATTGAAACACATATCGGGCGCCAGCTGCATGCCCGTAAACCAACACCTATAATTTACGAGAATTGGTAGACCGGTGTCAGACATCTGGTGCCACATACACTATGTGATCCAAAGTATCCGAACACCCCCAAATACATACGTTTTTTATACTAGGTGCATTGTGAGGCCATCTACTGCCAGGTGCTCCATATCAGCGACCTCAGTAGTCATTAGACATCGTGAGAGGGCAGAATGGGGCGCTCCGTGGAACTCGCGGACTTCTATCGCGGTCAGGTGATTCAGTGTCACTTGTGTCATACGTCTGTACGCGAGATTTCCACTCTCCTAAACATTCCTAGCTCCTTTGTTTCCGATGTGATAGTTAAGTGGAAACGTGAAGGGAGACGAACAGCGTACAGGCCGGCCTAATCTGTTGACTGACAGAGACCGCCGACAGTTGAAGAGAATCGGTGATAGGCAGACATCTATACAGACCACCACAAAGGAATTCCAAACTGCATCAGGATCCCTTGCACGTACTACGACAGTTAAGCGGCAGGTGAGAAAACGTGGATTTCATGGTCGAGCCACACATCACGCCACACATCATGCCAAACGACGCCTCTCTTGGTGTACGGAGCGTAAACGTTGGACAACTGAACAGCGTCAGCATGTGATGGTTTCTGAGGGTGGCCGTTTTATTCCTGTAACCGAAATTGGAGATCTGAAGATGGTTCTAGAGGAACCGAAACCGGTCATGTGAATAAGTATTTTGCAATCAAGGCGGATTGTAAGTAATATTCCATATGTCAAGCGCTTCGATTCTCTTCTGTTCCGGTTTTTCCACAGTCCATGCTTCACCACCATATAATGCTACAAACATACAGTCTTTCTTTCTCAAATTAAGAATGGTGTTTGATACAAGCAGACGTAATTTGGCCGGGAATGGGCTCTTTGCCTGAGCTAGTTTGCTTTTTCAGGTCCTCCTTGTTTTGTTCGCTAATTGTAATTTTGCTATCAAGGTAGCAGAATTCCTTTACTTCGTTTATTCTAGTATCCGTAATCGTGATGTGAAGTTTATCGGTAATCTCAGTTCAGCTACCGCTTTATTAATTTCGCTTTGTGACGATTCACTCTCAAATTCGCATTGAATTTGCAATCCACTAATTGCCTATATTCTATTAGTATTCTATTTGTATGACAACCTGCAGGTGTCTCACACTCTCTAAGAAACTTTGCTCCCGTTATAGGGTCGTTCTTAGTACTACTACAGAGTAGCGATACAAAGGGTTAACAGAAAATTTTATACTGGAGACATCTTATAGTTAATGCTGTTACAACAGTAATTCAGTGTTGGTAGTTAACTAATGGGAAATGTTCGACTTGCACCAGGTAGGAATCAGAATTTCTTTTTTATGTTGTTCGGGTAGCGTTGTAAGTATTAGTTTTTGCGAGGATGCGGGAAGTGCTTGAGAATTTCTTTCCAAGGTTGTGAATTGTATGTCATCATCTGATGTCTTTTAAAGCCGTCTATGGATCTTCTGTGAGTGGAATGTTATGTCTAGAAGTATTGAATAATGAATAGCGAAAGACAAAGTGTTCTCCACAATCGTGATGCCTGTCTGCATTAGCTTGCGTTGTTCATGGTGATGGGGTTAATGACCGCGTCCTGCCAGTAGCTATGCCATGCCACGACTAGAGCTGAAACGGTTCATTTTCAACGGATGGATGGATGGATGTCGTGTGACTAGGGCCTCCCGTCGGGTAGACCGTTCGCCGGGTGCAAGTCTTTAGATTTGGCGCCACTTCGGCGACTTGCGCGTCGATGGGAACGAAATGATGGTGATTAGGACAACACAAAAGTCCCTGAGCGGAGAAAAATCTCCGACCCAGCCGGGAATCGATCCCGCGCCCTTAGGACTGACATTCTGTTGCGCTGACCACTCAGCCATCGGGGGGGGGGGGGGGGGGGGGGACATTTTCAACAGAAAAAAGAGCAGTAGAAACAGTCCTGTAATGTTCGAATACACTACAAGTGGTGTACTGCTTCAAGGAACCACTTCGATTCAATATCTAGCCGTAGCATTGCACAGTGATATGAAATGGAACGACCACGTAAGGTCGTTTATAGGGAGGTGAAGGGACGACTTCTAGATAAGTGTAGCTCATTTGTAAAGGAGACCGTGTACCGAACAATAGTGCGACCCATTCTTTGATATCAATCGAGTTTTCGGGACCTCACCAGGTCTGATTAAAGGAAAATAGCCAAGCGATTCAGAGGCGTGCTGCTATATCTGTTACAGGTAGGTTCGATAAAAATGTTTTACGCAAATATCCGTGAACTAAATTGGAAGACCCAGTAGGGAAGAAGACGTGTTTTTCTCTATAAACTATTGATAAAAATTAGAGAAGTGTCCTTTGCGACAAACTGCATACCGATCCGACTGCTATCAACGTACACCTCGTGTAAGGTACTGCGAAGATAAGCCAACACGTAGTCAATCGTTTTTCCCTCGCTCCATTTGCGTGTGTAACAAATACTGGCTGATCAAAAAGTCAGTATAAATTTGAAAACTGAATAAATCACGGAATAATGTAGATAGAGAGGTACAAATTGACACACATGCTTGGAATGACGTAGGATTGTATTAGAACCAGAAAAATACAAATGTTCAAAAAATGTCCGACCGATGGCGCTTCATCTGATCAGAATAGCAATAATTAGCATGACAAAGTAAGACAAAGCAAAGATGATGTTCTTTACAGGAAATGCTCAATATGTCCACCATCATTCCTCAACAATAGCTGTAGCCGAGGAATAATGTTGTGAACAACACTATAAAGCATGTCTGGAGTTATGGTGAGGCATTCGCGTCGGATGTTGTTTTCAGCATCCCTAGAGATGTCGGTCGATCACGATACACATGCGACTTCAGGTAACCCCAAAGCCAATAATCGCACGGACTGAGGTCCGGGGACATGGGAGGCCAAGCATGACGAAAGTGGCGGCTGAGCACACGATCATCACCAAACGACAAGAGATCTTTCACGCATCTAGCAATATGGGGTGTTTTTTTTGGTTCTAATAAAACCCCATGTCACATCAAGCATGTGTGTCAATTTTTAACTATCTACATTATTCCGTGGTTTATTAAGTTTTCAAATTTATACTGAC
Organism: Schistocerca gregaria; assembly: GCF_023897955.1. Classification (NCBI taxonomy): domain Eukaryota; kingdom Metazoa; phylum Arthropoda; class Insecta; order Orthoptera; family Acrididae; genus Schistocerca; species Schistocerca gregaria. The sequence continues at coordinate 184,983,027 of NC_064929.1, forward strand.
TTTTTGATCACCCGGTATGTGAATGGCCATTAGTGTTACAAGTTATCCCCCGCGATGCAGCGTTTGATGTGTAGATATAGACGTGCCGTTATCGCGGCTATCTTAAACCAACAGGCTTGGAATATCGAGATATTACTACAAGAAAGGCCATATTTTATTGTGGAGGTTTGCCTTACAATTACGAAACACCCTGTATGTTCTACAATCTACGTCGCACACTTCTACAAAGTTTACTTTTTTTTCTTAACTCTCGCTCCATTTTACGACGAAGAGCACAACCATGTCCAGCATGAAACGGAGTTTGTTCTATCTCTACCTGTTCACTTCTCTCCGAATGTTATACCGGGGTGTCTGATGAGGTAAGGTTCAACAACATCTTTTCTTTCGACATGTTAGCGCCATTCGAGATCTCTTCAGAAGAGAAATATTGTGATCTGTCTGTTGTTTGTACTGGAGAATATTTAAAAAAATAATATAATAAAAAGAACAATAAAGAAAGCGCGCAATGTGTGTAATTTTAATATCCAAGAATTTCTACGTGATTGAGTCTCGCCAGAGTTTGCTAGGTAATCATCGAGCAACAGCGCAGAACCAAATCCCTGCCTGCAGTCTTCATCGTACCAGTTTCTCTTTTCCTGAGGTTTCACGACGAGGTCCTCCACGAAACTTGAAAAGTGCCTATCGACATACTTCCCTGTCAAAATACTCTTTCCTGAAGTTAGAAAAAGTGCATAACTGTTTTTTAAACGAATATTCTTAAATCAGTGTTTCGGTAGATGACAAAGCATTAAGCATATTGTCAAGAAACCAATCTCTATACATCAAGTCAGTGAGCAGAGACTTATCGTGAATCATTCACTATGCATTCGGATCGATTCAGTGAGAGCTTATTATCAGTTAGTTATTCCTGGAACAAAATGACGATCTGTTATCCCATATTACAATGAAGTATAATCTGTTATTGACCAAATAACAACTTGCCCCTGAAGTATAGGCTGCCCAGCAGAGCAAATACAGTAGCTAAGGCGGGCCAATACTACTCGCTCTCAACACACCTATCGTGCAGGGCACCGTATATGTCAGGGGCGCTCAAAAATCACATGTTTGCTCGTAATTGCCTTCGATCCTGTGGGAGATAGGAGGCTCTATCTCCCATAGTGATGATACTCGTGGCTTTTTCTGTACCAAATTTAAGTCGATCCAGGGGGTTTGCGAGGAGATCCAGGATATAGGTACATACAGGGTGTTTCAAAAATGACAGGTATATTTGAAACGGCAATAAAAACTAAACGAGCAGCGATAGAGATACACCGTTTGTTGCAATATGCTTGGGACAACAGTACATTTTCAGGCGGACAAACTTTCGAAATTACAGTAGTTACAATTTTCAACAACAGATGGCGCTCCAAGTGATGTGAAAAATATAGAAGAAAACGCAGTCTGTGGGTGCGCCATTCTGTACGTCGTCTTTCTGCTGTAAGCGTGTGCTGTTCACAACGTGAAAGTGTGCTGTGGACAACATGGTTTATTCCTCAGAACAGAGGATTTTTCTGGTGTTGGAATTCCACCGCCTAGATTACAGTGTTGTTGCAACAAGACGAAGTTTTCAACGGAGGTTTAATGTAACCAAAGGACCGAAAAGCGATACAATAAAGGATCTGTTTGAAAAATTTCAACGGACTGGGAACGTGACGGATGAAAGTGCTGGAAAGGTAGGGCGACCGAGTACGGCAACCACAGAGGGCAATGCGCAGCTAGTGCAGCATGTGATCCAACAGCGGCCTCGGGTTTCCGTTCGCCGTGTTGCAGCTGCGGTCCAAATGACGCCAACGTCCAGGTATCGTCTCATGCGCCAGAGTATACACTTCTATCCATACAAAATTCAAACGCGGCAACCTCTCACCGCCGCTACCATTGCTGCACGAGAGACATTCGCTAACGATATAGTGCACAGGATTGATGACGGCGATATGCATGTGGGCAGCATTTGGTTTACTGACGAAGCTTATTTTTACCTGGACGGCTTCGTCAATAAACAGAACTGGCGCATATGGGGAACCGAAAAGCCCCATGTTGCAGTCCCATCGTCCCTGCATCCTCAAAAAGTACTGGTCTGGGCCGCCATTTCTTCCAAAGGAATCATTGGCCCATTTTTCAGATCCGAAACGATTACTGCATCACGCTATCTGGACATTCTTCGTGAATTTGTGGCAGTACAAACTGCCTTAGACGACACTGCGAACACCTCGTGGTTTATGCAAGATGGTGCCCGGCCACATCGCACGGCCGACGTCTTTAATTTCCTGAATGAATATTTCGATGATCGTGTGATTGCTTTGGGCTATCCGAAACATACAGGAGGCGGCGTGGATTGGCCTCCCTATTCGCCAGACATGAACCCCTGTGACCTCTTTCTGTGGGGACACTTGAAAGAACAGGTGTACCGCCAGAATCCAGAAACAATTGAAAAGCTGAAGCAGTACATCTCATCCGCATGTGAAGCCATTCCGCCAGACACGTTGTCAAAGGTTTCGGGTAATTTCATTCAGAGACTACGCCATATTATTGCTACGCATGGTGGATATGTGGAAAATATCGTACTATAGAGTTTCCCAGACCGCAGCGCCATCTGTTGTTGGCTATTGTAACTACTGTAATTTCGAAAGTTTGTCTGCTGAAAATGTACTGTTGTCCCAAGCACATTGCAACAAACGGTGTATTTCTATCGCTGCTCGTTTAGTTTGTATTGCCGTTTCAAATATACCGGTCATTTTTGAAACACCCTGTACATGCTTCTTATATATATAACTTATAGCTTTTGAGTGGTTGTTTTTCCTGACGCACATATATATAACTGAAAACACCTGTCGTGTGCACGACCTATTGAAGTTGGTATAAACATACGGCTTTTCCTCCTTTCTCGTTTGCGACTTTCGCCATGACTGTCTCAGTGCAGGGTCGCTCTCTGATTGTATAGCTGCATTACAAGAATGATGAATGTGCGCATGTCGCTCTGCAGAAGTTTCGGACACTGAAAATTGAAAAATGCGTTGGTACGATGACTGCCGCGGCTCTGGAGAGAATGATTCTGAAAATCGAAAAGACGGTGTGCAACCTGTAGACGGAGGAAACGAATTGATTCGACGTCAGAGGAAGCAGTGGCCACAGCAATGCAGGACGAGACGAGTGGTGGTTTGCAAACGCGTAGTGCACGGAAAATTGGCCGAACATTGGATATTACCGATATCACGGTGCGTAAAATCCTACAAGACATCCTTCTTTGCCATCCATTGAAAATTACCCGTGTGCACGAGTTACTTCATGTTGACGTGACAGCAAGAGATACCTTTGCTTTAGAATTTCTTGCTCCCATGGAAGTGGACAATGATCGGCTGTGGAAGTTTTTATGGACAGACAAAGCCCTTGTCAATCTGACACGATAAGTCAATACACAGAATTGTCAAATGTGGGCAACGGAAAATTCACACACAAATCAACCAGTACCATTTTATCCTCAAAAGGTCGCTGTGTGGTGCGTGTTTACAGCATCATTTACCATAGGGCCATATTTTTTCCGGTCCTGTAACCTGTAAAGTCACTGGTAAGCGCTATGGGTGCCTTTTGCGCAACCACGTCATTCCAGCTCTCCAACAGCGTGGATGTCTGGATGGGATCATTTTTATGCAAGATGGCGCACCTCTGCACATTGCAAATCCAGTTAAGCAGCTGCTGAAGCGCCATTTCGGAAATGCTAGAATTATCAGCCGCCCTTTCTTTGCAGCCTGACAGTCCCGATTACCTGATCTTAATCCGTGTGACTTTTGGCAGTGGGGCTATCTGAAAGATGATGTGTTCAGTGTTCCAATTGCAAACTTAGCTGCATTGAAGGCACCCATCGCGCAACACATTCTGAACGTGACCCCGGAAACACTTCGATCAGTTGTGGAACATGCTGTATCTCGATTTCAACTGTAAGTAGGCTGTTTAGGTTTTCTTATTGGTAACGCCACATAGCGCTCTGTATGAAAAATCACTGGCTGTGCTGTGCGCAGTCTGTGGCTAGTTTGCATTGTTGTCTGCCATTGTAGTGTTGGGCAGCGGCAGCTGGATGTTAACAGCGCTTAGCGTTGCGCAGTTGGAGGTGAGCCGCCAGCAGTGGTGGACGTGGGGAGAGAGATGGCGGAGTTTTGAAATTTGTAAGAATTGGTGTCATGAACTGATATATATATATATTATGACTATTAAGGTAAATACATTGTTTGTTCTCTATTAAAATCTTTCATTTGCTAACTGTGCCTCAGTAGTTAGTGACTTCCGTAGTTTGAATCTTTTATTTAGCTGGCAGTAGTGGCGCTCGCTGTATTGCAGTAGCTTGAGTAACGAATATTTTTGTGAGGTAAGTGATTTGTGAAACGTATAGGTTAATGTTAGTCAGGGCCATTCTTTCGTAGGGATTTTTGGAAGTCAGACTGCGTTGCGCTAAAAATATTGTGTGTCAGTTTAAGCACAGTCTTGTATAAATTTTACAAAGGGGACGTTTCACAATTTGTTGCAGAAAACGGTGGACAGCATATTGAACATGTTTTGCGCCAGTTACACAGAAATTAATAATCCGATTTGATTCTGATTTATGCTTTTTATGTGGTTTTTTTGCCTCAGGACAATAGAAAATCGATGTGAGCGATGATTTTTATGTGGCTTTTGGCCTCAGGACAATTAAAACCGACTTTTCCCATCCGATGTGATGTGACCTTCCCGTGATTGATGGGCTTACGTCAGTAATAGTATCACACCTCTACACCCATGCACACTGAGTAGCACAGTTTGTTTAACGTCAAACGTACACTTTAGGCATTGCTGTATGATTAATTTGTCGTTTGTAGTCGACCACTATTAAATTATTATGCTTACAGCATCATCTATTGTTACATTTTGTAACTATTTATTTTTCTTCTGCACCTACGTTTTCCGCCTTCTCCGATAGTATTCCGTTGCAATTTGACGTCATTCAGACCAATGATCATCGTAATCTACGAAGTTAAGTCCTGTGCTTCATCCGTCCGTGAATTGTGCAAACTTTGTTCTGTGTGTGAACGTATTTTAACAGTATTTTTTGTAGCGGAATTTGGGGCTAGCCCAGCATTTGCTTAATTTGCGTGGGAAAACGCCTAAAAACCGTACCCTGGCTTGTCAATGTACCAGCCCAGTGTTGCTAATCAGCTGCATGGATTCTGTCCGGGAACGGCTCACAAGATACCACAATGTGTGTTACGCTATAGGACAAGGTCAATAACTGGCTAGTATATGTTCAGGAAACTGATGTTTCCTAGTGCGCATTGCTTGTTGAGGTTTCTTTGCCTGGGTTTTTGCACATGAGTATAAATTTCTCTTTCTTGATGATTTCCCTTTCTTGATATATATTCTTAACATACCTGCTCTTCATGAGCAATTAACCTCGTGAAATGTTCTTGGTATTGAAGCAGTGGAGTATAAGAGGGTAGCAGAAGTGTTTTTCTCTTTGTGAAACTCGTTGTGATTGTCCTACCGTAGCTGTTTTGGGGAAGCAAATGCGTGAGACAGGTTCGTCTTTTGTTGCTATCATATAAATGGCAGAAGTCTTTGAAAGGCAACAGTGGGCATGTAGCAAGGTTCGTTCACATAATTTACTGTGTGTTCCACAAAGAAGCAGACTAGCAGGCATGAACAAAGGAACGCCTGCTTCGGATGTTCGTACTCGTGTAATAAGGCGCGCGCTTGCGCTTACGCACGCACGCACGCACGCACACACACACACACACACACACACACACACACACAGCTACACCAACGACAGACTTTTTGCAACTGCGGCAGCAGGTGATTAACAGAGCTCACAACGTCTGGCCTGTACAATACGAATCGGTTACAAGATTTATTCTTAGCTTTTTCAGAACGCTGCTTTAAGAAATCGCCCATACGTTTGCTGGAATTCTAGTTTTTTGACGTAATGAAAGTTGCATGGTTCACACCAACACCCGAGTGGTGCATTCAAGAAAATATGGCTCGTTTAAAGCCTGCCTCGAGTCAACATTCCGCCAACAGTACATCCACCTGAACACAGTAACTTATGTACAGGGTGTGAAGGCGAACCCTAAAACTGTGAACATTCCTAGCTCCCTAACTGAAATTGAGAGAAATTTGATTTTAATCGCTTTATACACAATTGCTTTAAGTACACCCACCATTATAAAAAAGATAATGTTACTGTAACTGTCCAAAAAATAACTAAACCTCTATTACATATAAACCGAAGTCACTTGCTTGCGTCCACCTGTGTATGCAGGCTAATCTCGAGAACTGGTGTCACGATTTTGATCTGGTTTTGACGGATATATACACTAATTAATGAGGTAGATTTTTGTATGTAATTTATAAATATTTCCTATAAATTGCCTGAATTATGATGGATTAAAGATAAGTTGTGAAAAACGATGCTGTTGCCACTTCGTTAAGAGTCGCCATAAGTCGAGACAACATCAAGCTGGCAGTAATTTGCATTTGGTGCAGTGCTCTAGCGGCAGAGCGCATGGCTGGAAACCGAAAGGATGTGGAATCGAATCCTAGGTGGGTCATTTCTTTTCACTCTGCCTTTTCACCTAACCTTCACTTTGTAATGATGTGGAAATACGCTTCTCGAAATATGACGACTGTTTCAGATCGCCAATTTCTGCTTCCCTCGGGTTATCAGTCGCAATTCGCTCTGTTACTTCACTGCAAATTCTTCGAACAACGGGCAGTGAGTTACACAACTTTGGAGTTCCGTATTAAAAATGACCAATATCAAAAATATAACCAGTTGATCATGAGACTGTGATGTGGTGATTAGGGATGGTAGTTATCGCTGAATCAACAGGTCTTCGGTTATATCTTTTTTTTCCCACGCCAGTTTAACCCGAGTGTTAGAACCGCTAAAAATAACCAATTTCTGAATCCGATTTTCGGGGTTTCATTCCTGTTATTTCGCGCAAAAAACGCAGAAGTCGAATAAAAATTGAAAAATCTCAACTGTCTCGGTTTCAAGATACATAGAATCAAATTATTAAACTAAATTGACAAATAAAAGAAAACTTAGTGCGTCCACCGTTCGCTGCTTTTGTGGAAAGGTTATAAGTGGTGGAATTCCACAGAAATCATCAGGATTCTGCTATTGGCTCTAATTTTTGGATACACTGCTCGAAAATCATGCTGTAATCGGGGATCAAATACATCTACATCTACATCTACATCTACATCCGTACTCCGCAAGCCACCTGACGGTGTGTGGCGGAGGGTACCCTGAGTACCTCTATCGGTTCTCCCTTCTATTCCAGTCTCGTATTGTACGTGGAAAGAAGGATTGTCGGTATGCTTCTGTGTGGGCTCTAATCTCTCTGATTTTATCCTCATGGTCTCTTCGCGAGATATACGTAGGAGGGAGCAATATACTGCTTGACTCTTCGGTGAAGGTATGTTCTCGAAACTTCAACAAAAGCCCGTACCGAGCTACTGAGCGTCTCTCCTGCAGAGTCTTCCACTATTTTGTCATTAGTAGCAGTCAACGCTAAAGGGTGAAAACTGAAACTGAAGAACTTCGTCTTTCGTGTTAATTTGTCCGTTTCCTGGGGCTACAAGAAGATAAAGACCTGTTATGTAGACACTGGTAGTAGATCAGCTGCTTTCTGTTTTTGTTGTGTGCTACGAATGAAATGTAGTTGTGTTTATAATTTGTTACTATTATCGTAATTTCCTAGAAATTATTTCGTAGAGATGACAGAGAGGTCTTTAATCTTTTAAAGCAAATGAAGCAGTGTACTTTATTGCTACGCCGCTTCGTGATAATAGTCTTAGACTGGGCTTTGTGCCACCCTGCTAATACAACAGATGTCCGCCGACATCTGCGAGGAAATACCGTACAAACAAATTGCGGGCAATGCTTGCACATGCCACGTACACACGAAACTTAGGCCACGACAAACGACAGCAAGGATACTATTGCCTCACAATGCTCTACAAATTCTTAAGCCATACGTTTGATATTCTTTTCTGTCGGCATTGTTATTAAAACAGCTTGCTTTTCCCGTTTTTTAAAATACAATGCAAATTTTACGAATAGGAATCACTCCTTTCTTAATTTAAAAGAGAAAAGCTTTAGCACTGTTGCTATTGATAAGTGATATTTCGGTTTCTTTACTCGGTTGCTAGTAGAAAATAAAGAAAAATCTGTTATAACCGAGACCAAAGAAATACTGAAAAGTATCTCTTATTCCGTAATAAAACACCGGTATCGCTTTTAACCCGTCGGTATTTCCCATCCTCAGTGCGACAATTTTCAATACACTGACATTTTTAACCAGTAGTTTCCTTGCAATCAGTTTAGAACAGCTGCATAGCGTAAAACGTCCGAATCCAAATATATAGTGTTTTATTGTTTATACCACAACATAAACGCTTCCCAAAAAGCTAGAGTATATCGGGGGAAGGTGCAATACTTAAGGTTTGGAGGATCAAAAGGGGAGTTAGAATTAAAGATTTAGGATCAGAACTGAAATATTGTTCACTGACGAGATTTTTCAATGTAACGGCCAGTTGGCGTTACGAAACCGTTAGTAATTATATGCGTACTTAATTTTTCATGAACAGTGTCGTTTAGTCATCTCACCCCATGCATTTATGGTACAACACAGCTACGTAAGTAATTCAGAAAACAGATTTATTACGTTTGTAATCAGAATTCATTTGCACAGTTACTGCACATGTTTCCTTCCTCTGAACAGGTTTCAAGCAACCATTTATTGCAAATGACACACTAAATCCAATGCACCTGTGGTCAATTTTTATCATAGTAATTCTTGGCTCACTCAGCACAGTAATTACTGTCATTTGCTGAGATACTTAGTTTGCTAAACTTAGACCGAATTGTAGTTGATTTTTTCTTTCAATTCGCTGTGAAATAGCTCTTAGTGCTTCCTTTCGGCCCCCTTCTGTGAGAACTTAGCGGTTTACTTTCTGCGCTTAGATGGTAAATGGGTCCAAGATAGGCATAGGAGTAATTTCTTCGAACGATGTTCCTGGCATCGGCTCATTATCAACCTGTGCTTCTATGCTTCTCTTGCCTTTCTGTGGGAGAACAACGTGACCACATACTCTACAGTCGGTGTTATATCCTTCATTATTGTCTGCCACACCAGTAGCAACCAGATCAGAAATTTGAAATGCGTCCTCTGGAATTCTTTCCGGGGTGTATGGGTACAAGCCACAAGCTTCAAATCCAGACTGAGCATTGGATGGAGCTGCAGATTTCTTCCAGGCTTCGCTGAGGAAGACTGGGAACTGTGCTCTTGAGACTTTACGTCCAGGATGACACAATGTCCAGTTTCGCATTGTCCTGCAGAAAGCTTGTTTCAGTGATTTAAAAACAGATCTGTCGAGAGTCTGAAGGTAGTCTGTTGACTGCGGAGGTAAAAAAATCATGGTCACATCATTTTCTATTGCAAGATCAAGCATATCTGGATCAGTACAATGTGAGGTGTGCCCATCGAGAAACAGAATTACTTTTCCTTGTTTTCTGGGAATAAAGTGGTCTTTCATCCAACTAACGACTATATCAGAGTTGACATACCCTGATCTCTCATTCATAAATACAATCGAACCATTCGGAAGTCCATCCTCCCATTCACAATTCTTTCTTTTACCTTTTAAAATGCACTCTGGAGGAATGAAGTTGCCTTCACCATTGCAGCAAGTGATTACCGTTATTGTTTCCCCTTTTTCTCGGGAAGTGCTTGATAGAAAGAAGGAGAACCTTTTTCTGTTATCACTTTGTCTGCCTAGGATACATCTGAAACCCAGTTTTGTCCATGTTGGACAGGCGGCCAGGCTTATCCAGTAAAGAATTTGCTGTTAATACATCCAGAACTAAAGAAAAATATGCTGCGATAGCTTCTCTATTCATTCCCATAGCCCTAACAATAGAGAGAACTTTAAGCTTTTTCATAGCACGTTTTAGAAAGGACTGTAACCAGTCCCAAACTGCCATTTAATTTTCTTTAGAAAATCTATGACGAATTCCATTTCTTTCCGCAATCTGGAATAACAGCGTACGAAGAGTTCCTCCGCAACTGTCTTATGTAAGTGAGCAGTCGTTTCTCATTTTCTTCACCAAGGTTACCTGTAAATGATAACAATAATTATAATATAGTTATTCATCACCGATAGAAGTTTGAGGAATTAAAAAAGTGTAATTCAACAATTAATTTTTAGGTGAATTAATATTTCTGTTACAAAATACTTTCATTTTGCTCTCTAATCAAAGAAAGCATAAAATTTATAGAATGCTGCTTACTTGGTAGGCCCATGTCATGCTTCCTTTCATCTTTCTTCACCAGACGTCGTTTCAGAGTTCTACATGGGATCCCATATTCTTGGGAAGCTGTAAAACAATTCATTCCACCAGTCCTTACATGTTCCATAGCCATTTGAAGGGGTTCTTCAGACCACTGGCCCCTGTTTAATGTTCTAACATACGTTAGAGGCATTTCCTACGAAAAGAAAGTTTGTGTACCTGAGGGATACGATTCAGTATCTTCTACGCTCAACATGTGCAGCATTTGGCTCTACTACATTATTCAGACGCACTTACGCTCTTGAAATAGCTGTGAACTATTAAGATGGCGTCAGTTTTAGCTTTTACCTTGTATTTGTTGCTTCCAAAGAGGAGAAACAATTACGACAGCGATACACGGAGCTGCCTAGCGATTGCCCTGCAGATTAGTGTCGCGACCTGTTGAGAGCCGGTGGAAATGCCAGCTTTAGGCATCTCACCCGGATAGGCATCTCCCCGCGATCTACTCTATTTCAGTAACTTCGTTTAAGTACATTAACTTCGTCAGCTCCGCAGTAGATGAGTCAAATTTCAGCTTTGTTCGTTTCCTGCGTCAGACCTAGATGTGGACACGATTCTTTGCGAAGATGTCGGCAACAAAGAGTCCACGACAAAGGACTGCGAGAATGAATCTCAACAATCCATCACACTGATCGCTAAGCTTGACGAGAGGAGTGATCTAACACGACCTACACATGTGAATCAAGCGTATTTTTTATTAATTTTTTCTTTTATTTATGCTATTTCAGCCGCCTCCGATGCATATTAAGTCACCTACACACACATAGCCCATGATTCGCTTACAGTATGTACACTGATTGTAAATACCTACACTACGATGTATTCCCGTCGTTGCCAATTCGACATGAAACACGCAACATTCGTGCCTCTGGACAACTTCCCTGCTGTGCGCTCCTTACATCGCGTAAGTTACGTGAAAGTTATGATATTAAGTTACTTAACGTTGTTCTCTGAAATTTATTCTTAACTCTTCACAGTGGCCTGCGAACAAACTACGCTACAGCACACAAGTCGCACCTTACCTGAAACAACTTGCATAATCTCAATAGAGAACCGAAAAACGTTCTTCTTATTCAGATTTTCGTTCCTTTTTTTTTTTTAAGGTTGATGTCACCATCTGTTTACCAGTCCCTTGTTTAATATGATCTGAACTTTGAGTTTCGGACAGTTTTACGTCTGACTCAGCTTTTGTTTAACAACCTACCCAACACTTCTCAAAGCACACAGTTATTACATATTATCCGCGAGCTAAGTACAGTACTCATTAATGGGACAGAAGGATTTAAAAAACAAACTGCGGTCTTACTACACCTCTCCTTTAGCAGCGCGTCGCAAGACTGTTCGCTCATTTTGTCAAGAGTTATGGCTCAGTTAATATCGTGCCCTGCATTTTCATAATCACTTCAGTTTTTTCGTCTGCCGTTTGCTTAGCTACCAACCGTACGCTAAGTTCTCCGCTGTCTGCTCCATGTTTATATTTTATTTTTGTTATTCTTCCTTTCCCCCACCCTCTCTGCCTCTTTCATTAATCCCGCTGATTACATGAAGCGGCTCTTTCAGCAGAAACTTAATCGTTCTTCACATTTTTGACTCGGAGATGAATATTTCTCGTGTCGTACCCAGATCGTAGCAGTGATGAAATATTCCTTACAGTTTGTATCACTCAGATGCAGAGCAACGATTTTTCCCGTTCAAACTTCCTCTAAAACTCCTGGTGTCGCCTATATCCGCCATCTATATGCCAAAAGTATGCAGTAAAGGCGATGTCATGACGCTCTGCTTTGCTTAACCATCACTTGTTGTGCAGTGATGTAACCTATTTGGTTTCTTACCTGTTATTTTCTGAAAGCGTTATTTGAGGGACAATCACCTTCACATTTTCGATCTTACTGTGTCCAGAAGCGATAGGCAACTAGTTGTATATCTTAAGAGAGTCATCGTAACTCCTGCCAAATGCTACTCGAATTTACTTGTGTGTTCCTCTGGTGACGAGGTATTGGCTTCCTTAAGAGAGTCATAGTTACTCCTGCCAGTTGCTCACCCTATTTTGGTTCATTCACGTTTGTACTGTGGCGTCTCCCAGAAACGATACGCAACTAGTTGGCTATATTCTTTTATTCGTAGGACTCTGGCATGTCGTACTCCGCTGGCCAGGGTGGCCGAGCGGTTCTAGGCGATAAAGTCTGGAACCGCGAGATCGCTACGGTCGCAGGTTCGAATCCAGCCTCGGGCATGGATGTGTGTGATGTCTTTAGGTTAGTTAGGTTTAAGTAGTTCTAAGTTCTAGGGGACTGATGACCATAGATGTTGAGTCCCATAGTGCTCAGAGCCATTTGAACCATTTGAGACGAAGTATTCTGAAGCTGGTATCACCATCTCTTCCAGTCGGTAGAGAGAGATGACCATAGCATGTCATGGACCAGAACGCACAATCAACATTACGGTAGGCGCAACTAAACCTATACAGATCAGAAATTAAGTTTGCGTAATTATTTACAGCCTGAATTGTGGAAAATTTGAAAAGTATTGACATGGTATATATCATTACGGTGCATCAGAAACTGAAATCTTGAAAAATACTTACTTTTTTTAAATATTGTGTCAGGGGAAGCATCAGCGTGTTACTCGCGACAAAGGGCCGACTGCACCAACGCCGATTAAAAGTTAACCGCGGTCAAGTCAGCATTTAACCCTGCTTAACTCGATATTCGGCTGCACCAACCTCCATCAAAGTTAATCGAGGAATCTGATCGCGATTAAAGTTAACCGAGCTCGAAGGGTCGATTATCTTAAATTGATCTTCGTTAACTTAATTTACACACGTAACATGGAAGCGCGTTTTGACGTTTTAGATGGCACAGAAGACGAAGAAATGCTATATCTTCAACATATAAATTGTCGCAACCGTGTTGGTGTACCTGTAGAAAGCGGAAATCCTTTCGAAGATTACGGTGACCGGAAATTTGAAGAGAGGTTTCGTCTGACAAAAGAAACAGTGTGGTGGTTATTGGATCAGATCCACGATAGGTTAGAATGTCCAATTTACCGAAATAATCCGGTCTCGCCCACGAACAGAATTCTGATATTAAGGGCATACGCAACTGGAGCATTTAATATAGTAATTGGTGACAGTGCTAATGTACATTCTACAACGGCACAATGGATTATACGTGAAGTGTCGGGAATCATAGCAAGAGTGTCTCGTCAATAGATAAAGTTTCCTTCTCGAGCGGACGTACGCTCTGTGATGGTTGGTTTCAACACACTGGCTGGATTTCCTGGAGTGGTTGGTACAGTGGATTGCACTCACATAAGGATTTAGTCACCTGGGGGACAGAATGCAGAACTTTTCCTTATTAGGAAATCCTATTTCTCTTTTAATTGTCAAACAGCGAGCATAATGTAATAATATGGGGCATAGTGGCTTGGTAGCCTGGCTCTATGCACGATAGTACAATATTTCGTAGTTGTGCTCGAAGGGCACAGCTTGAAAACGGTGAAATACCAGTCGGTCACTTACTAGGAGGTAGTGGCTATGCATGTAGACCTTACTTACTGACACCACTTTGAAATCCACAGAGTGCGGCAGAGCACCAATCTAATATGTCTCACATTACAACAAGGAACACTGTGGAGAGACAATATGGTTTTTGGAAGAGGAGATTTTCCATTTTATCTACGGGAATGAGGTTAATCCACAAAAGACAGTGGCAATTACAGTGAGTATGGCTGTCTTGCATAATATTGCAAAGAGCACAAGCAAGGAAGAGCCACCTAAAGATAAGGAAGTTATACGGCTGCTGAGGCTATTACGTAGCGAAAGGGCTCCGGTATCGACGATAATGAGCCAATGCCTCCCGGTCCACAAATGTACCTTGATGACACATTACCAGGATGAACAGTTCGTCGCATTATAATTGATGAACATTTTCACTGACGTAAACTATTACTTAATACATGTAAAATATGTAATTATCTTTGTTTGAAATTATTATAGTGCACAGATAACAAAATGTTTTTTAAACATTTACATTACATTCGGTAGAATTATTCCGCTTCAAATATTTTAATTTTTCTTTATTTGAGATTTTTTTTATTCTCATTTCTTTCAAGTTCTCTCTTCATTATTTCCAGCTGCTGCTGGGGTACTTCCACCCTCTTCTCCATCACACTGTCCAGTGCAGAGGAGGAAGTTGGTTCAAATGGCTCTGAGCACTATGGAACTATCTGATGTCATCTGTCCCCTAGAACGTAGACCTACTTAAACCTAACCAACCTAAGGACATCACACACACCCATGCCCGAGGCAGGATTCGAACCTGCGACCGTAGCAGTGGCGCGGTTCCAGACTGAAGCTCCTAGAAACGCTCGAACAGACCCGCCGGCGAGGAAGTCGATTTAGGTTGCGGTGGCATTCTTCTCCGATTAAATGTTTCTTGTGTTCCTGCACTTGAAGGTTTGGAGAAGGGTTGTTGAACATTCTCCATAACAACTTGTGCTGGGATCAGGCTTTCGCCAGCTTCAGCAGCAATTACAGTTCATTACTGTTTGTGGTACTGCCAGTTGATGCATCATGAACTACGTCTACATTTAGATCCATTATTACACTGTACTGTGCATCCGAATTAAACTTATTTTCCAGTGGCTTCAATGATGAGCCAACTATTTCCAGTAGTTTTGCCTAGTGTGGACTCTTTTTAGGTATTGGTACTGCCTTCCCTCTTCCTGTTTTATGGACTTGAACCTTCCGCAACCTCCTCTTCAAACTCTCGTAACATGTTTTAAGCCTTTCAGGCCTTCATTTTGTTACACCTGAAATGAATATATTTTGTAGTAGCTGATATCATTTTTGTTGTGTGTATCTTCAATTGTTATTCAATATTAATCTAAGCACCATGAAAAATAGTGTTTTAATTTACATTAGTAACAGATATTTATTGATTTATAATTCAAATAAAATTTAATATTACCTGTAGTTGAAGTAAATTGTGTTGCTGTATTTTCCCATCCATCCAGTTTTTCCCTAACTGTGCAACCATCCGTTTTTTTACCCTGTAATATACTTCAATTGGAGGCAACCAACAGCAAAAGTTTGTCTACTTCGAATTTGGAAAAATTCGGCGTCCTTTTCTTGTTCTCCATAGTGCAGTAACAACACAATATGAAAAGCGCGCATAAGTAACGCAGGCCAAGGCAGTTACAACACCCTTGCCACAGGCAGACAGCGATTATCATTATCTTTGAATGTATATAGGGGTTTTCCTTTGTAACACCCGGAGTTAACCGCGGTTAAACTCACGATTAGCTAACCCCATTTTGGTAATCGGCGTTTAACGTTGGTGCAACACAGAGACAACTTAATCGCGATTGTTTTAACCGTGATCACAGGACCCTCGATTATCTTGCTTTTTAATAGGTTTTGGTGCAGTTAGCCAAAAGACTCACTATCGACTGACCGGCAGCTCTGAAAAGCGGGTGTTTGGAGATCTACAGCCGTTGGCCATCTCCCCCATATTGCAGTATCGCGGTTTTGTCCTACATGACACTGATGTTATAGTCGTGATACAGAAACAGGAAAGGCAGTTTGTGTATTTTGACTGTTACACGTGACCTCGTAACATGATGAATGGCTTTATTTTAGCCAATATGCATGAAACCTTTTTTTCATATTTTTACAGTAACTAATTTGATTACAGAAAAGAATAGAAGCTTTCGAAATGTTGTGCTTCAGAAGAATGCTGAAGGTTGGATGGGTAGATCACATAACTAATGGGGAGGTATTGAATAGAATTGGGGAGAAGAGGAGTTTGTAGCACAACTTGACAAGAAGATGGGACCGGTTGGTAAGACATGTTCTGAGGCATCAAGGGATCACAAATTTAGCATTGGAGGGCAGCGTGGAGGGTAAAAATCGTAGAGGGAGACCAAGAGATGAGTACACTAAGCAGATTCAGAGGGATGTAAGCTGCAGTAGGTACTGGAAGATGAAGAAGCTTGCACAGGATAGAGTAGCATGGAGAGCTGCATCAAACCAGTCTCTGGACTGAAGACCACAACAACAACATACCATACGCAGAAATACTACGCTAAATAATACATAAACAACACGTAGACAAGAAAACCTCCCGTCTTCGTTGGATATTCTCCGTTCCTTTCATTAATCTCACTGTCCCCACCACGGGCCTGATTTTCAGTGTGTTGTTCACAGCATTTCCTGCTACCGCTGTACTGGACGAATTATTTCCAATGTTCGACCTTTTTGACAGGCATTTATTCGGTCGCTTTCTTGGCAGTTTGTCCGTTCGGTATGAATTTTGAAATGGATATTAAATTGTCTTCCCTTGACGTAGAGACATGAAAATTCCACCATAGCTTAGAAATGTATGCCAGCCGAATAGTAGCTCGCTTTCGTGTCTGGTGAATGGTGGAGGGTACTTTTTTCTTTCTGGCTGTCTGTTCGACACAAATGTGATAGTTGATTTAAACTAACACTTGAAACTTCCAACATACGGTAACTCAGAACTGGATGACAATCCAATACTAATTTGTATTCTTGTGTAGTGTGTGTGTTTGTTGGGGGATTGGGGGGGGGGGGGGGAGGGGGCGGGGAGGATGATTTGCATACCACTGGTGACACAGCACGGAGCACGTGGCGTTCGAGGGAGAATTACGATTGGATGGTTGCTGGCCTCTACCACTAGACCACGTGGAACGTGTCACAAAGTTCTTTTAATAATGTATAACAGACGTCTGTGTAAATTCTACCTAACAATTTTGTGAGTTTTAACAACGTAAAATTAACAGTTAAATCGTTTTAGTTGCGTGGCCTTCTGACTATGAAGCTCCTCTACATGCATGGGTTAAGTTTGGAT
Source organism: Schistocerca gregaria (assembly GCF_023897955.1). Taxonomy (NCBI): domain Eukaryota; kingdom Metazoa; phylum Arthropoda; class Insecta; order Orthoptera; family Acrididae; genus Schistocerca; species Schistocerca gregaria. The sequence continues at coordinate 185,000,319 of NC_064929.1, forward strand.
CGAATTCTCAGAGTAATTCGTTTTTGCATAACTTTCTTTAAAGGCGTTTTCCTCCTGTTACGCTCACGCACACGTTTAAAATAATAATGTTAATGAAACAGCCAAGTAAGCTGGTGGAGTAATTTGTCAGTCAATGGAGGCCAAAACAGACCGGATGTGGGAAATAATTCGTGTACTCGCAAATTTTGTACAGTGACATGAGGTTGTGCAATCAATAACATACTAGAAATCATGACCGGGCAGGAGGGGCAGCGAGTGTGGGGGTGGAATGCGCGTTTGAAAGCCACTGATGTACGTTTTTCTCGAGTAACTCGTAAACCGTGGTCTCCAGCTAAACTATAGCCCAGAATATGGAAACCTTGCGTGACGCGCATGCGTTGTAGCTTATGTGGTTCTTGTATGCCAATTGAAGTACTTTCGTAACTTCATAGAATACAAGCGTCCCGCGTAAAGTTGTTCGTCTCGCCTATCTTCACACCGCTGTGGTATGTTGGAGCAATTATCGTCTACACCACGTATGTATTGTGGAGGTGCAGTTAAAATTCCTAATTACTTGAAGAGTTACCTACGAGGTGACTGCATATGAAACCACATATTATTCTCACTATTCGGTTTTGTTCAGTCAATACTTTCATCATAAGTGATGAGTTACCGCAGAAAAATATCCATAAGTCACTGCGGGGTGCAGATATGAAAAATATCTAAGGACGCTGATTTGTTTGCTTCCAGGGCTAACAGTCAAACGAAGAACAAAAAAAGTAGAAGTTAAGCGGTAACATCACTGTAACGACCCAAAGAAAGTGTTTTCTTGACGAATCATTCTTTGGACGTAAGGAAAGGTGGTACTTAGAGTAACAACTGAGCATATAATTAAGTATGTTACAAGAAAATTTTGTTGGAAAATATTACAAAATGGCAACACTGTAGCAGTTCTCAAGAGGAATGTTGATTCTGAGGCGATCTGAGGTACGCACTATAACTGGTGCCTATTTGAATCTGGAAAAAATAATCTATGTAATCTACGTGAGTGTATCTAGTGAACCACTTGGGAGATTTTAAAAATATTGTTTTTTTATGCAATTGGCGAGTGTCTGAATAAAGGTCGTTGAGTTTTCACAGAAAAGAACAGCCATTTGTTAGTAAACATTGTTTAAATTAGCCAGTCGAAAATCTATATTATTTCAGAGTTGTGGTTGAATTTTCAAATAAAAAGATTGAAACTTGTTGCAGTTACGTCGCGTGTCGTTTTGATAAATCATATTCCGAGAAAACAGCGTTTGAAGTTTTTAATGTATTATAAACATGAACAGATGAAAAAATTTTGCTTTTAGGAAAAAGTCTTACCATTCATATGCTATCCCAGGACTGGCCTGTCGTACTGTTGCCGTTGCGAACGAAATGACATCCACGTTCAAATCCGTGAATAGTTACAATTGAAAGAAAACAGCCCTCGGTCACTATCTTTAACGAATTAACCGAGTTTCAACACTGCTAGGAGTGTCTTCCTCAGAATTTAAATCAAAACATGGTCTGTGACCACGTTATAGACCATTTGTTGATTTAAAATTGGAACACCGTTCGTGGCAATTGCATCAACAGATAAACCTTTAAAATTCTGTTTAGCCCTACTACAAGCAGACGCATTGCTAGGACGATTAGATGATTGATTTCATATGCGTTTCGTGTAAACTTACTACTTTGTATAACAATTTCCGGTCGATTTGGACAAGCAATAATTATTGTGAAACTTAAGCCTAGGGGACTTCGTTCCTGCAACGTGATGATTGCATTGCACTTTTTACGTTTGACGAGAAATAACAGAGAAAATTGAAAGAAAGTATATAGTACTATAGCTCAATCCGTAATTCACATCAGAATCCTGGTCACTGACTTTCAGTCTTTTAGTACAGACAATGACGCCTTTCTAACTGTTCTCAGCCTCATATCTATTCTTTATGCACTTCGACGTCGCGTTGGGTGCAATGTTTTCGTACCTTTACTGTCCGAGTACACTTTCTTACTACTCATTCTTACTTGAAAGACAAAATTGTATACTATAAGATCACAAATGTTGTTTTTGTTGTGGTCTTCAGTCCTGAGAATGGTTTGATGCAGCTCTCCATGCTACTCTATCCTGTGCAAGCTTCTTCATCTTCCAGTACCTACTGCAGCTTACATCCCTCTGAATCTGCTTAGTGTATTCATCTCTTGGTCTTCCTCTACAATTTTTACCCTCCACGCTGCCCTCCAGTACTAAATTGGTGATCCCTTGATGCCTCAGAACATGTCCTACCAATCGATCCCTTCTTCTAGCCAAGATTTGCCACAAACTCCTCTTCTCCCCACTTCTGTTCAATACCACCTCATTAGTTATGTGACCTACCCATCTAATCTTCAGCATTCTTCTGTAGCACCACATTTCGAAAGCTTCTATTCTCTTCTTGTCTAAAATATCTATCGTCCATACATGGCTACCCTGCCTGCTTTCATGCTTGATCCGTGTACGAGTTTTTGACGGGCTTTCCAATGGGCCAACTTACGACTAAATCTGAGGGGGGTGCGATGGGGAGTTTCCCTTGTTATTATGGCTATTTTGTGTTTCTCGAACGACTAATTCAACGGTAGCAACCATTAGCCGCACGTGAATTAAAGAAGAACGTGAAAGTTTCGTAGAGGCTGACCTGCCCCTGTACGTCTGTGATATACGCTATCTGCCGACCTGGTTGAAAGCAAACCGTCAAGCAAGGGGCGAACACGAGTTTGAAGATAGCGCCAGGACTGCCCCATTGGCCAGAGAATTGCGTCAGTCACGAAAAAGAAAGATCAGGCTCGCTGCGGGCTATTAGGGGGCACGACCGCGCTACAGTGGCACGATGAGGGAAGAACGCCTTAGCTTTTCCCTCTCCACCTAATGTTATTCAGCACACTTCCTTCGGGTTATCTGATTCTAGTTAATCTTCTCAAAGGAAATAAAAATAACTGCTCTAACGCGTGTACTTGTCGAGCCTCCCTACAGTGTCTGGAGACAACGGTAACCTAAACTCACCAGGTGATTATCACGTTGTGTAAAATTGTGAACTGTTAGCTCTCTCTCTCTCTCTCTCTTCTCTCTCTCTCTCTCTATCTCTCTCTCTCTATCTCTCTCTATCTCTCTCTCTCTCTCTCTCTCTATCTCTATCTCTCTCTCTACGTTTCCACTGCTGTGGATTGAAAAATCTTGCGAATAAATATTCGAAGAGAGAGACGTGTATGCCGATTGCAATGTTGGCTCATAGGTATCAATGCCATTAGGTTAGTGCATTCAGTAAAGAAGCGAACTCACATGTATAAAACAGCTTCAGACGTTTGAATGACTTTACAAATGAGTTAATGTCTTAAATATAATACCATATAATATACACTACTGGCCATTAAAATTGCTACACCAAGAAGAAATGAAGATGATAAGCGGATATTCACTGGACAAATATATTATACTACAAGTGACATGTGAGTACATTTTCACGCAATTTGGGTGGATAGATCCTGAGAAATCAGTACCCACAACAACCACCTCTGGCTGTAATAACGGCCTTGATACGTCTAGGAATTGAGTCGAACAGAGCTTGGATGGCGTGTACAGGTACAGCTGACCATGCAGCTTCAACAAGACACCATAGTTCATAAAGAGTAGCGACTGGTGTAGTGTGACGTGCCAGTTGCTCGGTCACCATTGACCAGACTTTTTCAGTTGGTGAGAGATCTGGAGAATGTGCTGACGAGGGCAGTAGTCGAAAATTTTCTGTATACACAAAGGCCCGTACAGGACCTGCAACATGCCGTCGTGCATTATCCTGCTGAAATGTAGGGTTTCGCAGGAATCGAATGAAGGGTAGAGCCACTGGTAGTAACACATCTGAAATGTAACGTCCACTGTTCAAAGTGCGGTCAGTGTGAACAAAAGGTGACCGAAAAGTGTAACCAATGGCACCCCATACCATCACGCCGGGTGATACGCCAGTATGACGATGAAAAATACACGCTTCCAATGTGCGTTCACCGCGATGTCGCCAAACACGGATGCGACCATCATGATGCTGTAAACAGAACCTGGATTCACCTGAAAATATGTTTTTTCCGTTCCTGCAGCCAGGTTCCTCTTTAAGTACACCATCGCAGGCGCTCCTGTCTACTGTGCAGAGTCAAGGGTAACCGCAGCCATGGTCTCCGATCTGATAGTCCATGCTGTTGCAAACGTCGTCGAACTGTTCGTGCAGATGGTTGTTGTCTTGCAAACGTCCCCATCTGTTGACTCAGGGATCGAGACGTGGCTGCACGATGCGTTACAGCCATATAGGTAAGATGCCTGTCATCTCGACTGCTAGTGATACGAGACCGTTGGGATCCAGCACGGCGTTCCGTATTACCCTCCTGAACCCACCGATTCCATATTCTGCTAACAGTCATTGGATCTCGACCAACGCGAGCATCAGTGTCGTGAAACGATAAACCACAATCGCGATAGGCTACAATTCGACCTTTATAAAAGTCGGAAAGGTGATGGTACGCATTTCTCCTCATTACACGAGGCATCACAACAACGTTTCACCAGGCAACGCCGGCCAACTGCTGTTTGTGTATGAGAAATCGGTTGGAAATGTTCCTCATGTCAGAGCGTTGTAGGTGCGCCATCGTCGCCAACCTTGTGTGAATGCTGTGAAAAGCTAATCATTTGCGTATCACAGCATCTTCTTCCTGTCGGTTAAATTTCGCGTATGTAGCGCGTCATCTTCGTGGTGTAGAATTTTAATGGCCAATAGTGTAATATATTCAAGAGAATCTACTTTGATTATAGCATAATTATGACATCCATGACACACACACACACACACACACACACACACACACACACACACACACACACACACACACACACACACACACACACACACACACCACACACACAATATTCAATAGAATATGCATTATGCATTAAACAAGATGCGTTAAAAACAGTCACTAGGCAAGTGTGTGTTTAATGAATGCAAATGCTCAAATATTGAGACGCACCATAACTCGATTCTTTACCGTGCTTTGGAAACTGCCAATCTTAACGAACAACGAACATACCGTTTCCACACAGAGAAATGCTCGTCAAGGATTTGAACATGGTGTTAACACCATTACTCCAAGCCTAGCAGGTCGAATCATTGCATACATACGCCTTTGTGCACTTATGTGCAAAACCTAATTACGGAAATAACTTTTGCATGATGTGTCACTGTAAAGCTTGTCCAAGTTTCATCAAGCAATATTATTTTGTAGTGCCACATCATGCGAAACTTATTTTCGTTCTTGAGTTTTCCACAAAGGTGTATAAATGCGTAAGTATTTTATGATTCCTGCTTCAAGGCTTAGAGTAGTGACAGCTACAGTTTAGAAGAGAAGGTAACTGGAAGAAATGCGCAATGAGACGAAAAGAAATGACAGTTTTACTCAAGCACAATAATGACATTGAAGTCACGGCGATTTATGATCATCCCGTGGACGTTACAAAAAGCAGCAGATGGTACTTAAAAAGATGTGCCATCACCACACACAGCAATAACAGCTTTAAAAAGCGCTCCGATACTAACCTTAAGCTTGATAAGGAGTTCTTGTGCTAGGATGTTTCTTTCTTCCACTAGCGTGGTTGACGATTACTGGATGCGTTGAAGACATAGAGGTGGGACAGATATTGGCTGCGAGCAGGCACTGATTGAAATCAATGTGGAAAGGTGAAAATTTGTGTCAGACCGGGATTCGAACACGGTCTCCTTCTAACAAGGCTGGTACTCTGATCACTGGACCATCCGGACGGAGTGGTCATCACAACTACACGGCGTACCCTAGCACGACTCCCGTAACGTTCAGGTTCTGAACTTACCCACACACGACGGTCGTTGATGCATGTGGGCCGCCTACAATACATCTGCCCAATGCTTTCCAGAAGTGCTCAGTGAGAATTAAGCTGGGGCAACGGGCGTGCAACTCCATTCTTTCAATGAGCTCCTTCAACTGATCAGTTCGAAGCCATCGCGCATCCATAATATTGAAGTCACGGCCGAATGCACCTCTGAAAGGACGAAAAAGTGGACGAGGTGGAATGTCAAAGTAACGTTTACCGGTGAGTGTACGGTGTTCAAATATTACATCGTTATGTCTCCCCACACCATTACATGCGGACGATCAAAACAATGATGTTCGACAATGCTGGCCGTATCCTCATATGTCGAGAGGTGGCAACACGTAATGAAGCCAGGAGCATTGTCGAAATTGATTGTTATGTTATTCCACGATTTTGGTGTGGGGCGGTATAATGTTGCATGGCCGTACTCACCTCCAAATCTTTGAGCGTGGTACGCTTTGATGGTCAACGCTATTGGGACACTTTACTCTCTCCCCACTTGCGTATTTTATGGGGAGCCTTGGGATCTGCGCTACGGTCGCAGGTTCGAATCCTGCCTCGGCATGGATGTGTGTGATGTCCTTAGGTTAGTTAGTTTTAAGTAGTTCCACGTTCTAGGGAACTGGTGACCCCAGATGTTAAGTCCCACAGTGGTCCAAATGGCTCTGCGTACTATGGGACTTAACATCTGAGGTCATCAGTCCCCAGACTTAGAACTACTTAAACTTAACTAACCTAAGGACATCACACACATCCACGCCCGAGGCAGGATTCGAACCTGCGACCGTAGCAGCAGCGTGGTTACAGACTGAAGCGCCTAGAACCGCTTGGTCACACGGGCCGGCTAAGGCCCATAGTGCTCAGAGACATTTGAACCATTTCAAGTTGTTTCTATGTGCGGTCCATGTTTCATTGAACTATGTCACTTGTCAGTGTGATATCATACGAAAATTACTTTTGTCCGTAAGTTTTGTACACCAATGTAATATGAAATAACGTAGAACGTATGGGGCAGGGGCGATCAAAAAGTTTTCATTCGAAAAGAATGTACAACATTTAACTGAAATCATCAAAATTGGTATCTTAAACAGTGTAAACAGATACTTTCCGATTATCCGATTAACCTCAGCGCCAAAAGCCGGATGGTGTCATTTTCGTTACAGTTTTGTGATGTAATAAAAATGTTATGAAACAGATCTATATACTACATCACTTTATAGAAGATTAACTACTCCATAAATTGCCTAACCATATGGGAAATCCAGGATCTATTTTTCAGACTGAAGAAACTGCAGCGAAATGATACATCACATCTACAAACATTGATAATAGAAACTGAGCATTTTGAGTTTGCTTCCCAAATTAAAGCACTTTTGTTTGTCGGCACAAAAGTGACGAAATGAAGTAGTAACAGCCGTAAAGGAGCAGTGGTAACCTTTATTAGATCATCGTCTTCCAAAGAACAGGCCTCCAAATACCTCTTTGTTTTCGGTAGTACGAGGGTCGGTCAAAAAGTAATGCCTCCCATTTTTTTTCTACTTAAAAAAATTAAGTTAAGTGAAAAATTTGAATTTGGCGCCATTCCTCAAACCTTCTTCTGCAATCCACTGCAGTAGTAACTTTCTGTGTCAACAGGTGGCAGCACAGCAGAAGTTTGTAAGATGGCCGACATCGATGTTCGTTTGAGACAGCGTTGTGTGATTGAATTCTTGAATGTAGAAGGTGAAACGCCCATACGCATTCATGAAAGACTGAAGAAGGTGTATGGTGTTGTGACAGTGGATGTCAGCACTGTTAGACGATGGGTTCGTCGTTGTAAGGAAGCTGAAGGGCAAACACCGTTGACTGACGAAAGGCGGAGCGGCAGGCCGGTGAGTGCAGTGACTCCACACAACATTCAGCAAGTTGATGATATCATTCGTGGTGACCGTCGGGTGACTGCAGATGAAGTGTGTCGCATTATTTCTCTTACTCGTAGTAAAGGCAGTGTGATCACGATTATTAAACAATTGGGGTACTCAAAAGTTTGTGCACGGTGGGTTCCAAGAATGTTAACCGATCAGAATAAAGAGGCAAGGAAAACAATAGCCTCCCAACACTTGCAGCGCTTCCGTTTGGAGGGAGATGAGTTTCTGAAAAAAATTGTGACCGGGGACGAAACATGGGTGCATTTTTTTGAACCCGAATCAAAGAGGCAGTCAATGGAGTGGCGTCACACAAGCTCGCCGAGGAAGAAAAAATTCAAAACTGTGCGATCGGCAGGGAAAGTTATGGCAACAGTTTTCTGGGATACAGAGGGTGTGATTCTGGTTGATTTTTTGGAGCAGGGATGCACAATAAATTCTGTTCAATACGTCACAACCCTCAAAAAACTTAAAGCACGTCTTCAGCGAGTTCGCCCAACAAAATCAATGGCAGATGTTCTTCTTTTGCATGACAATGCAAGACCACACACCAGTCGTCACACCTCTGACGAGATTGTCAAAATTGGATGGGAAGTTTTGCCTCATCCCCCATACAGCCCTGACCTGGCACCATCAGACTTCCATCTGTTCGGGCCACTAAAAGAAGCTCATCGTGGGATTCATTTTGAAGATGAGGAGGCCGTCAAAACATCCGTGCGTCAATGGTTTAGGAAGCAGAGCTGTGATTTTTACCGTGCTGGGATACATGCCCTTGTTCAAAGATGGACCAAAACTGTAGAGATGGGCGGAGATTACATTGAAAAATGACAAAATGATCGTCAATGTTGTGGTTTTCAACCTATGTAATTGCATTTAAATTTCCTGACAATTAAACGTAGAAAAAAAAAGGAGGTATTACTTTTTGACTGATCCTCGTACGTAGATATTTCTTTAAAACTCCCCTCATCAGCGCATTTCTTACAAATCGACAGATGAAAACTTCCTGGCACATTAAGACTAGCACTTGCCCACGAAAGGCAAAGTTTTAATCTGCCAGGAAGTTTCATATCAGCGCACACTCGGCTGCAGAGTGAAAATCTCATTCTGGAAACATCCCCCAGGCTGTGGCTAAGCCATGTCTCCGCAGTATCCTTTCTTCGAGGAGTGCTGGTTCTGCAAGGTTCGCAGGAGAGCTTCTGCAAAGTTTGGAAGGTAGGAGACGAGGTACTGGCAGAAGTAAATCTGTGAGGACGGGGCATGAGTCACGCTTGGGTAGCTCAGTTGGTAGAGCACTTGCCCGCGAAAGGAAAAGGACGCGAGTTCGAGTCTCGGTCCGGCTCACAGTTTTAATCTGCCACGAAGTTTCACATCAGCGCACACTCGGCTGCAGAGTGAAAATCTCACTCTGGGAACTCGTTAGATGTTTACAGCGATTCTGAAAGCCATGCCCTCCGTCGCTACCGCTGATGCTTTTTCCATGTCAAGTGGATGACATGATGGACTTGTACACCATCCTGTACTCGAATTGAAAAAATAAATTATTTTATTATTGTTAAGATTCCGTTCGAAGGACGTACAGTCGAGAATCGGTATGCCAATCAGGCAAAATGACCGGAGCACTGAGTGAATCATGCCACCGACGAACCAGGTTCAGGGTAACCGTTTGGTAAAACAGCGTTGCGTGAAAAAGTCCATACCTGCCTGCTGCACATCCTCGCCAGAGAGGAATCGTCGGTGCTTCAAGGCCTTTCACAAAGGTCCAGATTCGTGACAGTCGCATGAGGCATCAGGACTACAGGGCGGCTGTTCGACTGGCGTTAACTTCTGCCCTACGACATTTGAGATACGGTGACGTGCGTTATCAGGAAGCAGCGCCAACCTTTTCGCACTGCTCGACAGCGCTGGTTTTTTGACACACGTGATGCACAATGCACGTTCTTCATTCTCCGATGGATGTCTACTCGTGCTTGTCCTTCGACAGCCAAGAATACTGTAACAGAACGTTGGACCAGTTTGGACGCGTTTTGTTATAACATCGCCACAGTTCATGTTTCCTCATTTACCGCATGCACGTCGGAAAGATGCGAAAGCGGCACTAATCCCTTGCCCACATGTCGTTGTTGTATACCCGCATCGGAATCGTGCTGCGTTACGTAAACGTTGCATTAACGCCCCTTAAAGCTTACATTGTATTTAACATCTCATTCAGTCACACCAACGTCTCTGAACAACAACGTGTCTGAACAACGTGGCTCTATCGCCAGTGATTGTTCGTCGTAGGCCACTCTGCAATATGTCTCGTCGTACACTCTTGTTTAGTGTGTCATACAGGGTGCAAAGTATTTAAACCGACAAACTCTGGGATGTTGCAGGGGACATCAAAACAAATTTTTTTCCCTAATATAATTTTTTACTATGAGGACCGTATTACGATCTTCACTTGTTAGAGGCCTATTACGATCTTCAGTAGTTAGAGGGCATAGTACACTGTTCAGTTGTAAACAACTGCTGTCCACCAGTGTAGTAGTGCACTGTCTCTGTTTACTAATGGAGCGATACACCTGGAGTGAGTTCAATGATATGGTTGGTGCGTACTACATACCGCGCTACAACGGACGAGCTGCACGGCGAGTTTATCAACAACAATATCCTTATCGCCGAATCTCGCATCATAAGACCTTTGCTGCTGTGAACCAACGTCTGCGTGAGACCGGGACGTTTAGCAGATTACCTGGACAGGGACGTCGTCGCACGGTAAGAACGCTGGAATTTGAGGAAGCTGGCTTGCAGCATGTGGAGCGGGATCCTTCAATCAGCACTCGTGCAATTGCACGTAACATGGGGACGAATCAGACGAATGTAGTAACAGTCCTTAGAGAGCAACTGTTATGTCCATTTCACTTACAGCGTGTCCACAACCTCGAACCAGTTGATTATCTACCCAGAGCACAGTTTTCGCAGTGGTACCTGGAACAGTGTGAAATGTATCCTACATTTCCATCCTCTGTGTTGTTTACCGATGAGGCAACGTTCGGATGTGATGGAGTCTTCAACATGCACAATTCGCATGTTTGGAGTGAGGATAACCCACATGCCACAGTTACTGGCGCTCATCAAGTGCGGTTCTTCGTTAATGTCTGGGTGGGTGTTGTTGGGGACTGTTTAATTCTGCCGCATCTGCTACCTAGACCATTAAATGGCAGGCACTATTACAATTTTCTCACCAGAGGATTGCCAGAATTGCTGGAAGACGTCCTACTCCCTAGAAGACAACGCATGTGGTTCCAACATGACGGGGCGCCGGCACATTTCAGTCGCCGTGTGCGTCGATTCCTGGACCGACGGTTCACGAAACGTGGATTGGCGGAGGTGATCCTGTACCACGGCCTGATGGACCCCCAGATATGTCCCCTGTGGACTTTTTTGTGTGGGGAGAGATGCGCAACCTTGTTTACGCAACTCCTGTTACATGAGAAGAGGATCTGGTTGCCCTGATAGTAGCAGCAGCAGGACCAATTCAGGATACTCCTGGGGTTTATGCCCTTGTAGACCAAACACGATCCGACGGTGTAACCTTTATTTACGTGTCAATGGAGGCATTTTTGGAAATATACTGTAACTGAAATTGGGTTGTGTTAATGTGTTGTCTCTTGGTCATAAAAAACTGGAAAAGTGTTTGTTGGTTCAATTAATTTGCCGCCAGAGAACTCTTCCTCTACCGGTTTAAATACTCCTCATAGGAAAAAATGAGATTAGGGAAAAATATTTGTTTTGATGTCTCCTACAACCTCCCAGAGTTTGTCGGTTTAAATACTTTTCACCCTGTATACAGTAATGCTCTCAGAGATCGAGGGTTCGGTACAGGACACGTCTTTGCGGAGTACCTGTGATTTAGCGTACGCGAAAGAAAAAGTCAGCAGTGGAAATTTCGATTGTGGCAGGCAGCTCTCAACATGATTTATGGAAAGCAGAATAGTACTGAATCAGAAGTACATTCTCGTCGTCCTCGCTCTACGGACTGAATTCACGGCAACACTAGTCATCGATATGGGCGCGTTCGTGTGTTTCGGACGCGGAGTTAACGCCAGCATCAAATTCAGCTCGTGGCACCAGCCTGAACACACACACACACACACACACACACACACACACACACACACACACCCTGGATCACAAATAACGCCATTCTTTTTTTTCCAGCCCAGCCTGGAGCACGGAGCTCTCTATTTGACTCCAGCGATGCCTGACTAACTCAGTTTCCGCGCCGGATCAGAGAGAGAGAGGGGGGGGGGGGGAGTGGGGGAAGGGGGGTGCCGCTCGTAATTATTCATTGGAAATTACGAAACAAACGAATGACACGCCCTGGGAGATTCGGCCAGTGATTGATCATTCTGTACAACACAATTTGTACTAGTCCTACTACAGAGAGGGGAAAAAAAATCAGGCATTAGTTGAAACGAGTGTACAGTACATATTCGATGGCTGCCCACACGTGACTGTGTTGTTAGTTAATTCTTATCTCTTTTTTGAACATCATGGGGCTAGATTTCTACTGTGGGCAGGCTCCATCCCGTTGCAGTGACAATGGATTACCGAATGTGTCGCCACTCTCCGAAGCAGGGACGACGGTTCAGACTCCGGTTGGGCCGTTCAGATTTAGGCTTTCCAAGGATTCCAAAAGCAGTCTACAATGCGTTTCAGATGGCTAAATGCAGGCAAACATTAAACGGGACGGAGCGGGTAACAATGCCCCTCTCAGGAATATGATTCGTAATACTGACCCTGAAGGCTTTTTTTAAAGTTTGTGAGCTTTTATCTGATAATGACAGCAGCAGAAACGATGTTATATATAAAGAAATATGGATTGTTACAGAATGAAGTTTTAAAAATCAGAGAGAGTGTAGAGGATGAATTTTTTGTAGTAAGGAACCTATAGCTGTAAATTTGAAATAAACCAGGAGGAGATATCTGACCAATCGCTTTTGTAGATATCCTCCGATCCACTGACGTATGGAAGGTTGCAACCACACACAACTACAATATACTGGCTGATCCTGTATGCATGAAGTTGTGTCCTTTAGTGCTTGTCATACATCAGTCCATCCCTTCCATTTGGTGACGCTGCACTGTAAATACACAGTGTACAGCATTTCCATATTGTGCTTTACGTACTGTAGCTATGTTATGACTCCATGGAGGTAATAGCACACGTGAAGAACTTCGTGCTATGCATATGGGCCATGGTGAAATTCGCAGATGAGCGAGGTGGTGGAGTGGTTAGCACACTGGACTCGCATTCTCTAATAATACGGTTCAAAACCGTGTCTGGCCATCTGTGCTTTTCCCTTAGACAGGAATAGTTCCTTTGAAAGGGTGCGGCCGATTTCATCCCCCATCCGTGAACCATTTTGCTCCGTCTCGAATGTCCCCGAGGTAGACAGGACGTTAAACCCAATCTTCCTTCGATTCCTCTTCGAAGTTCGCAGGAAGGCCAGTGCAGATCATCGGTTGTATCCAGGAAAGAACCCAGACGACACCACGCTATTATTTACTAATGTTGATCCTCGACTGAGGGATACAGAAACCGTGTCATCTGATACATATCAGAGACGTCCAAGGAGATGCATACGAATTTCTGAATTCGAAGAAGACATTATGAATCACGTAGCTGCCAATAAAAATAAGTGAGGTATGCATGCCGATGCCTCAGGCGCAACATGAAGAAATAGGGAAAGCAAAATTTTGTACATGGTTGCACGTTCAGAGACCGTGAATAGTTACAATTGAAAGAAAACAGTCTCGGTCACTATTTTTAACGAAATAATCGGGTTTCAACACTGCTAGGAGTGTCTTCCTCAGAATTTAAATCAAAGATTGGGCTATAACATGGTCAGAGAATTATGACTAAAAACGTATGATGCAGAGTATAAGTACAGAATCATCGTGAAAGACTGGCAGTACTTATATGTCATTTACAAAATAATAAATATGCCAAAAGGTCATTAGTTACAAAGATATTTAAGATAAAAAATTGTGATGGCGAGCCACTAAAGGCTGCTCGTTACTTACGCGGGAGTTCTTGGCGATCGACTTACTGAACCGCACGTCTTACCAGATCGTTGCATGGTACATGGTACTTGAGCTTTCTGGAGAATGCCTTGTCTGAACCTCGCGGACAGTATTCCGTTGCAAGCGTTTGTGGTTTCAGCATTACAGTGCACTCTGATCTTCGGGCTAAGCCATATGTCATAGATAACTTCCGTCAGAGAGTGACGCGTAACGGGATGCCGAGACCCCGGGCCGTGCAACTGCACTCGTCTGATGTCACCCCTCCTCGTTTTTTCCTCAACGCCAGTAGGAACAATACCTGAGCTTACTGAGTGCATTTGTTGCGCTCTCGGTTTCTAAAAAGACCACGCAGTTGATGACGAACAACGTTTAGTAGAAATTCATGCATCCGTAAAAAGATAGACCTGCGAAGCATACAACAATGATCTTGGAGAGAACAGGAGAGAATGTTGGTGATGTGTAAAATCGCTGAACAGGTCTATCCAGCCACTTGTTGACCAATATGATGTGACAGTGGAAGACAGCAAAAGGAAAGACGAAATTTTAAATCTCGCATTTAAGAAATCGTTCTTACAGGAGACTCCCCTATGAAGGACATAGTAACCTTTCGCCCTGCACGGAGTCTCAAGCGACTGGAAAAAAGCCTAGGTAATTCCTGTGTGTTAGAAGGGTATAAGGACGGACTCGCAAAATTACAGATCAATATCCTCAATATCTACTTCATACAGAATTCTTGAACGTATTCTCAGTCTGAATATAATACATTTCCTTGGAAAAGCTTCTTCCCACAAATCGGCACGGATGTAGAAAGCATAGCTAGTGCGAAAATCAGCTTGCGATTTTCTCACATGATATCCTGCGAACCATGCATGAAGGTCAACAGCCAGCAGATTCCATATTCGTAATTTCAGAAAAAATGTTTTACGTAGTGCCCCATTCCAGTCTATTAACGAAAGTAAATGGGAGAGGTTCCCGGGTATGTGAGTGGCTCGAATATCTCCTAAGTAATAGACTGAAGAGACAAAGTAATGTTGCAACTGCCTAATATCGTGTTCGGTGTCCCCCCCCCTCCTCCCCCCGAACACACAGTAGTGCCGCAACATGACGTCGCATGGAGTCGACTAATGTCTGAAGTTGTCCTGGAGGGAACTGACCTTAAAACTCCTGCAGAGATGTCCATGAATCCGCAAGGGTACGACGGGGTGGAGATATCTCCTGAACACAACGTTGCAAGGGATCCCAGATATGCTCAATAAATTTCATGTCTGAGGAGTTTGGTGACCAGCGGAAGTGTTTAAACTCAGAAGAGTGTTCCTGAAGCCCCTACGTAGCAATTCTGGACGTGTGCGGTGTCGCATTGTCCTGTTGGAATTGTCCAAGACCGTCGCAATGCATAATGGACATAAATGGATGCAGGTGACCAGGCAGGATACTTACGTGCGTGTCACCTGTAGGAGTCGTATTTAGACGTATCAGGGGACACACATTACTTCATTATAGAGCCTCCACCAGTTTGAACAATCCCCTGCTCACATGAATGGTCCATGTATTCATGAGGTTGTCTCCATACTCGTCCATCCGCTCGATACAATTTGAAATGAGACCCGTCCGACCAGGCAACACATTTCCAGTCATCAACAGTCGAGTGTCGGTGTTGATGGGTCCCAGGCGAGGCGTAAAGCTTTGTGTCGTGCAATCATCAAGGGTACACGAGTGGGCCTTCGTCTCCGAAAGCCTATATCGGCGATGTTTCGTTGAATGGTCCGCACTCTGAGACTTGTCGATGTCCCAGCATTGAAATCTGCAGCAATTTGCAGAAGGGTTGCACACCTGACACGTTGAACGATACTCTTCAGTCGTCGCTGGTCCCATTCTTGCGGGATCTTTTTCCGGCCGCAGCGACGTCGGAGATTTGATGTTTTACCTGATTCCTGATATTCAGGATACACTGTTGGAATGGGTGTACGGGATAATCCTTACTTCATCGCTACCTCGGAGGTACTGTGTCCTATGGCTCGTGCGCCGAATATAGCACAACGTTCAAAGTCACTTAAATCTTGATAACCTGCCATTGTAGCAGCGGCAACCTATCTAACAGCTTCGCCAGTCAATTGTTGTCTTATATAGGCGTTGCCGACGGCAGCGCCGTATTCTGCCTGTTTACATACCTATGTATTTATATACGCGTGCCTATACCAGTTTGTTTGGTGCTTCAGTGTAGATCACAGTACGTTGTTCTCGATGAAGAGTTTTCATCAGAGACGAGGGTTTCGCTAGCAGTCTCCCAGGGAAGTGTGATAGGAAGGCACATTATTCTCTTTATACGTAAACGATATGGTAAAAGGATGGACAGCAGTTTGCAGCTATTTGCTGACGATGCTGTGATGTATGAGAAAATGTCGACGTTGAATGACAGTAGAAGGACACAAGATGACTTGGACAAAATGTCTAGTTTGTGTGATGAACAGTAGCTTACTCTAAATTTAGATCTTTACAGCGTTTGATAACATCAGAGGGAAGTATGTAATCTAACAGAGAATCGCGTAAAACATAATTTGTCGCTGCGCATAATGTAACGAAGTTTCTGGTTGTCACACTGAATATTTACTTTAAAGCCGCAGAACTGGGTTACGGTATTTAATGATTCTCTTCGTCTTTGTCAATAGAAGTTTTCCAAAATGCAGTGTTTTGGTGCTTCATTTCGCATACTGAATACGCAGAATATTCATAGTGTGGTAGGAACTTCAAATTTCCGGCTTTAGGTCCTGTGTTGCAAAATGTTACGATTTCATCCTCTACAATATCCCCAAAATTTAAAACGTGGTTGTACAACGCCCTGTATATTAGACGATTTATACGGCTTTAATCAGAAAATACTGGCCGCCCAACTTAAAGATTCTTAAGACGAAAGTTTTGATGTTGATGCTGATAGGGGGAGAGTGGCGTCGTTTGCCAGCATCAGAAGTTAACCTATTCTCATCGTGCTACAGAAGTAAATTATCTGTATTTATACTTTTTTAATCTTTATCTTAGAATCTCATTTGCTTTTGGAACATATTTCGAAGGTTCCACAACGTGCGGTATACTTTTCGTATGACTTTTTCTCCATAAAAGAAGGTGAAAAAACTGAAAGAGAAAACAATTGACATTTTGAAATACCTAGACAAAGATAAAGCCTACACTGTACCATAAATATGAATATAAATAGATTAAGTAATGTTCATAAAATATACCTTTCTTCACATCGAAAAGAAAACCTCGATTAAAGGAGGGAAATAGTTTTATCGCTGTGTTCGGAATTTACAAAGAAAATAACGCAAAGTGTAACGTAATAAAGCGTTTTGCACCGCCCCATAAATATTGTTTGATGTTCGCATCCATCAAATTTCTGGCGCAAATGAATAACAATGTTTTGAAATGTCAGAGAGCGAGAAAGAATTGACGTTTTACAATACTTGGTTGAACAAAATACACTGAGCGTAAATAACAACATGCCGTGGTTGTCACAATTTAAAACCTGTTTTACAATTTTTTATACGGTGACGATCTAGCTTTGAATGAGGACAGTTGTACACACTTTACCAACTGTCAAAAATTAGCCCAGCAGACTTCGAATTTGTAAAACAATGTTCAATATCAGTTGCAGTTAAAGATTTTCCGAAGAACAGCGTGAACTGATAATTCTGAAATGAGAGCTCTGTGCGAGAGATGCACTGGTGCGGAATATCTGGATGATATTTTAATCTATTTATTTTTATTTAAATGATCCGTATCCGTACCAAAAGGTAGAATATTCAAATACACGTACTTGGTACATAGAACATGTACACAGTGAAACTATAAAAATTTATATTCGTAAGAATAAAGACACTGAACACTGTGACATTCAAATTTAAATTTTTTCATAAACTAACAAATCAAGGAACCAAACATGTTAGAAATACAATTATAACGCATCATTGACTATCAGTTTTAAAAATTCTAATTCATGTGTAAATACATCTGCAGGTTTGATAGTTCACAGAACCTGGAACTAATCGGAGAGAGAAGTAATCGAAGATTTTTCTTTGTGTAGTCTATTCCGCTACGTGTATTTTTCAAACTACACTGAAAGTACAGGACGTAATATTCAACTGGACAGTGTACACAATTTGGATAGTGTAACTTCAACGAATGTCTCCTTCCTACACTACACAAAAGACTTCGTGATTAAGGCCAGTATCATTTTCCACGGTCGAACCCTCAGTTGCTTCCGGAAACGTGTTAACGACGTAAAATCTGCTTTTGAATGACTGAGGAATATAAGTCGTAGTCGCGAAATATCAAGTAGTCGTTTTCACGAGGCACAAACCAGGCGCAGATGCAATAACATAAAACAACATTATCGCTCTGTTAATCATTAAGGCATTTGTCCTGACGCAAGATGATCTTTGTGACATGAACTATGACAGAACAAGGATAATAAAGTGCAGCCGAATTAAATCAGGTGACATTGTGGAATTAAGTTACGAAATGAGGTTCTGTAAGCAGTAAATGAATTTTTCTATTTGGCCATCAAAGTAACTGTCGACGACAGAAGTAAAGGGGATGTAAAATGGGAACAGCAGAAAAGCTAATTTAAAAAGAAGAGAATTTTTCTGTTGAGTATAAATTGTGTTAGAAAGTATTTTTTGAAATTAATTATTTGTAACCTATGTTTTAATTGTGGCAATACGAGTGAGTACTGAAGAAATGCGGTGTAAATCGCGTAACTAAGTTCAGGAAAGTTAAGACTAAATGACTGCATGAAAAACGCGAAGAAATCTAAATGGCCTTTGGAAGGACTGAATCGGGCTATACATAAGTCACAACAGCCTTCGATGAAATTAAAGAAAAGGTGGTAACATCAAGAGTGCAGTGGGAATTCCGCTGTTAAATAAAGGGGAGAGAGAGGATAGATGGAAAAAGTACATTGAAGTCCTCTATGGGGGCTAATACTTGTCTAATAACGTGATAGAACAAGAATCGATAGAGAAGAGGTAGGGGATCAAGTATTATAATCAGAATCTGAAGAGCTTTGGAAGACTTAAGATTGACTATGGCAGAGGGAATGGATAACATTCCCTCAAAATTTCTAAAATATTGGGTAACAAAACGATTATTCTCGTTGGTGTGTAGAAAGTATGAGACTGACGATATAACATCAGGCTTTCGAAAAAACATCATCCATACAATTCTGAAGATGGCAAGAGCTGACAAGTGCGAGAATTAACGTAAAATCTGCTTAACAGCTCGTGCGTCCAAGTTGGATGGGAAGAATGCAGAAGAATGGAAACAATGGAAAAAAAATTGAGGGTATGTTAGGTGACGATCAGTTTCATTTTAGGAAAGATAAAGGCACCACAGATTCTGACGCTGATAATGGAAGCAAGACCAGAGAAAAATAAGGACACGTTCATAGGATTTGCCGACCTGGAAAAACGTTCGACAATGTCAAATTGTGCACGATCTTCGAAATTCTGAGAAAAATAGGGGTAACCCATAGGGAAAGACGGGTAGTATACAATACGTACAAGAGCCAAGAGTTAACACTAAAACTGGAAGACCAAGAGAGAAGCGAGGGGGTTAAAAAGGGTATCAGAGAGGGTTGTAGTCTTTCGCTTCTACTGTTCGATTTAAACATTGAAGAAGTGATGACGGAAATAAAAGAAAAGTTTAAGAGTGGAACTGAAATTCAAGGTGAAAGGATATCAATGACATGATTCGCTGATGAAATTGCTAGCCTCAGTGTGAAAAAGAATCACTGAATGTATTGAATGTAATGAACAGTGTAATGAGTCCAGAATATGGAGTGATAGTAAATCGAAGAAAGCTTAAAGTGGTGAGAAGTAGCAGAAATGAGAATAGCGTGAAGCTTAATATCAAGGTGGTGACCACGACGCAGACCAAGTTAAGGAATTCTGCTACCAAGACAGCAAAATAACCCTTGAAGGACTGAGCAAGGAGAACTAAAAAACATACTATCACTGGCGAAAAGGGCTTTGCAGGCCAAGAGACGTTTTCTCGTATCAAACAGAGACATTACTTGAGGAAGAAATTTCTGAGAATGTTCGTTTGGAACACAGCGTTGTATGGTAGTGAAACATGGACTGTGGGAACAGAAGAGAATTAAGTATTTGAGCTGTGGTGCTACAGACGAATGTTGAAAATTAAGTGGGCTGATAGAGTAAGGAATGAGGAGGTTTTGCGCAGAATTGGAGAGGAAAGGAATATATGGAAGGCACTGACAGGGAGAAGGGATAGCATGATAGGACATCTGTTAAGAAATCGCTGAAAAACTTCCATGGTGCTATAGGGAGGTGTTGAGGGTAGAAACTGTAGAGGAAGACAGAGATTGAAAGACTTGCATGTGTAATACTGTCAGATGAAGAAGAGGTTGGCACAGGAGAGACTTTCGTGGCAGACTTCATCAAACCAGTCAGCAGAAGACTGATGAGTTAAAAAAAAAAAAAAAAGGAGTTACTTCCTAGGTTGCATCGGTGAGGGGAGACCTTTGCAACCGATCCCTGTTTTTTCGTTTTACTCGGCTTGTGATATAAACCAGTCGTGTAGCAGTCACAAGGGTTAAGTAATGCATGAAAGTGTAACGTGTAAGATATTTATAGTGAAATAACTGAAAGTTCAAATTGATATGAGGTGCAGTAGTTATGTAAAGACGAGTTTTTCGTGGGCAGCGGTAGTGTGGAAACTATTTTAACCAGTCTCTGGATTGAAAGAGGCGAAATTTGTATGCTGCTACCAAATTTTAATGTAGTATGTCGATGTATGATCTATAGTTCCTGTGCAACAAAATGTTCGTCAGACGATAACAGTAAACAGAAAAATATGGCTGTCACATTTATTCAAGGTGTGAAGTTTTTTAAAGTGCAGTATTACATCGTTACATTCGCGGGCTGTTCTTGTTTGTCATCTTTTATTCCAGTACGTGCATGGTTTGTGCTGCATAAGCTGTTTATTTGATTTTGTTCAACGCTTGGACAGTAACGCATTTCAACTGACGAACACACTGTTTACTGAAATTCCAAGTCAATTACCGAAAATAAACAATAATTAATGTCACAAACGGATCCCAGATTGTACAGGAAGTGTAACTTCATCAATGCGTTCATAATTGCTTGTAAAGTCTGTTTGATTGGTTTGTACACCTCTTTTTGTGACACACTGAAAGTTAATAGCCCATTTCGTATTTGGTCGTTACACTGTATGTACCAGTTTGTAACAATTCTCAAATTATTGAACTGAACTGACAGCAGCTCGCGGTGAGGGTGGGGTCATCCGGGTTCCGAACTCCGGCCACGAAGGTCCGACTGACGGCATCCGGCGACCGACGTCGTGAGCGGTAGTGGCCGATAATGTCCCTCAGGTCCATCACGGCGAGACGCAGGAACACACACCTGGTCTGAAGTACGTGTGGAGGAACGTTATTTTCATACCTCTTCCGTAATTTTTTCGCTCTCTGACTTTCTACTATTTTGTATTAATATTTTTAGCAGGTTCATGTTTCTTGTCTGTTCGAGGAGAAATTCCATAGGACATCTTATTTTTTTTTTTTTGCTGTACTTGTCTCAGCAATCAGTGCCTTCCAATGTACCAGTTCCTGGAGTAAGAACATCTACCCTAGTGGCCATTAAAATTACTACACCAAGAAGAAATGCAGATGACGAACGGGTATTCATTGGACGAATATATTATACTAGAACTGACGTGTGATTGCATTTTCACGCAATTTGGGTGCATAGATCCTGATAAATCAGTACCCAGAACAACCACCTCTGGCCGTAATAACGAACTTGATACGCCTGGGCATTGAGCCAAACAGAGCTTGGATGGCGTGTACAGGTACAGCTGCCCATGCAGCTTAATCACGATACCACAGTTCATCAAGAGTAGTGACTGGCGTATTGTGACGAGCCAGTTGCTCGGCCACCATTGACCAGACGTTTTCAATTGGTGAGAGATCTGGAGAATGTGCTGGCCAGAGCAGCAGTTTACATTTTCTGTATACAGAAAGGCCCGTACAGGACCTGCAACATGCGGTCGTGCATTATTCTGCTGAAATGGAGGGTTTCGCAGGGATCGAATCAAGGGTCGTAACACATCTGAAATGTAACTTCCACTGTTCAAAGTGCCGTCAATGTGAGCAAGAGGTGACCGAAACGTGTAACCAATGGCACCCCAATCCAATAAGGCGATGACGAATACACGCTTCCAAATTGCGTTCACCGCGATGTCGCCAAACACGGATGCGATCATCATGATGCTCTAAACAGAACCTGGATTCATCCGAAAGAATAACGTTTTGCCATTCGTGGACCAAGGTTCGTCGTTGAGTACACCACCGCGGGCTCTCCTGTCTGTGATGCAGCGTCAAGGGTAACCGCAGCCGTGGTCTCAGAGCAGATAGTCCATGCTGCTGCAAACGTCGTCGAACCGTTCATGCATATGGTTGTTGTATTGCAAACGTCCCCATCTATTGACGCAAGGATCAAGACGTGTTACAGCCATGCGGATAAGATGTCTGCATCTCGACTGCTAGTGATACGAGGCCGTTGGGATCCGGCACGGCGTTCCGTATTACCCTCCTGAACCCACCGAGCTCATATTCTGCTAACAGTCTTTGGATGTCGACCAATGCGAGCAGCAATGTCGCGATACGATAAACCGCAATGGCGATACGCTACAATCCGACCTTTATAGAAGTCGGAAACGCGATGGTACGCATACCTCCTCCTTACACGAGGCGTCACAACAACGTTTCACCAGACAACGCCGGTCAACTGCTGTTTGTGTATGAGAAATCGGTTGGAAACATTCCTCGTGTCAGCACGTTGTAGGTGTCGCCACCGGCGCCAACCTTGTGTGAATGCTCTGAAAAGCTAGTCATTTGCATATCACTGCATCTTATTCCTGTCGGTTACATTTCACGTCTGTAGCACGCCATCTTCGTGGTGTAGCAATTTTAATTTTCCAGTAGTGTATGTAATGGGAATATGGAGGTGTAGCTCTAAGTCAGTGGAACTTCTTTCACTTCCTTCTCTTGAAGGCTAAGGAGCATCTGTTAAGCTTCCTTTTCAAACTTAGATGAAAGGCCAAGTGTCAACTTTCTAGCGGTATCAATATCGTTTGATTGGTCATGTAGTTTTCCAGGTAAAATCTTGGGGAACATACTCAAAGATTTGTCTGTTCTGGAAGTACTGAGGGGAACGAACTCCCGTGCTTGTTCGCCCCTGTTACTGGCTTAAGGCATCACGTTGTCGTTGGGTGTTGGAGACTGGCCAGTTCTCCAACCCCTCTATAGAGAACGAACTCTGAGAGTTGTGTCGGAAAGTGGCTAACAAGAAGTTTCAGTGGACGCTCGGCTTTGGGCACGTGGTGAGCATGGACACTGTGCAAAAACTGTGAGAATGTAATTTTAAATCGGGTTACATCAGGTGCGGGAAGACACTATTTAAACCTGTTCTATCAGCCTAAAGGAGTAGTTTGTTATTTAGGGCGAAACTTCACGCATTCGGTACTTTGTGGTTTTTTGTAGCGATTTGTGTAGACGCTCTATGTTCACTGTGGTAAGATCTGTAGTAATTCTTCCCCTCTAATGTGATTAATTCTGCTAGGTTTGCACCACGTGGGATTAGCCGAGCGGTCTACGGCGCTGCAGTCATGGACTGTGCGGCTGGTCCCGGCGGAGGTTCGAGTCCTCCCTCGGGCATGGGTGTGTGTTCGTCCTTAGGATAATTTAGGTTAGGTAGTGTGTAAGCTTAGGTACTGATGACCTTAGCAGTTAAGTCCCATAACATTTCACACACATTTGAACATTTAATCTGCTAGGTTTGCGGAGCATTAACTAATTTTATCCAGAACTCCTCACTAATTTTATCCAGAACTCCTCACTGTGGTACGGAACGGCAGGTGGCCAACCATCAGTGCTATTTAGTTAGTGACGATTTCAGCTGGTGAGATCTCGGGACCCCCAATCTGACGAGTTCAATCATTTGGTACTAAATGAATTCTAGCATATTTACAGTTAATGAAAGTAAAAGTTTTTCCTTCTTGAATCTATGGTTGCTACGGTAGTACAACACTTGAGCGTGATTATAGACTTATCCTCAAGTATGAAACTTCCTGGCAGATTAAAACTGTGTGCTGGACCGAGACTCGAAGTTTGAATGTAGGAGACGAGGTATCGGCGGAATTAAAGCTGTGAGGACGGGGCATGCGTCGTGCCTGGGTAGCTCAGTTGGTAAAGCACTTGCCCGCAAAAGGTATAGGTCCCGAGTTCGAGTCTCGGTCCGGCATACAGTTTTACTTTGCCAAGGAGTTTCTTATGAGCACACACTCGGCTGCAGAGTGAAATTTTCAGGCCGGCCGTTGTGGCCCTGCGGTTGTAGGCGCTTCAGTCTGGAGCCGTGTGACTGCTACGGTCGCAGGGTCGAATCCCGCCTCGGGCATGGATCTGTGTAATGTCCTTAGGTTAGTTAGGTTTAAGTAGTTCTAAGTTCTAGGGGACTGATGACCTCAGATGTTAAGCCCCATAGTACTCAAAGCCATTTGAACCACTATTTGAAAATTTCATTCATTATCCTGAAATGAAATGTCGAGTGGTGAGGGCCTCCCAGTGGTTAAAAAAAATGGTTCAAATGGCTCTGAGCACTATGGGACTTAACATCTATGGTCATCAGTCCCCTAGAACTTAAAACTACTTAAACCTAACTGACCTAAGGACATCACACAATACATAGTCCCAGTGGTTAGACATGGTCGCCTGTGAAAATGACTGTTTGAGGTGACGACACTTCGGCGACTTGCTCGTCGATGATGATGATGACACGAACACACAGTCCCTGAGCGGAGAAAATCTCAGACCCTGCCCGGAATCGAACCGAAGAATGTAGAAGAAAATTGAGGATGCGCTAGATGGCGATCAACTTGGCTTTAGGAAATGTAAAGGGACGTTGCGGTTAATAATGGGAGCAAGACTAAAGAAAAATCAAGAGACATTCATAGGATTTGTCTACCTGGAAAAAGCATTCGACAATGTAAAATGGTACAAGATGTTCGAAATTCTGAGAAAAGTAGGGGTAAGCTATAGGGACAGACGGGTCATACACAATATGTACAACAGCCAAGAGGAAATAATTAGAGCCGACAAGCAAGATCGAAGTGCTCGTATTAAAAAGCGTGTAAGACAAGGATGTAGCCCTTCGCCCCTACTGTTCAATCAGTACATCGAGGAAGCAATGATGAAAATAAGAGAAAGTTTCAGGAATGGAATTGAAATTCAAGGTGAACGGATATCAATGACAAGATTCGCTGATGGCATTGCTATCCTGAGTGAAAGTGAGGAAGAATTACATGATATGCTGACTGGAATGAACAGTCTAATGGATACAGAGTATGGATTGAGAGTAAATCGAAGAAAGACGAAGGTAATGAGAAGTAGTAGAAATGAGAACAACGAGAAACTTAGCATCAGGATTGATGGTCACCAATTAGATGAAGTAAAGGAATTCTGCTACCTAGGCAATAAATTAACCAATGACGGACGGAGCAAGGAGGGCATCAAAAGCAGACTAGCACTGGCAAAAAGGGCATTCCTGGCCAAGATGACTCTACTAATAACAAATGTCGGCCTTAAAGAAATTTCTGAGAATGTACGTCTAGAGTAGAGCAGTAGTGAAAGGTGGACTGTGGGGAAACCAGAAGAGAAGAGAATTGAAGCTTTTGAGATGTGGTGTTACAGATGAATGTTGAAACTTAGGTGTATCGATAAGATAAGGAATAAGGAGGTTCTGCGCAGAATCGGAGAGCAAAGGAACATGTGAAAAACACAAGGAGAAGGGACAGGATGATAGGATATATGTTAAGACATGAGGCAATGACTTCCATGGTATTAGAGGGAGCTGTAAAGGGCAAAAAGTGTAGAGTAAGACAGTAGTTGGAATCAATGCAGCAAATAATTGAAGACGTAGGTTGCAAGTGGTACTCTGAGATGATGAGGTTGGCACAGGAGATGAGTTCGTGTCGGGCCGCATCAAACCAGTCAGAAGACTGATGGTAAAAAAAAGTGAAAACAAGGATGGACTCCAACAACTGACCCACTTATTGTGTTGGTATTATACATGCAGTGATATAGTCAACCTAATTTCTCCGAAATTCCCAACACTGATGCCATATGTAAAATGGTTCAAATGGCTCTAAGCACTATGGTACTTAAAAATCTGAGCTCATCAGTCCCCTAGACTTAGAACTAATTAAACCTAACTAACCTAAGGACAACACACACATCGATGCCCGAGGCAGGATTCGAACCTGCGACCGCAGCAGCAGCGCGGTTCCGGACTGAAGTGCCTAGAACAAGCTATGCCGCAGTAGCCGGCTGCGATGTGTATCCTATTTATATTTGGCCAGGTGAAGGAGTAACAAAGAGCGGAGAACATTGTGAGACCTGAGTTTCTCCCGGCGTATAGAATGTTCAAATAACTTACGGGAATGCAGCCGGGTGACGTCTTCGACAACCGCCGGTATACCGATAAGTGCACACCCCATCGTTTTCAAGGCAAAAATGCAGCAAGTAAGCGGTGTGCTACTGAATTTCAAATTTCAGTTTGGAGAGCGATTCGAGAGAGAAAACACACACACACACACACACACACACACACACACACACACACACACACACACACACTGTAATCCTCAGCCAATTGTAACATTAGTGCTATGACATATCGTCTAGCAAAACACCTTGCTGCTGTGTTGAGACCACCAGTTGGTCCGTGTGATTATCGCATTAAGAACTCGGCAGATTTATTGTATCGAGCAGAATGACTCTGATATTCGTAAAAGTTTTCGTATGGTTTCTGTCTTCACTCGTGTCTGATTCGTTACTTTTAATTGAGGTTATGTTTGGCACTGAAATAACGAACCTATTTCGATACGTGTTGACGTACCTTCCTTTTTATTCAGCGTCCCTTATTATGAGCGTACATGTAGTTACGATGGGAAGCCCGTTGTCACCTGTTATTGCAAATTTGTACATGGAAGGCTTCCCGGAACACGCTATGGAGACAACAGATTTGAAACTTGAGTGTTTATTTCAGATGTGTCAACGATACTTTTATGACAAAGGAATTACAGGCATCGATTTAAAAAACGTTGAAAATTTGTGCTAGAATAGGATTCGAACCCGGATCTTCTGCTCACTGGGCAGATGCTCTACGCACTGCACCATCCGTGGACAATGGTAATCGAAACTCCACTTACTACCCTAGGGTGTCTGCCCTCAGACCCAAGTTGCCAACTCACTCACACACAATTAATTTTGCATCTCTTGCCGGTTATTCTCATTGTTCACGGCATTTATCTGGCTCGCGTAAGAGTTCGAGCCTGGTGTGCAAACACACTGAAGAGATTATTGGGCATCCTTGAGGATAATGGGCAAGGTGCACTACAATTGTAGTGTGTGGGTAAGATGAGAACTTAGATCTATCGGGAGGCGTGCTAGGGTAGTCTCTGCAGTTGCGATGGCCGCTGTGTCCAGATGGTGCAGTGTTCAGTGCATCTGCCTAGCAAGCAGGAGAAGCGAGTTCGAATTCCGGTCTGGTACAAATTTTCAACTTCCTGTGTTGATTTAAATCAGTGCCCACTCACAGCCCCTGACTGCAATTCCGTTGTGCCTTAATTCGCAGTGGCTGCTGAATCAAATGGTGTCTTTACTTTTGGCTATGCCCATATGTACGATACCTCTGTTGTTTCGGCTTGGCCAAATGGCAGTGAGAATTTGAACAACTTTTTAGAACACCCGAATTCAGTCCATCCGAATATTCGTTTTGCGTGGAGGTGGAAGAGGATGACTGCCTTCCCTCCCTCGATGTGTTGGTCAGCAGGAAGGTTAATGGAACATTGGTACATGCAATTTATAGGAAGCCTACTCACGCTGACTGTATCTACCGGCTGATAGTTTTCATTATCTGGTTGAGCGCGAAAAGGTACTCCGTTCTTGGATTCACAGACCCTGAGAGTGTCAGTTGAGTTAACCCATACTGAGGCCACCTTTTTTCAGAATGGATGTTGTGAAACAATGATCAGACATGCGTCGATCAACCGTGCATTGGATGAGTGATGATGAAACCCAGATGGTACGTAGGTCTACGACATTTCTGCTTTACGCAGGGAGTCTATTAACAAGATTAGTTGTATTTTGCGTAAATATGATGTGAAATGTGTTTTCAAACCTCCATCTAAGATTAGGTTTCTTCCAGGTTCCGTTAACGATCATCTTGGTTGCGTAAGGTGTGTGTCTACCTTACTGCTTGCAGTTAGACATTTCATATATTGGTCAGACTAATAGGACTGTGAAGGGCCCATGTACTGAGCGTAAGCATCACACACGCTTACAACTGTCGAGGAAATCGGCTATGGAAGAACATTGTTTTGGCACTGGTCATCCTATGGAATATGACAACGGGGAAGTTCTGACATGCACTTCCAGCTATTAGTGTTATTATCGAAGCAACTGAGATTAAATTAGCTAGTAAGCTCCTAAACAGACATGAATGTGTTTTCTTAAAGTCTGTATGGAATCTTGCTCTCTCCCTTGTCAAAAAACCTCACTCGTTCTTTAGAAATTTTCGTTATCGATAACTTCTATCGTCGGTCCTTTTTGGTTGTGCGGTGGTTCTAGTGCCAACATCGTATGTGTATGTGTGTGTGTGTGTGTGTGTGTGTGTGTGTGTGTGTGTGTGTGTGCGCGCGCGCGCGTGTGTCTTATCTTTCTGGAACTGCTCTGCAACCCGAGGGTTTAAATTCTCTTGAACTTCTCTTACTTGCTAATTTTTGCCTTGAAAATGACAATATGTGCACTTGTCGAAATATTGGTCGTTGCCGATGACGTCACTCATCTGCAAACCCATAAGTTATCTGAACAGTGTGGAATATTGTACTTGCAACCCTTCCTATTTTAAAACGACGGGATAACGGTTCTTCACTCACTTGCTGTTTTTGTTGCTCTGTGGTTCGTTCACCGCTTCCACAGCAGTAGAAGACGTAGTGTCAGTTTGACAAGAAGCCTTTATTTCACTGAGGAATACTGAACGATATGTGTGAAATATTTTATTTTGGGTTCATAAGAAACTACATCCATTTCTGTCCACAATATCATGTCCTCACAAAGAATTGAAAGTGTGTGTGTGTGTGTGTGTGTGTGTGTGTGTGTGTGTGTGTGTGTGTGTGTGTGTGTGTGTGTGTGCAAAGAAGCATAGACTATTCTCAAGATAATGACCAACAAGCCCTGACACTCTATAGATATGCAGAATGTAAATATTGATGTCCAAAAGAACGAAACTAGTAACACGGCGAGGCTACAAAATAAACAGAAAATTAAACAGCACACAGTTTCATAACTTCAGTGCGACGTAAACAAGTCTGGTCCTGCATATCTATGATATATAAATAGAACTAAAATGGACAGATTTGCGAAAAGACATAACTTTGAACATGTGTCAGCTTTCCACTTATAGAGTCCAACTGTGCTATCTGACAGTCTTCTCACGTAAGTTCAGAACGCAGAAAATTATTAAATAATTAAATAATTAATTAGCACTTTCTATTTTCATTTGTTTCCTATATAACGCAGCATTATATGAAAGAAGCGAGACAGCATAGTGCCTCATTGCATCAGCCAACAGCCCAACATACGTCTGCCTACCTTTTTTGTCAGCACATGAAACCGAATCAGCGAGCAGAGAGATTCCACTTATTGTTATTTATATGGTTCAAATGGCTCTGAGCACTATGGGGCTTAACATCTGAGGTCATCAGTCCCCTAGAACTTAGAACTATTTAAACCTAACTAACCTAAGGACACCACACACATCCATGCCCGAGGCAGGATTCGAACCTGCGACCGTAGCATTCGCGCTGTTCCGGACTGAAACGGGTAGTGTTATTTAAAACTGTCAGTGCCCACACTGTCGTTGAGTGGCTATGAGTCAGAATGGCTATGACGAGTATATTTGACTTTCATAGCATGACAAGTTCATGATGACCTACTTGCGTGGCACATTGAAACAGATCAAGTACAAAGAATAATATGATTCTGGGAAACGAGCTCACAAAATGTGAGTTTAACAACGATTGTATTGATTTTAAAGATACAAGAAAAACTTTACAACCCAGCAGGGATGTTCCAACCCAATCCAAGGTAACATCATCTGAATACGTAATACTGTCTCATTAAAAGGTTAGTCTTGCACTGCACGAAAGGTTAACATTGATCACTTTATGACAAAGTGAACTGAATAAAGTAATCAGTGATGCAATAACCAGCTTTCAAGCATTTAATGATAGCAACCTTTGAGCGCCTATTACACTGTGCGGAATCACGCGATCGGCTACCTACGCACAGAGTAAAACACGCAAGCATTCCCAGCCTACACTCGCCATATAAAGTTAACGATCACCATTAAGTTGGCCTCATCTAATCCCAGTGCAGTGTAGCCTCTGCTCAATGACGTGGACCAAGGCCACATCAAAACGACCAATTTCTCAACACTGCACAAAGCGTTCCTTCGTCTAAACCATATCAACTCCAGACAAGAAATGACTGCGAGTAATGGCGACCTATGTTCAAACAAGCATGGCCTCATACTCGTTACTCGCGACCGAAAACCGTCGTTCGTGAGCAAAACCGACCCACCAAAGATTTAACTAATCAGAGAGAGCAGCATAGGGGTTGCTGAAGAGCTAATAACACTGAAGCCGGTTAGAACAATATCTTTAAAAATAAGCGTTGAAGTTTTATGACTACTGTTCAGCCCAGGGCAGATAGCTAAACGATATTAAGATAGGAAGCATAATATACTAGAAAGCGTTAATTACAAGCAAAACTGCTGTAATAGGTCAGTTGATAATATTCTGTTGTCTCAAAGTCTTCGTCATTCATCTAGTTTGAGAATCGAGAACTGACATATGTTTAAGAGATGGGAGGATGCAATGAACCTTATTATTAAATTAATAAGACAAAAATTAGACAAAAATAAAACCTCTCAAATATGTAACCATTCGGATCTCTTTGATAACGATCACTCCTTAGCTTCAGTCTGTTCATTCACTGACTTAATCTAGGACAACTGACTTTTAACCTGTGATACGAATCATTAGCTACTTTCACATATATTACGCTACAACCAAACTCTGCACAAGATTTCACCGTTGTATTAAAGAAACCTTTACTTAAAGTAGTAAAATTAAGATAAAAATAAACTAAACGTTCTCTGTTGATCCAAAGTGGATAAGGGACAGCGAGCGCGCATATATTTTTCAAGGAAATTTGGCAAACAGCCGTATGCTTTGACAAGTTATGTTTCTAGACTACCAGTTTCGGCAAGTCCGTAACGCCATCTTCAGGCCCCTATGCGCTCCATATATAGACAATCAGATATGTTAATACTTGCGTAACTGAAGTCATCAATATCGGGGTTTTGCAGTATTTGCTTCAAGGACCCAACAACCGAGGTACTGATGGCTCCAGTTATGCAAGTATCGATATATTTGATTATCTATATATGAAGTGCATAGGAGCCTGAGGAAGGGAGTATTGACATGTCGAAACTGGTTATCTAAATTAAAAAAAAAAACTTCTCAAAATATACGTTTGGTGATTTTCCTAGGTAAAACCTGAACAGTGTTCGAGAAGTCGCTTGCAAATAGGTGACGAAACAAACAAGCTGATCGAGATGTCGATTTCATTATAATTAAATCGTATGCTGTCTAAGTGTCACACAGTCACAACTCTGGAGTGGCGTCTCGGATTTCGGTAACAATGCTGGTTGCCAAACGATGGTATTACCGATGAGCTACCGAGCCTTCCGCGTAGCTTGCAGCACTCTACGACTGTTACATTGTTATCAAAAGGTGATGCACAAGAGCTCTTTGCAACATGTAGATTCAAAGACTGAAGAGACCTGTTGACTTCACAGTAAGAAGCACAGTTCATATTAACAGGAATCTGTTATTACTGGTCTTTATGTCTTAAGCTTAATGCAATTGAAGAAAATTTTCCACCATACGTGTTTTGCTTTACAAAGCATCTTCTATGGTCATTCTCAAAATTAGCTACCATGTTGTTGTTGTTGTTGTTCTTTTTTTTTTTTTTTTAAAAAAAAGGTTCAAATGGCTCTGAGCACTATGGGACTTAGCATTTGTGGTCATCAATCCCCTAGAACTTAGAACTACTTAAACCGAACTAACCTAAGGACATCACACACATCCATGCTCGAGGCAGTATTCGAACCTGCGACCGTAGCAGCCGCGCGGTTCTGGACTGAGCGCCTAGCACCGCAAGACCACCACGGCCGGCCGTTCTTTTTTTTTTCCATGCCATTCTATCCTGTGCAAGCTTCTTAATATCCCAGTACCTAGTGCAACCTACATCCTTCTGAATTTGTTTAGTATATTCATCTCTTGGTCTCCCTCCACAATTTTTATTCTCCAATACTAAATTCCTACCAACAGATCTCGTCTTCTAGGCGTGCCGCAAATTTCTTTTCTCGCAAGTTCTATTCAATACCTCCTCATGAGTTATGTGATTTACCCATCTAGTCTTTAGCATTCTTCTGTAGCACCAGATTTCGAAAGCTTCTATTCTCTTCTTGCCCGAACTATTTATCGTCCATGTTTCACTCAATACATGACTACACTGTATGCAAATTGTATCAGAAACGACACTTAAATCTATACTCGATGTTAACAAATTTCTCATCTTCAGAAACGCTTTCCTTGCCATTGCCAGTCTACATTACTTCGACCATCATCAGTTATTTTGCTCCCCAAATAGCAAAACTCACTTACTACTTTAAGTGTCTCATTTCCTAATCTTATTCCTTCAGCATCACCCTACTTAATTCGACTAGATTTCATTATCTCCGTTTTGCCATACATGGTATCTCTACGTTTCGGTATTTGACGTTGCCTAAAAAAATTATTACACTTAGAGAGACGACATCGATTTTTATTCGATGGCGACATATGCCACCTGGGTAGCCATCTTTCTCTACCCTTTGACAAGAAATGCTTGCAGCCAGAAGTCTCATGCTGGTGAAAACGTGTGAAGCAAGCAGGCAACCATGTTACCGAGATGCACTACAGCCAACTGAGCTAGTTTCGAAGGGGTCAAATTGTGGCCTTCCGAATTGCTTGTTTGATCCTTTCGGTGCATTGCCACACAAGTCGAACGTGCTGCGTCAGATGTGCAGCGGTGATGGTACCGGTAGCCATGTAGACGTGGTTCTGGACGTCCACGCAGCGCAGATGCCGCCAGGATCGTCGTCTTGTGAGGACAGCAATGGCAGATCGTACAGCTATCACAACACAAATGGGAGGGCTTGTGGGCCCAGACATGTCGGTACCTATTATTAGCAATGTGACTACAGGCACGCACACCCCTAGCGCGTCTTCCACTCACGCCACAGCGTCGACGTGCGAAGCTCGACTGGTGCCATCAGAGAATCACTTGGAAGATGGACTGGCGCGACGTGGTTACCAGCGATGAAAGCAGATTCTGCCTGCACGCAAGTGATGACATACAGGACATAAAAATCCCGTCTGAGGCCTGCGATCATTTTTATGTTAATAAGTGGCAACCAACGCTGTACAGTCGCAATTAAGTCATGAGTCCGCAGCTCGTGGACGTGCGGCAGCGTTCTCACTTCCCACGCCCGGGTTCGATTCCCGGCGGGGTCAGTGATTTTCTCTGCCTCATGATGACTGGTTGTTGTGTGATGTCCTTAGGTTAGTTAGGTTTAAGTAGTTCTAAGTTCTAGGGGACTGATGACCACAGCTGTTAAGTCCCATAGTGCTCAGAGCCATTTGAACCATTTAGCCAATAAAGTCATGAGATGTTCAATTGACTAATTTATGAGAACAAGTTACCCGTTTCGGGATTATACCCATTTTCAGACATCACGAATTTCAACTCTTTTCTATGCTCTGCTTCATGACTGCTGGTGTTGCAGTTATAGTCATATGTTATTGGACACTTTGTTTGAGTTGTCAAGGCTGTACCCCTCGTTGGTTAGTTGAAAGATGGGTGTAACCCCGAAATGCGTAATATGTTCTCATGACTTTATTGCGATTGTACAGCATTCGTTACGAGTTATTAAAGCGAGTCCTAGTGAAAACTAAAGCTGTGAGGACGGGGCGTGAGTCATGCTTGGGTAGCTCAGTTGGTAGAGCACTTGCCCGCGTAAGGCAAACGTCCCGAGTTAGAGTCTCGGTCCGGCACACAGTTTTAATCTGCCAGGACGTTTCATATCAGCGCACACTCCGCTGCAGAGTGAAAATCTCATTCCGCAAGTGATAGTCGTTTGCGCGCACGGTGTAGACCCGGTAAGCCCTACCTCGTAAAGTGCATACATCCAAGACATACTGGGCCAAACGCTGGGGGAGGTATGGCATCTAGCACTCGATACGTACAGAATGTTGTTACACCTGTTCTTTTACCGTTCTTGCAAGTGAAGGTAATGTGTTGTTTGAACAGGGTAGTACTCGCTCACACACCATGCCTGTGAAACACAACCTGCTGTGCAAGGCGTGCAGCAGCTGCCGTAACCAGCACGATCTGCAATCGAGATCGTGTCTGATATGATGGGACGAGAAGTGACTCTTGCGAGTCGTCAACC
Organism: Schistocerca gregaria; assembly: GCF_023897955.1. NCBI lineage: Eukaryota > Metazoa > Arthropoda > Insecta > Orthoptera > Acrididae > Schistocerca > Schistocerca gregaria. Next base: position 185,034,929 of record NC_064929.1, read on the forward strand.
AATAGCTCTTACCGAATTATGTGAACAGGTCGAGTAGGTGTGGCACAAAGTATCCCAGGACAGTATTCCCCATCTGTGCGATCGAGTGAATGCGCGAGTCCGCGCCTATATTCCCGCCCCTCGAGGCTACACCATGTACTAATGTGGGTGTTTCGGCGTGGATTGAAATGTGGGACATCTGAACCGCTTGTTCAAAAATGGTTCAAATGGCTCTGAGCACTATGGGACTTAACATCTATGGTCATCAGTCCCCTAGAACTTAGAACTACTTAAACCTAACTAACCTAAGGACAGCACACAACACCCAGTCATCACGAGGCAGAGAAAATCCAATCCCTAACCCCGCCGGGAATCGAACCCGGGAACCCGGGCGTGGGAAGCGAGAACGCTACTGCACGACCACGAGCTGCGGGCAAAATGGTTCAAATGGCTCTGAGCACTTTGGGACTTAACTTCTGAGGTCATAAGTCCCCTAGAACTTAGAACTACTTAAACCGAACTAACCTAAGGGCATCACACACATCCATGCCCGAGGCAGGATTCGAACCTGCGACCGTAGCGGTCGCGCGGTTCCAGACTGTAGCGCCTAGAACCGCTCGGCCACTCAAACCGGCTTTAATTTGAAACCTCTGAAAGTGTGTACTAGTTTTTTCTGGCAGTATATATTTATAAAATTGGTGTAAAATTTACTTACTGTTTTTTTTGCCCCTTTTTACATGTTCTCAAGTCCTGTGGTTTTCCTTCGGTTTTTGGCAGAGGCTGAAATCTAAAAATGTAATGGTATTGCATATTGACTGTTCGCAATTAATCGCCTTTTATGAACCTGGTTTTCTTTAGGCAGCAGTTATATTTTTTCCTCTCCGCCTCACTTTTCTAAATTACACAAGAGAAGACTAAGGATAAATCACAAATGCAACTTAAAAGGATAAAAAGAAACAGTTCCTAAACCAAGTGTGGATTCTCTGCAAGACTTCCGACATTTCGTCAAGTCTTCCAATATATCGTTACAATTTCTGAGGTTTGTGACTGCTCTGTACACGACAGCATCATCTGGGAGAAGCATCGTCCACTTCTGACGTTATCTACATCTTGCAAAATAGTAGTCCTATAACACTCTCTTAGCACACGACGGAACTTGCTTCATTCCTCAAGATTTCTCTCCGTTAAGAATGAGATGCTGTGGTCTGTTTGTTAGGAACTCTTCAATGGTTCAAATGGCTCTAAGCACTATGGGACTTAACATCTGAGGTCATCAGTCCTCCAGACTTAGAAGTACTTAAACCTAACTAACCTAAGGACATCACACATATCCATGCCCGAGACAGGATTCGAGCCTGCGACAGTCGCAGCAGCGCGGTTCCAGACTGAAGGGCCTAGAACCGGTCGGTCACAGAGGCTGGCGAACTCTTCAATTAAACCATAGAACTGGTCTGATAGTCCATACGATCCCATTTTGTTCTTTAGGTGGCAGTGCGGAAGTATATCGAACGTCTTCTCGAAGTCCATGAACATGCCATAAACGTGGGCGCCGGTACCTACTGCTTTTTGGTCTCATACACGAACAGAACGAGCTGCGTTTCACAAGATCGTTGTTTGCGTATCCATGCTGGTTCCTATGGAGAAGATTTTCGGCTTCCAGAAATGTCTTAATGCGTGAGCATTAAATATGTCCCAAAATTATACAACTTACTGACGTCAACGATGTAGTCTTGATGTTTTGTGCGTCTCTTTAAAGACCCGTTTTGAAAACGGGACTCATTCATTTCATTCATTTACTTGTCCAGTAAGCATTTCTAGAATGCGCCACCCCTGATGGCCTTGTTTTCTGCCTTGATCAAGTCCAGTGTTGTGCAAATATTATCTCAGTAGAGGACGTATGAGCAAGTGGATATGGCAAATTCGAGTTCGTTCCAGGAGAATTGCTCTCGATGTGATTGGTTCTTGGGTCTTGGGGTTCGTTCGACTTTTTGTCTTTGCGCTCATGAGTAACTGAGCTGCAGTATGACCTATTATGGGGGTGTAGTTTCCGTACTTCGTTGGATCACCTCTTAGGTTTTTCAGATTCCAGGCTCAAGGTACTCTACCAGCGTGGTCCACGTAGCTGAACGACTTGCTGAGATGGTTTGTACAATTCCCCTCCATCTTGGATGATGCCCTCATCAAACGGAGCTGTCCCAAAAAGATAGCGGTCAATCAGATACTTGCTATCTGTCACTCATATTACATACCTTGTTCTAGAACCTCTTGGAATGGTCCTTCGTGAAACGCTCTGGAAGCATTTGATGAATGGCTCAGGTCGCGGTAGGATCCTGGCAACTTCTTTATGGAGATCTTCAGTTAACCTTTCGCAATCGGCCTCCTCAAAATTACATCTCCGCGTGACAGGAACCTCCTCTGGCGCTGCAATGACGTTCACTCTTCGGATCACAGGCCTATGTTGGGTAGATGGAATAGGCTTACCCATCATTCTCAAGCAGCTCCCAGAAAATTTTGCTGATATGAAGATGTTGTCGGGGTTGGAGCCTCTCTTGTGAAGGGTGCGGGTAGCTTTGGATCATGAACAGGTGCAGGTCACGAGTCCCTGCCCTACTCAACTTGTTCCCACAGTTCGGTAAGAGCTGTGATGTCTAGTGTTCACCATTGGTATCCGAATCTGGATGTTGCCAAGATATACTTAGGCAGTTGCTAGAAAAGGAGTAACTTCTTTCACATACTCCATGTAGAATGATATTGATATCCCGTCAGGTCTAACGAACTTTTCTCTCCTGAGTGGTTTGAGTTAATTTTGTATCCCATGTCGATATCTATCGTTTAAAAGTTCGTGTGATGGTTTAAAAGAGGAACTTAAATACGACCTCCCTCAGTGAAACTGTTTTGGAAGAAGAGTTTAGTACGTCACCATTTGTTAGCGTCACTCTTGATGCCATTATGGCATTGATCAACTGTCTAGATGACTTTGATAGTTTACTGATTTAAAATAATAAAAGATTCTTAGAATTTTGGATTTGTGTAGTTTTGTTCGTGTGTGACCTTTTAGCTGTAGTGTAGATCTCTTTGCCCTTTCACAACCCTTCTAAAGACGAGCGAGCAACCTTCAAAAAATGTTGGTGGAGTTCAGTTTCTCCCTGTACATTGATTTGTTATTCTCTGTGCATGCACTGGTTAATTAATAAGTACTTCCGGGGTTTCAGCAGCCAACTACATGAAAACTATAAGACATACAGAAGAATGACACAAATAAATGGATAAGGCTTCTCTCCGAATTTTTAACTTACAGTGCAAGTATTCAGTATAGATACTGTCTGTGACGTGGAAAACGTCAATATAATATTCCCACTTTTGCCTTACCCATCCCAACACGTCATCATCGATATCAGCAATTCATTCATATCCCCCCTTTGAACTCTTCCAGATTAAGTGGCAGTGAATGCTGGAGCACAAGATGTTTAACATAACCCCATAACAAGAAACTACAAGGACTTTAGTTACATGACTGTTCGGGCCATTGGAGGACAGTGTTGAAGGGAAGCACGTGTAGTCCAACTCTGCTGTTTGAAATAAAGTGTGGTGGAGCATCATATCTTTGCAAAATGAAGTCTCCGATGTCTTGCTATAATCGTAGCATAAGACATAGCTGAAGAACGTCCATGTACACGGAAACAGTCACTGTTTCTTGGCAAAGAAAAATGGTCAATAAACTTTTGAAGAGTACATGGCACAAAAGACGTTCACTTTAGATAAATCACTAATGTGTTCCGCAATGCCGTATGGAGGTTCTGTCCCTAACACTCATTTTCTTTTCTTTTATTTCACACGTCTAGTTTCATAGAATCAATTGAGGATCAAATCTCCGTGATCATAAAACGAATATGCACATGAAATTGACATCAGTAATGTAATATAGATAAAATAAAAATTTACATGAATCTTATGCAGACGAGAATCTGCGAGTATAAGAGGGCAAAATCGACAACAGAACTCATTAACGAGCTTATATTTTTGCAGCAGCTCCTTTTACTAAGAGAGCCCATGCGACGGTCAAATGTGGTACAATCACCTTTAGTGAATGATTTCTTAAACAAGAAATTTAAAACTTCAACTCTCGCTTCCCTGTCACACTACACTGGTCAAAGTATACCATATACGAGATTGCGCTCTTCCTAGCGGTTTTCTCGGGTTCCCAGTAAGACGACAGGAGTAGTTGTCATATACTTTGCGCATAGATACTTTTATAAACGCACAAAAATGGCTCTGAGCACTATGCGACTTAACTTCTGAGGTCGTCAGTCGCCTAGAACTTAGAACTAATTAAACCTAACTAACCTAAGGACATCACACACATCCATGCCCGAGGCAGGATTCGAACCTGCGACCACATCGGCGGCTGGGTTCCAGACTGTAGCGCCTAGAACCGCGCGGCCATATAGACGCACAACTTTTAGTAACTTCTCCCTGCGTGCGTTCGCTTTCGAACCGATAATGCAACAGCGGCTGTTTCCTCAGCATTTTCCGAATTATGCTATTAAACCATGGTGTGATTTTTCCGTCCTTAAGCCACTTACTCGGGACATACTTTTCCAGAGCGCGATTTGAATGTTTGATCTTTGGCCATAATTCTTCTACGTCCATCATATTGGGAGTAAATGATGTCTATCCATCGTCTGACTCCTGACGAGTGATTCCTGCACTCCAGAGATCAACTGTAGTGCTTTTATTGGCCTGGCAGTGAACTTCGAATCCGGGAATATACGGCGCGATAATCTGTATTCTTGCTTTGCGAAATATGAGAGTTAGATGATTGTATTTTTCATTTATACTTTATTTTCAGGTCTGGTAGCCTGGTAGTAAAGTTAATTTATCTGTAAAATCCATTATTGAAATTTCGTGCCCGGCCGCTGTGGCCGAGCGGTTCTAGGTGCTTCAGTACTGCCTCGGTCATGGATGTGGGTGAGGTCCTTAGGTTAGTTAGGTTTACGTAGTTCTAAGTCTAGGGGACTGTTGGCCTCAGATGTTAAGTGCTTAGAGCCATTTACAATTTAGACCGTGTGGCTGTTATCAAGTGAAAACATGTCGCTGGTTACAACCTTCTTTTGTACACTGAGCTCAGTGAATTGCATTGGAACATTTTGCTCTTAGTCTGCTTAATTTGTGCTTTCATTCGTAATATTGGGTGGGGTAAATGCGTCCATATTTGTTTTTTATTTCATACGAAGCAGCAGTTGGTTTCGTAGCATGGTATTGTGTGGACTCATGTCTGTTTGTTATTACTTGTGAACCCGTGTGTGAACTGCTCAATTCCAAGGCCTTGTAAGTATACTGCTCATATTCTACGTTATTTTTCTTTCCATTCGTTTTTCGAACGAAAAATGGTTCAAATGGCTCTGAGCACCATGGGACTTAACATCTATGGTCATCAGTCCCCTAGAACTTAGAACTACTTACACCTAACTAACCTAAGGACATCACACAACACCCAGTCATCACGAGGCAGAGAAAAGTTTTTCGAACTCTCGAATTTAATGGAGACTAACGAAAGTCTCATTGCATTCTACTAAAATGTGGTTTTCAATAGCTGTTAATAACGTGTGAAAACATCCTCGAAACTACTGTCGCATTTTTAGAATTTGCAAGAAAGAGTACCCTAGTCACCAAGACTGCAAGTCACACTAGTCTATACCTACATATATACTGTGCAAGCTACTGCGAAATGCATGGCACTCAGTGGCAAGACGTGCCACCAATCGAAGCAGAATTACATACTCCCTCTGCAACAAGATGTAGTAAGGCTGAACATCATTACTGTCAGACGCTGCTCACATGGAGTTCTTCATTATATGAGAGAAAGAAAGTGCTGATAATGAATGCGAACAAAAGTAAAGTAGAACTGAATTTACATCGAGTCGCTCACTCACAGATTCGTAAGCAATAACAGATACGAGAAAGTCCACAGAATACCATGTGACGAAACCAGCTTCTGTTTTCTATAAAACGAAACCAAATGTGGTATAATTACCCCATCCATTATTACGGATGCGATTAGAACTCGGTCAGAATATGAGGACGTGTTTACAATGCATTTCAAAGAGTTCAGTACACAATGTAAATCGTAATCGGAAACACAACATGGTGAAATCGGCATCTGTTAACCACTAAATGAAATGAATTATGGAAGGCTAAAAATCAGCCAATAAGGAACGAACGCGATGGACTGATGATCTTGCAGTGCTCCAAATGGGCTGGCCAGCCAACTAAGGTCGTTTTGCTGGAAGTCCCTTTTATTTGTCATCAGTCTACTGACTGGTTTGATGCGGCCCGCCATGAATTCCTTTCCTGTGCTAACCTCTTCATCTCAGAGTAGCACTTGCAACCTACGTCCTCAATTATTTGCTTGACGTATTCCAACCTCTGCCTTCCTCTACAGTTTTTGCCCTCTGCAGCTCCCTCTAGTACCATGGAAGTCATTCCCTCATGTCTTAGCAGATGTCCTATCATCCTGTCCCTCCTCCTTATCAGTGTTTTCCACATATTCCTTTCCGATTCTGCGTAGAACCTCCTCATTCCTTACCTTATCAGTCCACCTAATTTTCAACATTCGTCTATAGCACCACATCTCACATGCTTCGATTCTCTTCTGTTCCGGTTTTCCCACAGTCCATGTTTCACTACCATACAATGCTGTACTCCAGACGTACATCCTCAGAAATTTCTTCCTCAAATTAAGGCCGGTATTTAATATTAGTAGACTTCTCTTGGCCAGAAAAGCCTTTTTTGCCATAGCGAGTCTGCTTTTGATGTCCTCCTTGCTCCGTCCGTCATTGGTTATTTTACTGCCTAGGTAGCAGAATTCCTTAACTTCATTGACTTCGTGACCATCAATCTTGATATTAAGTTTCTCGCTGTTCTCATTTCTACTACTTCTCATTACCTTCGTCTTTCTCCGATTTACTCTCAAACCATACTGTGTACTCATTAGACTGTTCATTCCGTTCAGATCATTTAATTCTTCTTCACTTTCACTCAGGATAGCAATGTCATCAGCGAATCGTATCATTGATATCCTTTCACCTTGTATTTTAATTCCACTCCTGAACCTTTCTTTTATTTCCATCATTGCTTCCTCGATGTACAGATTGAAGAGTAGGGACGATAGGCTACAGCCTTGTCTTACTCCCTTCTTAATACGAGCACTTCGTTCTTGATCGTGCGCTCTTATTATTCCCCCTTGGTTGTTGTACATATTGTATATGACCCGTCTCTTCCTATAGCTTACCCCTACATGAGTTTTATCTTCGTGGCCTGCAGCACCCCGTTACACGCCATGTTGAGACACGCCTGCTCCCTGGTAGTCCGTTTTGTAACTAAGTCACGGCGCGTATTACGAATCTAAACTTCAGGAGATGCTCTATCCGCCGCTTTGTGACATCCTACTGTATGTACTCGTATTGCAGTTTTCGCGCAGTCAGTTCTGAAAGCCCTTATGAATAACACTGTATATTAACTAAACTTTCGGTCAGCTGGTGTACGGGCATAAATATGTCCTTGGACTGCCCGGCTAATCCATCAGGGCGGACTATCGATCAAAGTTCGACCTCGCCGGTCGCCTTATGTGAAGGCGAGGCAGCCATTAATATCACACCGCGCATTTTCCTGCCAATCTGCTGTCTTTCACGCTCGATGCGGACTTTCGACGCTCCTGCGTGTAAAGCGGAAGGAGGAACATGAAGGCGACACTCACTCCATTATCAGAGTATTCACGTACCGCAGCTTGTTTGACTTAGATGGTTTTTCTTGCTTTATATTTGCAGAAAGGTAAAAGGGCACACCACTGTGCATTACCATGAAAGTTCATAGATTAAACGTTCTGACCTCTTAAGCTCCATTTGCACCGGAGTAAATAGAAATGAATACTAGCGAATGGGCATTCTCGAACAGTATTCGGCAGTGTTCATTACGATACGCTTGTATCTACGAACATGACTATGCACTAGAGTTGTAGAAAATCTGTCCCAACTTGTGTGTAGACGTGAAATGCAACGCAGGTATTACATTTAGCACTGTGTTATAGCTCCTGCTTTCCTTAGCGTTAGTCCAAAACTTCGTGCATTCGTAGGTTGATTCTTTTCTCTGGCTTCTAGCATGAGCATGAAAAAAGTATAATATCAATTAAAGACGACCAACAAAGTCTGAAGCAAGGTTAGCATTTACGCTCTAGTTTTAGCAACTGGAGTCATTTACGTTAGTAATATGAAACTTCCAGGGAGATTAAAAGTGTGTGCCACACCGAGACTCGAACTCCGGACCGTTCCCTTTCGCGGGCTAGTGGTCCAGCATCGGAGCTACCCAAGAACGACTAACGACCTGTCCTCACATCTTCAATTCCGCCAGCTGTGAGGACGGGTGGTGGGTCGTGCTTGAGTAGCTCAGTTACGATTCAGCCGCGCTAGCGAGTGGACGTTGTTTACTGCTGCGCTGGACTTCCGTGTTTACATCGCTGTACTTGGGCTTCTCCGAGTGCTGTCCGTTCGTTAATCTCCGTGTTCGTTAATATTCCTTGTGATCTGATCGCTCCTTCTGTTCGTGCTGCTTATAATTGGAATTTCGGTTGTTTAACCGAAAATTCGTCGCTGGATTAACCATGGCTACAAACCTCAGGAAGAATGCTCTGGTATTTACTTCTGACAAGGTATCCCTCCCCTTTCAGGCGACATCCCTGGAAATAGACGACTGGATTACACAGGTAACTGGTCTCACTTCTCAAACCGTCCTTTCCTGGCAACTGAATCAGGAAAAATGCTGTGTTTTTATCATGTTATTCAGTGCTGCGCAGGTTCGAATCCTTCCTCGGGCATAGACGTGTGTGATGTACTTAGGTTAGGTTTAAGTAGTCCTAAGTTCTAGGGAATTGATGATCTCAGATGTAAAGTCCCATAGTGCTCAGAGCCATTTGATTTGAAGTAGATTTTGTGCATAGAAATGATTATAAAAGTAAGGTTTCCATCTGTAGAGCTGACATTGATTACAAAATCGTTCGTGTTTTGGATCTTCCCATTCAAACTGAAAATGATAAGCTTAATGAAGTTCTTTCATACAATGGGGATGTTAAGTCAGTTGCAAATGAGAGATTGTCACCTCGATTTAAACTGCAATGTTTCAGCGGGGTCCTCTGTGTAGAGATGGACGTTAAGACAAATATTCCGTCTCACATAACTGTTTGTGGGTATCAGGCACAAATTGTTTATACAGGTCAGAAAGCTACTTGTCATATATGTAACGAAACGCACCACTTCCACCGGCCGCTGTGGCCGAGCGGTTCTAGGTGCTTATGTCCTGAACCACGCTGCTGCTGCGGTCGCAGGTTCGAATCCTGCCTCGGGCATTGATGTGTGTGATGTCCTTAGGTTAGTTAGGTTTAAGTAGTTCCAAGTCCAGGGGACTGATGACCTCAAATGTTTAGTGCTTAGATCCATTTTTTGGGATACTTCAGACAGGAATGTCCAAGGCGAACAGTTGTTCTTAAAAGTAACTTGATATAGCGTCGGAAGTTTACCTTAAATGGTCTGTTACCAAAGAATAGCCGGTATCATCTGGTTGAGGATGTTAACGCAGCGATCCAAGCTGATGTCCCCCTTCACGATAACAGTCAATGTACCCCGTTAACAACAATGGGAGACACTGTTACCACTACTCGTGAAACTGAAATGCAACGACCCCTCCAGATAACTGAGGACGAGCTGTTCTGTACAACTCCCTCAGTTCGCAAGCAAAAACAGTGTGATGAGGAGGCAGAGGAACCGGAAGGTAAATGTGAATGGAAACTGGTGAACAGAAAGATAATAGACATACGGTGCCAGAAAATGAAGGAGGTGTAATCAGAATTAATTTGCAAGAAACAACAGATGAAGTAGCTGATTGCTGAGATCAGCAGCTGTTAGTAAACAAATGTAGGTAGAGGTTGCAAAACTGCCGTCTCCATTTGTTTCCCTCGATCAGGAACTGCTAAAGTGTCTACTGCTGCTCCAGATGAGCCGCGAACTAAAATAAAAAAAAAATGGCTCTGAGCACCATGGGACTCAACCGCTGTGGTCATAAGTCCCCTAGAACTTAGAACTACTCTAACCTAACTAACCTAAGGACTTCACACACATCCATGCCCGAGGCAGGATTCGAACCTGCGACCGTAGCAGTCGCACGGTTCCGGACTGAGCGTCTAGAACCGCGAGACCACCGCGGTCGGCGTAAAATAAAAGGGCAACCAAATCTGAATGTAGATCGTAACCAAGGGAAGGGAAAATACGGAAAGGGCGACCCAAGCCCAAAGAATATTGAGTACGAAACGGTCCTACACGAATCACTGGAGAAAAAAATCAGAACGTTTAAAAGGAAATCAGTAGGCTAGCGGTACATGAGAAGACCTCACAAATAGAAAAAAACGGGACAGTAACTAATAAACTGATTGAACTGTTATTCCATGTTCAGCCTTCCGAGAAAACTGTTAATAGTTTAACTGAACCCTGAACCACAGCCGGCCGCGGTGGTCTAGCGGTTCTAGGCGCTCAGTCCGGAACCGCGCGACTACTACGGTCGCAGTTTTGAATTCTGCCTCGGGCATGGATGTGTGTGATGTCCTTAGGTTAGTTAGATTTAAGTAGTTCTAAGTTCTAGGCGACTGATGACCACAGATGTTAAGTCTCATAGTGCTCAGAGCCATTTGAACCATTTGAACCACAGGAAACCAAATTAGTTCATCAAAACACCTACATAGTGGCAGCGTAATGACGCAGTATTAATCTGTCACCACTATAAACATAAATAAAATTACGTCATGTCTGAAATTATCAGAACTTAAGGAATTTTTGTACGAATCAGCGACTGATACTGTCCTGATACAAGAAGTTCTAATGTCTGATTTAGTTATTCCCGGTTATGTCAGCTACATAAATGTGTCTCACGAAACAAGTGTTGGAACAGCTGTTTTCGTGAGAGAAGGGATTATAGTAAATGAGGTGGAACGACTGGAATGAGGAAGGCGAATAGGACTAAATATCTATGACGTGACTATAATCAGCTTGTATGCCCCTTCAGGAATTTCTCACCGAGCTGACAGGGCACGTTTCTTCAAAGATGTTTACAGCGTGTGAGGGTTTTCTGTGTTGAGTTCAGTTATGTAAGTGCCGAAATCAGACAGTTGCGTCACTTAACATCAAGAGCCATAATTTGGGAACGAAAGAAAAGCGAAGGAAGGAACAAAATAGAACGACAGTTTTGAAACATTGATTGGACTGAGATTTGGAAAAACATTAGTGCTAATGTGCTCACGTCTAATATAAACACGTCATGGCACAAGACAGATAACAACAGTTAGCACCAATGAAAGACTGTGCGCAATCGGACTCTGTGAAACAAATTAGTGTCAACAATGCCATCTAGTTGACACAATAATCCATAAATGCACTTGCAGCGGTCACATGAATAGCTGGAAGTGGATCCAAGAGCAAATAGCTCTGATTACAAGGAAATCTCCTGAGACTGTATCGCTGTCATTGATACACAGGCCTGAAGCACTCTATTTCCCAAAGGCAAAAAATAACGCTGTGTACTGGCTGCTAGGAAATTTTGTTAATTACGTCATGAACAAACTATGATCCGATAGCACCTTAGAGTTCAAGGTACACATGCTGTGTGAATACCACAAAATTAGAAGGTATTCGAATCACAAAAAAAAAGTTCGGTCTTACGTTGAAAATTATATTTGAACGAATGGGCATTGGTTAATATAAAAAAAGACGAGTGTATTGACAGTGACGTATTGTAGTTACCTTAAGGATATTATTTAAATTTTTACTGTAAATTTTTGATGCGTGCTTTTTCTACTTCAGAATGTAGTTTTTGAAATTTTGTAAGCTAATGTACAGAACTTATGTGACAGCCAGACTGTGTGTCTAGTAGTGTCAAAACACAAAACATTAAAGCTGCGTCATTGGTTTGTTGTGTGGATACGAAAGTTGACAGTTTTTATGGAAATGTCTGTGTATATTCGTTATAACCATAAGAGTGTATCTGATATAATGTAATATTAAATGGCTGGCTAATTGCCCTGTCCATTTTTGCATTGTGCTGTGTAAGTCAATTTTCCAGGGAAATCTCTGTTATATAGGTCTGATCACTTCAGATAATTAACGTTCCATTAACGTCCAGAAAGTGTAGTTCGAAGGCTTGTCAACTTTATAACATTTGTTTTCCACCATTCTCAAGTATTTAAGAGATTGTGTAATATGATTATTAAATTATTTTTATGTGCGATGGGCATAAATCATCCATATTCTGTATAACTTTTGGTGATTTCAGTACAATTGTGTGAAATGCTCATAGCTAGCCTGAGCTGAGAAGGTTAAAGATCAGTTTCTTCCCATAACCTGTCTCTCACGCAGACGAATTCCTTGTGTACATTAATGTATGAAATATTATCCCGAAACCTTGCTAATATCCTTAGTAAAGAACTATTTATGCTTCTGTAAAGATTGGAACTCATGTAATTGAAAGTGCAGTTTTTTATTTATTCATGTTTTAAGAAGTTTGAAAGTCTTTAAAAAACTTGTCTTGACGTTCTAATTAATTCTTTCTAGTAATTTAGTCAGTACCACAATCTTCTGTTGTATTTATTTAAAATCAGCATAATTTCAGTGATCAAACTGTTTTTGTGTAAATCATTTCCTGTATACGTGTGTGCATGGTTGGTACATGTAGTTAGTATGTACTTGGAATGTGTAACTTTGGTCTTTCAACAATTTAAAAAAAAAAATATGGTTGTGCGCTCGCCTGCGAAAGGCAAAGTTCCCGAGTTCGAGTCTCAGTCCGGCACACAGTTTTATTCTGCCAGGAAGTTACATATCAGCGCGCACTCCGCTGCAGGGTGATAGTCTTGCATTTCACTAACCGCTCCACATCAGATAGTGTCTGCAGTGGCAATCTCGAAGCGCTTGTAGGACTTTGTTAGGAAAATATTGTCAGTCAAATATAATTAATCAAATATGAAATAAACGTACGACCTGTCGCATTGACTAGTTGATGGTATGTGCCATATAATTTGTTAGTGGGCAGACAACTTAATTCTGTTAAACCAGTTTTATTTACCATAACAAATCCCTAATATGATAGTGATATTATCAGCCTTGCAATTAGAGCTAGTCCGGAACCGCGCGACTGCTCCGGTCGCAGGTTCGAATCCTGCCTCGGGCATGGATGTGTGTGATGTCCTTAGTTTAGTTAGGTTTAATTAGTTCTATGTTCTAGGGGACTGATGACCACAGATGTTAAGTGTCATAGTGCTCAGAGCCATTTGAACCATTTTTGAATTAGAGCTACGTAAGAAACGAGAATGATCAGGTCTCAAGTATTTTTAATGTTCATCAGCATAATAGACACATATTAACACTTGTTTACTTCCAAGTGAACTGACTGTCCTTTTTATTTACAATAACAAGCATTATAATGCTTGTGCTAAGTAAGTCTATTACCACCTGATGCAAGTATCCAATAAATTTATTGTCTTTCTCAAGTCCCCAGGGAGATCTTCGAATATTTAGACCTTTTTCTACTACTCATGTTTCATTTCATCCGACATTTTGTTGTGGATCTATTGGATCACAGAAGCACTAGTGATACTTATATTGTTCTAACAGCAACATTATGTTATAATACTGATGAGCCAAAAAAACTGGTGCACTTGCCTACTATAATGTAGGACCCCCGCAAGCACGCAGTAGTAGTGCTGGAGGGAACTGACACGATGAATCCTGCAGGCATGTTCATAAATCCGTAAAGAATACGAGGGGGTGGAAGTCTCTTGTGAACAGCACTTTGCAAGGTGCATATCTATATGCTCAATAACGTCCATCTCTGGGGAGTTTGGTGGGCAACGGAAGTGTTTAAATTCAGAGGAGTGTTCCTGGAGTCACTCTGTAGCAATTTTGGACGTGTGGGGTGTCGCATTGTCCTGTTGGAACTGCCAAAGTCCGTCGGAATGCACAATGGACATGAATGGACGCAGGTGATCAGACAGGACGCTTACGTACGTGCCACCTGTCAGAGTTGTAACCAGACGTATCGGAGGACTCATATGACTCCAACTGCACAGGCTCCACACCAGTACTGAGGTTCCATCAGTTTGAAGGATCCCCTGCTAACATACAGGGTCCATGGATTCATGAGGTTGTCTCTATAATCGTACACGTCCATTCGCTCTACACAATTTCAAACGAAACTCGTCCGACCAGACAACATGTTTCCAGTCATCATCAGTCCAATGTGCGCAGGCGAGGCGTAAAGCTGTGTGTCGTGCAGTCGTCAAAAGTACACGAGTGGGCCCTCAGCTCCGAAAGCCCATGTCGATGACGTTTCGTTGAATGGTTCGCACGCTGACACTTTTTGATGACCCAGCGCTGAAATCTGCAGCAATTTCCGGAAGGGTTGCACTTCTGTCACGTTGAACGATTCTCTTCAGCCGTCGTTAGTCCCGTTCTTACAGGATCTTTCTCGGCCGCGGTGATGTCGGAGATTTAATGTTTTACCGGATTCCTGATATTCGCGGTACACTCGTGAGATGGTCGTACGGGCAAATCCCCACTTCATCCCTACCTCTTAGATGCCGACTATAACACCACGTTCAAACTCCCATAAATCTTGATAACGTGCCTTTGTAGCAGCAGTAAACCCACCTGACAAGTGCGCCGATCATTTGTTGTCTTACATAGGCCGCAGACCCGTATTCGGCCTGACGCTGAAGCTGGAATGACGAGCCTGTACTTGGCTCGAGGTGATGCAGTATAGACATACATATGTCGTTCCTGCAGTTCCTGTAGGGGAGAGAAATATTAATTAACAGTCTAGTCGAATGGTCCTGTCTGGTTTTACCTGAAAAAGAGAAAGACACACTCTGTTGAGGGATTAGTAAAAACTTAATCCCTCAGCAGGTCAGGCCAACGCGTGGTTGGCCTGTGATGTGGTTGTTGGCCCAGTCCACGGATGAGCCGGTTGTGGGAGTGTTCCGTCCTCTCGTAGAACTTCCTGGCGATGGCGCGGAACCTTTCTCGAAGAGGCAGGATTCCGGTGTCCTCGTGGAGTTGGCGCGTCGAAAAGCGCCTCGGAAGATGCATAGCAGTCTTCAGGGCGCGGTTCTGTATCCATTGCAGAGTCACAATGTGAGCATCTGCGGCTTTCCCCCAGACCACGGCCGCATACTCTAACAGTGGGCGAACCAATGTTAGGTAAAGCGTGATGCCGTGTTGCGGTGGCAATGTCGACTGCGGGTTTAGCAGTGGATACAGGGCGCGGAGGCGTCCAATTGCTCCCCCTTTCACATCACGGATGTGATGCTTCCAGATGAGCCTGCGGTCTAGGGTAACCTCTAGGTATTTCGCCGTCCCACTCCATGGGATGGGTTCTCCCAGGATTTCGAGCGGCGTAAGCCCTGGCGGCAGAAGTCTTCGAGTGAAGACGACTGCCTGGCTCTTTGTGGCGTTGAATTTCAACCGCCACTTTGTTGCCCATGAGCCCAAGGCGTCGCACCCGCGTTGGAGGCGGTTTCTCAGCACCTGGGCATTCATGCTGCGCGTGAACAGGGCTGTATCATCAGCATACAGCGCCAGTTCGACTCCTGCCACTTTCGGCGCGTCTGCAGTGTACAGGGAGTACAGCGAGGGGCCGAGAAACGACCCCTGCGGCACCCCTGCTTGTATCTGCCGGTCTGTGGACGTACCGTCGTCAGCCCTCACGTGGAAGGTTCGTTCGGACAGGTACGACCGCAGCAACGTCACGTGAGACGTCGGTATCCCTTGTTCAAAGAGTTTGAACTCGAGACCGTCGTGCCACACCGAGAGGGACGGGAGTAGGCTGATGGATCGGTAGCTCGATGCCTGACGTGGGTCCTTGCCAGATTTCAGGATGGCCACGACCTCCGCGTGTTTCCACGCAGAGGGGTAGTCACCCGATCGGAGAATCTCGTTGAAAACATCGGCAAGTTGCCGGTGTAGGCCCGGTGGAAGGTTCTTCAGCAGGAGGTTTGTGACGCCATCGCTGCCTCCGGCCTTCTTGGGGTTCAGCGAGCGAAGTTGTACCGCAACTTCCTCCTCCGTTATCGGCTCGATAACATCGCCCTCCTCCCTTGCGCCGCGGAAGGTTGGCAGTCGCTCGTGGACTCGCCGTATGTGGTCGTCGTCGATGACGTCGGCCACCGGTGTGAAGTTGGCTGCAAAGGCGTCAGCCAGGACGCTGGCTTTCGCGTCAGGGTCGCTGGCGAAGTCGTTCCCGACCTGTAAGGGCGGTATTCGCTGTCGCCGGCGTAGGAAGGACTTTACCACCCTCCATGCACTGCCATCCTCAGGATTGAGGGTAGACACAAGGTCTTCCCATTCCTGGTTCCGGTGATGCTCGACTGCTGCCTTGATTTCCCGTCTCATGCGGTTTAATCGGCGCTTCGTGTCTGGTAGGCGAGTGAGCTGCCATTCACGAAACAGTCGGTTCTTCTCGGTGATCGCGTCCAATATAGGGCGCGGTAGCTGTCGCGAGAAGTCTCGGTTCCTTGGCGACGTCTCGGCGTGGCTTCCTCAGCTGCTCGGAGTATTCTTCGGGTAAAGAATGCTAGGGCGGCGTCTGCCCCTACCACGGTGGGGTTTGGCGCGTGTATTCGGCCTGTTTACATGCCTCTGTATTTGAATACACATGCCTATGCCAGTTTCTTCGGCGCTTCAGTGCATATGCACTGAGAGGATATGTGTCGTTATTTCAGTTTGGTTGTATGTGTCCACGTATAAGTGTGGCAGTACACGCCGTCCTCTGGCCGAGATGCATCTGCAAGGTTGTCATAAAGAAGTCTTATCTTCTCCCGTGGCAAGCTGACCCAGCACTGGTTGTGATTGGTCCTTGATATGCTATGTACCGGCTCTCGGACTGGGTTGACGTCCGTGCTGGTTTCACACATGTTCTGTCGGCTACAGATCTGCGTATCTTGCTGGCCACGGGAGTACCTCAACATCACGCAGGCAGTTTATAGAGACACGTAATACGTGTGGAGAACCACTGTCCTGTACGTAAATGTCACTATGAATCTGCTGGGTGAGAGATAAGATGACATGGAAACAGGATGTCTGTGGCGTGGCGCCTACCGTTGTGTCGTCAAAGTTCTCTCATCTACGAGCAGTATGAATAATAATAAAAAAAACATTCAGCACTCAATAACCAGTCAAGTTATCATAAAAGTTATAACAGTTTAAAGAATCAACGCTGATGAGGTGTTTCCAACAGCCGCATAGCTCCACAAATATTGGTTTAGACGCATATTCAGGATTATAACGGTTATATTTTGATGGTGTAGATTGACAGTCCTAGCATTCGGGAAGTTATCCGCCTTCAGAGTCAATAATAAAAATTCACTACATGCATTTACATGCAGGTCAGGAGCCCACTACACGCAGCAAGCGGCTACACGGGTAGCAGGAGTTGTGTGTCGTGGACTGGGCGGTTTTTTAGGTTAGATGGCCTCGGGCAAGTACAGAAAGGGTAACAGCCTCTAAGGGTGCGGGGCAAAGTCAGGACATGCGGGGACCAAGTAGCAATCGGTATTGTTATTGTAAACTGTGGAAGCTGCATTGGTAAAGTAATGGAACTTCAAGCGCTGATAGAAAGCACCGAAGCTGAAATAGTTATAGGTACAGAAGGCTGGCTGAAGCCACAGATAAATTCTGCCGAAATTTTTACAAAGGCACAGACGGTGTTTAGAAAGGATAGATTGCATGCAAACGGTGGTGGCGTGTTTGTCGCTGTTAGTAGTAGTTTATCCTGTAGTGAAGTAGAAGTGGATAGTTCCTGTGAATTATTATGGGTGGAGGTTACACTCAACATCAGAGCTAGGTTAATAATTGGCTCCTTTTACCGACCTCCGCACTCAGCAGCATTAGTGGCAGAACAACTGAGAGAAAATTTGGAATACATTTCACATAAAGTTTCTTAGCATGTTACAGTCTTAGGTGGAGATTTCAATTTACCAGATATAGACTGGGACACTCAGATGTTTAGGATGGGTGGTAGGGACAGAGCATCGAGTGCACTATCCCAAAATTACCTCGAGCAATTAAACAGAGAACCGACTCGTGGAGATAACATCTTGGACCTACTGATAACAAACAGACCCGAACTTTTCGACTCTGTATGTGCAGAACAGGGAATCAGTGATCATAAGGCCGTTGCAGCATCCCTGAATATGGAAGTTAAGAGGAATATAAAAAAAAGGGAGGAAGGTTTATCTGTTTAGCAAGAAAAAAGGAAGGCAGATTTCAGACTACCTAACAGATCAAAACGAAAATTTCTGTTCCGACATTGACAATCTTGAGTGTTTATGGAGAAACTTCAAGGCAATCGTAAAATGCGTTTTAGACAGGTACGTACGAGTAAAACGGTGAGGGACGGGAAAAACCTACCGTGGTACAACAACAAAGTTAGGAAACTACTGCGAAAGCAAAGAGAGCTTCACTCCAAGTTTAAACGCAGCCAAAACCCCTCAGACAAACAGAAGCTAAACAATGTCAAAGTTAGCAAAAGGAGGGGTATGCGTGAAGCGTTCAGTGAATTCGAAAATAAAATTCTATGTACCGACTTGACAGAAAATCCTAGGGAGTTCTGGTCTTACGTTAAATCAGTAAGTGGCTCGAAACAGCATATCCAGACACTCCGGGATGATGATAGCATTGAAACAGAGGATGACACGCGTAAAGCTGAAATACTAAACACCTTTTTTCAAAGCTGTTTCACAGAGGAAGACCGCACTGCAGTTCCTTCTCTAAATCCTCGCACGAACGAAAAAATGGCTGACATCGAAATAAGTGTCCAAGGAATAGAAAAGCAATTGGAATCACTCAACAGAGGAAAGTCCACTGGACCTGACGGGATACCAATTCGATTCTACACAGAGTACGAGAAAGAACTTGCCCCGCTACCTACTAACAGCCGCGAAAAGCCCTGTACCGCAAGTCTCTAGAGGAACGGAAGGTTCCAAATGATTGGAAAAGAGCACAGGTAGTCCCAGTCTTCTAGAAGGGTCGTCGAGCAGATGCGCAAAACTATAGACCTATATCTCTGACGTCGATCTGTTGTAGAATTTTAGAACATGTTTTTTGCTCGAGTATCATGTCGTTTTTGGAAACCCGGAATCTACTCCGTAGGAATCAACATGGATTCCGGAAACAGCGATCTTGTGAGATCCAACTCGCTTTATTTGTTCATGACTCCCAGAAAATATTAGATACAGGTTCCCAGGTAGATGCTATTTTCCTTGACTTCCGGAAGGCGTTCGCTACAGTCCCGCACTGTCGCCTGATAAACAAAGTAAGAACATACGGAATATCAGACCAGCTGTGTGGCTGGATTGAAGAGTTTTTAGCAAACAGAACACAGCATGTTGTTATCAATGGAGAGACGTCTACAGACGTTAAAGTAACCTCTGGCGTGCCACAAGGGAGTGTTATAGGACCATTCCTTTTCACAATATATATAAATGACCTAGTAGATAGTGTCGGAAGTTCCATGCGGCTTTTCGTGGATAATTCTGTAGTATACAGAGACGTTGCAGCATTAGAAAATTGCAGGAAGATCTGCAGCGGATAGGCACTTGGTGCAGGGAGTGGCAACTGACCCTTAACATAGACAAATGTAATGTATTGCGAATACATAGAAAGAGAGATCCTTCATTGTATGATTATATGATAGCGGAACAAACACTGGTAGCAGTTACTTCTGTTAAATATCTGGGAGTATGTGTACGGAACGATTAGATGTGGAATGATCATATAAAATTAATTGTTGGTAAGGCGGGTACCAGGTTGAGATTCATCGGGAGAGTCCTTAGAAAATGTAGTCCATCAACAAAGGAGGTGGCTTACAAAACACTCGTTCGACCTATACTTGAGTATTGCTCATCATTGTGGGATCCGTACCAGATCGGGTTGACGGAGGAGATAGAGAAGATCCAAAGAAGAGTGGCGCGTTTCGTGACAGGGTTATCTGGTAACCGTGATACCGTTACGGAGATGTTTAGCAAACTCAAGTGGCAGACTCTGCAAGAGAGGCGCTCTGCATCGCGTTGTAGCTTGCTCGCCAGGTTTCGAGAGGGTGCGTTTCTGGATGAGGTATCGAATATATTGCTTCGCCCTACTTATACCTCCCGAGGAGATCACGAATGTAAAATTAGAGAAATTAGTGCGCGCACGGAGGCTTTCAGACAGTCGTTCTTCCCGCGAACCATACGTGACTGGCACAGGAAAGGGAGGTAATGATAGTGGCACGTAAAGTGCCCTCCGCCACACACCGTCGGGTGGCTTGCGGAGTATAGATCTAGATGTAGATGTACGCTTATGTACATTTTGACAAACACCTTTTGAGTGTGTGCAATTTTATCGTGATAACCCACCAATGTAATTTCACTCTTAAAGTGTGTGAGTGCTGAGGCTCCGTAACTATCCGTCTACATTATGAAACGATAACCACCATAAACTTGAAGATGCGTCTATACTGACGTGAAACCGCTAGTTGCGTATAAACGACCTTCTTACATCTATGCGTCTTTTGCAAACATCTCACCATTGTTGACTTTTATAATTGTTATAATTTTTTATGATTTGAATGGTTACTGAGTGGTGAGTTTTTTTTATGTTACTCACAATGTCTCTGAACAGTGATTGCCCTCCACAGAAAGTTGTATGTCTCATCCGTGGTCTGAAGCAATAGCCGATGGCTCCCCACCGTATAACATCAGGAATACTCCCATGGTTTCCGCCAAAGACGTCGACGAAGGTCACCCGTCACAGTGCGGAACTATGATATGTACTCGTTTGGCAGGCGTAGATGTGAAGGAATTACGATGTGCTTCGCGTAGAATACGCCGATTCCCGCCCCCCCTCCCCCCTTCCCCCTTCCCCTGTCCCGTTGCGGTAATCAAACGTGTTCGACAAGAGACTTGACGGCGAGCATATCTGCCTTCACCTTGCTATGTATCCGACATCGAGCAACTGTCGGATCATATTTCCCCTACATCTGAATTTCTGAATTTCTGAAAATTCGACCAACTGTCCAAACGGAGACGCAGAATGAGGCCCACTTAAAACTCTGCCAGGTGCTCACAACAGCACGTGGTATATTCGCGGTTCGATCGCGTCCGCATTGTTACTTAGTGTCAGGAAGGGCTCTCAACAAGGGAAGTGTCCAGGCGTCTCGGAGTGAAGCAAAGCTATGTTGTTCAGACATGGAGGAGATACATAGAGACAGGAATTGACGATGACATGCCTCGCTGAGGCCGCCCAAGGGCTACTACTGCACTGGATGACAGCTACCTACAGTATATGGCTCGGAGGAACCCTGACAGCAACGCCACCATGTTGAATAATGCTTTTCGTGCAGCCATAGGACGTCGTGTTACGACTCAAACTGTGCGCAATAGGCTGCATGATGTGCAACTCCACTCCCGACATCCATGGCGAGGTCCATCTGTGGAACCATGACACCATGCAGCGTGGTACAGATGGGCCCAACAACATGCCGAATGGACCGCTCAGGATTGGCATCACGTTCTCTTCACCGATGAGTGCGCCATATGCCTTCAACCAGAAAATCCTCGGAGAAATGTTAGGAGGCAACCCGGTCAGGCTGAACGCCTTAGCACACAGTCCAGCGAGTGCAGCAAGGTGGTGGAGGTTCCCTGCTGCTTTGGGGTGGCATTGTGTGGGACCGACGTATGTTGCTGGTAGTCATGGCAGGCGCCGTAACGGCTGTACGATATGTCAATGCCATTGTCCGACCGATAGTGCAACCATTTTTTTTTTTGTCATCAGTCTACTGACTGCTTTGATGCGGCCCGCCACGAATTCCTTTCCTGTGCTAACCTCTTCATCTCAGGGTAGCACTTGCAACCTACGTCCTCAATTATTTGCTTGACCTATTCCAATCTCTGTCTTCCTCTACAGTTTTTGCCCTCTGCAGCTCCCTCTAGTACCATGGAAGTCATTCCCTCATGTCTTAGCAGATGTCATATCACCTGTCCCTTCTCCTTGTCAGTGTTTTCCACATATTCCTTACCGATTCTGCGTAGGACCTCCTCATTCCTTACCTTATCAGTCCACCTAATTTTCAACATTCGTCTATAGCACCACATCTCAAATGCTTCGATTCTCTTCTGTTCCGGTTTTCCCACAGTCCATGTTTCACTACCTTACAATGCTGTACTCCAGACGTACATCCTCAGAAATTTCTTCCTCAAATTAAGGCCTATATTTGATATTAATAGACTTCTTTTGGCCAGAAATGCCTTTTTTGCCATAGCGAGTCTGCTTTTGATGTCCTCCTTGCTCCGTCCGTCATTGGTTATTTTACTGCCTAGGTAGCAGAATTCCTAAACTTCATTGACTTCGTGACCATCAATCCTGATATTAAGTTTCTCGCTGTTCTCATTTCTACTACTTCTCATTACCTTCGTCTTTCTCCGATTTACTCTCAAATCATACTGTGTACTCATTAGACTGTTCATTCCGTTCAGCAGATCATTTAATTCTTCTTCATTTTCACTCAGGATACCAATGTCATCAGCGAATCGTATCATTGATATCCTTTCACCTTGTATTTTAATTCCACTCCTGAACCTTTCTTTTATTTCCATCATTGCTTCCTCGATGTACAGATTGAAGAGTAGGGGCGAAAGGCTACAGCCTTGTCTTACACCATTCTTAGTACGTGCACTTCGTTCTTGATCGTCCACTCTTATTGTACCATATCGGCAGCATATTAGCGAGGCATTCGTCTTCGTGGACGACAATTCGCGCCCCCATCGTGCACATCTTGTGAATGGCTTCTTTCAGGATAGCGACATCGCTCGAGTAGAGTGGCCAGCATGCTCTCCAGACATGAAACCTATCGAACATACCTGGGATAGATTCCATAGGCCTATTCATGAACGACGTGATCCACCAACACACTGCGAGTGGGACAGTCTGGGCCAACAGTGCGTTGATGAACTTGTGGATAGTATGCCACGACGAGTACAGGCGTGCATCAACGTTACTGGGTGTGTACAGCAGTCTGGACCATCATCGCTGAAGGTCCCGCTGTATGGTGGTACAACAAGCAATATGTGGTTTTCATGAGAAATAAAACAATGCGGAAATGATGAATATGTTGATCTCTATTCCAATTTTCTGTACAGGTTCCGTAGCTCTCGGACTTCTTTTGATGTGTGTAGTAGATCGGAATGCATACCCTCCTTTGAAAAGGACAAAAACGATTTAACTGTAAAGAACAATGTTTGTGAAAACTGATTGTTTCCTTTTTGTTTCTTTGTATAAAATGAGTGGAATTTTAAAAAAGGTGATGTACTGTGTGACGCTTAATAAATTACTTGTAAAAGTGGCCCCGTTTTCAAATGGTTGCAGCACGGAAACGGTAGGTTTCGGGACGTGAAAATGGTTCAAATGGCTCTAAGTACTATGGGACTTACCATCTGAGGTCACCAGTCCCCTAGAACTTAGAACTACTTAAACCTAACTAACCTAAGGGCATCACACACATCCATGCCTGAGGCAGGATTCGAACCTGCGACCGTAGCAGCGGCGCGCCTAGAACCGCTCGGTCACAGCGGCAGGCTTTTGGGACATGAGTTCCAATTGATAATATTATGTACTCATTGCTTTCTACAAGTCCTAGAAGTTTGTAAGGGGAATTTTAGAGCCCACTCTGCATGATACAACACTTGTTAAAAGCACTAAACAACACTAATACACACTGTTGAACGTTCTACATGTCACAGAGAAATGCGACTCTAAACACTCACATACCTAAGGAAAACCCAGTATGGAATGTGTCAATAGTACACTACTGACCATTAAAATTGCTACACCACGAAAATGACGTGCTACAGACACGAAATTTAACCGACAGCAAGAAGATGCTGTTATGTGCAAATGATTATCTTTTCAGAGTATTCACACAAGGTTGGCGCCGGTGGTGACACCTACAAAGTGCTGACAGGAGGAAAGTTTCCAACTGATTTCTCATACACAAACAGCAGTTGACCGGCGTTGACTAGTGAAAAGTTGTTGTGATGCCTCGTGTAAGGAGAAGAAATGCGTACCATCACGTTTCCGACTTTGATAAAGGTCGGATTGTAGCCTATGGCGATTGCGGTTTATCGTATCGCGAGATTGCTGCTCGCGTTGGTCGAGATCCAATCACTGTTAGCAGAATATGAAATCGGTGGGTTCAGGAGGGTAATATGGAACGCCGTGCTGGATCCCAATGGCCTCGTATCACTAGCAGTCGACATGACAGGCATCTTACCCGCATGACTATAACGAATATTGCAGCCACGTCTCGATCCCTGAGTCAACAGATGGGGACCTTTGCAAGAGGCAACAGCCATCTGCAGGAACAGTTCGCAGTTCGCCATTAGTGTATTTGCTACTCACCATTAGTGTAGATGCTGAGTCGCAGATAGGCACAACAAAAAGACTGCCATAAAGTAAGCTTTTGGGGGAAGAAGGCCTTCATCGGAAACAGATAAAACACACACACACACACACACACACACACACACACACACACACACACACACACACACACACACATGACTGTCTCTCTCTGATGAAGCCACACCCAGTAGACAGAGACTGTGGTAATGTGCCTATGACTATGAGTTACGTTTGCGTGCATGCGTGCGGGCGTGTGCGTGTGTGTGTGTGTGTGTGTGTGTGTGTGTGTGTGTGTGTGTGTGTATTTTGTCTGTTTCCGATGAAGGCCTTGTTGGTCCAAAAGCTTACTTTATGGCAGTCTTTTTGTTATGCCTATGTGCGACTCAGCGACTCCGGCAACATGGTGAGTAGGCACTGTCCTTCCATAATACGACACCTTCCTATGGTGTGAACGTGAGCGACCTTGTATTCTCGTTGCTTAACGTTTTTTGTGAGGCTTACCCCTTTGGCCTCAGCACCATAAATCCAGCGTTGTGGTGGCGAATCAGACTATTCGTATGGCTGCAGCACCACTGACGAGTGGTGAACCAGTACTCGGTTAGACGGGGGTAATTGCTCGTGCGGTCTGCGCCGTCACTGCTCGCAGCGGATGCTCTCCTGCCGAGCGGTGCTCGCCATAATGAAGCACACGCCCTGCACTGTGCTCTCATTGTCCCACCGCCAGCATTCTCCCCACGTCACGAGTAGTCGCCGAGCGATACGTCATCCTCTCTCTCCCCCTTCAGGTGAATGACAACCGAACGACAATAGCGGCAGAAGTCAGTTCGGAGCCGAGCACGACAGTTCCTGTTCTTAGCGAAACGGGGATACGAATATATCGACATGCCAACCACTGAAATATCAATCTACCACACTATATGTACGTATGCGAAAATACTAGCACAATAACGAAGGATTGTTTCAGCTCCTTTCATTTCATGTCGATATAATTAACAGATTTTCGGAGCGTTGTGTCTGCATTAAATATTTTCAGGTATCTCGTAAATGGGCACTAACTCAACATCCAAATAAAAATATACTGTAAACCTAACTTTGCAAGAAAGCTCATCTCTAAATGTAATTGTGGCCAGACCGGAGTATGAATCAGCGCCGTCCATAGTACGAGTCCAGGGCCTCACAAACGCCTTAACCATCTCTCTAGGCGCTACAGTCTGGAACCGCGCGACAGCTACGGTCGCAGGTTCGAATCTGGCCTCGGGCATGGATGTGTGTCATGTCCTTAGGTTAGTTAGGTTTAAGTAGTTCTAAGTTTTAGGAGACTGATGACCTCAGAAGTTAAGTCCCACAGTGTTCAGAGCCATTTGAACCATCTCTCTAGGTTCTGCAGCCGCAAACGGATGAGTTTGGCTGTGAAGCCGCGGTAATTGTACAGATGTGATCGCTGGATAGAGGATGTTATTAGCATCACTAATAGTGGAAAATGGAGACAAGTGGAATTGAGTAAATACGGAAACTCTGCTTGCTCTGTTCGTCCAAGAGACACAAAAGGCACTAGTTCCTTTTGCAAGTCATAGAACTCTCTGAAAAACAGCTTTCCGAGACGGTTAATTGAAATAGTTCTCCATGATACTGATAAGAGGGAGATTTAGTCAATAATCTCATGGACATGACGTCATCTAGCAGAATCCTAAAGTACTATTCTGCATATTTGAGCTCAGTACTTAGCCACAGCCGCGCGGAGTGGCCGCGCGGTTAGAGGCGCCATGTCACGGATTGCGCGGCCCCTCCCCCCGGAGGTTCGCGTCCTCCCTCGGGCATGGGTGGGTGTGTTTGTCCTTAGGGTAATTTAGGTTAAGTGGTGTGTAAGCTTAGGGACTGATGACCTTAGTAGTTAAGTCCCATAAGATTTCACACACATTTGAACATTTTTTGATTACATTTCTTGGCCGCCAAGATCCCTGGACGTTTTCCTCCTTGAATTTTGCCTGTGGCGGTGGTTAAAAATAGGATTACGCAACGAGAAAGCAAACACAAGAGACGAGTTGATTGTTGGAATTATGGATAGCGCTGTTCTCATAAACTAATGAATGCAAGATGAAACACTGGATGTAGTGTTGTCAAGAGAATTCTGAAGTATAAGGGGCATTCAAAAAGAAGCGAGCCGGAGGCGTAATTACAGAAACCACTTCCATTTTTGTCAGTCGTATTGACCGTGGCTGTTGAGACACTTGTCACACTCTTACACAAGGTGGTGGATGGCTGTCTCATAAAATTCCCAGGCCTGAGATGTTAACCAGTTCCGCACTTACAGCTGGACGTCGTCGTCCGAGGTGAATTGTTTGCCCCTCAGAGCCTTTTTAAGAGGACAGCACGGGACAACAGTGAATGCCCAGTGTTACTCGCAAACCTTGACCACCCTTCGCCAAGCGATCATATCAGAACGACCGGGCAATGTCACCCATGGGGTCACTCTGCTCCACAACAATACAGAGCCTCATAAGGCCAACACAGTCGGCACTCCTGCAGAAATTCAGATGGAAGGTTCTCGGCCACCCTCCATACAATCCGGACCTCTCTTCGTGTGAATACGCCATTTTGGTCGCCTTAAAAAGGCTCTGAGGGGCAAACGATTCACCTCAGACGACGACGTCCAGCTGTAAGTGCGGAACTGATTAACATCTCAGCCCTGGGAATTTTATGAGACAGCCATCCACCACCTTGTGTAACAGTGTGACAAGTGTCTCAACAGCTGGGGCTGAACTGATTAGCACGGCAGCACCAGAATTTTATGAGACAGCCATTCACGGCCCTGTGTCACAGTGGGACAAATGTTTCAACAGCCAGGGACAATACTTATAACATACAGGTAGTGGTTTCTGTAATTATGCGTCTGGCTCATTTCTTTCTGAACGCCCCTTATATTCTGAAGTCGGAGATGGATTTTATGAAAATCAACTTTAAACTTAATCGTTTGTCTTTGCGTAAAACCTTCTTCAAATATTTCTCGGGGTCACATTGTAACAGTTGTTATCTCTGTAATCAACAACAATTGGACACTTGAGTACGGAGTATCTTGTTAGAATTAGTTGATTTTACTATCTCTTCGAATAGTTACCCTTTCTTTTTAAGTACCCTGTACAGTGGTCTGTTATCACAAGTGTCGTGAGGAATAAAATCCATTTTCTCTAATATCTAAACTGAATGTTACCATGACATCCTCGGGTATTGTACTGAATTTCGATTACTTTATTCCAAACATCCTCAGGTTCGCGCTCAGAAATATTTTCTGTCTATTTATGCTTCGAAAAGTTAAGCCATTTTTCTCTTTACGCGTTTCGGATATTCAGAGGAAGAACTTCGGTACCTCATGTATCGACCTCATTTATCTTTACCACATGCAACCACTGTTAATAGGAGGTATAGTACTCATGTTGTACATTAATGGCTTGGCGGTTACTGATAGTTGCAATGTCATGCCCTACGCAAACGTTGAAATTATCTATAAGCTTATTTCATGTGGTGAAGGCTGTAGAGATATCCAATTAGAGCATGATAGAATAGCGGCACGGTGTAAATGCTCGCAACAAACTAATACTGTACACAAATTCGAAGTTGCGTAAAAACGTCGTATTCTTTCACTACTGGACTAAAGTGAGTCGCTTCGTAAGAAAATTTAGGAGTAGCAACGTGAAGCGACGTAGAACGAGAACGACCACGTAGGTTGAGTCTTTCGTAAGGTAAATCTACGATTCACTGGTCGGATGTTAGATTAACTGCGTCTGATTTGGTGCGAACACCTTTCATTAGCGAATCCGTGTGCGCAACGACATTAACTTTTCAGCCTCAGACATCTGCAGTCTCTATCTGTCTGCTAGCACGGTGCGTCTTTATGCTGGAACTGCAAGACATATTTTGATAAGACGTGCGAACTTTGAAGAAGCCTAGGCCAATTGTGATTCTGGGCGCTATATCTAGGTGTGCAAGCCTTGTGGCCACAACACAAAGCGATACACTTCTTTCGCTCCTGCTGCAGTGACGACTGAACGTGCCGTTTTCCCCATAGTACAGACGCTTAGTGTTGTGATAGCGAAACAGGAGCGTTCAGCTCACTTCGTTCTGGGTTATGATAAGCTTGTTGGTGGCTTTGCACACCTGTGCTGCTCTTACGTGACTGTGCATTATGTGGCCTTTCAGGTCTACACGATAAAGTCACATTAAGTAAATGTGTGACTAGGGCCTCCCGTCGGGTAGACCGTTCGCCGGGTGCAAGTCTTTCGATTTGACGCCACTTCAGCGATTTGCGCGTCTATGGGGATGAAATGATGATGATTAAGACAACACCCAATCCCTGAGAGGATAAAATCTCCGACCAAGCCGGGAATCGAACCCGGGCCCTTAGGACTGACATTGTGTCGCGCTGACCACTCACCTACCGGGGGTGGACGTCACATTAAGTGACCACCGCCTATGTTCGAGGTCAATGTGCAATGGCCACTTACAGATGATAGGTAGCAGCATCGGCAGTTGAGGAAATGAGAAGTGAGTTGGGTGGTGGTGCTGGTTAGTGTTTAACGTCCCGTGGACAACGAGGTCATTAGAGACGGAGCGCAAGCTCGGGTTAGGGAAGGATTGGGAAGGAAATCGGCCGTGCCCTTTCAAAGGAACCATCCCGGCATTTGCCTGAAACGATTTAGGGAAATCACGGAAAACCTAAATCAGGATGGCCGGAGACGGGATTGAACCGTCGTCCTCCCGAATGCGAGTCCAGTGTGCTAACCACTGCGCCACCTCGCTCGGTGAAGTGAGTTGGGAGAACTCGGACAATAGGGCAGTCGTTGTCGTAATGCAGGCACTGAACGATATACCTGACGTCCAAACGGAATGATTATCACAGTTCAAATGTGTGCGAATTCCTAAGGGACCAAACTGCTGCGGTCATCGGTCACTACACTTACACACTATTGAATCTAACTTAAACCAACTTATGCTAAGAACAACACACATACCCATGCCCGAGTGAGGAACCTCTGGCGGGAGGGGCCGCGAATGATCATGAGCTTTTGGGCCAGGAGCAGATGCATTTCTAAAATTCTAAGTTTTTAACGTGTCCACTTGGCGCCTTTGTTAAGGTATACCTTACATGCAAAGTGGCGATGTCCAAATCTGGCGGAGAGACCTGTGGTGCATGACAGGCCGTAGATGACCGGGATGAAAGACAGCTGCGGGGGAGTGTACTGGCGCAGAAACGTGCAATTGTGGAGCGAATGACCGTCCAGATGAATCAAGGGGCTACCAACAGTGTCTCCTCAAAGACCGTTCAGAGAACTTTGCTCCGTGTGGGCCTCCGCAGCAAGCGTCTGATTCATCGTCGACGAAGACTGGCACTCTCACGCCAGTACCGCAACTGAACGTGAAATGTCAGAAATCAAGCACACTGCAACCATCATCAGAAGGGTTCAGTCAGGTGGAGGAAGCGTAGAAGCTGGGAAATGTTTTTATGGCAGTCCCTGAGTGATCTCGTCATTCTTCAGCGCACTGTGGATCAGCACAAGTATGTATCTACCCTTGAGGACCATGTCTACCTCTAAACGCAGTTTATTTTTCCTCGGCACGGTGGCATCTACCAGTCCATGACTGCAGCGCTCCAGACCGCTCGGCTAATCCCGCGCGGCCAAATGAAATCATTTCTTCTTAACCATCTTGTGGGGAATGTTAAGTATAGTTGGTGACCTGACCACTAACATCTGCAGACGGTCCGTCGTGATGGAAGAACATACTCATCCTTGTAGCCAATGGAACCACTTCCTATAACGTTGGAAGATCGTTTCCAAGAAAGCCTAGGTGACAGGACCCTTTCAGACGATGTCAGTCAACTGCTTGGCCATCATACACATTTACAGAAAAGAGTTCTTAAAAATATCTCTCCACAAAGTCATGTGGGTTTGTGTTGTTAACGAGTGTTGTCGATGCTGTCACAACTGAAAGTGGCTCTGTCACTAAAAAGACTATTAATAGCTTTACTAGGGGTTTTACAATTACCCGTCGAAAAAATTCCAGTCTACCTTTGTCTGCTCTCAAAGGTGTTGATGGCGCTGTAAGTACTAAGGATAGGGGGCATGCATACGTAATGGTTGCCATATTCTTGGATGTGGATCACCGATGCGTGTGCAGCGTGTGCGTTTGCTTGTTGATTGACTATATGCTACCAGCTGAAAAATGTCTTTTACTTCATCCAGACTCTGTTCATTTGCACGTTCAGATGAAATGTGAGTCATGGGCACTGCAGTAGTCTCAAACAGCTTAGTCAAAACAGGAGTAGACAGTCTCGAAACTAATACTCTGTTGTGTTCTCCAACAGTTTATTGAACGTAACTTCTTCTACAATACAATAGCTGGCTGTACGATAGATGTCCATCCATCTGGCCGGACATGTGGTTCCTCTCCGTCGGCTGGTACTTCGATTGGCGGTGCAGTACATCAGCTTCGGTGATATCTTCTCGGAGACTGCTATAACGGTTGCCATTAGCACCGGACGACGATTGGTTTGCCTTCGACCGGCTGGGCCTATATAGTGAGCTGGAGCCAATAGAAACCCGGGGTAGGAATCCGTGGCCGGATATGTCGCGGCAACCTCTGCAAGGAAAGGTTCCTATTAATCGACTGGAATCTTCGGTTTGTTTACCTGATGTCTTCGCCTGTTTGGCTGTTGGTGTGTTTCCCTCATAGCGTGGCTGTTATGTGGCGCTGCCTGCCATTTAGGGGAACCCGATGGCAGACAGTACAGACTCTACGGTCAGGAAACCGTCTACCGTATTCCTACAAGCAGCAGTAGTGTGTCCATTACAAAACCTAACACAGGTGCCTTGCGGGCATGGGAAACTCACAATCGATGATTAAACCCACAACAACTTGAGTAACAAGAGTTGAAAAGGTGAAACAACGTGGTGTTAAGTAGATGGTCATAAAGTTTTGTATTTTCAGTGCACATATACAACCATTTTACTAATTTGCACGTATGTATTGACAATATTGCCTCGGTTTAAACCTCTAACGAAAGATTCGTAATGTAGCAGCGACAGCACTGGCGTAGACGCAACGACAGGCGCGAGGTAGTGAAATAGCCGATACTACACGGCGCCGCTGCCAGCCTCCATTCACCATTGTAGTGTTATCTGCTGCAGAGTTGGCACACCTGACGGCGGAGGCGCGGGGAGTTCCCTGCCGTTGTCCGTCCGCTGACAGCGCCGGAGAATCGCAGAGTGACGCGCCGCCTTCCGCTGTCGCCCTCACCACCACTCTGGGCGGGAGGGGAAACTCGGTCAGTGGTGCCACCAGCACAGCCCACCACACTCCTGCAGCAACAAGTTGCATTGCCAAAGTTACACTGACATTATTTTTCCAATACTTCACTTCGTTCTCCGACCTTGGCATAAGTGTACTACAGTATACCACCTACAAGTGAATAAAATTGCAGAGATATAGGGTGCACATAGCAATATACCTAAAATTTATTGGTTGTCAACAAGTTCTCCAAACTCGCATTAATATAAATATATGTAGATTGGCAAATCCAAAACTCTCGTGGATATCGTTCAAAGATTTATGCCATTGCCTCGTTTTAGAGTTGCAGATCAGTGACTAAAAAGACTTCATGCATAATTTTTTCAGCTGTTTCAAACTACAGATGTGGACACTAGAAAACAAAATTTGATCTTGTCTATAATGAATGTTGCAAATGTAAGAAACCTTACATAAATGTACACATTACAACGCATGTAATACGTGTGTCGCACTTGGTGTCTCATTGCTACTGCCGCTTGCTGAAAACCTCAAGCTAAGGCAGCTTCTTGTAACTGTGGATCATGACTACGTTGTTCAAGCGTCATGTAAGCTATACATCACAGAGAGTACATAACTAGTAACTTAATGATTAATTAATACTTTTTAAAATGATTTCATGGCGCTTTCAGCTGACATACACTTTATTTGATGTACAATTGTACAATTTCGGCCTTAGGCTGTTTTCAAGTATCTAAAACGAAAACATCCATTGGATGCGTTAGTGACATGTATGAATTTAAGAAAGGAAGAAGCCATATCCCAAGATCTATTAGAAGGATTGTAACTTACTTCATCAACGATTCTTTAATGGTTTATTTTGCCATGTACATCTTTGCTCCTACGACTGCATATAGCTGTCGTAAAATGAATTAGAAATAGTTTTTCGTTATTTTACGAGCACATTACATTTGATCTGGTGTTACAAAGTTTATCCGTAATGTCGATGTTTTTAACGTGCTTACAGTAGGAAGGTTGTAAGTATTTTACAGAAATTAGTCTATATGTGTCTTTTTTCTCAACTATATTTACGTATCGTTTATTATTCATGTAAAAAGTCTGTATGTAATGTCATAAAAATGATTCGTAAATATCTGTTGTATTATTGTGGGCGTCGTCATTTTTGAATGGCTATTAAAAGGTCTTATAGAGTCGCTCACAGTACTCTACTGAAACATCTATCTGAAAACCTATTGAAACCTATTGAAACACCTATACCGGCCTGTGTGGCGCTTCAGTCTGGAACCGCGCGACCGCTACGGTCGCAGCCATTTGAACCATTTTGAAACATCTATTTGAAAGTCATGGAAATCGAGGAAAACCTTTCATGACCTGATTCATCTTTGAGCGATCTGTCGCATTATAATCATATTTATTAATAGGCATCGCTATAATAATACATTCCGTGGTCCTTAATGCTTCGTAGCATATCTGGTAGAAAGTTATGTAGGAATTTTCCGTTTCGCAGGTCTTTTTGTTCGTTTAAAAATCTGCCTGATTGGTCTTTTAGATGGATGTACATTTCAATTTCTTCCATTACATCCACGATTTTTCCTTTCTGTACTTATGTAATATTTGTAGTGATTTACTAAATATTAGGCATTTTGTGGTTGGGGTCTGTTAAGTGGGCAGCAAAGGTGGATGGCTATTGACGTGTGTTCTTTAAATCGTGTGCCAAGTTCCCTTCCCGTTTGTCCAATAGGTTAATAGCACAGCACATGCTGTTAGTATACTCCACAAGGAAAATTACACATATGAGAAAGAATACTCTGCAAAAAGTAGTCCAACACAATGAAGTTTATAGATCAGTTAATAGTCAGTGTAGGCTTAAGGGAATTTTACTGTATTACTAAACATGGTCGTTTCCACTTATAACTGTTGAATATTTTATTTCTTGTTTATTACGGTTTAAATTTCGAGTATTAATCATCTACATGAAGTAGTCTTAAATTCAAATGTGCATACTGGCATAAATACAGCCGCTAGCTCCAGTATAAAGGGAATACGGACGATGTATAAATGAAGGCTCGTGAATAATCAAGTAGCAGATACAAAACTAGATAGCAACATATTTCTTAATTTCGTATTGTTTCATTCGACATTTCTTATCGAACTGTCAGCTGCGACAAACTGAACGTGAGAAATAGATTACTGTCGTGGGATATTATAACAAAATCACCTTGCAGCTATGTTATACTAACTCACATGACCTAGCGAGGTGGCGCAGTGACTAGCACACTGGACTCGTATTCGGGAGGACGATGGTTCAATCACGCGTCCGACCACCCTGATTTAGGTTTTCCGTGATTTCCCTAAATCTCTCCAGGCAAATGTCGGGATGGTTCCTTTGAGACCGATGACCTCGTAGTTTGGTCTCTTCCCCCAAGCAACCCAAACCCAAAACTAATTCACATGATCCTTGATTCGGTACTCGCTAGTAGCAACTTCTTTCGGATTTTATTTAAAGTCTTTATTTATTACCAGATGGACACAGAAAAATACAAATTGACGATCATGAATGAAGTGCTCGGAGTTGCAAGATAGAGATTCTTACTTTCGCCCCTACTTTTCGATCTAAACGTGTCGTAAACTATGACAGAATTAAGAAGAAAGGTTCAAGAATGACATCAAAATTCAGGATGAAACGATATATTGAGAAGATTCACTGATGATATTGCAGTCATAATTGAAAGCGATGAAGAACTCAGAACGTGTTCAATGGAATGATGTCTAACGAGCACGGAGTGTGGATTGAGAGTTGAAAACAGAAAGATATAAGTAGTAAGGAGTAGCAAAAATTATATTATCCCTAAAGTTACCTTTGAAACTGCGGACTGCGAAGCAGCCTAAGTGCAGCAATTATGCTATCTCGGAAGTAAAACGACACACGACGCACGAGGCAAGGACGGCATAAAAAAGCAGAGTAGCGCGGGTACAGAGGACACTCCTGGCCAAGAGGCGTCTGCTACTACCAAACACCGGCCTTAATTTGAGAGAGAAACCGCTGACGGTGTACGTTTGGAACACAGCATTGTACGTCAGTGAAGCGTGGACTGTGGGGGAATCGGTGAAGAAGTGTTTCCAGGCGTTTGTGATGTGTGTGTTATAGTAGGGTGTTGAAAACTAAAGCGAACTGATCGGAAATAAAGACACTCTCCGCAGAACAGGCAAAGAGAGGAACGTGTCGAGAACGTTGCCAAGAAGAAGGGCCAGGACGACAGGACACGTGATGAGACATCAGGGAGTAGCTTGCATGGGAACTGTAGAGGCAAAAATTACAGGAGGAGAGAGAGAGAGAGAGAGAGAGAGACAGGAAAGTATATTTCATGTAGTAGAAGATGTTGCGCATCAGAATCCAAATTTTCTTACCTTGTTACTTATGATATGGATATCAGACCACGACCTATTCGCTTTTCCCCAAATGAGATATGATTTCTAATTGTTTAAATTAACACTATAAATGATGTTAGTGCAGGTGGTGTACCTTGGGGTATAAGGTGTGAGAATATGTGATTCGTGTGACTGATTCATGCAAACAGTATAAATCTTAATCATATAGGTAAAGAAACAATGTTGATGCTAAGTGGCTTGTTCTACTAAAAATTCTATGAAATTATTGAATAGTATTCTAATGAAAATTGAGATAAAGATGAACGTTGTTCCATTTAATCATTTTGGTCCTAATAATGTTTTAAATTCATTATGTAGGGCTACGTTTCAGTTTATTTCAGATAATATTAATTCGTGATGGTGTACGTGAAAATACTGATGGGGTTGATAATAATCCTAGAAATGTTCTAGTTCAATTTAATGATAAGTTGAAGATGTTAGTCGATGGATCAAATGCCGAGAAGAAATTTGTTATCATTTTCAGGTTATATTTTTTTCTCTCACTTGTTCATTTTTCTGCTCTTTTGATAAGATTAGGTTCAAATGAGAAAAAAGTTTATTTGATTAAATAGAATTAAAGTGGCTGGAAGCATAATGAATAGAGAGAATCATATGAGAGGAGATATTTGAGGGATTAGGATTAAAACGTCCCCATCAGAAGTGGTCTTACATGCGGTGTCCTTCACAGACGAACTACACGTTCCTAAAGTTCTCCTAATAAACCGAAGTCGACCATTCGCCTTTCCTACCGCCTCACATGTTCGTTCCACCTTTGCAGAGTTACGCCCAGACATTTAAACGACGTGACTGTGTCAAGGCGGTCACTACTAACGCCGTATCCGACCATTACAGGTTTCTCTCCTACTCGTCCTTTCTTTCTTTTTCTTGTTTTAGTCATCAGTCTTGTGCTTGGTTTGAGGCAGCCCACCCCGCCACGAATTCTTTTCCTGTGCCACCCTCTTCGTCTCAGGGTACCGCATGCAACTTACGTCCTCAGTTATTTGCTGGATGTATTCCAATCGCTGTCTTCCTCTACAGTTTTTGCCCTCTACAGCTCCCTCTAGTACATGGAAGTTACTCCCTGATGTCTGAAAGGTGTCCTGGGATCTGTCCCTTCCCCTTGTCAGTGTTTTCCACATATTCTTTTCCTCTCCTATTCAGCACAGAACCTACTCATTTCTTACCCTGTCAGTCCACCTTATTTTCAACATTCGTCTGTAGAATCACATCTCAAATTCTTCGATTGAATTCCGATTTTTCCACAGTCCATGTTCACTACCATACCACGCTGTGCTCCAGACGTACATTCTCAAAAATGTCTTTCTCAAAGTAAGACCTATGTTTGAGTCTAATAGACGTCTCTTGCCCAGTGATAGTCTGCTTTTGATGTCCCCTTTGTTCCGTCCGTCATTGCTCATTTTGCTGCCTGGGGAGCAGAATTCCTTAACTTTACCCTCCATCAATCCTGGTATTGAGTTTATCGCTGTTTTCATTTATGCTACTTCTTATTACTTTCGTCTTTCTTCAATTTACTCTCAATCTAAATTCTGTACTCATTAAATTGTTCATTCCATTCAACATATCATGTAATTCTTTTTCACTTTCACTCAGGATGGCAATGTCATCAGCAATGTGATAACCTTTAACCTTGAATTTTAATTCCACTCCGAAACCTCTTTTTGTATCCATCATTTCTTTTTCGACGTACAGACTGAACAGTAGGGACGAAAGACTAAATCCCTGTCTCACTCCCTTGTTAATCCGAGCATTTCGTACTTGGTCGTCCACTCTTATTATTCTCTCGTGGCTCTTGTACGTACTGTATATTCCCCTTCTCTCTGTATAGCATATCCCTATTTTCCTCAGAATTTCTAACATCATGCACAGTTTTACACTGTCGAAAGTTTTTTGCCGGTCGACGAAGCCTTTCAACGTCTCTTGATTTTTCTTTACTCTTGCTTCAGCCACGACATCAGACTTGCCCCTCGGGTGCCTTTGCCATTCCTAAAGCCAAACTGAGCGTCATCTAACACTTCTTCAATGTTCTTTTCGATTCTTCTGTAAATTATTCTTGTAAGCAACTTGGATGTATGAGGCGTTAAGCTGATTGTGCGATAACTCTCACACTTGCAGTCTTTGTACTTGTGTGTATGATATTTTACTGAAAGTCAGATTGTATGTCGCCAGACTCACACATTCTGCACCCCAACTTGAATAGTCTTTTTGTTGCCGCTTCTCCCAATGACTTTAGAAATTCTGATGAAACGTTACCTATCCTTTCTGCCTTATTTGATCTTAAGTCCTCAAAAGCTATTTAAATTCTGTTTCTAATACCGGATCCCCTATCTCTTCTAAATCGACTCTTCTTCTATCACATCAGACAAATCTTCCCTCATACAGACCTTCAATGTACTCTTTCCAACTATCCGGTCTCTCCTCTACATTTAACAGTGGAATTCCGATTGCACTCTTAATGTTACCAGCTTTGCTTTTAATTGCACTGAAGGTTGTTTTGACTTTTTTATATGTTGAATCATTTATTTTTCTTTTCATGCAGCCGTTTCGTTTTAGCTTCCCTGCAGTTCCTATTTACTTCATTCCTCAGCGGCATTGAATTTCTTTATTCCTGAATTTTTGTACTCCTTCTTTCATTGATCAACTGAAGTTTTTCTTATGTTACCCATGGTTTCCTGGCAGTTACCCTATTTGTGCCTAAGTTTTTCTTTCGAACTTCTGTGACTACCCTTTTTAGAAGTGTCAATTCCTCTTCAACTTCAATCCCTACTGAGCTATTTCTTATTGCTGTATCTATAGCCTTCGAAAACTTCAAGCGTATCTTGTCATTCCTTAGTACTTGCGTATCCCACTTTTTTGCGTATTGAGTCTTCCTTCTGAGCTCTTAAACTTCTGCCTAGTCTTCATGACCACTACATCTACATCTACATTTACATGGATATTCTCCAAATCACATTTAGTGCCTGGGAGAGGGTTCAGCGAACTATCTTCACAATTCTCTATTATTCCATTCTCGTATAGCGTGAGGAATGAACGAACACCTCTATGTTTCCGTAAGAGGTCTGATTTCCCTTATTTTATGGTGGTGATCGTTTCTCCCTATCGCATTCGGATTACTTTGTAGTCTGCGTCTATATCTGCCCCTGGATACGCCTTATAATTCAGTATCTGATTTTGGAGCCTCTTCCTGGCCACGACGAAATCTAACCTAGTCTAACCTACCCTATACTCATCTGAGCAGAAATCCTTATCCTCTTTCCATTCCACTTCACTGACCTATACTATATCTATATTGAGAAGCTGTATTTCCCTTTTCAGATTTTATAGCTTCCCTACCACGTTCAAGCTTCCGACATTCCACGCTCCAACTCGTAGCAAGTTATGCTTTCGTTAATTATTGAATCTTTATGGTCACCTCCCCATTGGGAGTCCCCTTCCGAATAGGGACTATTCCACAATCTTTTGCCTATGGGGAGATCATCATGATAATTTATCAATTACAGGCCACATGTCCCGTGAACGACGTCTTTGTTGTCAACTCTTCCAGTTGATTCACTACGCCAGGGATACTTATTACTATGGCGTCCATACTTTGTTCGATGGTCGAACCCACAGTATGTTTGTAAGATTCTTCTGCGTGAAAGATTTCTGAAGCGTGAAATTAATACTTCAGTTTTGGTTTTGCTTTCTTCAACTGCCACACCAAACTGGTCAATGAGGGATGGAAGCCTTAGACTTGTTTAATGATTTTACATAGCACCAGAATTTTCTCTGGTTATCTGCCAGACCTTTCGCTGAGGCATTGCGGTGGTAGTTATTTTATGCTCCGTGCATAAATCTTTTCACAGACTCAGTGAATCTTTGCTAAGCTCCTCACGTCGTCATTTTGGCGTTTTCTTTTGAAGTGAGAGTGCAACAGCCTCTGCGTCATCAACATTTTCCGAATTTCATTGTTAAACTACGAGGAGGGTCTTTTTCGTCCTTAATCCACTTACTAGGCACATTATTCTCCAGATCACTATTTAAAATCTTCTTAAACTTTGTACATAACTCCTCCTCTCCATATTATTGGAAGTAAGTGATGTCATTTAAATGTCTGCTTTTCCGCTCTTTCTAGCTGAAACACTCTTCTAGTCTTCTTGACTGGTTTATTAAACTTCTTAACCATATTTGCAGTGATGACATCATGATCACTAATACCTGTCTCTATACCGACGCTATGGATAACATGCGGCATGTTTGTAAGGACTAAGCTACTTTCATTACCAGAACTAGTGCCGGCCGTTGTGACCGATCGGTTCTAGGCGCTTCAATCTTGAACCGCGTGACCGCTACGGTCGCAGGTTCGAATCCTGCCTCGGGAATGGATGTGTGTGATGTCCTTAGGTTACCTAGGTTTAAGTAGTTCTTAGTTCTAGGGGACTGATGACCTCAGATGTTAAGTCCCATAGTGCTCAGAGCAGTTGGAACCAGTTTTTGCAGAAAACTGCGAGCTGCTCAAGACATGTTTGATAAAATCTGTTCAAATGTACTTCACACGACGGTCTCTATGTATCCCGCTCAGTGAATTCATAGATATCCCAGTCTATACTTGGCAGGTTAAAGTCGCCTCCAACTAGTATTCCATGATCTGGGTATTTACACGGTACTGGCAATTGAGTTTCTTTGAATGACTAGAAGTGTCAGAGCAGAATCGGGTGGCCGGTAAAAATAATCAACGAATAACTTGGTTTCACCTACAACTGTTATAAGCGAACATATAATTTCACTATCACACTCAATTTCGACCTCAATAGAGACAATACTTTTATCAACTATAGGAAACACTCCCCCTCCCTCTAATTTGTCTGTCCAATATACGTTCCGTGACTCGCTAAATATCTCCATTTGCTCTTGGAGGAACATAAATATATCAATAACGAATACATTGTATTAATGCTACACAGTAATATTTATTGACTAGTTTATATCATATGAAGAGTCTAAAACCATGTAGGCAGTGTACCTCAAATGTTTCGATTCTCTTCTGCTCCGGTTTTTCGCAATCCATGTTTCACTTCCACGGAATGCTATGCCCAAACATACTTTCTCATAACTTTCTTCTTCCAGTTGTGACTGATGAGTGTCACTAATGGGATCCTTTCTGCGACGAATTTCCACTTAACTGTGCAGGTCCGCTTTTTATATCCTTTTTGATTGACACTAATAGGATCCTTTTTTGGGACGATTCTTTTCTTACCTTCTTCATTCGTTTGTTGCTTGTCATTTTGCTTCCAAGGTAGCAGAATTCCTACACTTTATCTCCTTCGTGGTTCCCAGTTTTCATGTTAGGTTTATCTGTTTTCCTCATTACTTTCGACTTTCTTCTGTATACTCTCAATTCATATTGTGTGTTCATTAGACAGTTTGTTTCATTCAACAGGTCCTGAAATTCTTCCTCACTTCCACTAAAGTAAGCAATGTCAACCAGCGGCTGTTATCACTGATATTCTTTCATCCTCTCTTGAGTCTTTTATTCCCGTCATTGCTTCTTCGTTGTATAGACTGGACCGTAATGGCACCTGAGGGTATAGCTTACATAAATTTTCCTGTGAATTTCGAGCACGTTGTACCATTTTATATCATCGGACGCTATTTCTATGGCAGCGAATCCTATGACGGTCTGTTGCTTTTTGTTATGTCTTTCTTCTGTTATAAATTGGAGCCCCAGAATTGTTTCTCTGGTGTGTTTCCCTACCACAAAGCCAAACTCATCCTCGCCTAGCTGGTCATAAATATATTTCCTATTCTTCCGTATATAATTCTTGTTGGCAACTTGCGTGAGTGAGCAGTTGATTGTGCGTTAGTTATCACCATTTTTGTATTTGGGTTTGTGTGGATTATGTATTTCTTTTCTTATGTCTTGGAATAAATCCGGAAGCTTTCCCTGGTCCACCTAACATCCATTCGGACGCCCACGTGCCATGCGCATTTCCATTTCCATTTAATTTCTACTGTTCTTATGTACGTCTTCCATTTCAGTCTATTTCCTTCTCCATTTCCTTGTTTCCCTCTCGTCTACTAATTTGCACCACGGTCGTGGTCATTACATACCGAGGAATTCTCAGTTGTTCGTTGGTTTTCTCACTTAATATTCGAGTAAATCTGCTGTTGCGTTCATTCGTTGAACACACTGATTATAATGTTTCGTTTTCAGTCACATCGGATGTTAAGCTCTGAAACCCCAAGTAGAGTACCGAAAGCATTCCAGGCCATTTCCAACTTTTTGTTATAACCAATCAATCGCTGTTTTCTAAAGTCCTGAATATAAAACTCGTCAATGGTTTCTAGGACATTTTGTAGTAATTTCTTTTCAGTACCGAGTGAGGTGGCGCAATGGTTAGCATACTGGATTCGTATTTGGAAGGACGGCGGTTCAAACTTGCGCCCGGCCATCCTGATTTAGGTTTTCCTCGTGATCGCTTCAGGTAAATGCAAGGGCACGATCGATTTCCTTATCCTTCCTTCCCTAATCCGATGGGACCGATGACCTCTCTGTTTGTTCCCCTCCCTCAAACCAATCAACCAACCTCTTCTCGGTGCGTGGATTATCCATTACTTTAGTCTTATTAAAGTTATTTCTTAGGTCTGCTTCTACTGTGCGCGTATTAAGTTCTTTTCTTCTCTCTTGAAATTAACCTGAACTTGAGACAAACTGTGCAATGTCACCGTGAACACAATGGTGGTTCACCTATGTCCAACACGTATTCCTTCTCCATTTCGTAATTTCGAAGCGGGTTAGTGGAACCAATTTCATGAGTGGTGTCTTAACATGCAGGCAGTGTTTAGTCCGACTATCATATCACACTGCCACAACTACGCGTAGTCTCTGGATAAAGGAACAGCATCCGTGGTTTTTATTCTCCTTCGCACAGCCCGCTCTATACCCAAATTTACTTGTAGTTATCTGCTTGTGTAATGTTACGGCAGACGGCCACTTGTTACGACTTGTGAGCCGTTTGTTAGCAGCAGACACAGTGGCTGCGCCAAATACTGAGACGGCGTGGAGTTTTACGACTATTTATTGAACTTTCCTTACAATTTCTCCCTCGTCGTCGCTGCCCAGCCCTGCGGATCCCTCCGCCTGGCTGCTGCTGTGTAGATTCTCCGACGTTGAGCGCAACGCGCGCCGCTGATCGCACTCGGGAGCCTCAGGCCACCAGTGCTCCGCTGAAGCCAGGATCCCCTGTGGTTGAGATGAACTCGTCGCCGCTCGGCTGGGGCCAGCTGCTGCGCTGGCGGCTGGGAAGCCGTCAGTCGCGATGTCCGCGCGAGGTCCCGTCAAGGGCGGAACACGCGCCGTGCGGCTGGGTTGCCGTGAAGTCAGGGAGTCAGTCCCAGGCGGCGCCTCTGACCGAGACGGCGCTGCGGCCGGTTCTGCTGGAAGTTCTCGCTGTAGTTAGTCAGCCATGGTGCCGACCGAACTCTGGCCGACCTCCAGAGCTGAAGTTGACATCTGGCGGCGAACGGATGGCTCCTGCGAGCTGAAACAGACTTCTGGAATCGTCAGCTACGAAGATTGAACATTCGGACACGGACCACGTTCGTCCTCAGATCCGAACTGCTTCCTAATGGCTTCTTTCCGTTGCTGCCTGCGCTCCACTGTTTATATCCGGCAGGAGGACGTTTTTTACCCTCGGTGGCAGCTTCTTGTTATTATTCCCGCAGTATATTGCAGCGTAACTTAGCGTACTGGCCTCACTTCTCCTTACTTAGCACTCTCCAGGCTTCGCTCGGCACTCGGTCTGTGTGCGTCCTTGCGTCAGCTTGTTGGTAGTAGTGGTGGTGGTGGTGGTTAGTGTTTAACGTCCAACTTGTTGGTAGACTGCAACTGTCAGCAAGGCTATCTGTTCCGCGCTTACTTCGCAATGCCACGATCGCCAGCTACCTTTGTTTTGCCATTCTCCACTGCGTGAAGCAAAGCTTAATACATGTGGCCGCAACAGTAATAATGCGTGAGTGGGCATACTTTGAAGTTAATTCTTAGAGGGCCAGTGTTCATAGGGTCAGGTGTTTCCGTTGCTAATCTAACTTGGTGATAGGACGACATATCATCCAGAGGTTTTGTCGATTAGGGTTATGACTAGAGAGGCGTCAGAGAACCTCCGGAAGGTATTAGGCCACTAGAGCCACTGGCCACTGAAGAATACACGCCCTCCGGCACTGTCGCTGACCCCTGGACTGGTAGATGAACGAAGGTACTGGTGTTATTCATGTTTAATCTTAGAGCATGATTTATCTTTGTCTGTCAGCGGTGGTATTTAGGTAAACAATGTTACTTAATATACGTCATGTTTGCGAAAATTGGTTATTCACATCACCGGTGTCGGTTCCTCTAGAACCATCTTCAGATGTGCAATTTCGGTTACAGGAGTAACCCGTCCACAACTGCATGTGAAGGTTGCTGTGTGTGGACGGGTTACTCCTGTAACCGAAATTGCAGATCTGAAGATGGTTCTCGCGGAACCGAAACTGGTCATGTGAATAAACATTTTATGCAATCAAGATGGATTCTAAGTAACATTGTAAAATCACTGATTGCGGTTATCCCATCAGACATTATGTCTGTTTTTGAAACATTTAGGTAAACGCTTCATGACTTGATCTTTCTTTCTGTTTGCATATTTTATGCATAATTTCATGTGATTTTGTGAACATGGGCTGGTGCCCTTCATTCTGATAGCAGCCCTACAGGTGTGTTAGTTTTGCCATAGGATGTTGGGTAGTGCATTAGTTGATCGTGCTATCCCACCCTTCGATAATCCGTGTCTTCATTTGGGAGCCGTAATTTTTGGGTTAGTTGGAGTATTTGTCTTTAGCTTCACCATGGTATCATACGACCGTTATGTTTACCACGTGTTCGAATGTTGGTTGCTGAAGAAAAGCTGCGCTTATAAAACGGAAGATTATAATTTGCACACTCCAACGAATACCGACACACCGCAGAAATTTCCATTGGTTTTCCATATCTGTAT
Organism: Schistocerca gregaria; assembly: GCF_023897955.1. Classification (NCBI taxonomy): domain Eukaryota; kingdom Metazoa; phylum Arthropoda; class Insecta; order Orthoptera; family Acrididae; genus Schistocerca; species Schistocerca gregaria. The sequence continues at coordinate 185,079,183 of NC_064929.1, forward strand.
TTTCATGTAGGAGGGGAGGATAGCGGTGTTTAAAATCCTGTCGAAAACGAGGTCACTAGAGACGGAGCATAAGATCGGATTAGGGAAGGCCGTGCCCTTTCGAAGGAAGCATCCTGGCACTTTCCTTAAGCGATTTAGGGAAATGACGGAAAACCTAAGCCAGGTTTGCCGGATGCGGTTTGAACCGTCGTCCTCCCGAATGCGAGTACAACGTGCAAACCTCTGCTCTACACTGCTCGGTGATTCTCGTACAGATAGAGCGAACTGGCCTGGAGCGTACCTCTTGCCTTCCCCCCCCCCCCTCCCCCTCTCCCTCCCCCCTCCACCTCTCACCCCCCCCCCCCCCCCCACACACACACCTCCAATATGCCCGTAGAGCGACACGACATTCTTTAAAGCGTCCATCACTATACGCTGAATAGATTGATTACCTGCATGTAGGTGGAATTTTACAAGTTTCCATTTTTATGAATGTATTGAAACAGTGCGACTTTTCGTCTGACACTCCACCAAGTGCCCCAAATGTCACCATTTCAAATCTGTGCACTCAACCATTTCAGCAGGTGCATTATTTATTTATTTATGCATTTATTTTACCTGGCAAGATTAGGGTGCCGGCCGCGGTGGTCTTGCGGTTCTAGGCGCGCAGTCCGGAACTGTGCGACTGCTACGGTCGCAGGTTCCAATCCTGCCTCGGGCATGGATGTGTGTGATGTCCTTAGGTTAGTTAGGTTTAAGTAGTTCTAAGTTCTAGGGGACTAATGACCACAGAAGTTGAGTCCCATAGTGCTCAGAGCCAAACCAAACCAAGATTAGGGCCTTCAGGCCCTCTCTTACACCTAACCAGGCATACTCAGATTGAACGAGTTACAGTTTCTACAGAACATTAAGGACATATAACGTATTATGCAGTATTGAAGTTAAAGAAAAAAATAGAGATTATAACAGTTGTACAATGATAACTATAACAATAAAAAATAATTATAACAATCAAGAATATTAATGATAATAATAATAATAATAATAATAATAATAATAATAATAATAATAATAATAGTAAGGACTATGTATATGAAAGTAATCTGAGGAAAATAATAATCTATTCGTACAGGAAATTAATTTAGATTTCCCTTTCGGGTATTAACTAGAAATACAATCACAGGCCCAATACACGTTGATCACTGGAATAAGAATTGAATGCAGAGAAGCTCTCATTGGTTTCCTGCATGTGAACAGATGCTAGTAAATTGAATGCTTCCTGTCCCTTCTCTTGACATAGCTCCCTGTTTCCAAAAACTGGGCTGTGATGTCTTATGTCCTACCAGCTCTCTTACCAACTGATATAATCTAAGTATTTGTGTATGGAATCTGCAATGAGTCTCAAAGTATATAGAATGACGTTTCCTTTGAAACACGTAAATGTGTGACGAAGATGTATAGAAAAGTGAAGTGCCATTGGTAAATTAATAAGTTCGTATTTAATTTTTGTGTCTGGCGGTACTCAAAAGGACCACGAAAATGCATCTCCTTAACCCCTACTCATTTTATAAGACACTCAGAGACGTTGATGCGTACAGCGTCTAGCAGAGTATGGGAACAATTATTGATAGAGGGGGTAAGTGATTGCAAAGCGATTAACACATCCATTACTGAAATTGCGTTTCTAAGTCAGCTTTCCCCTCCCTCACGGACCTGTCGTGAAGTACATCTTTTCATCCTATCACCTGCATGTAAGAAAAATAAATAACTTTGATTTGTGAGCCAGTTCCGTCCCACAAACCCAGTTTTGTTGGCGCACCTGATAGAGGTGGACATGTACCAAAAACAGCAAGTTTCAGGTTTAAGTGTCTGAAAATATCCTGTGTGACTGGTAAGAATACTTTTGATGCTATGAAATAATGGTGATTTTCCCCTACACAAATTCTGTTTGTTTCATATGGTGATGAAGTATTTGGAGGAAGCAGAACGGACATATTCTTCTGCAAACTCCAGGTTTCGAGGGCTGTTAGTACAGATTTTGTTCAGATGGAATTGAAATACTTCTCGAAATCTATTAACCGCAGATTTCATGAATGATCTGATTCAATTGTAGTAATACCCATTTCTAAATTAGATAAGGATAGAGACATACTACGTATCAGGAAGTACCCTAGGACAAAAGAAACTGTAACCAGCATTTTTAGACCCTTAAAATGAGGAGGAAATATAACGCTTTCGTCTGACTTGAGTAAAGTTACCATGTTTCAGTTTAAATGAGGTCATGAGAGCTACAGGTTAGTAAGTGTCACTCCTTCCTGTTTAGCTACACGTGTTTATGAGTGAGTGAGTGTGTGTGTGTGTGTGTGTGTGTGTGTGTGTGTGTGTGTGTGTTAGAGCAAGTGTAGGAATGAAAGGGGAGGTAAAATGAAGAGACCGTGCATCTGCATACGTAATTGAAGAGACAGAGAGAGAGAGAGAGAGAGAGAGAGAGAGAGAGAGAGGATGAACAGTAGAGGTGAGCACTTGGCCCAAGGTCTATGACTAAGCCGAGTTTTCTGGCGTAATTGCGGGAACAATACGAACAATGGCGCACAGTGACGGCCTGACGGGGAACCCCGGTCGACAGCTGACGGCTGACGGGCCCCGACAGCTGGCAGGCGGGCGCAGGGCTGCCAACTGTGAATCGTTTCACTGTAACAGACATCCGAGGTACTCGAGGTTGTGATTAATGGCCGAATGGAACCATTAATATCTGCGTCGGAACCACTGCTGGTATCTCCCGCTACAATGAAGGCCATCAAACAGTCATTATCTCTACTTTAAAGCTGTGATGGAGTCAAGACTCTACACATATCTGTCACAATTACAAAATTTAACTTCAGTGTGTATGTTTCCTCACATCAAATGTGTCATTTGCATTCTAGAGACAGGAAGATGAAATCCGAGCGAGGTGGCGCAGTGGTTAGCACACTGGACTCGCATTCAGGAGGACGGTTCAATCCCACGTCCGGCCATCCTGGTTTAGGTTTTCCGTGATTTCCCTAAATCGCTCCAGGCAAATGCCGGGATGGTTCCTCTGAAAGGGCACGGCCGACTTCCTTCTCCATCCTTCCCTAATCCGATGAGATCGATGACCTCACTTTCTGATCTCCTCCCAAAAACAATCCAATCCAAACCCAAGAAGATGAAGCCTCAAGTCAATAGATGACATGTTGTCGGTATTGTGGATCTCTGTAAAAACTATAGTTCTGGATTAGTGTCGAATTTAAACCACAATATTATTCCTTAATATGATTAATTTTGAGCTTGCTCCAAACTTTCTACTGTTTTGATCATTGAAATAGAGAAAATGTTACAGAAATCTAGCGTTTCGGATATTTACTGTCGGTGATTTTCTGACCAATTTTGAGATTTTTAACATCTAGTTTTTCATATCTCATATCTGATCAACTCAGTGGAATGAACATTTGGACAGGAATAGAACTGATGAAAGTAGAAATAAAGTTGATAGTAGATGAGCCATTTGGACAGGAATAGAACTGATGGTATTAGAAATAAAGTTGATATGAACTTGTGTTAATAGCAAAAAAGCGCTTTTCCCCCCTTAAAAACATTGAATTTGAGTGTTAGGAAGACTTTTCTGAACGTGTTTACCAGCTGTGTAGCCATACTTGAAGCTGGATGCTAGTAATATTTGCCATCGTGACACGGAGCAACCGAAATTGATCAGGAAGATAGTGTATAATATATACTCTAAGAAAAAAAGAAAGAAAAAGAAAGACACACCATAAAGGAATTATCCAAACAGTACAGAATTAGGATATATGTATTGCATATGTACGGACAAACAAATGCCTAAAATTTCAGAAAAAGTGAATGATCTATTCAAGGGAAATAACTTCAGAAATCGAGCAAGTCAATAACGCATTGGTCCACCTCTAGATCTGTTGTGTGATGTCCTTAGGTTAGTTAGGTTTAAGTGGTTCTAAGTTCTATGGGACTGATGACCATAGATGTTAAGTCCCATAGTGCTCAGAGCCATTTGAACCACCTCTAGATCCTAGATATTTGATGAAGGCTGGAACATTCTGCATGCTCGGTATCCCATGTACCTGGCTCCATCTAGTGTTAAACCAGTCTGAAGATGCCTGAATTAGGAAAACACGTCATTGTTAAACAAATAACAAATACATACCTGCAACCAAGACTGACTGTTGTTTTCTTCGTCGTATATTACTGGTTGCTGTACCATCCCTGCCATGTGTTCGAAAATGTACGTGCAAATCGTTCCCACTGCATTCCGATTTCTCTCACTTTCGAACAACCTGTTATCTTCAAATAGTGCTGTAAACAGTACAGTGCAAAAATGGTTCAAATGGCTCTGAGCACTGTGGGACTTAACTTCTGAGGTCATCAATCCCCAAGAACTTAGAACTACTTAAACCTAACTAACCTAAGGACATCACACACATCCATGCCCGAGGCAGGATTCGAACCTGCGACCGTAGTGGTCGCGCAGTTCCAGAATGTAGCGCCTAGAACCTCTCGGCGACCACGGCCGGCTAGTAAATTGCACTTTTGTTACATATTTAGTGCCATAATAATTTTTTTCCTGTTTTGTAATGTTGTAAATGGCTAAAGGACATTTTATTTCTCCGTACACAGTGCCGTATGTTTTAATTTGAAATAACTCTTTGAATTTAACTTAGCAGTAAGAAACACATCATGCTCCTGAAATGTCATGCTTTCGTGTTGTACAACTGAACCCCAGCATCACTGACACTCGTAAGCATTACAAGTACTCTGTGGTTATTTTCATCTGATACGAATTAAAACTCCTGGTGAGTCTAGATAATTTTTGATTATCCCCAATGCAAATGATCTGTAATGAAGACAATTGCGAATGATATGATAACATCGAAAACAATATGAATGTTTGTCGTTGGAGAAAGATGGTGAAAACATGTTTCAAGCTGTCATTTCGTGGAAGTCGCCTCTAAGCCAATATACCATCTGTACGAGTACACTTTCGTTCCGATATTAACTAATAAAATTATCTCAAGGTTCCAGCAATATCGCTTGGTTAATTATCTAATGGGGACAACTTGAGAATGGCACATGTGTGAAAACTCGTCGACATTTCATGACTAGGTACAGCTGGAGGCTCGAGAAGATTTTAATAACATAAAGTTTTTCTTTTTTTAATAAAAGTATGCCATCTGACAAAGAATGTCTTAATGCGAAATGGTACTGGAGCGACTTTTTCAATAAAATAAAGCAAAATCAAAGTGTGGCTGGTTGCTACCGTAATGTTCAAATGTGTGTGAATGACTAAGGGATCAAACTGCGCAGGCCATCAGGACCTAGGCTTACACACTACTTAAATTAACTCGAACTCGTACGCTAAGAACAACACAACAGTGATGCTCGAAGGGAGGACTCGAACCTCCGGTGGGAGGGGCCGCGCAATCCGTGGCATGGCGCTACAAACCGCGCTGTCACTTCGTGTGGTGCTGCTATAAACTGGGAACTTTGTATTTCAAATAACAGCTACAGTTCTCCAATATGACATTATTTGACAAAACAGCATTAGTTCTATTTGGTATTGCAAATTGTGAACTCAGAAATGGGAGGCTTGTAAAACATATTGTTTGGCTGGTCGTACATATAAGACACTCAAATGAGAGGTCATTAACGCACCTATATTTCTGAGAATTTCGAACTCCTTGCACCATTGTATGTTGCTGATCACTTTTTCTACACTGACAAATCTCAAGAACGTGTCTTGATTTTTCTGAAGTCTTCAGTCTCGCTTGGATTATCAAGTGGAACGTCAGAACTGCCGCTCTGTTGCCGTTACCTTTCCGAAAGCCAAACTACTCATCACTTAAGACTCAGTTTTCTTTTCCTGCATATCTCAATGTAAAGATGTATCTGAAAATATGTACAGAGAACTGTACTCCACGAACACTTCACAGTGCCTGACCCTCTCGCCGGAGGACGAATTCGTGTGTCAGAGGACAATGCCTTATCAAGTACCGCCTCTCGCTTCAGTGACTGGAGCGATGAACTTGATGGCCAGGTCGTTCCACTCATCGGCCATAGTTTATTGTAACTCATACTTAGCCACTTCTCCTCCCGTAGACGTATTGTCCTGTGTTTCAACAGAGAGGTAACTCTACTTATGGGGTATACCTGAAGTTGGGGACGCTGCATTAGTTCCCTCACACGCGTTTGTGCACTACTGGTCATTAATATTGCTACAGCAAGGAGAAATGCACATGATAGACGGGTATTCATTGGACAAATGTATTATACTAGAACTGACATGTGATTACATTTTCACGCAATATGGGTGCATAGATCCTGAGAAATTAGTACCCAGAACAACCACCTCTGGCCGTAATAACGGCCTTGATACGCCTGGGCATTGAGTCAAACAGAGCTTGGATGTCGTGTACACGTACAGTTGCCCATGCAGCTTCAACACGATACCACAGTTCCTCAAGAGTAGTGACTGGCGTATTGTGACGAGCCAGTTGGTGGCCAGGACAGCAGTCGAACATTTTCTGTATCCAGAAAGGCCCGTTCAGAACCTGCAACATGCGGTCGTGCATTAACCTGCTGAAATATAGGGTGTCGCAGGGATCGAATGAAGGATAGAGCCACAGATCGTAACACATCTGAAATGTAACGTGCACTGTTCAAAGTGCCGTCAGTGCCAACAAGGGGTGACCGAGACGTGTAGCCAATGGCAGCCCATACCATCACGTCAGGTGATACGCCAGTATACTCGCTTCCAATGTGTATTCACCGCTATGTCGACAAACACGGATGCAACCATCATGATGCTGTAAACAGAACCTGGATTCATCAGAAAAAATGACATTTTGCCATTCTTGCACCCAATTTCGTCGCTGAGTACACCATCGCAGGCGCTCCTGTCTGTGATGCAGCGTCAAGGGTAACCGCAGCCATGGTCTCCGAGCTGATAGTCCATGCTGCTGCAAACGTCGTCGAACTGTTCGTGCAGATAGTTGTTGTCTTGCAAACGTCCCCATCTGTTGGCTCTGGGATCGAGACAGCCATGTGGATAAGTTGCCTGTCATCTCGACTGCTGGTGATACGAGGCTGTTGGGATCCATCACGGCGTTCCGTATTACCCTCCTGAACCCACCGATTCCATATTCTGCGAACAGTCATTGGATCTCGACCAACGCGAGCAGCAATGTCACGGTAAGATAAACCGCAATCGCGATAGGCTACAATCCCACTTTTATCAGAGTCGGAAACGTGATAGTACGCATCTCGCCTCCTTACACGAGGCATCACAACAACGTTTCACCAGGCAACGCCGGTTAAGTGCTGTTTATGTATGTGAAATCGGTTGGAAACTTTCCTCATGTCGGAACGTTGTAGGTGTCGCCACCGGCGCCAACCTTGTGTGAATGCTCTGAAAAGCTAGTCATTTTTATATCACAGCATCTTCTTCCAGTCGGTTAAATTTCGCGTCTGTAGCAAGCCATCTTCGTGGTGTAGCAACATTGATGGCCAGTAGTGTAATCGATTGCCTCTGTGTTCCTTCTCTATTGTGGACGACCCGCGTTCTGGAGCCTAGGACTGATACGTCTCTTCCCCGCACGTTTCCGTTCGAGCCGCAGAGCGCGCCAGTTAACTGGATTGGACCCGCAACCTGCTGACCCGCGACGTGCAATAATAAGCACCACCCCCACCATCCCCAGGATCTCCCGGTCCAGCCTGGGAGGCGAGTCTGGCGAGGGCAGGCGCGGTGATTAATTAATTAATCAATTAATTAACGGCGGGGCGGGCGATGACAGGAATGCGCGCCTTGATCCGCCCGGCCGCCACCAGGCGGCACTGCCGGCGCCCGCCCTTTGACGTCTCGCGGGGGTTCCCCGCCTCTCGCCTCCCCCTTTCCCCTCTCGCTGTCTCTCTCTACCTGCCTACCACGCAGCTCAGCGAGTGCCACTCCGACGATAATGATAAAAAAAAAATTCAGCCCCATTAACCCGTAGACGAACTTATTTGGATGGTAAATCCAACGTTTCGCCCTGTGAAGGTCATGAACGAGTTCAGCATGTAGCGCAACAATTCATTAAGTAACTTATGGTACGAATTTTCAGAACGCGACACCGTTCGTCACAAGCGGCTTCCAGTCAACTTGCGTGCGTATGCTGTATCGTCTCAGTAGTACGACTGGATTCGTGGTTTACCTTCAAAAACGTCACAATTCATACTAACTGATCGAGTAAAACTGAAGTGATATCTGCCATTCATCAGACAAGTGTTCAGACCTTCTCTTGTTCCTATTCTACATCAACGATTTAGGAGACGTCTAATGGTTACTCTTCAATTCACACTTAAGTGCCTGGCACAGGGTTCATCGACTCATTTTCATACTACTTTCTACCATTCCACTCTCGAATGGCGCGTGAGAAAAAGGAACACCTAACTCTTTCCGTTCGAGCTCTGATTTCTCTTATTTTATTATGATGATCACTTCTCCCTACGTAGTGGGCGTCAACAAAACATTTTCGCAATCGGAAAAGAAAGTTATCATTGAAGTTCGCTAAATAGATCTCGCAGCAAAGAAAACCGCCTTTGTTTCAGTGACTGTCACTCCAACTCGCGTATCATATCAGTGACACCCATACTGCGCGATAACACGAAACGCGCTGCCATTCTCTGCACTTTTTCGATGTACTCCGTCAATCCTGCCTGGTAAGGATCTTACACAGCGCAGCACTAATCCAACAGAGGACGGGCAAGTGTAATGTAGGCTGTCTCTTTGGTGGGTTTGTCGCATCTTCTAAGTGCTCTGCCAACAAAGCGCAGCCTTTGTTTTGCCTCCCACACAATATATTCTATGTGTTCTTTCCAATTTAAGATGCTCGTACTAAGGCTCTGGAGTCATGGACTGTGCGGCTGGTCCCGGCGGAGATTCGAGTCCTCCCTCGGGCATGTGTGTGTGTGTGTGTGTGTGTGTGTGTGTTGTTCTTAGGATAATCTAGGTTAAGTAGTGTGTAAGCTTAGGGACTGATGACCTTAGCAGTTAAGTCCCATAAGATTTCACACACATTTGAACAAGTTGCTCGTAATTGTAATTCCTCTTAGATTCTTTGCAGATGACGCTGTCGTTTACCATATTGGAAATCGACCAACTGATCAAAACCAATTAGAAAATAATATAGACAAAATATCTATTTTGTGCGAAGAGTGGCTGTTGATTCTAGGTAATGAAAAGTTTGAAGTCATCCACACGAGTAAGCTACTAAAAAGAATCCGCTAAATTTCGGTTGCAGGATAAATCACACAAATATAAAAGCTGTCAATTCAACTAAATACTTAGAGATTAAAATTACGAATAACTGAAACTGGAGCTTTTACATAGATGATACGGTGGAACCAAACCAAATACTACGATTTATCGGCAGACACTGATAAAATGCGACAGGTCTAGTAAAGACACTGCTTCAATTACGCTCGTTCGCCCTGTTCTGGAATATTGCTGTGCAGTGTGGGATCTGCATCAGGTAAAATTGACGCAGGATCTCGAAAAAGTTCAAAGAAGGGTAGTTCGTTTTGTATTATCGCGAAATAGGGGACAGAGAGTGTCACAGGTGTGATATTCGAATTGGGGTGGAAATCGTTAAAACAAAGGAGTTTTTCGAAATGTCAATCACCAACTTCGTCCTGCGAATACGAAGAAATTTTGTTGTTGCCCAACTGTGTCGGCAGAAAGGATCATCTTAATAAAATAAGAGAAATCAAAACTCGTACGGAAAGATTTTGGTGTTCTTTCTTACCGGCTCGTGTTCTAGAGTGGAACTGTAGAGAAACAGTCTGAATTTTGCAGTCAACCTTGTAGGTGGGGCAACATCAGATATGAGTATTCATTCTGGGTATTAATAACCGCTTCAGCCGTATTTTGTTCTCTATTACTGTACCACTACCGGTTTCGTGGCGCTAAAAGCCACATCTTCAGGTGAACATATGATTGTAACATTAGATCGGAGAACCTCGGAATCTTTTTTTACCAACATTCGTTGCCTGTCAAAACAAAACACATCCGTGACATACCGCTTGTAGCGGTTTTTGTTTTGATGGTCAACGTATCTTGGGAAAAAAAATTCCGAGCTTCTCCGCTCTAATGTTACAGTCATATGTTCACCTGAAGATGTGGCTTTTAGCGCCACAAAACCGGTAGTGGTACAGTAACAAAGGACAAAATACGGCTGAAGCGGTTATTAATACCAAAGATGAAGTCTAAATTGTGTTCGATCAGCCATATATTAGGGACTAATGTGTGAATTACAGACTGGTCATGTAATTGTAGACGTAAACACAGTTTTTGTAATGGAAATGTGACCTTATTAATGTCACTGTAACTACCCTACACAGAAATGTCGTGAGCTATTTGCACCACATTTATGTTACAGTGTAGTTTTCTCGTAAGGTAGCTGTTTATTCATCCATAAATCATTAACAAAATTACATAAAACATGTCACTTGAGTTTAAAAAGGGAAGTTTTGTTTTTAAATTAACGAATTCGTGCGTACACTGATATTATCTCATAAAAAAACTTTTGCTTTCGTCATTTGTTGCACATTAGTCATTGTCCACAGTGTACTGTCTGGCACGCGCGCGCGCGCGCGCGCGCACACACACACACACACACACACACACACACACACACACACACACAGACCCGCCGGAGGTTGGAGTCTTCCCTCGGGCATGGGTGTGTGTGTGTTGTTCTTAGTGTAAGTTAGTTTAAGTTAAAGTAGTGTGTAAGCCTAGGGACCGATGACCTCAGCAGTTTGGCCCCTTAGGAATCCACTAACATTTGAACATCTGAACACACACACAACAACACACACACACACACACACACACACACACACACACACACACACACAAACGCGCGAGCGCGCGCGCGCGCGCACGCACGCACTTAACCTCTTAGCCACAAACTATCCAGAGCTAATAGAGAGCATCATGACTGATACAGGGATTAGTGATCACAAGGTCGTTACAGCTAGGCTCAATACCGTTTCTTCCAAATCCACCAGAAACAAACGCAAAATAATTTTATTTCACTAGAAGCCTTCCTAAGTGACAATCTCCATTCCTTCCGAACTGACTATGCAAATGTAGACGAGATGTGGCTCAAATTCAACGATATAGTAGCAATAGCATTTGAGAGATTCATACCTCATAAATTGGTAAGAGATGGAACAGATCCCTCATGGTACACAAAACAGGTCCGAACGCTGTTGCAGAGGCAACGGAAAAAGCATGCGAAGTTCAGAAGAACGCGAAATCCCGAAAATTGGCTAAAATTTACAGACGCGCGAAATTTAGCACGGACTTCAATGCGAGATGCCTTTAATAAGTTCCACAACGAAACATTGTTTCGAAATTTGGTAGAAAATCCGAAGAAATTCTGGTCGTATGTAAAGTACACAAGCGGCAAGACGCAGTCAATACCTTCACTACGCAGTGCCGATGGTACTGTTACCGACGACTGTGCCGCTGAAGCCGAGTTATTGAACGTAGTTTTCCGAAATTCCTTGATGGAATATTCCAGAATTTGAAACACGAACAGCTGCTAGCATGGGTTTCTTAGAAGTAGATACCTTAGGGGTTGCGAAGCAACTCAGATCGCTTGATACGGGCAAGTCTTCAGGTCCAGATTGTATACCGATTAGGTTCCTTTCAGATTACGCTGATACTATAGCTCCCTACTTAGCACTCATATACAACCGCTCGCTCACCGAGAGATCTGCACCTACAGACGGGAAAATTGCACAGGTCGCACCAGTGTTTAAGAAGGGTTGTAGGAGTAATCCATCTAACTACAGACCTATATCATTGACGTCGGTTTGCAGTAGGGTTTTGGAGCATATACTGTATTCAAACATTATGAATCACCTCGAAGGGAACGATCTATTGATACGTAATCAGCATGGTTTCAGAAAACTTCGTTCTTGTGCAACGCAACTAGATCTTTATTCGCACGAAGTAATGGCCGCTATCGCCAGGGGATCTCAGGTTGATTCCGTAGTTCTAGATTTGCGGAAGGCTTTTGACACCGTTCCTCACAAGCGACTTCTAATCAAGCTGCGGGCCTATGGGGTATCTTCTCAGATGTGCGACTGGATTTGTGATTTCCTGTCAGGAAGGTCGCAGTTCGTAGTAATAGACGGCAAATCATCGAGTAAAACTGAAGTGATATCAGGTGTTCCCCAGGGAAGCGTCCTGGGACCTCTGCTGTTCCTGATCTATAAATGAACTGGGTGACAATCTGAGCAGTTCTCTTAGGTTGTTCGGAGATGATGCTGTAATTTACCGTCTAGTAAGGTCATCCGAAGACCAGTATCAGTTGCAAAGCGATTTAGAAAAGATTACTCTATGATGTGACAGGTGGCAGTTGACACTAAATAACGAAAAGTGTGAGGTGATCCACATGGGTTCCAAAAGAATTCCGTTGGAATTCGATTACTCGATAAATAGTACAATTCTCAAGGCTGTCAATTCAACTAAGTACCTGGGTGTAAAAATTACGAACAACTTCAGTTGGAAAGAACACATAGATGATATTGTGGGGAAGGTGAGCCAAAGGTTGCGTTTCATTGGCAGGACACTTAGAAGATGCAACAAGTCCACTAAAGAGACAGCTTACACTACACTCGTTCGTCCTCTGTTAGAATATTGCTGCGCGGTGTGGGATCCTTACCAGGTGGGATTGACGGAGGACATCGAAAGGGTGCAAAAAAGGGCAGCTCGTTTTGTATTATCACGTAATAGGGGAGAGAGTGTGGCAGATATGATACGTGAGTTGGGATGGAAGTCATTAAAGCAAAGACGTTTTTCGTCGCGGCGAGATCTATTTACGAAATTTCAGTCACCAACTTTCTCTTCCGAATGCGAAAATAGTTTGTTGAGCTCAACCTACATAGGTAGGAATCATCATCAAAATAAAATAAGAGAAATCAGAGCTCGAACAGAAAGGTTTAGGTGTTCGTTTTTCCCCGCGCGCTGTTCGGGAGTGGAATGGTAGAGAGATAGTATGATTGTGGTTCGATGAACCCTCTGCCAAGCACTTAAATGTGAGCTGCAGAGTAATCGTGTAGATAGATGCAGATATAGATGTAGGACCTTGACGATACTGCCACCGGTGTATCGAATTGATCATGTTGCCCACTTCGCCCATCTGGATTAGAAGAATCACCACTCCGCGAACGAGATGTTCTGCTCAACAGAATGGAAAACAGTTACAATTTTCCGCCACACATCCTGTTCAGAGGATTTTACAGTAAGGATCATTAAACCGCCATAATTAACTGTACAGTGAGCCTCTGGGTGTCATCTAAATAATCCTTGACGTCGTTATATGAGTCACACTGCCTGACGAAAAACATGAAGCACCCAGAAGATATGGACTGATGTCATTGCAGCTTCGTACACGTACCATTAGTATTGTTCGTGTTTAGTGTTGTTAATAGGGGGCATGAACAGCGTCACATATTAAGTACTGTGAAGGTCACGGAGATGCCACGTACCCGTGTGAAACATCTTAATCAGCATCTGACATACACTCCTGGAAATTTAAATAAGAACACCGTGAATTCATTGTCCCAGGAAGGGGAAACTTTATTGACACATTCCTGGGGTCAGACACATCACATGATCACACTGACAGAACCACAGGCACATAGACACAGGCAACAGAGCATGCATAATGTCGGCACTAGTACAGTGTATATCCACCTTTCGCAGCAATGTAGGCTGCTATTCTCCCATGGAGACGATCGTAGAGATGCTGGACGTAGTCCTGTGGAACGGCTTGCCATGCCATTTCCACCTGGCGCCTCAGTTGGACCAGCGTTCGTGCTGGACGTGCAGACCGCGTGAGACGAAGCTTCATCCAGGCCCAAACATGCTCGATGGGGGACAGATCCGGAGATCTTGCTGGCCAGGGTAGTTGACTTACACCTTCTAGAGCACGTTGGGTGGCACGGGATACATGCGGACGTGCATTGTCCTGTTGGAACAGCAAGTTCCCTTGCCGGTCTAGGAATGGTAGAACGATGGGTTCGATGACGGTTTGGATGTACCGTGCACTATTCAGTGTCCCCTCGACGATCACCTGAGGTGTACGGCCAGTGTAGGAGATCGCTCCCCACAACATGATGCCGGGTGTTGGCCCTGTGTGCCTCGGTCGCATGCAGTCCTGATTGTGGCGCTCACCTGCACGGCGCCAAACACGCATACGACCATCATTGGCACCAAGGCAGAAGCGAATCTCATCGCTGAAGACGACACGTCTCCATTCGTCCCCCCATTCACGCCTGTCGCGACACCACTGGAGGCGGGCTGCACGATGTTGGGGCGTGAGCGGAAGACGGCCTAACGGTGTGCGGGACCGTAGCCCAGCTTCATGGAGACGGTTGCGAATGGTCCTCGCCGATACCCCAGGAGCAACAGTGTCCCTAATTTGCTGGGAAGTTGCGGTGCGGTCCCCTACGGCACTGCGTAGGATCCTACGGTCTTGGCGTGCATCCGTGCGTCGCTGCGGTCCGGTCCCAGGTCGACGGGCACGTGCACCTTCCGCCGACCACTGGCGACAACATCGATGTACTGTGGAGACCTCACGCCCCACGTGTTGAGCAATTCGGCGGTACGTCCACCCGGCCTCCCGCATGCCCACTATACGCCCTCGCTCAAAGTCCGTCAACTGCACATACGGTTCATGTCCACGCTGTCGCGGCATGCTACCAGTGTTAAAGACTGCGATGGAGCTCCGTATGCCACGGCAAACTGGCTGACACTGACGGCGGCGGTGCACAAATGCTGCGCAGCTAGCGCCATTCGACGGCCAACACCGCGGTTCCTGGTGTGTCCGCTGTGCCGTGCGTGTGATCATTGCTTGTACAGCCCTCTCGCAGTGTCCGTAGCAAGTATGGTGGGTCTGACACACCGGTGTCAATGTGTTCTTTTTTCCATTTCCAGGAGTGTATTTAGAAACGGATCTAGTTTCAGATCTCTTTTCGGCCAAATGGTCGGGTCATGCCACATCCAGATTTTCCAGGCATTCCGATGAGGCGGTGGCCTGATGTTTGACTGCGTGGTAACTTGAGAACAGTCGCACTCGTCAACTTTCTGGTAGACCACGTGTGACCAGCACAAGGAAGTATCGCCGCACTGTGCACCAGGCACATGGTAACCCCTTTACATCAGCACCCGCCGTCCGAAAAGTAATGGACTCCCTGAAACATTCTGTGTCATCCCGCAACGTTGGTGGAAGACCTTCAGCAGCGCTGACTAGGCAGTAACTGTCCCATGCCTAGGCTGCCGTCAATATTACAATACAGAGCACTGCGTTTGGAGTAGTGGCTTGGCTCGTAAGGATGGAATGTTGATGAATGGCGTGGTACTGTGATCAGAGATTTATAGCGGTCCTGCACTGCTTTGGATGGCCCGCGTCGGAGAGTGTGGTGGTGACCTGGGGGGAGGGAGGAGGGGGAAAGGGGGGAGGGTTCCCACTCCACTAACGTTTTGGAGAGGCGCAGCGGTGTTACTCCTGGGATCATGATGGTGGGACCAGTCATCTATGACGTCAGAGAACTCTGATGTCATGGACAGCGTCCTTCTCATGTGACAATATAGTGTTGCCATTTTTTTTATCAGGACAGCTAAGCGGGACTAAGGCTTCCATTCAGTCCCTTATGACCAGTCTGGCGTGCCACTTGAAGACAGCAAAACGAAACCTGAAATTTCACATCCAAGAAGTTGTTAACGCAGGAGAACTGTACAAACATACTGTCATTTAACCATCGAACAGGCTCCCGTATGGAGGACATAGTAATAAGCATACCTGGTGTAGAAAAACAATTCCATGATTTCAAAGCAAATAAATCACCAGCTTTGGATAGAGTTCCAGTTCTATTTTACGGGGTACTCTACGGAATTCGCCTCTTACCTAGCTTATCGTGAATTTTTCGCCCAGCGCAAAGTCCATAGGAAATGGAGAAAAGGCGGAGGTGATTACTGCATATAAGAAAGGTAAAAGAACGGTTCCGCAAAGTTACAGACCAATATCCCTAACTTCTGTCTGTAAATTGTTTTCCCTTGCGTTTACAAAATATGCTGTAGAACGAGAAGTGTATGTATGTATCTTTACGGCCATTTCCTCTAAATATTATAATAATATCCTCAAACGCCAAAAATTTGCAAATATATGCATTTTTAATCTGAATTTAAAGGAGCCTAGTACCTCCAGAATATCATAATTCGTAAAGATACAACACCAGGTACTGTAAAAAAACTGATATGCAAAATATGGAAAATCCAAACTCGAGTCATATACCAGCAGGACAATGCAACGCGCGATACAGCTCGCAGTGCACGCCACACAGCCCGCAGTGAAAGTGCGTGGTTCGAAGAGCACCAGGATGGGTTTACCATACTCTCCAGCTCACCAAACTCCCTAGCCCAATCGAGAATCTGTGGAATCACCTTCATCGAACTGATCGCGACATGGACCCTCAACCGGGAAACTTAGCGCAGCTGCCCACGGCACTGGAGTCCACACGGCTCCTCATCTCTGTTACTACCTTCCAGAACCTCACTGATTCTCTTCCTACTTGCCGTGCCGCGAGAGGTTGTTGTTCAGGCTTTTGACAGATGATCAACATTAATATAGGAATATGGAAATGGAGTATCATTGGTAATATCATTTGTTTCTTCTTTCTGAAATTTAGTTACTTTCAAAAAAGTACATATAAAGAAAACTTAATAAAATCAGAGCGCGTCGATGATGGTGGTGATGGTGACATGCATACGGCACTCAACAGCACTTGTGCTCAAGTGATGAGAGACCACTTTTGTTTTGTTTTGTGTATGGGTGCCTGCCAAACTAGACCTTGGCCAGCAGGATCACCGGATCTCACCCCAAATGGGAACGTTTGGAGCATTGTGGGCAGGGCCCTCGACCAGCTCGGGATTTTGACGATCTAACGCTCCAGAATTTTGCACGATATACCACATAAGGGCCAGAGGTGGACCAACGCGCTATTGACTTGCTCAATTTGTGAAGCTCTTTGTCTCGAATGAAACATCCAGTTTTCATGAAATTGTAGTCATTTGTTTGTCTGCTAGAAAAAAATGGCTCTGAGCACTATGGGACTTTACTGCTGAGGTCATCAGTCCCCTCTAACTTAGAACTACTTGAACCTAACTAACCTAAGGCATCACACACATCCATGCCCAAGGCATGATTCGAACCTGCCGTAGAGGTTTCGCGGTTCCAAACTGTAGCGCCTAGAACCGCTCGGTCACTTCGGCCGGCTGTTTGTCTGTAAATGTACATCAATGTATCCATTTCCATCCCATTCGGATAATTTCTTCGTAGTGTGTTTGTGCTTTTCTTTGTTTGTTTGGATTTTAGTTTTAGAGTGTATTTAACACATTTACTCGTTTGTAAAGTTTCAATCTGCTCTATAGATGGGAGTTCAGTTACTCGTTTGTAAAGTTTCAATCTGCTCTACATATGGGAGTTCAGTTGTTTAAGGAATCAGGAGCTTGCCGATTTTTCAGAAACGATGTGTTTATACTTTGTTATTAGACTGAAATAACAATGTTAAAAAGAATTTTGCACTGAAAATGATGAAACTTTAGGTCGATGCTCTCTTATGAGGCTTTGCAGGTTTAGTTGTTCTCCACAAAACCTATTATATCACTGCGAATGAGAGGTGGTTCTGACTTTCAGTACATGCTTATAAAGCTGGAGATAATTTCTAGAACAGAAAGCAAATACGAAATGTTGCATGACATTAAGAAAGCTCCACAATGAGATTTTCACTCTGCAGCGGAGTGTGCTCTGATATGAAACTTCCTGGCAGATTAAAACTGTTTGCCGGACCGAGACTCGAACTCGGGACCTTTGCCTACCGCGGGCAAGTGCTCTACCAACTGAGCTACCCAAGGACGACTAACGCCCCGTCCTCACAGCTTTATTTCTGACAGTACCTCGTCTCCTACCGTCCAAACTTAACAGAAGCTCTCCTGCGAACCTTGCAGAACTACCGCTCCTGAAATAAAGGAGCACTTGCCCGCCAAAGGCGAAGGTCCCGATTTCGAGTCTCGGTCCGGCACACAGTTTAAATCTGCCAAGAAGTTTCATGAAGAAAGCTGGTAGGCCTACAAGTAAAATGATCGATATAGAAACAGTGGATAAAATCAAGCAATTCTATGTTGTGGCCGAAAGTATCCGTCCTTTTACACCAGAATCTACTTTTATTACGTAAAAATTTTTTACGAACTAAAGACCTTCCATACGAAGAAGTGGATTTGGAATGGATATGGTTGGCGCAATGGCTCGTGGATTTATGGAAACAGCTGCGAAATCAGTAGAGGTGTATGACACAGCTTAAGGTTTCATTATTTACACATCAGATGCCGAATGCGCGGCGAACGTATCTCGGAACCGCAGTAGCAAATCCTCTGACTTCCGAGGCGCGACCGCCTTTATTCCAGGCGCCTGTATTCCGTGTACGTGATACTGGAACGGCAGATCACTGACGCCCCTTCCAGCGCAGCGGCGTAAATCGACAAGTTGTCTCGTGCCGGCTGCATACGAGGTAATCCCGCAGGCTCTACGTCGCCGGGAATCCGATTACATGCGAGCCGCACCGATCCTCGTTCCGGCGTATTGATTACTGGACGGTGATTGTGAATAATAACACGAGCATGTGCTACTGGTGTTTGTAGTGCAGCGACTAAACTTTGAATTTACGATGAGTAATTGTTGTATGTAATACGGGAATAAAGCTTCGGGAGATTTGTTGGTTTAGGGGGAGGGTAATGACGTATGTATAACATTTACTACACAGACTACTTTGAAACTTTTAATCAAGTTGTACTGCAAATATATTTCCTCCCCGATTCAGTACCTCCTGATTACTTACACAACCTTCTCATCTAATCTTCAGCATTCTTCTGTAGCACCACATTTCAAAAGCTTCTATTCTCTTCTTGTCTGAACTTTTTATCGTTCACGTTTCACTTCTATACTAAGCTACACTCCAGACAAATACTTCCAGGAAGAACTTCCTAAAAACTGACTTTATATTCGAGCTTGAGAAAATTTTCTTTTTCAGCAACTTACTTCTTCTTGTTCTCAGTCTGTTTTTTATGCCTTCTCTACTTAGCGAATCATTAATTATTTTACTTCCAGAAATAAAGCCATCTAGTACATTCATTATGTCGTTGCCTAGTCTAATTCCCTCAGAATTGCTTGATTTAATTCGACTAATAACCGTCTGCAGTGTTTTACTTTTGTTGTCATAATATCTTTTCAAGATACCATCCATTTTGTTCAACTTACCTTCCAAATCCTTTGCTGTTTTAAATGACGATGTCATCAGCAAACCTCACAGGTTTCTGTATTTCCTACTCGAAATTTTTATTTAATTTCCTTTACCGCTTTCTCAGTGCACAGATTAAACAGCATCTCAACCACTGATTTCCTTTCGTATCGTTCTAAATGTAGTCTGGTTTCTGTACAAGTCTTACATAAACGTTTCGGTCTCCCCTTCATATTGATTTGTAAAACACAGCAGGAATTCCAATAGGAAGGAGGAGGACGTGATATTGAATGCTATCTGTATTCCGGTGCTGAAGAAAATGTGTGCCGGTCTTCCACCATGTGGTGATAGCAACAGCGGACAACTGCAGTCGGTAACGGCCAATTGTGCTCGGGCTTTCGAAACATGTGACGTCACGCCAATGCGCGGAACAAGGCGAAAAATGACTTTTTGCCGCAGTCAGTGTAGTTTCGAACTGTTACATAATAAACTAGACACGAGCGTACGGAACGTCAGACCAACTGTGTGATTGTATTGGACGTAGAAGTAGCTTCTGGCTTGCTCCAGGGGCGTTTTATACGGTCATTATTCTTCACAGTATATACACTGAAGAGCCAAAGAAACGGGTACACTTGTCTAATATGTGTAGGGCCCCCGTGAGCACGCAGAAGTACCATGAACTCGAATAAGGTCTGAAGTAGTGCTGGAGGGAACTGACACCATAAATCCTGCAAGGATGTTCATAAATCCTTAAGAGTACGAGGGGGTGGAGATTTCTGAACAGTACCTTGCAAGGCATCCCAGACATGCTCAATAATATTCATATCTGGGGAGTCTGGTTCCCAGTCGAAGTGTTCAAACTCAGAAGAGTGATTCTGGACCACTCTGTAGCAATTCTGGACGCATTGGGTGTCGCATTGTCGTTTTGGAATCGCCCAAGTTCGTCGGAATGCACAATGGACATGAATGGACGCATGTCATCAGACAGAATGCTTACATACGTGTCACCTGTCAGAGTCGTATCGAGACGTATCCATCTGCACACGTCCCACACCATTATAGAGCCTCCACGAACTTGAAGAGTCCCTGCTGCCGTTCAGGGCCTATGGATTCATGTGGTTGTTTCCATACCCGCACACGTCCACGACATGTTTGTAGTCATCAACAGTCCAATGTCGAGGTTGACGGGCCCAGGTGAGAGGTAAAGGTATTTGTTGTTCACTCATCAAGGGTGCACGAGTGGGTCGTCGACTCCAGACGCCCATATCGGAGATGTTTCGTTGAATGAATCGCACGCTGACACTTGTTGATGGGCCAACATTGAAATCTGCAGCAGTTTGCGGAAGGGTTGGATTTCTGTTACGCTGAACGATTCACTTCAGTTTGCAGGATCTTTTTCCGACCTCAGCGATGTCGGAGAACTGATGTTTTACTGGATTCCTGATGTTTGCGGTACACTCGAGAAATTGTCGTACGGGATAATCGCCACTTCATCGCTACCTCGGAGATGCTGTGTCCCATCGTTCGCGCGGCGACTATAACACCGCGTTCAAGCTGTCTTGATAACCTGCCATTGCAGCAGCAGTAACCGATCTAACAGCTGCGCCAGACGCTTGTCGTATTATATAGGAGTAGTCGAACTCATCGCCGCCTTCTGCCTGTTTTCGTACCTCTGTATTTGAATACGCGTGCCTATGCCAGTTTGTTTGGTGCTTCAGTGCATAAATGAGATAGTGGATGTCGCAAGAAATTTTTTTGCAGGTGGTGCTGTTGTATACAGCGAAGTCGCAACGCTAGAAAATTGTAGCGAATTGCACGAAGACTTGCAGAGAATAGATACTTGGTGCACGGGGTAGCAATTGACCGACAACTTAAACAAATGTAACAATATTTGCGAAAGACTCATTACCGTATGATTACACGATAACGGAGCAATCGCTGACAGCAGTTAATCCTGTAAAAAATCCCGGAGTAGGTGTAACGTGCAATTGAAAGTAATTACCGGTAAGGCAGATGCCACACCGAGATTCATTGGATGCGTAATTCACTTTCAAAAGAGGTAGCTTACAAAACATTCATTCGGCCAGTGCTTGTATTTTACTTGTCAGTCTCAGACCCGTGCCAGATAGAACTGATAGAGAAAATTGAGAATATCCAGAGAAGAGCGGCGCGTTTCGTTACAGGTTCATTTATCTTGCGCGAAAAAAGCACGGAGATAATCAATCAATTCCTGTGGCGGACTCTGCAAGTGATGCTTTCTGCATCACAGTGTGATTCACTGAAAAGGTTGAGAGAGCGTACATTTCTGGAAGATTCGTTCGACATATTGTTGCCTCCAGCGTACACCTCGCGAAAAAACCATGACGGTAAAATTAGAGAGATTCGAGTCTACACGGAAGCTTACCAGCATTCGTTCTTCCCATGAACCATACGCGACTGGAACCGGAAATGATTCTGATAGACAATGTATCCCCACCCACTTCGCAAGTGAAGAAATAGATGTCAGGGAGAGTGTTATATCTAAAGGATAGTGTATTTAGGAACACTTGATGTTTCCACGTCACCTGCCGCTGGTGGCCGAGCGGTTCTAGGCGCTTCAGTCTGCAGCCGCACGACCGCTACGGTCGCAGGTTCGAATCCTGCCTCAGACATGGATGTGTGTGATGTCCTTAGGTTAGTTAGGTTTAAGTAGTTCTACGTTCTAGGGGACTGATGACCTGATATGTTAAGTCCCATAGTGCTCAGAGCCATTTGAACCATTTGAACCATTTGTTTCAACGTCACTGTTTCAGTATACTGACTAATTGTAGAATCACATGAAGGATGCTCACTAAAAACTGTCTTAAGAATTTACTGGCATTTCCACTGATTTCTTTGTTATGGGACATAAGACTGTGTTTTATGCTGTGTTTGTAAATACTACGAGCTCTATATATTTAAATACTGTGTAATATATTGAAGCTATTTCAAGAATATTAGTAAATCTTAATTTACACCGCTTTATAGCGAGTAAAATTCTGTACATGTATTTTTAAAACAAGTTACGTATCATGTGGACAGTTAACCGGTACTTTGTCGGTAATGCACGAACTTGTGCCCTGAAAGAGAAATCGAATACATGGTATTTGCAAATATGTCTTGAAAAAGGACATTGGTGTTAGCTGACAATAGTTTCTATTTCAAAATGTTTTTAACTTGTACCTGCTTCTTGATAATACTTGTTCTTAATTTTATTTTACATATTGATTATTGGTGTGTAGTAGTCAAATAAGTTAATGTAAGGACTGCAAATGTTCCTACATGCATGGGAATATACCTTGAATCAGATTTTCACATTTGGAAAAATATAAATCCAGTTTCAGAATAATATTGCACTACACGTAAAGTAAATACCATTGTTTAAAGAATGGATGAAAAAAAAACAAGCTTCTATTACAGTCTGTAAAGTGTTCCAATGTACAAGACTGTCTCAATATATACAGCAAGAGCTGTTGTAAACTTATAAAATATTGGAGAATGCCCGTGGACCATGTTACTGTCTTTATCAGCTAAGTGAACTCATCAGTTTGTCAAAGCAAAAGTTACGAGACAACATTTACACAAAAAAGAAGGAGAAAGAAGGAAAATAATACTTTAGCATACATATCGTGGCTTTGCATAAAATGATACAGTTGTAAAATTTAAAGAAACTGGCAAACTGATACATCCAGATAGCCTTCCCTTCACAAAATCCGCCAGATACATCCCTGCCTCATCAGAGTAAAGCCAGATGGATCTGCAGATGTAGTACGTTCTTTTTATGGCGGCCTCCAAATAAACGGGAAGGGTCTAGACTGCCAGGACCCAGAATGCATCTGTGCAGCAATGGCCGCGTGGGGAGGGGGCCACTGCCCCAGAAGGAAGGCATCGGGCGGAGTCTGCTCAAAGCAGGCCCTGCTGTTTACAAGCAAGCGAGGCCCGACCGCCCCGGACGGACGCGGTCTTTCATCCCTGCACCCCGTGGCGGTGCAGGGCGCCGCCGTGGATTTCCCCAGGGGCACACATCGCGGCCCCCTCCAGCAGCCGGGACTCTGGAGCGCCCGGCATCCGTCGGCGCGCCGCGCTGCTCCGTTTTACGGTCCGCATTGTTGGCCTGCCTGGCCTCGGGGCTTCACCGCGCCGCGCGGGGACCTCCCCGCGGCGGGCGGGGAACCACTCCTCCCCTTACCCAGGCTGCTCGTTCGCTCGTCTCTGTCGCGCGTACCCGGATGCTGCGCTCTCAAGTCTTCGGACGCCGGAATTTGCGGCCTGCTTCCTCTGATTAACCAGGCGGAAAATACTGGAGGACCATTCAGGTGGAGGTGGCAATGGGAGGCATTGCTGATTACAACTAGTCCCTCCGGAAATGTTTATGTTTATACTCTTGAATGTGCAGTCATACTTCTTTACCATGGCAAAGAATCAAGGGGAAGAATGTTGCGGAAATTCAGTTCATCTTTGTAAGGCTAGTTTTGAATTCAAGTGCTTTGTGTCTATGAGTAGTCCCACAGGATGGGTATTTTCCTGTTTCCAGAACTTTTCCAGTCTTTTCTCCGACAGCTTTCGTTGAATGACTGTCATTTACAAAATGATTTGGACAAGATCTCTGTACGGTACGAAAAGTGGCAATTGAATGTGAACAATAAAAAGTGTGAAGTCTTCCACATGCACACCAAAAAGTTCAGGTTAATTTCGGTTATATAATCATTGACAAAAAATTAAGAAGTATCGATTTACATGAATATTCAATTACGGACAACATACCGGGTGATCAAAAAGTCAGTATTAATTTGAAAACTGAATAAATCACGCAATGATGTAGATAGAGCGGTATAAATTAACAAACATGCTTGGAATGACATCGGGTTTTATTACACCCATAAAAGTACAAAAGTTCAAAAAATGTCTTACAAATGGCGCTTCATCTGATCAGAAGAGCAGTAATTAGCTTAACAAAGTAAGACAAAGCAAAGATGATGTTCTTTACAGGAAACGCTTAACATGTCCACCATCATTCCTCAACAATAGTTGTAGTCGAGGAATAATGTTGTGAACAGCACTGTAAAGCATGTCCGGAGTTATGGTGAGGCATTGGCGTCGGATGGTGTGTTTCAGCATCCCTAGAGATGTCGATCGATCACGATACACTTGCGACTTCAGATAACCTCAAAGCCAATAATCGCACAGACTGAGGTCTGGGGACCTGGGAGGCCAAGCATGACGAAACTGGCGCCCGAGCACACGATCATCACCAAACGACGCGCCATCCTGCATAAACATCGTACGTTCCAGCAGGTGTTTATCAGCCAGGCTGGGAATGATGCGATTCTGTAACATATCGGCGTACCTCTCACCCGTCACAGTAGCAGTTACAAAACCAGAATCACGCATTTCCTCCAAGAAAAAAGGCCCGATAACGGTAGATATGGTAAATCCAACCAATACCGTGACTTT
Source organism: Schistocerca gregaria (assembly GCF_023897955.1). Lineage (NCBI taxonomy): Eukaryota > Metazoa > Arthropoda > Insecta > Orthoptera > Acrididae > Schistocerca > Schistocerca gregaria. The sequence continues at coordinate 185,104,026 of NC_064929.1, forward strand.
CTCGTCGTGCAATGGAGTTTCCACGACAGCTCTAGGATTTTCGGTAGCCCAAATTCTGCAGTTGTGGGCGTTGACAGACCCTCGAAGCGTGATATGAGCTTCGTCGCAACACGTTACTCAACCAATCGTCATCTTCCGCCATCTTTTGAAACGCCCACACCGCAAATGCCATCCGCTTAACTAAATCACCAGGTAACAGTTCATGATGCCGATGAATTTTGTACGGATAGCATCGGAGGGCAGACCTAAGTGCCAACCAAACAGTAGTGTATGTAATGCCGGTGCGACGCGCTACTGAACGAGCGCTGACTTCCCCGTGCATAGGAGAGGAGGAGGAGGAGATTAGTGTTTAACGTCCCGTCGACAACGAAGTCATTAGAGACGGAGCGCAAGCTCGGGTGAGGGAAGGATTGGGAAGGAAATCGGCCGTGACCTTTCAAAGGAACCATCCCGGCATTTGCCTGAAGCGATTTAGGGAAATCACGGAAAACCTAAATCAGGATGGCCGGAGACGGGATTGAACCGTCGTCCTCCCGAATGCGAGTCCAGTGTGCTAACCACTGCGCCACCTCGCTCGGTTTCCCCGTGCATAGACGAACCCGCTACAGTCTCCATTTCTTCCTGAACTGTCTCAGCAGCAATACTGACGTTTTGCTGTCCAGTGCAATCTGTCGGACATTTTGTGAACTTTTTTTATTCTAATAAAACCCCGTGTCATTCCAAGCATGTGTGTCAATTTTTACCTCTCTGTCTACATTATTCCGTGGTTTATTAAGTTTTCAAATTTATACTGACTTCTTGATCACCCGGCAAATTCGAATGATCACATAGAAAACGTTGTGGCAAAGGCAGAACACTGAGCTTTGCACCTAATCATGTAAACATAGTGGCTGCACTACACCTCTCCATCATCTTTAAATACTGGTTTACAGTATGGGACCGTTACCAGAAAGGAGTGACAGAGGACATTGAAGAGAGTTCAGATAACAGCAGCTCGTCTTGTATTATCGGTAAATGAAGGACACAGATGTGTTAAGCGAGTTGGGGGTGGCAAAGTTGAAAACAAAGGCATTTTTCTTTGCACGAAATTACGGTCACCAACTTTGTCCTCCGACTGTCAAAATACAGGGTGACCGAAAAGTCCACCAACATCTGAAAATCCAATAATGGATTAATGTAGGTCAAAATTGACCAACATGCCTAAAATGACTGAGGTTTTATTGAAACCAAAAACGAGTGCAAATACTAGCCAACAGACGGTGCTGTACAGTAACATGTCAGTGATGCAGTATGAGAATAATGTATAAAATGAGTTGTAGTGAGAGGGTTAGTCATATCATCCGTAGCCTGGCTGACAAACGTCCTCTGGAGGGTATGACTTTTACGCATGATGGCGCTCACCGCATATGGCTACACGTGTGAAAGATCTCTTGGCGCACGTCGTGCGCTTACTGAGGCGTGGCGCCTCCCAGGTCCCCAGACCTCAACCTATGTGATTATTGGTTGTAGGATACCTGAGGTCGCAGCTCTACCGAGACGATCCGAGGTGAGTAGAGGTGCTAGAAGACATCAGACGACAGTTTCTCACCATATCTACTGATATGGTGTACCATGCGGTCCACAACATTCACCCTCTGCTACAGTTATTGTCGACGTGCGACGGCCGACATGTGAGCATTTATTGTAAAAAGCACACTCTTTGCTAAAAATCCATTGCTACACTAATTATTGCTCTTTTAACATATGAAGTGCCACCTGTTGCTCATTTTGTGCACTTTTACGGGTTCCAATAAAAACCCACGTCATTTTAAGCATATGCGTCAATTTTTCCATTATTTAGTGAAGTACTGAATTTTAAAATGTTAACAGACTTTTGTTTCACCATGTTTTCTGTTGATTCCCACTAAGACACCAATATAGACCAGTCTTCAAGAAGGGTCGTCGAGCAGATGCGCAAAACTATAGACCTATATCTCTGACGTAGAATTTTGGAACATGTTTTTTGCTCGAGTATCATGTCGTTTTTGGAAACCCAGAATCTACTCTGTAGGAATCAACATGGATTCTGGAAACAGCGATCGTGTGAGACCCAACTCGCTTTATTTTTTCATGAGACCCAGAAATTATTATATACAGGCTCCCAGGTAGATGCTATTTTCCTAGGCTTCCCGAAGGCGTTCGATACAGTTCCGCAATATCTCCTGATAAACAAAGTAAGACCTACGGAATATCAGACCAGCTGTGTGGCTGGATTGCAGAGTTTTTAGCAAACAGAACACAGCATGTTGTTATCAATGGAGAGACGTCTACAGACGTTAAAGTGACCTCTGGCGTGCCACAGAGGAGTGTTATGCTATTCACAATATATATAAATGACCTAGTAGATAGTGTCGGAAGTTCCATGCGGCTTTTCGCGGATGATGCTGAAGTATACCGAGAACTTGCAGCATTAGAAAATTGTAGCGAAATGCAGGAAGATCTGCAGCGGATAGGCACTTGGTGTAGGGAGTGGCAATTGACCCTTAACATAGACAAATGTAATGTATTGCGAATACATAGAAAAAAGGATCCTTTATTGTATGATTATATGATAGCGGAACAAACACTGGTAACAGTTACTTCTGTTAAATATCTGGGAGTATACGTGCGGAACGATTTGAAGTGGAATGATCATATAAAATTAATTGTTGGTAAGGCGGGTGCCAGGTTGAGATTAATTAGGAGAGTCCTTAGAAAATGTAGTCCATCAGCAAAGGAGGTGGCTTACAAAACACTCGTTCGACCTATACTTGAGTATTGATCATCAGTGTGGGATCCGTACCAGATCGGGTTGACGGAGGAGATAGAGAAGATCCAAAGAAGAGCGGCGCGTTTCGTCACAGGGTTATTTGGTAATCGTGATGGCGTTACGGAGATGTTTAGCAAACTCAAGTGGCAGACTCTGCAAGAGAGGCGGTCTGCATTGCTGTGTAGCTTGCTCGCCAGGTTTCGAGAGTGTGCGTTTCTGGATGAGGTATCGAATATACTGCTTCCCCCTACTTATACCTCCCGAGGAGATCACGAATGTAAAATTAGAGAGATTCGAGCGCGCACGGAGGCTTTCAGACAGTCGTTCTTCCCGCGAACCATACGCGACTGGAACAGAAAAGGGAGGTAATGACAGTGGCATGTAAAGTACTGTCCGCCACACACCGTTGGGTGGCTTGCGGAGTATGAATGTAGATACGCTATGGCCATCGTGTTAAAATAAGAGCAAACAGAGCTCGTATGAATAAACTTAATTTTTCCCTAGAGCCATTCGGGTGTGTAACGGTCCGAATGTCGTTCTGCGAAACCTGTGTCAAACAATAAACATTGCTGGGTAGATGTATATACCCATCCATTCGCTACTGGGTGGGTAGTTCAGAGACGGAAAGACACTATGGCTTCACCAGTATTGGCATTTCAGTAGTAATATATCTTTTTTAGACTAATAGCTATGTATTACCCCTATCTGCCTCATGGAATAGTCGCTTCTCTGTCCATGGCAGCAAAACGCGCTGCGATTGCGCACAGACAGTGACTCTCCTCTCAACAGTATTCCAGCAGTTCTCTATAGCCTAGCTAAGAAGTGACCATAAAAACAGCGGTAGACATTGTATATCGGTATTTTACTAGTAGAAAGGAAAGTCGTCATTGTAAGCTGTTCTGCTTACTTGCCATGTTCCTCACAAAACTGTTGTCTCTGTTACATCCCGTGCCAAGTTAATTTCTCTGGAGTCTTTCATATTCCTCTTTTCATTTCATCCAGTATTTTTAATAGCTGTTGTTAAAATTTCTCTTTCTTGCAATATATGTCCCACCCAGTGTGCTTGTCTGCTCTTAAGCAGGTTTGGGAATGTTCAGTGATCATTAACACTTTCCAGTACTTCACTGTTATTCATTTTATCTATACATTTTGTGTCCGTTCTCCTCCAATCCAACATCTTGAACGCTTCATGATTCTCTCTTTCTCAATGTCTGGTTTTGATAACCGGACAAGTAAACATTCCATGCAAAACCTTTAACCAGACTTTTTATAAATGTCAAGCTCAGCTTCCTGTGTCACGTGCGCTTCCCTCTCTGGAACTATTACATTTCCATTGTGGTACTGATCGTATTTCTTACTCACTCGTCGAACTGTCAGTTATCATGCTCTCAGAGTATCTATACTTTTCAGCCTGTTCTGTTTGACCATCTGTTGTTTCTCTTGTACTCTTATCACGTCACTTTGTGTTCATTTTCATTCCACCCTCTTGCACATCTTCTTCAAGTCTGGAAAGTGTTCATCGATGATATATTGCTTTATCTGCCAACAGTACAATTTTGTTGTTGTTATTGTCTTCAATCCTGAGACTGGTTTGATGCAGCTCTCCATGCTACTCTATCCTGTGCAAGCTTCTTCATCTCCCAGTACCTACTGCAGCCTACATCCTTCTGAATCTGCTTGGTGTATTCATCTCTTGGTCTCCCTCCACGATTTCTACCCTCCACGCTGTCCTCCAATGCTAAATTTGTGATCCCTTGATGCCTCAAAACATGTGCTACCAACCGATCCCTTCTTCTAGTCAAGTTGTGCCACAGACTTCTCTTCTCCCCAATCCTATTTAATGCCTCATCATTAGTTACGTGATCTATCCAACTTATCTTCAGCATTCTTCTGTAGCACCACATTTCAAAAGCTTCTATTCTCTTCTTGTCCAAACTAGTTATCGCCCATGTTTCACTTCCATACATGGCTACACTCCAAACAAATTTTTTCAGAAACGACTTCCTGATACATAAATCTATATTCGATGTCAACAACTTTCTCTTCTTCAGAAACGCTTTCCTTGCCATTGCCAGTCTACATTTTATATCCTCTCTACTTCGACCATAATCAGTTATTTTGCTTCCTAAATAGCAAAACTCCTTTACTACTTTAAGTGTCTCATTCCCTAATCTAATTCCCTCAGCATCACCCGATTTAATTTGACTGCATTCCATTTTCCTCGTTTTGCTTTTGTTGATGTTCATCTTATATCCTCCTTTCAAGACACTGTCCATTCCGTTCAACTGCTCTTCCAAGTCCTTTTCCGTCTGTGACAGAATTACAATGTCTTCGGCGAACCTCAAATTTTTTACTTCTTCTCCATGAATTTTAATATCTATTCCGAATTTTTCTTTTTTTTGCTTTACTGCTTGCTCAATATACAGATTGAATAACATCGGGGAGAGGCTACAACCCTGTCTCACTCCTTTCCCAACCACTGCTTGCTTTTCATGCTCCTCGACTCTTATGAATGCCATCTGGTTTCTGTACAAATTGTAAATAGCCTTTCGCTCCCTGTATTTTACCCCTGCCACCTACAGAATTTGAAAGAGAGTATTCCAGTCAACATTGTCAAAAGCTTTCTCTAAGTCTACAAATGCTAGAAACGTAAGTTTGCCTTTTCTTAATCTTTCTTCTAAGATAAGTCGTAAGGTCAGTATCGCCTCACGTGTTCCAACATTTCTACGGAATCCAAACTGATCCTCCCCGAGGTCCGCATCTACCAGTTTTTCCATTCGTCTGTAAAGAATTCGCGTTAATGTTTTGAAGCTGTGACTTATTAAACTGATAGTTCGGTAATTTTCACATCTGTCGGCACCTGCTTTCTTTGGGATTGGAATTATTGTATTCTTCTTGAAGTCTGAGGGTATTTCGCCTGTCTCATACATCTTTCTCACCAGATGGTTGAGTTTTGTCATGACTTGCTCTCCCAAGGCCGTCAGTAGTTCTAATGGAATGTTGTCTACTCCGGGGGCCTTGTTTCGACTCAGGTCTTTCAGCTCTCTGTCAAACTCTTCACGCAGTATCTTATCTCCCATTTCATCTTCATCTACATCCTCTTCCATTTCCATAATATTGTCCTCAAGTACATCGCCCTTGTATAAACCTTCTATATACACTTTCCACCTTTAATTTTCCTGTAGGCAGTATCTATCTGACCCCTAGTGAGATAAGCTTCTACATCCTTACATTTGTCTTCTAGCCATCCCTGCTTAGCTATTTTGCACTTCCTGTCGATCTCATTTTTGAGACGTTTGTATTCCTTTTTGCCTGCTTCATTTACTGCGTTTTTATATTTTCTCCTTTCATCAATTAAATCCAATATTTCTTCTGTTACCCAAGGATTTCTAGCAGCCCTCGTCTTTTTACCTACTTTATCCTCTGCTGCCTTCACGACTTCATCCCTCAGAGCTACTCATTCTTCTTCTACTGTGTTTATTTCCCCCATTCCTGTCAATTGTTCCCTTATTCTCTCCTTGAAACTCCGTACAACCTCTGGTTCTTTCAGCTTATCCAGATCCCATGTACTTAAATTCCCACCTTTTTGCAGTTTCTTCAGTTTTAACCTACAGGTCATAACCATTAGATTGTGGTCAGAGTCCACATCTGCCCCTGGAAATGTCTTACAATTTAAAACCTGGTTCCTAAATCTCTGCCTTACGATTATATAATCTATCTGATACCTTTTAGTATCTCCAGGATTCTTCCACGTATACAACCTTTTTTTATGATTCTTGAACCAAGTTTTAGCTATGATTAAGTTATGCTCTGTGCAAAATTCTACCAGGCGGCATCGTCTTTCATTTCTTAGACCCAATCCATATTCACCTACTATGTTTCCTTCTCTCCCTTTTCCTACTGACGAATTCCAGTCACCCATGACTATTAAATTTTCGTCTCCCTTCACTACCTGAATAATTCCTTTTATCTCATCATAGATTTCCTCAATTTCTTCATCATCTGCAGAGCTAGTTGGCATATAAACTTGTACTACTGTAGTAGGCATGGGCTTTGTGTCTATCGTGGCCACAATAATGCGTTCACTATGCTGTTTGTAGTAGCTTACCCGCACTCCTATTTTTTATTCATTATTAAACCTACTCCTGCATTACCCCTATTTGATTTTGTATTTATAACCCTGTATTCACCTGACCAAAAGTCTTGTTCCTCCTGCCACTGAACTTCACTAATTCCCACTATATCTAACTGTAACCTATCCATTTCTCTTTTTAAATTTTTTAACCTACCTGCCCGATTAAGGGATCTGACATTCCACGCTCCGATCTGTAGAACGCCAGGTTTCTTTCTCCTGATAACGACGTCCTCCTGAGTAGTCCCTGCCTGGAGATCCAAATGGGGGACTATTTTACCTCCGGGATATTTTACCCAAGAGGACGCCATCATCATTTCATCATACAGTAAAGCTGCATGTCCTCGGGAAAAATTACGGCTGTAGTTTCCCCTTGCTTTCAGCCGTTCGCAGTACCAGCACACCAAGGCCGTTTTGGTTAATGTTGCAAGGCCAGATCAGTCAATCATCCAGACTGTTGCCCCTGCAACTACTGAAAATGCTGCTGCCCCTCTTCAGGAACCACATGTTTGTCTGGCCTCTCAACAGATAGCCCTCCGTTGTGGTTGCACCTACGGTACGGCCATCTGTATCGCTGAGGCACGCAAGCCTCCCCACCAACGGCAAGGTCCATGGTTCTTGGGGGGGTGGGGGGGGTGGGGGGGGTGGACAGTACAATGACCTAAGGAAATTTTATGCAGTTAATTTTGCCTGCCTTTGATATATATGAAGGCCTCGTGTGTAAGTAATGGTAAGACAAAGTCGATGAGAAACACAGCTATAGCATAAGAAACGTGGTGTGCGGATGTATATTAGTTGATAGTTAAGATTTATTGATAGCTCTGTCTCTAATTTCAGATTCTTCCTAGCGGCAGCTTTGCCAGTATGAGTTCATGCAAACAGTGACAAGTTCCAAAAACATCGATTCCCATAGGAGTAAAGCGTCTGGTGTTCATACCATTAATATCGTCAATCATATAATCATATCATGAATATATTCCTGGGCGAATATGCGCTTCTAAAGTTGTTGTTAATCAGGTGAATGTGAACGTAAACAGTGTTGTGTCCCTTAGCACAGTTTAAAGTGAATTTACATGACGGTGTGATGGTACACTTATTAAGAGGCATTCTTAACATTTTTTACGTACTGTATTAAGGTGCTTGCTAAAATTGTCTATATTGCGCTGAACCAAGAGTAATTTTTGAGGTTGTTATACTTTATTATTGCAAAAATTGTTAATGCAAATCTTAGTATCAAAAAGTGAAACAGTTCGGACTTTTTAAATTTGTATGTTTCACAATAATGTTTCGTAAATTCGCCCGTCACGTGAACAGTGGTAAGTAAATAGTAACTCGTGTTAAGTGCACACAGTTTGCAAGTAAACAATGTTAAATACTCATGGAAAAAAAATTTAAGATTAAAGTTTTGGATAGAATTTACCTCTTACAAAAGCTTTGTTATGGTAGATGTGTTTGAAAACAGTGACTTAATGGAAAAAAAAATGACATTACATGCCAGTGAAATATTTATGACACTTCACTGAAACGTCAAGTGCAGTTTTTCAAAACAACCAGTCTGACCTTTACCGTTGCTTACACCCAAGTTCTTCATATGATAAACAGAGTTAGTGAAAGATATCAACCCTGTCTTACTCCTCTCCCAATTTCAAACATGTCTGTCATACCATTTCTTAACTTAATTTTTATCTTGTGTCTCCCGTAACTAGTAAAAACGAAACCGGCGAAAATGTAGGTGAAAAATTAAAAATCGGTTATTCTAAGGGAATTCCAATTATCCTGTAGCAGTTTTTATAGCCATGCAGATAGAGAGGGGGGAGGTTCCCTTTCCAATAATGAAAACGAATTAATTCCACAATGGTAAGAAAGGTTTTGCCATTGTGCAGTGCTAAAACTAACTTGACGGGTGGTGAAAACGCAACATAGGTATGCTCGTAGTAGAGAGCTGGTAAATACTCTTCACTTACTGAAAGTTTACAAACCCATAATGCGCTAAATCTACTAGCACATTGTGAGAACTGCTGATCCACGCGAAGCACCGCATAGTCTGAGAAAACTGAAACCCATTGTCACAATGAACTGTTTCTTATTATTTTAAAACAAACCTCGCATTTCTGTGAAAGCTGCATAGCGCTAATGCTAATACTTTTCAGCTCATCGCTTTAGCACCTTTCTTATTCATCAGAAACCATCCGGTAGTAGAGACAAGACGAAAGTTCTCGACCTAGCTGGGAGATGGCGTTGATGAGAGTGGAAATCTCGCTTTTTGTTATGTTGGTACCAGTTGTCCAATAAGGAAAGTCAAAGTAGCTTATCAAGTTACGGTGATAAAGAGTCTTCTGAGTGGCGACAAATGACTACTTTTATTTCACAAAGATGTTTTGCTTTGTGGGGTGGTCATCACGCGGCCATCAGTGCTCGTCCAAAGTCCCAGTTCGTGCACAGTCCAGTTTTAAACACAATCCAGTCAGGGCACTGTCACGAATAATGATGATGAGGATGAAATGACGAGGACAACACAAACACCCAGTCCCTGTGCACAGAAAATCCTCAACCCGGCCGGGAATCGAACCAGAGACCCCGTGGTACAGAGGCAGCAACGGCAACCACTAGACCACGAACTGCGGACATTTATCCCACAGGTTCAGTATCGAGACCGATACAGTACTTGCTCTGTGTGTTACAAAGATAGATCAGAAATGACGCCCTTTGCGGAAAGATACAACTCTTACGACCTTTGTACGTTTTTCGCGCATTGCAAAAATGGTACAAATGGCTCCTGAGCAGTATGGGACTTAACATGTGAGGTCATCAGTCCCCTAGAAATTAGAACTACTTAAACCTAACTAACCTAAGGACATGACACATATCCATGCCCGAGGCAGGATTCGAACCTGCGACCTTAGCGGTCGCGCACCTGCATACTGAAGCGCCTAGTACCGCTCGGCCACAACGGCCGGCGCAGTATTTGTTTTGAGTGTGACCGTCATCGTACCAGTATCGGTGCATGCGTGTGGTTGTAACAGATTAGCTTTGTATGTAGTGATATGAACTGGTGTAGAGTGGATATGCGTTCAGGCAGGATTTTGATTCGGATGTCATTGCAATGAACTTGCAGCGCCCTTCCAGGACCCAAAGGGAGAGTATTAAAATGTAAGTGAAAATCGGTATTAAACTGAAAATTCCCAAATTATGACTCATGTAGTCTCATATGACTCGTAAATTTGCTCAGAATTATACGAAACGCAAATCACAGGAAAGCTCGCGTCGAAAAGCAAGGAACATAGCCTAAATGTCCCCTGTCTAATGAAGCCTCGAAGGGGAAACGAAAAAATGATGGTCCAAAGCGATTACTTAGTTGGCTTATCGGACGTACATCGGCCAGTGACAGTCCTAGCTACTGGTCTATCTGTAACTATTATTGTACTCAGTATTAAGAATGCGTGAAAGATATTGATAATAAAATTACACATTATACTAAGGTGACTGTCATGTGATGGCGTTATGCACTTATGCAGATGCCGGTACTATAGCGTACACAAGGTATGAAGGGGCAGTGCCTTGGCGCAGCTGACATTGATTTATGTGGAAAGTTTACCGACGTGATTATGGTCGCACGACGGGAATCAACAGACTTTGAACGCGGGAAAGAGTTGGAGATAGACGCATGGGACATTCCATTTCGGAAATGGTTAGGGAATTCAATATTCCACAATATTCCGCAATATCAAGAGTGTGCCGAGAATACAAAATTTCAGGCATTGCCTCTCACCACAGACAACGTAGTGACCGACGGCCTTCACATAACGACCTAGAGCAGCGACGTTAGCGTAGAGTTGTCAGTGCTAGCAGACAAGCAAAACTGCGAGAAATAACCCTCAGTGTGGGACGTACGAGGAACGTATCCGTTAGGAGAGTGCGGCGAAATTGGGCGTTGATTGGCTGCGCCAGCACACGACCGACGCGAGTGCCTTTGTTAACAGCATGACAATGCCTGCAGAGCGCCTCTCCTGTGTTAGTGAGCATATTAGTTGGCCTCTAGATGGCTGGATAAGTGTAGCCTGGCCTTAAGAGCTCATACTTTGGTTGGTAGGGTTCGAGCGTGGCGCAGACCCCTCGAAGCCATGGCCCAAGTTGTCAACAAGCCACTGTGCAAGTTCGTGCTAGCCGCATAATGGTGCGAGCTGTTTTTACATGGAATGAACTGGGTTCTCTGGTCCAATTGAACCCATCGCTGGCTTGAAATAGTTGTGCTCAGTTACTCGGAGGCCATTTGAAACCACTCATGGACTACATGTTCCCAAACGTCGATGGAATTTTTATGGTTGACAATGCACCATGTCTCCGTTCGAACTGAATTCATCACTGACTGGAAATAGTTGTGCTCAGTTACTCGGAGACCATTTGAAACCACTCATGGACTACATGTTCCCAAATTTCGATGGAATTTTTGTGGATAACAATGCACCATGTGTCTGGTCGAACTAAACCCATCACTGACTGGAAGTAGTTGTGCTCAGTTACTCAGAGACCATTTGAAACCACTCATGTTCCCAAACTACGATAGAATTTTTATGGATGACAATGCATCATGTCACTGGGCAACAATTGTTCACAATTGATTGATGAACATTCTCTAGAATTCGAACCAATCATTTGACCACTCGTCGAACACACTTTCTTTCAGGAGTGCTAGTTCTGCATGTTTCGCAGAAGAGCTTCTCTAAAGTTTGGAAGGTAGGAGACGGATATTGGTAGAAGTAAAGCTGTGAGTACCGGGCGTGAGTCGTGCTTCGGTAGCTCAGTTGGTAGAGCACTTGCCCGCGAAAGGCAAAGGTCCCGAGTTCGAGTCTCGGTCGGGCACACAGTTTTAATCTGCCAGGAAGTTTCATATCAGCGCACACTCCGCTGCAGAGTGAAAATCTCATTCTGGACTTACGGAACATAATCGAGAAGTCGGTTCGTTCTCGGTATCGTGCGTTGGCAACCACGTCTAGTTGCTACACTACGCCAGAAAAAAGAAGGTCCGATACTGTAGTAAGGGGTACCCCATGACTTTTGTCATTTCACTGTTATACGAAACACTGTATATTATTTTGTCCCGATGTTTTCACGAAACATTTACAGCGCTGAACCGAACTGTGCACGCACAAATATTTTTTTTCTGGCGTAAAACCAAGCTCTTTAAGTAAAAATATACGAAACTGGAGGAAGTTTGCATATTTGTAGATATGCAAATAACAAAGATTGAAACAACCCTTTGTATTTTCTCCCTAAGTAGATCAGAGGAATTTCAAATAATATATACAGGGAGTTACAGAAAGGTACGGCCAAACTTTCAGGAAACATTCTTCACACACAAATAAAGAAAATATGTTATGTGGACATGTGTCAGGAAACGCTTAATTTCCATGTTACAGCTCATTTTAGTTTCGTCAGTGTGTACAGTACTTCTTCAATTCACCGCCAGTTGGCCCAATTGAAGGAAGGTAATGTTGACTTCGGTGCTTGTGTTGACATGCGACTCATTGCTCTACAGTACTAGCATCAAGCACATCAGTAGGTAGCATCAACAGGTTAGTGTTCATCACGAACGTGGTTTTGCAATCAGTGCAATGTTTACGAATGCGGAGTTGGCAGATGCCCATTTGATGTATGGATGAGCACGGGGCAATAGCAGTGGCGCGGTACGTTTGTATCAAGACAGATGTTCAGAACGAAGGTGTCCCGACAGGAAGACGTTCGAAGCAATTGATCGGCGTCTTAGGGAGCACGGAACATTCCAGCCTATGACTCGCGACTGGGGAAGACCTAGAACGACGAGGACACCTGCAATTGACGAGGCAATTCTTCGTCCAGTTGACGATAACCCTAATGTCAGCGTCAGAGAAGTTGCTGCTATACAAGGTAACGTTGACTACGTCACTGTATGGATAGTGCTACGGGAGAACCAGTTGTTTCCGTACCATGTACAGCGTGTGCAGGCACTATCAGCAGCTGATTGGCCTCCCCGGGTACACTTCTGCGAATGGTTCATCCAACAATGTGTCAATCCTCATTACAGTGAAAATTTTCTCTTTACGAATGAGGCGGCATTCCAACTGGATTTTCACAATCAACATGTGTGGGCTGACGAGAATCTGCACGCAATTGTACAATCACGTCACGAACACACATTTTCTGTGAAAGTTTGGGCAGGCATTGTTGGTGATGTCTTGATTGGGCTCCATGTTCTTCCACCTACGCTCAATGGAGCACGTTATCGTGATTTCATACGGGATACTCTACCTGTGCTGCTAGAACATGTGCCTTTACAAGAACGACACAACATGTGGTTCATGCACGATGGAGCTCGTGCACATTTCACTCGAAGTCTTCGTACGCTTCTCAACAACAGATTCGGTGACCGATGGATTGGTAGAGGCGGACCAATTCCATTGCCTCCACGCTCTCCTGACCTCAACCCTCTTGACTTTCATTTATGGGGGCATTTGAAAGCTCTTGTCTACGTAACCCCGGTACCAAATGTAAAGACTCTTCGTGCTCGTATTGTGGACAGCTGTGATACAATACGCCATTCTCCAAGGCTATATCAGCGCAACAGGGAATCCATGCCACGGAGGGTGGATGCATGTATCCTCGCTAACAGAGGACATTTTGAACATTTCATGTAACAAAGTGTTTGAAGTCACGCTGGTACGTTCTGTTGCTGTGTATTTCCATTCCATGATTATTGTGATTTGAAGAGAAGTAATAAAATGAGCTTTAACATGGAAAGTAAACGTTTCCGGACACATGTCCACATAACATATTTTCTTTCGTTGTGTGTGAGGAATGTTTTTGGAAGTTTGGCCGTACCTTTTTGTAACACCCTATATATATATATATATATATATATATATATATATATATATATATATATATATATATATATATGGTGGTCCATTGATCGTGACAGGGCCAAATATCTCACGAAATAAGAGTCGACCGAAAAAACTACAAAGAACGAAACTTGTCTAGCTTGAAAGTGGAAACCAGATGGAGCTATCGTTCGTCCGCTAGATGGCGCTGCCATAGGTCAAACGGATATCAACTGCATTTTTTAAAGTAGGACTCTCCATTCTTTATTACATGTTTGTGTAGTACGTAAAGAAATATGAATGTTTTAGTTGGACCACTTTTTGCGCTTTGTGATAGATGGCGCTGTAATAGTCATAAACATATGGCTCATAATTTTAGACGAACAGTTGGTATGACGTTTTTTAAATTAAAATACAGAATGTAGGTACGTCTGAACATTTTATTTCGGTTGTTCCAATGTGATACGTGTACCTTTCTGAACTTATCATTTCTGAGAACGCATGCTGTTACAGCGTGATCACCTGTAAATACCACCTTAATGCAATAAATGCTTAAAATGTTGTCCGTCAACCTCAATGCATTTGGCAATACTTGCAACGACATTCCTCTCAACAGCGAGTAGTTCGCCTTCCGTAATGTTCGCACATGCATTGACAATGCGCTGACGCATGTTGTCAGGCGTTGTCGGTGTATCACGATAGCAAATATGCTTCAACTTTCCCCACAGAAAAAAATCCGGGGATCTCAGATCCGGTGAACCTGCGGGCCATGGTATGGTGCTTCGACGACCAATCCACCTGTCATGAAATATGCTATTTAATACCGCTTCAACCGCATGCGAGCTATGTGCCGGACATCCATCATGTTGGAAATACATCGCCATTCTGTCATGCAGTGAAACATCTTGTAGTAACATCGGTAGAACATCACGTAGGAAATCAGCATACTTTGCACCATTTAGATTACAATCGATAAAATGGGGGCCAATTATCCTTCCTCCCATAATGCCGCACCATACATTAACCAGCCAAGGTCGCTGATTTTCCGTTGCCCAATAGTGCATATTATGCCGGTTTACGTTACACTGACACCAACTCACAACTGCACTGCTTCTTCTCACTATTTTCTGAGTTCGAGTTCTGCAGCTTACTTTTTTGTTTGTTTTACTTCGTCCTCTACAACAAAATGAAATCAACATTTCGTAGTTTTGTCTAACTTAATACCACAATTTGTGAGGTCACAATACATATAACTCTACGGAAGTTCGGTTAAACTTTGAATGTAATTGGGTGAGAAGCACTTTCTAAAATTAACATTCCTATATCATTATGGAGTCCGATTTGTTTGTCAATATGGAATGTATTGCCTTAAATAACTTTTCGCATACTGCACAACTGGATCAGTTCCTCATTATTACGAGAATTTTTAGTTCACACTGCAGGTACACCTGATGTGCAGCATTTCATTCTATTTATACGATATTTTTCCATTTTCTCGACAATCTCTCAGACCAGAAAACAAATTCTCTCAGTTCATATACGCCAAAAAAGAGGAGAGGAGCAAAAATTGATCCATGAAGGACGGTCTTCATACTCCGCTCCCCAACTGAATGAGAAGACCTGTGAATAGAATTTACTTCCCTAAATTAATATTCGTGTTTGCTTACCCATCCATTCACTGACATATAACAAAGAGCTTCGAAAAGGTATTTTTATTTTTTGTGTTGCATGGAACTGGATCGCTTCTTCCTGGCATAGTTCGAGTTCACATTTCTGCCGCTTCACGTTGGACTTGATTTATTTCACTCTACGTATAATGGCGGCAGAAAGCGTTAATTCTAGACCGAAGCGCTTCATTAACGGGACTGCCGAACTGCTCTCGTTAAAATTTCCGCCAATAAAGGCAGCAGTAGCAGAAGCAATACAGCAGCGGCACACTTTTCGGAGTTTGATAAATAAAATACTGCCAGGATGGCCGGCGGGCAGCAGTCCATATGGTTCCTTCGCAATCGGCCGGTTACCAGATGGGCCATTACGCTTAAAAGCGGCAGTTAGTCGAACGAGTTGGGCTGCTCGCGGTGACGAAGTTACAATAATCCCTAAAAGCGCCGTAAATCACGGGGATTGTCGTCACACGTGGGGGGAATGGGCTCTAGCCTTGTCTCTGTCATCTCCAGAAGTTACAAATAGCTCCACTTGTTTCATTACTTAGCCAAACGTGAAACATTAATCACTTTGATACGTATGTATAAAGGTCCTTCAGGTGAAGCCCACAAAGTTAGAACTGTTTGTAGCTCAAGTACGAGGTGGCAGGCGACGTGGTAACACAAATTTTATTTCGTCATAGATCTCCTGCCTTGTTCGAAGCTGCCCGCCACGAATTTCACTCTTGTGTAACCTCTTCATCTCAGAGCAACACTTGCAACTTGGAGGAGGCGATGAAGTGAGGATTTTCCCGTACCAACATTTCACGAGTGTAGCGTGAATATCACGAATCAGGTAGAGGTGTGCGTACTGTAAGACCTTCGGTACACACCCATCAGATTATTTGACTTGTCGGTATAACGAAGTAGGCGAGTGTCAGCAATATGTCTCGTGGTCTTATTGTGGCGTGTTTATCTTCTGCCGTTAGGTCAGACGATAGAAATGCCACTTGCACACTTAGAGTAGAATTGACGGTGGCCAATTTTAAACAGAACTTGATTAATTTTTACACACATTTGTTAAAATAATAAAAAACATAGCTATTACGAACTTGATTCTGGAGGCGGTTTATAATTGACAATCTGAAGTTCCTTTGGTCTTGGTACGTTAATCTTATTCTCACATATCTCTGATACTTGACAAAGTGTCTATACATTTATCTTCATGACTATGTACAGGAATATGATAATCTTATTAGGCGCAGACTGAAACTTGACTATAGACTAAAGCAGACTGATGCAGACTGGTGCAGACAAATGCAGACTGATGCAGACTCGTACAGACTGACTAATCGGAGGTCTGTACACTCGTTATAATACCTCACGTGTTCAGGTATCACTGCGCGAGTGTGATCTGCGAGGAGAAAAGGTTCTACGTTAGGAGCAATCTCATTGGCTGCGTTACATATTAACACGCGGGTCGGCGGAAACAGAATTTGGTCCGCCTCTAAGGCAGCGCCATCTCGTGGTGCGGAGACGGACGAGCGCTGCGCCTGCGCAGTTGTGCTTAGCGGGGAGCGCACTAGTGGGAAAGTTGTGTACGGGCTGACTACGCGGAACTATGTACACAACACAGGTAAAACATCAAATCTCCGACATCGCTACAGCCTGAAAAAGATCTTGTAAGAACGGGACCAACGATGACTAGAGAAAATAGTTCAACGTGACAGAAGTGCAACCCTTTTGCAAATTGCTGCAGATTTCAGTGCAGGAGCATCAACAAGCGTCACCGAGTGGACTACTCAGCGAAACATCGTCGATAAGAGCAACTCGTATACCCTTAACGACGCCACGACACAGCTTTACGCTTCGTCTGGGCCCGTCAACACCGACATTGGACTGTTGATGACTGGAAACATGTTGCCAGCTCGGACGAGTCTTGTTTCATATTGAGCGGATGGACGTGTACGGGTATGGAGACAATCCATGGAGCCTGCATGTCAGCAGCGGACTGTTCAAACTGGTGAACGCCCTGTAACAGTGTGCGGGGTGTACTGTTGGAGTGATATGGGACACGCCTAGATACGTCAGTGATAGGAGACACGTACGTAATCATCCTGTCTGATCACCTGCATCGATTCATGTCCATTATGCATTCCGACGGACCTGGGCTATTCCAGGAAGACAATGCGACATCCCACACTTCCAGAATTGCTACAGGGTGTCTCCAGGAAGTCTCTTATCAGTTTAAACACTTCCGCTGTCCACCAAACTCCCCTGACATTATTGAGCATATCTGGGATGCCTTGTAACGTGCTGTTCAGAAGAGATCTATACCCCTCCTCCCCCTTCCCCCACCCTACGTACTTCTCGGATTTATGGACATTCCCTCGGATTCATGGTGTCAGTTCCGTCCAGCTCTACTTCAGACATTGGTCGAGTCCATGCCACGTGGTGTTGCCGCGCTTCTGGATCTCGCGGGGACCCGACACGACATTAGGCAGTTGTACCAGTTTCTTTTTATATAATGTCTTAACACACTTTAGAATCATCCTGTGCCTTCTTCTGGACAACATTTTACACATGTTCCGCTGCTCTACAGATTAGCGGAGGAACCTCGTTCTGCCGGCCGGTGTGGCTGAGCGGTTCTAGGCGCTTCAGTCTGGGACCGCACGACTGCTACCGTTGCAGGTTCGAATCCTGCCTCGGGCATGGATGTATGTGATGTCCTTAGGTTAGGTAGGTTTAAGTAGTTCTAAGTTCTAGGGGACTGATCACCACAGATGTTAAGTCCCATAGTGCTGAGAGCCATTTGAACCATTTTTGAACCTCGTTCAGTCCACCTTATTCCCAGTGGTCTTCTACAGTACCACGACACAAAGTCACTTCGATTCTCTTATTTTCCAGTATGCCATCGTCCACGATCCACTTCCATACAATGCTGTTTTCCAGAAGCACCATCTCAGAACGCCGCCCGGAGTGGCCGCGTGGTTTGAGGCGCCATGTCACGGATTGTGCGGCCCCACCCATCGGAGGTTCAAGTCCTTCCTCGGGCATAGGTGTCTGTGTTGTTCTTAGCATGAGTTAGTTTACGTAGTGTGTAAATCTAGGGACCGATGACCTCAACAGTTTGGTCCCTAATGAATACAAACACACACAAAAATACAGTCTCAGAAATAAAGCCGATGTTTGAAATTTTGGCATGAACGTTCTCTTTGCGTCTGCTAGTCTGCTTTTTACGCCCCCGTTTGCTTTGTCTATAATGTATTTTGCTTCCAATGTAACAAGTTCGTTTTCGTTGTGTCTCCAGTTTTGACGTAAAGTTTATTACTTATCTGATTTCTGCTGCTACTCCTTGCTCTCGTCTTCCTTCATATTACTCCCGAACTATAATTTGTGCTCATCTGATTGTTCATTAATTCAAACCGTCCTTTAATTCTTCTTCACTTTCATTGACAAAGGCAGCTTCAACAATGAACCTTATCACCTATGTCCTTTTACCATGAATTTTAATCCCACTCGTTGGATGTACTACGATTATTCACCTTACAATTTCCTGAAGGCCTGTATCGACAATGCGTCATGAACTGATATTTAATTACAAGAAATCGTACGAAGGGTAACGTATATAGGATAAATCTTCAACGCGCTGAAAACAACTGTGAGGTGTAGGTGATGACTATGGAGTCTGTTCGCATCCCTGCATCATATCTTTTCAAATCCCAACACTTCTTTCCTGGTCTTCTGTAATTACTGTACCATATTGGTTCTTGTACATATTGTGTATCTATACTACTATATAAAGACAAGTCGTGGTTTAACGTTGTTACCAAAAATCTTTGATTGATTCAGTTCAGATTTTCACACGTTACTCTAATAGACATTCAAAGGTCGTAGGCTAGATATATTTTAAAGTATGTAATGCGCCCGTTCGAATGTCTATTAGAGTAACATGTGAAAATCTGAATTGAATCGATCAAAGAACTTTTGGAGATTTTTGGGAACAACGATAAACAACGACTTGTCTTTATATAACGGGAAACATTGTTAGCAAAAATATCGAAAAGTTGTTGACAGATTTACTTCAAATTTTTACACTTTACTCAAGGAAACGTTTGGCCTGATATAGACTTTATATTTTTTGAAACAACAAAGCACAGGTTTTCTGTTAAAACCTAAAGCAGGAAAGAAATTACTGTTAATCGTTGTTCTGTCAAAATGCGCTGTTTTTTTTCTCCCGATTTCAAAGAAGGGTATCTCTGGAGGCCATTCGAATTAGCGAACACGCGTACTTACCTCAGATGCTAGCAAAGACATGCTTAAAATCCTACAAAATTCCGTATGTAGACCGAGGACTACCTAAACTGCAAGCTGGGTTTCGTAAAGGCAGAGGGATTACGGAAAAGGCAAGAGAATTCCAGAAAGAAATACTTGCACTGTGTCAACCCCACTAAATTATGGAACGTACTCAAAAACAAGGAAATGCCAGGTCACCTACCTCATACTGAATTTATACTCTGATCAGGAAGTCATGTTGAGAACCTTAGGCCGGCCGAAACCGCGCGACCGCTACGGTCGCAGGTTCGAATCCTGCCTCGGGCATGGATGTGTGCTATGTCCTTAGGTTAGTTAGACTTAAATAGTTCTACGTCCTAGGGGACTGATGATCTCAGATGTTAAGTCCCATAGTGCTCAGATCCTTTTGAACCATTTTTCAGAACCTTATATGGAGCTACTGTTAGGTTTTTTTGCATGTTGGTATTCCGGTTGATAAGGGTTTATTTATCGATTGTCGTCTTTCACTTGTAGTCAGCTGTTGCTATATGAGTTTACATAGTGTCGGTATGTTATTTGTAGATAGTGAGCAGAACTGTGGACCCTAGAAAATGGAGAGCCAGGTGGAGAAATCGGAATATTTCCGACACATTCTTCTCTCTGAGTTTAGTAGAGGGACGACAACAGCCGCGACAGCCAGAAACATTTGCGCCGTGTGTTGAGGTGATGCCAGTGGACAAAGCATGGCAAGAAAATGGTTTTCTCGTTTTAAGGAGTATCTTTTGACATTAGTGACTCTCCTCGTTCAGAAAAACCGTGGGGGTTCGATGAAGATTGTTTAAGCACATTAATCCACAATGGTCCACGTCATTGTACTCGAGAACTGGGAAGCATGATGAACTGTGATGCTTCCAACGTTGTGCGACGTTTGGGTGCAACGGGGAAGGTTATAAAATCGGGTGCATGGGTCCGCATGCCCTGAGACAAAATCACAAAAATCGGCGGGTGGCCATATGTGCATCTCTGCTTGTTCGTCATCAGTTGGCTCGTGAAGAACACCGACCATTCCTATCCTGTATCGTTACTGGCGATGAGAAATGATGGAACGAAGGAATGCTTGAGCCCAAACAAAGCAGCGACTATCTGTACAAAAATCTGCACTAAAGATAATGTTATGCAGCTGGTGGAACACCGACGGTGTGGTGCACTGCGAATTGCTTCCCCCAGGTGCAACTCTCGCTACTGACATTCATTATCAACAGCTGAGCCGTGTTGCACATGGAGTCCAAGAACAACGACCAGGAAGATTGCTTGAAATGGTGTTGCACCACGATAACTCTCCCTCGTCCTCCGCTACACTGAAAAAAAAAGCAGTATACAGGAGTGGAGAAAAATTTCCGCTACCAGTCACAATAAAAGGTTATTTATTTGTCACACGATTGGTTTCGGGCTTGCGCCCATCTTCAGGTGTTTATACATTCATGTACATGTTTATATGCTGGAGATCACTGTATAAATACAAAAAAAAATTATTTGCTGGCGACTAAACAGATACAAGCAGCATTGATCGAAAATATATCCGTACTCACATAATGCTGAGGGATGCTGACTCAGTTTTTCAGGATAGCAAATGGGAAATTGCGGCACAGAGAATGACCCAGAGATCACCATTTATAGTGTGTGCAGTGACTGATAGTGAGATATGAGTTAAAAATGTGGCATTACATTATTTGATAAGTCATTTGTAAAAAGAAGTATTGTATACCAGGAGTAAATCTAATGATTGTCTCCAACTAGAAATCTGTAAGTATTAACTTATTTTAAATTGATCTAAATTTGTAAATACTTGCTGTATCCTTTTAAAAAGAGATCTACGGATGAATAAACTTACTACTACTACTGCTACAAAAATCTGAAGCATCATTGTTATAGTTACACTGTAGTGACCGTTTTTCCACTTAGGTACACACTTATTATCATTTTCACGTCCATATTTCAGTTTTATAAAGTTTAGCTGCGTGTTTCACTATTACGATGTGCACTCGTGTAATACACTGTGCTTACATACAAACATGTGGGCTGTGCTCAAAGAACTTGAACGTAGCAGGTATAAAGATGATGCTCATACAGAAACATGTAGGTCATGGTCAAAGATCTTAACCACAGGGAGTGCAAGGGTGTTTCACATATAGAGACTTGAAAAACTATTATAGACTGCGATGTTTTTTAATACACACTATGAATATTTTTATCCACATTGTTGTTGGAGAACTTAGAGCTAGGAAGTACAATGATGTTATATATATGAAATTACTAAAACCTATTACAAATTAAAAAATGGCAGCTAGATCTGTTTTGAGCCACACTGTTGTAAGAGATCTTGGATCTAGGAAGTACAATGATGTTACACGCATGAAATTTTGAAAGCTGTTACAAATTATAAAATGACAGTTACAGCTTATGTTTACAATGTAAATGTGTTTAAACAATTCTGCCCACTCGGGGAAATACGAGGAAACTCATTTGTTTGGTTCTATGTAGTGGAACAGCGGAGACATGGTGCATGACCCATGTTCCACAGGAGGAAAACAAGAGTCTGAGGTCTTGTACCTCATACTGTACAGGACAGCAGACAACATCAGACACTCTCTCCTTCCATCACAGGTGCCAGTAATATTCAATTTAGAATTTTGCTCTTGCAGGCATCCACAGCGTCAATATGTTTTAAGGAAGAAAACATGGTCCAGACAGGCTGTAATTTATTTATTGTCGATGCCGTTAGGTAATTTAGACGCTCAGTCATTTTCAGGCACTTGTCACAAGCCTCAAGCTTCGCATCATAGTTGACTAACTAGCCAGTATATATGGAAATGCACACATCACTTTCACAGTTCAGTACAATCCAGTAGAGCATTAGTGGATTTGCTGATACTCCTTATTGCATTTGCTCTCGATGTGCGTCTAACCACGTGAATTAAATCAGCCGCTGGAATCCAGCGCTTTTGTATTCTGTTCTTTGTTGCGCAAAATCGCAGAGTTTAAAGCCTGTTGATTGTGGAAGCCAGTGCGATGGTCTACCACGACCATTCAGTGCGCCGGAAAACGTTTGGTAAAGATGTGTTCGAACAGTGCGTGCACAATGCGGTTCTGTGCCACAAACTCACACGAAGGATTTGTGGATGATCTACTCACTGATCGCTGCTACCTACCCGGTGGTCTATGAGTTAAGTCTTTGATTACTAATCAGATCGTCGTCTGTCCCTGATTAGAACCACATCTCCACTAGAATTTTGAATAAAAATCATCAGCGCTGGCGACCGAAAACTTCCAGCATTAGAAGTCACCCTAATTCTGCCAACGGCCTTTTCAAAGACGGCGGAAATGCGAAAGCAGGTTCAGGGGCACTCTGTTGTCTCTGAGTGGTAAGTGCCCGCGAAAGGCGGAAGAATCACCAATGATCAGCCGCATGAGGATCCAGAAGGCAGTGGAAACCACTGCATTAAAGACACACTATGTGGTATTCACAGGAAATGTGGACTGTAGTAGAAAAAATGTCATGATGATGTCTCTTTTGCTAGAAGATTCCAGAATAGTCCCCCATTTGGATCTCTGGAAGGTAACTGCCTGTGGGGACGTGACCATGAGGAAAAGATCGAATAACCAGCAAAAGGTTCAAATGGTTGAAAGGGCTCTGAGCACTATAGGACATAAACTCTGAGGTCATCAGTTCCCTAGAAAGTAGAACTACTTAAACCTAACTAACCTAAGGACATCACACACATCCACATCCAAGGCAGGGTTCGAAGCTGCGACTGTAGCGGTTGCGCAGTTCCAGGCTCCTAGAACCGCTCGCCTACCCCAGCCAGCACCAACAAAAGGATAACGCTCAATTAGTCGGGGTGGGGAAGCTAGCAATTATGAAAAGAGAAATTCAAAGGTTTAATCCAGATGTGGTAGGCTCAGTGAAACGAAATGGAAAGAACACAAGAATTTCTAGTCAAGTGAGTATAGGGTAATATCAATGGCAGCAATGGAATTGAATAAATAGGAATGCAACAAAGCTAAAGTGAAATGGCTGCATGGACATGAGAAATGGGAAGAAATAAAAAAAGAAGTGTGACGCACTGACCCAGCATGCAGAAAAGTCAAAACAACCTTCAGTGAAACTGAAAGCAAGGGTGGTAACATTAAGAGTTCAAGGGAATTCTACTGTTAAATGCAGAGGAGAGAGTGGATAGGTGGAAACAGTACACTGAAGGCCTCCGTGAGGGGGAAGATAGGTCCGATATGATTGAAGAAGAAACAGGTGTCAAAGTAAAAGAGATAGGGGATCAGCATAACTCTATATGGCGTAGTTTCACTCGGTAAGGTGAAAGGACCTGCTATATGATAGTAGAAGGGGTTTCTAATTGCTCATGATGGTGTAGTCCTTTGACTAATGGCCAGGAATACCTGACGTTCCTGGCTAAATGCGTAAAATCGGATTATGTGCACATACCTTCTCACTGCTGTGGGGTAGCTGAAGCTAACGTTAGATCGCTGAAGTTTGAGCATGCTGATATCTAGCGAACCACACTGTATCGAAAGCTCAGATTCGCTGGGATAATCTGCCTCGGAATTGCTTGTTGTGAACACTCCGCTTCGGCCAGCTTACCGAGAACAGCCGAATCTCTGAACTTCGCCGGCGTAGATTATGGAATTCCTCAACTCCCAGCACGAAAACGAAAAGACAGAGTGAGTACGGTGGAGGGAGAGGAGCGAGAATAAAAAATTCGAAAGAAAAAAAAATGAGTGCCACGGCCGATGTCGCAAATCCCTTCAGTTTCACAACGCCGGTGCTTCCCCGCCTAGCGCTGCCAACTTCGGAAGAATAAATCCCCCCTTGCGGCAGTTGTGTAAGCCGACTAGGCTGCGGGCACGACACGGATTAATTTTCTGTCCCGTGCTGTTGGCAGTCCGGCGGGGCGCCATTAGTTTTCCCGCGCTCGTCACTCTGAGGTCGGGGTGGGAGAACAGTAGCACATCACGCATTTTTCTGATTCTGTTATTTGGTGTGGACCGAGCAGTATTTCACTTTTGTGGCACAGAAACTCATAACACTAAATCTTCATGGAATGTTATATTGGGTGATATAATCCAGTGGTCTAAAAATAATAGCATACACGTCTTTTTGTTTTGTGCGTAAGCGCTCGCATGTGTTTATGTGTGTGTGTGCTTTAACGCCTTATCCGAGGCGAAATTTCAAAGAAGAAGCTAATGTTATAATTAGATTATTAGGAATAGAAAAATGTAGTAGTTCCAGGTGCCGATAGATGTGAATATTGCTAAACTATCAGCTTATATGGCTTAAAATGTTAAAAATCAGCCGGCCGCGGTGGTCTCGCGGTTCTAGGCGCGCAGTCCGGAACCGTGCGACTGCTACGGTCGCAGGTTCGAATCCTGCCTCGGGCATGGATGTGTGTGATGTCCTTAGGTTAGTTAGGTTTAAGTAGTTCTAAGTTCTAGGGGACTAATGACCACAGCAGTTGAGTCCCATAGTGCTCAGAGCCATTTTTTGTTAAAAATCTATTAGTTTAAATAGTCTTGCAAAATACTAGCGCTAGTTGTTTAGAGAACGGAGCAAAGGCTATTTACAACCTGTATAGAAAGCAGAAGGACATGAAAGAGAAGCAATGGTTGAGAATGGAGTGAGAGAGTATTCTAGTGTGCCATCGAAGTTATCAATCAGTACTTGGAGCAAGCAGTAAAGTAAACCATGGAAGAAATTTGATAAAGAAAAATAAAGTTTTGCGCGAAGAAATAAAATCTTTTACATTTGATGATGAAATTATATTCCTGTCACACAAAGAAAACGGTTTGGAAGTGCTGTTGAACAGAAAGCATAGTATCTTGAAATAACGTTATAACATCTACATAAGAAAAACAATGTGGAGATACAGAGTAATGGTATTAAATCAGGTGATGCCAAAGGACTTAGATTAGGAAGTGAGACACGAAAAGTAGTAGATGAGTTTTGCTACGTGGGCAGCGATAAAAATGAATATAACATACGTAACGAGTATAAGGGTGATGCAGCTGACCCTGTCGATGTCTTTTTATGCAACCTGAAATTTTATATATGGCGTTCCAAAACCACTCACGAAATTTTCATACTCTTTCGCTCGCTATGCGGAACTATTAATCCAACACATAAAATAAACAGGACCTTTTTGTAGGAAATTTATAGCTCAATTTTTTTCTGGGTTATGGTTGTTGTTGAGACCGATGTTTACAAGTTATTTAAGAAAAACTTACAAAAGTGACTTTCAAACGCAATCCCCCCCCCCACTCTTGGAACCCCCCCCCCCCCACACACACACACACTCAACCCCCACCGCCCACGATTTCTAGTATGCTGTTCACGGTACTCCCTCCTACGAATGAAGAAAAATTTGTGAATGCACATTGTCTCCCACATTTGACATTGTGTAGTCTTCATTGACTGGCCTTATTACGCCACCAGCTTATTCGAGCACTTACAAGTTGTGAAACTGACGTTTGTGTAAATTTTATCTAACAATTCTGTGATTTTTTATAGCGTAAAACAAAGAATAACATCGTTATTTTTGTCAGGCATTCTGACTACGAAGCAACTGCGCTTGTAATGGTTAAGTCTGGATCGAAATGTCATCGTAATTAGTTTTAGCGTAATGTTTACAAAATTCGTTTTCTTTCATTACCCTGCCGCGCAACTTTAAATTAATAATGCTAATGAAACAGCCGACTATGCTGGTGGCATAATAACTCAGACAATACAGAACAAAAGAGATCGAATATCGGGAACAGTTTATGTGGTTGGAAACTTTTGTGCAGTGATAGAACGGAATGACATGAACAACATACTAGAATTCCTTACCGGTGAGGGATGATCGTGGTTTAGAGATGCATTTTTAGGTCACTTCTGTACTTTTTTTTAATAAATCAAAATCCGTGGCCTCCAGCGGAAAGGTATCCCAGTACAAAGTTAGCTGCACCAAATCTCCCACAAAAAGCTCGTCTTCGTTTTTTTTGTATAGGTCTGATAATTTTGCAAGTATCGAGTGAGAGAATATGAAAATCTCGCGCCGGATTTTGAAGGCCAGGTATAACTTTGCGGCTTGCATAAAACGACATCGCAGCTGAATCACGCTGCGCAACAAACAGAACAGCAATAGCGAGAAACCTATTTATAAAAAAATTAGAAAATTGTTAAGATAATATAAACTTAGTAAGTCTTTTCTGAAGGCTTTTCTGAGGAGCGTATGCCTTCTTCAGAAGTGAAAACTGCACGATAAGCAATTCAGACAAGAACAGAAAGAATGTTTTGAAATGTGATGCTACAAAAGGATATTGAAAATTAGATGGGTAGATCCAGTAAACTGAACTGAATAGAGGGGAAAATATATTTGTGGCACAACTTGGCTAAAAGAAGGGATTAGTTGGTAGGACAAATTCGGAGACATTAATTTAGTGTTGGAGGGAAAAGAAGGAGAGGTAAAAATCGCAGAGGGAGACCAAAGGATGATAGAGTAAACTGGTTCAAATGGATTTAGGTTACAATAGGCGTTTGGAGGTTAAGAGGCTTTCGCAGGATAGCCTAACCTGATTAGCTACATCAACGAGCCTTCAAAGAGAAAACCATAACAACAGTTCTACAGCTTATAAAGGAAGAAGATTGTCTGCTGACCTCGCCGCCTGTGCTCCTGAGCTGTTTCCACCAAATTTGATTCAGTCCCCAGGTGTCGGAACTCTTTTACGACTCGGCCCATCCCCCTTTCCCTGGGCTTGCCAAGCCGACATTTACCTGCAAATGTTCTCAGCAGCGCTTCTTCTTCTCTACAGTGTTCAGGCATGTGAACTACATGTCCCACCCTTCGATGTCTTGGGTTGTTGGAGCCTTCTTATTTGCACAATGGTTGGTTGTCAGTTCCAGCCGTCTGGTTCTCGTACTGAGCCAAAATTCTTCCTCGAGTTTTTCCGTTCCAGAATGAAGTCATTCGTCGTCCGCCTTTGTGCTACACGCTGTTTCCGTTCAGCACGATGCCACTGCAATAACTACAGCGTTACATACCTAGAGTTTGTTTCTGTTGCAGAGTGTCTGTGATGTCTTCATGATGCCTGAAGTACAGAGTGATTATAATAAAAATGTAGATACTCACAGAGATAAAGCGTGGGATGTAATTATCGTATGACAGCGAAACGTCTGTAGATATTCTTACTACTTAATGCGGAACTCATATGCACTGGAAAAAATAGATCCAATTTTGGCCACCAGATGCAAATCTGGAGCTGTGAATGCAAGAAAGAGATGTAGAGATGTTCCCATATGTCTGCACCCGCGATCTAGGTATAAAATCTTTGACAAGTAATCAATACGCCATTGGTCCTGGCTTCTAACCTCGCCACTGCTTAAATTTGGAGTGAAAACGCCGGCCAAAGACTTCCGGCATAAGAAGTCACCCTCGTTCTACCAACGGAATTATCAAAGAGAGAGAAGAGATGGACGGAACGGCGGAGGTTCAGGGCACACTCTTGTCCATGCGGTAGGAAACTGCCCCCAAAAGGCGGAAAAATCAGCAATGATCGAAAAATGTTTTATATGGCTCTGAGCACGATGGAACTTAACATCTGAGGTCATCAGTACCCTAGAACTTAGAACTACTTAAACCTAACTAACCTAAGGACATCACACATATCAGTGCCCGAGACAGAATTCGAACTTGCGACCGTAGTGGTTGCGGGGTTCCAGACTGAAGCGTCTAGAACCGTTCGGTCACAGAGGCCGGACCGAGCGAGGTGGCGCAGTGGTTAGACCCTGGACTCGCATTCGGGAGGACGACGGTTTAATCCCGCGTCCGGCCATCCTGATTTAGGTTTTCCGTGATTTCCCTAAATCGCTCCAGGCAAATGCCGGGATGGTTCCTTTCAAAGGGCACGGCCGACTTTCTTACCCGTCCTTCCCTAATCCGATGAGACCGATGACTTCGCTATCTGGTCTCCTTCCCCAAACAACCAACCAACCAACCAACCAACCAACCAACCAACCAACCACAGCGGCCGGTTAGCAATGATCAACGGCTTGTGGATGCAGAAGGTAATGGAACCCATTACGTTGAACACACATAACGTGCATCCATAGGACATGTGGTTTGTAGCTGGAAAGTGCCATGATGATATCTCCGTTGGCAAAAGTTGCTGACTAGACACAAATTCACTGCCAAGAGGGAGGCGACCGTGAGAAAATGATCCCTGTTGCAATGGATGTAAATGGATCTGATAGAAAATGGACCAATGGATTATAGAACAAACGAGACGAATTTAGCATAAAGACTCGTTATAATAGTCTAGAATAAAAATAATCTTCCGACCAATGCCAAATAAATGAATTTCCAGACAGTGATGCTACCCAGAAAGCCTTTATGGAGCGGATAGTCTGAATGTCGTGAGGGCACCATTAGTTAGGATACTAGAGCCGGTAGAAGGAAGGATTCTTTGAAGAACGAAGAACAGGAGAGAGTGAATATAGAAGACGTGTGAACCAAGAAGTATGTAACCACATAGATAGGGTCGCAGATGCGACCAGAAAAAGACGGACTATGTTCTTCAGACACATCCTTAGAATGGACTAGGGCAGTTGGCACGTGACATAATGCAATTTCTACTGAACAGGAGAACCAGGGTATACTGGGTTCAAAAGATGCAATTTGCAATGGAGGTAGTTGAAATCAAGAAAACAGAACTAGAAGAGGACAGTGAATTGTTTCCAGAAAAGAATTATACTCATTACTAGAGCCATTCTGGCAGAGCGAAGAAGATAGTAAAGCTTGAGAATGAAAGAATACTGGGGGAAAAGAAAGTGATCTGAATTAATGTGGTTCCTAGATGGTCAAATCGAAATGAAGAAGATGAAACTCTCGTCGTACTGCCAGGCTAATCCTGCGGGTTTCAATTTCTTTTATGGACAGGACTGACCTCAACTATATACAGATCATGGCAGCTTTACGCACGTACGCATAACTGCGTTTCGCACTGCTCACAAAATATTACTACCCTAGCGGAAAACTGTCAGTTTGCTTTTGACAGCAATGGGGAAACTTCCATTTACGCAAAGGGCCAATGAATGCGTGAGTCGGTTTACACACGTGCTGGACAACTTTCGCAATTCCAGCTGGAAAGAGGGACGCAGCGAACCCGTCGTTCATCTACAGTCCCAGGCAGGCTCAACGAGAATTAGTGGACCCGTTGAATGCGGATGTGCTAGATGCGTGGAGGGGCGAGGGAGTGGGGGTGGACTATAAGTTCGGTTTTGAGTTACACCGTCACGCCCCACCACCGTGCAGAGGCAGAGCGAATTTCCGAAACGAGTGCGCAGGCGCGACACGAAAATGCACGCATTTGGCGTGGAGTTATCTCGCGGATTGCGTGAACCAATACTCGGCGCAGCGCGCTTTCGCATGGTGGCTTACAACTGGGACAGTCGAGTGCAGTCAAAATTTGATACGGTACGGTTTATGAGTTGTTTATCGGTGTGTAATCCGAGCTTTGGAGCTTCCCTCACATTGCGTATTTGTGTACAGAGCAGAGAAGCAGAAATAAAAACAGTTGGTGTCGCTGGAATGTTGGGGGATGATCAGACTTGCAAGCGGATATAAGCCTGCTCGTATTCCAGCGCGCATAGTTACTATGTGCTGGGGCAACGCTGTTTCTCCAGTATCATGGAAACAAGAAAGTAATATTAATAATAAGTAATAACTATAAAGAGACGAAGTAGAAGAAAAAAAGGAAGAAGTAGAAGAGGAACGAGAGGGATAGGAGAAGACCGATATTCTGTTATCATTCATACGGAATGGATGAGTACAGGTTAACTAAAGAGATCCTCATATACCTTTAGCAAAAAATTCAACGTAATACCGGATTCTAGAAGTCTAGAAAAGTTTAGAAAGAAAGTACGTACATAGGAGAAGGAGAAGCGATATCTATGGATAGCTTTGGAATAAAAGTGTTATTGATGGAGAGATGCTGGAGTAGGAAGGTGAACAAAATTAAATTCAAAATGAACTGAGGAAAGGAAAAAAACGAACGTGGAAGAGTGAAGGTATACTGGAGGATTGGAAGTAAAAACACAGAATATGAACAAATGGACTTGCCTCTGAAGGTCTGCGTGATAGGAGTAATTATTCGTAAAGAGGCATAACGGTGACAATAATAACAAAAATAATATAATAATAACATTATGCAAATACAAAGGAGAGAGTGTTACATCTGGGGACACTTTTCATACTTTCGTCTCCAGCCCAGTAATAGAAATGTAATACATTTTATTCATTTTCAAGTGATAGCACTTAATGTTTGTGTGCTGCAGTCTTTTCCTGAAATTAAAGAAATCACTCTGGAAAAGTAAGGTTCATCCACACATGGAAAAAGTTTTCCAAGGTACAACATGATCAAGTACCAAGGAACAAAATACTGGTATGCTATTGAAATTCAACAGCGATCGGAAATTGAAAAATCTCACCAATACTGTATTCAGTAGATTCCTGGTTACATGATTACTCTACTGTCCGCCAATAGTCAGCAAGTTAAATCAAATGAACCAGAAATATTATCAAAAATCAATAACAAGTTAAATACATTTTTAAACAGAAGCCATTGGAACTAACTCACAATCTCATTTTAAAGATAGATAAAATTGTTAAGAATTTAAGGAAATTAAAACTTCCGGCCTAAGAGGCCGTGCTCCAATAGTAGAAATACTTCGCCCTGACGTTTCGTTGCCAGCTGCGGGCAACATCATCTGAGGTGCCCGTAGCTGGCAACGAAACGTCAGGGAGAAGTATTTCTACTATTGGACCACGGCCTCTTGGCACGGAAGTTTTAATTACTGAAGACGCCGGCCGTGAAAGCCTACACGCTATGAATTTAAGGAAACTTAGTTGATTTGTAAGTATTACATGTTCCATTTCAAGTTGCTAGATGCTTCATGACTGATGAAGTGAGACTTAACTGTCGACACATCAGTCTTTTAATATGTAGGATTTTACTTACCATAAAATAAGTGGTATAATGAGTGTAAGTACAGATATTTCTACTACTGACCGATGACTGTCTAGTGAACAACATGACATCAGTATTTCTGTCATTTCCAGACTAATAATTTCAGCCATTAGAAGTCTTAAGTTTTCAAGTTGATTAGTATCCCCAAGTACACGTGGTTAGTGCAAGACATTAGTGCTTATGTTTCCCTAGGCAGCGGGTCAAGTATTCGAGTCTGGACACGTGGACACAATACAGTTAGCCTCTACTGACAAGTGTAGTCAACTTAGTGATGCCATACAACCGTGCAGAAAACTTTATGTCGTAAAGTTTGTAAGTGTTTGTGGGAAGACTGTTCAATTTAGAGAAAAACAGCCATCACACTGGTATTTTTTACATCATATTACATTTATCGTTTTCCATGGATCCCTTGGAGAGGAGTCTCTGGGATGTAGAAAGAGTCAAAGGTTCTTTTCTGAGAAACTTGGGTATTGTACAGTTCTAATACAGACAGAGTTATGGGCTATAATCCTTGTGAAGATATTCATCGATGAAATAGAAGTCGGCCAACAGGAAGTTCTTTAAATCACTTTGAAACCGATGTTAATCACTTCAAAGATCTTTAATATGCTCTGGTAAGTTACTGAATATATGAGTACCTAAGTATTTGATTCCTTTTTCTACTAATATTAAGCTTTTATAGTCCTTATACAGAGTGTAATTGGTCCTGGTATTATAATCATGTTTTCACTATTTTGTGTAAAAAGAGACATGTTAGAAATGACAAAGGGCATCAATGAGTATATGTACTGACAAGTAGAAGTCAGAATGCCGAGTTTCTTAAAGAGGTCTCTGCTTGATGAGCTATGACTGACAACAGATATAATTCTAATGACTCGTTTCTGAATTTTGAAAATTTTCTCTTTGTGAGAGGAGTTTCCCCAAAAGATGATTCCATAACTCATTAGTGAATGGAAGTAGGGCGAATAAACCAATTTCTTCATTTTTGAATCACGTATTTGTGCTATCATGCGTACTGCAAATGTAGCAGAACTAAGACAAGGTACATATTAGGGGACAAAATACACAAATATTTGAACTTACGCCCGTTACACTCTGTATTGTAACTGAAGAATTAACAATATCCACAAAATACATTCAATATATTTATAACGTCAATACACAGTATTAGAGGTTCATGGTGTGGGTTGCTGTAGTCATGTCCTAGTTCATGAACCACGGGCAACGTATGAGTGGCCAAGTAAGTGGTCCCGACAGTCGGGATACCAGTTACTTCGGAATAAGGCTGGGCATCTCGGACATATTCTGAGTCGTGGTCACCTTTGTGCTCATACGGCAAAGACTACCAAATCCACCGATTAGTCCCTCAGCCGTTAGGGGTAAAACCCAATGGGACTCGGGGCAAGTAAGGCTAGCAACCTGCTTCCCTGGTACTTTAAATATAATGCTGGTAACAATCAGAGCAAAATGCCTCGGACCTTTGGAGGTGACAGAGTCCCATCTCTAACTGACAAAACAGGGACTCCTGAGATACGACTTGGCAAACAAAGGCTAATGAGATGGGTAGCTATTAATATCAATGGGGGCTACTCTGGGAAGAAGGTAGAGCTGGCAGAGACTGCAAGTAAGATGGGGCTGGTCGTTTTAGCTGTTAGTGACATTCGGGTAAGGGGTGAGAAAGAAGAGGAAGTGGGAGAATACAAGGTCTACCTGTCAGGAGTCAAAGCAGGAATAGCACAATCGGGTGTAGGGCTTTACATCAGGAAAGAAATGGAACCCAGCGTAGTTGCAATAAGGTATGTAAACGAACGACTGATGTGGATAGATTTGACAGTGTCTAGCAAGAAAATTAGGATTGTGTCAGAATATTCGCATTGTGAAGGGACAGATCAAGGTAAGATGGATAGTTTTTATGAGGCACTCAGCGATGTAGTTGTTATAGTAAAGGACAAGGACAGTGTTCTGCTCATGGGTGATTTTAACGCCAGGATAGGAAATCGAACAGAAGGGTATGAAAATGTTATGGGTAAATTTGGAGAGGATATGGAGGCCAACAGGAACGGGAAACAATTCTTGGATTTCTGTGCCAGTATGGGCTTATTAATCACAAACTCCTTTTTTAAACATAATAACATTCACCAGTATACTTGGGAAGGCAGGGGAACCAGATCTGTCATTGACTATATAATAACAGATCAGGGATTCAGGTAGGCTGTGAGGGACACACGTGTATTCAGGGGATTCTTTGATGACACTGAATATTATTTAATCTGCTGTGAAATTGGGATTGTGAGGCCGAAAGTGCAGGTGGTCAGGTCCATATGTAGGAGGATAAGAGTGGAGAAGCTTCAGGATAAGGAAATCAGACACAAGTACATAACAGCGATCTCAGAAAGGTTCCAGTCAGTTGAATGTAGTCAATTACAGTCACTGGTTAAGGAATGGACAAGGTACAGGGACGCAGTACTAGAAGTGGCTAAAGAACGTTTTGGAACAGTAGTGTGTAAAAGTAGGATGAAGCAAACAGCTTGGTGGAATGACACAGTCAAGGCAGCCTGTAAAAGGAAAAAGAAGGTGTATCAAAAATGGTCCATATATTAGAACTCAGGTAGACAGAGAAAGTTATGTTGAAGAAAGAAACAAAGCCAAACAGATAATTGCGCCAACCAAGAAGAAATCTTGGGAAGACTTTGGAAACAGGTTGGAGACTATGGGTCGAGCTGCTGGAAAACCATTCTGGAGTGTAATTAGCAGTCTTCGAAAAGGAGGTAAGAAGGAAATGACAAGTATTTTGGACAAGTCAGGAAAACTGCTGGTGAATCCTGTGGATGAATTGGGCAGATGGAGGGAATATTTTGAAGAGTTGCTCCATGTAGGTGAAAATACGATCAGTAATGTCTCAGATTTCGGGGTAGAATGGGATAGGAATTATGATGGAAATAGGATCACATTTGAGGAAGTGGAGAAAATGGTCAATAGATTGCAGTGCAATAAAGCAGCTGGGGGTGGATGAAATTAAGTCAGAACTCATCAAATACAGTGGAATGTCAGATCTTAAATGGCTACACAGGATAATTGAAATGGCCTGGGAGTCGGGACAGGTTCCATCAGACTGGACAAAAGCAGTAATCACACCAATATTTAAACATGGAAACAGAAAAGATTGTAACAACTACAGAGGCATCTCTTTAATCAGCGTTGTGGGTAAAATCTACTTAGGTATTGTTGAAAGGAAAGTGCGAGTATTAGTTGAGGACCAATTGGATGAAAATCAGTGTGGGTTTAGGCCTCTTAGAGGTTGTCAGGATCAGATCTTTAGCTTACGGCAAATAATGGAGAAGTGTTATGAGTGGAACAGGGAATTGTATCTATGCTTTATAGATCTAGAAAAGGCATATGACCGGGTTCCTAGGAGGAAGTTATTGTCTGTTCTACGAGGTTATGGAATAGGAGGCAAACTTTTGCAAGCAATTAAAGGTCTTTACATGGATAGTCAGGTAGCAGTTAGAGTTGATGGTAAATTGAGTTCGTGGTTCAGAGTAGTTTCAGGAATAAGACAATACTGCAACCTGTCTCCACTGTTGTTCATATTATTTATGGATCATATGTTGAAAACAATAGACTGGCTGGGTGAAATTAAGATATGTGAACACAAAATAAGCAGTCTTGCATATGCGGATGACTTAGTTGTGATGGCAGATTCGATTGAAAGTTTGCAAAGTAATATTTCAGAGCTAGATCAGAAATGTAAGGAATATGGTATGAAGATTAGAATCTCCAAAACGAAAATAATGTCAGTGGGAAAGAAATATAAACGGATTGAGTGCCAAATAGAAGGAACAAAGTTAGAACAGGTGGACGGTTTCAAGTACTTAGGATGCATATTCGCACCAGATGGCAACATAGTGAAAGAACTGGAAACGAGGTGTAGCAAAGCTAATGCAGTGTGCGCTCAGCTACAATCTACTCTCTTCTGCAAGAAGGAAGTCAGTACCAAGACTAAGTTATCTGTGCACCGTTCATTCTTTAGACCAACTTTGTTGTATGGGAGCGAAAGCTGGGTGGATTCAGGTTACCTTATCAACAAGGTTGAGGTTACGGATATGAAAGTAGCTAGGATGATTGCAGGTACTAGTAGATGGGAACAATGGCAGGAGGGTGTCCACAATGAAAAAATTAAAGAAAAACTGGGAATGAACTCTATAGATGTAGCAGTCAGGGCGAACAGGCTTAGATGGTGGGGTCATGTTACACGCATGGGAGAAGCAAGGTTACCCAAGAGACTTGTGAGTTCAGCAGTAGAGGGTAGGAGGAGTCGGGGCAGACCAAGAAGAAGGTACCTGGATTCGGTTAAGAATGATTTTGAAGTAATAGGTTTAACATCCGAAGAGTCACCAATGTTAGCACTGAATAGGGGATCATGGAGGAATTTTATAAGGGGGGCTATGCTCCAGACAGAACGCTGAAAGGCATAATCAGTCTTAAATGATGATAATGATGATGATGATGATGATGATGATGATACACAGTATTAGTGTTACACAATAATATTTTATTAACAGTTCATTATAAACCAGATTTTGGCTTCTCAGGCCATCGTCAGACAGCTTAATACTAAAGCAATAGACCACACAACTTCAGCGAGAATTCAGTGCTGTAGACGGTTGCTGTACAAAGATAAGTCGCATATTATGACTGTATCGATACAAAACAACAAACCATGATGTCGTACCGAAAGAGATTCGGAACAAATAAATCTTATATTATCGTATATTCTAATGTTAAAACTGTATGTATGTATGAACTAAATACACTCCTGGAAATTGAAATAAGAACACCGTGAATTCATTGTCCCAGGAAGGGGAAACTTTATTGACACATTCCTGGGGTCAGATACATTACATGATCACACTGACAGAACCACAGGCACATAGACACAGGCAACAGAGCATGCACAATGTCGGCACTAGTACAGTGTATACCCACCTTTCGCAGCAATGCAGGCTGCTATTCTCCCATGGAGACGATCGTAGAGATGCTGGATGTAGTCCTGTGGAACGGCTTGCCATGCCATTTCCACCTGGCGCCTCAGTTGGACCAGCGTTCGTGCTGGACGTGCAGACCGCGTGAGACGACGCTTCATCCAGTCCCAAACATGCTCAATGGGGGACAGATCCGGAGATCTTGCTGGCCAGGATAGTTGACTTACACCTTCTAGAGCACGTTGGGTGGCACGGGATACATGCGGACGTGCATTGTCCTGTTGGAACAGCAAGTTCCCTTGCCGGTCTAGGAATGGTAGAACGATGGGTTCGATGACGGTTTGGATGTACCGTGCACTATTCAGTGTCCCCTCGACGATCACCAGACGTGTACGGCCAGTGTAGGAGATCGCTCCCCACACCATGATGCCGGGTGTTGGCCCTGTGTGCCTCGGTCGTATGCAGTCCTGATTGTGGCGCTCACCTGCACGGCGCCAAACACGCATACGACCATCATTGGCACAAAGGCAGAAGCGAATCTCATCGCTGAAGACGACACGTCTCCATTCGTCCCTCCATTCACGCCTGTTGCGACACCACTGGAGGCGGGCTGCACGATGTTGGGGCGTGAGCGGAAGACGGCCTAACGGTGTGCGGGACCGTAGCCCAGCTTCATGGAGACGGTTGAGAATGGTCCTCGCCGATACCCCAGGAGCAACAGTGTCCCTAATTTGCTGGGAAGTGGCGGTGCGGTCCCCTACGGCACTGCGTAGGATCCTACGGTCTTGGCGTGCATCCGTGCGTCGCTGATGTCCGGTCCCAGATCGACGGGCACGTGCACCTTCCGCCGACCACTGGCGACAACATCGATGTACTGTGGAGACCTCACGCCCCACGTGTTGAGCAATTCGGCGGTACGTCCACCCGGCCTCCCGCATGCCCACTATACGCCCTCGCTTAAAGTCCGTCAACTGCACATACGGTTCACGTCCACGCTGTCGCGGCATGCTACCAGTGTTAAAGACTGCGATGGAGCTCCGCATGCCACGGCAAACTGGCTGACACTGACGGCGGCGGTGCACAAATGCTGCGCAGCTAGCGCCATTCGACGGCCAACACCGCGGTTCCTGGTGTGTCCGCTGTGTCGTGCGTGTGATCATTGCTTGTACAGCCCTCTCGCAGTGTCCGGAGCAAGTATGGTGGGTCTGACACACCGGTGTCAATGTGTTCTTTTTTCCATTTCCAGGAGTGTATATTGTGCAAGAACGTAATGGCACAAGCTACTATCTCATATGGACAAACTGGTGAATATGGCGAACAGACCGAAAAAAGGCGGGAGGAAGAATTATGTGGAATGTGGGTATGAAACAATTAAGCTTATTTTCTAATGGTAAGAGAAATAATAACTTGCTGCTGCTTTAATATGGATGGGTAATGGAACTGTGTTTGATCATTACGGACCAGGTCAGGATTCTTTGAATGGCGTTTAGTAATGGCCAGCATTTAAAGTAATGTTAGTTTTCTAGCTCTAGTTCCTCTATGGAGGACACCACATTTCACATCATATGAACGAAATTCATTTAAGGCATGTTCAGTAAAGGTTGAATCTTTCTTTTTCTGTCTCCAATCGCTTTCATGCTCTGTTCGTCTAGTGGTTATAGCCCTAGATGTAATGCACCACACAGAATGCAGGAAATTCTATAAATTACTCTCTGTTCTTAAGGTGGGAGCTTATCTTTATTGTTGAACGGAAGGTGGGCAACAGTGTTTGCTAGTGTAAACAGCTGGTTTATATTTCCTGGATTGTAGTTTCCTGGCAAGGCGCTGTGAACTTCTATCCCTATATGATAGGGGGGCCCATTTATTAACAGTGTGGTTTTGTGCTGTCTGAGGTTGTAAAGGAGCTCTATTATCCTCTGTCTCTTCTTTTTGCTGAGTATATTGTAAGTTAGTGTCAAACTGTCGTCATTGTCATGTGCTATTTGTTTAACTATTTTCAGTTCATTTTCAAAATCTGGTTTGGTTTTTGGTGTAGATACGATGTGGTGCACTGTGGATCGGAAAGCCGTATATATGTGGATTATGTGATGCTGGGAACTGGCTGGTATTACTGTGTCTGTTGAGGTTATTTTCCTCTATATCTTAAATGCTGTTCCATACTTATTTCAATGGTGAGGTCTAAAAAGCTGATAGTCTCCTTCCAAATCCATTGTAAATTTGATTTTCCTTTGGTGTCAATTCAAATATTGGAAAAAAATATATATATTTAATTGTCTGGTGGTACCTGTCCACAAGCACAGTTATATTTTAGAACTTAGGGGCTATTTATCTAAAAACATTTGCTCAAAATAATATATAAACATTTCAGCTAATAAGGGGTTCAGTGGGGACCGCAATGCTGATCAATCTGGCTCACTGTACAGAACGTGATGAAATGAGAAATAATTTTCCTTTACGCATACTTCAGCTGCCGTCCTGGTACCTTCTGCCTCTACTGGATTGTTCTGGTTTTATGTAGCAATTCTGGTAAAATTTAAATTGCCACTGTAATAGGAATATTAGAAAACAGGCTGCTAACGTCAAATGGCTCTAAGCACTATGGGACTTAAGATATGACGTCATCAGTGCCTTAGAACTAGGTGGAATAAGTACATCTTTTAGTTTTTTCAGTAAGGTGAATGAATTAGGTGTTCCATATTTTGGTTGAAATATAGTTTTTGTTTTGCTTAGCGGATATAGCTTTTTCGTTAATTTACAGCAAGGTGCTGAAACTCAAGTCACTACAGGTCTTATAGGAACATGTTCTCTATGAAGTAACTCATATAATTTGGGTGCTATTGGTTTCATGCATGTGAGGTACTTGGAATCACTATTAGTAGATACAGATTTGCAGACTTTAACAAGTTTCCATAGCATATTTCATTGTGGGATCGTTAGCTGACTTAGGGAACTCTACAGGATTGAGGAATGTGAACACTATTTCAGTATATTCTGACTTGTTTAGTAACTCTGAACTGATCATTTTGTCACCCTTGGTGGCAATCACATCTTGAGAAGATTTTTTCAATTTTAGTTGTTAGTCTCCTGGAAAAATCTGTTGTTCAGTTTTATCCCTTACAAAAAAGTGTTAGTTATTTTTGTTTGTTAGCTCTTCGTAAATGAAACTTTAGTCTGGCTCTTATCCGTTGATCACATATGTTGCTCTCTGTGGGATAACAGCTGATGTGCAGCAGTAGGTTTTACTCAAAGCGTCTTCATTGGCCTGTAACTTACATGTGAAACCACGTATAGTTCACATTTTTCGTCGAGATTGCTTTTCAGTATTAGTTTGAAAGGCGATCACATCCATAATCATTAACTTAGTGAGGAAATCTACATCATAATCTACATCTAAGCAGAGACAAGAGCGGATTTTATCTACGTAAAAAAAATGCGGAGTATCAGCTATCGATATGTTAAGTGTAAGATTCCTGTGAACATAAAAAGTTACAGCTGCAAATGATTTTAGAGAGTCTTCTGTGACAATTAGAAAACTGTGCAATCGACAACTGTATCAGTAAAGATGAATGCTTCCTAATGACTTACTAGGAAGTGAATGATTTAATTTCTGTTAGTGAAACAAAATGATTGACAAATCCTTATTGTAAAACTGAAATGCTGCCGTCTTGTTTCCAGGTAAGCCAGATGACTTTGTTTTTGACGGAGGGTCCTCAATGTGGTAAGATTGCTTTCGCCATTTTTTCTTATTAAATTACGTTTTAGCGCCGTATACTGAGCATTCTATCAGTCTGGTTTGTATTACTCACGAATTTTGATAGCAGACTCTCTGAGAGTCACCACGACTTTCTTCAGTAACTTACAGCGTACGCAGCAGCATAACATTTACATCATTAATAGACATTTGTTAAATATAAAAGCGTTGTTTGAAATACCAAAACAACAACAGGTACTATAGAATTAATGGTTCTATCAAAAAGTAGGTACACACAGATACATATGTCAGAACACATCTTGTAGTTGCAGTACCTTTGAAACTCCCCAAGGCAAATAATAATCATATAGCTGGATGGCGCGAATCTGTTTTCGTGTCCACCTCGCGGCTGCCTCCGCGTGTCAGCCCTTTAGTCTGGCCGTCGGAGTGGCCGAGCGGTTCTAGGCGCTACTGTCTGGAACCGGGAGAACGTTACGGTCACAGGTTCGAAACTTGCCTCGGGCATGGGTGTGTGTGATGTCCTTAGGATAGTTAGGTTTAATTAGTTCTAAGTTCTATGGAACAGATGACCTCAGATGTTAAGTCCCATAGTGCTCAGAGCCATTTGAACCTTTAGTCTGCCTGTAGCGGCTGCATTATGCCGCTCTTGGCCTTAAGCTGTCGTGCGCGTGTCAGCATATTCCACGGGGAAATTTATCTGGTTGACAGCTATGTTGTACTTTTACATTTTAGTTTTTATTCCCATAACATCTGACGAAAGCACTTTTGCTCAGACGTTTTAAACCGTGGTGTATTGCACGTAAGTACATTTCGTTTGTATGTTATTTGTGGAAGTAATCCTATTAAGTGTATGTTATTTCAATCTATGTCTTTTTACTCTGATGAAGATTGCCCTAGTGAATAGAAACCGTGCTCAATTGGTAAAATTTTGTGCAACTGAAGTGGCTACATACAGGGTGGTCCACTGATCGTGACCGGGCCAAATATCTCACAAAATAAGCGTCAAACGAAAAAACTACAAAGAACGAAACTTGTCTAGCTTGAAACGGGAAACCTGATGGCTCTATGGTTGGCCCGCTAGATGGCGCTGCCATAGGTCAAACGGATATCAACTGCGTTTTTTTTTTTTTTTTTTACATAGGGAACCCCATTTTTATTACATATTCGTGTAGTACGTAAAGAAATAGGAATGTTTTAGTTGGACCACTTTATTTCCCTATGTGATAGATGGCGCTGTAATAGGCACAAACATATGGCTCACAATTTTAGACGAACAGTTG
This sequence comes from Schistocerca gregaria, assembly GCF_023897955.1. NCBI lineage: Eukaryota > Metazoa > Arthropoda > Insecta > Orthoptera > Acrididae > Schistocerca > Schistocerca gregaria. The sequence continues at coordinate 185,145,767 of NC_064929.1, forward strand.
GAAACAGGTAGGTTTCTTAAATTAAAATACAGAGTGTAGGTACGTTTGAACATTTTATTTAGGTTTTTCCAGTGTGATACATGTACCTTTGGGTACTTATCATTTCTGACAACGCATGCTGTTACATCGTGATTACCTGTAAATACCATATTAATGCAATAAATGCTCAAAATGTTGTCCGCCAACCTCAATGAATCCGGCAATACATGTAACGACATTCCTCTCAAGATCGAGTAGTTCGCCTTCCGTAATGTTCGCACATGCATTGACAAGTCGCTGACGCATGTTGTCAGGCGTTGTCGGTGAATCACGATAGCAAATTTCCTTCAACTTTCCCCACACAAATAAATCCGGGGACGTCAGATCCGGTGAACGTCCGGGCCATCGTATGGTGCTTCGACGACCAATCCACCTGTCATGAAATATGCTATTCAGTACCGCTTCAACCGCACGTGATCTATGTTGGAAGTACATCGCCATTCTGTCATGCAGTGAAACATCTTGTAGTAACATCGGTAGAACGTTACGTAGGAAATAAGCATCTATTGCACCATTTAGATTACCGTCGATAAAATGGGGGCCAATTTTCCTTCCTCCCATAATGCCGCACCATACATTAACCCGCCAAGGTCACTGATGTTCCACTTGTCGAAGCCATCGTGGATTTTCCGCTTCCCACTAGTGTATATTATGCCGTTTTACGTTACCGCTGTTGCAGATGCTTACAGGGATTTGAGCTGTTCAGTATGAGATAAAAATTAAAACACCTGCAGCCGCCTCTTTCGCATTTACGCACATTAAAAAAAAGTTTTGTATCACCCAGGTTCCCAGAACTCCTGAAGATAGACGTTGAATGTGGGTATTGTATCACACACTCAGTCCCCTTTGACTTTTCAGACATGTCACTAAACCCGCCAAAGATATAAACATGATGTGGACGAGCGGTTCTAGGTGCTTTTGTCTGGAACCGCGTGATCGCTACGGTCGCAGGTTGGAATCCTGCTTCGGGCATTGATGTGAGTGATGTCGTTAGTTAGGTTCAAATAGTTCTAAGTTCAATGGTACTGATGACCTCAGATGTTAAGTCCCATAATGCCTAGAGCCATTTTCTGATATAAACAACCATGCACGAGCAGCGCCTATCACACGGAGGGGGTCTGACAGCCAATCAGTTCTAGTCATTTCACCAGGAAGGAGGTAAAGACTCATGTTGTATGTACTTCAACGATGCCTAGACGGTCAATACCGCGGTTCCATTGCGTTCACATTGTTACTTTGTCCCAGGAAGTGCTGTCAGCAATGGAAGTGTCGAGGCGCCTCGGAGTGAACCAAAGCGATGTTGCTTGGACATGGAGGAGATACAGAGAGACAGGACCTGTTAATAACATGCCTAGCTCAGGCCGCCCAAGGGATACTAATGCAGTAGTTGACCGCTACCTGTGGCTTATGGCTCGGAGGAACCCTAACAGCAACGCCACGATGTTGCTTTCCGTGTTACGACTCAAACTGTTTGCATAGGCTGCATGATGCGCAACTTTAGTCTCGACGTCCATGGCGAGAATATTTGCAACCACGACACCGTGCAGCGTGGTACAGATGGGCCCAACAACATGCCGTATGGACCGCTCAGGATTGGTATCACGTTCTCTTCACTGATGACTGTTGCATATGCCTTCAACCTGACAATCGTTTGAGACGTGTTTGGAGGCAACCCGGTAATGCTGAACGCGTTAGACACACTGTCCAGCGATTGCAACAAGTTGGAGGTTCCCTGCTGTTTTTAGGGTGGCATTATGTGGGGTCGACGTACGCCGCTGGTGGTCATGGAAGGCGCCTTAACGGCTGTACGATACGTGAAGTCTTCCTCCGAACGATAGTGCAACCATATCGGCGACGTATTGGCGAGGCAAACGTCTTCATAGACGACAATTCGCGCCCCCATCGTGTACATGTTGTGAATGACTTCCTTAAGGATAACGACATAGCTCGACTAGAGTGGCCAGCATGTTCTCCAGACATTAAACCTATCTAACATGCCTGAGATAGATTGAAAAGGGCTGTTTATGGAAGACTTGACCCACCAACCACTCTGAGGGATCTACGCCGAATCGCCCTTGAGGAGTGGGACAGCTGTTGTACAGTTAGCCGCCATCTGGGAAACTGAGAATCCGCATTTCGCGAACGAGAATCTCTTCGCCCCCTGTAGTGTGCAGTGCTCAGTTACGGAATAAGCAGTGCGATATTCCTTGACGGAGCGGTGACTACTGAACGGTACATGAAGGTTTTGGAAGACGATTTCATGCCCATTATCCAATGTGACAGTGATTTAGACAAGATGTGAGTTATTCAAGACGGAGCTCGATATCACAGAAGCAGGAGAGTGATGTCCTGGAGGAGCGCTTCGGGGATCACATTCTGGCTCTGGAGTCGACCTCGAATAACTGCCATGTTCTACGGATCTCAACACATGCGACTTCTTTCTGTGGGGTATACACTATTGGCCATTAAAATTGCTACACCACGAAGATGACGTGCTACAGGCGCGAAATTTAACCGACAGGAAGAAAATGCTGTCATATGCAAATGGTTAGCTTTTCAGAGCATTCACACAAGGTTGGCGCCGGTGGCGACACCTACAACGTGCTGACATAAGGAAAGTTTCCAACCGATTTCTCATGCACAAACAGCAGTTGACCGGCGTTGCCTGGTGAAACGGTCTTGTGATGCCTCGTGTAAGGAGGAGAAAAGCGTACCATCACGTTTCCAACTTTGATAAAGGTCGGATTGTAGCCTATCGCGATTGCGGTTTATCGTATCGCGACATTCTTGCTCGCGTTGGTCGAGATCCAATGACTGTTAGCAGAATATGGAATCGGTGGGTTCGGGAGGGTAATACGGAACGCAGTGCTGGATCCCAACGGCCTCGTATCTCTAGTAGTCTAGATGACATGCATCTTATCCGCATGGCTGTAACGGATCGTGCAGCCACGTCTCGATCCCTGAGTCACCAGATGGGGACGTTTGCAAGACAACAACCATCTGCACGAACAATTCGACGACGTTTGCAGCAGCGTGGACTACCAGCTAGGAGACCATGGCTGCGGTTACCCTTGACGCTACATCACAGGGAGGGGCGCCTTCGATGGTGTACTCAACGACGAACCTGAGTGCACGAATGCCAAAACGTCATTTTTTAGGATGAATCCAGGTTCTGTTTACAGCATGAAGATGGTCGCATCCGTGTTTGGCGACATCGCGCTGAACGCACATTGTAAGCGTGTATTCGTCATCGCCATACTGGCGTATCACCCGGCGTGATGGTATGGGGTGCCATTGGTTACACGTGTCGGTCACCTTTGTTCGCATTGACCGCACTTTGAACAGTAGACGTTACATTTCAGATGTGTTACGACCCGTGGCTCAACCCTTCATACGATCCCTGCGAAACCCTACATTTCAGCAGGGTAATGCACGGCTGCATGTTGCAGGTCCTGTATTTGGCCTTTCTGGATACAGAAAATGTCCGACTGCTGCCCTGGCCAGCACATTCTCCAGATCTCTCACCAATTGAAAACGTCAATGGTGGCCGAGCAACTGGCTCGTCACAATACGCCAGTCACTACTCTTGATGAACTGTGGTATCGTGATTAAGCTGCATGGGCAGCTGTACCTGTACACGTCATCCAAGCTCTGTTTGGCTCAATGCCCAGGCGTATAAAGGCCGGTATTACGGCCAGAGGTGGATGTTCTGGGTACTGATTTTTCAGGATGTATGCACCCAAATTGCGTGAAAATGTAATCAGATGTCAGTTCTAGTATAATATATTTGTGCAATGAATACCCGTTTATGATCTGCATTTCTTCTTGGTGTGAAAATTTTAATGGCCAGTAGTGTATTTACTCTTCCTCCTGTAGGTGCAGATGCCTTAGGAATAACGCACGCTGTGCAGCTTCCTCGGTTATTAAATGCACCACTTTTGTTGATTATTATTGTGTGCTACGGCTGTTTCTCTCACAATGCGTTTTGTGTAACAGTATCGCAGTTCATGCATCGACTGTCCCTATTGTTTTCGTACCGCGCGTTATGAACGCGATACTGCCCATGATCGGGAAACTTCTTGTTGGCGAATCGCTACTCGCAAATGAGGTTGGAAATCGGCCGTGGCCTCCATGTTGGCGTTTACCCAGAGAGCCACTGCTCGCTGTAATAGGCAGCATTTACGCTGCCTGTCAGAGGTTTTAATAATCAACAAGTCGTTACGCCAGGACTGTGGATTCTGTTGGCTCATCTCTCTCGATATTCTGTTCTCCCCTCCCCCTTCTCTCTCTCTCTCTCTCTCTCTCTCTCTCTCTCTCTCTTCCTCCCTCCCTCCCATATCCTCTCTGCCTCAGTTCATATCTCTACACGCACTTGTGCGTGTCTAACACCGTGGGACATGATGTTCGCTTTTCATTAGAGCGTAAAATTTATAACCGCAAATCAAGTTAATGTTGAATCTATACTCGTCAGTTGCTGACGCCAGATGTTTCGCAAAAAGAAAAAAAAATAATCTCTCTCCTCCCACTCTAAAAACAAAAGAACGCAAACCCTTCCTTTTTTTTATAGTTTTTGATTTAACTTTCCTTCCTTTGCCGGCTGGCAATTGATTATTTTTGCTTTATATCGATTCGAACTGTCTTCTGAACAAAAACTCGGGTACTTTACAATTTTTAGTTTGCGAAATTCTTTCCCTTTTTGTTGGGACTAGAGCAAGCCTCCTACAAATTTCTCTCTCTTTATCTCCAAATTGAATCGGCACGTATTCACGGACTAGATCGGAAGAGATACGCGATGAAGTTTTAATTCTTCATTATTACGGGTTCTACAGAACGACTGCATTATAGTACGACGGACAATAAAAGGAGAACGGTTGTGTTTTGCAATTACGAAATTTTATTAGGAACTACAAATCTGATGTTCTTACCTGTTCACGATCGGACACTGGAAAAAATTGCTTTTAAAGAATTATATTGACAGTAATCGCAGACTTGTCGCAGGTGATGCAGTTACATATTGTATAATGTAGCACTGTCTAAAAGAAGTTGCACAAATATTCAGACAGCTCTTAACGAGATCTAGTAGTTGTGCGCAAAGTGACAATTTTTTTTTTCAACATTCAAACATGTAAAATTCTGTAATTCAGAGAATGAAGAAACGCAGTGTGTTATGACTGTAATATCAGTGGCTCGCTGTTGAAAGCGGACAATTCAGAGAACCATCACATATGGTTAGTAGCTGGTAAAGCAGGTATCAGACTGCAGTTTCTTGGTAGAATAGTAGGAACATTAAATCAGTCTGCAAACATATCAGACGTGTGTTCCAGCCTGAGGATGTTTCCAGATTCAGAGAGCACACAGACATGAGCGAGAACTGTAATTCTCTATTTAGTTCACATCTACGAAATTATAATCCTAACACCATCAGCATCGAGAAATCTTCGAAAGTACTGTAAGGGGCAGTGAAGGAAAACCGAACAGCCGCCATAATGCGACTAAGGAATGATTCCATTCAAAATTAATCACCACACGCGTTAAGACATTTATCCAACAGGGAGAGGAGACACACAATTACTGTTTCCTAGAATGCGATCGGCCGCTGACGGTACAAAATCGAGCGGTTCTAGGCGCTTCAGTCCGGAACCACGTGGCTGCTACTATCGCAGGTTCGAATCCTGCCTCGTAAGTGGATATGTGTGATGTCCTTACGTTATAAAATGATAATTAAATGGCTATCCTAGCCGCAAACAGGACTTGATATACTTCATTGGGCGACAAGATGAAAATGTATGCCCCGACCGGGACTCGAACCCTGGAATTCCTGCTTACATAGCAGATGCTCTATCCATCTGAGCCACCGAAGGCACAGAAGATAGTGCGCCTGAAGGGACTTATCCCTTGCACACTCCCCGTGAGACCCACATTGCCAACATGTCCACACCACTACTACTACTAATAGATGTCCTAGGAGATCCGGGGTTCGAGTTCCGGTTCGGCACACGTTTTCAACATGTCCCCAATGAAGTATATCAACGCCTGTGTGCAGCTAGGGTGTCCATTTAATTATCATTTCATTTCTAGCAAAGCTGCTTGATCATCAACGGTAACTGTTCTTTCGGGAACAGATACTACTGTCATATGTACACTCCTGGAAATTGAAATAAGAACACCGTGAATTCATTGTCCCAGGAAGGGGAAACTTTATTGACACATTCCTGGGGTCAGATACATCACATGATCACACTGACAGAACCACAGGCACATAGACACAGGCAACAGAGCATGCACAATGTCGGCACTAGAACAGTGTATATCCACCTTTCGCAGCAATGCAGGCTGCTATTCTCCCATGGAGACGATCGTAGGGATGCTGGATGTAGTCCTGTGGAACGGCTTCCCATGCCATTTCCACCTGGCGCCTCAGTTGGACCAGCGTTCGTGCTGGACGTGCAGACCGCGTGAGACGACGCTTCATCCAGTCCCAAACATGCTCAATGGTGGACAGATCCGGAGATCTTGCTGGCCAGGGTAGTTGACTTACACCTTCTAGAGCACGTTGGGTGGCACGGGATACATGCGGACGTGCATTGTCCTGTTGGAACAGCAAGTACCCTTGCCGGTCTAGGAATGGTAGAACGATGGGTTCGATGATGGTTTGGATGTACCGTGCACTATTCAGTGTCCCCTCGACGATCACCAGAGGTGTACGGCCAGTGTAGGAGATCGCTCCTCACACCACGATGCCGGGTGTTGGCCCTGTGTGCCTCGGTCGTATGCAGTCCTGATTGTGGCGCTCACCTGCACGGCGCCAAACACGCATACGACCATCACTGGCACCAAGGCAGGAGCGACTCTCATCGCTGAAGACGACACGTCTCCATTCGTCCCTCCATTCACGCCTGTCGCGACACCACTGGAGGCGGGCTTCACGATGCTGGGGCGTGAGCGGAAGACGGCCTAACGGTGTGCGTTACCGTAACCCAGCTTCATGGAGACGGTTGAGAATGGTCCTCGCCGATACCCCAGGAGCAACAGTGTCCCTAATTTGCTGGGAAGTGGCGGTGCGGTCCCCTACGGCACTGCGTAGGATCCTACGGTCTTGGCGTGCATCCGTGCGTCGCTGCGGTCCGGTCCCAGGTCGATGGGCACGTGCACCTTCCGCCGACCACTGGCGATAACATCGATGTACTGTGGAGACCTCACGCCCCACGTGTTGAGCAATTCGGCGGTACGTCCACCCGGCCTCCCGCATGCCCACTATACGCCCTCGCTCAAAGTCCGTCAACTGCACATACGGTTCACGTCCACGCTGTCGCGGCATGCTACCAGTGTTAAAGACTGCGATGGAGCTCCGCATGCCACGGCAAACTGGCTGACACTGACGGCGGCGGTGCACAAATGCTGCGCAACTAGCGCCATTCGACGGCCAACACCGCGGTTCCTGGTGTGTCCGCTGTGCCGTGCGTGTGATCATTGCTTGTACAGCCCTCTCGCAGTGTCTGGAGCAAGTATGGTGGGTCTGACACACCGGTGTCAATGTGTTCTTTTTTCCATTTCCAGGAGTGTAGTCCAAAGGTTAATTAGGTTTAAGCAGTTCTAAGTCTAGGGGACTGATGACGTAGAATGTCTCATAGTCCTTAGAGCCTTTTGAAACCTCTGAACGGATCCAAAAGCTTACCCACTGTTGCACTTCCTTGTCCGACTCAAAGCAACGTCCACGCATGTCTTTCTTCAAGTTGCCAAAGACATGAAAATCACACGGTGAAAGATCCGGGCTGTACGGAGTATGCTGCAGAGTTTTCCAACAAAATCGCTAAAGCGTGGCCTTCGCTCGATTGGCAGTGTGTGAACGGGCGTTATCGTGCTACGGGATGATTGCGTCTGATAGCATTCCTGGACGTTTTGACTCCATGGGGCGTCGCAGATTTTGGAAAGTGCCTTCATAGCGCTGTCCATTGATGTGGTTCTACGTTCCAGGACCATCAGATGGATCCTTCCGTTGAAGGAGGTCTACATCTACATCTAAATTTATACTCCGCAAGCCTCCCAGTGGTGTGTGGCGGAGCGCACTTCACGTACCACTGTCATTACCTCCCTTTCCTATTCCACTCGCGTATGGATCGCGGGAAGAACGACTGTCTGAAAGCCTCCGTGCGCGCTCGAATCTCTCTAATGTTACATTCGTGATCTCCTCTGGAGGTATAGGTAGGGGGAAGCAGTATATTCGATACCCCATCCAGAAACGCACCCTCTCGAAACCTGGACAGCAAATTACACAGCGATGTAGAGCGCCTCTCTTGAAGAGCCTACCACAGGAGTTTGCTATACATATCCGTAACGCTATCACGGTTACCAAATAACTCTATGACGAAACGCGCCACTGTTCTTTGGATCTTCTCTATCTCCACACTGATCCCACACTGATGAGCAATATTCAAGTATAGGTCGAACGAGTGTTTTGTAAGCCACCTCCTTTGTTGATGGACTACATTTTCTAAGGACTCTCCTAATTAATCTCAACCTGGCACCCGCCTTACCAACAATTAATTTCATATGATCATTCCACTACAAATCGTTCCGTGCGCATACTCCCAGATATTTTACAGAAGTAACTGCTACCAGTGTTTGTTCCGCTATCATATAACCCTACAATAAAGGATCCTTCTTTCTATGTATTCGCAATACAATACATTTGTCTATGTTAAGGGTCATTTGTCACTCCTAGCACCAAGTGTCCATCAGCTGCAGATCTTCCTGCATTTCGCTGCAGTTTTCTAATGCTGCAAGTTCTCTGTGTACTACAGCATCATCCGCGAAAAGCCGCATGGAACTTCCGGCACTATCTACTAGGTCATTTATATATATTGTAAAAAGCAATGGTCCGTAACACTCCCCTGTGGTAGGCCAGAGGTTTTTTTAATGTCTGTAGACGTCTCTCCATTGAGAACAACGTGCTGTGTTCTGTTTGCTAAAAACTCTTCGATCCAGCCACACAGCTGGTCTAATATTCCGTAGGCTCTTACTTTGTTTATCAGGCGACAGTGCGGAACTGTATCGAACGCCTTCCGGAAGTCAAGGAAAATGGCATCTACCTGGGAGCTTGTATCTAATATTTTCTGGGTCTCATGAACAAATAAAGCGAGTTGGGTCTCACACAATCGCTGTTTGCAGAATCCATGTTGATTCCTACAGAGTAGATTCTGGGTTTCCAGAAATGACATGATACGGGAGCAAAAAAACGTTCTAAAATTCTACAACAGAGCGATGTCATAGATATAGACCTATAGTTTTGCGCATCTGCTCGACGACCCTTTTAGAAGACTGGGACTACCTGTGTTCTTTTCCAATCATTTGGAACCTTCCGTTCCTCTAGAGACTTGCGGTACACGGCTGTTCGCGGTTGTTAGTAGGGGGCAAGTTCTTTCGCGTACTCTGTGTAGAATCGAACTGGTATCCCGTCAGGTCCAGTGGACTTTCCTCTGTTGAGTGATTTCACTTGCTTTTCTATTCCTTGGACACTTATTTCGATGTCACAGATTTTTTCGTTCCTGCGAGGATTTAGAGAAGGAACTACAGTGCCGTCTACGTCTGTGAAACTGCTTTGGAAAAATGTGTTTAGTATTTCAGCTTTACGCGTGTCATCCTCTGTTTCAATGCCATCATCATCCCGGAGTGTCTGGATATGCTGTTTCAAGCCACTTACTGATTTAACGTAAGGCCAGAACTTCCTAGGATTTTCTGTCAAGTCGGTACATAGAATTTTACTTTCGAATTCACTGAACGCTTCACGCATAGCACTCCTTACGCTAACTTTAACACCGTTTAACTTCTGTCTGTCTGAGAGGGTTTGGCTGCGTTTAAACTTGCAGTGAAGCTCTCTTTGCTTTCGCAGTAGTGTCCTAACTTTGTTGTTGAACTACGGTCGTCGTGACCTTACCAGGACCGGAGTGAACGGTTTTGGATTTCCTGGGTGGGGGAGATGTGGGATGTTCCCACTGCTGGGGTTGGTGTTAGCACTCCAGCTGTCAACATGCAGTCAGACGGAATCATTCTATTACACAGTAACGCCCGCCCCCACAATGCCATTTGAACCACAACGTACTGGGTTCTATTACTTAAGAAGTCTTCGAGCCGCTCACATATTTGGGAACCAATCCCATATGGTCGTGCCTTAGTTAGGTGCCTGCAGTGGGGCACCGAGTCCTGGGTGGGGGAGATGTGGGATGTTCCCACTGCCGGGGTTGGAGTTAGCACTCCAGCTGACAACATGCAGTCAGACGGAATCATTCTATTACAGAGTAACGCCCGCCCCCACACTGCCATTTGAACCACAACGTACTGGGTTCTATTACTTAAGAAGTCTTCGAGCCGCTCACATATTTGGGAACCAATCCCATATGGTCGTGCCTTAGTTAGGTGCCTGCAGTGGGGCACCGAGTCCTGGGTGGGGGAGATGTGGGATGTTCCCACTGCCGGGGTTGGAGTTAGCACTCCAGCTGACAACATGCAGTCAGACGGAATCATTCTATTACACAGTAACGCCCGCCCCCACACTGCCATTTGAACCACAACGTACTGGGTTCTATTACTTAAGAAGTCTTCGAGCCGCTCACATATTTGGGAACCAATCCCATATGGTCGTGCCTTAGTTAGGTGCCTGCAGTGGGGCACCGAGTCCTGGGTGGGGGAGATGTGGGATGTTCCCACTGCCGGGGTTGGAGTTAGCACTCCAGCTGACAACATGCAGTCAGACGGAATCATTCTATTACAGAGTAACGCCCGCCCCCACACTGCCATTTGAACCACAACGTACTGGGTTCTATTACTTAAGAAGTCTTCGAGCCGCTCACATATTTGGGAACCAATCCCATATGGTCGTGCCTTAGTTAGGTGCCTGCAGTGGGGCACCGAGTCCTGGGTGGGGGAGATGTGGGATGTTCCCACTGCTCGGGTTGGAGTTAGCACTCCAGCTGTCAACATGCAGTCAGGCGGAATCATTCTATTACACAGTAACCCCCGCCCCCACACTGCCATTTGAACCACAACGTACTGGGTTCTATTACTTAAGAAGTCTTCGAGCCGCTCACATATTTGGGAATCAGTCCCATATGGTCGTGCCTTAGTTAGGTGCCTGCAGTGGGGCACCGAGTCAATCGCTTTCCGGAAGTCAAGGAATATGGCATCCGTCTGATACCCTTCACCCGTGGTTCGCAAGATATCATGTGAAAAAAGGGCGAGTTGGGTTTCGCAGGAGCGATGCTTTCTAAAGCCGTGCAGATGCATGGACAGCAACTTCTCTGTCTCAAGGCAATTCATTATATTCAAACTGAGAATATGTTCGAGAATCCTGCAACAAACCGATGTTAAGGATATTGGTCTGTAATTTTGAGGATCCGTCCTTCTACCCTTCTTATATACAGGCGTGGCCTGCGCTTTTTTCCAGTAGCTCTGGACTTCCACGTTGGGCAAGAGATTCGCGATAAATGCAAGCTAAGTAAGGAGCCAATGCGCAGTACTCTCTGTAAAACCGAATTGGAATCGCATCAGGACCTGGTTATTTATTTATTTTCAACCCATTCACGTTGTTTGCATCTCATTGTTGGAGTCAGCGTGCAGATACCAGGCAGGTCATCATCGATCACCTTGTTGTAGTTCTATTCTAACTTAGAGTGTCATGCTCTCTGGTTCTGGTGGCACGGACAGAATGGCAGCACTGCTGAATGGGCCTCTGAGCTGCCAAAGTCTTGTTACCGAAAGGGTCAAGTCCGTGACTTTGATGCGGTGGCTCTCAGTGTACGATCGCGCTTACTCTCGTCTGTCAGGCCTATCAGCGCTTCATGCTTCAGTGTGGTAATTCAGTAATTATCCGGGATCACGGAGCTAACGTCTTTTCGTCTACATTTCAATTTTCAGTGGCGTCCTGGCACTGAAGTCACATGGTGATACTTCACAGTGCCTTGTTATGTAGCACAGAATTGTTTGCGTGTCTGCATTTCTTGCTCCGAGGTCGTGTGACAAAGCTCGCCTCAAGTGCTGACAGCCTTCAGCAGTACGCTTTGTTGACATTCCGATACACACGGTGCTCCACATCTAGCCTTCTTTCTCCTGGGCTCGCCTGGTAGACTTCAAAAAATTTGAACATGCACAATAAAATTATTCTGCTGTGTAACAAAATTAACGGAGCTTCATTTCTGAACAGTCCTTCTATACAGTGTGATTAAAAAATAACTGCACACACGTCCGGGTGTAACATGACCCGCCAGGTTAGCCGAGAGAGCTAATGCGCTGCTGCCTGGACTTGGGTAGGCGCACCGACCCCGGATCGAATCCGCCCGGCGGATTACCGTCGTCGGTCGGTGTGCCGGCCAGACTGGATGCGGTTTTTAGGCGGTTTTCCACATCGCACTTGGTGAATACCGGGCTGGTCCCCACGTTTCGCCTCAGTTACACGACTAGCAAACATCTGAACACCCTCGCACTATTCCATTAATGCCACTCGACGCAAGCAGCAAGGATACACTAATTCTGGGCCGGGCGTACGGGGTGGCGGCAGGAAGGGAATCCGGCCACCCCTTTCCACTAACCTTGCCAAATCCGTTCCTAAAAATGCCGACCCTGCGTCAGCGTGGGACATGGCACGAGTGAAAGAAATAAAGAAAGAACGTCCTGGGTGTAACATATGCATAGAAAAAAGAGTAAAACTTTTAATACAGTTTTATCTGAAATTATCTTATTTCAGATCGCAAGTGCAACACAAGCGACACAAAATTCTTCTCAGAAGGCAACGATGTGAAGGGACTAGAAATTCAGCTAAACTACGTACATCACATTTACCCCAGAACATGTTCAAAAAGATGCCCACGCAGACGAAGACAGAGATGTGCCCGACTTCTTGCCTCTCTCGGAATGTTGATGGCTCCTTTCGTCTCATTTTGCGCACTTGCACAGCTGTTTTCAATTCGCTGCTGTAGTTGTGCTTCATCCGCAGTTGCAACACAATACATGAGATCCTTGAGACAGCCCCCAAAGGAGATGTCCAGGGGCTAATATCCCGAGATTTGGCAGGGCAAGTAACTGGTTTGCAGAACCTGTCCACTTATCGAGATAAGCAACTTCGAGATACTCTCTTGCCTCTTGTCTGAAATGTGCAGTCACGCCATCGTCGCTGCAGGCGAACACGACACGCAGAAAGCCTACACTGGCCAATGATGTAATGCCTCCCACGAATGACATTATGCAACGTAGTTCGGAAATAAAGCAGTTCCAGGCAAACTTTATTTAACATTTTACTCTTACGTTGATCCACACAGTATGCCCATGAAGTGTGAACAGTTACTTTTGGATCACCCTGTATCGTACACTGTCTGTATTCAGACAGTTATATTTTTAAGAACTTTACCTCTTAAAATGTAACCGTTTGTACTTCTTCTTTTGCGCTCTCCATGTTAGGCCAATTGTGGTCTGCTATATGAACCGTGATTTATTTTCAAAGAATATTCTTAAGAAATTATTTTATTTACTAGCGATTCATCAAGAACATTAACACATTTGATCACACTAAGTAAGTAGTTGCCAGGGAGTAACTGATTAAATCATAACCAAATTCCTTTTAAGAAATGGGAATTTTATTCACTTTAATAGCACCTAAAAGCATTTTTTAAAAGAAATAGATCTAAAATTATAATCAGAAAGTACCCTCTAAATAACGAAGTTACAATTTATTCTGAGGCAGAAAGAAACAAGTTTTGACTGTATGAGATTTCGAGCAGAGAACCTTGCCGCTCCCTTTTGACACGGCCGCAGTTACGACCACTCACAACAGCCTCTGAAAGACTACACTGGTGCAAATCTGCAACACGCCACATTACTTTAAACTAAGTGTTTCAACAATTAACACAAGCACACAAACTATGCACTCCCCCACCCCCCTGTAGGAGGGATGGAAATGGTAAAAAACACTAACAATTATTAACTTGCCACTAAAGGTGCAACTTTATTTTAACTTCTAAGAAAAATCTTACGGTGAAAGGGTGGCACCCTTATATACTAAAATGATCATTTAAATAAAAGCCCATGAAATGAAATCTTGTATAAAATTCTACAAGGTTGGCCAAGCAATAGTTAAGATGCTCTACAGTACACAGATACCGCCTCTCAAGATCATAGGCAATAATATCAAAGTTCCCAAAGATCAAAACATATTTCAGGTATTTGGCCGTTACACTCCATGCAATAAATTGATTAACACACCAAATCTGACAACATGACGGAGGCAGCTACTAACGTACGGTAGATTGATAGGGAGATTACAGAATAACCAGAACCACAGGTTGCTCTAACCCGCCCCTACTCCACGAGGGAAAAATGGTCCACCCAATCCATAAACAACCACCTTCCCGCGGGTGGGCAAACGGAGAAGAATGTTGGGACGACCCCATAGTTAAACGGCTGGTCACCTCACCAAGAAAACAAGGAGAATTTAACACGAGTAAATCAAACAACAATCACTATTCACTTAACTTCTAGTAAACAGCGATTTCTCAAGACGACCTGGCGCAGCACCCCCAAATCGCTCTCCCGAACCGTCCGCTGCCAGCCGCTTCAACGGACGCAGGAAGGCGCGCCGATCTCCCGTCTCACGGCGTCGCAGCTCGCACCGGCCAGACAGATGTCGTGGGTTGACTCCTGTTGCTCTCGTGTCGACCGCGAAACCACTACCCCTCGCTATACGGCGCGACCCACTGGGCTGACGTGGCGACCTCACATGCGCCGACGCTCAAGGCGGACAAGTCATCTTGTGTCCCAGTGCGCGACCGACCAACCGATCGATCTAACCGCCAAAGACCATTGCCTGAACAAACTAGAGCAGACTGGCGGCCTAACACATACTAGCGCTTCGGACGACAAACTGACACTGACTGCCCCACACAGACCCGGCTGACCAACTGACCAGCGATTCGCCGCCTAGCGAGCTCATAGCGCCCCTTAAATGCACGTGAACAGCCAATCTTTCCCCTTTCCCACCAGAGGGAGACACCAAAGCTGCGATTGCCACAGCGGCGCCACCGCCAGAAACGGAAGGCGACTGCTTCACACCACGCGCTGCGGCGCGCTCTTCAAAACAACAATTGTTACCACGGCTCACTATAGTTGCCACCTTTTTATTGGCCTACCATGATCTCTATCCCCTTTCGTTTTAAAGTTCTTATTAGACGAAACGACACAAATTCCAGGAATTCATTGGTCTCAGAATGATTCACGTGTTTAGACTGAAGCGGCCAGTGAAAATTTGAACCAACGCCCGGAACCGAACCCGTGTCTCCTGCTCACTAGGCAGGTGCGCTAGTCACTAAGCCATCCTGGCACAGCAGTTTACACAAGGTCACGAATTACCCTGGCACGCCTCCATTTTCCATCCATATTCTCGCTCCAGCCACAGTCTAGTAATTCCCCCTTACGTATGAACAGAATTGCCGAGGCTCTCCATGTTCTAGAACAGCGCCTCAGCATCGAACGTAAACGGAGGATCCAGCCTGAAACCCTGGTGCAGGTACTTATAGAAATTAACTGCTGCGCGGGATAGCTGCGCGGCCTTAGGCGTCTTGTAACGGTCCGGGCGGCTTCCCACGTCGGAGGTTCGAGTCCTCCCTAGGGCATGGGTGTGTGTCTTGTCCTTAGCGTAAGTTGTTTAAGTAGTGCATAAGCTTAGGGACCGATGACCTCAGCAGTTTGGTCTCATAAGACCTTACCACAAATTTCCAAATTAAATGACGCTATTTCATAGACTTTACTGGCGTCATACAGGTACGATTTTCGTACATAGGCTGTAACGCGTCTTCTTATATTATTATGTTTTGCTATAGTTGTTGTTAGGAAAATCTTTATTCAGTCGGTCGTCGAAATTTTGAAATAAAAGTTTCGCGTGAAACGCTGTTGCGACACAGGCAAAGACCAATTGTGGAGGCCGGCCGAGGTGGCCGAGCGGTTCTAGGCGCTTCAGTATGGAACAGCGCGACCGATACGGTCGCTGGTTCGAATCCTGCCTCGGGAAAGGATGTGTGTGATGTCCTTAGGTTAATTAGGTTTAAGTAGTTCTAAGTTCTAGGGGACTGATGATGGTCAAGGGGAAAAAAGCGTAAATACTGTGTAGGAAATATAGTTACGCTTGTACACACTCAAATGTATGCGAACATAACGAACGGGAAAGAGGCACGTACATTTTGAGTGTCATCCCCCGTAGCCTGGATAAAAAGAATTACAGTTAACTGCATTTATTCATCTTAGAACGTAAATGCGTGGACTTCGAAATTAAATGAAAAGAGAGACTGCAGGTTCTGAATGTCGCGGCAAATATATTGAAATTGACGGTAGCGGCCACGAAAGGAAAAAGATGAACACATTCACGTACCTCTGTTGTTTAGCAGCGTCGCCGTCAAGATCGTAGCCTCCATCTAAATTCTCTGCATAAAGTTAAAATAATAGTAATAATTTTCCAGAATGTCAGGAGCCTCGACTTTTGGTATCAGAAAGGCGAAATCGCTCTGCTTCAAAATCACTTTCATTCTTTAACCCAATGTTACCAGTAAGAAATGGCACAACAGTTCTTAACACTAGGACAGGATAACAGCGAAAGGTAACGTCTTCTAAAACTAATAAACGAAGAGCGTAAAGCTTCTTTTGTTCAGCAAATGCTTTACACGTTAATGTCTGGTATTTGAAATAGTGTCAATATATTCACAATTTTTTTATATATAATTCCTTTACAAGGCTGAAGCGACGAGAGAAAATCTGTACCAAGGCCGGTTCTTTATCTCTTCCATCCATTCTTTGTAGGTATTCATTCCATTTTTTCCGTCTAGTTTTTGTTTCACACTTCAGATTACATCCAGATTTTCTTTCGCACTTCATACGTTCAACTCGTTTTGAGCCGGCCGCGTTGGTCTAGCGGTTCTAGGCGCTCAGTCCGGAACCGCGCGACTGCTACTGTCGCAGGTTCGAATCCTGCCTCGGGCATGGAATGATGTCCTTAGGTTAGTTAAATTTAAGTAGTTCTAAGTTATAGGGGACTGATAACCACAGATGTTAAGTCCCATAGTGCTCAGTGCCATTAGAATCATTTTGAACTCGTTTTGAACATATTCGTTTCGTTTTTATCTATTCTTTTACACTCCTTCACCACACCAAGGAATATCATTTATAGTTTTTGTATTTGTTTTTCTTCTCTTTGATTCAGTAACCATGATTGAGAACGGCTATAACAATGTGACAGTTTTATAAATTTTCTGTCGTGTCTCCCCCGTGCTTTATACTCTAAAGTTCTATTAATTGTTTCACAGATCTGGCTGTTTTCCTGTTCATACGATATTTTACTTGCAGGATAGTTAAAATTTAATTGTTCAGTTGTTTGTCCATTAACTGCTGTGTTAGTTCTCATTGAGTAATTGCCGCAAAATGTCATTGACTCAGATATAATGGAAGAAATTTTCATATTTTATGTAGTTCACAAATTTCTTTTTTGAAAATCATCTTCTTCTGAAAAGTTCGTGTAGTATCATTTGCATATTAGAAACTAAAATTAAAAATAAAGTGATTTTGCAACGCTTCACAAAACCGGTGATAGGTGAAATGCATTTTGGAGATCGTGGTGCTGCATGCTTGAGCAGAATAAACAGCTGCTGAATCAGAACGCTACTTGTTTGCAGTGGAGCTGCAAATGGCCGACTCGCGCGTGCTCCGTGTGTGTGTGAGGCAGGTGTCACGCGCTCCTGTGCAGGCGACACGTCTGGCCCTTATCAGCAGTACACACTCTACATCGCACCTCGCCCATCCCCCACCCCATGTCACACCCCCGCCCCCGCTGCTTCCGGGCGGGCCGTTTGTTTGCGCTATTTGTGTCCTCGCTGTGTTTGAAGCGCACTCCCACGCCACCTGCCGACATGCTGGAAGATAGCGGGAGAGAGGAAAGGCCAGTGAGGCAGAGGGGTGAGGGGGGCAGGGGGGGGGGGGGGGGGAGGGTGCAGGCCCAGCCAAGAGTGGGCCCGAAATCGAGCCGCGGGGAACCACGAGCAGTTACCTTCTCGCTCTCTACGCTATTAACCACGCAATTGTCGGCACGTTCCACTCTGATGGGATTTGATTCAGCAGCTCTTTATTCGCACGAAGTAATGGCTGCTATCGACAGGGGATCTCAAGTTGATTCCGTATTTCTAGATTTCCGGAAAACTTTTGACGCCGTTTCTCACAAGCGACTTCTAATCAAGCTGCGGGCCTATGGAGTATCGTCTCAGTTGTGCGACTGGATTCGTGATTTCCTGTCAGGAAGGTCGCAGTTCGTACTAATAGACGGCAAATCATCGAGTAAAACTGAAATGATATCAGGTGTTCCCCAGGGAAGCGTCCTGGGACCTCTACTGTTCCTGATCTATATAAATGACCTGGGTGACAATCTGAGCAGTTCTCTTAGGTTGTTCACAGCTGATGCTGTAAAATACCGTCTAGTAAGGTCATCCGAAGACCAGTGTCAGTTGCAAAGCGATTTAGAAAAGATTGCTGTATGGTTTGGCAGGTGGCAGTTGACGCTAAATAACGAAAAGTGTGATGTGATCCACATGCGTTCCAAAAAAAAATCCGTTGGAATTCGATTACTCGATAAATAGCACAATTTTCAAGATTGTCAATTCAACTAAGTACCTGAGTGTTAAAACAACTTCAGTTGAAAGACCACATAGAAAATATTGTGGGGAAGGAGAGCCACAAGTTGCGTTTCATTGTCAGGACACTTAGAAGATGCAACAAGTCTACTGAAGAGACAGCTTACACTACACTCGTTCGTCCTGTGTTAGATTATTGCTGTGCGGTGTGGGATCCTTACCAGGTGGGACTGACGGAGGACATCTAAAGGGTGCAAAAAAGGGCAGCTCGTTTTGTATTATCACGTAATAGGGGAGAGAGTGTGGCAGATATGATACGCGAGTTGGGATGGAAGTCATTAAAGCAAAGACGTTTTTCGTTGCGGCGAGATCTATTTACGAAATTTCACTTGCCAACTTTCTCTTCCGATTGCGAAAATATTTTGTAGAGCCCAACCTACATACGTAGGAATGATCAAAATAAAATAAGAGAAATCAGAGCTCGAACAGAAAGGTTTAGGTGTTTGTTTTTCCCGCGCGCTGTTCTGGAGTGGAATGGCAGAGAGATAGTGGTTCGATGAACCCTCTGCCAATGTGAATTGCATAGTAATCATCTAGATTTAAATGTAGATATAAACATCTGAGAACACAGGCCCTTTTCTTCAGTAGGCATTTTTACACCTGGGTCCACAAAAAGAAGAAAAATTTTTTGTAACAAATAGTTGTCCTGCATGAGGCTCTCGTTTCTCCCGCCTTTTCCCGTCTTCGCTAATCATGCTCCGAATATATCCCTTCTGTAACTTTGGACATTAGTCAACCAGATGGTCAGAGCTATTCCTCGTCCTCCAATATTCATTCAAATCCTCCCCGAGGTAGGATTCGACCTTGAGACCGTAGCAGCAGCTCGGTTCCGGACTGAAGCGCCTAGAACCGCTCGGCTGTTCGTGGATAACGCTGGAAGTGTCACCCGAAGATGTCCGTAATGTTCTCGATTGGAGACGGGTGTGGCGATGGAGTGGGCGAAGGTAACATGTCGACCCTCTGTGGAGCATATTGGGCTACGACAGCGGTATGTAAACGAGCGTTACCACGTTGGAAAACACCTCCTGGTATGGTGTTCTCGGATGGCAGCAAAACAGGTGGAGTCACCAGACTGACGTTCAAATTTTCGGTCAGGGCGCTTGAGATAAACACGAGAGTTCTCCTTTTGTCATACGAAATAGCACACCAGACGGTAAGCCCAGTGCATCTAGGCTATCACTGGCACCGATGCAGAATCACCTTCCATCAGAGAACACAACAGACCTCCACCTTGCGCGGCCACTCCCGTCGCAAGTGATGGTGGTTACTGATCCGTGGAATGCACGCTACAGGGCGTATGTTTCGGAGCTGTCCACGAAGTAACCGAATTATAGCAGTCAGTTGTGTCACTGTGGTCCCAACTGCTGCTCAAATCGCTGTTTCACATGCCGAACACGGTGGTATTTCCTTGCGACTGTGTCACGTCGCCGTTCGAAGTCCGGTCTTCTTGCGGCCGTTCATTCCCAAGGAATCATATACAGTGGCTGCATTCCTGCCAGGACTTTCAGCAATACTACAGAAGGAATATTCACCTTCTCGAAGACCTATTACACAACCTCGTTCAAACTCAGTACGGTGTTAATATTTGCGTCTTTGTCGCCTGAAGTGCCGTGCTTAAGCCGCAGGACAGGACAGAGGGAATAAATTTTGGAAAGGGGCGAAAATAAGGGGCTGTCAGTTACACTCGAACATACAAATTTATTATTTGATCAAACATTACAAGAGCCCAATTTTTTTTTTAAAACACACAGCCTTAATCTTTGGGACTTAATTACCAGCTAAAAGCCACTTTAATTTTAAACGGCTGAAGGCCAATAACTTAAAACGCAAGCATAGCCAGAAATTTAAAAGGCAAACCTTATCTTGCAACAGCTCTTTAGTTATGCTGAAGGAAACAAGTTAAGTCAGATCGGCTGTAGGCCAAACACTTAAAACTCCAAAAAATTAATGTTTTTAAAAAATGCCAAAGACATTACGTGAAATAGTTCTTTAATTTAGGCTGAAGGCCTTAAGAACAATCCATTGAAACTCAAACCAGCTGAAGGACAAAGACTTAAAAATTCAATAGGTTGAAGAAAACAACTTAAATTCAAATCAGCTGAAGGTCGAAGACTTAAAAATTCAAAAAAAAATTTAAAATGCGAAAGGGCTTACGTAAAACAGTAGTTTAAACTAGGCTCAAGGCCTTAAGAGTGAAACAATAATTTAAAACACAAACCATACAAGTACCATACAAGTACCAACAACAAGAACAAACTAACAAAAATAAGGCAGTACACACAAGGGCGCCCAGATGTTGGAGGGTCGGCCTGAAATTCAAACACTAACGCTCGCTTAGGTGAGACAGGCAGTCGGCTCAATCGACCGACAGTCAGCGGACCTGCCGACAAGATAACTCCCACTTCACCCGACCAGGGCACAGCAGGGAGTTCAACGGAACAACGTAGCAGACACTGGCGCCCGCAAACAAACATACACGTAGGTGTCAAAGTACACACCGTGCTGGACAGCAACAACACGGTGAGGAAACTACACTGCCGGAAATTTACGTCAACGGGCAGGGCAAGTAACCGGAACGTTAACGGCCACAAGGCAGAAGATACCGCTGGTACACTTCAATTCAAATAACCAAATATAGTGAAACTCCACCGGAGGGTAGCTAGAATTTTCCAACTTGAAAACTTCACCGGATGGTGACTAGAATTTTCCAACTTGAAACCCACGTTGTTGCTCGCGGGAATATCCCAACAGCGGTCAAGGAACTCCAAACGACACATTGTGAACAGTCTTGAGTTGATGGCAGGTTAAATCAAAACTCAACTTTCGTGTCCAGGGTAGTTGAGCCACGGACCTCGTAGCAATAGGAACGACGCCACACTGTCTGACACCCCGTAGAGACCGACAGCGCGCCCCGGGCAAACTACGCCCCACCGAGAATTCCTCACTGCTGTACCCCATCCGACCGACTCTCAAAGCCAGTACGCCGACAAAATTTAAAATAACTTGTCAGTCAAGATCACACAAACTACACACAGTTTCACGAACACTTTCACGAAGAAGTAGGCAATGCTAACGGCAGTGACTGTACAGTAAGAGGGACGAATCACGAGTCGGCAAACACAGCCAATCCGTGAGCGATCACCGACCAAATACACGTCGTCCGGCAAGATGACCCCGACCGACGACCAACCAAAGTCGTCCCCACTCCAACCATGTGTGTTGGCAACCGTCGGGTGAGCCGTGGCGCCCCGACTGAACTTGTGCCGCGTTGCCAACTCAAGCGCTGCCCAGTCCGAACTAACTCACAACACACGACGACCGGGAAGAAATAGCAGTCCAGCGAAGATAATACGGCAGGGCCTATATCGATAAGTGCTGCTGCTGCCACTCACGGGGAGGCAAGGCAGCAACTCAGTGACACCAGTAATTGAAAATTAACATAACATGGTGGCAGTACGGTAAAAACAAGATGTAAAATAAGAAATGGCACGAACACGAGCAACGCACGGCTCATTGCCTTAAAGGCATTCTTCACGAACGTCATCTCACAACGTCTTTATCTCACAGGTAACCAACGATCACGACCGTTACTACATGTATTTGTAGTAAACCTGATTTGCATCCTCGTAGTGGCCCTACAATCGCCACTCTTAAGCGAGTGATGCTAAATTTCAATAGACATAATTTTTCAGATGTTGGAACACGCTTACCAACTTTCGTTCATGCCGCAGACTCCTGAGTGTTGCGATTTTTTCCGTTAATATACATTCAGCTTACAGACACACATTACTACAAGGGAGACAGGACAACCAAGAGTACGGGATAACGGCATCACCAACAAAGCGAACGGAAACTTGATAAACAAAAAGACGGAAGTCGAAAACATTTTGAATAATCATTTTTTAAATGTTGTAGAGAAAATAGGATCTAAATGTTCATCAGAAGAAGCAAGGAAGTTAATGGAAGAGACCTTACCCACACCATTTGATGCAATTGAAACTCCACCCACCTCTCCATCTGAAATTAAGAAGATAATAAACTCTCTCAAGCATAAAAGCTCACATGGGATTGATGGCATTTCCAGCAGGATAATAAAAGCTTGTTCCCAAGAAATAAGTAGGATTCTTAGCCACATATGTAATAGCTCTCTGAAGCAGGATATTTTCCCAGATAGACTAAAGCATGCCATTCTTATACCACTGCATAAAAAAGGGAATACGTCTGATGTCAACAACTACCGCCCATTCTCTCTTCTGACTGTCTTATCCAAAATTCTTGAAAAAGTAGTGCATTGTAGAGTAGCTTCACACCTTTGTAAAAATAAAGTTTTAACAAAATGTCAGTTTGGTTTCCACAAGGGTTTTTCAACGGAAAATGCTATATATACCTTCACAAATGAAATATTAAATGCTCTGAGTAACCAGAATCACCCATTGGGATTTTTTGTGATCTATCAAAGGCTTTTGATTGTGTAAATCAAGGAATACTTCTAGATAAGCTCAGGGACTATGGTATGAATGGGACAGTGCTCAAACGGTTTAAATCATACCTAATTGGAAGAGTGCAGAAAGTTGAAATAAACAGTTCACATAATATGCAAAAAAACTGGTGATTTCTCAAACTGGGGAACAATCAAGAATGGGGTGCCGCAAGGTTCGGTCTTGGGTCCTCTGCTGTTCTTAATGTATATTAATACCTTGCCATTCTATACTCACGAAGATGCAAAGCTGGTACTTTTTGCCGATGATACAAGTGTAGCTATCACACCCTACAGACAAGAATTAACTAGTGAAATTGTAAACGATGTTTTTGAGAGTATCATTAAGTTGTTCTCTGCAAATGGGCTGTCATTAAACGTTGACAAAACACAGTAAATGGAATGACACCATTAATAAATATGGCTTTCGATCAGAAATCGGTAGCTAAGGTACAATATTCAAAATTTCTAGGTGTATGCATTGATGAGGGGTTGAACTGGAAAAAACACACTGAGGATCTGCTGAAACGTTTGAGTTCAGTTACTTATGCTATTAGGGTCATTACAAATTTTGGCGATATACATCTGAGTAAATTATCTTACCATGCCTATTTTCATTCTCTGCTTTCGTATGACATCATATTCTGGGGTAACTCATCATTGAGTAAAAGAGTGTTCATTGCACAAAAGCATGCAATCAGAATAATTGCTGGAGCTCATCCAAGATCATCCTGCAGACACTAATTTAAAGAGCTAGAAATCTTCACTGTAGCCTCACTATATATATATATATATATATATATATACTTATGAAATTTGTTATTAACAATCCAAACGAATTCAAAACTAATAGCAATGTGCATGGCTACAACATTAGGAGAAAGGATGATCTTCACTACTCAAGGTTAAATCTAACTTTGGCTCATAATGTGGTAAATAATGCTGCCACAAAAGTCTTTGGTCACTTACCTAATAGCATCAAAAGTCTGACAGATAGCCATATAGCATATAAAGGAAATTAGAATTTCTTAATGGCAACCCCTTCTACTCATTAGATGAATTTTTGGATATAGTAAGTTGGTAATTTCCCAACCTCTGAGTGTCATGTAATATTTTGTCTAATTTAATATCTTGTGTAGACACCTTTTATTAACCTGACACCTTCCACATCATTACGAAGTGTCGTATTTATGATCTATGGAACAAGTACTAACCTAACCTAATCTCGCGATCCATGATCTTACAGAGATAGCCCTGTTGTTGCCCCTGTTACAGTACTCCAGTCAGCCGAGCCTAATGTCTGGTACACCACCAGTGTACTGTAATTACACTAGCGCGATTGTGTGGCCGAGGACCGAAATTACTGACAATTAGCGTGGACCCGCCAATCGATAGACGGGCCTATCTGTGGCCGCCATCTTGCCGGCCAATTGGCCAGAGTGCAGCGGCGCGCGCCGGGGACAGCTGATAAGCCGACCGGCTGGAGCCGCGCTATCTCTTTGCGTCCAGATCACAGCCCCGCCGTGCAGACCTCAGCTCGCGGGGTTTCTGCGCAACCCTCGGCCAAGTGCTCACTTATGGATTACGTGTCACGGGCGTATCCTGTCTAGCAGTACGGTTCTACTTAGGCACCACTTCTTTTCTCAAAAAAATGGTTCCAATGGCTCTGAGCACTATGGGACTCAACTGCTGTGGTCATCAGTCCCCTAGAACTTAGAACTACTTAAACATAACTAACCTAAGGACATCACACACATCCATGCCCGAGGCCGGATTCGAACCTGCGATCGTAGCAGTCGCACGGTTCCGGACTGCGGGCCGAGAACCGCAAGACCACCGCGGTCGGCTTCTTTTCTCATGCTGCTATTCCCGTCATCAACCCTTCAACATACTGTCAAGGCACCATGTGGTGCATAGTGGAGGGTACCCTGTACCGCTGCTAGCCATGCCCTTTCATATTCCACTCGCAAACAGAGCGAGGAACAAACGACTGTCTACGTGTTTCGGCCAGAGCCCTCATATCTTTCAACTTGTTTTCGTGGGTTTTACATGAGACAGAGGATCGTTCTGTAGTGTGTCACGATTGCCGCTTCACTAAACCTTTCCAACAGTGTTTCGAAAAAGCAGCTTCTTACCTTCAGGGATTCACACTTTAGTTCACAGAGTATTTTCGTAATACAAGTCTGTTGACAGAAACTGTTGTTGTTGTTGTGGTCTTCAGTCCAGAGAGTGGTTTGCTGCAGCTCTCCATGCTACACTATCCTATGCAAGCTTCTTCATCTTCCAGTATCTACTGCAATCTACATCCTTCTGAATCTGCTTAGCGTATTCGTCTCTTGGTCTCCCTCTACGATTTTTACCCTCCACGCTGCCCAGCAATGCTAAACTTGTACCAGTCGGAATGGCCGTGCGGTTCTAGGCGCTACAGTCTGGAACCGCGCGACCGCTATGGTCGCAGGTTCGAATCCTGCCTCGGGCATGGGTGTGTGTGATGTCCTTCAGTTAGTTATGATTAAGTAGTTCTAAGTTCTATTGGACTGATAACCTCAGAAGTTAAGTCCTATAGTGCTCAGAGCAATTCTGAATTCTGGTAAATTTGTGTTCCCTTGATGCCTCAGAACCTGTCCTACCAACCGGTCCCTTCTTCTTGTCCAGTTGTGCCACAAACTCATCCTCAATTTTATTCAATACCTCCTCATTAGTTACGTGATCCACCCATCTAATCTTCAGCATTCTTCTGTAGCACCACACTTCGAAAGCTTTTATTCTCTTCTTGTCTAAACTATTTATCGTCCACGTCTCACTTCCATACATGGCTACATTCCATACAAATACTTTCAGAAATGACTTCCTGACAAATCTATACTTGATGTAAAGAAATTTCTCTTCTTCAGAAACGCTTTTTTTGACATTGCCAGTCTACATTTTATATCCTCTCTGCTTCGACCATCATCGGTTATTTTGCTCCCCAAAGAGCAATGCTGATTTACTACTTTAAGTGTCTCATTTCCTAATCTAATTCCAGCAGCATCAACCGATTTAATTCGACTACATTCCAGTATCCTCGTTTTGCTTTTGTTGATGTTCATCTTATGTCCTCCTTTTTAAGACACTGTCCATTCCCTTCAGCTTCTCTTCCAAGGCCTTTGCTGTCTCTGACAGAATTACAATATCATCGGCGAACCGAAAAGTTTCTTCTCCATGGATTTCAATTCCTACTCCGAATTTTTCTTTTGTTCCCTTTACTGCTTGCTCAATATACAGATTGAATAACATCGGGGATAGGCTACAACCCTGTCTCACTCCCTTCCCAACCACTGCTTCCCTTTCATGCCCCTCGACTCTTATAACTACCATCTAGTTTCTGTACAAATTGTAAATAGCCTTTCGCTCCGTGTATTTTACCCATGGCACCTTCAGAATTTGAAAGAGAGTGTTCCAATCAGCATTATCAAAAGCTTTCTCTAAGTCTACAAATGCTAGAAATGTAGATCTGTCTTTCCTTAATCTATTCTCTAAGATAAGTCGTAGGATCAGTATTGCCTCACGTGTTTGACAGAAACTACCAGTAACAAATCTAACAGCACGACTTCCAATTGCTTTGATATCTCGCTTTATCTGCCCTGGAGACATCCCAAACACCCTAGAAGTACTCAAGAATGAATTGTACAGATGTTCTGTGTGTAGTCTCCTCTATGGACAAACAACACTGTCCAACAATAATGGTAATAAACCGAAATCGAGCATTCGCCTTTCTTACAATCGACCTCAGGTTCCCCTACCATTTCGTGACGCTTTGAAAAGTTACGTGTAGATATTTAATCGACGTGACAAGACTATTAAAGCATTACAGAGTTGTTTTTCTTACTCATTTACACTACATTTTTCCACATTTGGGAGAAAGCTTCCATATTGTCACACCACATAGAAATTGAATTCAGGTCATCCTGCATCGTCCTACAGCCAGTCAACGACAGCATTACCCCATTCATCCCATATTCTACAGCGTCCACGGTATAAACAGAAGAGTAGATTACTGTTCACCAAAATGAGATTCTCACTTTGTTGCCGACTGTGCGCTGATATGATTCTTCCTGGTAGATTAAAACTGTGTGCCGGACCGAGACTCGAAATCTTGACCTTTGCTTTTCGCGGGCAAGTGCTCTACCATCTGAACAATCCAAGCACGACTCACGCCCCGTCCTCACAGCTTTACTTCTGCCAGTATCTCGTCTTCTACATTCCAAACTTTACAGAAGCTCTCCTACGAACCTTGCATAACAGCAAAGGTCCCGAGTTCGAGTCTCGGTCCGGCACACAGTTTTAATATACCACGAAGTTTCATATCAGCGTACACTCCGCTGCAGAGTGAAAATCTCATTCTGGAAACATCCCCCCAGGCTGTGACTAAGCCATGTTTCTGCAATATCCTTTCTTTCAGGAGTGCTAGTTCTGCAATGTTCGCGGGAGAGCTTCTGTGAAGTTTGGAATGTTGGAGACGAGATACTGGCAGAAGTAAAGCTCTGAGGACGGGGCGTGATTCGTGCTTGGGTAGCTCAGGTGGTAGAGCACTTTCCCGCGAAAGGAAAAGGTCCCGAGTTCGAGTCTATGTCCAGCACACAATTTTAATCTGCCAGGAAGTTTGATACTACTCACCAAGTCCGTCATACCGTTTAGGTGCATGTAGGACAAGAGCGGTCCTATTATACAATGAAGCGTCACAAAAACTGGCATAATCATGGTTCAAATGTCTCTGTGCACTATGGGACTTAACATCTGTGGTCATCAGTCCCCTAGAACTTAGAACTACTTAAAATTAACTAACCTAAGGACATCACACACATCCATGCCCGAGGCAGGATTCGAACCTGCGACCGTAGCAGTCCCGCGGTTCCGGACTGAGCGCCTGAACCGCTAGACCACCGCGGCCGGCGGCATAATCATGCGTATTCAGATACAGAGATATGCAAATAGGAGGAATACGAGCTGGCCGAAGTGGTCGAGCGGTTCTAGACTCTACAGTCTGGAACCGCGCTGTCGCTACGGCCGCAAGTTCGAATCCTCTCTTGGGCATGGATGTGTGTGATGTCCATAGGTTAGTTAGGTTTAAGTAGTTCTAAGTTCTAGGGGACTGATGACCTCAGCAGTTAAGTCCCACAGTGCTCAGAGCCATTTGAACCATTTTTGAACAGAGGTGCAACCCTTCCGCAAATTGCTGCAGATTTTATTGCTGGACCATCAACAAGTCTCAGCGTGAGAACCATTGAACGTATCATCTTCGAAATGGGCTTGTGGAGCCGAAGGCCCACTTGTGTGCCCTTGATGACTGTACGACACAGGGCTTTCCACCTCGCCTGGGCCCGTCAACGCCGACATTGGACTATTGGTGACAGGTCACACGTGTCTCGTTTGAAATTTTATCGAGAGGATGGGGGTGTACGGGTATGGAAACAACGTCATAAATCCATGGACCCTGCATATCGTCAGGCGACGGTTCAGGATAGTGGAGGCTAAGTAGTGGTGTGTGTCGTTTGTAGTAGCAATGAACACTCGACATCCAGGTAACGTACTGGGTTCTATTACTTAAAAAATCTATGAGTCAGTCACATATCTCGGAATCTATTCCGTACGGTCAGACCTCCGTGAAGTCCGTAACAGATCGATGTGGAAAACGGTGTCCGGAAGTCGAC
The DNA here is from genome assembly GCF_023897955.1 of Schistocerca gregaria. Classification (NCBI taxonomy): domain Eukaryota; kingdom Metazoa; phylum Arthropoda; class Insecta; order Orthoptera; family Acrididae; genus Schistocerca; species Schistocerca gregaria. The sequence goes on from NC_064929.1 coordinate 185,174,680, forward strand.
AAGATGTTTGACTGACATAGGACGCTAGAAGTCATTGTACGCTTCGCGCGTTGATCTTTCTACTGACGCATGAATTTCTAATTATTCCTGTCGACTTTTCTGTATTAATTTTAGAACTGAGAGTGCCACAACGTTTTCTCATTATTTTCAGAATTATTTTATTGACCCACGACTGTTCTTTTCCGCACTTAACCTATCTGCTCGGCGCATATTTCTCCAGAGCGCGTTTTGGAAGTAGTTTTAACTTTGCCCATAGTTCCTTTCCGTCCATCACAATAGAACTAAATGAAGCCCATTTATAGTATAAATTGGATCCTAACAACCTTTTGTTCTCCTCGGCTTAAAAACTCTCCTAGCCTTTACGGATTTGTTATCTACACTACTGGTCTTTAAAATTGCTACGCCAAGAAGAAATGCAGATGATAAACGGGTATTCATTGGACAAATATATTATACTACAGCTGACATGTGATTACATTTTCACGCAATTTGGGTGCATAGATCCTGAGAAATCAGTACCCAGAACAACCACCTCTGGCCGTAATAACGACCTTGATAAGCCTGGGCATTGACACAAACATAGCTTGGATGACGTGTACAGGTACAGCTGCCCATGCAGCTTCAACACGATACCACAGTTCATCTAGAGTAGTGAGTGGCGTATTCTGACGAGCCAGTTGCTCGGCCACCATTGACCAGACGTTTTCAATTGGTGAGAGATCCGGAGAATGTGCTGGCCAGGGCAGCAGTCGAACATTTTCTGTATCCAGAAAGGCCCGTCCAGGACCTGGAACATGCGGTCGTGCATTATCGTGCTGAGATGTAGGATTTCGCAAGGATCGAACGAAGGGTAGAGCCACGGGTCGTAACACATCTGAAATGTAACGTCGACTGTGGCAAGTGCCGTCAATGCGAACAAGAGGTGACCGAGACATGTAACCAATGGCAGCCCATACCATCACGCCGGGTGATACGCCAGTATGGCGATGACGAATACATGCTTCCAATGTGCGTCCAGCGCGATGACGGCAAACACGGATGAGACCATCATGATGCGGTACACAGAACAAGGATTAATCAAAAAGAAAAAAGACGTTTTGCCAATCGTGCACCCAGGTTCGTGGTTGAGTACACCATCGCAGGCGCTCCTGTCTGTGATGCAGCGTCAAGGATAACCGCAGCCATGATCTCCGACCTGATAGTCCATGATGCTGCAAACGTCGTCGAACTGTTTGTGCAGATGGTTGTTGTCTTACAAACGTCCCCATCTGCTGACTCAGGGATCGAGACGTGGCTGCACGATCCGTTACAGCCATGCGGATAAGATGCCTGTCATCTCGACTGCTAGTGATGCAAGGCCGATGGGATCCAGCACCGCGTTCCGTATCACCCTCCTGAACCCACCGATTCCATATTCTGTAACAGTCATTGTATCTCGACCAACGCGAGCAGCAGTGTCGCGATACGATAAACCACATTCGCGATAGGCTACAATCCGACCTTTATCGATGTAGGAAACGTGATGGTACGCATTCATCCTCCTTAGACTAGGCAATCACAACAACTTTTCACCAGGCAACGATGGTCTGTTGCTGTTTGTGTATGAGAAATCGGTTGGAAACTTTCCGCATGTCAGCACGTTGTAGGTGTCGCCACCGGCGCCAGGCTTGTGTGAATGCTGTGAAGAGCTGATCATTTGCATATCACAGCATCTTCTTCCTGTCGGTTAAATTTCGCGTCTGTAGCACACCATCTTCGTGGTGTAGCAATGTTAATGTCCAGTAGTGTATAATAAGCACCGTGGTCTAGGTGTAGTTCCGCTTCGAGCTCCGAGCGGGCAGGCTCTTGTTTATTTCACTTGCCGCAGCGTCGCTTGTGCGAAGTTTCCCTCGTTAGTGTTGTTCTGTCTGCCGAGTGAGCCGTAGCGCCTCCGCTCCGCCTTACTGTCTGTGTTCGTCTACCTGCAATGGCGTCGGCCGCTCCGCTACGGCTACCACGGTTTCCACGTGTGTTCCACGAAAAGGTATGTGAGCTTCGATAAAACAATGCGAAATGTACAGCTCGCGTCTCCAGAAATCGACGACTGTTTTGTTGATACAATTCATGTGAATTATGACGAAGTGCACAGCGCTATTTTGACCAGTAAGTGTTTTACGTGAAATTTGTGGATCCGCTTCGCGTTGTAAAACTATTGTCACGACATGCTTCTCTAGTCCCGCCCAAGCACCGCGCTAATTCCGTTAGTATCGTGTCACTCGTATACGGCTGGCCTGGGTGGCCGAGCGGTTCTAGGCACCTCAGTCTCGAACCGCGCGACCGCTACGGTCGCAGGTACGGATCCCGCCTCTGGCAGGGATGTGTGTGATGTCCTTAGGTTAGTTAGGTTTAAGTAGTTCTAAGTTATAGGGGACTGGTGACCTCAGATGTTAAGCCCCATAGTGCTCAGAGTCATTTGAACCATTTTTCAACCTCCCGCCGGAGGTCGATGACAACTCTCTAATGGACATATTGACTTCTTATGGTAACGTGAAAAACGCCCGTTGTGAACGTTGTTCTGCTCAACACGATTACAGTTTTATAGTGGAATTCGTTCCGAAGAAATGCATGTCAAGCGCACTATTGCATCACATTTACGAGTGTGTGGTTATCGCGTTCGTGTCATGCATACTGTTCGAAAGGGAACCAGCTTCCTATGTAATGAAAGTACACACGTTCTGCCTAATTGTCGGATAATTTTTTTTTTTTTTTTTTTTTTTTTTTTTTTTTTTTTTTTTGTTAAAGCCGTGATTAATGCAGCCTCGCATTGCTGATATTGTTCCTTCCACTCCTGACGTCGGACCTACTTCTGCCTCAGATGATAATGAAAAAAAAGTCAATTCTGATAATCGTGTAACTGTATCTCTGCCTTTACCTCCAAAACAGGTTCAGAATCCTATTGCACCAGGATAGAACCTGTAACTGTGACAAACATGCGACGTCGCACTCTAGATGGCAAGAGTGAGGATTTGGCTGTGCCTTCTGCACAACCCTCTTCTCGATGCTACGATGCCTCCCATCCGTGGTACAGTAACTGGGGAAGAAGTTATCTCCCGCCCCCCTCCTATTCACGAAGTGGCTCCTCGTTAGCTGGCCGGCCGGAGTGGCCGAGCGGTTCTAGGCACTGCATTCTGGAACCAGGCGACCGCTACGGTCGCAGGTTCGAAACCTGCCTCGGGCATGGATGTGTGTGTTGTCCTTAGGTCAGTTAGATTTAAGTAGTTCAAAGTTCTAGGGGACTGATGACCTTAAATGTTAAGTCCCATAGAGATCAGAGCCATTTGAACCATTTTGAACCTCCTCAGCTGCCTGTGTCTGGAGCGAGAGCGGCGTCTCCCCCAATGTCTTTGTGTCCTCCGCTACTGTATGAGACAACGCAATGTCCACCTGCTCCTTCGCCTTCAGACACCGACGGTTTCCCGAATTTGACGCCTACAAGAACTCCTGAGGAGAATAAAATTAGCGACCAAATATCGCCTGTTTCTACATCTACATCCATACTCCGCAAGCCACCTGACGGTGTGTGGCGGAGGGTATCTTGAGTGCCTCTATCGGTTCTCCCTTCTATTCCAGACTCGTATTGTTCGTGGAAAGAATGACTGTCGGTATGCCTCTGTGTGGGCTCTAATCTCTCTGATTGTATCCCCATGGTCTCTTCGCGAGATATACGTAGGAGGGAGCAATGTACTGCTTGACTCCTCGGTGGAGGTATGTTCTCGAAACTTCAACAAAAGCCCGTACCGAGCTACTGAGCGTCTCTCCTGCAGAGTCTTCCACTGGAGTTTATCTGTCATCTCCGTAACGCTTTCGCGATTACTAAATGATCGTCTAACGAAGCGCACTGCTCTCTGTTGGATCTTCTCTATCCCTTGTGTCAACCCTATCTGGTACGGATCCTACGCTGCTGACCAGTATTCAAGCAGTGGGCGAACAAGCGTACTGTAACCTACTTCCTTTGTTGGCGCAGTGGTTAGCACACTGGACTCGCATTCGGGAGGACGACGGTTCAATCCCGTCTCCGGCCATCCTGATTTAGGTTTTCCGTGATTTCCCTAAATCGTTTCTGGCAAATGCCGGGATGGTTCCTTTGAAAGGGCACGGCCGATTTCCTTCCCAATCCTTCCCTACACCGAGCTTGCGCTCCGTCTCTAATGACCTCGTTGTCGACGGGACGTTAAACACTAACCACCACCACCACCACTTCCTTTGTTTTCGGATTACATTTCCTTAGGATTCTTCCAATGAATATCAGTCTGGCATCTGCTTTACCGACGATCAACGCTATATGGTCATTCCATTTTAAATCACTTCTAATGCCTACTTCCAGATAATTTATGGAATTAACTACTTGCAGTTGCTGACCTGCTATATTGTAGCTAAATGATAAGGGATCTTTCTTTCTATGTATTCGCAGCACATTACACTTGTCTACATTGAGATTCAATTGCCATTCCTTGCACCATGCATCAATTCGTTGCAGATCCTCCTGCATTTCAGTACAATTTTCCATTGTTACAACCTCTCGATGTATTACGGCATATTCCGCAAAAAGCCTGAGTAAACTTCCGATGTTATCCACAAGGTCATTTATGTATATTGTGAATAGCAACGGTCCTACGACACTCCCCTGCGGCACACCTGAAATCACTCTTACTTCGTAAGACTTCTCTCCATTGAGAATGACATGCTGCGTTCCGTTATCTAGGAATTCTTCAATCCAATCACACAGTTGGTCTGATAGTCCATATGCTCTTTCTTTGTTCATTAAACGACTGTGGGGGACTGTATCAAACGCCTTTCGGAAGTCAAGAAACACGGCATCTACCTGGGAACCTGTGTCTATGGTCCTCTGAGCCTCGTAGACGAATAGCGCGAGCTGGGTTTCACACGATCGTCTTTTTCGAAATCCATACTGATTCCTACAGAGTAGATTTCTGGTCTCCAGAAAAGGCATTATACTAGAACATAATCCGTGTTCCAAAATTCTACAACTGATCGACGTTAGAGATACCTGTTGTATTGGTAGCTCCACAGAATGCGTCCTCCTTAGTGACTGGACATGCAGTGCATGATGTTTGTTCTGAGGGGCAGGAGGCTGTGCCCATGACCCCTCCCACGCCTCCGTCTGCAGAGGCCGCCATGCCACGTAGCCGTACGAAATTTAAGAAAAAAGGTTGTGATGATGGGGGTTCTGGTCTCCCGATGTCTGATTCATCTGTGGACTCCGCAGCGGACCTTAACGCTCAGCTGTCTACCTAATTCTATACGTACCTAATTCAATTCGTTCAGTACATCCATCTACAACTGTGATAAATGACCCAAGCCTACACATTCCTTTCCTTAACTGTTAATCGTGTGGAACCAAAATTTCGGTTGGCTTCACTGCGTTCATTTATAATTCATGTGCGGACATAGTCTTCTTACAGGAGGCGATATTTAGTAACTTCTCCTTACCTGGTTTTCGCATGATTTTTAATGTAGGACCTGAATATCCTACGGCGACCGCCTTATTGTTTCGCGAAGGCGTTCCTGTTGCTGAGATGGAAATGTTGGATTCTTGCAAGGGCATAGGTTTTCAACTTTTTAATCTTACGTTGGTTGTTTTTTATGCCCCTTCTGGCACTGGTCGCGCAGTGGATCGATAGCATATTTATAAAGAGAATATTGTTTACCTGTAGCGTAAGAGTCCTTATGGTATTCTGTTGGGTGGTGATTTTAACTGTGTATTGCGTCTTGCGGATTACTCTCCGAATTTTAATTTCTCTCGTGAAAATTGGTCCTCTCCTTACGCTTGAAAGACGTCTGGATTTGTAAATATCCGACGTTAGTTAAATTTACCCACTTTACTGCGACTTCTAGTAGCAGTCTCAATTGGTTCAAATGACTATGAACACTATGGGATTTTACATCTGAGGTCATCAGTCCCCTACAACATAGAACTACTTAAACCTAACTAACCTTTTCCAAACATATCTAAAATTTATAAGCAGAAAAGCACCCTCGAAATATCAATCTACAATTTTATTTAGAGGCAGAAAGAACAATATTACAGTATGAGCTTTTGGGCTGAGAAGCTTTCCGCTCCCTGTCAACTTGGCCGTAGTCACGACCGCTCACAACAACCTCTGAAAGACTACACTGGTGCATATCTGCAACACACCAGATTACTTTAAACTAAAAATTTTAGCAACTCACACAAACACATTAACTATGCACCCCGTAAGAGGGATGGAATTGGTACAAACACTCACTCTAAGAAATTATTTGACACCGAAAGTAATTTGTTTTTAAAAGGGGTCTTACTGTGAAAGAGTGGCAACTTTATTAAAATGACTATTTAAATAAAACCCATGAAATTCAGACTTACATAAAATGTACAACATGCTCTACATTACACATAAACCGCCTCGCAAGACGATAGGCAAAATAGAAACATATTTCAGAAATTCGGCCTTTTCAAAAAATGGCTCTGAGCACTATGGGACTTAACAGCTGAGGTCATCAGTCCCCTAGAACATAAAACTACTTAAACCTAACTAACCTAAGGACATCACACACACGTCCATGCCCGAGACAGGATTCGAATCTGCGGCCGTAGCAGCAGCGCGGTTTCGGACTGAAGTGCCTAGAACCGCTCGGCCACAGGGGCCGGCTTGACTGGTGGAAACAGCTAGCAAATACCAGGCTCAGGCAAACTCTGATACTTTTCCGTGCTTTCAAAGTGCGAGACTTTCGGAGAAATTATGAATATTACTATTCCATTCTGCGTGAACTTTATGCTGCTTCAGATCAAACCACTCTGCGAATTGCGGATGTTAGGCGTGGAAAGGCAAAATTGTTGACCTTGAAGAGAATACAAATGGATGGTTTGAAAATCCGATCGAAGCCGCGTTCATTGGTGACCGAAAAACTGACTTCCTTATATCATCTGCTTCGGCATCAGATCATTCACCGACGCGCTTGTATTCATTCTCTCACGACAAATGATGGACGTATCGTAATGGCGCAAGCTGATATAGTGCGTATCTTACACCTGTACTATGTAGACATCTACGACATCGATGAGTCCAATGAAACTATTTACGACCCACTTGCCTGCATCCTAGATACGACAGTTACATCTGAATATAATGCAACGCTCTTAGCTGCCTTTCCGTCCGATGAAGTTTACAAAATTATTGTGAAATCGCTTTCTCAAAAGTCGACGGGTCTAGATGGCCTTCCAAAGGAATTTTACGTGCACTTTTGGCCGCTGTTGTGTCCTACGCTTACCTCCCTTTTTAATGAAGTGTTACAGGGTAGAGTAGTACAGACTTCATTCAAAGTGGGATAAATTGTTTTAATCCCGAAACGCATTCCACCGGCTGCCACTGATAGCTTTCACCCTCTTGCTTTGTTAAACTTTAATTATAAGGCTGTGGTGAGGGCAGTTAATAGTAAGATGTCGGCTCTGATGGAGCCGATTGTTGCAAAACATCAAAGCTGCGTACCTGATCGTACAATTCTTACCCCTGTAGTTGAGTGTCGTGACGTGGTTTCGGTTGCTGCTATCACGTTCGCCCTTGTGCCGTTGCTTTTCTGGACTTCGATAAGGCACTTGATTGTGCTAATCACGACTTCGGATTCTGGAGGCAGTTGGTTTCACTGTTGACTCATGGCGAGTGCTCTCAAACCTGTTTACCTGTATTTTGGCTTCGGTGGTTGATAATGGCCAACTGACGCCCACAATAAATATCTGAAGGTGTGTGCCTCAAGGATGCCTGCTGACAATGACTTTGTTTGTGTTGCCTCTGGAGCCCCTACTTCGGATGCTAATTTCCCAGCTGACAGGTTGGACGCTTTCTGGCGGGACTAGAGCTCTTCGTGCATACGTGGATAACGAGATGGTTCTACTGCGCAGCCGACCGGAGTGACCTTACCCTTCTAGGCGCTACAGTCTGGAGCTGAGCGACCGCTACGGTCGCAGGTTCGAATCCTGCCTCGGGCATGGATGTGTGTGATGTCCTTAGGTTAGTAAGGTTTAATTAGTTCTAAGTTCTAGGCGACTGATGACCTCAGAAGTTAAGTCGATTAGTGCTCAGAGCCATTTGAACCATCTACTTTGCAATCCTGCTGAGATACTTCGACTGAAGACTGTAATTGATCATTTTTGTCGGAGTTCAGGTGCAAAACTTATTGAAAGTAAATGCGAGCTTCTTACCTCGCGAGTTTATGATGACGTGGTTGTTCCATGGGCTACTGCGTTGGATCGGCATACACCATTGCCTCAAAATGGCGTCGCTCAACTGGAGTTATGGCAAAAATTCAGGGAGCGATACTAGACTATAAAAGCCGTTCTCTTACTCTGCTCCAGAGAGTCCGAATACTGGATACATATATCTTATGCAAAGCTCATTACGTGGCCCAAGTTTATACGCTTCCCTCGATGTTGACGAAGAAACTGCAACTATTGTCTGGTCGTTTCTTATGGAAAAGACATATATTTTGCTTACGGTATGAGGTGATCACGAAGCCTGGGGGCCTGGACCTAGCTGATTTACGAAGGCAGACGTTGATGCTATGTGTGGGTCGTTTTTCTTTGACGCCGACTCAAGAAACTGACACATTCACGTCTGATTTATTTCTCTGTGTCCATCGTGCCAGTCTTGAACCCCCTATTGATGTTTCACATTGGTGACTTCTTGCGGTGAGCTATTTAGGGGCTCACATCTTATGGAAACCTATCCTCACCATGACTCGTTGGGAAGCAGTCCCTTGCCCTAACCCCGTTGAAAGAGAATCGCCGCAAACAACATGGACAACAAGAAATGTTCAAATGTGTGTGAAATCTTATGGGACTTAACTGCTAAGGTCATCAGTCCCTAAGCTGACACACTACTTAACCTAAATTATCCTAAGGACAAACACACACACCCATACGCGAGGAAGGACTCGAACCTACACCTGGACCAGCCGCACAGTCCGTGACTGCAGCGCCTGAGACCGCTCGGTTAATCCCGCGCGGCCCTGGACCACAATTTGGTTCAATATCAGTCTTCCGATTTTGCCGATGCGCTTGATAACATTGAAACATCCCCTTAGAAAAATCAGTGAATTACTGTGCTGATAAACCGTTTACGTTATCTGATTTTCAAACAGCTGAGCAAAACTGAACGTACTCAGACATTTCTCTCTTTACTTATTCCGATCAACAGTAAACCGACACACAATATTTTTAGCACAACGCAGTCTGACTTTCAATAATTCCTACAAAAGAATGGCCCTGACTAACAATAACCTATACCTTTCATGAATCACTTATCTCACAGAAATCTTCGTTATGCGAATTACTGCAATACAGCGAGCGCCAATACTGCCAGCTAAATAAAATATTCTGACTACTGAAGTCACTAACTCCTGATAGGCATAGTTAGCAAATGAAAGATTTTGGTAAAGAACAATGTATCTGCCTTAATATTGTTCAAAAGTCATAGTATATATATCAGTTCATGCCATCAGTCTTACAAATTTACTGTCTCTGATGGACACACGTCCAGATCATCCGCTCTCAAAACTCCACCACTCCTGGCGGCTCACCTCCAACTGCGCAACGCTACGCGCTGTTCACATCTAACTGCTCAACACTACAATAGCGACTATTCCACCCAGCCTCAGATTGTACACAGCACAGCCAGTGAATTTCATACAGAGCGCTACGTGGCGTTACTAATATAAAAACCTAAGCAGCCTACTTACAACATTAAGAGTGCAACAGTAATTCCACTGTGAAATGCAGAGGAGAGAGCGGATATTTGGAAAGAATACATTGAAAGCCTCTATGAGAGGGAAGATTTGTCTGATGTTATAGAAGAAGAAAGAGGAGTTGATTTAGAAGAGATGGGGATCCAGTATTAGAATCAGAATTTAAAAGAGCTGTGGAGAACTTAAGATCGAATAAGGGAGAAGGGATGGATAACATGCCATAAGATTTTTCTAAAATCATTGGGGGAAGTGACAACAAAACGACTATTCACGTTGGTGTGTAGGATGTATGAGTCTGGCGACATACCATCTGCCTTTCCGAAGAATATCATCCACACAGTTCCCAACACTGCAAGAGCTCACAAGTGCGAGAATTATCGCACAATCAGCTTAACAACTCATGCATTCAAGTTGCTTATAATAATAACATACAGAAGAATGGAAAAGAAAATTGAGGATGCGCAGATTCGGTTTAGAAAAGGTAAAGGCACAAGAGAAGCAGTTCTGACGTTGCGGTTGATAATCGAAGCAAGGCTAAAGACAAATCAAGACACGTTCATAGGATTTGTCGACCTGGATAAAAACTTCGACTATGTAAAATGGAGCAAGATGTTAGAAATTCTGAGAAAAATAGTGGTGAGCTATAGGGGGAGATGGGTAATAGACAATATGTACAACAGACAAAACGGAATAATAAGAGCGGACGACCAAGAACGAAGCGCTCGGATTAAAAAGGGTGTGATACAGGATGAGGTCTCCCCCCCACCCAACTGTTCGATCTGCATATCGAGGAAGCAATGATGGAAATAAAAGAAAAGTTCAGGAGTGGTATTAAAATTGAAGGATATCAATGATACGATTCGCTGTTGACGTTGCTATCTTGAGTGAATGTGAAGAAGAATTACATGATCTGCTGAATGGAATGAACAGTCTAATGAGTACAGAATAAGGATTGAGAGTAAATCGAAGGAAGACGAGGGCAAAGAGAAGTGGTAGAAATGAGAACAGTGAGAAACTTAATATCAGGGTTATTTGTTGTTGTTGTCTTTCGTCCTGAGACTGGTTTGATGCAGCTCTCCATGCTACTCTACCCCGTGCAAGCTTCTTCATCTCCCAGTACTTACTGGAACCTACATCCTTCTGAATCTGCTTAGTGTATTCATCTCTTGGTCTCCCTCTACGATTTTTACCCTCCACGATGCCCTCCAATGCTAAAGTTGTGATCCCATGATGCCTCAGAACATGTCCTACTAACTGGTCCCTTCTTCTTGTCAGGTTGTGCCACAAACTCCTCTTCTCCCCAATTCTATTCAATACCTCCTCATTAGTTATGTGATCTACCCATCTAACCTTGAGCATTCTTCTGTAGCACCACATTTCGAAAGCTTCTATTCTCTTCTTCTCCAGACTATTTATCGTCCATGTTTCACTTCCATACATGGCTACACTCCATACAAATACTTTCAGAAACGACTTCCTGACACTTAAATCTATACTCGATATTAACAAGTTTCTCTTCTTCAGAAACGCTTTCCTTGCCATTGCCAGTCTACATTTTATATCCTCTCTACTTCGACCATTATCAGTTAATTTGCTCCCTAAATAGCAAAACTCCTTTACTACTTTAAGTGTCCCATTTCCTAATCTAATTCACTCAGCATCACCCGATTTAATTCGACTACATTCCATTATCCTCGTTTTGCTTTTGTTGATGTTCTTCTTATATCCTCCTTTCAAGATACTGTCCATTCCGTTCAACTGCTCTTCCAAGTCCTTTGCTGTCTCTGACAGAATTACAATGTCATCGGCGAACCTCAACGCTTTTATTTCTTCTCCATGGACTTTAACATCTATTCCAAATTTTTCTTTTGTTTCCTTTACTGCTTGCTGAATATACAGGGTTGATGTTCACGAAGTAGATGAAGTTAAGGAATTCTGCTACCTAGGCAGTAAAGTAACCAATGACGGACGGAGAGAAGAGGACATCAAAAGCTGACTAGCAATGGCAAAAAGGGCATTCCTGGCCAAGAGAAGTCTACCAGTACCTGATATCATCCATAATTTGAGGAAGAAATTTCTGAGAATGTACATCTGGAGTACAGCATTGTATGGTAGTAAAACATGGACTGTGGGAAAACCGGGACAGGAGAGCATCGAAGAATTTGAAATGTGGTGCTACAGACGAATGTGAAAATTAGGTGGACTGATAAAGTAAGGAATGAGGAGGTTCTGTGCAGAATCGGGGAGGAAAGGAACACGTGGAAAACACTGATAAGGAGAAGGGACAGGATGGTAGGACATCTGTTAAGACATTAGGGAATGACTTCCATGGTAATAGAGAGAGCTGTAGAGGGAAAAAACTGCAGAGGAAGACAGAGATTGGAATACATGCAGCAGATAATTGAGGACGTGGGTTGCAAGTGCTACACTGAGAGGAAGAGGTTGGCACAGGAGAGGAATTTGTGGCGGGCCGCATCAAACCAGTCAGATGACTAAGAACCGTTCCTATGATGGCATTGCGATCGCTAACCCATGCCTCTATATTGACAGTGCCGACAATGTCAGACATGTCTGTAGCTGCGAGGTCTAAAATGCTTTCACTGCGTGTGGCTTGTTGAACTATCTGCTCACTGTGGGATGTGTTGGTAAAGTAGTATATAGTGGATGTAGGCTGGGTGCTTCCAGCGCATGATTTCGCAGTCTAAGGTGATTAAAATTGCTTGTTAAAGAATTGGTATGATTGTTTGCAGATGGAGACCAGATCGGGTGTAGTGGGCGACGCAGTAGGAGAAGGCATGCAATGATCGGTCACGAAACATGTTATTGAGTCTCAAATTTGCGAGAGACATGGGGCAGGGAAAATTCTTTCATGTGTTTAAGGAGGTGTGGGATCGCCATTATCTGCGACAATATGCAGAAAACTATTTGGGCACAAAAAGAAAAGCAGAATGAATGTTGCTTTAGAATTTGAAAGAAATGGTACAACTCAGGAGTAGTGGCGGCCTATGAAATCTTTGAAAATGTACGTTGGGATTATATCTTTGTATTGTAGTGAAACATGGACTGTTGAAAAACAGGAACAAAATAGAATCGAAGCGGTTGCGATGTGGTGCTACAGAAGAATGTGGAAATTTAGGTGGAATGATAAGGTAATGAATGAGGAGGCTCTCCAGAGAATGGGAGACCAAAGGAATCTATGGAAAACACTGTCAAAAGGGACAGGCTGGTAGGACATCTATTAAGACGCCAGGGAATACCCCCCGCCCCCCATGGCTCTAGAGAGAACTGTAAGTTTCAAGTGTTACTCTGAGATGTAGAGCGTAGCGCAGGAGAGGAACCTGTGGAAAAAAATTAACAGATGATGAAACATATGAAATTTTGTATAAGTGGTCAATGCTCGTGGTATTTAATCGCATTGTTTGGCTAGTTGTCGTTTTACTGTACTGAGGGCTTTCTTTTGGATGAGGATGACGATTCGTATTTAATTGTTCGTAGGAAAGTTGAAAAGTTATATGACTCCGTTGGCCATATAGCTGTCCTCCAAGCTTTGAGTGAGCAAGGAGTGGGAGCAGCATACATTGCTCAGGAAAATCTACGAGAATTCTTCAGCTTAGCATCGGCGAATCAACTCAAGAATTGCGCATCATGAGGGATGTCACGCAAGGCGATCCCATCTCCCCGAAACTGTTCTCTGCTGTATTGGAAATGGCTATGTCAAAGCTGAGCTGGGAAGGTAAGGGAATTGGAAGAAGGCTTACCAACTTGAGATTTGCTGATGATATTGCTTTACTGGCCAAAGACTTGGCAGAGCTCCAAAACTTAGTTACAGATCTTGCATCGGAATGTCGGCTGATTGCCTTGAACATGAACCTTTCCAAAACAAAAGTAATGTCCAACAAATGGGTCCCAGCTGGAGATGTGAAAGTCAAGAACAGTCTTCTAGAAGAGGTCACTAAATATGTCTACCTTGGCCAGGTTATAAATATGAAGGAAGACATAAAGCCAGAAATCTATCGACGCATCAAGCTTAGCTGGCAAGCATTTGGGAAGAATTCAACAGAATTCAGATCAAAAATGCCAGTAAATCTGAAGAAAGCAGTATTTGATCAATGTGATGACGTATGGCTGCGGGACATGGATGCTGAACTCATTTACAAAAGGGAAACGTAGGACAGCACACAGAGCCATGGAGAGATCAATGCTTTGCTATACAAGAAAGGATAGGAAAAGGGCAGATGACATCTGGTCTGTGACGAAGGTTAATGACATCTTAGAGACAGTAGGTTCCTTGAAATGGCAGAGGGGTAGGCCACGCCGCAAGAAGAAAAGACAACAGATGGACGAAGCTAGTACTGGAGTGGAGTCCGAGAGAGCACCGCACAGGTGGGACAAAGACATCAAGGAGATCGCTGATAACACCTGGCAGAGAACTGCCCAAGACCGTCCCACTTGGAGAATGCTGAAAGCCTACCTGAATCGACGACTTGAAGAGGCCACATCATTTAATGATTGAATGGTGATGATGATAATGAGGAAAGTAATTATAGACTGTGTTGTGTTTTATGGAGGTGAAAAAAATTCTTACGAAACATTAGGCAGAGGTTGCAGTGTCAGAACGATCGGGTAGTTTTTCCGATGCGTAATGTTCGAGTGTACGTGAAGCGATACTATGCATCACGAGCGGAAGCTTAGGGACACTGAACAAATACCTGCTGCACTTCAGCACCATCCTTGAGATGCTACACTAGTAAACCTGCAATTTTAGCGGCAATATCTGAGCCCCACATTCAAACTATGAGATATTATAAATACCACGATAGTTCCTCAATATCGTTAATTCAAAAGGCTGCGCACGAATTGAAGAAAGTGCTACAGGAGTCTAAATGACTTCGGAACACGACCTTATGGTCTTGGAAGTAACGCTTAGCGAGCGAAAGCTTTGGAATGTCAGGAACGACACGTGCACACACACCATGAGTTAATCAGAGATAATATACTATCTGCACAACAGTGTTGCAGATTATAGGTGTTCAAAGAATGGAGACCACTAAATTCAGTACAGGCAGAACATCTTCGTGGAAAATTCTGACGCCCTGTACGAAGTCCACCAACCACAAATGGTTCAATTGGCTCTGAGCACTATGAGACTTAACTTCTGAGGTCATCAGTCCCCTAGAACTTAGAGCTACTTAAACCTAGCTAACGTAAGGGCATCACACACATCCAAGCCCGAGACAGGATTCGAACCTGCGACTATAGCGATCGCGCGGTTCCAGACTGTAGTGCCTAAAACCAGCCACAAAAATAGTAGAAAAAATGAAGACATGTCAAATCTGGCGAGTGTGGTGGCTACGCAATGTCGCCTCCCTTTCTGATCCAGCGCTTGAGGGACCGTGTACGTGACGTACTTGCATAGAGAAGTGTGCAGGTGCACACAGAACACCCATTGAAACAGTACGTTATCTTTGCTGCACACATTGATTCTCCTGTCTGTTCTTTCCATTCCAAAGCTTTCTCTCGTTTAGTATTACTTCCAAGTGTGTATTCCAAAGTTGAGTTTCGACTACCGGCTCGTTCAATTTGTGGGGAAGAGTTTTGAATCACCCTCTATAACAACTGATTGTTGACTATCAATGTGGAGTTCGCAGACATAGATCCGCATTACAGCATTTATTCAAATGGGAGACAAAATCTTCAAATGTGTGTGAAATCTTATGGACCTTAACTGCTAAGGTCATCAGTTCCTAAGCTTACACACTACTTAACCTAAATTATCCTAAGGACGAACACACACCCATGCCCGAGGGAGGACTCGACCCTCCGCCGGGACCAATGGGAGACAATTACAATGCATGTGGGCTGGAGAGTTCCCAAGTGGTGTTCGTCCAAAATTCAGATTTCCCAGGATAGTAAATTTAAAGTCTACAGCTCACTCTAAATTGATGATTTTCTATGTGTTGAGTAAATAGTGCACTTTCTATCACAACAAATAAATCTATTGTTGAAACTTTTGAACTACCTAAAAATTAGAACTTTCAAAATAGTGATCTTAAAAAATACGGTCTGGGAAGGGAATGAGCTCAAATAATAGTTCAGTACCGCCCCAAAACGCAGAACTGTTATTTATTGTCATGAGACACAAAGAAAAATGAAAATTGAAAAAGGCTAAATGATAATTCGGACAATGTCATTATTTTGATGCTGTCGTGGTTTCATCGAACTGCTCGCCGCTGTTTGGAACTGTTGTGGTTGGCAGGAGAGCCAACCGTGTAGTAAAGGAGGCCGAAATGCAAGCGTCACAGCTCACGCAGGCTGGCGTGAGGTCTGGAACATGACAAGGGAATTAGAATTGAGAAAAACGGACGTAGCTGGTGGAATACTTAACTTTAACCCATTAATGACGAACGTCGCTCTTTATGGTACATGATTCATAATATCAATAGTACGGATACTGGCGCCTTGCTAGGTCGTAGCAAATAACGTAGCTGAAGGCTATGCTAAACTATCGTTTCGCCAAATGAGAGCGTGGAAGTCAGTTAAACATCGCTATCAAATGTGGCTGTACAACTGGGGCGAGTGCTAGGAAGTCTCTCTAGACCTGCCGTGTGGCGGCGCTCGGTCTGCAATCACTGATAGTGGCGACACGCAGGTCCGACGTAAACTACCAGACCGCGGCCGATTTAAAGGCTACCACCTAGCAAGTGTGGTGTCTGGCGGTGACACCACAGGAACATTGCCACGACCACATTGTAAACCTTGGCAAAGTAGTACAAAGTTCTCTAGATCTCTTTTTGTTTTCGCCTGTGGCCTGGGGGGCGAAATGGACGCCAAGCACAGCTCATTAACGAGAGACCATACGTGCTTCCAGGACAAAGACTATCCCAAATCAACCTCCTGGAACTGAATCTTCACATTCAGAATTTATATACAGGGTGAGTCACCTAACGTTACCGCTGGGTATATTTCGTAAACCACATCAAATACTGACGAATCGATTCCACAGACCGAACGTGAGGAGAGGGGCTAGTGAAATTGGTTAATACAAACCATAAAAAAATGCACGGAAGTATGTTTTTTAACACAAACCTACGTTTTTTACAATGGAACCCCGTTAGTTTTGTTGCCACATCTGAACATATAAACAAATACGTAATCAGTGCTGTTTGTTGCATTGTAAAATGTTAATTACATCCGGAGATACTGTAACCTGAAGTTGATGCTTGAGCACCAAACCTCCGCTGTTCGATCGTGTGTATCGGAGAGCACTGCAACATACATCGCGTTTCTACAGAATGATCTGCCAATGTTACTCGAAAATGTCCCACTGGAAACGCGTCGACGTACGTGGTATCAGCATGATAGTGCACCTGCACATTCCGCAATTAACACTAGGCTGACCCTTGACAGGACGTTCGACGGGCGTTTCATAGGACGTGGAGGACGCATAAATTGGCCAGCCCGTTTACCTGATCTTACACCTCTGGACTTCTTTCTGTGGGGTACGTTAAAGCAGAATGTGTACCGTGATATGCCTACAACCCCAGAGGATGTCAAACAACGTATTATGGCAGCCTGCGGCGACGTTACACCAGATGTACTGCGGCGTGTACGACATTCATTACGCCAGAGATTGCAATTGTGTGCAGCAAATGATGGCCACCACATTGAACCTCTATTGGCCTGATATATCGGGACGCACTCTATTCCACTCAGTAATTGAAAACGGAAACCACGTGTGTACGTATACCTCACCCTTCATGGTAATGTACATGTGCGTCAGTGAAAAAGACCAATAAAAAGGTGTTAGCATGTAGACTTAATGTGCTGCTCCAGTCTCTTCTGTACCTAAGGTACATCACCGTTCCCTTTGGATCCCTACATAATTCGGTGCTCTCCGATACACACGATCGAACAGCGGAGGAGTGGTACTCAAACGTCAACTTTAGGTTACAATATCTCCGGATGTAATTAACATTTTACAATGCAACGAACGGCACTGATTACGTATTTGTTTATATGTTCAGATGTGGCAACAAAACTAACGGGGTTCCATTGTAAAAAACGTAGGTTTGTGTTAAAAAACATACTTCCGTGCATCAGGATCCAAGTCATCTGTGGGATACAAAGCTAATGATAAGCGACATATAAGAAAGACGGAAGACGTGCTTTTGACAACTACTCAGCCGCAATGATCCACAGTCTTACCTGTGATGAACCACATACAGTTGATGTACGAGTTGCCACCATGTCAGTAAACGAAATAAAAAAAAGCAAAAAAGAAATAAAAAATAACGAGATTTGCAGTCAAGACAAGAGATACACTGAAATCCTTAAAAATATAGGAGTACAACTGGAATTAGAATTACAGACTATATTAGAAAGAATTTGAAGATGGAAACCGTATCAGGAGAATGGAAAACTGCAATTATTTGTCCCATATTTAACGATTGTGATAGGCTTGTGTGCGATAGTTACAGAAAAATTGCATTACTGGACGTCACTTGTAAAGTTCTGTAGATTTGCCTATTAAACAGTTGGGTTTCCATAACTAAAGAACTAATTGTTGACTACCAATGTGGTTTCTGCTGAAATAGTCCTTATTCCATCAGTTAGTCACTATATCACAAATAACTGATAAGGTGTGAGAATTCAGTGCAGATGTCCAAATATTATGAGGGACATTTTTTTTTAAACCTCTAATCGGTCGCAAAATGCAAACAACAATGGAAATCAAGAAAGTTTTATTTGCGACATTTAGCTACGTTTTCCAGTTACCTCTATACATAGCTGCCGCTCCGACTTACATATTTGTCGCAATGTTCTACCAATTTTCCAATAACCTCATCATAGAAAGTACCTGCCTGTGCTTTCCGCCACTTCTCCACGTTGGTTGACTGTGCCAAAACGCAGTGCTCATGTGAACAAAGAGACGAAAATCAGAGTGAGACAACTGCAGCCTGTATGGCTGGTGATCAAAGACTTCCCATGGGAAACGCAGTAGGAGTGTCCTTGTTGCACCTGCAGCGTGTAACTGAACATAGGAAGAAGGAAATGCATGAAAGATAAGTTATGTGGGGTGCATAGAGTCAGGCGGAACCCCTCAGCATTCATTTCACACTTTGCAGGACACATTAATTTTCTAGGCATCTTTACATACTCACTATGCATACAAAGCTGAAAAATTCGAAGTGCCGCAATTTATGAGCACACCAGGGACACTCTGCAACACTTCCGGGCAAAGCTTCATCAGATATTCTTTATGCTTTTAACTTCACAACCGATTGGAGTTGAAAAAAACGCCACATTTCTATATTTCAGAATGCCTACAATGGAATATACGTATTGACACTCCCAAATATAACGAGGGAATTAGGAATATGTTCATAGTTAATTACATTAGTTAAAAATTCTTCAGTTGAAATCTTATGTCACATAAAGACACTTGTATGAGAAACTTTTTAAGGTGTTCGCTGGACTGAGACATATATTTCATTTACCCTTGTAGAAGACGAGATGGATAGAGAATTTACTAAAACTAATCCACAAGGGATCCATCTGCAGAGGATGGACTTTACTAGGCTTGTGTCCCCAGATGAAGCATTAATAAGTAGTTCCAGAATGGGATTAATGAGAATAATGCAAAATTAGTTCAGAAATCTCTGAGAAAACAGGACTAAGTGTTAATGGAGAAAAGACAGTTTAGCTCTCTGGCCATAAACCAGAGAATCCGAAGTTTTGGATCTTAGGGTGTAGGTGGATTCACTTTCAAGATAGTTGTCAGGTTTGGGTACTTAGGGAATAATTTAAGTGACAATAGTAGGTGTATGGCAACAGATGGCATCTAGCAACAGGGAACAGACACTTTCCAGTTTTGTCAAGGTCTTACAGAAAAAACCAATAATTACTACAAAATTATATTGCATCAAGTGGCTATTACAGCAGCAGCATTGTATGAATGTAATACATCAATTTTCAGAAAGAAAGATGAAGAAAAACTGTTAATATTTGAAAGGAAAATAGTAATGGATATTTTTGGACAAGTATGTGATTAAAATAGGATGGAATAGAGGATAAGAAAAAATTAAGAATTAAGGGAGCTGTACAAACGCCATAACATAGTCTAAGTGCTAAAAAAAGACAAGGTTGAAGTAGGCAGGCCATGTAGCAAGAATGAACACAGAACAGATTACATGGAATAGCGTTCTGATGAACAATAGAAGTAAATAAAAGAAGAGAAAGACCCGGGATTAGGTGGTGAGATAACATCTGGAAAGACACAATAAACATTGCACTCGAAAGACAGAAACGGAAGATGCTCCTAGAGTAGGTGTATGATCGAGAAGACCATTGCCATATTCAAAGTAAACTACTGTAAACTCACCTACACCATTTAGCAGCCAAGCCACCCATGAACTATCAAAGGTACCCCCTGTCAGATTAGATTAGATTAGATTAGATTAATACTTGTTCCATAGATCATGAATACGACACTTCGTAATGATGTGGAACGTGTCAGGTTAATAAAAGATGTCTGTACAAGAAATTACATTACACAAAATATTGCATGACACTAATGATTAAGTTTTTTTTTTTTTTTTTTTTTTTTACTTACTTTATACCTAAAAATTCAGCCAATGAGTAGAAGGAGTTGTCATCTAGAAATTCTTTTAATTTATTTTTAAATGTTAGTTGGCTATCTGTCAGGCTTTTGATGCTGTTTGGTAGGTGCCCAAAGACTTTTGTGGCAGCATAATTTACCCCTTTCTGTGCCAAAGTCAGATTTAACCCTGCATAGTGAAGATCATCCTTTCTCCTGGTGTTATAGGTATGCACACTGCTATTACTTTTGAATTGGGTTGGATTATTATCAACAAATTTCATAAGGGAATATATATACTGTGAGGTTACTGTGAGGATCCCTAGATCCTTAAATAGATGTCTGCAGGATGACCGTGGGTGGGCTCCAGCAATTATTCTGATTACACGTTTTTGTGCAATGAATACTTTTCTACTCAACGATGAATTACCCCAGAATATGATGCCATATGAAAGCAGTGAATGAAAGTAGGCATAGTAAGCTAATTTACTGAGATTCTTATCACCAAAATTTGCAATAACCCTAATAGCATACGTAGCTGAACTCACACGTTTCAGCAGACCATCAATGTGTTGCTTCCAGTTTAACCTCTCATCAATGGACACACCTAAAAATTTTGAAAATTCTACCTTAGCTACAGACTTCTGTTCAAATTCTATATTTATTACTGGAGTTGTGCCATTTACTGTACGGAACTGTATATACTGTGTTTTATCAAAATTTAAAGAGAGTCCGTTTGCTGAGAACCACTTAATAATTTTGTGAAAAACATCATTTACAATTACATCACTTAGTTCTTGGTTTTTGGATGTTATTACTATACTTGTATCATCAGCAAAAAGAACTAACTTTGCATCTTCATCAATGTGGAATGGTAAGTCATTAATGTATATCAAGAACAGTAAAGGACCTAAGACCGAACCCTGTGGGACCCCGTGCTTGATAGCACCCCAGTTTGAGGAATCAGCTGTTTTAACATTACACGAACCACTTATTTCAACTTTCTGCATTCTTCCAGTTAAGTATGAATTAAACCATTTGTGCACTGCCCCACTCAAACCATAATGATTTAGCTTATCTAAAAGAATTCCATGATTTACACAATCAAAGGCCTTTGAGAGATCACAAAAAATACCAATGGGTGATGTCCGGTTATTCAGAGCATTTAATATTTGATCAGTGAAAGCATATATAGCATTTTCTGTTGAAAAGCCTTTCTGAAAACCAAACTGACATTTTGTTAGTACTTTATTTTTACAAATATGGGAGGCTACTCTTGAATACATTACTTTCTCAAAAATTTTTGATAGAGCTGTCAGAAGAGAGATTGGGCGGTAGTTGTTGACATCCGACATATCCCCCTTTTTATGCAATGGTTTTACAATGGCATATTTCAGTCTATCAGGGAAAACACCCTGCTCCAAAGAGCTATTACATACGTGGCTGAGAATTCTACTTATCTGTGGGGAACAAGCTTTAAGTACTTTGCTGGAAATGCCATCAATTCCGTAAGAGCTTTTACTTTTCAGTGAGTTTATTATTTTACTGATTTCAGAGGGAGAGGTTGGTGGAATTACAGCTGTTTCAAACTGTGCAGGTATGGCCTCTTCTATTAATAGCCTTGCCTCTTCTAGTGAAGATCTAGATCCTATTTTCTCCACAACATTTAAAAAATGATTATTCAAAATATTTTCAATTTCTGATTGTTTGTTAGTGCACTTGTCATTCAGTTTTATTGCACTAAAGTCTTCCTGTGCTCTTGGTTGCCCTGTTTCCCTTTCAATAATATTCCAAATTGCTTTAATTTTATTATCAGAGTTACTGATCTCAGACATGATACACATGCTTCTGGACTTTTTAATAACTTTTCTTAGTACCGCACAATAGTTTTTATAATATTGAACAATTTCGGGGTCAGTACTCCATCTTGCTGTTAGATACAGTTCTCTTTTGCGGTTGCAAGATATTCTTATTCCTTTAGTTAGCCAAGGTTTTTTATATGTTTTCTTGGAATTATGTTTAACTATTTTCTTGGGAAAACAATTTTCAAATACCCTTAAAAATGTATTGTGAAATAAGTTATATTTCAAGTTTGCATCGGGTTCCTTATACACTTCATCCCAGTCTAGCTGCTGTAGGCTTTCCCTAAAGTTTGCAATATTTATATTGTTAATTGAATGCACTGCTTTGAAAGTCTGATTTATTATACTGCATGGAGCTATGTCATGTACTGTAACAAGCTGTGCACTATGATCTGAAAGACCATTCTCAACAGGATAAGCATTTATGTCCTTAAACTTATCTTGGTCTATAAAAAAGTTATCTATCAATGTACTGCTGTTCTTTGTTATCCGAGTAGGAAAATCAATGACGGAGCTCAAATTGAAAGAACTGAGTAATACTAAAAGGTCATTCTTCCTATTACACTCTTTCAGGGAATCAACATTGAAATCCCCACAAATGATAATTTGCTTCCCCCTGTCTGACAGATAGCACAACAAAGCATCCAAGTTTTCCAGAAATAGCTGGAAATTCCCTGAGGGGGACCTATACACTGTTACAATTATGAAAGTGCCATCCTTTAGTTTAAGTTCAGTGGCACATGCTTCCATATGTTGCTCTACACAAAATTTTTTAGTTTCTAAATTTTTTGCACTGTGGAAGCTTTTGGCATATATGGCAACTCCTCCTCTCATCATATTATCTCTACTTACATGTGCAGCTAATTTGTACCCATTGATGCTAACCTTTTGCATATCAGTGACAATGTGATGCTCAGACAGGCATACTATATCTATTACATTCTTGGTTTCTATATCTTCTAAACAAAGCAGAAGCTCATCAATTTTATTCTTCAAGCCCCCAATATTTTGATGAAATATACTAACAGTATTTTTCACTTTACTTTTGTGAGTATCTTGAACTTTTTTAACATCTTTAGTACTTTTATTCTTCAATCCCCCAATATTTTGATGAAATATACTAACATTATTTTTCACTTTACTTTTGTGAGTATCTTGAACTTTTTTAACATCTTTAGTACTTGCCTGGCTGAGTTTCCCACTGGACACTGATCTTACACTAAAAAAGAGTTTCCACCATGAGATGTAGTTCCTCCCCCCTTTAAATTTCCTGCTATCAGCCCAGCCAGTTTACCCTTCCCTTTCCTGTTGAGGTGTAGGCCATGTCTAGTATAGTCCCACCTACAGAGTGAATCAACAGGAACCACACCAATGTGTGACCCTGCACCAGATCCAAGTAGCCGTTCCAACTCCAAATTAACTCTCCTGACAGAAGAGGTCAAATGAGGTCGGTCGTGGCGCTCCAGAACCGACACAAACCCAACACTGGTATGATTCGATGCCGATGCAATCTTTGCCAGGTCACACTTTATGCTGTACCCCGGATCTCTGTCAATACTGTTGCCCAGCCCACCCACAATAACCACGGTGTCTTCCTTAGTAAAACCTTTACATAGTGAACCTAAATCCTCTGTAACCTGCCCAAGTTCAGCACTAGGTTTGAAAAAACTTGTGACCTGGTAATCCAACCCTAATTCATCCTGCAGAAGTTGGCCCACACCCCTAGCATGCGAACTACCTAGCAACAAGACTTTCTTTCTCTTTGCAGACTTCCCTACATTCTTAATCAATTTGCTGCTGAAAGCTTGTTGAGCCCTGTGTACATCTACTTCTGTGAGAGGCTCATCAGTTTCTGACTGAGGCAACAGGTCAAACCTATTTTGTACATTAATAACAAAGCTGTCAGAAGAATTTCTTGGCCTGTTCCTCATGCCTGTTGCCACTTCCCACCCCTGTTTACCCTTCTCCCCCCTTAACCTGCCCAGTTCTCGCCTAGCCTCATCTAACTCAGCCTGAAGGGCAGCAATTTTCCCCTCCTGTTCCACAATCTTCCTATCTCTACTGCATAGCCTACAGAACCACTGATGAGTCTCGCTCATTTTCCCAATTCCCACGCCACTACAGTCGCCCCAATGAAAAAAGTTACTACATCCATCACACCAGACCCCGGAGCTAACGATCCTACGGCACGTCAGGCACTTTACACTCATGGTACAAATCTACTTTAGTGACAGAAAGACAATTAAGTTACCGGAAAACAATGAAAATACGTGTACGAAAAATTAGGCCTACTCGCGACTATGTAAACAGTGGTTCAGAAGTTTTTTACTGGAAATTACTTAAGAGATGACGATACTCTACAGATATAAAGGGGCAGCAAACGTATTTAGCACACTAAACTATCAGTAAATGCACTTAAGATTGCGGTATGAAGTTTAATCTGAAAACTCAAAAGTTCGGCCTGGCCGCGATATGTAAACAAAATGAACTTTACGTGATTACTGTGAAAATACGCGAGTAAGACAAAAACCTTTAATGGTATGCTTGCAGAGCACTATAATTAACGTAATAAATTAGTTTAAAGTGTTAAAAAACAGTTTATTACTACTTAAATTACTTATCTTGTACAAGAGCTGTGACTCAGACGTCTGTGTAGCAGGCGCAGGGCTATCACTAATGCTTGTAGTGATTAATTATAGAGTATATATTGTAGTTGTAAATTAAGACAATGGACGTAATACAGGAGTTGTTAGAGTTGTCAGTTTGTTTCGTACAGCCATTATACTCTTGTTTGGAGTGGTGGTGCGTGACAATTAGCTCATGACCCTGTTTGTGTCTGGCTGTTGTGATGGGTGGGTGGGGTTGTAGGCAGACGTATTTGTGTCACACCTGCCTCTGGGAAAGAGCTGTCAGCTGCAGGCGACCCTCCCTTACCTCGCCTCCCTCCAGCCTAATTACCAGTGCTGCCAACTCTGTGGCGAGATTGCCTCGCTAGCTGGGGACTTCAACTTGCTGCCCAGGTCACTTAATCGCTCCGACGGGGCAGACCCCCACTTGCCGGTAGGATTGCAAAACTGCCAAAAACTAATCACGCCAGAGGGCCAGAAGCAGCGGGTAGGCAGCACCTACTGGAGACCAGACGCTCGCTTTAACTTCAGAGATTGTTTAATAAATGAAGTGCCAATCCGACTTGCTACATAGCAGATTGTCATTTCATTCATCACATTTTTTATGTAATTTTTTCTGAAGATGTAAGTCTTATTTTTTAATTAATGTATTTTTAAATTAATTTAATTCCTTTTTTAACATATTTATCGAGGTCTGTGGGACCTTGTAAACCAAAGCTACTCAGACATGCACCAAGTCTGTACATAGTTAACTGAATGTTGGATGGATACTTCAAGGAAAGATTTCCATCACTCATAAGATGTCACTGACTGACCTTGCGCTTTTACGAGAGTTTGGTGTCAAAAACTCTAAGCGTTCCTTGTTGTCTGAAAGCCACATGCTGATGATACTGATTGCTCTATTAGCTATGTTGTTTATGTTATGTTCGAAGTCTTTCATAATATTACTTGCGTCATCTGCAAAAAACATTATGTCATATTTAGTTGCAGATCATTGATATGTGTGAAGAATAGCAACGGACCAAGAATAGAGCCCTATGGTAATCCCCTCTTTACTTGAACCTAGTCAAAATCAAATGTCGTCCGTGTTTGTTGAGGGTGGAGGGCAATCTTATGCTTTCTACATTCCATACATTAAGTGAATCGTTGTTGAGCTTGGTCCATAATCCCATAACAGTCTAACTTAGCAAAAATATTTCGTGCTCCACACAATCAAGCTTTTCTGAAAACAAATGAAACATGTATTGTCCTCAGTCTATAGATAATCTCTTCTAAAACTTCACACAAACAATAAATTATGTTATAGTGAGATTCTGGGTGTTCTGCTGAGTTGTTTTTTCCCATGTACTCACTGCCTGCATTCCAAACAGACTGTGCGCTATTGTTTGTCTCACGCCGCCATTTATAACCGAGTTCGATTCACAGCGCCCACAATGTCCTTTGAAGTTATTTCGTTTTTCAGAGCTTGTACTGATATTTCTTGAAACGCTAATTCTCTCAGTGTTTTCCAACTTTGGTGAATGTCATAGACAGATTTTAATAAACTGAATGCCGGATTTGAAACCACCATACCAGTTATTAGATTTTCTGACATGTTTGTTTCGATAGACTTCTTAATGATGCTGTTCCAGAAATTTGGCGCTTGCACCACGATGCTGGTCTCACCGTATTCGATTCTAGGTAGTGCCTGGCTAGGGCTGATTTGTTTGGATGTATTAATCAGGAGATACTCTTCGAGAGATAGATACTCTTCGAGAGATAGATACTCTTTTCGAGAGATAGATACTCTTCGAAAGATAGATACTCTTCGAGGGATAGATACTCTACAAGAGATAGATATTCTTCGAGAGATAGGTATTTTTCGAGAGGTAGGTATTTTTCGAAAGGTAGGTATTCTTGAAAGATCAGTATTCTTCGATAGATCGGTATTCTTCACATGAATGTTGCACTTCCATAAATCGAAATTCTACCGTAGATCGAAATACTTGGAGGGATCGAAGTTCTTGGAGAGGTACGTATTCTTCAAGAGATAGGAATTCTTCGATAAATGGATCGATATTCGATGGTTGAACAGACTTCGATATATCGATATGATTCGACGGGCGTAAATTATCGATGTATCATAATTTCACTATAAACCTATACATTTCAGTAGATCGATATTTGTCGATAGATGGATATATTTTCGTACTCGCTGGTGAAATTCGTGCAATTAGTCACTGTTTCATTTATAGAAAGGCCTCTAGGTCTTGCGGCTTCTTTCAGCTCAGATATTGTCCTCTCTAGTGATACTCTTCTTCTACTAATAATTGCTACATCATCAGCATATACGCATACTAGAGTCGACTCTGTGCCTGTGTAACCAGATATCTGAAGTTTCGGCATGTCTGCTTCAAGATTCAGATTGAAAAGCATTGTAGAGAATGCGTCCCCTTGTCTGATTCCCAATTGGTTTAAATGGCTCTGAGCACTATGGGACTTAACATCTGCGGTCATCAGTCCCCTAGAACTTAGAACTACTTAAACTTAACTAACCTAAGGACATCACACACATCCATGCCCGAGGCAGGATTCGAACCTGCGACCGTAGCAGTCCTGCGGTTCCGGACTGAGCGCCTAGAACCGCAAGACCACCACGGCCGGCAATTCCCAATTGCTCAGTTCTTTATCAGCTCACACTCCAGCCTTGGAAACCAGCCAATGTTGCTTGAATAAGTGAGATATACTTCGATGGTGTACCAAGCAGCAGCAAATCATTCAGTATTTGTGCTTTATCGAAACTATCAAAGGCCTGCTTGAAGTCTAGGTAGAGGTTATGAAGTTCAGTGTTATACTCATATTGTAAGTAGGTAGTTAGGTTTTTATGTTGGTAACATCACGTAGAGCTCTGTATGAAAATCGCTGGCTGTGTTGTGTGCACTCTGTGGCTGGTTGGCATTGGCGGATGTGGAGAGAGAGATGCCAGTATATATATATATATATATATATATATATATATATATATACTCCTGGAAATGGAAAAAACACATTGGCACCGGTGCGTCAGACCCACCATACTTGCTCCGGACACTGCGAGAGGGCTGTACAAGCAATGATCACACGCACGGCACAGCGAACACACCAGGAACCGCGGTGTTGGCCGTCGAATGGCGCTAGCTGCGCAGCATTTGTGCACCGCCGCCGTCAGTGTCAGCCAGTTTGCCGTGGCATACGGAGCTCCATCGTAGTCTTTAACACTGGTAGCATGCCGCGACAGCGTGGACGTGAACCGTATGTGCAGTTGACGGACTTTGAGCGAGGGCGTATAGTGGGCATGCGGGAGGCCGGGTGGACGTACCGCCGAATGGCTCAACACGTGGGGCGTGAGGTCTCCACAGTACATCGATGTTGTCGCCAGTGGTCGGCGGAAGGTGCACGTGCCCGTCGACCTGGGACCGGACCGCAGCGACGCACGGATGCACGCCAAGACCGTAGGATCCTACGCAGTGCCGTAGGTGACCGCACCGCCACTTCCCAGCAAATTAGGGACACTGTTGCTCCTGGGGTATCGGCGAGGACCATTCGTAACCGTCTCCATGAAGCTGGGCTACGGTCCCACACACCGTTAGGCCGTCTTCCGCTTACGCCCCAACATCGTGCAGCCCGCCTCCAGTGGTGTCGCGACAGGCGTGAATGGAGGGACGAATGGAGACGTGTCGTCTTCAGCGATGAGAGTCGCTTCTGCCTTGGTGCCAATGATGGTCGTATGCGTGTTTGGCGCCGTGCAGGTGAGCGCCACAATCAGGACTGCATACGACCGAGGCACACAGGGCCAACACCCGGCATCATGGTGTGGGGAGCGATCTCCTACACTGGCCGTACACCTCTGGTGATCGTCGAGGGGACACTGAATAGTGCACGGTACATCCAAACCGTCATCGAACCCATCGTTCTATCATTCCTAGACCGGCAAGGGAACTTGCTGTTCCAACAGGACAATGCACGTCCGCATGTATCCCGTGCCACCCAACGTGCTCTAGAAGGTGTAAGTCAACTACCCTGTCCAGCAAGATCTCCGGATCTGTCCCCCATTGAGCATGTTTGGGACTGGATGAAGCGTCGTCTCACGCGGTCTGCACGTCCAACACGAACGCTGGTCCAACTGAGGCGCCAGGTGGGAATGGCATGGCAAGCCGTTCCACAGGACTACATCCAGCATCTCTACGATCGTCTCCATGGGAGAATAGCAGCCTGCATTGCTCCGAAAGGTGGATATACACTGTACTAGTGCCGACATTGTGCATGCTCTGTTGCCTGTGTCTATGTGCCTGTGGTTCTGTCAGTATGTTCATGTGATGTATCTGACCCCAGGAATTTGTCAATAAGGTTTCCCCTTCCTGGGACAATGAATTCACGGTGTTCTTATTTCAATATATATATATGAACATTATTAAGGTAAATACATTGTCTGTTCTCTATCAAAATCTTTCATTTGCTAACTATGCCTATCAGTAGTTAGTGACTTCCGTAGTTTGAATGTTTTATTTAGCTGGCAGTATTGGCGCTCGCTGTATTACAGTAGTTAGAGTAACGAAGATTTTTGTGAGGCAAGTCATTTATGAAAGGTATAGGTTATTGTTAGTCACGGCCATTCTTTTTTAGGGATTATTGAAATAAGTAAGGAGAGAAATGTCTGAGTACGTTCAGTTTTGGTCAGCTGTTTGAAAATCGAATAATTTGACGTGGTATTCAGTCGAAGGGTGAGAGGCAAACACAAAGGATAATCAGTCCTACGAAAGTCGTATCTGCACAGAGCACAACAAAGAAAGGCCACAGTTAAAAGCCACAGCTAAATCCACGCTGGACCATTCCAGCACTTTACGAAGGACGAGTGGGAAGTACTGCTAATGCTGAAGCATCACAGAGGCGGAACGGCCCAGACAGAACGGTAGACCAGATAAGTCCGCTGTGGGTACACACACGCACGCACACACACACACACACACACACACACACACACACACACACACAAAAGCTCTACCCGGCCGACTGACAGCCGGATCGCACGCACATCGGGTTTGGTTTCCGCACGCAGCGCCAGCGCGGCCGCCACCGGCCCTGTGTGGCCACCCGGCCGTTACCCGCCGGAATTAATCGCCTCCCACACGCGTGCGTGCGTGTGCGCGTGTGAGTGCGTCATACTGGAGTGGAGCGCCCGAGCGGCGCTTAAGCGGGCGCGCCGCAGCCGCAGCCGCAGCCGCAGCCGCAGCCGCTAATCCCTCGGCGGGCTCCAGTGCTCTGTTCGCAGCTTTCCGTCTCCATGGCGCTGTTAACGGACGGACCTAGTATGTGGCAGTAGCAGCTCTGCGCCTACATCTCACCACTGCCACCCCAGGCAATTAACACCCACTAGTGTGACAAGGGCCTCATCAACACTTTTCTTATACAGGATATAAAGTATTTAAACCGACAAACTCCGGGAGGCTGTAGGGGACATAAAAACAAAATATTTTTCCCTATGCAATATTTCTTTATATTCGATTAATTATTCTGATAAAATTCTACCCTTGAATGACGTTGTGGTGTGTGTACTGTAAGACCTTCGGTACACACACCATCAGATTATTTGACTTGTCGCTCTAACGAAGTAGGCGAGTGTCAGCAATATGTCTCATGGTCTTATCGTGGCGTGTTTATCTTCTGCCGTTAGGTCAGACAATAGAAATGCCACTTGCACGCTTAGAGTAGCAGATTGACAGTGACCAACTTTAAACAGAATTTGATTAATTTTCACACACATTTATTAAAATAATAATAATCATAAACCTTACTTAACTTGTTTCTGGATGCTATTTACATTTTACAATCTGAAGTTCCTTTGGCCTTGGTACGTTAATCTTATTCTCAAATATCTCTGATACTTGACAAAGTGTCTATACATGGCTATGTAAAGGAATATGATAATCTTATTAGGCGCAGACTGAAATTTGACTATAGACTGGTACAGACAAACGCAGACTGGTTAATCAGAGGTCTGTACACTCGTTATAATACCTCACGCGTTCATGTATCACTAAGTGCGTGTGATCCGCAAGGAAAAAAGGTTCTACGTTAGCAGCAATCTCATTGGCTGCGTGACATATTAATACGCGGATCGGCAGAAGGAGAATTTGGTCCGTCTCTAAGGCAGCGCCATCTCGTAGTGCGGAGACGCGCTGCTCCAGCGCTGTTGTGCTTAGCGGGGCGCGCTCTAGTGGGAAAGCTGTGTACGCTCTGACTACGCGGAACTATGTACACAATAGACGTTTACTAATTTTCTGTTTTCATACTCGCAGAATCCATGCGCAAAGTAGTTTCATACAATAGCTATGCCATGAGCACATAATTATTCTTTGTAGTACTCTCTCTGGTAGTTCTTAGTGAAAAATAGCTTCCGAGATTGTCTTCGTGCCGATTAGCCTGAGAAGTTTTTGAAGAATTGTAATCTGAATATTGAGGTTTATGATAAAAGATAACTGATACGAAATTGTACGATTAAAAGGGAAATATATATGTTGTGCTTGGCAAGAGAGCCAACACCGTTTTCCTGAAGGAGGCCGAAATGCTCGCGTTTTGCTCACGCAGGCTGGCGTGAGGTCTGGAACATGACAAGGAAATTAGAATTTAGAAAGAGCGGACGTAGCTGGTGGAATACTTAACTTTAATCCATTAATGATGAACATCGCTCTTGATGGTACATGATTCACAATATCAATAGTAACTGAATATAGCGCCTTGCTAGGTCGTAGCAAACGACGTAGCTGAAGGCTATGCTAAACTATCGTCTCGGCAAATGAGAGCGTATTTTGTCAGTGAACCATCGCTAGCAAAGTCGGTTGTACAACTGGGCGAGTGCTAGGAAGTGTCTCTAGACCTGCCGTGTGGCGGCGCTCGGTCTGCAATCACTGATAGTGGCGACACGCGGGTCCGACGTATAATAACGGACCGCGGCCGATTTAAAGGCTACCACCTAGCAAGTGTGGTGTCTGGCGGTGACACCACAATATATATATTGCTCCTTCATACAAAAGATGTGTAACAATTTACATTATTTGACATTTGAGAATTAATGATATTCATCGATATATTGCGTAGTTCCGAAAGACTGGATACGAAGCTGCATTTAAAAATCCAAGAGCTCCATTACTTCTTCGGAAGGTTAAACTTCATCAAAGCCAAATATCCGCTTGATCTGAGGTTTCCCGACTGATTATACAACGCTCCCAAAAATACCAGGCATTTTATTTGTACTGATTAGCAGACTGCCGCAAAGCACGAGGCTGCAGAGAAGAAGAATCATCGCGTGATTTCATTCTGACAAGTAAAATTTCTGAATCATTTTGAGTGACTGAGTTATGACTGTATTTCCTATTGATTGCTCGAGTGAACTGAGAACTACATAACTACATAATTACGTAGATAGGAGGAAAAATTACACCTAATGTCATTTTTTCCTATGAGGATTACTGAAACCGGTGGAGGCCGTATTACGCTCTTCTGTTGTTAGAGGTCGTATTACGTTCTTCAGTTGTTACATGGCGTATTACTCTCTTCAGTTGTAGGCAACTGCTGTCCACTAGTGTAGTGGTGCATTGTCTCTGTTTACTAAAGGAGCGATACACCTGGGCCGGCCGGTGTGGTCGTGCGATTCCAGTCGCTTCGGTCTGGAACCGCGTGACCGCTACGGTCGCAGGTTCGAATCCTGCCTCGGGCATGGACGTGAATGATGTCCTTAGGTTGGTTAGGTTAAAGTAGTTCTAAGTTTTAGGGGACTGATGACCTTAGATGTTAAGTCACATAGTGCTCAGAGACATTTTTTTTTGAGTTCACTAATATGGTTGGTGCGTACTAAGTAGCCCACCACAACGGACGAGCTGCACAGCGGGTTTATCAACAACAATATGCTAATCATCGTATCCCGCATCATACGATATGTGCTGCTGTGTACCAACATTTGCGTGAGACAGTGTCATTTCGCAGATTACTTGGACAGGGACACCGTCGCACGGTAAGAACGCTGCAATTTGAGGAAGCTGTCTTGCAGCATGTGGAGTGGGATCCTTCAATCAGCACTCGTGCAATTGCACGTAGCATGGGGATGAATCAGGTGAATGTAAGAACAGTCCATCGAGAGCAATTGTTAAGTCCACAACCTGGAACCAGCTGATTATCCACCCAGAGCACAGTTTTCGCAGTGGTACCTGGAACAGTGGGAAATGCATCCTAAATGTCCATCCTCTGTGTTGTCCGGACGTGATGGAGTCTTCAAAATACACAATTCGCATGTTTGGAGTGAGGATAACCCATATGCCACAGTTATTAGCGCTCATCAAGAGCGGTTCTTCGTTAATGTGTGGGTCGGTGTTGTTGGGGACTGTTTAATTGGGCCGTATTTGCTACCTAGGCCATTAAATGGCAGGCACTATTACAATTTTCTCGCCAGAGTATTGCCAGAATTGCTGGAAGACATCCGGCTCCCTGGAAGACAACGCAGGTGGTTCCAACATGACGGGGCGCCGGCACATTTCAGTCGCCGTGCGCGTCGATTCCTGGACCGACGGTTCCCAGAAACGTGGATTGGCAGAGGTGGTCGATCCCCAGGTATGTCCCCTCTAGACTTTTTTGTGTGGGGAGAGATGCGCAACCTTGTTTACGCAACTCGTGTTGCATCAGAAGAGGATCTGGTTGCCCGGATAGTAGCAGCAGTAGGAACAATTCAGGATACTCTTGGGGTTTTTCCCCGTGTCAGACAGAACATGATCCGACGGTGTAACCTCTGCTCACGTGTCAATGGAAGCATTTTTGAAAATCTACTGTAACTGAAATTGGGTTGTGTTAATGTCTTGTCTCTTGGTCATAAAAAATGGAAAAGTGTTTTTTGGTTTAATTAATTTGCCGCCGTAGAAATCTTCCTCTACCGGTTTAAATACTCCTCATAGGAAAAAAACGGCATTAGCAAAATCAATGTCCCCTACAACCTCCCAGAGTTTGTCGGTTTATATACTTTTCACCCTGTAGTTCATCGTCAATAAGCATCCATGTAACTCATCCTGCCTTTTGAATGGTATTCGCGTCGAAATGCCGTAATCAGAAATGTTGAAACATAATCTCGTAACAGACTCTGGATGAAGAACGAAAAGCAAAGTTCACCACCATAAAATGGTTAAGTTGGCTCTGAGCACTATGGGACTTAATTGTTGTGGTCATCAATCCCCTAAACTTAAAACTACATAAACCTAACTAAGGACATAACACACATCCATGTCCGAGGTAGGATTCGAACCTGCGACAGTAGCGCTCACGCGGTTCCAGACTGCTGCACTTAGAACCGCTCGGCCACACTCGCCGGCTCACCACCATAAAATACCGGGTGATCGAAAGACAATATAAATTTGAAAGCTTAATAAACTACGGGATAATGTAGATAGAGAGGTAAAAATCGACACACATGCTTGGAATGACATGGGGTTATAGCCGGCTGGGGTGGCCGAGCTGTTCTAGGCGCTACAGTCTGAAACGCGTGACCGCTACGGTCGCAGGTTCGAATCCTGACTCGGGCATGGATGTGTGTGATGTCCTTAGTTAGATTTAGGAAGTTCTAAGTTCTACGGGGACTGATGACCTTAGAAGTTAAGTCCCATAGTGCTAAGATACATTTGAAGCCATGGGGTCATATTATATCAGAAAAAAAGCATATACAAACGTCCTTGTTGGTGCTTCACATTTGATGTTCGTTCCGTGCGCCGGTGAAGTTTCGAGCCGTTCTGGCTGATGGCAGAGCCGTAGTACAGCGTCAAAATGGTGTCTACATACGACTCACGTTATAATCACCATGCTGTTACTGAATTCTTGTGTGCAGCAAAAGAAACAGTGGTGAACTTCCATAAACGTTTGTGTGCAGTGTATGGCGATGCTGCAGTTGATAGGAGTACAGTTGGGTAAAGAAAGTTACAGCCTCAGGAAATGCAGAAACAGAGCTCCGTGGTCAGCCACGCTCGGGACGTCCTGCCACAGCCACTGCTGTAGACGTGCTGAATCGTGCGGATGCCATTATTCGTGCCACCGTCGCAAAACAACGCGACAGTTGGCTCTACAGTTGTCGGTCAGCATCTTCAATAATCGAGACTCTTGGATATTCAAAGAGGTACTCACGATGGCTTCCACGTATGCTCACGGCTGATCACAAGATTCAGTGAAAGGGCTTTTCAGTTATTGGTGCGTTTTGAGACCGACGGAGAGGTCTTTTTGTCACGGATCGTTACGCGGGACGAACGCTGGGTGCACCACTTTCCCCGGAAACAAAAAGTCAGTCCATGGACTGGCATCATCTTCATTCACACACAAAAGAAGAAATTCAAGACAACCCCTTTCTGCCGGAATAGTTATGGTGACAGTCTTCTGGGATTGTGATGGCGTCATTCTATTGGATGTTATTCCAAGAGCGTCAACCATCAATTTAGAGGCGTATGTGAAAACTCTGAATAAACTCAAGAAGCGCTTCAGATGTGTTCGATCGGACAAGTAACCAGTACGATGAAGCACGCCCATATGTAAGTCCGAGAACCCGGGAACACATAGCCAAATTGGGTTGGAAATATTGCCTCATCCAGCCTAAAGTCCAGATCTGGCACCCTGAGACTTCCATCTCTTTGGGCCGCTTAAAGATTCTCTACGGGGAACACACTTTGAAGACGACGCGAGTGTGTCAGTCATTCAGTGAAAACATCCCTACACCTACAGGACAAGAGCTTTTACCAGCAGGGAACACGTGCTCTTCCACAACGTTGGCGTACGGCCATACAACGTGATGGAGACAACGTAGAAAAGTAGGACACGTAGAAGACATGTTGATATACACTACTGGCCATTAAAATTGCTACACTACGAAGATGATGTGCTACAGACGCGAAATGTAACCGACAGAAAGAAGATGCTGTGATATGCAAATGATTAGCTTTTCAGAGCATTCACATAAGGTTGTCGCCGGTGGCGACACCTAAAACGTGCTGACATGAGAAAAGTTTCTAACCGATTTCTCATACACAAGCAGCAGTTGACCGGCGTTGCCTGGAGTAACGTTGTTGTGGTGCCTCGTGTAAGGAGGAGAAATGCGTACCATCACGTCTCCGACTTTGATATAGGTCGGATTATATCCTATCGCGATTGCTTTTTATCGTATGGCGACATTGGTGCTCGCGTTGGTCGAGATCCAATGACTGTTCGCAGAATGTGGAATCGGTGGTATCAGGAGGGTAATACGGAACGCCGTGCTGGATCCCAACGGCCTCGTGTCACTAGCAGTCGAGATGTCAGACATCTTATCCGCATGACTGTAACTGATCGTGCATTCACGTCTTGATCCCTAAGTCAACAGATGTGGACGTTTGGAACACAACAACCATCTGCACGAACAGTTCGACGACGTCTGCAGCAGCATGCACTATCAAGTCGGAGATCATGGCTGCGGTTACTCTTCACGTCGCATCACAGACAAGAGCGCCTGCGATGGTGTACTCAACGACGAACCTGGGTGCACGAATGGCAAAACGTCATTTTTTTTTGGATGAATCCAAGTTCTGTTTACAACATCATGACGGTCCCATACGTGTTTGGCGATATCGCAGTGAACCCACAGTGGAAGCGTGTATTTATCATCGCCATACTGTCGTATCACCCGGCATGATGGTATGGGGTGCCATTGGTTACACGTCTTGGTCACGGCTTGTTCGCATTGACTGCACTTTGAACAGTGGACGTTACATTTCAGATGTGTTACGACCCGTGGCTCTATCCAACATTCGATCCCTGCGAAATCTTACATTTCAGCAGGATAATGCACGACCGCATGTTGGAGGTCCTGTACGGACCTTTCTGGATACAGAAAATGTTCGACTGCTGCCCTGGCCGGCACATTCTCCAGATCCCTCACCATTTGAAAACGTCTGGTCAATGGTGGCCGAGAAACTGGCTCGTCATAATACGCCAGTCACTACTCCTGATGAACTGTGGTATCGTGTTGAAGCTGCATGGGCAGCTGTACCTGTACACGCCATCTAAGCTCTGTTTGATTCAATGCCCAGGCGTGTCAAGGCCGTTATTACGGCCAGAGGTGGTTGTTCTGGGTACAGATTTCTCAGGATCTATGCACCGAAATTGAGTGAAAATGTAGTCACATGTCAGTTCTAGTAAAATATATTTGTCCAATGAATAACCGTTTATCATTTGCATTTCTTCTTGGTGTAACAATTTTAATGGCCAGTAGTTTGTATTGTCACCAAATTCTATTAACAAGAAATATATTCTGAGAAAAAAAAGTGGGGTATTACTTATTGAAAGGGCGTCGCACATAGCTGTCTTCAGAACATGCTGCGAGCGCACAGTGTGTGGGAGCGTAAATCGGTTTCTACGTGCATCTGTTCTTGCTCAGCTGCTACGAAAACGGTTACGAGTGTTAATGTGCAGGGTGCATGCCGGTAGAGGGAAACGTAAAATAACCTCCTCGTGGCATAGGAGTATCGGAAATCCATTGTGACGAACCGAGCCTTTCGTAATGCCGGAGATGCCGAGCTCTTTGCGCAGTAACCGGGAATAGTAACGGCTGCAGAAAGGAGGACCTCGTGCGGCGGCGAAAATTTGCCTATCCTCCTGGAAGCCGAGCGTGAAACTGCGGCGGGACATCGACCGAAATTCCTTTCGTCACACAGTGTTTTGTGAGCTAACCTAGAAGCACGATGGGGTAAAGAATAAGCGAACGTGAACATTTCCTTATTTCTAGTTTGGCGCACATCTGGGATATTGCAAAGGGTACACGGAGCAGATGGTGGAGAACTAAACGTCATCTATTGCGTGTCACAAAAAAAAGGCTCAAATGGCTCTGAGCACTATGGGACTTAACTGCTGTGGTCATCAGCCACCTAGAACTTAGAATTACTTAAACCTTACTAACCTAAGGACATCACACACATCCATGCCCGAGGCAGGATTCGAACCTGCGACCGCAGCGGTCGCACGGTTCCAGACTGTAGCGCCTAGAACCGCTCGACCAATTCGGCCGGCTGCGTGTCACGTATTAGAGATTTGGGATTGCCGCCAGATGACGTCGGCAATTTTTCTGCAATGTCTCTGCTTCAGTCAACCTCAGCTGAGTTTGACACCGGAGGTTTTTGCTCTTCGCCACTGACTTTGTATCGAGAACTGGTGCGAAGTGCCACATGCGTAGCTTATCTCTGCGGTACCAGCGTCTACCGGTTTCACCGACATTTGCATAGTGTCATTCCATCTGAGAATGCACGCGTATGCAAATATGTACTCCTTCTTTCGAATTTCGAACAAACTGTCATGAATGAATTAAATGTGCTAGCAAGCGAGGTGGTGGGTGCGTTAAGGTCCCAAGGCAAGAAAAAATAACACGTCTCCCAGAATAAACTTAATAATTTGTAAAAACACTGTTTTTCTTTTCGTCCGAAGCACTTGAAATTTCATAACCCAAAGGAATATAAGGAAACAAGCTACAGATTTCCACATGCAAAGTGGGAAACTTTCACTTGAGGTTTAGCCTTGTACGCTACGTAGAGCTTCGGTTTCAAAGTGAATGAACCACAGTATGGATTCTGGCCTTACCAAAACAGACAGAAAAGATTGCGCTTAAAACAAGGTCGGAAGGAAAATGGACCAATCATCCTTAAATATTTGCTCAACTCACCAACTGACACCTCTACGCCCATCATATGAGACAAACCAATGGGCAATTACATTCAGAGAAATATTACTTGAGCGCCTTAGGCTAGATCCAAATTAACAGATCTATGTGTAGGGTGGCGCACGAAACGTGTTACCAATTGTTTATTTCACAATTTACGACGCACATTAGATATCCCGCTGGGATCTCTACAGCAGTACCAGCAGAGCTTGGAAAAACAAATGAGTTACGAAATTACGTGTAATTCACGATGCTGCCGCTAGGAGACTAGTAAGCAGCAATGGCTGACAATGGAAGACTGACGACACAGCAACGATCGGCAATTGTGTTACTTTTTCGTGAAACGAAAAGCCTTCTTGTGACTCAGAGGCGTTTTCGACAACAGTTTATCACACGATGGGCCCCTTGCAAGAAGACCATCCACAGCATGTACGATAAATTTGTACAGGAAGGAACAGTATTGGAAGAGAAGAGACCTCGGCCTAAGCTTGTTTGTTCGCCGGAGAATATTGAAGCGGTACGAGTTGCTGTACAGAGAAGTTTCGGGAAATCTTGTAGAAAGGCACCAGTGCAACTGGGAATATCCACACGCTTCGTTCAACGCATTCTTAAAAGTGACCTCCATATGTACCCATAGAGGATGACCTGTGCACAGAAGCTCACTGAAGAAGCAGCAGAGATTAATGTTTGCTCAGTGGGCGGAGGATAGGGAAGAAACTCTCGTCAACGTTTGGTTTTCAGACGAGGAGCATTTTCATTTAGACGGTGTGGTTAATAAACAAAATGTACGCTTTTGGGCCACAGAAAACCCACAAGTGCTTCATGAACGACAACATTCTGCTCCGAGGATTACAGTGTGGGCAGCAATTTCCAATTACGGACTTATTGGACCCTTTTTCTTTGAAGAAACTGTGAACAGCGAGAGTTATTTGAGCATGCTTCGCAACAGCTTCATTCCACAGCTTCTTGCTACTGCTTTGTCCTTCAACACGCGGTGGTTCATGCAAGATGAAGCAAGGCCACATACTGCAAACACTGTGTTGGAGTTTTTACACGAGTATTTCGATATGCGGATTGTTTCACTCAGGTTTCCAGGTCGCTTCAATGACTGACAAAATTGCCCCCAATAGTCCAGATCT
This sequence comes from Schistocerca gregaria, assembly GCF_023897955.1. NCBI lineage: Eukaryota > Metazoa > Arthropoda > Insecta > Orthoptera > Acrididae > Schistocerca > Schistocerca gregaria. Next base: position 185,214,399 of record NC_064929.1, read on the forward strand.
CAATCCATGTGACTTTTTTCTTTGGGGGTACTTAAAGGAAAAAAATTTCCCGAAACGTCCACGTGATTTAATGGAGCTCAGAAGACTTATTCTTCAAGCTTGCAGTGAAATTACGGAAGACATGTGCAGTAGGGTAATCACTAACTTCAGTGTTCGTTTGAAGTAAGTTAGTAAACAAAATGGTGGACATATTGAGCATGTGCTGAGTTAGAACAAATCTCCATGGACGGCTCTTCATTGTAGTATATCTATCTTTCAGATTGTATTAACAATAAAGTTTATATTCAAAAACAAAATGGTAACACATTTCGTGCGCCACCTTGTATAAATAAAATTTAAACAATAAGACCGACAAGTCTTCCAGTACACAACATTCAGCAGAGTTAATCCTTGATACAGAAAGTAAATTACATAAGGCAAGCACAAGTAATTTTCATAAACAAACTGGGTTCAAAACCGGTTAAAAAAATGGTTCAAATGGCTCTAAGCACTATGGGACTTAACATCTGAGGTCATCAGTCCCCTAGAAATTAGAACTACTTAATCCTAACTAACCTAAGGACATCACACACATACATGCCCGATGCAGGATTCGAACCTGCGACTGTAGCGGTCGTGCGGTTCCAGACTGAAGCGCCTAGAACTGCTCGGGCACATCGGTCGCCTCAAGCCCGGTGAGCAGGAAATACAGTGACATATGGAGACAGAAACCTTTAGTTGTGAAAGTTAGCCAAACTGGAACTGGAAAACCCGTCGAATAAAATCGACTTTAACTCAGGCCTGAAACACATAATGTAAAGAACCCTGTAACAAAGAAGATAGGTCCTAAGATCATTTCCCACAGTCTACACACTATGCGCTCACCAAACAAGTCCTAACAGGAGCTCCCGTTGGGACATTAGCAAGTGTAAATAAACAGTCTTTATGAAACCTCCGGGGTGTGTAAAGCGCACAAAATAATGCGATACGCATGATTTTGTTTCTGCCCAGTTTCACTTTTCGGGTGTAAAACACACTCGGAAACGTAATTTAACATATTAGGTTCAGAGGAAATACCTTCGATATCATGATGCATAAAATATGTGTTTCATATAAAAGTTGAAATGTAATGAGCGTTATTAATATCTAAACAATAACTTTTGTAATAATTTTTAATTTTGTAAAAAACTCCACCAACATCAGTTAATTTGGAAAATGGAATCTTTTGTAATACCATAAATGAAGTAAGTTTTGAAACGACATCCTTTCATGTGTAGTAAAGCTGCTTTCTCAAATAACATTTTTCCTATTAAAACCTATGTGCTGATGGAGTATTTTTAGTGTACCTAATTAAAACATGAAAATGTATATTATTACTGTAATTATTCGTTTTACTTATTCTTGTTTCATATTTTAAATTGTAATTTTACGTTTTAAATTCATATGTTTTGGTTTACTTTTTGGTAGACCGTTTCTCATACGCGTACCGCGTTAGCTGGAAATTATAAGTAGCTAATTATCGTGGAACAAAATCTTTACGGTAATGATAATCTGTAAAGAAATGCTTAAAACATAACGTTTTTTTATACTGTGTTCATAAAATGAACGAAATTTCTTTACCTTAATTCTCACGATTGACAGCACAATGTTAAAATGTTAAACAAAATTGACCAGGTTTCTCTTTTGTGGTAGACGATCCCCTAAATATCCTCATTTAACCAGATTTATTTCAGTTCATTGGTAAGACTTGGCGCAGAGAATTGATTATGTACTACTGACTGTTGCTTGATTATATTGTTTTTCAAGTGGATATTGACATCATTATCATTCAACAGAAATAGAGCTGAAAATTTTCTCCCAAGGTCTTCCAATATCGAAAACCATATACATCCCACGGCTGTCCTGTCCCGTCGAGTCTTCTGGGATCACCCATCGACTCTTATAACTGCCATTTGGTTTCTGTACAAATTGTAAATAGCCTTTCGCTCCCTGTATTTTACCCCTGCCACCTTTAGAATTTGAAAGAGAGTATTCCAGTCAACATTGTCAAAAGCCTTCTCTACGTCTACAATTGCTAGAAACGTAGGTTTGCCTTTCCTTAATCTATTCTCTAAGATAAGTCGTAGGGTCAGTATTGCCTCACGTGTTCCAACATTTCTACGGAATCCAAACTGATCTTCCCCGAGGTCGGCTTCTACCAGTTTTTCCATTCGTCTGTAAAGAATTCGCGTTAGTATTTTGCAGCTGTGACTTATTAAACTGATAGTTCGGTAATTTTCACATCTGTCAACACCTGCTTTCTTTGGGATTGGATCTGCATGTGTAGTATGTTTTTAATAGTTTGTATGAGTTGTTATACAGTGGTATTAGTAAGTTACTAATTATCACCAAGCTAGAGGTTTCTATTAAAACCAAGTCTAAGTTTACACTAGGGTGCAATTTATTTTGATACCATACCTGCATGTACACTCAGTGATGAATATACTGTGTTTTTCATGATTCTTGTGTTTTTAGGTCTCGTTTTACAGAAGACACACTTACAGCAGATGTTGTTCGAATGACTGTTATGAACTTTAGTGCAGTTACATGGAGTGTACAGGCTACTTCTGGTTGTTCGTTTTGTTTTTTTTGCCATATGCCAGTCAATCGATCGCTATGTGACAGACGTGCTTGCATAGCTATTACCGCTTGACATTGGCATAAAAACCAAATCTGGCCAGTAACGAATACAAACAGTATTTACAATTGGGTGAAGAGTGAAGCTGAACGTAAGTGATAGGAAGTTTTTCTGAAGGTATTAGTCGGGAGTGTAATCTTGTATAGATGTGAAACGTAGACGATTAACGGTTCAGACACGGAGAGAATAGAAGCTTTTGAAATGTGGTGATACAGAATAATTCCGAAGTTTAGATGCGTAGATTGAATAACATATGAGGAGGTACCGAACTGGAAAGAGAAATTATGGCCTATTTGTTTACATTGAGACGTAAATGGTGAACCACTTGTTCGTAAGTGAGCATAAATGTCGCTACTGCTGTTGTATTATCTGAAAGTCTCTGGATCGAGGAACAGGCTTGTGAAGTATGGAGCGCCGAGTTCAAGAACGAGGTGAGAAAAGCGAACTGCAAGTTTAGAACTTTGGGTGATGGAGGAACAGACTGTCGGGAAGTTTCCATGTATTCGCTCGAGGGCACTAGAACGGCGTGAGAAGGGTGGCAGAGGTAACGGCGTTCCCGGGCCTGGTACTGGAAGGCTATAAGACGTCTGCTCATAGCTGTACGAAAGAGACAATTGTTCACTCGGGGGGGGGGGGGGGGGGGAGGGGGGGAGGAGCTAGTCAGAAACAGCCTGAAACAGCCTCGGCCTTTCCTAGAAGCATACACATAGAAAGTGCCACCTCAATATTACCGTCCACGAGCTGCATTTTGCGCCAATCGGAGTGGTATCCCATCCATTACCAACTTCTAATCAGTTCATGGAAATACAACATGCGCTTTTGGAGAAAATTCTGAGGGCTTCCCGCGAAATTTTGAAAGTGAGGAGAAATTTGTGGTTCTCGAGTGGCAAAAATCAGAATTAATCGTCTGCTTCGATCGTGTAGAGGAACAGCGAAGAGCATAGGACATGTCAGTCAGATGGAGCTGGGTTCGAGGACGAGGTGTCCACCGTTCGGGGGACGTCTCATTGTGGAAATATCGCGAGGAATGCTGCCTAGATTGGTGCTTCTCTTGCTGCTCATTTTGAGTGTCGCTGCTTTTCCTCTGAGAAACTTATAATTTGCGTGTTTATTTCACGGCGTGAGTTGACTTTTGATAGTGGATTTCTTGTGTTGGGATCGTGAGTTTATCGTCTCCAGTATTATTAGATTTAGGACCTGCCCAGACATTGAAAAGTCATTGGGAGTTGAGTAACAGTCACCGAGATACCATTCAGGTGCCCTCAGCAGTAGTCTGTAAAAACAGGAATTTCATATCCTGAGTGGATAATTTCTGCACTGAGCAGCATGAGTGGGTACCATTGCAAATGTCATTCTGTGGTGTTGTAAACATATAACGCGTCGAATCGCTGGTAAAATTAATAGTGTTTCGAGGCCGTAATTGTGCCAAACCTTAGACGTATCGCACGAACGTTGAAGTACTACATACACAAACAACATAAGACTACCAATTTAGAGTATCTATCTACGATCTCAGTCTGCACTAGAAGTCACAAGTAGCAATTAGCAACTAAGATTAACGTTTAACATTCAATGTAGTGTTCCATCTGTTGACTGAAATTCATACTGTGCTGTTTTCTAAAAAGTAAACCTATGCAAGGAATACACTTCGATTCTGAACGGCCCTGGATCGGTTGTAGTGTAAAACAAAATAAGAGAGACTTTTTTTAATACGTGCCGTTAGAGATATGAAACGCCCCCTTGAAAAAAAAGAGTGACTAATTTTTGTATGAATACCGTTGAAATGGGAACAGATAAAAAAATCTAGTAGAAGTGTTATGGTTTTTAATGTACGTTACAACGGTACACACTTATGTGCCGAAAAAGTCATTTTTAAATGCCCTCCCCCTAACTATTTTGTTTCTCATTTTGACATTTAATAGCAAAACTTATAGCATCGTTAATAACCAGATTCAATCATATATGATGAAGCTTTATCCCAATAAGACATTTGTCAGAAACAAGTTAGAAATATCTCTATATCATTGTAAACATGCCTAATATGTGTCTGCTTCAGTGCCAGTTGTCATTTTGGGTTGTTTTATAAATCTTTCCCAAACAAATGTATTTTAAATGCATATTGCATTAATATTTTCTTTTAATGTTGTGAAATATAAATTATCTTGTTTTGTATTGATGTTTTCTTTATAACATCTTGCATATTTTTTTGTTTTCAATCTGTAACTTTTTAAGATTTATTTATGTTATATTTGAAACTGTTTGTACTTTATTGTTGTAAGATAATTGTCGGTCTGTGTAGTAATGAGGAAGTGTAGAATTTTTCAGATAAAAAATGAATGGGAGGATATTTCTAAAAAAATATACTTTTTCACAAACGTGGATGCACGTTTGTAACGTACTTTAAAAACCACAGAATTTTTATTTGAAGTTTTTTATATATATACTATCGTTTCAATGGTATTCATTCAGAAATACTAAGCTCAATTTTTTCCTAAGGTGATGCTTCACCCACTTGCCATATGGGCATGTATAGAAAGAAAGTCTCTCTTATTTTGCTCTGTACTACGACATATTCAAAGCCGATCAGTATCGAAGTGTTTCACTTGGGTAGGGTAACCTTGTAAGAACGTAGTGTCAAACCGTCTACCATGGTTGCGATTTCAGTGACAACTAGAAAGTTCAAGTAGCAAGTAGCAATTAAAAGTAGCATTTAACGTTCAGCGTCGTGTGCCATCTTTACTTCATCCTACGAACCTTGTGGCTCATGCTGTCCACATATAACCCAAGGCTGAAGAAATGAACCAAATGGCTCTGAGCACTATGGGACTGAACATCTGAGGTCATCAGTCCCCTAGAACTTAGAAACACTTAAACCTAACTAACCTAAGGACATCACACATAACCATGAGCCGAGGCAGGATTCGAACCTGCGACCATAGCGGTCGCGCGGTTCCAGACTGAAGCGCCTAGAACCGCTCGACCACTTCAGCCGGCAGAAATGAACCAAGAGTCTAATTAGCTCTGGCAAATTTTTGCCTGGAAGCAGGACTGATATATTTGGCTGGAATATTAGTCTCCCTCCCCTATCCAGAAATGTAGCGTAGCCGGAGATGTAGATTAGATTTAAACTTGATGATTTCATAATTTGGTTGAGTTGGTGAAGCCAACGAATATGAATTCCAAATAAAGGTTGCAGTAACACGTTGCCTGATAGTGCAGCTTAATGTTTACATTCGTGATGTATTTAAACACACTTAAGGCTCTTTTCATCACAAAAACTAAAGCTGCAAGATAAATTCAGGAAATGTATATTAGATAATGGACACGGATCCAACGAATATGACGAATATTTTGATGCATATTATAGTAGTGTATTCAGAGGATGGATATTTATTCAACACTGCAATACGCAGGTAAACGTTTGTGTATATCTTCAAGTACTGCATTAATCCCATTCCTGGTGTCAACTTCCAATTATTTTCACTTGCATTTCATCAACCTCAAAACATAATTAATTTTCTATCGAATAGGGCGAGGCAGAAAATTTAAGGATATAGGAAGGTTTTTAGCAAGATGAGAATGGAATTTTTAGAGTCACATTTATTTGTTATTCTATTCAAATCACATAATGCCTTTAATGACATATCGTTGAAACATTCAGTTTGTACACTTTATGGGCGAAAACATATTTCCGTTGCACTTATTACGTAAAATAGATTTTAAACTGCGTCAAATCGCAGCTAAAGATCGCAGTTACTGGAAAGGTTGTGAGTTAACGAGCATTTCCCACTCATTTAAATATATGGCTGAAAGAGTCAGCCTTCAGGAATTGTGAAACGAACCATGTCGTCCTGGACCGCGTGCCACAAAGGGCGCAGATTCACCACGAGATGGGGAAACTCACAGGCGTCTATTGTCTATTGAGGCCTAAGCGCTGTAGTGTTCGAATGAGACAGACGATAACCTATGTCACAGGGAAACAGAGTAGAAGCCGTTTGTGGACGAGGAGACCTATCAATGTTAAATACGGCGGATCTAAGATCGGCCATAAAGGAAAACATTTATGGAAACTATTTAATTCTGTAGTAATGAAGGGAATGAAGCCACAGTAATTTTAATCTGCCATCCTCCATAAATTTTCATGGTGATCCCAATAAAACTTGAATATTGATCATATCTATAATAGTTTGGGACTAACTGGTAAAGCGATATTAACAAGTTTTGTGTCAGAGACCTGAATGCTAAAGTCTGAACGCTTTGGTCCATCTTAACGATCGATTGTTGTTCATACAGAAGCGCATCATTAAAATGACAAACGTTGTAAATATCACCTCTGTGACTTTATTTGTTTAAAAGATATAGCAAATTTAAATTGTCAGTATTTTCAGTTAAGTATCAGATCTTCATTTTCTCCACACAAAACACATTGGACGATGACAGCAAGACACGTTATTAAATCATTAGGTAATAGAATATTTGTTGTAAAGCTTAGGGCATAGTAGTTAATTTTGTTCTTTATTTATTTCTCAGAAAGGACATTGGTGCAAGGCTACTGGCCTTGACATTCAAAGAAGGAAATTGTATTGGTTTTATGCAAAAGAATTTAGCAATGGATATTATTGCTGCTTTATTTAGAACGTGAAAGTGGTCAAGATTTACTAATTTAAATATGTTAAAATGTAAAGTTATGTAGAATAATCTGTAGCCAATCAGATGGACGGCTTCAGAAAAGGGAACTGCGCTAGTCAGTTGAGCGAAAATGTTCGGCGCGCGGAAAACGCATTTGGAGACAGCAGAGGGCAGTTCTGGTCCAGACAATAGAGAACAATTCGGCTGAAGACACCAAATGGTACAGTTCGGATTTAGACGCGAAAGCGGACAGTCGATCTTCAGGCAGCTAGGAAGTGAAACGACTTAGGAAATTTCGCGTTGTGTGGTATCGCGGGCCTTAGGCTCAGAGTGGTGAGCAGCCGCGCGCCCCGTGTGGAAACTTTTCGCGTAAATAACTTGTATTTAGTAATGACATAGTGAATGATCGAACTGTGTCAAATGGATATCCGCTCGAGTGTAACAGTAACTCTAAATACGACCACTTTCGCTATTAGTTTGCTTTCTTAATGAACATTATTGTAACCAAATCGCAACGGGTCATTAATTTAGTTCCCGGTATTATTATTACTAGAATCGCTCGGCCAAAAAGGCAGGCGAGCTAACATCCCAAAGATGTTCGGGCTCACATGCAGTTACTCTTCGTCGAAATATCTTAGCTGAAACTCGTCCAAACTCGTGAACTGCACATGTCGCTTTACACGCCCTAAATTCACTTGGTTAAATTGCCGCGCTGACGGGAAGTTTGCGAACTTCAACTTTAACATAACATATAATGTTATGTTAACTTTGAATTTCGCAAACTTGGCAGCAGAGAGACAATTTAACCACAGGGTCACAAGTGTCGACTGTGCAGTTCAACCCCTCGACGAGTTTGAGCCAAGACATTTCGACGAAGAGAAACTGCATGTGAGCCCGAACGTCTTTGGGATGTTAGCTCGCCGGCCGTTGTGGCCGAGCGATTCTAGGCGCTTCAGATCGTAAGCGCGCTGCTGCTACGGTCGCAGGTTCGAATCCTGCCTCGGGCATGAACATGTGTGATGTCCTTAGGTCAGTTAGGTTTAAGTAGCTCTAAGTCTAGGGGACTGATGACCTCAGAAGTTAAGTCCCATAGTGCTCAGACCCATTTGAACCACTTTTTATGTAAGCTCGCAAGTAGCATTCTCAGAAATCACCGATATCGCAATGTCACCATTTAGCCCATCCCTACTTATGCCGTTTCCCCTGGAGGAAACAAGCTTTTTATATGACTGGTAAGAGGGACGCAAAGTGAGGGATTCCTTTACAGAATGATGTCCAGCCTTTTTCTGTAAGGGTGGCACTACTGAGCCCACAGAGGCAGCTTGTTTAAAGCTGTCGTGTTGGCACCGCCAGTCGGCTGCAAACGGTAAACATCATTAGCCGCCCCGTTCTGCCTCTGCTGGCCGGCACCTAGTCCGGGGCTTCCCTTGGAAAGGGGTGGGGGAGGGGAGGTTGCTTGTGGGGGAGGGGGGAGGGGGGAGGAACGGCAGGAGCGTGCTGGGGCGGCTTCGCTCTTTGAAGGCCCTGCGAATAATGAGGGACCCGTTTAATCAACGCGCGGTGCAAGGCTGCATTCCGAGTACAAAGGACGCCGCAGCTGGTTTCGGGGCAGGGTGGGTTTGCCCCGCGGGTGCTACAGGCCCGGGGCGCTGTGTGTGCCAGTGTGTGTGTGTGTGTGTGTGTGTGTGTGTGTGTGTGTGAGAGAGAGAGAGAGAGGGGGGGGGGAAGAGAGAGAGAGAGAGAGAGAGAGAGAGAGAGAGGACCCAGGTGGGAACAGCCGATGCTCAAAGGTCAGCGTGGCAATAATCGGATAGCGCTGATTGCGAATGTCAGAGCACAGGGCTCCCACTCCGAGGGTACTCTTTAGGCGCTGACGTCCGCCTAGCTGCAGCACTGTTCAGTTGGGCGAAGAAGTTCTGAGGTGACGCTCGATGTCGCGAGCTGACGAGTGATCGAACTCGGACAGCGTTTAGATGAAGAGTGATTCAGCGCCTTAGTCGCTGCGGCTTCTCCGCAATCGGTTTCGGTTTCAAATATTTTGCAAGCCGTTATTCAGTAATTATATAAATATGGGAAACAGAATATACCTGGGAGTAGTGTTGTTGTCCGTATGAAATTATAAGACACTGTGATGAAACAACCATATGAATAAAAACTAGTATGTACAAGATGTAAATAAATATACCGGATGATCAAAAAGTCAGTATAAATTTGAAAACGTAATAAACCACCGAATAATGCAGATAAAGAGGTAAAAATTGACACACATGCTTGGAATGAGATGGGGCTATATTAAAACAAAAAAGTATTGCTAGACGCATTGAAAGATCTCTTGCGCGCTTCGTTTGGTGATGATCGTGTGCTCAGCCGCCACTTTCGTCTTGCTAGGCCTCCCACGTCCGCAGACCTCAGTCCGTGCGATTATTGGCTTTGGGGTTACCTGAAGTCGCAAGTGTATAGTGATCGACTGACATCTCTAGGGATGCTGAGAGACAACATCCGACGCCAAAGCCTCACCGTAAATCCGGAAATGCTTTACAGTGCTGTTCACAACATTATTCCTCGACTACAGCTATTTTTGAGGAATGATGGTGGACATATTGAGCATTTCCTGTAAATAACATCATCTTTGCTTTGTCTTACTTTGTTATGCTAATTATTGCTATTCTGATCAGATGAAACTCCATCTGGCGGACATATTTTGAATTTTTGTATTTTTTGGTTCTAATAAAAACCCATGTCATTCCAAGCATGTGTGTCAATTTGTACCTCTCTATCTACATTATTCCGTGATTTATGCAGTTTTCAAATTTATACTGACCTTTTGATCACCCGGTATACGTGACAAATAAAACGGAAAAATTGCTGCCAAAAATGTCGATACGTTCTTGACCGATTTACTCCAATTTTTGCACAATAATCTAATGAACATTTGCTTAAACATAGACCACATATTTTAAATAAATATAGTACAGAATTATATATGTAATATTTAAAGTGAAAAAAGTTTTACCAAAAAATCTAGTAAAGTTCTTGATCGATATTCTTCAAATTTTTTAACAATACTCTAAGGAACACACGAATGGGCATTAGCTATTTGTTTTTATATATAGCATGTAAATACATGTGCAATATATAAACAGGAAACATTGTTATCAACAGTCTTGAATAGATCTTGACCGATTTACTTCAAATTCATACGATACTCTAATGAACATTTCAACGGACATAGAATATATATATATATATATATATATATATATATATATATATATATATATATATATATATATATATATAAATTTAATTGTAATATATAAAAGTGTACCATTACTTTCAAAATGTATAGGATAGTTCTTGACCGATTCACTTCAAATTTTGACACGATACACTAATAAACATTCAGACGAATATAGGCTATATATTTTTTTCAAACAATAATCTACAGGTTTCCTGTTAAAACTTACTGCGAGAAAGAAAATGTTGTGAATGCCGTGCATATTAACAGTATCATTTCTTTTTTCTTATAGTCTGTTTAAACTACGACAGAAAGGCGTATAAACAGTTAGAAAATTTGTTTCTTGTATGTATATAATCTCCACTCACATATAATTTCAAGCAAAAATTGTATACACTACAATGTACAGTTTTAGTTTCCTCCTCGCCGCCGGTTTAAACAGAAAACAGGAAATGTGCGTTTGCGGCTTATCGCCTCATGACTATAATACTACGACGGAATCTGAATCGTTTGAAACTTCACAGAAAATTATGGGAAATACTGTGCCGGCCGTTGTGGCCGAGGGTTCTAGGCGCTTCAGTCTGGAACCGCACGACCGCTCCGGTCGCAGGTTCGAATCCTGCTTCGGGCATGCATTTGTCTGATGTCCTCAAAGTCCCACAGTGCTCGGAACCATTTGAACCGTTTAAGCCATTAGAACCTGCCACTGGAGCTACTATCGACACAGATTCAGCAGTACTCCATATAGTAATGGTCCAAATCAGTTTACTCATTCATTTTAAATCACTTCCATTTCCAATCCAGGTTTCTTTCACAAAACAGTAAACAAGGCTTAAGATCAGAGAGGGGAGAGGAGGTAATGGACAGAAACGGGGAGAGAAAATGGACATAGAAAGGGAAATAAGGACATTCACAGAGACACAGTGGAGGAAAATTAATAGTTTTCATTTTCGTTATTTGTACTCTGCATCCTTGCTTCTTGCCAAATGTCATTATTGTAAGTCAACAGGGAGTACCCCATACATTTTAATGAGTGACTTTGCAGGCCCTATCGTTTAGTTACATTGGCTTAGAGGCTTAAGCGTTTTAAATCGGCAAGGGATGTCAGACCTTAGTATGTGACAGACAGAGGGACACAGAAAATCCCACAAGGATTTCAGAACCCAAAAAATGGATTGAAATATTTCAAAGATAAGAAGAGTACCAGTGTTTCGTCGTTGTATTAGAGATCTCGATAATGAGTATCATACAGTTCCTTACATTTAACTTTTTTTCTCTGGTGCTGTTAGTATTACGTGACTCTTAACTACTGTTGTAGCTGGATAGAGATCCTCGCTTATGGAAAAGACAGCGGCTATGGGATTTTCAGAGATTCCGTTCTATATGAAAAACACACTGGAAAATCTTAGGAGATGCCGAAACAATGATCTTTGACAGACAGACACGACGTGGAACTTCCTAGTTAGGTGATGAATCTGGAGGAAAAATTAATGAGACACTACGGCGGGGCCGGCCGCGGTGGCCAAGCGGTTAAAGGCGCTACAGTCTGGAACCGCGCGGCCGCTACGGTCGCAGGTTCGAATCCTGCCTCGGGCATGGATGTGTGTAATGTCATTAGGTTAGTTAGGTTTAAGTAGTTCTAAGTTCTAGGGGACTGATGACCTTAGAAGTTAAGTCCCATAGTGCTCAGAACCATTTGAACCATTTGAACTACGTTGGGAACTTCGGTACGTAGGTTTGTTGAGCGAACTTTTGGTACAGCGCGTAATAAGTGGAGACTCCTACATCGCTTGTTATATGTTACAGATTGTTTCGAGCATATTATAAAAGTTATTACAATACTTAACAAATGTGTCGGACAGAATCTGGCGCAATATCTCTCAGGAGAACACCCAACAGCTCCAAGCAAGGGGAAGAGATGGACCAACATGTTATTAACTCGCTCACTTTGTGAAGGTCTTTCCCTCGAATAAAGCATCCAGTTTTTCTAAAATTGCGATGGTTTGTTCATTTGTACATGTACGTCACATCTACCGACTTCCGTCCCATTTTGATAACTGCTTCGTGGTGGGTCTTTTTGTTTTTCTTTTGTTGGTTTGAAGATGCACAGTAACAATCAGTCGTGGAAAATGTTATCATTTAAATGACACAAAGGCAGAGATAACGCGAACGAACTTGATCCCCTTCTAACAGTAGTTTGTCGTCGGTACGAGAGCAACGAAGAATACCTCCCGATGCGAAAAGGAGTACGGGGCAATTATGGTTCAAATGGCTCTAAGCAGTATGGGACTTAGCAGCTGAGGTCATCAGTCCCCTAAACTTAGAACTACTTGAACCTAACTAACCTAAGGACAACACACACATCCATGCCCGAGGCAGGATTCGAACCTGCGATCGTAACAGCGTGGTTCCGGACTGAAGAGCCTAGAACCACTCGGACAACGTGGCCGGCAGAACAATTATGACTTCATGAAGGTTCGTCGAGCTGATGTACATAATTATTACCGACGCCTTGCCCATGCAGCTTCAACACGATATCGTAGTTAATAAAGAGTAGTGACTGGCTTATTGTGCCGAGCCAGTTGCTCGGCCACCATTGACCAGACTTTTCAGTTAGTGAGAGATCTGGAGAACTTGTTGGCCAGGGTAGCAGTCGAACATTTTCTGTACCCAGAAAGGCCCGTACACGGCCTGAAACATACGGTCGTGCATTATCCCGTTGAAATGTAGGGTTTCGCAGGGATCGTATGAAGGGTACTTCCACGTATCGCAACACATATTAAATGTAACGTCCACTGTTCAAAGTGCCGTCTATGCGAACAAGAGGTGACCGAGACATGTCACCAGTGGGACCCCATACCATCACGCGGGGTGATATGCCAGTATGGCGATGACGAATACACGCTTCCAATGTGTGTTAACCGCGATGTCGGCAAACACGGATGTGACAATCATGATACCGTAAAGAGAACCTGGATTCATCCAAAAAACGACGTTTTGCCAACAGTGCACCCAGTTTCGTCGTTGAGTATTCCATCGCAGGTGCTCCTGTCTGTGATACAGCGTCAAGGGTAACTGCAGCCGTGGTCTCCGAGCTGATAGTACATGCTGCTGCAAACGTCGTCGAAGTCATCGTGCAGATGGTTGTTGTCTTGTAAACGTACCCATCTGTTGACTCAGTGATCGAGACGTGGCTGCACGATCCGTTACAGCCATGCGGATAGATGCCTGTTATTACCCTCCTGAACCCACCGATTCCATATTCCGCTAACAGTCATTGGACCTCCACCAACGCGAGCAGCAGTGTCGCGATACGATAAACCGCAATCGTGATAGGCTACAATCCGATCTTTATCAAAGTCGGAATCGTGATGGTAAGCAATTCTCCTCCTTACACGTGGCATCACAAAAACGTTTCACCAGGTAACGCCGGTCAACTACTGTTTGTGTATGAGCAATAGGTTGGAAACTTTCCTCGTGTGAGCACGTTGTAGGTGTCACCACCGGCGCCAACCTTGTGTGAAATCTCTGAAAAGCTAATTATTTGCATATCATAGCATCTTCTTCCTGTCGGTTAAATTTCGCGTCTGTAGCACGTCATCTTTGTGGTGTAGCAATTTTAATTGCCCCAGCACAAACACACTAGTTTTAAAAGGGCGACGATAGAAGAAAGCATAATATTATTACACCAGTACGTCGCAGTTCCTATACAATATTGACACTCATAAGAAAAGGTAGAAGCTAGTGATAACACGGGTAGGCCCGAGTGCAAAACTAGAAAGCTTGAATGTCTACTTCTTCAATAGAAAGCGGCGTGGTGCATAGTTCAACTCGACTAGGTAAATGAATAACACATTGCTCTGCGTCCTGTGTACAAGACCATGGCCCAGTCACTCCTCAAGAACTTGCAATAACAGGCCCGCTTCCGCACTCCGAGCCACATACACCGGTCCAGTCCAGATAACTCCACACAAATACAAGTTTCAGTCTCTGGGCAGCGACACGTACCGGCCGTTCCGAAGCCAAAACCCAGTCTGCCCGCCAGCCCGCCAGCACCACCACAGGCCAAAGAGGCAAAGATAAGGAATGCGAGAGGGAAACAATCGATCGGGTGAATCGAACGGAGAAAGCGACTGGCGCCAGCGCCTCCCCACGTATCAACGACCGCGCCGAAACAGCGCGAGATGCAATCCGAGGCCCTGATCAGGCTGCTGCCTTCGATCTGTGATGAGAAGAGGGTCAAAGAGGGGCTACCACGTGCCGGTTTCCGGGATGCAACTACTAAGCTGCACAGACGGACGTAAAAGAAGAGGCCGCCGCTGTATATCGTCGTAGTGAAATCTGCGACGAATGGCAGCGACACCATCGCGATAAGGAAGCTCTCCCCCTAGGCATGGACCCCAAACCTCAGTGCTTTAGGAGCCAAGGTGAAGGTCGTACGACAAAATACTGCCGCAGCTCGCCGGCGTACACGATACCCGCGCCTACGACAGGCGACGATATGAGGCGCCAACTTCTGCTCGCTGCGGCGGGCCGCATGTGGAAAACGGCCTTTGCCGACAAATGCTGCGCTGGAGAGGGGCGCAAACCGAGAAGAAAGGACGGCGCCGTAAGCGCCGCCGAACGAAGGCCAACCGAGAGGGGAGAAGCTCCCACTGCCCACAGGCGGCCGGAATACCGCGCCATTGAGAGTGGCGCGGAGGACCCGCCGCCGGTGGGAACACATCGGGCGCCGCCAAGTGCCGGAGACGCGCGCCGTGCTGGCGGCCGCGGCGGAGGAGGCGATTGCGGCCTTCAAATCCGGCACGGACTCAGGTAAGGCTGCTTTTAAGGTCGCCCTGTCTGCGGAGACGGAGGAGGGATGCAGCCAACGGCGGCAATTGCGATCGCAGCTGGCGCACGACACCTTACCGCCGCTCCCCTTATGGCAGAAAACTCAGCGCGACGGACATACCGAAGAAGAACTCGGGTGCCGCCGCAACAAAGCCGGAGCCCCTCGGTTCTCAACAGCTCTGCTCTGAGGACTGGGCTATCAAAGCGATCAGGACGCTCGAGGGTATTGGCTACGTCGCCCGCTACACAGTGAGGACTCAACCGCGGCCCTCACTGAGCCTGTCAACGCAGCCAACGAGTGAGGATTGGTGCCGCTACGCTACCGCACATCTCCGAGCGCTTGGCTTCGACGCTCGCCCACCACACACCGATGAGCGAACTCGGCTTACACTGCAGCACACCGTTCTGCAGCACCGTAACGGGCTGATCTCTTATCGCGAACGGATTTCTATACATGTTATATGCTTGCATGATACCCATTTCAACCTAACCCATCCTTGCATGATCTGTCGCAGTCGGCAAGATTCCGCTACTGATCTTACTATCCGACCTAACCATGGCAGAGGTTTTCTTCCCTTGGCGTTTGCCTTGGCACTTTTTTCCCTCTGCCCTTGTGGCCGGTACTCTTCGTTCAACTTTCGAACCAATCTACCTCCAGATGAGAGCTTGTTAATGGTTAACCTTAACATGACGTATGCAAACATCGCAGCACCCACATCCTGCGAGACCTCACTTTAGTGGAAACTAAGCCTTATGAAGAGATGGCAGTAGACCTTTTGTGTTGGCCATCGTGACAGTGTGGGCGTGGAGGCGAACAGCACACACATAAAGGAACATAACTGGTATACAATCTGGAACAGAGGCTTTCTCTCTATTAAGTTGATTTAAGCTGCTTTGCTATACCCAGGATACCTACATCCTCCATGGTTACTGAAGGTGGATGAAAGCTACAACATTTCATCCCCGTCCGCCTTCCGACCCTACCCAGTCCCCATAAAGATGTCCTTCGCAGACGGGGACTTAAAGTTGGGTTGCAACGAGAAAATCATCCGACCCTGTAGTAATAGTCCGGGATGAGTGAATTTATAAGAACGGATGAAGGTTTGTCTGTATATACTTCCGGGAGGGAAGGAGCCCCTGGTCCCCGGCACGAATTCATCCGGCAGATTTGTGTCGAGGTCCGGTGAACCGGGCAGTCTGTGGATGGTTATTAGTCGGTTTTCCATCTGCCTCGTCGGATGCGGGCTGGTTCCCCTTATTCCGCCTCAGTTACACTATGTCGGCGTTTGCTGCGCAAACAAGTTCTCCACGCACGCGCACACCACCATTACTCTACCACGCAAACATAGGGGCTACACGTCTATTGTGAGACGTTCCCTTGAAGGGTGGGGGGGGGGGTGGGGGGGGGGGAGGTCCGCCGGGGGCCGAACCGCACAATAACCCTGGGTTCGGTGTGGGGCGGCGGAGGGGTGAAGTGGACTGCGGTAGTCCTCGTGGGGTTGTGGACCACTGCGGCTGCGGCGGGGACGGAGCCTCCCCGTCGTTTCTAGGTCCCCAGTTAACACATAATACAATACAATGCGTTGTATTTACAATATGTGATCAAAAGTATCCGGACACAGCCAAAAATATACGTTGTTCATTTTACGTGCATTGTGCTGCCACCTACTGCCATGTACTCCACATCAGCGACTTTAGTAGCCATTGGACATCGTGAGAGAGCAGAGTGGGGCGCCCCACGGAACTCACGGACTTCCAACGCGGACGGTTGATTGGGTGTCGCTTGTGTTATACGTCTGTACGCGAGATTTCCTAAATATCCCTAGGTCCACTGTTTCTGATATGATAGTGAAGTGGAAACGTGAAGTGACACGTACAGCACAAAAGCGTACAGGGCGACATCGTCTATTGACTGCCAGAGACTGCTGGCAGTTGAAGAGGGTCACAGTGGCAGACATCTATCCAGACCATCACACAGGAATTCCAAACTGCATCAGGATCCACTGCAGGTACTATGACAGTTAGGTGGGAGATAAGAAAACTTTGATTTCATAGCCGAGCAGCTGCCCATAAGACACGCCAGTAAATGCCAAACGACGCCTCTCTTAGTGTAAGGAGCGTAAACGTTGGACGATTGAAGAGTGGAATAACGTTGTATGGAGTGACGAATCACGGTACACAATGTGGCGATCCGACGACAGGGTATGGGTATGGCGAATGCCCAGTGAACGTCAGCTGCCAGCGTGTGTAGTCGTGTATACGTTTAAATTTATTACTTCATATTAAGGGGGCGAGTAATAAAATATGAGAGAGAAGGGAGGAAGAGACGGACTGCCAAGGAGGGGGAAGGTTGGTAAGGACACAGATATGGCAGAGGAGGAGGAGGAGGAGGAGGAGGAGGAGATGAACAGATAGAGGGAAGGTGAAATAACAGAGAAAGGGAACAAGAGATGATAGATGGAGTGAGGGGACAGAGAAAGGAAATACGAGGAGATGGACGGACACAAGGTGGACGAAGGGATTGACTGGGAGAGAGTGGGGGAAGAGATGGACAGAGACAAAGAGGAGGAAATAGAGAATCGGGATGGGAGGAGGACAGAGAGAGAGTGGGAGATGGACAGAGAAAGGGAGGAGAAAATAGACTGAGAGGGGGGGGGGAGTAAGAGATGGACAGAGTGACGGTGAGAATGAAATTAATGGAATGAGGAGGAGACAGTGAGGGGGGGGGGAGGAGACTGGACTCAGTGGGGGAGGAGGATATGAAGGGGAAGGAGCAGATGGGTGGAGAGACGTGGGAAGAGCATATGGACAGGGAGAGGGGCAGAGACTGGGAGGAGGGAGTGGACAGACAGATAAGGGAGAAGGAGATAGATGAGGGCAGATGGGATGAACAGAGAGAGGGGTAAGGAGGAGATGGACGAATAGAATTGAAATAAACACAGATTTCGGCAACAGCAAGCACTCAGCTAGTGTTTTAATAGGTGGGGATCAATAGTGTCTCAGATGTGCAATGCAAAGCAAGTCTCGGTGAGCTGGTTTCCACAGGTTACAGATTCAGCTTGTGCTAGAAAAGTACATTTGAAACTCGTAGTGCATCGCGCAGTACCACTTCGCAACAATAATGCTGGACCGCCAGTAGCCAGACGTCCCCAAATCCGGCCACGGCTGGCGGCATTGGGTGCACAGAGTGTCGCCGATTGCTGGTGCGCCTGGGAAGCAGCAAATAACCTCCCGCGGCCTCATTAATTTCGCAGCGACGTGGTGGGCCCTTTGTCACGACGCTGCCCTTTGTCGAGGGCCATTCTGCAGTCCTGAGGAAGGTGCCTACCGCGGAAGCGAGAAACGACGCTCTTGGAAAAGGCGGCAGGAAATTCGTTTACCTCCTTTTACACGGGATTACGGCGCCGCCGTCTCTGCAGGAGCGAGCCTAGCCCTGTGTTGAGCTCCCGACTCTTTTGTTCCGCGATCGTTCGGCGCCACAACTGACGGGCATTAGTCTCCAATAGGCGAATAAAGGGAAGGGAGGTTTCACTAGCTCTCTCCGTGATCGGGCGTCGAATTGCTACACCCATCTAGCGGGCGGCGCACTGGTGAAACACTGGAATTGCATTCTGGAGGAGGCTTATTCGAATTCTATCCCACCGTCCACTCTTACATTCTTCGTGGTTTCCCTAAATCACAAAATTCAGATACTGAGGATGTTCTTTAGGAAAAAAGTAGCAAAATTAGGGTGTCTGCTAATCTTTCGTTACAGTTTGTGACAGGAAGGCGAGTGATAATATCTCGTAGCGAATGAGAATCGCTGAATCTAATGATTAATTTTGGTAGATGATACTTACTGTGGTAGAATTGATACTTATTTTATGTAATACCTTTGTGTGTCAAATTGTTGATATTCACAGTAATGTTTTTTCTTTATGTATAGCGATTTCGGAAGCTGCAGTTAGCCTGGAATGGAATAGCATTACGTAACCCTAGCAATACTAACGCATTTTTCATAAAATGTACTGCTAAGGGGAAGTGGGGGTGGTACTTTATACCCACCCAAAGCAAAAATTGAAAACAAAACAATTTTTTCTAATTGTTTATACCTCTCATTAACAACATACTTTTTAAAGATGTACCCATGTGTAAGTGAAAACATAAAAATACCTTTTAGCCCACGCTCAGTAGTACCAACATACATTGCGTAGAGTGTACACTAGGGGTGTTTTACAATGACAACAAAAAATTTTAAAAAAATACACATTTCTTTAACTGTCGGTGGATTTTAATCACAACATACTTTTTGAAGGTATATAGATTTGTGAAAAGGGCCCTGAAGATGAAAATATAAATATGACATTTGTTGTGACAATTCACATTCAGCACTAAAACTTATTTTTTTGTTGTTAAGTTTTATGAAATAACTTAAAACAACTAAAGAATCTCCTATAATAAATGATTAAAAACACTAAATATTTTTTTCAATATTGTAAAATGTAATATGCATGACCACATTACGATATTCTCAAAAACATAGTCCTAGGGTGCACTCAAATGTGATAAACTGGTTGTCAGTTGGTGAAGCCAACGACTGTGAACACCGAAAAATGATTGTGGTGACTAATTCATCTGTAGCGTCGCCCTAAGGCAAGGTTTGGGCGGAATGTGAAAAAGTGATAAAGATTTCGCGAAACCAACGAAAATGACCACCACAGATCGATCTGTGGCGTCGCGCGAGGCACAGGCTTGATTGGAATGTGATAAATTTTTAGTGAGTTGTCAAGGTGGAGAAACGCAAACGCCAGTATACAGTTGTTATAGCACATTATGCGTGGCATAGCGCCAGTTCTACGTCCGCCTATTCCAGTCACCTAATTGTGCGTTTTACTTTCGAATTTGCCACAATTTCTAACGATGTGGTCAGCTTTGGAGCTAATACGACAAAATGCTAGGAAAATTCATTTACGACGCACCGGATATTGCGATTGAGCAGTTTGGTTGTCACTCCCTGTCTAATTCAAGATTCGTCGTGTTCACTTCCCGTCATGAGTCACGAACAGAAGAGGCGCGAACCATGTACGTGCACTAATACGCCGAGTTCCTTCTTGTCCTATCCGAACTTTTGCTCTGTTGCTACCTAATTCGCTATCGGCGCGATGTTAAGCTATTGTTAAATCTTCCGAATTACGAAGTAAAATCTTTTTTTTCTTTTTTTTCCTCCACGAATTCCTCTTCTGTGTCAACCTCTTCATCTTAGAGAAGAACATTCAACCTACGACCACAATTACTTGCTGGATGTATTCCCCTACAGTTTTTACTCGCTACAGCTCCCTCTAGTATCATGGAAGCTATTCCCCAGTGCCTTAACAGATGTCCTATCATCGTATCCCTTCTTATTGTGAGTGTTCTACACAGAGAGTCCTGTCCTCTCCGATTCTACGCAGAACCTCCTCATTCCTTACCTTATCAGTCGACTTGATTTTCAACATTCGTCTGTAGCACTACATCTCAAATGCTTCGATTCTCTTCTGTTCCGCTACTACAAAATGCTGGGATCCAAACGGACATTCTCAGCAATTTCTTCGTCAGATTAAAGCCTATGTTTGATACTAGTATAATTCTCTTGGCCAGGAATGCCGTTTTATCAGTGTTAGTCTGTTTTTGATGTCCTCCGTCCTCTGCCCTTCATCGGTTATTTTGCTGCCTAGGGAGCAGAA
Source organism: Schistocerca gregaria (assembly GCF_023897955.1). NCBI lineage: Eukaryota > Metazoa > Arthropoda > Insecta > Orthoptera > Acrididae > Schistocerca > Schistocerca gregaria. Next base: position 185,235,457 of record NC_064929.1, read on the forward strand.
TTTCTTAACTTCATCTACTTCGTGACCATCAGTCCTTGTGTTAAGTTTCTCGCTGTTCTCATTTCTACTTTCCATTACTTTCATCTTTCTTCGATTAATTCTTAATCCGTATTCCGTACTCAATAGAATATTCATTGCATTCAGCGGATCCTGCAATTCTTCTTCACCTTTACAGACGATAGCAATTTCATGAGCGAATCTTATCATTGACATCCCTTCACTTGAATTTTAATTCCAATCTCGAACCTTTCTTTTATTTCCATCATTTCTTTTTCGACGTATAGATTGAACAGTATGGACGAAAGATTACAACCCTGTATTACACCCTTTTTAATCCGTGCACTTCATTTTTTGTCTTTCAGTCTTATTATTCCACTCTTCTTTTTCCAGGTCAACAAATCCTGTGAACCCGCCTTTTCCTGAGTCTTGCTTCCATTATCAGCAGCTCTTCTGGTGCCTTTACCTTTCATAAAGCCAAACTGATCGTTACCTAACAGATCTTCAGTTCTCTTTTACACTCTTCTGTATATTACACTTGTCAGCAGTTTCGATGCCTTTCTGTGCAATAATTATACTAGGCACACGGTTGACGACATGTGGGTGTATGGCTCTGGCTGTGAGTCGTCCTCGGATAGCCTGATGGTAGGGCGACCACTCGAGACAAGCAGGAAATCCGGATTCGAGTCCCAGACCGGCAAAAATTTTCACTGCCGTCATTCCATTGCACAGCTGATAGTGGCCCACATTCGCAAATGAGAATGCATGCATGCCTGAAGGAACTTTGCATCATCTTCCTGAGCAACACAGGCACGGCAGTATCGTAAAATCGTACTGTATTAAATTGACTAACTAAATGTAGCCGAACGGAAGATTGCAGAAAACTCGGAAAAGAGAGAACCAATTTAGTGATGATTAATGACATCAACAGACTGGAGTCGGTAGATCGGTTGGATCAATGGTATTCATGTCATTTACACGTGATGCTTTGAATGGCAATTGAATCTCAATGTAGACAAGTGTAATGTGATGCGAATACATAGAAAGATAGGCCCCTTATCATTTAGCTACAAAATAGCAGGTCAGCAACTGGAAGCAGTTAATTCCATAAATTATCTAGGAGTACGCAGTAGGAGTGATTTAAAATGGAATGATCATATAAAGCTGATCGTCGGTAAAGCAGATGCCAGACTGAGATTCATTGGAAGAATCCTAAGGAAATGCAATCCGACAACAAAGGAAGTAGGTTACAGTACGCTTGTTCGCCCACTGCTTGAATACTGCTCAGCAGTGTGGGATCCGCACCAGATAGGGTTGATAGAAGAGATAGAGAAGATCCAACGGAGAGCAGGGCGCTTCGTTACAGAATCATTTAGTAATCGCGAAAGCGTTACGGAGAAGATAGATAAACTCCAGTGGAAGACTCTGCAGGAGAGACGCTCAGTAGCTCGGTACGGGCTTTTGTTAAAGTTTCGAAAACATACCTTCACCGAAGAGTCAAGCAGTATATTGCTCCCTCCTACGTATATCTCGCGAAGGGACCATGAGGATAAAATCAGAGAGATTAGAGCCCACACAGAAGCATACCGACAATCCTTCTTTCCACGTACAATACGAGACTGGAATAGAAGGGAGAACCGATAGAGGCACTCAAGATACCCTCCGACACACACCGTCAGGTGGCTTGCAGAGTATGGATGTAGATGTAGATGTAGATTGTTGTGACATCCTCTGTATGAAATTGTTGCAGTAACAGAACCATAAAGACTGCATCTCACACACCTTAAGACAATGGAGAAAGAGTGAATGTTGCTATATCTGCGATTAAAATAGAAGTAAAACCACAAAGAAAGCCAACGAATGTTGCCTTACGGGATAATAATTGACCTGTAACCCAAATGATGCAAACAAGACTCCAGTACCAGGCATCACTGATCGGTAGTCCAGGGGTCTGTCAACAATGTTACTGCCACGGGCACAAACTGATCTAAGCTCCAGCTTCGCTTGGGTCAGACGGCCTACCGAACCGGTAGGCCAGGATCAGCACTCAACACGACATCCAACATTGTGATCCATCTGACTGGACGACACTAGCGGTGCCCTAGAAGGAACAGAGTACTCCCAGAATGGCGTGTGAGAGACAGCACACACGCTCTGTGACACTGCCATATCACAGAGATTCCGTTTAGGCGCGCGTTCCACACCACGGGAGGCAATCCGCATATGGGAAGTCACCCACATGGGAACAAAGCTGATGTAACCACGTAAAGCAGCCTGAACAAAGCGCTGGGTTCGACTTATTCATCACTGGCTTGCTAAGCCACTGGCTTTTGCTGAAGGTACCGTGATGAGATGTACTCAGAAAAATAAATGACTTAACATTTAAGCCTCTTTTATTGTGCCTGACGACGCCCCACAATTTCCTCAGCCTTCATTCTGACAAAGAGTAGGGGTTCCAGCCACAGAGTGGATGACCCTTACAATCCACTACTACTTAATTTTTCAACGTAATAATACCTCCCAAAGCCATAATTGTTTCTAATAATCAAAATATTAATAATAATTGTCCGTCCAGTTAGTCGTTCGGTCCACCGCACTGCTTTCCGGGCGGGAAGGCACATCGGCCCCCGGCACGAATCCGCCTGGCGGATCAGTGTTGATGTCCGGTGTGCCAGCCAGTCTGTGGATAGTTTATCGGCGGTTTTCTATCTGCCTCGGCGAATGCAGGCTGGTTCCCCTTATTCCGCCTCAGTTACACTATGAAATGATAATTAAATCAAGACCCTAAGCTGTCGACAGTCGTTGATATACATGAACGGGGACAGTTGCAAATGTGTGCCCCGACCGGGACTCGAAGTCGGGATCTCCTGCTTACATGGCAGACGCTCTGTCCATCTCAACGACTAAGGGCACAGAGGATAGTGCGACTGCATGGATTTATCCCTTGCACGCTCCCCGTGAGATCCACAGTGTCAACTTAATGTCCACACACTACATTTGTCGTACCCCTGCAGTCGCCCTATCCTCTGTGCTCTCGGTGGCTCAAATGGATAGAGCGTGTGCCATGTACTAACCAGGAGATCCCAGGTTCGAGTCCCGGTCGGGGCACACATTTTCAACTGTCCCCGTTCATGTATATCAACGACTGTCGACAGCTTAGGGTCTTGATTTAATTATCGTTTCATTGTAAGAGAGCTGCATGGTCACCGATGGCATCTGTTGTTTCGGACATGTCCGAAAGAACAGATACCATCTTCATACATTCAGTTACGCTACGTCGGCGTTTGGTGCTCACTTTCTCCACGTACGCGTACACCATAATTACTCTACCACGCAAACGTTGGGGTTACACTCGTCTGGTGTGAGACGTTTCCAGGGGGGGGGGGGAGGGGGGGGGGAGGGGGGGGGAGGGCACTAGGGCCGAACTGCACAATAACCCTGGCTGGGTTCGGTGTGACGCGGCGGAGGGGTGAGTGGACTGCTGTAGCCTGTTGCAGGGTTGTTTCCCACTGAGGCTATGGCGGGAACGAGGGCTCTCCGTCGCTTCTCGGCCCCCAGTTCAATACAATACAATAAAATAATAATTAATTTAAAAAAATGTTTCTACTAAATAAAAGCTGCACCTACTACTGAATCTATGACTACCATTACTATAATAACTTCAGTTCTTGTCTTTAATATTCCACATTCTCGGTCCATAGGCATGCACTGCTGGTTACTTGGGTGGAAGAGAGGGCATTGTGATTGTATCTGCGTCTTCCATTGTCTTTTGGCTCCCTGGTTGCAGGGTGGGGGGGATTCCCCTGTTCAGAGGGAGCATTGTTGTTGCTGGTAAGGAGGGCAGCCACACGCCAACCCACCTCACCACAGTTCCTGTGCCTTGGGTAGGGAGACGGAGACAACAGCTACGTTTATCTCTGGTGTTGGTAACATGGCTGTTGGTGCAGTGTTGGCAACTGTTCTGCCGCAGCTGTTGACGACATCTGCTTCGCCACATGCTCCTCGAAATTCCGTCGTAAGCTCTCAAAATGCAGTAGACAGGGGATGACCGGTAAAATAACTCGCTGCCTGAGCATCTCTTCAAATGGCGTCGGCAGTGTTGTCCGAGCTATGCCATCCTGTCTTGTAATGCAGCATTTCCTTGACGTCGAGTCATCCATGACGGTTCAGCTGTTGTCAGTCAGTTTCAGCAACATCGGCACACGGCAGACTTTCCCAGTTAGTATGGAGTGGTGTATCTTCTTCACCACAAGTACACTCGGAAGGAAAGTCTGTCTTCTACCAATTCGATGCCATCAGGCGGCGTAGGACAATGAACAATCAACAAGCGTGGCAAGCCTCTTGAGGGATTCGGATGCTTCATTCCCAATCTCTATGTCCAATAAAATACTGTAGGTGCTCCTCGCTGTTTGGGCCTAGGCAGAGTAGCTGATTTTGAATTTGCTGCTTGATTGCTTGTTTGGTTATTTCTATTAAATCCAGCACTTTGATGATATTGTTCTTTGCTGCAGTCAGCTTAAGATGAAGAAAACAATAATGGCTGATATTATGTATAATTTTGACACATCTCCAACCTTTTCTTCTCTCTTTAGGTCCAAAACGAAATTATATTTCCTTTTTTTCATATAAGTAGTAAGTAAACACATTTTACCCAATTGAGGCCAATGAAGACCATTTACATGTTATGTATTACAATGAAGAAAAGAGGTTTAATTCATTCACCTTGTTTCTCATGGTAACTCAAACATTGATTTCTTTTCCTTCCAGGTATGTTCAATTGCACAATCCGAGAGTCCAAAACAGCGCAGATCTGAATGTTGCTGATGCTACAGGTATTAAAATTTTGGTACAAATTAAAATATTGTAATTTATAGAATTGTTTGGAATTTTAGAAACTCTTAGATATCATCCTCAAATGGTAAATTTGGAAATTTACCTGTTTAAAAATGTTAACGTTTGTAATAAAATAATAATTTCTTTTGGTGAGGGGAGGGGTGGCAGGAGCCTCACCCCTCCTCTCCGTCCCCTCCCCCTTCGCTCTTGTGCATCAGTGTGTATAACACTTTCCAAAAACGGTGATTATAAAGTTGAACCATTCGTACACTGTGAGGGTGTTGTTGGAGGACATCAGGTCGATAGAGGATGGACAATGGCGAAAAGGTAGGAAGCTTTTTGTTGGGACTTGGACAGAATGCATGTGATGAATCAAGATTGCAATTTAATGTGTTTTCATAATTATTTGGTTCCACATTTGGTTATGTTGTTTCAAGAAGTAAATTGCGACCAATTGTAGCTTTCGAACTGTAAATAATGTAATCATACTTATCGACATTAAACATTGACAAAAATATCAAAACAAAAATGATTGTTCACAATGACAATTAGGTAGTTTTTCCTTTCTCGTTATAATGGTTATTAGACAAAACTCAGTGATAGTTATCACAAAAGTGAAAGTGTCTTGCATTTTTGTTATTTTTTCTGATCCCATTATAAACAAATAAATTTTCTCCTTATTATTAACAACAAGAAATGAATAATTACTGATTTTTAAGTTAATGATTTGCAGTTTGTTGTTAGCAACTAATCTACATAATATTTTCAGCACTCTCACAAAGGAACTATTAATACAGTAAAAGAGAGACACACGCAGGAAATTAAAAGGTTTACTAGCAGTTGATAATAAGTGTACATTATTTGTTATATTTCCATGCATTGTAATAAGTATTTTTTGGGAAATTTTATATTTAATTTTGATTGACTAAAGTGTATTGTACGATGCTTTTGTCACCAAAAGACTGTAAGAAAATTTGTTGTTTTTTTGAAGAGTGGAAATCGGTTTTTGCTTTGGGGGATCATATAAACAAAATGAATCCTTTTATCGCCACTGAGTGAACAAGAAGTATTCCGTTGCACAGTACTATAAGCCAAGTAAAGAGTTGTAAGAGTTACGGCAGGGCAGAGTGGACGTGCCTGACCTTGCCTCAGAATTATCCAGCAAAGCAAACTGGCGACCTGGCTAGGATGTCGTGGTGGCAGCACCATCATGATTACAGGGAGGGCACAGAGTAAAAGCATACAATCCAATACTCAATAGTCTATAGCATAAGAGTTCCATCCAGTAATAATTCTGCAGTAATGTTTAACAAAGTCCTACTCCTGCAGATTTCTTTATTATTAACCAGTAATGCTATGATGTGGAAAGGAGTTCAAGGCAATTCTCCCACTCTGTGGGACTTTTTGAAGCTGACAAATAGGAAGGCCTACACATGGACACACATGAGAAAGTGCACTTATGTGGAAAATAACACTATGAACCAATGAGGAATCTTGTTCCAACGGTTTAAACTAAACATTTTTCAGCAGTATGTCTGCTAAGGCAAACAGCGTTTCTCACGCTACATTGTCTATGGAGAGGTTTTCATTTTCCTAAAACAATTCTTTGAACAATATTGTTTTGTGTCACACAGCTGGCCCTGTGTACCGCCTGGCGTGCGGGGATGGGTGAAGAAAATTCTGTTCACAGCTACCGGCGCTGGGAGGCAGCCCTTGACTGTTACCTGTTTATGATGCTCATCCTTTATGATGCTTCTCCCTTTTCGTTTAAGTTAACTCGTATCTCGTCACAGCAACTTGGAAGCGTTCTACTGTGTAGACGAATAACGAGTCCTTACTGTAATAAAAGAGAACAGGCAGCTGGCTGGGCAGTCACTGTAAGTACTAAATATTATATGCAGTTATGATACTATGATGTAACACAAGAGTGCGACTGCACTCTGACCAAAGGAAACGAGCATATATTATCACGAGATGCGATGCAAGACAGTTTTGGGAAAAAGTTGGAAGCAGAGCCCCGCTAGTGGACCAACGGTACCAGAGAGCAGGCGAGTCTTGTGACTGTCTCCGTGAAGGATTCGCCTCCACTCTCGACGCAGGGACACTTTCGTCACAGAAAACCATGTTCTGGGAGATGGTTGATCCTCCATGCGTGTGAAAACCGTGACACAGTTATTCCCCTGATTTCTCCCACACTCACTGGATTTCTGTTTTTTTTTTTTTTATTTTTGAAGCTTGGAAATTCCGTAAATGACATATGACGTACAAGGTAACATGCCCCGCACCGGTGCTGGTTGCATGGTAGGGGAGGCGGCAACGCCAGTGGGGGAGCTCTGCTCTGAAGGGCCACCACACAGTGGGGAATGTGCAGTGCAACAGCTGAAGTCTACTCAGTAGTGAAGAGCTTGCATAATACACTCTAAGAAAAAGAAAAAAGCTGGTGCACCGCAAAGGAATTATCCGAATGGGACCGAAATCATTAGACGTTATGTACATGAACGCAAAAAAAAGGATTACAATTTCAGGAAATCAGATGAGCCATTTACCAGAATAATTCGTCCAAACTGAGCGAGTCAATAACACGTTGGTCAACCTCTAGCCATTCACCAGCCGTGCTGCTATTGCCTCAGCGATTTTCCAGTGGTCAAAACAGACTCCTAAAGAAGCCTTCGCCACTGCCATAGAATCTTAGCGTCAGCGTTGTAAAAAATGTGTACGTCTGCAGGGCGATTACGTCGAGAAGTAACTCCAGTTTCATTGATTTCGGGTGAGTAGTTAATTAGAAAAAAAAATCGGAGACCTTAGAACTTGAATGCACCTCGTAGTGGCCAAGATAGACATGAAGCCCATGCCTACTACAGTAGTACAAGTTTACATGCCAACTAGGGGTAAGATAAATACAGCCTACAGGAAAATTAAAGAGACCTTTGGAGAAAAGAGAGCCACTTGTATGAATATCAAGAGACCAGATGGAAACCCAGTTCTAAGCAAAGAAGGGAAATCAGAAAGGTGGAAGCAGTATATAGAGGGTCTATACAAGGGCAATGTTCTTGAGGACAATATTATAGAAATGGAAGAGAATGTAGATGAAGATGAAATGGGAGTTACGATGCTGCGTGAAGAGTTTGAGTCGAAACAAGGCCCTGGGAGTAGACAACATTTCATTGGACCTACTGACGGCCTTGGGAGAGCCAGTCCTGACAAAACTCTACCATCTGGTGAGCAAGATGTATGAGACAGGCGAAATATCCTCAGACGTCAAGAAGAATATAATAATTCCAATCCCAAAGAAAGCAGGTGTTGACAGGTGTGAAAATTACCGAACTATCAGTTTAATAAGTCACAGCTGCAAACTACTAACGCGAATTATTTACAGACGAATGGAAAAACTGGCAGAAGCCGACCTCGGCTATCAGTTTGGATTCTGTAGAAATATCGGAACACGTGAGGCAATACTAAACCTACGACTTATCTTAGAAAATAGATTAAGGAAAGGCAAACCTACATTTCGAGCATTTGTAGACTTAGCTTTTGACAATGTTGACTGGAATACTCTCTTTCAAATTCTAAAGGTGGCAGGGGTAAAATACAGGGAGCGAAAGGCTATTTACAATTTGTACAGAAACCAGATGGCAGTTACAAGAGTCGAGGGGCATGAAAGGGAAGCAGTGGTTGGGAATGGAGTGAGGCAGGGTTCTAGCCTATCCCCGATGTTGTTCAATCTGTATATTGAGCAAGCAGTAAAGGAAACAAAAGAAAAATTCGGAGTAGGTACTAAAGTCCATTGAGAAGAAATAAAAACTTTGAGGTTCGCCGATGACACTGTAATTCCGTCAGAGACAGCAAAGGACTTGGAAGGGCAGTTGAACGGGATGGAAAGTGTCTTTATGGGAGGATATAAGATGAACATCAACAAAAGCAAAACGAGGATAATGCAATATAGTCAAATTAAGTCGGGTGATGCTGAGGGAATTAGATTAGGAAATGAGACACTTAAAGGAGTAAAGGAGTTTTGCTATTTGGGGAGAAAAATAACTGATGATGGTCGAAATAGAGAGGATATAAAATGTAGACTGGCAATGGCAAGGAAAGCGTTTCTGAAGAAGAGAAATTTGTTAACATCGAGTATAGATTGAAGTGTCAGGAAGTCGTTTCTGAAAGTATTTGTATGGAGTGTAGCCATGTATGGAAGTGAAACATGGACGATAAATAGTTTGGACAAAAAGAGAATAGAAGCTTTCGAAATGTGATGCTACAGAAGAATGCTGAAGATTAGATCGATAATGAGGAGGTATTGAATAGAATTGGGGAGAAGAGAAGTTTGTGGCGCCACTTGACTAGAAGAAGGGATCGGTTGGTAGGACATGTCCTGAGGCATCAAGGGATCACAAATTTAGCATTGGAGGGCTGCGTGGATGGTGAAAATCGTAGAGGGGGATCAAGAGATGAATACGCTAAGCAGATTCAGCAGGATGTAGATTGCAGTAGGTACTGGGAGATGAAGGAGCTTGCACAGATAGATTAATATGGAGAGCTGCATCAAGCCAGACTCAGAACTGAGGACCACAACAACATGTACCTTAATCACTGATGAAGCTAGCTTTTCACGTGATGGGATCTTTAACTGTCGTAACAGTCACGTATGTGTTTATACACTCCTGGAAATTGAAATAAGAACACCGTGAATTCATTGTCCCAGGAAAGGGAAACTTTATTGACACATTTCTGGGGTCAGATACATCACATGATCACACTGACAGAACCCCAGGCACATAGACACAGGCAACAGAGCATGCACAATGTCGGCACTAGTACAGTGTATATCCACCTTTCGCAGCGATGCAGGGTGCTATTCTCCCATGGAGACGATCGTAGAGATGCTGGATGTAGTCCTGTGGAATGGCTTGCCATTCCATTTCCACCTGGCGCCTCAGTTGGACCAGCGTTCGTGCTGGACGTGCAGACCGCGTGAGACGACGCTTCATCCAGTCCCAAACATGCTCAATGGGGGACAGATCCGGAGATCTTGCTGGCCAGGGTAGTTGACTTACACCTTCTAGAGCACGTTGGGTGGCACGGGATACATGCGGACGTGCATTGTCCTGTTGGAACAGCAAGTTCCCTTGCCGGTCTAGGAATGGTAGAACGATGAGTTCGATGACGGTTTGGATGTACCGTGCACTATTCAGTGTCCCCTCGACGATCACCAGAGGTGTACGGCCAGTGTAGGAGATCGCTCCCCACACCATGATGCTGGGTGTTGGCCCTGTGTGCCTCGGTCATATGCAGTCCTGATTGTGGCGCTCACCTGCACGGCGTCAAACACGCATACGACCATCATTGGCACCAAGGCAGAAGAGACTCTCATCGCTGAAGACGACACCTCTCCATTCGTCCCTCCATTCACGCCTGTCGCGACACCACTGGAGGCGGGCTGCACGATGTTGGGGCGTGAGCGGAAGACGGCCTAACGGTGTGCGGGACCGTAGCCCAGCTTCATGGAGACGGTTGCGAATGGTCCTCGCCGATACCCCAGGAGCAACAGTGTCTCTAATTTGCTGGGAAGTTTCGGTGCGGTCCCCCACGGCACTGTGTAGGATCCTACGTTCTTGGCGTGCATCCGTGCGTCGCTGCGGTCCGGTCCCAGGTCGACGGGCACGTGCACCTTCCGCCGACCACTGGCGACAACATCGATGTACTGTGGACACCTCACGCCCCACGTGTTGAGCAATTCGGCGGTACGTCCACCCGGCCTCCCGCATGCCCACTATACGCCCTCGCTCCGTCAACTGCACATACGATTCACGTCCACGCTGTCGCGGCATGCTACCAGTGTTAAAGACTGCGATGGAGCTCCGTATGCCACGGCAAACTGGCTGACACTGACGGCGACGGTGCACAAATGCTGCGCAGCTAGCGCCATTCGACGGCCTACACCGCGGTTCCTCGTGTGTCCGCTGTGCCGTGCGTGTGATCATTGCTTGTACAGCCCTCTCGCAGTGTCCGGAGGAAGTATGGTGGGTCTGACACACCGGTGTCAATGTGTTCTTTTTTCCATTTCCAGGAGTGTAGTAACCGTCATGTTGTGCGACGAGATTTAGACTGCAATAGCAGTTCAGTCCCACTGTACGGGGTGCACGGTCCTCTCACTGACCCCTACGGAGGTGCATGTGGTCTGCACACCGCTCTTCCTGCCATTGTCAGTTTTCGTTGCTGGCGCTGCTACTTGTCCGTGAAGTAGGTCCTCAATAGGACTCACAAGGGCTGAGTATTAAACGCACAAACAAAGTTGACACTCGGCGCGCTGGGTGGTAGGAGCGGCTGTTAGTATGAAATGCCTTTACAATTGCTCCCATCAGCCACCGCCCCGAGTGTCAGCTTTGACTGCGCGTACAATACACCCCACTTGACAATAGCACTTGGCAGAACCGGCGATGACCCACCCAACCCCGACAGCGCTTAACTTCGGTGACCTACCACGAACCGGCGTTACCAACTGCGGCAAGGCCGTTGGCAGACGTTATACAACGAATGTGGTTTACGCAGCATGTTATTCTACGTCACTTCACACAAATAGTTCGCCGGTATCTCCATAACCAGTTTCCGAACTCGACAGGGATCCATTTCATGCCCGGCTCGCCTCATTTGAATCCGGTGGATATTTTTCCTTTGCGGCCATTTAAAATTCTCTGTATATTCCATTCCAGTATCCAATACCGATATCCTCAGGACGTGTAATCAAAATGCATTTGATCAAATACGAAGCACACCAGCAGTTTTCCACAACGTACGGCTAGGTACAGAACGGAAGCTTAGGGGATGCATGGAAGGAGGAAGTGGTCGCTTCGAGGAATTTTTGTACGTGAAAAAATCAGTAAGACCTGTCATTATGAGATTATGGAGAAAATATATCTTATGTATTTTTAAAACTATTTAAAACATTTGTTACAAAATATTTTAATTACCTTGATCGCGAAAAACAACTGATTGCTACTTTCGATCGCTAAGTGGTATGTACAGGTCTGAGAAAACTATCAAGGACAGGAAATTGGCTTAGATTCAAGAATCCATTCCAAGGTAATAACCTTTAAATATTGGTACAGTCCACTCATGGTAAACATACTATCTCAACATAAACTGCAGGCTTGAATGCTATCGTCTGTTATTATTGCTCAATGGAAATCCTATCAGATCAATGTGTGCTCTAAGAGCTTCATTGCATTAAAAAATAGGCAAATGGAAATTATGAAAATGCACCATTCTCATTAATGAGCCTAGTTTTAATACGCTGTTGGCTGTACCAACGAAGCTAAAGTTCAGAATAATACTGCAGGTTCAGAATAAAGATCTGTAATTCCGTGTTTTAAAACTTGTCTCAGTCATGGGCATGGCATGTTTCCATTATTCCCATTTGCACGTTTTGAAATGGTTGTTGTTCACCCTGGTCCGATATTCATTTTCCACTTCTTTACGTAGCGAGAAGCTATAGTAACAGATGATGGAGTTCTAACTTATAGTTTGTATAGATGATGAGGGAAATGTTCGCATTATTTAACGGTCGTTACATTGTTCATGAAGTTCGTTGAAGTCAACTTAACCGCTTTGAATTTCATAGTTTTTTTTTTTTTTAGAACTGAATATGGTTATATAACATCCGAAACTACTAATCAATCGAATGTAAAATAAATTTTTTGCGGTCAAGACGAAACATTCTGTACAAAAAAATTTGAAGAAGTTTTAAAAATGTTTGTGGGTCTGTTAATGTATCATTTTCTTTCCACGAATAATAAATCCTTTGGAAAAACGTTGTTACCAGACATCTCGAAAAGCACTTGACCTATTTACTTCAAAGTTCGTAGCTCATTTAGTTGAAATTTCTACTTTTAGATGAAACAACGTAGAACATTAATAAAAATCAAATGCTTAACGAACATAATGTGTCGCGGCAAACTGACTAATTACGGCGCGAGGGTAAATTACAGCGGCAATACCCATCTCGGAAATAGTACATCGCCGAACGAGGAAAGCTCGAGAATTTGTCAGAAATAAGATTACAAACTCTTATTTACTATCCGTTCACCCTTGGTGATTTAAATACTCCCATACCTTAAAAGGACATAATATTCGCCGTTGACTGTAGGAATTATTTATTTAGCAATTGCAACTTCGGCCTTTGGTCTTTTTCAAGTGGCACTGCAATGGATTTTGCTTCCGCACACGTCAGACTTTAAAATTCTCCGACATGAATACATGTCACCGTCATAGATGTCAGATGTTTTCAAAGTCTGACATGTGCTGAAACAAAATCGTTTGCACTACCACTTGAAAATGGCCCACAGACCAATATATAATCACTGCAGTTAACGGGGAATATGATGTCCTTCAAAAACTTATACACGTCTATGAAGCCCTGCCCTGAGAAGTTAAATATGCCCTTCGTATATAAGGGACTGCAGTTTCCCATGCGGCTTGCATTCGCTAGGAGTAGCAAAAATGCTCTGGGCCTATCTCTTTGTGTGACAAATGTTAAACATCAGGGGCACCACAGGACACTACAGCTAATCTGACATACGCTGGAAGTACAGAATCAGATAGGCAGGCAAAAATAAGAGCCCGGGTCAAGTGAAAAGAGACGACGAGGCAATTGGTCCGGAACAGTATGAGATGAAGACAGCGTGGTGTCAGCACCTGCCAATAGGAAGAACATCTTACATCTTATGATGATGATGATGATGATGATGATTTGGCTAGACGTACCGGCACAGTGGGTCGAAGTACACTGACGTGACATGAGTCATGAGATAGCGATATGCAAATATACAGATGGCAGTAGTATCGCTTACACAAGGCAGTGCATTGGCGGAGCTATGATTTGTGTTCAGGTGATTCATATGAAAAAGTTTCCGGCGTGATTATCATCGCATGACGAGAACTGATGGACTTTGAACGCAGAGTGATAGTTGGAGCTAGATGCATGGGGCATCCTATTTCGGTAATTCTTATAGAATTCAATATCCCAATGACCAGATTGTCAATAGTGTGCCAGGAATACCAAATTTCAGACATTACGTTTCACCATGGACAACACAGTGACCGGCGGCCTTCTCTTAACGACCGATAGCAGCGTAGAATTGTCAGTGCTAACAGACAAGTAATACTGCGTGAAATAACCGGAGAAATAAATGTAGGACGTATAACGAAGGTATCCGTTAGGGCAGTGCGGCGAAATTTGGCGTTGAAGTGCGCGTCGTTTATGACGGCGTCCGAGTTTAGGTTCGTTCTTCGCATCTGACGTCACAAAACACAGCCAATGAGCAGAGAACGACGTTGCCAGAGTTCGACTGCAGTACAGAGCATGGACGAATGTCTTCAGTGTTAGAAACGTTCAGTCATAAATAAAGTAACTGAAAGAAAGAAATGTCTTGATAGCAGAATTTCTTTTGTAGAAATTTTGGAAAAAGCATTCTTTATACTAATTGCTTCATATTCTATTAGTTAATTAAGCCAAACAAGCTATAAGCCTCCTAATTCAGGCGATCGCAAGGAAAAGTGTTTGTGTCATTCTCACTAACCGCTTTTTCGCAATAAAGAACAGCGCTAATTGTTTATTTCCTATTGTACTTCGACGAAACGTGAGTAATTCACAGTCACACCAGCAGTGTTTGTCGGTATTTTGCGTCCTCCTTTAAAGTCCTTCAGGAAGTCCGTTGAACGATGAGCTACGTTAGCGTAATGGCGAAAGTGTTTGGCTGTTAAGCGGAAAGTTCCGAGTTCTAACCTTGTTCGATGCGTAATATTTTCTTTATTTAAAAAGAATATCGAAATGTCTTGCTTCATGAATTTTATTTGTTTGAATATTTTTTTTGAAATTTCTGGTGGCAACTGAAATCGACCATGCGGAAAGTATACGCTATGGACTTTTACCTCTGCAAGCTCTTCAAAATTTAGTGCAGTGGTTTACTACGTTTAATGCTGCACATTAACTGCGTTGAACATCGAAACAAAATTAAGTCATTTATGGGAGGAAGGTAGTCAAAAAGATGTGTAAAAATCACATTTTTGCGCCAAATAGTTTTTGTGAAATCGAATGATAAATGTTTCAAAGCAGTCGGAACACCATGTGTCTACACAGGCGAGCAGTGCAGTGATGACAAAATCGCGCACAGCGCGGGACGCGTGGAGCACGTCTCTGTAGCAGCGAAAGGGTTAAGGCGGTCGTGGTGGCTTTACTTCATAAACTGCACGCTCCCCCCTAAACGTAAGTTTGCTTGGCGCGTGCAACTGGCAACGCAGCAATCTCCCGCGTCTGGGTGGGCATGCGCGAAACTGCCAAGATAAAAGAATTGAACATTCTTTTATAGTGGGCTGTGGCAGCGGACGACTGCTGTGAGTGCCTTTGCTAACAGCACATCGTCTGCAGCGGCTCTCCTGTGCTCGTTACTATATCGGTTGGAGCCTGCACTATTGGAAAACCGTGGCCTGGTCAGATGAGGCCCGATTTCAGTTGGTAAGAGCTGATGGTAGGATTAGAGTGTGGCACAGACGCCAAGAACTCAAAGACTCAAGTGGTCAACAAGGCACTGTGCAAGCTACTGATGGCTCCATAATGCTGTGGGTAGTGTTTACATGGAATGGCTGTGTCTCTGGTCCAACGGAACCGGTCATTGCCTGGAAGTGGTTACATTCCTCTATGTGGAGACCATATGCAGCCGTTCATGGTCTTCACGTTCAAACAACGCTGGAAGTTTTATAGATGATAATGCGCTATGTCACCGGGCCACGATTGGTTTGCAGAACATTTGGACAATTCAGGAGATCTGTCCACCCAGATCACCCGACATGAATCCCATCTAGCATGTGTGGGACATAATGGAGACGTCAGTTGGTGCACAAAATCCTACACTGGGAACATTTTTGCAGTTATGGATGGATGTAGTGGCAGCATAACCAAGATTTGTGCAGGGGACTTCCAACGACTTGTTGAGACCATTCGAGTTGCTGGACTACGCAAAGCAAAAGGAGGTCCGATACGGTATTAGGAGGATGGCATGATTTTTGTCACCTCAGTGTGATTAATTGATCTGAGGCGGAGGTAGATGGACGGGTAGCTCCAAGCACGCTTCTGCCTGCCGCGTAACCCGAGCAGCGCCTGCCTGCTTTTACCTCTCGCCCCTCACCCCTTACTGCCCCTGTCCTGGCGGCTGCATTGTGTCGGCGTGCGCTCCTGGCTGAGCAAACAGCGCCGCGCGTTATTTTTTTAAAGGTCCGCCCTGCCGCCCCTTCCTCACCCCCGCCCACCCCGTGTAATTTTAAACTCCCTCCCTCTTTAGCAGCGGCGAGGTAGGCTACGGCCTGCTTCGCTGCCCACGCGGCGCAGAATAACGCAATATCCGTCGCGCTGACGCTAAAGCGACCCCCCAGTCTACGACTACCGGCATAAACTGCTTTTCCAGCCACTTTGCGCCCCGCATACGCTGACCCGAGCGTTTATGGTGGAAATGATCCTCTGAATATTTTGCGTGAGCACTATCCGGCAGCTTGATTGTACTTAAAAAAAAATAAAACCGGTAATTTGGAGTAGGACTCGTGCTCTCAGGTTGCTGTAGAAACTAAATAATGCAAATAGACAGTTCGTCTACTAGTTTCAACGATCGAGTTTGCCAAAATCAAAGTATTCTTTGACTGAATTCACTTTGAAGCTTAAATTTTGTACAAGGCAAAGAGATCGTAGACTCTGATACCTCTCTTCAAATTCAACTCTATGCGTCTACCAGTTCCGGGAAAAGATATGTTAGCCGACGTATTCTGAGGTGTGGAGTTGATCTATTATTCTGTTGTTCTGCGCAACGGATTAATCTGAGATGTACCCTTTACCCTGTGGCTCCTGCAAGATGCAATTTCCACCCCCACACTACTACAGAACTCAGACAGACACTACTAACGTTCTAAAGAGAAATGCCTGAAAAACTTTCATCAATAAATAACTTCTGGAGGCGTCTGCTGTAAGGAAATGACACAAAAATTCACAAAATGTCTTACGTAACTAGTGGGATACTTGGGTACTGGAGTAGTGCTAGTTAGTGTAAGAAAAACTAACGAAAGTTATTATTTATTTTGCAAAAGTTGTGAGAAATCACAATGACGCTTTCAGTTATGAATTGAACAAGTTATATCCTGTTTCTTTTCGGAATGTGAAATTACCTTTCAAGGATAGGATTCGCTAATGAAAATTCAACACAAAGTTTGAGATGGTAGTTAACTTGGCAGAATGGCTGAGAGGCACGCCTACTCAACCTGAATAATTATCCTTTAGAATGTTGCTAGGTGTGGTAGACGCTATGGTGTGTGAAATGCAGTGAAGTGTACTGTTGTGGAGGAAATACAGGGCTCGCAATAGCTGTAGCGCACAATACGGTAAGCTGCGATGACTGCTCTCTGCGCCGCTCGCTGCTGACAAATAAGATAACTCTCGTTCTATCTGGATTGACCTTCGCCAATCAAACTCTCCCTATGCCTTGATGAAGTCAATGATTCCTATTCACCCCTAGTCTAACTATTGGTGTGGTACACCGGTCAGATAACCAGTCCACCGCAATGCCACTCAAAGTTCGCTCACAGGCGTTTAACTATAACTCTGTCCGTTCACACCGCACAACAAGTGTTTCGGCCAACACAGTGAACAACGCTTAATCGCAAGGACTCAATAGAGAGTAGCACTTCGATTCGCTCTCGACAGAGGTGCTCTCCCAGTGAAGTACTGTGGAGAGACTTGTTCCTCGCTCCTTCGAGTACATGTAAGAGCGCGCACGCTCTCCTTACGTGTTTTCGCTCCAAGAGCGACAGCGGAACGGCCCCTCTCCACGCCAGACGTGAAGGATTATATCTTTCGGTCTCTTCCATAATTCCTTCAGCTCAAGGCGTCAGAAATATCGTCTGCCAATCAGCATTGCTCTTCTAAAGCGGGAGAATGACGTTTCGTTTAAGGCGACCAATCTGGAAAATTGTAGCTTTGGCGTTTGCTGTCTTCCAGTGAAAATCTATGAAACTGCGTGCTATGTGTAAAGAATGCGTAAACTGGCCACTCCCACACAATGTAGCGGAATTTGCTTTTAAGCCGAACATGGGGTTGTCCCCCCCTTTCCACTCGGGCCCACGCTGTCCGCTATCGGCGGTCACCGACCGACATGGGCTGGGTCGTCCTCTGAAGGGCCTGGCGTCCCGCTATGCGGCCTCTCTCCCAAACTAAAAGCCTCTGTGACCGTCGTGTCTGGAATGTATGTGTGCACGCCAGCCTCGAGTATTTCAATCACAATGTGCTCACTTGTCAATTGCATATCGTTTATATGAATTTGTACAACATTCGAATGAAGCATCTTGATGTGCGTAACATGATTGTGAGGGCGGAACATGTAAGCAATGAAGGTCAGGAGACCGTCACGTCTTACAGTATGAGAAGACAGAAGGACAACAAACGGCATATGGAACGGCAAAAGTCACTCATCAAAACCGATAGGGCACTTCTCGTTGACCTAGAAGGATGAAATTTGGCGAGAAACATGGTTTCACAGTACAAATAAAGAAAAAATAAATCCGAAAGTTGTTAAATTAACAGTTTTCAGATGGTTTCCTTTACTTGTACAGTGAAACCTTGTTTCTTTACAAATTTCGTGATTGTAGTTCAAGTGGCAGTGCCCTATAGGTTTTCATGAGTGAGTTGCGATTATCAAAACATCTCAATATCTACAGTAAAAGACGAGCATCGAATCGTTAGCCCGCCCTGTCTGACTACCCCCTGAAGGAGATCTTAGGACCTCTTAATGCTCTTTAACACATAAATTACAGCCTCAACACAAATGAATGATTAAGGCAACTAATACTACTAAATGATAAATGTTGATTCTCATTATACCTTTATTTATATTACAATTGTCTATATTTCCTGAGTAAAATTGCTAATAAATTGCTCAACTCTTCCATTTTTTATGGCCACCTAACATAAATAACGCTAAATGGTTCAACTGGCTCTGAGCACTATGGGACTTAACATCTATGGTCATCAGTAACTTAGAACTACTTAAATCTAACTAACCCAAGAACATCACACAGCACCCATCCATCACGAGGCAGAAAAAATCCCTGACCCCGCCGGGAATCGAACCCGGGAACCCGGGCGTGGGAAGCGAGAACGCTACCGCACGACCACGAGATGGGTGCTGACGCGAAATGACTGACATCATCTACGTACCAAACACTAGAAGACGCTACTTTCAAAGAACGCTGAACAACCAGATTTTAGTCTTTTGTCGTCCAGCGCGGAAAATTTGCGAGGGAATACCTATTCTCCTACAGTGGCACGCTTCTGAGTAAAAATCGTGGAAGTAACCCAGCCTGCATGATTTCCGAGATGACGCTTCCTCGTTCCACTCAGCTGCGTCCAAGATTTGCAGAGTTCTCGGTTATCCTTCTGGTCCCGATTCAATACCGGCTGGCCGTGACTCTGTTGTGCTCCAGCTCTCAGGTACCCCGACGTCCGCCAGCCGTTTCTTCACCACTGGCGTTCCAACCGCTACTAGTATAGGCTATCATTCATTACGCCATTTTTTATAATAAAGACACTCCGTCACCTTTCATGCAATAAGCATTAACAATTATTTACAAGACGTACGTGACAATGTCAGTCTCTTTAAATATTCATATACAGGGTGGTCCATTGATACTGACAGGGCCAAATATCCCACGATATAAGCTTCAAACGAAAAAACTACAAAGAACGAAACTTTCCTAGCTTGAAGGGGGAAACCAGGTCGCGCTATGGTTGGCCCGCTAGATGGCGCTGCCATAGGTCAAACGGATATCAACAGCGTATTCCTTTTTTTTTTTTTTTTTTAAATAGGAACCCTCACATTTTATTACATATTCGTATAGTACATAAAGATATATTAATGTTTTAGTTGGACCACTTTTTTCGCTTTGTGATAGATGGCGCTATAATAGTCACAAACGTATAAGTACGTGTTATCACGTAACATCCCTCCAGTGTGAACGGAATTTGCTTCGTTATACATTATCCGTGTTAAAATAGACCGTTTACCAGCTGCGGAAAAGGTCGATATTGTATTGATGTATGGCTATTGTGATCAAAATGCCCAACGGGCGTGTGCTGTGTATGCTGCTCGGTATCCTGGACGATATCATCCAAGTCTCCGGACCGTTCGCCGGATAGTTACGTTATTTAAGGAAACAGGAAAGGTTCAGCCACATGTCAAGCGTCAACCACGTCCTGCAACAACTGATGATGCCCAAGTAGGTGTTTTAGCTGATGTCGCGGCTAATCCGCACATCACTAGCAGAATCGGGAATCTGAAAAACGTCGGTGTTGAGAATGGTACATCAACATCGATTACACCCGTACCATATTTCTATGAACCAAGAATTGCATGGTGACGACTTTGAACGTCGTGTACAATTCTGCGACTGAACACAAGAGGAATTACGGGACGATGATAGATTTTTTGCACGCATTCTATTTA
This sequence comes from Schistocerca gregaria, assembly GCF_023897955.1. Taxonomy (NCBI): domain Eukaryota; kingdom Metazoa; phylum Arthropoda; class Insecta; order Orthoptera; family Acrididae; genus Schistocerca; species Schistocerca gregaria. The sequence goes on from NC_064929.1 coordinate 185,255,817, forward strand.
GCGACGAAACGTCATTCACCAACAGCGGTAACGTAAATCGGCGTAATATGCACTATTGGGCAACGGGAAATCCACGATGGCTGCGACAAGTAGAACATCAGCGACGTTGGCGGGTTAATGTATGGTGGGCCGTTATGGGAGGGAAGATAATTGGTCCCCATTTTATCGATGACAATCTAAATGGTGCAATCTAAACTGATTTCCTAAGTAATGGTCTACCGATGTTACTACAAGATGTTTCACTGTATGACAGACTGGCGATGTACTTCCAACATGATGGATGTCCGGCACATAGCTAGGGTGCGAATGAAGCGGTATTGAATAGCATGTTTCATGACAGGTGGATTGGTCGTCGAAGCACCATACCGTGGCCTGCACGTTCACCGGATCTGACTCCCCGGATTTCTTTCTGTGGGGAAAGTTGAAGGATATTTGCTATCGTTATCCACCGACAACGCCTGAAAACATGAGTCAGCGCATTGTCAATGCGTGTGCGAACATTACGGGAGGCTAACTACTCGCTGTTGAGAGGAATGTCGTTACACGTATTGGCAAATGCATCATTTTGAGCATTTATTGCGTTAATGTGGTACTTACAGGTAATCACGCTGTAACAGCATGCGTTCTCAGAAATGATAAGTTCACATAGGTACATGTATCACATTGAAACAACCGACATAAAATGTTGAAACGTACCTACGTTCTGTATTTTAATTTAAAAAACCTACCTGTTACGAACTGTTCGTCTAAAATGGTGAGCCATATGTTTGTGACTATTACAGCGCCGTCTGTCACAAAGTGGTCCAACTAAAACATTCATATTTATTTAGGTACATATGTAATAAAAACGGGGGTTCGTAATAAAAAAAACAAAGAAAAAACGCAGTTGATATCCGTTTGACCTATGGCAACGCCATCTAGCGGGTCAACGAAAGCGCCATCTGGTTTCCCCCTTCAAGCTAGACAAGTTTCGTTCTTTGTGGTTTTTTCGTTTGACGCTTATTTCGTGAGATATATGGGCCGGTCACGATCAATGGACCACCTTGTATACGATGTACTAACTGCCAAATGATAGATAATTATGGTTGTAGATTATGGCAAAGTATGTAGATGAGTGCTTGTAGGGTGCAAAATTATAGCTACCTTACACCGTTTTCCTGTGTCACACTGTATAAAGGGAAGCAGCTCTGTCTGTTGGGTCCCTCACCTACCTTGGCCTCACCATTGATCGTCACCTCACCTGGATTCCTCATCCCTGCTCCATCCAATCCAAAGCCCGCAACTGCCTCTATCTCCTCAAACTCCTCTCTGGCTAGACATGGGGGTTGCACCCCTCTACCATCCCCCACACCTACAAATCCTTAATCCGTCACATCCTCTGTTATGCCAGTCCTGCCTGGATATCTGCCCCCTCCCCCCCCCCCAAATTCTACATGTCCCTCCAGATCCTTGAGCACCATGCACTCTGCCTCGCCTTCCGTATACGCCTCCCATCCCCCACGCAGATCCTCTATGACCTCATTCCTTTCCCCCATCTCCTCCTATTCCTCGAACATATCCGCATACTCTACACCTTCCCCAGCCTTGATCCCCCTCACCCCTTCTCCTCTCCCATCCTCGCCCTCTTCCACGTTTTCACTATTGTGTCCCCCCTACCCTCCATCTCTACACCATTCATCTCCTTCCCAAGGTGGCTTCCATCAACTCCCCCTCCCGGATTATGCCCTCTCTCCCTCCATTTATCCCTCCTATCAACTCTGATCCTCACTCTCTCTCCTTTGTCCTATTCCCGAGCTCCCTCTCCCCCCCTTCCATCCTCTTTCTTTCCCCACCTCCCCTCTCTCTGCGCCCTTCTCTCCCTCCTCTGCCTTTTCCCATTCCCTGCCCTGCCCCTTTCCCCTTTATGAGTCCTCTCCCTCCTTTGGTTTCCCCCCCCTTTTCGTTTTTCCTCTCCTCCCTCCTTGTTTTCCCCCTCATCTGTCCAGCGCCCCCCCCCCCCCCCCTCATCTGCCCTTGACTGGGGATGTCATCTTTGCGCCGACAATTTCGTGCAGTGTTTTACAGTGAGTATTCAGTGTTGTGTGTCTTTTGGGAAGTGTTGCGAATGGACACATACTGTCGCTGGGTGTGATTTAGTATCTCTAGTGAACAGAAACCACACTGTCGCCATGTTTTTTTTAACTGTGTGTCTACTGTGTTACTTGTCTGATTCTTAACCATTTTATTAGCATTGCCAACCCCTTTGCTTTATGTTTCAAATTCCACAATTTTCCGCCGTTTTACAATTTAAGTCACCCTTTTATCGCCTGTTTTTATTGTTTCTTTCCTTATTACGTTTTTAAAAAGTCTGTAGGCTGTAGAGCAGCGTACTAAGCTGCTGCCAGCCCTCCACCCTTCAGGGGGAATTGAAATTCAATAAAGGAACAAAAAATCTGTTGGGTTATTACACAGTCCTTTTGCTGCACGTATAACCGTGAGACGTGCAGGGAGGGAGTCGATGAGGTTCGACAACATACCGATAGGCATGTGAAGCCATGCCGACTCCATTGCTGTGGCGACTTGCAATAGGTTTCTCGCGAACCGCCTGATCCAAGTCAGCCCACATTTTCCCTGTTGGGTTTCAATTCGCGTAATCTGCTGGCCAGGAAAGCAGGGTAAACTCATTCTGCTGGTCTTAGGACCACAGAAGTATATGTCGAGCTGTGTGACGCGGCCTGCAGATAGGTGCCGGTGTGCCGAGGAGAGAGAGCGTGCAGTGGTAGACATGGTCCTCAAGGTTAAATCAGTACTTGTGTTCATCAAATGCGGCTTCCAGAATGACTACATTATCGAGCAAATGCCTGTGGCTTGGACCTTTCTGACGGTAGCTGTGGGGTTTTCCGTTCAGACGTTTCAAGCCGTACAGGATACGGCAAGAAAAGAAGAATGAACTGATTGTTGGTGTTAATAACGATCGTCCTCCTTTACCTCCTCTGCATTACTGCAGATGACGTGTCACTGAGCACATTTGTTCTGTGCATGCACTACACGTGAGGCGCCTAGTTGTTTCCACTGCACTGTGTGGAATACGAAGGTTCTGTGGCAGTTCACTAACCTGCTGTCTTCAAGTTAATGTCCCCAGCGCAGAAAACAGCACGCAGGTCGCAGGTTCTGTATCTTCTTCGCGATTCCACTCGCGTATTTTAGTAAAGCCACACGAGAAGACTACATGATCTTAATGCAACACCTTCTGATACAGCAAAGTACATTATCAAACACAATGTTTACGAGAATGTATCTTTACACTTATCAATTACACGTGTCATGGATTTAATCAATGATTGCTGGAGTCGTAACATCCACAGGGCGTGCTGAACGTTCAGCATCACTTGTGCCCATACGGCCACTCCGAAAATTTTGGAACCATTTATAAACTGTTCCAATCAAAGATTCAGAGTCACCGGAATGTTAATCAAGCTTCTCTTTAGTCTCCTGCGGGGTTTGCCTTTCATAATCTTTAATCACCACACGAAATTCTTTTCGTAAATTTCTTGACAATCACTCGACTTCCTTGATTCACACGAATGCCAAACACAAAGAAATAGACCAATATGGCTGAAACTTGGTGTGCGTTCTTTCCAAAGATGGTAGTAACTAAACATGACCTAGATATGCGCCGGTGGTGCCATCTCTTGGACTTTGTACGGACTTTTCAAACGCCCCTCGTAGATGACTTGACTATGCTTGAAGATGGAATTCAATGTAAAATTCGAAAGCACAGTGTAAGGCGCAATTGCAGGGTTATACTCGTGATTGTTGAGTCTGCAATAATCCCATGTTTTGCTTCTCATTTAAAGAAGCATAGTTATCCTCCAAATAATAATTATTATTCTCCACATCTAATTCACAAAAATGCTGTCGTTATTAAATGTTGATGTAAGGTAGACATTGAAACAATTTGTAAATCTGGCACTTAGCTATTATTGATTCTTATGTCATTGTGATGCATTTCGCCATTATTAATACTTGTCAAACTGTTAGCGGTCATAATGATTTCTGAATTTTTTAAACAGACTTAATTTATGAAATCTCTTCTTACAACTTATTTAATAGTTATCAGTATCCTAGCAAAATTTCTTTTAATTTAATTCATTCATGGTATAAATAGCCTTTAGCTGCTGCTGCTGCATGCTGCTGCGAATACCTGTAAACCACTTGGAAAAAGACAGCCATCTAAAGAAGTGAGTGCAAAACGTAGGATCAAAACAGAGACACTGATACACCACAACCTGACATGTTCTGCAATTCTGTAAATTCAGTTGCACAAGTCAGATTCTGTATCACTTGTAAATTCTTGTTCAAAAACGCAGTCACATAGCTTAGGTATTCATTGTTACAGGTTCGATTGTTCCTGTAGTTTTTCATATTCAAATACGCAGTCAGACAGCTTTTAAGTTTTCATGTAACCATCTGCTCAGGGCTTAACTGACAGTGAAACTGGCACTCACAAAACACTCACATAGTGTTATGCAGGTTAGATTGCGATTACTGATAGCTCAGGTTGCTTATCGAGCTGCTTATCGAGCTCACAGACGAACATGGGCTTTATTTGTTGTACGTATGTTACATATTTGTTGTGGGTACGTTACACCGTGGAAACACGCTTACAGTTTACAAACTTAGCTTTTCGGAAGTGCTTGCACCCAGGGATCGAAAAAAAATGTTCATGCGATTTTGGGCGTCAGGTAAGTCGCTGCATTTCCGCGTCCCGACAACGACTGCAATGTTTTCCTCTCGTCCTCCCCCCCCCCCCCCCCCCCGCCCTGCCACCGACCCACCACCCCACCAGCCCACCGCCACCCTGCTGTCTGTGAGCGGTTATTACACATTGAGGTCGAGCATAGGAGCTATATCACTATTGCGACTGGACCGTGGGACCGTATATTGCTGCAGTATGCACTTCGTACAATTTCTTAAGGCTGCAGAGTGGCAGAGAAAACAAAGAAAAGTCGTAGACTGCTTAGCGTAACGAACTGACGGAATACGAAAACTACCGAAACGGTCGAGGCGAAACTGTATGCAGTGGAGTAGGAATTCGATGGACGAAGCGTCTGAGACGGTCGCAAAACTGATTCTCGTGGAATACTCGTTATTCCCTAAGGTATACATACACTACTGGCCATTAAAATCGCTACAGACACGAAATTTAACCGACAGGATGAAGATGCTGTGATATACAAATAATTAGCTTTTCAGAGCATTCACACAAGGTTGGCACCGGTGACGACACGTACTACGTGCTAACAAGAGGAATGTTTCCAACCGAGTTCTCATACACAAACAACAGTTGACCGGCGTTGCCTGGTGAAACGTTGTTGCGATGCCACGTGTAAGGAAGAGAAATGCGTACCATCACATTTACGACTTTGATGAAGGTTGGATTGTAGCCTATCGCGATTGCGGTTTATCGTATCGCGACATTGCTGCTGGCGTTGGTCGAGATCCAATGACTGTTAGCAGAATATGAAATCGGTGGGTTCAGGAGAGTAATGTGGAACGCCGTGCTGGATCCCAACGGCCTCGTATCACTAGCAGTCGAGATGACAGGCATCTTATCCGCATGGCTGTAACGGGTCGTGCAGCCACGTCTCTATCCCTGAGTCAACAGATGGGGACGTTTGCAAGACGACAACCATCTGCACGAACAGTTCGACGACGTTTTCTGCAGCGTGGACTATCAGGTCAGAGATCATGGCTGCGGTTACCCTTGACGCTGCATCACAGACAGGAGCGCCTGCGATGGTGTATTCAACGACAAACCTGGGTGCACGAAAGCAAAACGTCATTTTTTCGGATGAATCCAGGTTCTGTTTACAGCATCATGATGGTCGCATCCATGTTTGGCGACATCGCGGTGAACGCACATTGGAAGCGTGTATTCGTCATCGCCATACTGGCGTATCACCAGGCGTGATGGTATGGGGTGCCATTGGTTATACGTCTCGGTCACCTCTTGTTCGCATTGACGGCACTGTGAACAGTGGACGTTACATTTCAGATGTGTTAACCCTTGGCTCTACCCTTCATTCGATCACTGCGAATCCCCATTTCAGCAGGACAGTGCACGACCGCATGTTGCAGGTCCTGTACGGGCCTTTCTGGATTCAGAAAATGTCCGACTGCTGCTCTGAGCAGCACATTCTCCATATCTCTCACCAATTGAAAACGTCTGGTCAATGGTGGCAGAACAACTGGCTCGTCACAGTACGCCAGTCACTACTCTTGATGAACTGTGGTATCGTGTTGAAGCTGCATGGGCAGCTGTACCTGTACACACCAACCAAGCTCTGTTTGACTCAATGACCAGGCGTATCAAGGCCGTTATGACGGCCAGAGGTGGTTGTTCTGGGTACTAATTTCTCATGATCTATGCACCCAAATTGCGTGAAAATGTAATCACATATCAGTTCTAGTATAATATTTTTTTCGAATGAATACCCGTTTATCATCTGCATTTATTGTTGGTGTAGCAATTTTAATGGCCACTAGTGTATGATTTGCAACAACCCTTCAGACTAGTTCCAGTACGTTCGGCATGTACATCCTGTTCCCCTTCCGTGTCCCGGCATCATCTGGAAAGTTCGGTGTCTTCTCGGCTGCGCCTCTGACGTCACAGACCAATGAATCCAAATCCGCAGACTGCAAGATGGTAGCTTCGCAGCGCCGCATGCGCCACCGCTGTGGGCCGATTGCTCATTTCCTGATTCGCGGCAGCTGCGGCGCTACGGTGGCGCCGCGGTGAACGCTGCGGCGGTTCGCGGAACATCTGTGGCGACTGGATTCTGGCTGGGTGGCTGGGGGAACAACGCGAGCACATCCAGAGACTGAAAGCGTACGTGTCGCTGCAAATGGCGCACAAAGTGTCATTGTGCGGACACCTTAGCTGCAGACTAAAACCTGATGGTTTGTACCTCTTGATATTCTCGACAGGTAAATCAGTTTGATAACAAATGCTGTGTATTTACTGGTACACAGTCACCACTCTTTCGTTGACACAAGCTCAGATAACGAAGAGTTAACGTGAGGGTGATCCCATATCAAGACTAATTATGTTCACTCATCGCCGAGCAGTTCTAGCTGCTTCAGTCCGGAACCGCATGACTGCTGCGATCGCAGGTTCGACTCGTGCCTCGGGCATGGATGTGTCTCATGTCCTTTGGTTAGTTAGGTTTAAGTAGTTCCAAGTTCTAGGGGACTGATGACCACAGCAGTTGAGTCCCATAGCGCTCAGAGCCATTTGAACCATTTGAACCTGTATTCAGTATGACTGATTTCCACGTTGCATCCCATAGCTGAATAATATCAACAAGGCATCGTTCCCACACCGAACAAAGGCTGCAGAAGTGCCAACGCCACTTTTTATTTCATTGCTGTGAGGTAACTGGCGAATTGTGGCGTCCTGAAAATGTTCTAAGTTGGCGTGGCCGCACAGGCCGCTCGAACAGCCGGAGCCTTGCAGCAAACACATGGTGGCGAACGTTAGTCGGTCGAGATGGTAGCCCCAGCTCATGGTCCAGCCGCGTGGCTGGCATTGCGACGCTGTGTTGATGAAGCAGACACGCCAGGAAAGCAAAAGATGACGGACTCTGAGAAACCATAATGGCAGACATTTCACAGTTCGTATTGAAATTAATAGTAGCCAGATGAATCGTGATACCTCAAAAAGAAACATGTACTTTATTATTATTTGCACGAAGATTCTGATGGTGTAATCAGATTTTCACTATATTTATTAGTTTAAAGTACAGAAACCAGATGGCAGTTATAAGAGTTGATGGGCATGAAAGGGAAGCAGTGGTTAGGAAGGGAGTGAGACAGGGCTGTAACCTCTCCCCGATGTCATTCAATCTGTATATTGAGCAAGCAGTAAAGGAAACAAAAGGAAAATTTGGAGTAGGTATTAAAATTCACGGAGAAGAAATAAAAACTTTGAGGTTCGCCGATGACATTGTCATTCTATCAGAGACAGTAAAGAACTTGGAAGAGCAGTTGAACGGAATGGATAGTGTCTTGAAAAGATAAGATAAACATCAACAAAAGCAAAACGAGGGTAACGGAATGTAGTGTAATTAAGTCGGGTGACGCTGAGGGAATTAGATTAGGAAATGAGACACTTAAAGTAGTAAATGAGTTTTGCTATTTGGGGAGAAAAATAAATGATGATGGTCGATGTAGAGAAGATATAAAATGTAGACTGGCAATGGCAAGGAAAGCGTTCCTGCAGCGTGTAGGGTAAAAACCGTAGAGGGAAACCAAGAGATGAATACAATAAGCAGATTCAGAAGGATGTAGGTTGCAGTAGTTACTGGGAGATGAAGAAGCTTGCACAGGATAGAGTAGCATGGAGAGCTACCTCAAACCAGTCTCAGGTCTGAAGACCACAACAACAACAGTTTAAAGTTAAGCATCTGACGCTAAACGAATTTCTAAAATCTAAACGGTTTTTCTGATTTCGTCGATCTACGTGCCTTTAGAAAGCTATTAGTGTAAACCTAAATTGGTATCAATTACAGGCATGTAACTTAAATAGTAGATGATTCATTGGAGGTCAAATTGGCCAATTACTATCGATGGCGTCAGGCTAAAAGTACTCCACAGTGATACGAAAAAACGGTAGCAGCATGCTTATGAATATATTTATTCACCTATGACTTTGTTTATATCCGATATATGCTATTCGTGAAGAAATTGGTTAAATATTTACTGTGTTTTAGAAAGCACAGAGACATTAGCCTACTGGCCTACCTATTGTTCTATTCCTCTGATATATGTTTACTTAATTTGTTTATGTATTTAATAATGTGTGTTAGAGCGTGTTTATGGTCCAGCCGTAGAAATCTTTATTTAATTTAAAGTTACTCAAATGTAACTCCAGTATTTCGAATATGTTTCATTATGTTTGTGAGTGTACGTTGGCATGGAGACATGGAGGGACCGCTCTAGCCAATCACAGCGCTCGTTACTAAGAGAGACGTATGGAGGTCGGGGGGGGGGGGGGGGGGCATCGCTTCCGGAGAGGACACGGGAGTGAGTGCTGGATGCGGACAGTACAGCGCGACGGACGCACAAGCGGCGGAAAGACTTGGACAGTGGAGCAGTTTGCCCGTGGTCGCGGAGGATAGTGCCGACCTGTGCTCTTGTGTGATTTCAGTGGCTTCTGCAGCGAAGTCGTAGTATGCGCTCAAGGGTGAATATCTCTCGAGCTATGTTGTTGTTCATAACTAATTACGTGAAGTAGAAATCTATTGTTTCCCTTTTTTTCAACTTACATTTTACGTCATTGCTCGGTCATCGACAGCAATTAGTGTTTTGCAGGAATATACCGCATTCGCAAAAGTACTTGTATTATCGTACTCATCATTTAAAGTTGTTAGTCGTAGGTGACTGGAATTCGAGAGTAGGAAAAGGGAGAGAAGGAAACATAGTAGATGAATATGGATTGGGGCTAAGAAATGAAAGAGGAAGCCGCCTGGTAGAGTTTTGCACAGTGCATAACAATCATAGCTAGCACTTGGTTCAATAATCATGAAAGAAGGTTGTATACATGGAAGAACCCTGGAGATACTAAAAGGTACCAGATAGATTTTATAATGGTAAGACAGAGATTTAGGAACCATGTTCTAAATTGTAAGACATTTCCAGGGGCAAATGTGGACTCTGACCACAATCTATTGGTTATGACCTGTAGATTAAAACTGAAGAAATTGCAAAAAGGTGGGAATTTAAGGAGATGGGACCTAGATAAACTGAAAGAGCCAGAGGTTGTACAGACTTTCAGGGAGAGCATAAGGGAACAATTGACAGGAATGGGGAAAGAAATACAGTAGAAGAAGAATGGGTAGCTCTGAAGAATGAAGTAGTGAAGGCAGCAGATGTTCAAGTAGGTAAAAAGACGAGGGCTAGTAGAAATCCTTGGGTAACAGAAGAAATATTGAATTTAATTGATGAAAGGAGAAAACATAAAAGTGCAGTAAATGAAGCAGGCAAAAAGAAATACAAACGTCTCAAAAATGAGATTGACAGGAAGTGCAAAATGGCTAAGCAGGGATGGCTAGAGGACAAATGTAAGGATGTAGAGGCTTATCTCACTATGGGTAAGATAGATACTGCCTACAGGAAAATTAGACCTTTGTAGATAAGAGAACCACTTGTATGAACATCAAGAGCTCAGATGGAAACCCAGTTCTAAGCAGAGAAGGGAAAGCAGAAAGGTGGAAGGAGTATATAGAGGGTCTATACAAGGGCGATTTACTTGAGGGCAATATTATGGAAATGGAAGAGGATGTAGATGAAGATGAAATGGGAGATACGATACTGCGTGAAGAGTTTGACAGAGCACTGAAAGAACTAACTCGAAACAAGGCCTCAGGAGTAGACAACATTCCATTAGAACTACTGACGGCCTAAGGAGAGCCAGACCTGACAAAACTCTACCGTCTGGTGAGCAAGATGTATGAGATAGGCGAAATACCCCCAGACTTCAAGAAGAATATAATAATTCCAATCCCAAAGAAAGTAGGTGTTGACAGATGTGAAAATTACCGAACTATCAGTTTAATAAGCCACAGCTGCAACTTACTAACACGAATTTTTTACAGATGAATGCAAAAACTCGGGAAGATCAGTTTAGATTCCGTAGAAATATTGGAACACGTGAGGCAATACTGACCTCACGACTTACCTTAGAAGAAAGATTAAGGAAAGGCAAACCTACGTTTCTAGCATTTGTAGACTAAGAGAAAGCTTTTGACAATGTTGACTGGAATACTCTCTATCAAATTCTGAAGGTGGCAGGAGTAAAATACGGGGAGCGAAAGGCTATTTACAATTTGTACAGAAGCCAGATAGCTGTTATAAGAGTCGAGGGACATGAAAGGGAAGCAGTGGTTGGGAAGGTAGTTAGACAGGTTTGTAACCTCTTCGCGATGTTATTCAATCTGTATCTTGAGCAAGCAGTAAAGGAAACAAAAGAAAAGTGCGGAGTAGGTATTAAAATCCATGGAGAAGAAATAAAATCTTTGAGGTTCGCTGATGACATTGTAATTCTGTCAGAGACAGCAAAAGACTTGGAAGAGCAGTTGAACGGAATGGACAGTGTCTTGATGGGAGAATATAAGATGAACATCAATAAAAGCAAAACGAGGGTAATGGAATGTAGTCGAATTATTTCGGATGATGCTGAGGGAATTAGATTAGGAAATGAGACACTTAAAGTAGTAAAGGAGTTTTGCTGTTTGGGGAGCAAAATAACTGATGTTGGTCGAAGTAGAGAAGATATAAAATGTAGACTGGCAATGTAGACGCAAGGAAAGCCTTTCTGAAGAAGAGAAATTTATTAACATCGAGCATAGATGTAAGTGTCAGGAAGTCGTTTCTGAAAGTTTTTGTCTGGAGTGTAACCATGTATGGAAGTGAAACATGGACGATAAACAGTTTGGACAAGAAGAGAATAGAAGCTTTCGAAATGTGGTGTTACAGAACAATGCTGAAGATTAGATGGGTAGATGACATTACTAATGGTGAAGTATTGAATAGAACTGTGAGGAAGATGAGTTTGTGGCACAACTAGACAAAAAGAAGGGACCGGTTGGTAGGACATGTTCTGAGGCTTCAAGGGATCACAAATTTATCATTGGAGGGCGTTGGGGGGAGGGGGATCGTAGAGGGTGACCAGATTCAGAAGGATGTTGGTTGCAATAAGTACTGGTAGATGAAGAAGCTTGCACAGGATAGGGTAGCATGGAGAGCTGCATCAAACCAGTCTCAGGACTGAATACCACAACAAAACAATAACAGGTTAGTACCTGCAGATGTTATTTAGTTGTAATCTTTCATTTGTATATTACATTCATAATTCGCAATTTCCGAGTGATAGAAACCTCGACCATTCGATCCATGTATGTATTCTTATCTTATACTGTAGACTCAGCAGTATTTGCCCTGCAAAGAGGCAACTTCATATCCCAGCCCCTAGACAACGAAACCAGCCAAAACTTTTAATATTTGAACTCTGTGTTGGAGGGTGCCTAGTTATTTGAGTAACTCGATCTGATCCTCATTTAGTCGTCCTCATATACATTAATTACTAGAAAGAGGGTACAGCAGCATTAGGTCAATCGTGAAGTTGACATATAAATACATACGGCGACAGTACGCAACCGGCCGTAGTGGCCGAGCGGTTCTGGGCGCTACACTCTGGAATCGCGCGACCGCTATGGTCTCAGGTTCGAATCCTGTCTCGGGCATGGATGTGTGTGACGTCCTTAGATTAGTTAGGTTTAAGTAGTTCCACGTTCTAGAGGACTGATGATTTCAGCAGTTAAGCACCATAGTGCTCAGAGCCATTTGACAGTATGCAAAACAGCAATTGGACAATTGTTAGCAGCACTAGCGCTCTGAGTGTTAAAAAAAAATGACTCTGAGCACTATGGGACTTAAAATCTGACGTCATCAGTCCCCTAGAACTTAGAACTACTTAAACCTAACTAACCTAAGGACATCACACACATCCTTGCCGGAGGCAGGATTCGAACCTGCGACTGTAGCGGCCACGCGGATCCAGACTGTAGCGCCTAGAACCGCTCAGCCACTCCGGCCGGCTCTGAGGGTTCCGTAAAACTTAATTATGTATATAGATAGTTCATGTATTTGATAAGTCGGTATCCAAGCATCAAAATATGTGACGTAAATGGCCTTTGTTCTGATTGTATCGACTTACAAGGTTAACTTTTCTTACATTGCCAAGACTCCATAGACAGTAGGCATAAATTTTAACCTGATACCTGTGCTCATTCCCGTGAAAAAGGGGTCTTTACAGACGGACAGACAGAGAACATAGTGACCTTGAAGCAGTTCCGTTTTTACCATGAAATGAAACAACATGTCGTAGCTCAGTTTTTGTCATGGTCCCTGAGAAATATTGTAGGGATAAATTTAGTTATGGTTCCCTTTGACAATTCTTTTGTGGCAATGGCACCCAAATTGGGCGGCATTTTATGTAGTGGTGCACTTGAGTGACGTATACTTCGAACCATACTTATATTAATTATACAGGGGATTTCGAGAAGGGCTCTACACCTTAAAAAATTAATATGAATTTCTTGAAAGAAGACATAGAGCTGGGTTTGGTGTTATTTTGTAGGTAATAGACGACAAATCATCGAGTAAAACTGAAGTGATATCAGGTGTTCCCCAGGGAAGCGTCCTCGGACCTCTGCTGTTCCTGATCTATATAAATGACCTGGGTGACAATCTGAGCAGTTCTCTTAGGTTGTTCGTAGATGATGCTGTAATTTACCGTCTAGTAAGGTCATCCGAAGACCAGTATCAGTTGCAAAGCGATTTAGAAAAGATTGCTGTATGGTGTGTCAGGTGGCAGTTGACGCTAAATAACGAAAAGTGTGAGATGATCCACATGAGTTCCAAAAGAAATCCGTTGGAATTCGATTACGCGATAAATAGTACAATTCTCAAGGCTGTCAATTCAACTAAGTATCTGGGTGTTAAAATTACGAACAACTTCAGTTGGAAGGACCACATAGATAATATTGTCGGGAAGGCGAGCCAAAGGTTGCGTTTCATTGGCAGGACACTTAGAAGAAGCAACAAGTCCACTAAAGAGACAGCTTACACTACACTCGTTCGTCCTCTGTTAGAATATTGCTGCGCGGTGTGGGATCCTTACCAGGCGGGATTGACGGAGGACATCGAAAGGGTGCAAAAAAGGGTAGCTCGTTTTGTATTATCACGTTATAGGGAAGAGAGTGTGGCAGATATGATACACGAGTTGGGATGGAAGTCATTACAGCATAGACGTTTTTCGTCGCGGCGAGACCTTTTTACGAAATTTCAGTGACCAACTTTCTCTTCCGAATGCGAAAATATTTTGTTGAGCCCAACCTACATAGGTAGGAATGATCATCAAAATAAAATAACAGAAATCAGAGCTCGAACAGAAAGGTTTAGGTGTTCGTTTTTCCCGCTCGCTGTTCGGGATTGGAATAGTAGAGAGATAGTACGATTGTGGTTCGACGAACCCTCTGCCAAGCACTTAAATGTGAATTGCAGAGTAGTCATGTAGATGTAGAAACACATCAAGTTTTTTTTACCTTAAACTATAGGTGTTTTTTGTGGCCTCCGTTGGTTATCCTGCACACATCCCACCGGAAATAGACCTCTTCCCAAACTCGCTGTAGTTGCTCAGTAGCCGGCCTTGGTAGCCGAGCGGTTCTAGGCACTTCAGTCTGGAACTGCGCGACCGCTACGGTCGCAGGTTCGAATCCTGCCTCGGGCATGGATGTGTGTGATGTCCTTAGGTTAGTTAGGTTTCAGTAGTTCTAAGTTCTAGGGGGACTGATGGCCTCTGATGTTAAGTCCCATAGTGCTCAGAGCCATTTGAACCAAGTTGCTCAAAGACGGCGTAAATTCTTGCTCTAAGTTCAGGTAGACAAGCCGGCACACGAGATACAAACACGATATCCTTGATGAATTCCCATAAAAAAATTCGAGTAGTGTCAGGTCTGGGGAACGTGGGGGCCATGCAATTGGCGTATCACGGCCATTCCATTGACTTGGAAAGCGGTCACTGAGAAAATCCGGGACGTAAGCCAGGTAGTGGGGTGGCGCACCATCTTGCATGGTATAAACATTTCGTTCTTGGTTATCCTCATCGATCTGTGGTATCAAAAATTGTATCATATGCGGGTACACTATCCCGTTGACGGTTCTCTCACTGACAAAAAGAAAGGGGCCGTACCCTTTGTTCTTGCTCAACGCACAGAAATTGTTCAGTTTAGGACTATCACTAACGTGTTGCGCTGTTTGATGTGGATTTTCACTGCCCTAAATCCTATAGTTCTGTGTGTTAACCTTGCCACTTAAGTGAAAAGTCGAACTATCAGAAAAGATGATTTTGTCCAAGAAATGTTCATCGGTGGTGTAACCGATTTAACATGTCCGCACAGAAATTCTTGCGAGAAATTCTATCGTTGTCCTTTATTGCTTGTACGATCGTGAATGTATACAGTTTCAAGTCAAATGTTTTCTCAACACAAGCCAAAAATATGGGATTTGCAGTTCGCGAGATGCACGGCGGATCGATTTCGTAGGGCTGTCCTCAAAACGTTGTCTCACTCGCTCAGCGACGTCGTCTGATGTGCTTGGACGACCTGATGACTTCCCACGTCTTAGCGATCACCCTGTTCCTACATAACATTTATGGCACTTATAAATTGTAGGCCTACTAGGAGGATCTTTGGCATACTTGGTACGGAAATTACCCTGAACTGTTGTTGCCGACTTTAATTCTTCAAACCGAAACACACAGCTATCACACTCGGGTCCAGTAAAGCCAGTCATCTTTAACGCAACTGCCGCTAGCACTCCTTACGTTGTGATTCGGCACTAGCAAACTACGCGAGACAATACTTGATATATTTCCCTACAAATTGAGACTACATCCACCTCTGTAGGTACTATGAATTAATTTATATGAATTTTCAAAGTTGTAAAGTCCTTTTTGAAACACCCTGTGCTTATTAATAACATGTGCTTGAGTGTAATATTTGCCATTAATAACAAATGAAAGGATTAGATGTGGCGGCTATCGAAATGCTACTTTATTTCCAGAAAGTGTTGGGCCACAGCTAGTCTGATGGCACGTACCTTACAACGTCATTCAGACTCCATATAAACGCAGATATCGTAGTCACCACTGTTATCCATCGACAGTCGAAAATGACGATAGTAAAATGTTTGTCATTAGCTGTGTAGAAATCATAAAATGTGTGATCATAAAGGCTATGGTCAAAGTAACGTATGGAGGTTTGTGACATATGGACGTTTCCTGGAGACGTACACTGGTAGCCAAGATGGATGAGGGGACTGCTCGCCTTACGGAGAAATCCGGATTAGAATCCCAGTCCGCCACAAATCTTCATATGTCTAAAACAGCTGACGTCAAGAAAGTATTCACACAGGGTGAATTCATGTTGTAAGATATCTTTCTCTAAATTTGCTGCGACGTCTTTTGTGAACCTTCCCTTCTTCAACAGTTATCGCAGCCCAGTTTCAGCTTTATATTCCATTTTGGAGCCTTTATTCTGCAGGTCCTCCAACTGGTACTCTGGTGACCCCCACCTATCTCAGTTTGGCTTATATATTCCAAGAAGGGGATCCTGAAACACAACCCACGGCTCATGATTTTAACTTCTCCTCTGACTTCCTCTTGTAAAGATTGAGCCGGCTGGAGTGGCCGAGCGGTTCTAGGCGCTATAACCTGGAACCGCGTGATCGCTACGGTCGCAGGTTCGAATCCTGCCTCGGGCATGGATGTTTGTGATGTCCTTAGGTTAATTAGATTTAAGTAGTTCTAGTTTCAGCTTTATATTCCATTTTGCAGCCTTTATTCTGCAGGTCCTCCAACTGGTACTCTGGTGACCCCCACCATACCTCAATTTGGCTGATCTATTCCAACATGGGGATCCTGAAACACAACCCACGGCTCATGATTTTAACTTCTCCTCTGACTTCCTCTTGTAAAGATTGAGCCGGCCGGGGTGGCCGAGCGGTTCTATTCGCAATAACCTGGAACCGCGCGATCGCTACGGTCGCAGGTTTGAATCCTGCCTCGGATGTGTGTGTATGTCCTTAGGTTAACTAGATTTAAGTAGTTCTAAGTTCTAGTGGACTGATGACCTCAGATGTTAAGTCCCATAGTGCTCAGAGTCATTTGAACCATTTTTTGTATAGATTGAGCGAACAGTTTCTCCACGCATATTTCTGTCAAAGGCGTCTAGCACTGCAATAAATTTTTGATGCTGATGATAAAGTTTATAGATCGTATCCAAAGTTATAAGTGTTTTACAAAAGTTTAATAGCTGTTATTAAGTTCTTTTTAATTTCATAAAAAGAGGGGTGACTGTCGATCCCAGATATTTAAATTGCCCACTCTTTCAAAAGCTGGTCAGCTCTTTGCGTGCTGTTTTCGTAAGCATCTACGGAGACTGGCTGAACGATAGTAAAACCACGAAAAACCAACAAGTTTTTGGATGTTCAGACCCCATCGCGGAGTGTGGACGTCTGTGATACGTCCGCTCTGTGAAGCAAGATGGGCGACGATTTGTGGCACCTTTGACGACAGTGTACAGTACTGGTGAGGGCAAAAGTGTTTTGGACCACACTGGTCTGCGTAGACAGTTGAACGTGGGGCTACAGAGCAGACGAGCCCTGTGTATTGGTATGTTGGCCGAACGACATCGTCAGTTAAGACTGCAGTGGGTACAGGATCATCGAGATTAAATCGTGGATCAATGGATCAAGTGGCCCCGTCGGATGAACGAAGTTTCTTATTACACGAGGTAGATGGTCGAGTTCAGACATGCAGTCTCAGAGGTCAACGGCTGCTGAAAACATTCACTGCGCTGCGGCAGGAGGCCTGCGGGAGCAGTATGGGGGGTACATTCACCTGCTCTTCTGTGGGACCTGTGGCAGTAATGGAAGGCACCGTCACAACTGTGGAGTATGTGAACACTGTTGCAAACCAGCTTCCGCTCATGCTTCACGTCTTTTCTGATGGCATCTTCCTGCATAGTAAATGTACGTGTTACAACAGAAGACTCGTGGTACAGTGGTTTCACGAACGTAACAGTGAACTCACGTTGATGCCGGGGATCTCATCCTGACGGAACACATCTGTCTTGCGATTAGGCACCAACTGTGTGCCCGCGAACTACCGACCCGTCATTTGCGGTAAAAGACTAACTTGTGCGTACACATCTGGTGCCACATATCAGCCGAAGCCTACCAACGAATTATTGAATTTGTACCACATGGAATCGCTGCTATGTTACGTTCCTAAGATAAACCAACACGCTACGAAGCAGGTGTTGAAAACGTTTAGGCTCAACAGTGCATTTTTTGCTTTGTTCCTGATATTTATTTATATCCTCCACCAACCTTCCAGTTTGTTTCTGGGTTAGGGTTGAAACTGTGCTTTTAAATAAAGCACATGGTTATTATTATTTAGCGTATGTGGTTTTCGAGTACAAATGGTTTCATGTTTAAATACATACAGACAGTTAAAGATAAAATCAGCAGACATTATAACACATAAATAATGTCTCGTCTTATGGACATTCAATTAAGGATAAAGTAGGCATAAACAGGTTGTTACAATAAGGTATCTTGTCATAGGTAAGATAAAATTATCATATAGACATTATTCTTATAAGGCCATCCAGCAATCACATATATGGAATCTATAGAGTCTCTTTAAAGTTCTGTGCTTAGATTTTCCATCCACTCGACGCTTGCAGGGGAGGCTGCATAAAGTTCTCGAATGGATCCTTTAAACGCACGTTTAGGGCATTCCTGAATGATGTGCTCGATCGTTTGCTCTGGATGTCCACAATCGCACTGTGGTGAATCCCGTATGCCCCATCTACAGAGCATCTCGCCACTTCTGCCATGACGAGTTATGAGTCTATTGAGTTTAACCCAAGTTCTTCTTGGCAGGTCTGTACCAGGTAGGTTTCCACCAGGTGATATTTCATTGCAGTTCTTGGATAGTCCAGTCTGAGACCAATCATTTTTCCATGAATCCATAGCATCGTAAGACGTAGCCATAAGGTTTTGAGCTGTTCTCCATGGTGGTCTTCTAGATCTTAGTCGGGAAAGATTTGGGGCAATGTCCTGATGGATTGGAAGGTTGGTATTGGAGGAGATTTTACGCCATTCATTAACTAAGGCGGTTTGCCGCCTAAGATGTGGTGGAGCTATACTCCAGAGAACAGGAAGCCAAGGTAGTGGGGTGGATTTAATGGTTCCAGTTATGGTTCTCATGGTATTGTTTAGTTGAGTATCCACTTGAGACGTGTGGCTGCTGTTAATCCAAACAGAGCTGCAATGTTCCGCACCCCAGAAGGAAAGAGTCAGGTGGTGTTAGATCAGGCGATCGTGGAGGCCGAAGTCCCTGTGAAATTATGCGATCACCGAAAACAGCAGCAAGCAGTGACATTGAAACACCAGCTGTATGCGCGGTTGCACCATCTTGTTGAAAATAACCTTGCAGTATTTAACTTAATACAAGTTATCTTATGAATGGGTACTGCAGTAACGTTGTGCTTTTATTGTTTCGTTGAAAAATATGGAACCCACAATCCAACGTCTAGAAATTGCAATCAAAACTCCTATTTTCACAGAATGAAGTGGTTCCTCATGAGTTCATGAGTACAGAATGGATCTGCAGAACTCCACATACCAGACTTTCGCGAGTTCATGAACCAGGACAAATGAAACTACGCCTCATCAGTGAAATCCGTTTCATTAAGACTATCTCTAGTGTCTGCCATCGGGTTCCCCTAAATGGGAGACAGCACCGCATAACAGCCACGCTATGAGGGAAACAAACCAACAGCCAAACAGGCGAAGACATCAGGCCTCACTATATAGGCCCGGCCGGTCGAAGGCAGATCAGTCTTCGTCCGCTGCTAATGGCAACCGCTTTAGCAGAGTCTCCGAGAAGATATCACCGAAGCCGCTGTACTGCACCGCCGATTTAAGCACCAGCCGACCGAGAGGAACCACATATCCGGCTAGAGCGACGGACGTTTGTATTTATTGTACAGCGAGCTATTGTATTGTAGAAGAAGTTACGTTCAATAAACTGTTGGAGAATACAACAGTGGGGCGTGTTTACCTGATGTCTTCACCTATTTGCCTGTTGGTTTATTTCCCTCATAGCGTGGCTGTTATACGGTGCTCCCAGCCATTTAGGGGAACCCGATGGCACACTGTACAACATCCCTTCCATTTTCTTGAACGAAATTTTTGAACTATTGACAATAACTTTGTATGGGAAAAGTTATTTTTCCTTACAGCTGTGTGGGCCGTTCCGACACTAACATCGATTTCCTGGGCGAGTTTTCTTACTGGCTTGTTCGGAGTCGGGGACATTTTATCGGAAATGTCGAGTAGTTCACCCTCAGACAAAACGCTGGGACGAATACCTCTCGGTTCATCTGTCACTGAACCCGTACTTCGAAATTAGTTAATCAAATGTCGCACAGTATCGCAATGTAGGAGTGTTGTCTCGGGGAAAACTGAATTATGTGTTTGACGAACCGAAACTGTGTATTTACCGCCAGATTTGAACACTTGTTCGACTAAAAACACACGTTCTTCAATGGTTATCATTTAAACAGTGACAAAAACGAAACAGACCAACAAAGGAACAAAACTTAAACGTTCACGTTAACACTTAACGACACACGCCAACGATGCTACTGACGCTGGATGAGATAAACGAAACAGTGGAATGTTGGGAGAGTCCACTTGAAGGGAATTAACCCAGGCAGGCGAACAATCATACAGCACTTCGGAGAGACTTTTTGACATCGCATTACAGATCTTATTTCCTGACGTTGTAATACATGTCCTATCATCATGTCCTCAATTCTTGACATTGTTTTCCATACGTCCCTTTTTTCTCCAAGTAGAACCTCCTCATCCCGTACCTTATCAGTCCACCTAATTTTCAGCATGTAGCACCACATCTCCAACACATAGATTCTACTCTGTTCTCAATCACCCACAGTCCATAATACAATGCTGTGCTCCAAACGTACATTTCAGAAATTTATTCCTCAAATTAAGGCCTACATTTGACACCAATAGACTTCTCTTGGCCAAGAATGTCCTCTTTGAAACTTTCTGGCAGGTTAAAACTGTGTGCCGGACCGAGACTCGAACTCCGGACCTTTGCCTTTCACGGGCAAGTCCTCTACCAACTGAGCTACCCAAGCCCGACTCACGCCCCGTCCTCACAGCTTTAATTCCGCCAGTACCTCGTCTCCTACCCCTCTAGCTCAGTTGTTAGAGCACTTGCTCGCGAAAGGCAAAGGTCGCGAGTTCGAGTCTCGGTCCAGCACACAGTTTTAATCTGCCAGGAAGTTTCATATCAGCGCACACTCCACTGCAGAGTGAAAATTTCATTCTAGAATGCCCTCTTTGCTTGTGCTGGTCTACGTTTCATGTCTTCCTTTCCCTCTCCGTCATGGGTTTTTTGCGGCCTAGATTGCGAAATAGCTTAACTTCGTCTACATCGTGATCACTAATTTTCTGCTAATTTTCATTCCATCTGCTTCTCATTACTTTTTTCTGTAACAGGAAATCCCCGATTCATATTGTGTACTCATTATACTGTTCATTCCACTCAAAAGATACTGTAATTCTTCTTCAGTTTAACTGAGGATAGCAGAGTCATCAGGAATTCTTTTCGCTAATATCATTTTAACCACAGCGTTCAACTATTTCATTTCCGTCATTGCTTCTTCGATGCATAGATCGAACAGTAGGGGCGAAAGGCTGCATCCATGTCTTACAGCCTTTTTAATGCGAGCGCATCGTCCTTGATTCAAATGGCTCTGAGCACTATGGGACTTAACATCTATGCTCATCAGTCCCCTAGAACTTAGAGCTACTTAAACCTAACTAACCTAAGGATATCACACAACACCCAGTCATCGCGAGGCAGAGAAAATCCCTGACCCCGCCGGGAATCGAACCCGGGAACCCGGGCGCGTGAAGTGAGACATCGTCCTTGCTCTTCCCTTTTAATTGTTCACACTTTCTTCTTGTGCGTATTGTGTATTACCCGTCATTCCCGTAGCTTTCTCCAGTTTTTCTAAGGACATCTTGCGCCATTTATCGGTCAACATATCTGATGAAAGTGTCTTGATTTTTCTTCAGTCTTATCAACTGCAATGTCAGGACTGTCTTTCTAGTAGCTTTAGCTTCCCTAAAGCCGGCCCGCCGGAGTGGCCGAGCGGTTCTAGGCGCTACAGCCTGAAACCGTGCGACATGCCTCGGGCATGGATGTGTGTGATGTCCTTGGGTTGGTTAGGTTTAAGTAGTTCTAAGTTCTAGGGGACTGATGTCCACACCCATAGTTCTCAGAGCCATTTTTGGAACCCTAAAGCCGAACTAATAGACATCTACAAGATCTTCAATTTACCTTTGCATTCTTTCATTTTTTATCCTTGTCAGCGGCTTGGATGCATGACCTGTTAAGCTGATTGTGCTATAGTTCTCGCAATTATTTGATTTTGCTGTTTTCGGAATTGTGTGGACGATATTTTTCCGAAAGTTTGACGCTATACCGCCAGTCTCACACATTCTACACACCATCGCGAATAGTCGTTTTGTTGCCACTTTCGCTAGTGATTTTAAATATTCCGATGGGTTGTTGTTTATTCCTTCCTCCTTATTTTATCTTACATCTTCCAGAGCAGTTCTGCATTCTGACTATAATACTGGTTACCGATTCTAACTTCTCCCTGTTTCATGTCGTCAGACATTCCTCCTCCTCATAGAGTCCTTCATTGTACACTTTCCATCTTGCCGCTCTCTCACACGCGTTTAACAGTGCAATTCCTAATGCACTGTTAATGTTACCACCCTTAGTTTTAATTTCATCGAAGGTGTTTTCTACTTTCTGTGTGCTGACTCAGTCTCTTTTTCCATTACTTCACATCTTTCCAGCTGCCATTTCGCCTTGTCTGCCTTGCTACATGTATCATTCCTAAGGGAGGCAAATTTCTATATTCATGTCATTAGTTTCTGAGGAAAAAAATTGGACGTTTTATAACTCGAACGGGCCTAGTAATTATGCTTTGATATTACGTAAATAAACACATTAAAGATCTCTTCAAAACGTGTCTTTTTTAGTACGTTTTGTTGTGTTAAATAGTCGAGAATAGTGACTGAAGAGTTTACCATACACTGCTCCATTGAAATTATGTCTTTTAGCCTTGCCTGGCTTTCTCCTTCATTGCTGTCGGGTTTGGGGGCACCAAGTTCCTTTAGTTTCAGACTAGACTCATGTTTTAAATTGTTAGATCAGCTTAGATGAACTTCTCGTTCGAGAATATCCGAAGTTAGATCTTCCGAATAAACTACAAAATAAATTGCACATCAAACTCATACTGCGCTGCTGTTGGACTTGCGGTATTCTATATCCCGGTAAAGTAATACTCACAAGAACTCAGGTACGGAAAGAAACGTTCTAACAACACATAGTATCCAGCGAACGCCTCTAGCAAGAAGGGAAATTCTTAGCACCTAAAGTTAACAGGACGTGTTTTGTATGCTTAATTCCTGCAGTCGGTGCCGGCTGGAGTGGCCGAGCGGTTCTAGGCGGTACAGTCTGGAACCGCGCGACCGCTACGGTCACTGGTTCGAATCCTGCCTCGGGCATGGATAAGTGTGATTGCCTTAGGTGAGTTATATTTAAGTAGGTCTAACTTCTAGGGGACTGATGACCTCAGATGTTAAGTCCCATAGTGCTCAGAGCGATTTGAACCTGCAGTCGCTAGGGCGCGCCACTTGCGTTACCGAATTCCAGTTCACTCCAGCGATATGTTTAGGAATCTGACATGCCTTTGCTACAGTAGGTAGAACTGCTAATGCCAGAAACCTTCATTAGCAGTATCAAGATATTAATGTTTTACATGTACATCAGTACACACTCCGCATCAACAATATGCTGCGTGTTCCACTCACAAACAGAACGAGGGAGAAATGACTGTCTATATGCCCCCATACGAGTCCTGATTTCTCACGTCACGTCTTCGTGTCCCTTACTTTAAATGTACGATGGTGGAAGTAGAATCCTTTTGCAATCAGTTTCAAATCCCGGTTCCCCAAAATTTACCGGAAATGAACGTCGCCTTTCGTCCAGGGATTCCCATTTGAATTCACGTAGCATCTCCGTAATACATGCGTGATGATAGCGAACATACCAACAAAAAATCTACCAACCCGCCTCTGAATTGCTTCAAAGTCCTCCTCTAACCCGGACTGATAGGTATCCCAGACACTAGAGCAGTACTCAAGAATTACTCACACAAGTGTTTCATTTGCAGTCTCTTTTACACGTGAACCACACTTTTCAAAAATTCTGTCAGTGGCCTAAAGCCGACCATTAGCTTCCCTTGCTGCAATCCTTACGTGCTCATTACGGTTCGTATCACTGAGTAACGTTAAGTTTTACTTACACTACTGGCCATTAAAATTTCTACACCAAGAAGAAATGCAGATGATAAACTGGTATTCATTGAACAAATATATTATACTAGAACTGACGTGTCACTACGTTTTCACCCAATTGGGGTGCATAGATCTTGAGAAATCAGTACCCAGAACAACCACCCCTGACCGTAATAACGGCCTTGATACGCCTGGGCATTGCAGAGCTTAGATGGAGTGTACAGGTACAGCTGCCCATGCAGCTTCAACACGATATCACAATACATCAAGAGTAGTGCCTGGCGTATTGTGACGAGCCAGTTACTCGGCCGCCATTGACCAGACGTTTTCAATTGGTGAGAGATCTGGAGATTGTGTTGGACAGGGCAGCAGTCGAACATTTTCTGTATCTAGAAAGGCCCGTACAGGACCTGCAACATGTGGTCGTGTATTATCCTGCTGAAATGTAGGGTGTCGCAGGGATCGAATGAAGGGTAAAGTCACGGGTCGTAACACATCTGAAATGTAACGTTCACTGTTCAAAGTTCCATCAATGTGAACAAGAGATGACGAAAAAGTGTAACCAATGGCACCCCATACCATCACGCCGGTGATATGCCAGTATGGCGATGACGTATACACGCTTCCAATGTGCGTTCACCGAGATGTCGCCAAACACGGATGCGACCATTATAATCTTGTAAACAGAACCTGAAGTCATCTGAAAAAACGACGGTTTGCCTTTTGTGCATCCAGGTTGGTCGTTGAGTACACCATCGCAAGCGCTCCTGTCTGTGGTGCAGCGTCAAGGGTAACCGCAGCCACGGTCTCCGAGCTGATAGCCCATGCTGCAGCAAACGTCGTCTAACTGTTCGTGCAGATGGTTGTCGTCTTCCAAACGTCCCCATCTGTTGACTCAGAGATCGAGACGTGGCTGCACGATCCGTTACAGTCATGCGGATAAGATGCCTGCCATCTCGACTGCTAGTGATACGAGGCCATTGGGATCCAGCACGGCGTTCCATATTACCCTCCTGAACCCACCGATTCCATATTCTGCTAACAGTGATTGGATCTCGACCAACGCGAGCAGCAGTGTCACGATACGATAAACCGCAATCGCCATAGGCTACAATCCGACCTTTATCAAAGTCGGAAACGTGATGGTACGCATTTCTCCTCCTTACACGAGGCATCACAACAACGTTTCAGCAGGCAACGCCGGTCTACTGCTGTTTGTGTATGAGAAATCGGTTGGAAACTTTCCTCATGTCGGCACGTTGTAGGTGTCGCCACCGTCGCCAACCTTGTGTCAATGCTCTGAAAAGCTTATCATTTGCATATCATTGCATCTTCTTCCTGTCGGTTAAATTTCGCGTCTGTAGCACGTCATGTTCGTGGTGTAGCAACTTTAATGGCCAGTTGTGTATTTAATCGACATAACTGCGTCAAGTAACACAGTACTATTGTTGTTTTCGAACATTGCGAGATTATTTCTTTTACTCATCCACATTTACTTACATTTATCTACATTTAGAGCTAGCTGTCATTCATCGCACCAACTAAGAATTTTGTCTGTCATCTTGTAGCACAAAACTGTTAAGGCTTTCGTGGCCTCATCTTGTATCGCCCTACAGTCACTCAACGGCAACATCTTACCGTTGGCCACAGCACCGTCAGCAAACAGCCGTATATTGCAGCTAATTCTGTCTGTCAGATCACTTGTCTATATAACAAACAAGGGTAGTGCCATCACACTGCCCTGGGGCACTGCTGACGATACCCTCGTTTCCGATGCACTCGCCATCAAGGACAACATACTGGGTTATATTACTTAACAAGTCTTCAAGTCGCTCACGTATAAGGAAACCTATTCCAATGCTCATACCTTCGTTAAGGCACAATCTTCTCACGAAATTTTAATCACAAACTTTGTTCTCCGAATGCGAAAATATTTTGTTGACGCCGACCTACATAGGGAGAAATGGCCGCCATAATAAAATAAGAGAAATCAGAGCTCGCGCGGAAAAACAGAGGGGCTCGTTTTTTACACGCGCTGTATGAGATTGGAATAATAGAGAATTGCGAAGGTGGTTCGATGAACCGTCTGCCAGACGCTTTAATATAATTTGCAGAGTATTCATGTAGATGTAGATGAACGCTTTGCAGTGGGGCATCATTTTAAACGATTTTTGGAAATCTAGAAATATGGAATATGCCCTTCATCCATAGTTTGCAGAATATCATGCGATAAAAGAGGAAACTAAGTCTATATGTGCGACACTTTCTAAAATCGTGCTGATCTGTGGACAAAAGCCTTTCAGTCTAACGGAAATTTATTATATTCGAACTGAGAACACATCTGAGAGTACGGCACCAAACAGATTTTAAGATTCCTGGACTGTAATTTGGCGGGGCCGTTCTCTTAAACAGGTGTCACCCACACTTTCTTCCAGTCGCTTTGTACTTTGCACTGGACTTGAGATTAGCTATAAATGCAAGCTGAAGAAGGGGCAAATACTGTGTAGTAGGTACTCTTTATAAAACCGAACTGAGATTCCATTGACACGTGGCGACTTATTTGTTTTCAACCCTTTCAGTCAAAACTAAATGATGTCCATTCATTGTTTAACTTTATAAATGGATTGCTAAGAAGTGCTTATCTCTTCTTTCTAGCAAAAATTCTCTCTTAGCCTTCTTGATTGATTTATTTTTAGTAACCATAGTAGCTATAACATAAAATTATGACGTGTTAAAAGTCGTGATATGACCCCTCAGAGCATAATAGAAGTATACAGTGATAGGATGCCGTTAAGAAAGGTTCAGTGAATCTGCTGACTTCCTTTTTTTTTTCCTGTGCTAACCTCTTCATCTCAGAGTAGCACTTGCAACCTACGTCCTCAGTTATTTGCTTGACGTATTCCAATCTCTGTCTTCCTCTATAGTTTTTGCCCTCTACAGCTCCCTCTAGTACCATGGAAGTCGTTCCCTCATGTCTTAGCAGATGTCCTATCATCGTGTCCCTTCTCCTTATCTGTGTTTTCCACATATTCCTTTCCTCTCCGATTCTGCGTAGAACCACCTCATTCCTTACCTTATCAGTCCACCTAAATTTCAACATTCGTCTATAACACCACATCTCAAATGCTTCGATTCTCTTCTGGTCCGGTTTTTCCACAGTCCATGTTTCATTCAGAAATTTCTTCCTCAAATTAAGGCCTGTATTTGATATTAGTAGACTTCTCTTGCCCAGAAATGCCTTTTCTTGCCATAGCGAGTTTGCTTTTGATGTCCTCCTTGCTCCGTCCGTCATTGGTTATTTTACTGCCTAGGTAGCAGAACTCCTTAACTTCATTGACTTCGTGACCATCAATCCTGATGTTAAGTTTCTCGCTGTTCTCATTTCTACTACTTCTCATTACCTTCGTCTTTCTCCTATTTACTCTCAAACCATACTGTGTACTCATTAGACTGTTCATTCCGTTCAGCAGATCATTTAATTCTTCTTCACTTTCACTCAGGATAGCAATGTCATCAGCGAATCGTATCACTGATATCTTTTCACCTTGTATTTTAATTCCACTCCTGAACCTTTCTTTTATTTGCATCATTGGCTCCTCGATGTACAGATTGAAGAGTAGGGGCGAAAGGCTACAGCCTCGTCTTACTCCCTTCTTAATACGATCACTTCGTTCTGGATCGTCCACTCTTATTATTCCCTCTTGGTTGTTGTACATATTGTATATGACCCTTCTCTCCCTATAGCTTACCCCAACTTTTTTCAGAATCTTGAACAGCTTGCACCATTTTATATTGTCGAACGCTTTTTCCAGATCGACAAATCCTATGAACGTGTCTTGATTTTTCTTTAGCCTTGCTTCCATTATTAGCCGTAACGTCAGAATTGCCTCCCTCGTTCCTTTACTTTTCCTAAAGCCAAACTGATCGTCACCTAGCGCGTTCTCAATTTTCTTTTCCATTCTTCTCTATATTATTCTTGTAAGCAGCTTCGATGCATGAGCTGTCAAGCTGATTGTGCGATAATTCTCGCACTTGTCAGCTCTTGCCGCCTTCGGAATGGTGTGGATGATGCTTTTCCGAAAGTCAGATGGTATGTCGCCAGACTCATATATTCTACACACCAACGTGAATAGTCGTTTTGTTTCTACTTCTCCTAATGCTTTTAGAAATTCTGATGGAATGTTATCTATCCCTTCTGCCTTATTTGACCGTAAGTCCTCCAAAGCTCTTTTAAATTCCGATTCTAATACTGGATCCCCTATCTCTTCTAAATCGGCTCCTGTTTCTTCTTCTATCACATCAGACAAATCTTCACCCTCACAGAGGCTTTCAATGTATTCTTTCCACCTATCTGCTCTCTCCTCTGCATTTAACAGTGGAATTCCCGTTGCACTCTTAATGTTACCACCGTTGCTTTTAATGTCACCAAAGGTTGTTTTGACTTTTCTGTATGCTGAGTCTGTCCTTCCGACAATCATATCTTTTTCGATGTCTTTACATTTTTCCTGCAGCCATTTCGTCTTAGCTTCCCTGCACTTCCTGTTTATTTCATTCCTCAGCAACTTGTATTTCTGTATTCCTGATTTTCCCAGAACATGTTTGTACTTCCTTCTTTCATCAATCAACTGAAGTATTTCTTCTGTTACCCATGGCTTCTTCGCAGCTACCTTCTTTGTACCTATGTTTTCCTTTCCAACTTCTGTGATGGCCCTTTTTAGAGACGTCCATTCCTCTTCAACTGTGTTGCCTACTGCTCTATTCCTTATTGCTGTATCTATAGCGTTAGAGAACTTCAAACGTATCTCGTCATTCCTTAGAACTTCCGTATCCCACTTCTTAGCGTATTGATTCTTCCTGACTAATGTCTTGAACTTCAGCCTACTCTTCATCACTACTATATTGTGATGTGAGTCTATATCTGCTCCTGGGTACGCCTTACAATCCAGTATCTGATTTCGTAATCTCTGTCTGACCATGATGTAATCTAATTGAAATCTTGCCGTATCTCCCGGCCTTTTCCAAGTATACCTCCTCCTCTTGTGATTCTTGAACAGGGTATTCGCTATTACTAGCTGAAACTTGTTACAGAACTCAATTAGTCTTTCTCCTCTTTCATTCCTTGTCTCAAGCCCATATTCTCCTGTAACCTTTTCTTCTACTCCTTCCCCTACACCTGCATTCTAGTGGCCTGTGACTATTAGATTTTCGTCCCCCTTTACATACTGCATTACCCTTTCAATATCCTCATACACTTTCTCTATCTGTTCATCTTCAGCTTGCGACGACGGCATGTATACCTGAACTATCGTTGTCGGTGTTGGTCTGCTGTCGATTCTGATTACAACAACCCGGTCACTGAACTGTTCACAGCAACAGACCCTCTGCCCTATCTTCCTATTCATAACGAATCCTACACCTGTTATACCATTTTCTGCTGCTGACTTCCTTTAGTGTAGCAGAATGTGAAAACCAGGTGGAAGTTGGTAGGACACAGACTTAATGTAGAGAGCCTCTGGGTGGGGGGCGCCTTAAGAGCTGACTGCCAAAGACGCTACACTGCCAGACGTCTGATATGTGCAGCCTCAAGACCAGTTACTTCCTGTTCAGGAAACATCACTTAATTTCAAAAGTTGACTGTCATTATTTAAATCTGTATTGGACACATTTGAAATGTACGCTGATAAATTCTTTGATCCATTACTCAGAAATATATTGTAATATGTCCATTGGGGCAGCTGCCCATCAGAGCCTTTAACTAAGAACCGGGCCTGGGAAAATTTAGTACAGAAATCTAATTTCCCCCTGATCCACATTGACTGCAGCAGCCAATGACAGGGATGCCTCCCAGGCCAGGATGAGGCACAAAGGGCGGCATGTGGGGCGAGTGCAGTTTAATGAAAACAGAGGTCTCTCTGACAGGTATGCAGGTGGGGGCCGAAGTTTGCGTGTAAACAGGCCGTCGGGGAATGGGGTCCAGGCGTCACGCTGTGCAAACAGGGCCACCCAGCCACTGGCTGGCCTACTCACCACACTGGCCCCCTCCCAGCCACCCCAACACACACCCTCAGCATGGCCACTAACCCCTGTCTCCTCACCCTCCATCCCCACCCTCTTTCCCACCACCAGATACCAGCAACAGAGCAGAAACAGGCCTCTGACACGGGTGAGCTGACTGCCCGAGGCAATAACTTTGTAAAAGGGGTCTTGTCTCTTTTGTCAGCCTGAAGCAGCAGTCAATAATAGCGTGCTCTCACACACAGGCATACACACACACCATACACAAATAGTACACACACACACACACACACGATATCCATGGGCACACTACTTTGACTGTCAAAGTCATGGACATCTAATGTACTCCCTCCACTTTTCAGATTTTATGAGTCAGATGTAAGATCAGAATGTATGGTTAAAGAGTGACGATCATAAAATTCGTGAAAGTGTGCAAGTATTACACAACTTACTTAAGTAAATGGTCGTTCAACTGAGCACAGAATATGGGCTAAAGTGAACTTGTAGGTCGGCAAATTTTTCATTCTGTTCTGATGTTGGTAATTTATTGACATTGGTCGTAGCCAACTGGGTGATGTGGTGCACTCTGTATGGATATGGTAGCCAATGAAAATCACTAAATACAATGATTTCTGTTGGCAGAATATAGGAATTGATGACATTGGTTTTCGATTTGGAATGTTCCGCAATAAATTCTCCAGAAATGGTTATCTTGTATTTTAAGATTGGTTACTGCTTTTCATGTTTATTTCATGACTGAAAAGGGACTGGATGTCGTGACAGACTGATGTTTAGCAAAGAATGAGGCCTAGGGTGCGTTGGAAAGTGAGAATTCGGTTGTGAAGTGATGAAGCTAACGAATGTGAACTGAAGAAAACTGTATGTGTTGACAGACTCACCTGTATTGTAGTTAAGGCCAAGATTAAGGCCAAGATTAGATTACAATGTCAGAATCTGCTTGTGGGCTGGTGAAGCCATCGAATCTCAGTGTGAAAATGCTACTGCTTTAATAGAATTAAAAAATGGTGCAAATGGCTCTGAGCACTGTGGGACTTAACTTCTGAGGTCATCAGTCCCCTAGAACGTAGAACTACTTAAACCTAACTAAGCTAAGGATATCACACACATCCATGGCCGAGGCAGCAGGATTCGAACCTGCGATCATAGAGATCGCGCGGTTCCAGACTGTAGCGCCTAGAACCACTTAGCCATGTAATAGAGTGATGGGTAAGATGGCCCAAGCTATACATTCGTCATTGCAATACGCTATGTATCCGTTTTATTTCTGATTTTGCCGAATATGCTTATGAGTGGTTTGAATTCTAACCCAATAAAACTAAATATGAGCTACCTTTATTTCTGAACTTCACGATATTATGATCAATTGGCTACCTACAACCAACTCACAACATATTATATTCAGTTCCCATCATTCAGCATGCTAGTTGTCACCAACATCAGCAAGTAATGCAACACCTATGCACACTTCAAGTGTATATTTACTCAGGATCTGGGCTGAGAGTCAAAGAAAAACAAATGTATCGAGGAGCTGCAGACTTGAGATTAGCTAGGAATATTACGTCATATTTGGGGAGCAGGCACTAGACAATTGAAGAAATTCTGTCACAGAACTATCCTAAGCAAGACAAGGAAGGCATTTTTTTTGTCAAAAGGAGACCACTGGTATCAAATATAGTTCTTAATTTGAGAGAGGAATTTCTGAAAATCTATGGAGTAGAGCTGTGGATGGAAGTGAATTATGGTGAGATGCGTCAAGCTAGAGCCAGCCTGCCAGTTTCATTTTTGTTAATAACACTAGCTGCTCAGCCAGGAAATAAAGAGATTTTTCCCATTTTTAAGTTAATACTGTGTGGGGTTTGGTATCCAAATGAATTTCACTTTATCCCTGTGCCAGATCTCTTTCTGAGTCTTGACGTGGCCAACAGATGGCCACTGGTGACAAAGCGATCCTGTAGTGCTGAGTGTGTGTGCATTACGGCCATCTGGGTCCTCAGATAAGCGACTCACTAGCAGGGCGGGTGGCTCGCCCTTCCATACCTCCAATACCGAGCAGTTTGAGAAGATCCTGACTGCTTGCTGGGTTGTGGCATGTGGCATCGTGTGCAGATTGTAATCCAGAGATTCTGGGCAATTCTGCCATGTGCTGACAATACAGCGTGGGGAAAATAAAAGTGGTTCAAAGTAGTGGATACAATTGGATTTAACCTTCACGCGCTCGCGCGGACGGTGAAGTGACCGCCTTTTTGCAATTTCGGTCGTACTTACTCTACAAAGGTAATGAGGCGGCGGGAGGGACATGTATTCTCTAGTTGCACCTTTTTAAGACAGATGCTGCTCAAAGTTCGTCTAAGTCGCACCTCTGCCTCTCAGAACAAGTTCAAATAGGTCCGAACACGTTCGGCGGTCAGTTACCGCCTTGCGAGCGCTTACGAGACTTTGTCCTACTCGTCTGCTTCGGAATGTAAGTATTTCTTTTTGTAATTCCCCTATAATTCCTCAATTTTACAGACTCTCCAGTTCTCCACTAAATGTGAATGTGTATGTGCTCCAGAATTTCAACATCAAGAAGAACACAAAGGTGGCTTGCATGTATATTTTTCCGTTTACTTGACTTGGCAGGAATACATTCGTTACGCATTTTTGAATTCAACACAAGTAATATGAAAGGAAAAACGAGAAGACAATTCTTACATGCTTTGTCTTTGGAACTGATGAGCGAAAACCTGAAAGAAAGAGCTAAATTGAAGCATTTACCAAAAGATTTGTAAGTATTTTTGGAAAATCACAGAGTGACGTAGTTTATCCAGCTGTATCCACCCCTGTAAGGAGAGGAATATGTTATTTGTGTGGCTCAAAAAAGGATATAAAAACAAAGCGAGAATGCGGTGAATGTGGAAGAATCGTCTGTCTACGACATTCTACCACGACAGTTACGTGCAATAATTGTTGTCAGCCTCAAAACGAAAATGAAATGGATACAGATTGATCAGCATTTTTCGTCTGACAGAAATGTTTCTGACGTTTTCAATCAAAAATTCTTTCTCAAAACAAAATTAGCTTTTCTTGTGACGAGTTAAGATGGTGAATAATTGTAGTCTTAAGTATTACATTATATAGTCCCAAAACATTACAATTAAAAAATGTTCATATATTTCATTCGGGTATTTGGCTTCCTTTTTGCATTCCGTTGTATATTTTATTGTTAAGTAAGTAATTCTGATTACAAGTGTGTTTGCAATATTGTGTGAGATATCCTATGTCGATATTTTATGGAAATATTACCTTTCAAAACGGAAAACCCCAAGAGATCGATGAAAACTCTCGGGCGGTCGGCCGACCACCCACGCTAGAGCTCGCGTGACTGCTTCTGGCGCGAGCGCATCCAGGTTAAATGTATGCATATAACCACATGCTGTGACATACACACCATATGTATGCTTACCGTTGATCCACAACGGTTCAGAGCGTAGTGTGGGCTGTGTTAGTGTGAGTAGAGCAGTGCAAAGAGGATGACTGTACTCACAGTGGCGCAGCGGGTGTTCGTTGTGGAAGGTTAAGTGAGAACAAAGTCATTTGAATGGTGGGCTCCGATGTTCGCTGATAAGTTTCATGGTGTCAAAGTGCGAGCAAAGAGTGCCATGCAACGCTTAATAAGAAAACGGCGTCAGACGAGATCTGTTTTGAACAAGTAGATTAAATAAAATTCCGAAACGTGGCTGCACACCAAAAAATGTGCCACAATATGAATGCTAATGACTTCAACATCTGCTAAAGTCAGTTTAGTACCGTATTTTTTTCCTCTATTGGGTTTTTTTTTGTGCCCTGGAACTCCAGGCCACTTTTTTTTTGCCCCACCCTGTATAATGTGGAAGGCATAGCAGGGTCATTGCGTAAACATTAGACTTGACATCTTGGGTTTTCGGGTGCTCTGCCGGATATCAGCGTCGTACTTGCACGATATTTCGGTCACGTAGCTCGTAACCTTCATCAGGTGCGACCTGAGACTGCTCCTCGAGTGGACCTGGTCCAGTATTTATGCCTATGGCCTTCCCCCTCCACCAACGGCTGCAGGCGCTTCCTCTGTGGTCCGCGCCCATTCCCTGCGACGTGCTGGAACGTTGCTGCCTCGTTTTCCGTCCGCTGCGGTTCTAGGTGCTCCCTCTGCGGTCCGCGCCCACCAAACAGGCTCCTGGGGGTTCATCTACGGTTCAGGGTACCAAGTGTTCCGCCTGCGGTTCGTGCCCGCTCACCACGACCTGTTGGAGCGTTGCCGCTCCGTTTTCCGTCCGCTGCGGCTCTGGATGATCCCTCTGCGGTCCGCGCCCACCAGTCCCACTTCTGGGTGTTCCATCTTCGGTCTGGTGCGCCTGGCAGTCCGGTAGGGGCTCGTTTTCCATCTCCATGTCTCTGGTTCATCTGTTTGTGTAGTGTTGCAGCTGGCCCCGTTGCTACTTTAACAGTTCCAGAGCCGGATCCCAGGCTCTGCTTAGCTGGTACCCTGTGTCACGGTTCATAAGATCGTCAGCCATTTTTATTTCTATCGATTCTCTTATAACAATGTCCCAAAATCTGGGTGTTTGTGCTAGAATCTTCGTATCCTCATACTTCGTGGCATGATCTAGTTCTAGACAGTGTTCAGCTATGGCTGACTTAGTCACCTGTCTTAATCTAGTGTGCCTTTGATGTTCTTTCCACCTGATCTCCACAGTTCTTGTCGTCTGGCCAATGTAGGATCTGATGAAGGTTACGAGCTACGTGACCGAAATATCGTGTAAGTACGACGCTGATATCCGGCAGAACACCCGACAACCCAAGATGTCATTAGATCGCCGGGAAAACCTGAAGAGTTACAACATTAGACTTGCTTCAAATTCCTCCACATTGCTGATGGCACTCCGAGATGAAACTTCACGAAACTGGGGTGGTAGCTTGGGCTGCAGATCAGACCTTAGCAGGACATGGAATGCTGATTACATCTACATCTATACCATGCAAACCACTGTAAAGTGCATGTCCCAAGATACGTCTACTGTAGTAGTCATTAGGTCTTTTTCTCTGTTCCAATCATGTATGGAGCATTGGACGACTGATTTTTCAGATGTCTCAGTGCATACTGTAATTAACCTAATTTTGTTCTCACAATCCTCTTGGGAGTGAGGTGGGATTGTAATATATTTCTAGAGTCATCATTTAAAGCCGGTTCTTCAAAATTTGTAAGAACGCTTTCTATATCTTCAAGAGCCTGCCACTTGAGTTTCTTCACTATCTCTGTGACACTCTGCCTCGGATCAAACAAACCTCTGACCATTCATGTTCCCCGTTAGTCCTCTTTGGTATGGGTCCCACACTCCTGAGTAATATTCCAGAATAAGTGATTTCTAAGCAATCTCCTTTGTAGCCTGATTGCATTTCCCCAATATTCTACCAACAAGTCGAATATTGCTATCTGCTTTACCCACGTGATTGATTCATTTCATTTTCATGCCCCTACAAAATGTTGCACTCCAGTATATGTACGACTTTACCGATTGCATTTGTGGCTCACTTATACTAAGATCATAGGCTACTTTGTTTATTTCGTTTTGTGCACAGTTTTACATTTCTGAACATTTGAAGAAAGCTGCGAACATTTGCACCATTTTGAAATCTTATCAAGAGCTGACTGAATGTTTACTCAGTCACTTTCAGATAGTACTTCATTATAGGAAGCTGCATCATCTGCACGATGTCTGAGGTTACTATTAATATTATCCACAAGTTATTTAATATACAGCATAAACAGCAACCATCGCAACACACTTCCCTGGGTCACACCCGAACTTATTCCTACATCTTTCAATGACTCTTCATGTAAGATAACTTGCTGCTTCTCACCTACCAAATAATACTCAATTTCGCCTGGTGCCCCATGATCGTACTTTTGATAAGAAGCATAGATGTAGTACTCAGTCAAACATGTTTCGGAAATCAAGAAATACTGCGTCTATGTGACTAGCTGGATCCAAAGATTTTATTATATGATTTGAGAAAAGTGCGAGTTGGGTTTAATGTGATCGTTGTTGCCGGAATCCATACTGGAGGGCATCAGCCTGTGCATGGCTAGAGCAGTGCTGCTGACAAGATGACTCTTGCATATGATGTTATTTATATACGTTTGACTATGCTGGTGCTAATTTTGACGATGCTACTATGGCTGCAGTACATAAGGATGTGTTTTATAAGAGAAATCTGAAGATGGTCATTATAGACCGACACCAATAGTCTGACGACAAACAATTTCTGACCATAGACATAAAGTAAAGGAAATTTACACAGAATCCAGATAAGGCCTATGATGCCTAGGGAACCTTAAGTCTCAGAGGTAACAGACGAACACTGCATCTTGTAGACTGGACGGTAACTAGAGACTGTACACGACCTGAAACATTGAAGATAACTGCCCGCCATAGCTCAGTGCTCCAGTATTTAAAGAGGCATTAACCAATCGCTGACCACACACCTGATAACCATGGATTAGAAGACGTGGGCCCTCATAGACCTTGGTATAGTTCGTACTGCCAACCCATACAGCCGCCTCGATACGAGTGTTTCTAGCGTGATCATAGATTCTTGTGCGGTACTCTCTGGAGTCGTGAGTACCATCACCGCAGGCGGCTTATAAAAGCACCAGTTGTTCAGGGCAGTTCCTGCGGACTCCCTGAGAAACCATGATTTTTGAGTGCAAAAAGTACAAATTGTGGGGAGGGCCGCAACTGTAATTGCTTAAAGGACATTTTGAAGTTTTCCACCTCCGCTGTTTGTCATAAGTATTCAGTTTACTATATCTTGCACAGATGGCCAGTGTCGGATTTACAGGTCATTTTCAAGCACAGTAAGTGCCGGTGTTGTGTACTATGATCATGTCAAGAAACAGTGATATACTCGATCTGAAAGGGAGCCCATAACATTCAAGCATCAGAATTATTCTATTAGTAACTCGTCGCCGCCTTAGTTGTCGCAATGCCAGATGCTGATACCTATTCTCTGGACTTCACATCCAGGCCTGGTGACAAACCCTTGTCAGGAGCCCACTTCTCCACAGGAGTTCTCATCCACGCTACACCTAGCCTTGCTTTTTACAGCCACTTACCAATACTTTGGCCTTGTGAACTGGACTTGTAGTGTGTTCAATTCTTCTTTTTACATACATTGTTGTTAATGGTTGACAAGTAATCAATGCAAATTTTTGCTCATTTCTCAGTTGATGTTTTAAAATGCAGTGAACTGAAATTTCCCCCCAATACACGATGCGCATCTAACCTCTCAGTCAATAAACTCCAGCCCAGTGACTCACCCAGAGGTAAAGATTTATGGGGCGAGTTCACTTGCTTTTTCTTTCCTACTTCAAACGCTCTTTTTTTGCAGGTCACTTCGGCACAACTGTGAATGTAGCTGGCGGGAAACCATATGAACGACACGAGCCTGATATGAAAGCCGTATCGAGGCTGGAGGAGCGTTCGATGTGTTTTCTCTTGTCGCGGAACGCCCGTCCATTACTGGGTATTGGTGACAGCCGGAGGGGACGCTCCAATCTGTGAGTAGGGGAGGAGTAGCGAGGAGGTGGGGGGTCTGGCAAAGGGGAGAGGAGGGGAGGTGTCGCCGTCTGGCCTCTCGCCGCCGCAGCTCATAAATCATGTCTCGGCCGCTATCGGAACGGGCAGGGTCCATCTGGCAGTGGATGACTGAAGATGACAACGCGGCAGAAGGGCGAAACGTCGGGGGCTTTCAATCAGCTGCAGGCCAGGCACAGGCGGGAGGCATGTGTCACTCGGGGGACCATAGTGGGGGAGTCTGTACTGACAGCGCTCCGTGGTAAGTCAGTATGAGTTGTGGACTGGTTGTGAAGAAGACAATGCTAATTTGGGAAGTTTCTGGGCGCGCTTAACGTTTCAAAAAAGTGTTGCGTTAACCATTTCGTGGGCAAAATTATTGAGCAGCTTTTTAATGAATGGAGAGCACATAGTAGTTAACAGAGAGGTATATCCATCATACAGTATATCAAATTTGCTCCAGCTGTGAAAGTGAGGTCAAACAACAAGGTGGGAAGTATTCTTCCCTCTACCCTTCCTTGGAGTTAAATGACAAAAACAACTTTTTCATATTATGTCATATTTATCTGAAAAATTTACTTCTCTTGTTACAATGATTGTACACAATTAATTGCCATGAAATTTTCTGAAACATGGGTCTATGCAAAGTGGTATTTGACAATACGTACAAACATAGCGAGTGCTCTGTTCCGCAGCTTTGGTACTACAATGACGGCACGTCCAGTAGGTTGCTCCTAAAATGGGTTGATGTTTCCCTACAGCCATATGACGAAAATCTTCAGGTACTTTACCCCTTTATGCCACAAAGACAGGTTTTTGTCCACCCCTTTTTTGGGATGAGAAGCCAGCGATCAATTGTCTGGATAGATAGATCCTGTATATGCGCTGATAATGCTGTCCAGTTTCTCTTTTACTTACTTTTCCACAGGATAAAACTGTTCACTGCAGCAACGTCGACCACGAAATGAAATATTGTGCGCCACCATTTTACAGAACGTCTGCCAATAGCATACCTTTCACGTAATTGATCAATCTTACATACACCACCCACTATTTTGTTGTATTCTGCCACAACTTCAGGACAAGAAATCTCTGTACTAGTACCTTCCTAATTTTTCCTTTTCACTGTGGCTGTTTCTCATGGGTCATGAATTGAGGACAGGAAAGTGACTAGACGGTTATCCATCCATTTTACTGCAGAGATGGCTCCTTTTGTTTCAAACTGGAATTCTCCTCGTTCCAATTTTACGTTTTCCTTCATAAATTTAAAGTATTTACCTTTTACTATAGCTTTGAGGAAAAAGTCATAAAATGTCACGCAACAGCAACAGCAACACTCAGCTATACAATGCCTCTGCGCGAAGGTACAGCAAAACGGCGGGAACTTCTGATTGGAAGTAGTACCCTATACTGTTCGCTAGGTGGTAGCACCGTACAGAGGTGGGAACTGTGAATCCCACGGGACTAGCAGCGAGTTCATTGTAGTGGGAAGTATGTTTCCACGGCTCACGAAAGGGTTAAAGCTTTACAAAAACACTGAAACTTGTGCAATGTTATTCAGCGTGTAAATAGAGCAAGCAGAAGAGGAAATGGAGGATCAAATTAGAATATGAGTGAGTGTTAACGAAGAACTAAAAATGTAATGTTTGACAATGACATAGTCATTCTGTCAGAGACGCCAAAGCCATTACGAGATTAATCGAATGGATTAGATAGTGCTATGAAAAGAAGTTACAAGATGGACATGAATAAAAGTGAAACAAGAGAAATGGAGCACAGTTGAATTAGATGAGGCGATGCTCAGGGAAATAACACATCACACTAATAATTTTCATCCCAAGGTGACATCATACCGCAATACGGCCAAAGTAGCATATTTAGTACTCGTTTTGACTCTGTTTTAAGTTAAATTCGACAATTAATAATTTACCTTTCCTGCTTCACCACTTGAACTTCGACGGCAACTGCTTTAGATTTGCATATTTATGAACATTCAAATTGGTGTCTGTTCATGCCAACTAATTTCTGAGTAGTTACGGAACAAATACTGTACGGCAGGCATCCATAAAAAAGGCAATTCTTTTTTGATACGACGAAGATTGAAATGAAATGTACAACATTAGTTACAATAGTTTGTGACAGATGCCACTTACATGCTTCATTGCGGTCCACCAGATGTCTCTAGTTTGTCGTCCTTTCACTGTTGTCGTGTTTGCTATGGAGAATTTTGTGGATTTTAAGAAGAACTAGCTGACAATTCCAGCATTGCCTGGGTATTTATATTGCGTATGTTCTTGCAGTGTAAGATCGAAATAATTTCATTTCCTTGTATCACAAAAACAGTTTTGAAATTATAAAACTTCCTCACAAAGATCCCACGCAGTTTCTGTATACTGGGTGCAGCTTCTTCGCGTTGTCTACAATGCTATTTTGCAGACGTCTCTATAACAATAGCTCTTCAAAGCTCCATAAACGGCTGTTGTTTTCGCCGACAGCTGTTCGTGCTTCGCTGTGGAAACTGACTAAAGCGCAGCCATGTGTCAGGGATTTACTTAAGGTGATTCGACTGTAGAATGTCTCAAGTAGTAAAATATAAATATATTAAATCTTCATGCATGTGCAGCATTTTTTCATACTTTTTAGAGTTTATGACGTAATAACTCTTCAATTATGTGGCGTACAATGATATATTTGTGTAAGTACCTTCAGTGGCATATGTTGATACTGTCTGCATAGTATGTTCTGAACATATTTAATAGCAAGGAAGTAGTAAGTTCAAAAGTCACGCACGATGCGGTAATTTGTCATGCATCTCTGTGCTTATGAAGTAATATCTCCTGACCTATGCGTCATTGAATGATACACTACTGGCCATTAAAATTGCTACACCACGAAGATGACGTGCTACAGAGCGCAATTTAACCGAAAGGAAGAAGATGCAGTGATATGCAAATGATTAGCTTTTCACAGCATTCACACAAGGTTGGCGGCGGTGGCGACACCCACAACGTGCTGACATGAGCGAAGTTTCCAACCGATTTCTCATACACAAACAGCAGTTGACCGGCGCTGCCTGGT
This sequence comes from Schistocerca gregaria, assembly GCF_023897955.1. Lineage (NCBI taxonomy): Eukaryota > Metazoa > Arthropoda > Insecta > Orthoptera > Acrididae > Schistocerca > Schistocerca gregaria. The sequence goes on from NC_064929.1 coordinate 185,296,604, forward strand.
GAAACGTTGTTGTGATGCCTTGTGTAAGGAGGAGAAATGCGTACCATCACGTTTCCGTGATGGCCGGACTGTAGACTATCGCGATTACGGTTTATCGTATCACGACATTGCTGCTCGTGTTGGTCGATATCTAATGTAACGTAAATCAATGTTGATGAATAGGAAAAAGAATCCTGTAATGTTTGAATACTCCATTAGTAGTGTAGTGCTTGACACAGTCACGTCGAATAATTATTTGGGCGTAACATTGCAGAGCGATATGAAGTGGGACAAGCATGTAATGGCAGTTGTGGGGAAGGCGGATAGTCGTCTTCGGTTCATTGGTACAATTTTGGGAAGATGTGGTTTATCTGTAAAGGAGACCGCTTATAAAACACTAATACGACCTATTCTTGAGTACTGCTCGAGAGTTTGGGATCCGTATAAGGTCGGATTGAATGAGGACATAGAAGCAATTCAGAGGCGGGCTGCTAGATTTGTTACTGGTAGGTTTGATCATCACTCGAGTGTTACGGAAATGTTTCAGGAAAGCGGATGGGAGTTTCTAGAAGAAAGGTGGCGTTCCTTTCGTGAATCGCTACTGAAGAAATTTAGAGAGCCAGCGTTTGAGGATGACTGCAGTCCAATTTTACTGCCGCCAACCTACATTTCGCGGAAAGACCACAAAGATAACATAAGAGAGTTTAGGGCTCGTACAGATGCATATAGGCACTCATTTTTCCCTCGTTCTGTTTGGTAGTGAAACAGGGAGAGAAGATGCTAATTGTGGTACGAGGTACCCTCCGTCACGCACCGTATGGTGGATGCGGAGTATGTTTGTAAATGTAGATGTAGACTGTTAGCAGAATATGGAATCGTTGGGTTCAGCAGGGTAAACGGAACGCCGTGATGGATCCCAACGGCCTAGTATCACTAGCCGTTGAGATGACAGGCATCTTATCCGCATGGCTGTAACGGATCGTGCAGCCACGTCTCAATCCCTGAATAAACAGATGGGGACGTTTACAAGACAACAATGGCTGCTGTTACCCTTGACGCTGCATCACAGACAGGAGCGCCTGCGATGGTGCACTCAACGACGGACTTGGGTGCACGAAAGGCAAAAACTCATTTCTTCGGATGACTCCAGGTTCTGTTTACAGCATCATGATGGTTGCATCCGTGTTTGGCGACATCGCGGTGAACGCACATAACAAACGTGTATTCGTCATCACCATACTGCCGTATCACCCGATGTGTTGGTATGGGGTGCCATTAGTTACACATCTCGTTCACCTCTTGTTCGCACTGGCGGCACTTTGAACAGTGCACGTTACATTTCGGATGTGTTACGACCCGTGGCTCTACCCTTCATTCGATCCCTGCGAAACCGTACAATTTAGCAGGATAATGCACGACCGCTTGTTGCAGGTCCTGTACGGGCCTTTATGGATACGCAGTAAGTATGAAAGCGTCACAAAGCGGGTAAGGCAGCTCTAGTGTCAGTGGCTACGAGATAGGCATTGTGCTTAACGGTGTTGTTTGTTGTTCAGATTCCGAGAGCATTCGTTTCTGGAAATGTTAACCAACGTATTGCTTGCTCCTACGTACATACTACACAAAGGCCAACAAGATAAATTTGTAGAAATTCGAGCAAACACAGAATTTTATCGACATTCATTCTTCCCACATACCATTCGTGACTGGACTGCCATGCGCAGAGTACACTCTGCAACACTTGGTAAAGTGGCTTGCAGAGTAGGTACGGATGTAGACACGTTACATGGCTGCGGGTGGTACACCATACCTTGTAGAGGCTTTGTGCAATCTTTATCCGTACGGCAAATTCATCCGCTGGGTGGACCAAAGATGACACCTTCTTTCTGTCTTCATGTGGACTGCGATATAATTCTATTAAACCCGCTGCTGGTTTTACACTACTGGCCTTTAAAATTGCTACACCAAGAAGAAATGCAGATGATAAACGGGTATTCATTAGACAAATATATTATACTAGAACTGACACGTGATTACATTTTCACGCAATTTGGGTGCATAGATCCTGAAAAATCATTACACAGAACAAATACCTCTGGCCGTAATAACAGCCTTGATACGCCTCGGCATTTAGTCAAACAGAGCTTGGATGGCGTGTACAAGTACAGCTGCCCATGCAGCTTCAACACGATAACACAGTTCATCAAGAGTAGTGACTGGCGTATTGTGACGAGCCAGTTGTTCGGCCACCATTGACCAGATATTATCAGTTGGTGAGTACTGGAGAATGTGCTTACCAGGACAGCAGTCGAACATTTTCTGTATCCATAAAGGTCCGTACAGGACCTGCAACATGCGGTCGTGTATTATACTCCTGAAATGTTGCGTTTCGTAGGAATCGAATGAAGGGTAGAGCCACGGGTCGTAACACATCTGAAATGTAACGTCCACTGTTCAGAGTTCCGTCAACGCGAACAAGAGGTAACCGAGACGTGTAACCAATGGCACCCCATACCATCATGCCGGATGATGCGCCAGTATGGCGATGAAGAATACACGCTTCCAATGTGCGTTCACCGCGATGTCACCAAACACGGATGCGACCATCATGATGCTGTAAACAGAACCTGGATTCATACGAAAAAATGACGTTTTGCCATTCGTGCACCCACGTCGTCGAGTACACCATCGCAGGCGCTCCTGACTGTGATGGAGCGTCAAGGGTACCCGCAGCCATGGCCTCCGGGCTGATAGTCCATGCTGTTGCCAAGGCATGCAGTTGTGGTGAGAGTCCTGGCACGAAACCAGCGGGTGCAGCAAGTGGGCGCTCTGACAGCTGCAGATGTGTTTACAAGATGAAGCGGTTGTTTTTCGCTACAGTGAAGGTGGCAACAAAGAGATAGGGACACCTTTTGATACGTAGTACTCGTATTATTGTTTTTGCACCAAGCAGTAATAATAGTGTCGTGTGAGTAGGGCCTCCCGTCGGGTAGACCTTTCGCCCGCTACAGAGAAAATCTCCGACCCAGCCGGGAATCGATCCCGGGTTCTTAGGATAGACATTGTGTCACGCTGACCATTCAGCTACCAGGGGCGGACACCAAGCAGTAATAAACGAACATTACTGGACGGGACGTATGCATGTTTAAATTAAACAGTGAACTAGAGGTACTTATCACGTAAGAGCAACTGGCGCATACCGGTCGGTTTATTGCCACGATTGACACTAGTTGCGGAAAGGCACATGGTTGCCTGATACCAAGTTCGCATAACCTACATCACTGCAAAGCGGACAGTGCGCTCCTCTAAGGCGGTGACTAACACTGCATCCAGCGAGCTTACATAGCTCTAGCATGAAGACCTGAGTTATAAACTGTGGTAAGGGACAACATTCCTCTTTTGAGAAACTCGACAGTAAAGTTTCCATAAAATCTCATAAAGACGATAAGTTCACTGAAATCTGGTTTCGCAGGTAAGAGCGGATCAGGTTGTGGAAAGGGGCCAAGGTCAATTACTGTTAGTTATACAATAGCACACACAACTTTATTCCTCAAACCAATGCACAGTTTTCTCTTGAAAACAACAAAGATCAATTCACGGCTGACGGCCTAGGTAACTTCTCCAGAATAAGCTTAAATGGCTGCTTTTAAAACACCAGGATTTAGATTAACGGCTTAAGTAAAATTACTATACCTTCTCGGCTAAAGGCCGAGATCAGCTAAGGAATTTCTTTGAAAGCCAAGCATTTACAAATTCCGGCTAAAGGCCATATTAAGGAAAATTCAAGTTAATTCTTCGGCTGAAAGCCCAATTAAAAAAACATTCTTAAGGTAATAAAAGAGAGGCTTTAAAGATAAGGTTTTACGCAGTACAACAGGAAAACATCTTAAGAAACCTTGAAGTATCTTGATAGCTGAAGGCCCAAACAATTACTCAAGAATAATTAAAGACAACCTTAAGATAAACATTTACAGAACACAGCTGAAGGCCGTTTCAAAAATTCAATATAATTAAAGAGAAAACTTACAGAGAAGGATTTACGTATTAAAGCTTCAGATTCCGAAACAAACGCGGGTGAAGGCCTTAATACAGAGCAACAAGAATTTTAAATGAAACACGGCTGACGGCCAAATCTTAAAGTTGTTATAAAGTTCGGCTGAAGGCCATATATTAAACATAAAACAGATAATATTAATACACGGCTGATGGCCTGATACAGTACTTGCGACCAAATAGAATGACAATCACAAACAATGAACAGTGGTGTTCACAAGTGTTCCAAGGGTCGGCCTGGGTAGGAACCTTTAACCACAGTTCAGGTGAGACAGACAGCCAAGCGTAACACTAAACAATCGGGTTGCAGCACGATCTACAGATGGCTGAAGAATCAACCAGCCGCCTAATCAATTCCCTTCCACCCGACCAACAACACGACAACCAAAAGTATCAGTGAAGACGAGGATTGCAGCCTCAGTAATTGGTGGATAAACACAGTCAAGGCACAATAAACACTCAGAAAAGAAAAAGAGAGCAACACCATGCTGTAGAACTGCACGCCGTGCCAGACAGCATCAACACGGCGGGGAAAACACACTGCCACAAATCTACCCTAACGACCAGGGCAGGTAACCGGAACGTTAACGGCCACAAGGCACAAGATACCCCTGGTTCACTTCACTAATATATTATAATCACTTCAAAGGTTTAACACCATACAGGGGGTCGACTCCAACACACCATCACGTTGCTGCTTGCAGGGACAGCCCAGGTTGCAGCAACCAGCAGTCAACAAAGAGATGTCACAACGGTTGAGCTTTCATGACAGGTTCACTGATTACTCATCTCCAGTATGCAGGTGCGGTGGGCGACGAACGTAGCAGTTCTCGCAGCTAGTGCAACACAACTCCGACAGGGCTTGCACACCGCCAGCGGCCCCGGCCTGATCACACCCCGCAGAGACTTCCTCGTCGCAACCGACCAACTGCCCGCACACACCATGACACGGAAATACACTCCTGGAAATTGAAATAAGAACACCGTGAATTCATTGTCCCAGGAAGGGGAAACTTTATTGACACATTCCTGGGGTCAGATACATCACATGATCACACTGACAGAACCACAGGCACATAGACACAGGCAACAGAGCATGCACAATGTCGGCACTAGTACAGTGTATATCCACCATTCGCAGCAATGCAGGCTGCTATTCTCCCATGGAGACGATCGTAGAGATGCTGCATGTAGTCCTGTGAAACGGCTTGCCATGCCATTTCCACCTGGCGCCTCAGTTGGACCAGCGTTCGTGCTGGACGTGCAGACCGCGTGAGACAACGCTTCATCCAGTGCCAAACATGCTCAATGGGGGACAGATCTGGAGATCTTGCTGGCCAGGGTAGTTGACTTACACCTTCTAGAGCACGTTGGGTGGCACGGGATACATGCGGACGTGCAGTGTCCTGTTGGAACAGCAAGTTCCCTTGCCGGTCTAGGAATGGTAGAACGATGGGTTCGATGACGGTTTGGATGTACCGTGCACTATTCAGTGTCCCCTCGACGATCACCAGAGGTGTACGGCCAGTGTAGGCGATCGCTCCCCACACCATGATGCCGGGTGTTGGCCCTGCGTGCCTCGGTCGTATGCAGTCCTGATTATGGAGCTCATCTGCACGGCGCCAAACACGCATACGACCATCATTGGCACCAAGGCAGAAGCGACTCTCATCGCTGAAGACCACACGTCTCCATTCGTCCCTCCATTCACGCCTGTCGCGACACCACTGGAGCCGGGCTGTACGATGTTGGGGCGTGAGCGGAAGACGGCCTAACGGTGTGCGGGACCGTAGCCCAGCTTCATGGAGACGGTTTCGAATGGTCCTCGCCGATACCCCAGGAGCAACAGTGTCCCTAATTTGCTGGGAAGTGGCGGTGCGGTCCCCTACGGCACTGCGTAGGATCCTACGGTCTTGGCGTGCATCCGTGCGTCGCTGCGGTCCGGTCCCAGGTCGACGGGCACGTGCACCTTCCGCCGACCACTGGCGACAACATCGATGTACTATGGAGACCTCATGCCCCACGTGTTGAGCAATTCGGCGGTACGTCCACCCGGCCTCCCGCATGCCCACTATACGCCCTTGCTCAAAGTCCGTCAACTGCACATACGGTTCACGTCCACGCTATCGCGGCATGCTAGCAGTGTTAAAGACTGCGATGGAGCTCCGTATGCCACGGCAAACTGGCTGACACTGACGGCGGCGGTGCACAAATGCTGCGCAGCTAGCGCCATTCGACGGCCAACACCGCGGTTCCTGGTGTGTCCGCGGTGCCGTGCGTGTGATCATTGCTTGTACAGCCCTCTCGCAGTGTCCGGAGCAAGTATGGTGGGTCTGACACACCGGTGTCAATGTGTTCTTTTTTCCATTTCCAGGAGTGTATAACTGCCACACCAAAGAAGTTACAGCAGTACCAGTATCAATAAACGCTGCTGCTGCCACTGACGAAGGCAAGTGAGCAACTCGTTCAGGTAGTAACTGAGGGAGGAACAAGACGCCACTCAGTGGTGCCAAAGTGCCCAAAAGGAAAAACGGCATTAACGCTAGCCGACCACGGGTCACTCATGAGTTAGTCACCCCTAGAGTATCGTTTAATGCAGTGCAGTTTTGTCCCTAGACCTGATAACTGCCTGGATTCAGTTAGGAAATCCATTCCAGGCCGCTACGTGTCAGGATGGGTGAAGAGGTGGTCAGGGGAAGGACAAATTGAAGCTCAGGGATGCAGTTAAGCAGTGGTACTATTGGCAGGTCTCTACTGAAGCAGATGCAGTTGGTTGGGTCGGGGCTGGCAGCTGCAGTGGTGCCGGGTGTGTTGTCAGCGGAGAAGAACGTGTGTGCCTTCTAGGTGCAGTTGCGCATATTCGTGTTCCCCATGTCGTGCACTTTGGTGAAATAGCCAACACTAGTTATTTGATGTCGAGCAGCAGTGCCGCGAGGGTGCACCTCTCTGAACCAGATCATAGACAGTTTGCTGTCTGTTGGCCAATGTCCCTAAGAGGACGGCATCTGTTTACACACTAGCTCTGTGCATATTTTCCAAGTCCCACAGGAATGAGGAGCCTTGCGCATGCAGGCAGCAGATCTTCATCAGCACGCATCAATCTTGGTTTTTCTGAAAATCAAAAGCCCGCCACCCTCCCCAGTTCAAGATGCAAGCATAAAGATGGCACGATGAACGGCTTGAGCCACTTATTTATGCGCTTATAGCTACATTTTGACATGGTCCTATGGTCAACTTTCACTACCTGGCTCTACACTGAGCGCGGGTTGCTAAGCCCAATTAAATTTGCAACATGTGAGGTACTCGGTAGCAAGAAACTTCTCCGAATCATAAAATGTTACTCACCCTTGGTCATACGGCGTGGCGATGTTGCTGAATTTTGTGCCCCTCGACTGTACCGGTGTCGCAAACTCCGCTGGTCGGAATGTTTTGATCTAATGTCAACAGCAATGCCCAGTGGCTTACTTGGTTAGCACATTGGCCGAGCCAGCCTCTACTAACTGGTTTGGCTGAAAAAAAAAAACTTTAAAAAAGTTTACAATTTGCCTGTTTGTATTTCGTCCACTGAGCTTACGAAATTAAAAGCGTCCTCTCACTTTCGCACTGGTGATGGGGCCTAACATGAAGACCTCGGCTGTAAACAGCGGTAAGAGCAACTTGATTGTTGAAAAACATACCAGTACAGTTTCGATGAAACCTCGTAAATAAGATAAAGGTCACCGCACAAAAAATTGGTCATCCCTACAGAAACCATGTTGTTGTTGTGGTCTTCAGTCCTGAGACTGGTTTGATGCAGCTCTCCATGCTACTCTATCCTGTGCAAGCTTCTTCATCTCCCAGTACCTACTGCAACCTACATCCTACTGAATCTGCTTAGTGTATTCATCTCTTGGTCTCCCTCTACGATTTTTACCCTCCACACTGCCCTCCAATGCTAAATTGGTGATCCCTTGATGCCTCAGAAAATGTCCTAACAATCCTATTCAGTACTTCCTCATTAGTTATGTGATCTACCCATCTAATCTTCAGCGTTCTTCTGTATTACCACATCATTAGTTATTTTGCTACCCAAATAGCAAAACTCCTTTACTACTTTAAGTGTCTCATTTCCTAATCTAATTTCCTCAGCATCACCCGACTTAATTCGACTACATTCCATTACCCACGTTTTGCTTTTGTTGATGTTCATCTTATATCCTCCCTTCAAGACACTGTCCATTCCATTCAACTGCTCTTCCAAGTCCTTTGCTGTCTCTGACAGAATTACGATGTCATCGGCGAACCTCAATGTTTTTATTTCTTCTCCCTGGTTATTAATGCCTCAACCGAATTTTTCTTTTGTTTCCTGTACTGCTTGCTCAATATACAGATTGAATAACATAGGGGAGAGGCTACAACCCTGTCTTACTCCCTTCCCAACCACTGCTTCCCTTTCATGTCCCTCGACTCTTATAACTGTCATCTGGTTTCTGTTCAAATTGTAAATAGCCTTTCGCTCCCTGTATTTTACCCCTGCCAACTTTAGAATTTGAAAGAGAGTATTCCAGTCAACATTGTCAAAAGCTTTCTCTAAGTCTACAAATGCTAGAAACGTAGGTTTGCCTTTCCTTAATCTTTCTTCTAAGATAAGTCGTAAGGTCAGTATTGCCTCACGTGTTCCAGTGTTTCTACGGAATCCAAACTGATCTTCCCTGAGGTCGGCTTCTACTAGTTTTTGCATTCGTCTGTAAGGACTTCGTGTTACTATTTTGCAGCTGTGGCTTATTAAACTGATAGTTCGCTAATTTTCACATCTGTCAACACCTGCTTTCTTTGGGATTGGAATTATTATATTCTTGAAGTCTGAGGGTATTTCGCCTGTTTGATACATCTTGCGCACCAGATGGTAGAGTTTTGTCAGGACTGGCTCTCCCTAGGCCGTCAGCAGTTCCAATGGAATGTTATCTACTCCGGGGGCCTTGTTTCGACTCAGGTCTTTCAGTGCTCTGTCAAACTCTTCACGCAATATCATATCTCCCATTTCATCTTCATCTACATCCTCTTCCATTTCCATAATATTGTCCTCAAGTACATCGCCATTTTATAGACCCTCCATATACTCCTTCCACCTTTCTGCTTTCCCCTCTTTGCTTAGAACTAGGTTTCCATCTGAGCTCTTGATGTTCGTACAAGTGGTTCTCTTATCTCCAAAGGTCTCTTTAATTTTCCTTACCCCTAGTGAGAGAAGCCTCTATATCCTTACATTTGTCCTCTAGCAATCCCTGCTTAGCCATTTTGCACTTCTTGTCGATCTCATTTTTGAGACGTTTGTATTCCTTTTTGCCTGCTTCATGTACTGCATTTTTATATTTTCTCCTTTCATCAATTAAATTCAATATTTCTTCTGTTACCCAAGGATATCTACTAGCCCTCGTCTTTTTACCTACTTGATCCTCTGCTGCCTTCACTACTTCGTCCCTCATAGCTACCCATTCTTCTTCTACTGTGTTTCTTTCCCCCATTCCTGTCAATTGTTCCATTATGCTCTCCCTGAAACTCTCTACAACCTCTGGTTCTTTTAGTTTATCCATGTCCCATCTCCTTAAATTCCCACCTTTTTGCAGTTTCTTCAGTTTTAATCTACAGGTCATAACCAATAGATTGTGGTCAGTGTCCACATCTGCCCCTGGAAATGTCTTACAATTTAAAACCTTTTTCCTAAATCTCTGTCTTACCATTATATAATCTATCTGATACCTTTTAGTATCTCCAGGCTTCTTGCATGTATACAGAAACCATAACAAGCGTGATTTCATGCGGTGCAATTGAGCCCCTGGACTTGATGATCGCCTGGATGCAGCTACGAAGCCAGCCCAAAGGTTGTGCGGATACATCGCACGCAAGTTAAGCCACTCGCTGAGGATCTGATGGCGCAGTTCCACCAAGTTGTGGGGATGCTGATGTCGACGCCTTAGCAGCTGTTCCAACATGGCCCACAGATTTCCTCCGGGGTACACGTCAGGTGATTTTGCAGGACAGTCGAGATGTAATAGGGTGGGGGGAGTGTTCAGAAAAACCAGTCTTCCAGCCTGATGAACTTTGCTGTTGTCGTCTTGAAAACTAGGGGTGTCAACCGCACGCTCGTCATGCAGAAGTTGATACTAAGGCAACACCGGATCATTCGGAATTTTTAAATAGACGTGCTGGTTCATGTTAGTGGTCGCCTGACCCAATTCATAATAAGAGAAACATTCCGAATCCATCGCCGATACACCTCTGGCTTGAACCACACCGTGCTCACATACAGAATGAAGTGCTTCATTTGACTTTCGACGTGCATCATTAGAATAAATGCGAAAACGTGATCCGTCAGACCACACTACGTTCCACCATTCATCTACTGTAGGACCATGTCCTCTTTCGTCGTGACCGACTCGAAACGTTCGTTGGATGCAATTTCCGGCCGCGCGGGATTAGCCTAGCGGTCTAACGCGCTGCAGTCATGCACTGTGCGGCTGATTCCGGCGGAGGTTCGCGTCCTCCCTCGGGCATGGCTGTGTATGTGTGTGTCCTTAGGACGATTGAGGTTAAGTAGTGTGTAAGCTTAGGGACTGATGGTCTTAGCAGTTAAGTCCCATAAGACTTCGCACACATTTGAACATTTTTTTGCAATTTCTGTCGTAATTGTCTGTCGCTAAGAGGTTGGGATGGTCCTTTACTCTCTGCCTGGAGCAATTCCTCTGGGGTTTCGCAGCTATTTTGATTCACAAGACTTGAAACCCGTCTCTGGTCCCTCTCGATCAGGATCTTTTTCTGACCTGAAATCTCACCTCGTATTTCGTAGTCACGTGTGTTACGCTACTGCTTGTAGACACACTGAACATCCAGTAAATTCAGCAACGTCACATACCGTGTGATCAAGAACACTTGAAATCACGACCGCCCCCTTTTTGTCAATCTGCCACGTTCTTACATTTACCCGTGTTTACGTCCAATGTGCGCTTGAAACATAAATGCCCCAGCGACCGCTAATGCCTTATGCTCAGGTTCAGGCAGTGCGTTCTCAGAAATTTCTTCGTCAAATTAACGCCTATGTTTGAAATCATACAAACCGTTTTCGTCATTGCTTGTCTGATTTTGATGTCCTCATTGCTCCGTCCGTTGTTGGTTATTTTACTACGTAGTTAGCAGAATTCCTTAACTTCATTGACTTCGTGACCATCATTCCTGATGTTAAGTTTCTCGCTGTTCTCATTTCTACTACTTCTCATTACCTTCGTATTTCTTCGATTTACTCTCAATCCATGCTCTGTATTCATTACACTGTTCATTCAGTTCAGCAGATCATGTAATTCTTCTTCACTTTCACTCAGGATAGCAATGTCATCACCAAATCGTAACATTGATATCCTTCCACCTTGAATTTTAATTTCGCTCCTGAACCTTTCTTTTATTCCCATCACTGCTTCCTCGATATACACGTTGAACAGTAAGGGCGAAAGGCTACATCCTTGTCTTTCACCCTTTTTAATACGAGCACTTTGTTCTTGGTCTTCCACTCTGATTATTCCCTCTTGGCTCCTGTACATATTGTGTATGACCCGTCTCTCCCTATAGTTTACCCCTACTTTTTTCAGATTTTCGAACGCACCATTTTACATTGTAGATCGCTTTTTCCAGGTCGACAAATCCTATGAACGTGTCTTGATTTTTCTTTAGCCTTGCTTCCATTATTAGCCGTAACGTCAGAATTGCCTCTCTTGTGCCTTTACCTTTCCTAAAGCCAAACTGATCGTCACCTAGCGCATTCTCAATTTTCTTTTCCATTATTCTGTATATTATTCTTGTAAGCAACTTCGATTCATGATCTGCTAAGCTGATTTTCCGATAATTCTCCCACTTGTCAGCTCTTGCCATCTTCGGAATTGTGTGGATGATACTTTTCATAAAGTCGGATAGTATGTCGCCAGACTCATACGTTCTACACAGCAACGTAAATTGTCGTTTTGTTGCCACATCCCCCAATGGTTTTAGAAATTCTGATGGAATGTCACCTACCCCTTTTGCCTTATTTGACCGTAAGTTCACCAAAGCTCTTTTAAATTCTGATTCTAAAATTGGATCCCCTATTTCTTCTAAATCGAGTTTTCTTTCTTTTCTATCACATCAGACAAATCCCCCCCCCCCCCCCCCCCCACATAGAGGCTTTCAACGTATTCTTTCCACCTATCCGCCCTTTCCTCCTCATTTAACAGTGGAATTCCGGTTGCACTTTTGATGTTATCACCCTTGCTTTAAATGTCACTGAAGGTTGTTTTGACTTTCCTCTATGCTGAGTCTCTCCGTCCGACATTCATTGCTTTTTCGATGTCTTCACATTTTTCCTGCAGCCATGTGGTCTTAGCTTCTCTGCGCTTCCTGTTTATTTCATTCCTCAGCGACTTGTATTTCTCTATTTCTGTGTTCCCCAGAGCATTTTTGTACTTCCTCCTTTCATCGATCAGTTGAAGTATTTCTTCTGTTACCCATGGTTTCTTCGCAGTTGCCTTTTTTGTGCCTGTGTTTTCGTTCCCAAACAACCTCAAAACTGATTCCGTGACTCAGGACATTATACACTGTGCAACAGAATAATAAAAAAAAGTGGTTGAAATGGTTCTGAGCACTTTGGGACTGAGGTCATCAGTCCCCTAGAACTCCAGACTTTAGCGCCTAGAAGCACTCTGCCACTCCGGCCGGCTAGCGTCCATGGATTCATCAGGTTGTCTCCATACATGTACATGTCTAGCCGCTCAATATAATCTGAAACGAGAGTCATCCGACTAGGCAATATGTTTTAAGTCATCAACAGTCCAATTCGGTGTTGATGGGGTCAGGCGAGGTGTAAAGCTTTTTGTCGTGCAATCATCAAAGGTACACAAGTGGGCATTCGGCTCTGAAGACCCATATCGAAAATGTTTCGTTAAATGGTTCACACACAGACACTTGTTGATGGCCCAGGATTGAAATCTGCAGCAATTTGTGGAAGGGTTGCACTTCTGTCGCATTCAACGATTCTTTTCAGTCGTCGTTGGTCCCGTTCTTGTAGGGTCTTTTTCCTGCCGCAGCGATGTCGGAGATTTGATCTTCTGGCAGACTCTTGATATTCACGGTACACTAGTGAAATGATCGTACGGGAAAATACCTACTTCATTGCTACCTCGGAGATGCTGTTTCCGATCGCTCTGGCGTCGACTATAACACCTCGTTGAAACTCACTTAAATCGTGACAAACTGTCATTGTAGCAGCAGTAACCCATCTAACAACTGCGCCAGACACTTGTTGTATTAACCGAGTGAGGTGGCGCGGTGGTTAGACACTGGACTCGCATTCGGGAGGACGACGGTTCAATCCAGAGTCCGGCCATCCTGATTTAGGTTTTCGGTGATGTCCCTAAATCGCTCCAGGTAAATACCGGGATGGTTCCTTTGGAAGGGCACGGCAGACTTCCTTTCCCGTCGTTCCTTCGTTGAGACCGATGACCTCGCTGTCTGGTCCCATTCCCAAAACAACCCAGCAACAAATTGTTGTCTTATGTAGACCTTGCCTACCACTGCCCCGTATTCTGCCCGTTTTCAGATCTCTGTATTTGAATATGCATGCCTACACCAGTTTCTTTGGCTTTTCAGTGTATTACACCTATTACATCATACTAATTGTAATTAATAGCCGAAAGCTTTTGATCTGGTGCGTAATGGCACTGGACGATTGTTCTGACACTGTTGCGGGCACCTTCTGTGGGGCACATGTAATGTAGCGAGTGCAAAGGCGAACAGGGCTTTACTCGGCGCGTCGCGTGACTTTGGCGCGTCGGACAAGGACGCCGGTACGACGTCACGGCCCTGAGATACCCTCCTCCCCCGACTGTCTTTCTGCAACGTTAGCTACCCACACACACCAGGCTGAGACTCTCTCGGACTCTGCAAGAAGCGCCCTCGTGCTACGCGACGAGGGAATGCAGACGTTCCATTCACGAAAGGCCCTCCATCTACCGCGGCACATCTCCAAATAGAAGAGAGTGCGATGGAACTGTCCGTAGATGTCGAAGTCGTTAGGGATGGACGGATCACGCACCTACACTTCATTTTTTTTCATTCAGTTATAAGTAGCGTTTTACCAGTATTTTCTAGATTTTTTTTGTTACAATTTGCGGTTTTCTTCAGATTCTGCACCAAATATGAACGATGTCTGCACATTTCTTCGCTAAAGAAGACATAGAACTATTCTAGTATTCGAATCAAAATTATTGCTAAGATGAGTAACTTAGAGGTAGAAATCCAGGGCATAGCAAAGCAATTTAAATCTATGAAAGAAGGTTTTCCAGTCCAGACTGTATACCAATTAGATTGTTTTTTAGAGGTTGCTGATATAATAACTCTGTTCTTAGCAATCATATTCAACCACTCGCTCGTCGATTAGTACAAAAAGAGTGAAAAGTTAAACAGGTCACATTATATCAGTAAAGGAAGGAGGAGTAATCCACTGAATTACAGACCCATATCACTGACGATTTGCGGTAGGGTTTGGGAACCTATAATAGATTCGAACATAATGAGCCATTTGAAATAAAACGGTCTGTTGACAAATTGGCAGCACAGATTCATACAATATCGTTCTCGTGAAACTCGGCTAGTTCTTTCTATCGACAAGGAACCTTTGATTCCGTATTTATAGATTTACAGAAGGTTTTTGACACTTTTCCTTGCAAGTTACTTCTAAGTAAACTGCATGCCTACGGATTGCGGCTTGAATTGTGCGAGTGGGTTCGTGATTTACTGTCATAAAGGTCGCACTTCATATTAATCGACAGGATGTCATCGAGTTTAACAGAAGCAATGTCTGGCGCTCCCCCAGGAAATGCTATAGGGCTTCTGCTATTCCTAATCTATATAAATAACTGTCTGAGCACTGCTTTAAGATTTTTTCAAGTGATTCTGTCATTTACCGTCTTGTAAACTCATCACATGATCAAAACCAATCGAAAAATCATTAGACACGATATGTGTACGGTGCTAAAAGTGGGAATTAACTTAAAGTAACTATAACTTTTAGGTCGTCCACATCAGTAAAGAAAAGAATCCGTTAAATTTTGGTTACAAGATAAATTATACCAATCTAAAAGCTTTCAATGAAACTATATACATAGGGATTATAATTACGAAAAGGTTAAAATTGGAACGGTCACTTATATACCGTCGTATGCCAAGCGAAACGAAGACTGCATATATTGCCAGAACAGGTCTACTTCAGAAACTGCTTACTCTGCACTAGTCCTGCCTCATTTTTAACGTTGCTGTATCTTACAGAAACCTTCCAGGCAGTGTTGACGGAGGACACGGAAAAAATTTGGAGGGCAGCAGGTTTTTTATTACTGCGAAATAAGGGAGAGAATGCCACGAATATGATACTAGAATTGGAATAATTAAAACAAAGTGGTTCTTCATTCGACGAGATCATTTCATGAAATTTCAGCCACCAACTTTCTCCTGCGCGAAAATCCTTTGTTGATACCGACCTACTTAGGAAGAAATAATGATCCTAATAAAATAAGGGAAACCAGACCTCGCGCGGAAAGACTTCAGTGTTCGTTTCTCCCACGCTCCCTTCGAGCGTGGAACACTAGAGAAATAGTCTGAAGGTGGTTCGATGAGCCGTCCACCAGGCGCTTACATGCGAATTGCAGAGTAGTCATTCAGATGTAGATGTAACGTAATCTGTGAATATAGGGTGTGTGTTGCTGGTCCATGTGTATGGTCTATAGAGTTGTGACGATAGGACAGGAGGAAGTGGAGGGAACCAATTCTCTGTTAGGCAGGCGTCGTAGTGAGAACACCTCGCACCCTATAAGAGTATAACATATGTGAAACTGCACCTAATTGTCGCCTTGGGTGATCGCTGCCTCAGATAGCTAAAAAGTTGAATGTTTAAATAATGCTTTATTGCAAGCTCTTCATCCACACCGTGAGGGTCCAAGGACATCTGCCAGCCCCGTGTCGTTCTCTCTCTTGTAACATTATGTGGTTGCAAAAAGCAAGGGCACATGTCCAGGCATATCTTCAGCACATGACTCTCCCGTCCGATTTAGAGGCTGTCCAGACCATGGAATCGCTACAACTCAGTTGGGCTAACAAGGATAGATGCACCCTGTACCAGTTATCCTACCAAGGAAAAGTCATTTGGAGTGCTTAGAAACGAACAGATGTCCTCCGCACGGCAGCTACAGAGGCAGATTATACTTTATGGCAATAGTAGCCTTTTCCATGCAGAGTTGCTTGTGTATACGAACACCACATATTTTGAACTCACCTCTTCCTCCCTATGTCTGCGTCCTCCTATTTCTCCATCTCTCTGCCCACCTTATTCTCCCACCTTTATATGCCTGCCTCTACCTCTCAATTCTCTCTTTCATCTACTCCTCCTTTCTCTTTGCCCACTTCTGTCACCATCTGTCTCTCACCGAGCGAGGTGGCGCAGTGGTTAGCACACTGGACTCGCATTCGGGAGGACGACGGTTCAATCCCGTCTCCGGCCATCCTGATTTAGGTTTTCCGTGATTTCCCTAAATCGTTTCAGGCAAATGCCGGGATGGTTCCTTTGAAAGGGCACGGCCAATTTCCTTCCCAATCCTTAAATAATCCGAGCTTGCACTCCGTCTCTAATGACCTCGTTGTCGACGGGACGTTAAACACTAACCACCACCACCATCTGTCTCTGATCACATTTTCCTCCCTGCTTCCTTTAACCATATCCTTCTCTGTCACCATCTCCATCCTCCTCTTACGTTTCCACCTGCTCATTACACTTCCTCTTTCCACCTGCCTCATACTGCTCCCCCCACCCATCTAGCTTTCCATGTCCTCTTCAGCCAAACTCAGTCCACCCCACCCCTCCCCTCTTTCCATCTCAACCAGTCCCCAGCAATGATCATTGGCCTATAGGCCGTGCTATGTATTTCAATAAAGCAGACAGATACTACTCTACAACATGACTGTAATGCAGGCAGGCTGCACATCTGGTTCTTGAAAATCTTTTATTAACGCCCGACAAACAGATCACTATGCACAACAGGTCAATAAAGTACGCTGATACTATTCCAACATGACATGCCCGTCATGCTGGGCAGCCTACATGTCATGGCCTGAAAAAAATGCTTGTTTCCCCTGAAATATAGGCTGTACTGTAAAGCAGGCTCATTTGGTAGGCGGCCTATACATCAGAGGTTGGAGAAACATGTTTTTGTCAATATTTGAGCTGCCATAGGAGCTGCTAGCATGTTATAAACCCCACATTGTTGGTACTCATGAGGCCTGCTGTTTCTCTGCCAAATTAATACATACATACTCACATACAATCTGTTTCATACATCTTAACAGATTTTTAGTGTGTGCATTGTAATCGCTGAGGCCAAAGATAATATTAAATGACATCGACATAGTGTTTCAAATAGTCACCTGCAGGTAATGACGCCATTCCTTTGCTATTGTAAATCACATAGTCCAGGATTTATTTTTGTGAATTTAATTTCTTTTGCGTGTGCATTCAGATGGATGTATTATTGACCTAAGTCACGCTACCTTGCCCATAACATAAATTTTAGCTTAGCATCGTAATAACAAAGAGAAAATTGTCTAATTTTCTTAACAAAGACTGTCGGAAATTTTGGTTATGCTGAAAAGTAGTTTAATGATTTAATTTAGTTGAGACTTTTCAGTACAAAAGCTGGTCAAGCGCTTTGCGAAATGAATTGCTTAAGGGTAATAAATAAAGTAGATTAGAAAAACTGTTGACGTACCTTTGAATGCTGCTCTAAATCATGAACAGAAAATAAGGTGTCGAATGAGAATGTGCGTTCCCTTACCTGACATTCGAATGTTCATCTGTTGAAAAATGTTTGAAATTGAATAAATTGTTGGAACTTTTTTACATCTTTGAGCATGGGTGATAGAAATAAGTAAAATCCATAGAACAGCATATTTCATAGCGTACGTAATACAGCGGACAAATATCCGCCAGTATTCTTTAAAAATGTAACATCCTAAGGTAAACACTGAACTTTAAGCTCGCGATCGTCAGCTCATTTGCTGTACATGATTTCGAGAAACATTCAAAGGTGCTTGAAACGTTTCTGCAAGTTGTTTTATTTCGTATTTTGAGACAAACTGTTACACAAAACATTTCTCCACTGTTTTATAACTTATTGTTTATTTTTAAGTTTTGATCAGAAAGGATGATTTTTCTCACACACGATTTCTTAACTACCGTATTCTGTTCTCGAAATGACATGATTTTAGAGTTAGATTAGGAGAAATCCGTTTTAACAGTTAAATGTCACAGCAGTGTAACTTTTTATATGCAAAGTAGCAAGACTTCGAAAAGATAAACTTTTCTCGGGCCTCATGTCTCCTATTAGTGTCTGATGTTCTCTAAATCTCTTAAATTTGGTTTTTGCTTCGTAGGAAGCCACTTCAAAATCAAATATAGCACCAATGCAATTTTTCGTAAGGAAAATAGCTGCTCCTGAATTTAGCACTTAATTCGAAGAAAGTAATTTTGACAGTTAAATATTAGACTGGTGAAACATTTTACACCCAAAAGTAGCTAGGCGTTGAAGAGACAACTTATGGACGTTTCATTTACGTGGATAGTAGTAGGTGGTCGTGTAGTATTTTCCCTCAAAATTTGTTGGAGTATTAGACTTCGAACTGGTTGTATCTGAAGCCCCGTTTGTCTAGTACTTCTGACTGTTAGTTCGGCTGTGAGAATTCGGACAGAAATCCATTATGTAATTCCTAGGGAGTCATTTGTTCCAAAGATGACTGCCGAGTAATGTAACTGAATTAGAATTTCATGAGAAATCGACAAATAATCTAAAATTAACTTTATTATGACAGTATTATTCAACAGAAACTCAAGATAAACAGACTAATTTTAATATTTCATTGTCTACACTGCGTAGAAAGACAAGTTGACGGACACTTTTTCAGTAATGATCGGTCGTATTTGCTACGTCACGTCGTATTTCTGGTGGCTTGAAGTACTCAATACCTCGTTGATGCTGTGGTTCCCTTCTTTGTAGAGCTCCCAATTTAGGCACTTATTTGCTACAACTGTCCGTTCTACTCTCGAGGAGACGACAGTTTCTTTTTCGGAGAACGTACGCGAATAACTCTGCTGTCATCCGTGTGTCCTTGGTGAAGCGGAACCAGACGTTATTTGCCACGTACTCGGAGATATCACTGAATAATGCCTTGCCCCAGTTTCTGCTTCGGGATATCTGGGAAAAAGTACCATAATTACTATGGAGTTTTTTCCTTGTTTTAGTATATACGTGACACACGAGAGACGTAACGTGTCACCCACACCACGCACCAAGTCTTGGGGTCGGATTCACACGCCACAATTCTAAACACGCGACGTTGTTACAGGAAAAAACCTCAAAAAAAAAAAAACTGCTACGGAGCACCGAAGGACACGAAAGAGCAAAGCGTCTCATAACGTGTACATCAGGAATACTTTACGCGCTTCTATGCTTGTACTGGAGATAGAACTGAAGTAGCTGTACTATTTTAGTATTGTAAATATTAAACCATGTTGACCTTACATGTTACAAGGCCAGCAAGCTACCGTCTTACAAAATGCGTGAAATAAAAGTTCACTGCAAGACAAGAAGGTGAAAAACACAGAAGAGAGTGGGGAAACGAAATGATACTACAGTGGTTGAGACGATATGTTGTATTATTTCAGTGACTGAAAAATTGAGTCAGATTTACAAAGAACTTGGTAATATAAACGCACTGTCAATATGGCGTTGCACCCCGGCTGACCCGTTGGTAGCACTGATAATGTTGCAGTGAATGAGATAAAGACGTTGTATCCTGTCCTAAGGCAAGCTGGCACGCAGTTGTTGTAAATGTTTCTTGATATCTTTGATACTGACTCGTGGACGTAGCTAATGTATAAACTGGTCCCACATGTGTTCTATCAGAGACAGATCTGGGGATCTTGCTGGCTACGGGAGTACCTCAACATCACGCAGACAGTTCACGGACACACGTGGATTGCGTGCATGAGTATTGTCGTGTTGAAACATCGCACCACGAAACAGAATGTCCGTGACGTAGCGTAGTGCCATCACAATTCCCTCAAACACAGCCGACCGTAAACTGAAGCTATACCCGACTGCTTCTCACACCACGACACCAAAACTAACGCCTGTGCAGCTCTCCAAATAATTGGAAAAATAGGATCTTTCGATGGGTCGCCAACAATGTTCATCCAGCGTAGCGCTCAACCGCGCTTCATCGGTGACCACATTGCGCTTTGTGTTTCCCGAAAAGTAGCGACAGTGACCTGTGTGCTCTATAGGAATCCGTGGCGGGACAATGTTGCGAATACCCGTCGTCGGGTTCTCTTCTACATGTCGAGGATCGTCGTCCTCAAAGTCGAGAGTGTGGTGTGTCCATGGAGCACCACAGTCAACCCCCTCAGTTGTGAACCTATCAGTTTTTCCCAGCCGCTGTTGTAGCCGGACGAAATAGTGTATGATATCGCCCTTACGAAAAGTACTAATCGGTAGCCCTCTTCTCAGTTTGAGTGCCTACTACAGAGTGGGAGATCTGAAAGTGTTTTTATCTTCAGGCTTACTTTACACCCAAACTGTACAATTACGGATATACGTTCCCCATCAAAATCATCTCTACAACTGCTGGAAGGCTGCAATAGGAATTGTATCATCCCTACAATCCTTAGAAACCTGTAACAAGAACTGAGAAGCACCCTGTATAAACAATGTGACGGGTAACACCCATAACTGTTCGTAGACGATGATGATGATGATGATAATGATATTATGGTGCACATTATCGTTTGCGAACAAAGTGTTGCGGCTGTTACCGTCCGCGTTGTTAAAAAATGGTTCAAATGGCTCTGAGCACTATGGGACTTAACTTTTACGGCCATCAGTCCCCTAGAACTCAGAACTGCTTAAACCTAACTAACCTAAGAGCATCACACACAGCCATGTCCGAGGCACGATTCTAACCTGCTACCGTAGCGGTGGCGCGGTTCCAGACTGTAGCGCCTAGAACCGTTCGGCCACCCCGGCCGGCGTCGCGTTTTTTGTACAGGTTTCTTCACAGTAAATATTATAGGCTTGTAAGAATTGTATGGATAACACAGTTCCTATTACAGATTTTTAAAGGTTATAGAGGCGATTTTTATAAGGAACTTATTTCCGGAAATGTGCAGTTTGGGTGTAAAGCAAGTCGAGTGTTACCTGCTACATTGATTATTCAGGGTACTTCTTAGTTCCTATTACAAGCTTCCAAGGATTGCAGGAGTGAGAAAATTCCTATTGAGACTTTTATTGACTATGTGATCAAAAGTATCCGGACATCCCCAAAAACATACATTTTCCATATTAGTTGCCTTGTGCTGCCACCTACTGCCAAGTACTCCATATCAGCTACCTCAGTAGTCATTAGACATCGTGAGAGAGCATAACTAGGCGCTCCGCGGACCTCGTCCGTTCTGGTGATTGGGTGCCTGTCATGCATCTGTACTCGAGATTTCCACTCTCCTAAGAATTCCTAGGTCTACTGTTTACGATCTAAAAGTGAAGTGGAAACGTGAAGGGACACGTACAGCACAAAATCGTGCAGGCCGTCCTCGTCTGTTGACTGACAGAGACCGCCGACAGTTGAAGAGGGTCATAATGTGTAATGGGCAGGCATCTATCCAGACCATCACACACGAATTCCAGACTGCATCAGGATCTACTGCAAGTACTATGACGGGTAGGTGGTAAGTTAGAAAATTGGATTTAATGGTCAAGTGGCTGCACATCATGCCGGCCGGTAAATGCCAAACGACGCCTCGCTTGCTGTTTTTTGTGTCACCAGTCTACTGACTGGTTTGATCTTCATCTCAGAGTAACACTTGCAACCTACGTCCCCAATTATTTGCTTGACGTATTCCAATCTCTGTCTACCTCTACAGTTTTTGCCCTCTACAGTTCCCCCTAGTACCATGGAAGTCATTCCCTCATGTCTTAGCAGATGTCCTATCATCCTGTCCCTTCTCCTTATCAGTGTTTTCCACATATTCCTTTCCTCTCCGATTCTGCGTAGAACCTCCTCATTCCTTACCTTATCAGTCCACCTAATTTTCAACATTCGTAAGAAGCGTAAACACTGGACGACTGGACAGTGGGAAAACGTTGTGTGGAGTGACGAATCACGCTACACAATGTGGCGACCCGATGGCAGGGTGTGGGTAAGGCGAATGCCCGGTGAACGTCATCTGCCAGCGTGTGTAGTGCCAACAGTAAAATTAGGAGGCGGTGGTGTTACGGTGAGGTCGCATTTTTCATGGAACCCTTGTTGTTTTGCGAGGCACTATCACAGCACAGGCCTACATTGATGTCTTAAGCTCCTCCTTGCTTCCCACTTTTGAAAAGCGATTCGGGGATGGCGATTATATCTTTCAAGACGATCGAGCGTCCGCTCATAAAGAATGGTCTGTGGCGGAGTCGCTACTCGACAATAACATCCCTGTAATGGACTGACCTGCACAGAGTCCTGACCTGAATCCGACAGAACACTTTTGAGATGTTTTGGAACGCCGATTTCGTGCCAGACCTCACCGACCGACATCGATACCTCTCCTCAGTGCAGCACTCCGTAAAGAATCGGCTGCCATTCCGCGAAAAACGTTTCAGAGCCTGATTGAACGTATGCCTGCGAGAGTGGAATCCGTCGTCAAGGCTAAGGGTGGGCCAATACAATATTGAATTCCAGGATTACCGATGGAGGGCGCCACGAACTTGTATGTCATTTTCAACCAGGTGTCCGGATACATTTGATCACAGAGTGTATGTTCATAAGTGCAGATGGTTATTTGGTGTATGTAAATTCTTTACAGAGTTTAATGCCACTCTTTTCTCAGATAATATTTTTCAGTGAGGGTACTAGAAGTTTTGTAGATTATGAATTTTAACTATACGCCTCTACTGAAGAAGTAAAGTACTTTTCCTATAATTATTGTTGCTTGCGTTCTTGTATCTGCCAAGCAAATTGTGAAGGTATCCTTCTTTAATTGTTGGAAATAACATTTGGTGTTACATTGTATAAAGAGCGATCAAAAAATTTGCGTATGAGCGCGTTCCTGCAGCGTATATGCAACGAAGCGCAACTCCGATGCGGGTGTATAAGCACTGACGTATAGGTTAGCGATTAGCGTGTCACTCGTGTTTTTCTGATGTGTATGCAGTAACTGGGAAAACATGAACTATCGCAACGCTATTTGCAAATGAGTCCAAATAGGGCCATCACTCCATATTGAATTGCAGCGTTTCCGATGGAGGGTGCCACGAACATGTAAGTTATTTTCAGCCAGGTGTCCTGATAGATCACAGAGTGTAGGTTGTAGAGGTGACTTTACACATGAAGAAGGTAGCATTGTTAGAGACGTGTTACGGAATGCAGAGAAGCTTGCAAATGATGAGCATCTGGTGCAACGACTATACTATTCATTGCAGCCAAACTGACTTTATTTTTCTCGCTCGAGATAGCATTCAGTACTGCTCGATTCTGTCTCAAGTTTGTTATCCATCAGCGTTAATTTTATGTTAAGAGTGATACACAGTATTAAATGTACACTACTGGCCATTAAAATTGATACACCAAGAAAAATGCAGTGGTATATGGGTATTCATTGGACAAATATACTAGAACTGCAATGTGATTACATTTTCACGCAATTTGGGTGCATAGATCCTGAAAAATCAGTACCCACAACAGCCACCTCTGGCCGTAATAACTACCTTGACACGCCTGGGCATTCAGTCAAACGGAGCTTGGATCGCGTGTACAGGTACAGCTGTCCATGCAGCTTCAACACGATACCACAGTTCATCAAAGTAGTGACTGGCGTATTGTGACGAGCCAGTTGCTCGGCCACCATTGACCAGATGTTTTCAATTGGTGAGAGATCTGGAGAATGTGCTGGCCCGGGCAGCAGTCGAACATATTCTGTATCCAGAAAGGCCCGTACAGGACCTGCAACATACGGTCGGGCATTATCCTGCTTATATGAAGGGTTTCGCAGGGATAGAATGAAGGGTAGAGCCACGGGTCGTAAAACATCTGAAATGTAACGTCCAAAGTGCCGTCAATGCAAACAAGAGGTGACCGAGACGTGTAACCAATGGCACTCCGTACCATCACGCCGAGTGATACGCCAGTATGGCGATGACGAATACACGCTTCCAACGTGCGTTCGCTGCGATGTCACCAATCACGGATGCGACCATCAGGATGCTGTAAACATAAACTGGATTCATCCGAGACAATTACGTTTTGCCATTCGTGCACTCCGGTTCGTCGTTGAGTGCACCATCGCAGGCGCTCCTGTCTGTGATGCAGCCTCAAGGGTAACCGCAGCCGTGGTCTCCGAGCTGATAGTCCATGCTGCTGCAAACGTCGTCGAACTGTTCGGCAGATGGTTGTTGTCTTGCAAATATGGTCGCGATACGATAAACCGCAATAGCGGTAGGCTACAATCCGACCTTTATTAAAGTTTGAAACGTGATGGTACGCATTTCTCCTTCTTACACGAGGTATCACAACAACGTTTCACCAGGCAACGCCGGTCAACTGCTGTTTGTGTATGAGAAATCACAGTAATTTTGGGCGCCAAATCGAATAAATCTTAAGTTGGTCGTGCTACAGGGTGTTCTACCGGAGCTACAAAGTGTCGAAGTAATAGGCACTAGATAGTCTGGCCTTATCCTCTGTAAATGAATGCTTTGCTGCCATAGTTGATACTGTTTGCGCACGTGGGTTTCCAGTTAGAGGTTACCTTTTTCTTGTATACCGAAAAATATTGGGGATTTTAGAGGCAGAGAAAAAGGAGAAAACTATGGTGGATACCTGTGTCGGAAACTGTCATCCATCAATGAAAAAGAACATCGCATTCACAGGAGACAAGTGCTTTCTAAGCAGCAGCTAGCCCCATATTCTCTATTGACAACCACTGAATGATAAACAACATTGCGTAGACGGTCTGCCTAAGGTCCGTCAGCGTAGAAAGTCACGTTTGCTGCCGAAAGGGTGGCCTAGAGAGCCGGCTGCGGCGCCTATAACTTCGACGCTTTGTAGCATCGTTGGATGACGTTCCAGGGCAAAGTTTCGTGACCTAAATACGTCCCATCAGACACCTTCTACAAGCTATCGAAGTTTGTTGCTACATTTCTTGGATACCCTGTGTAATTGGACAAATAGCTGTACAGCAAAAAATGATTTATTAAATTACTCAAATTTGTAGCATATTATTCCACGTACATTCCACTAGCAACTATGGACCTGGTTCGTCTTTTTACCAGTTTTTCTCATCCCCAGTTTTTCAGTGTTTTCACTATCTCTTTGTTGCTGTTGAACTAGATGATGGGTTCATCTGCATCTACGTCTACATCCACGTGATCACTCTACCATCCACAATAAAGTGCCTGAAAGAGAGTTCAATGAACCACCTTCAAGCTCTCTCTACCGTTCCACTCTCGAACGATGCTCGGGAAAAACGAGGCCTTAAATATTTCTGTGCGAGCCCTGATTTCTCTTATTTTATCGCGATGATTATTCCTCCCTATGTGGGTTGGTGCCAACAGAATGTTTCCGCAATCGGAGGAGAGAACCGGTGATTGAAATTTCATGAGAAGATCCCGTCGAAACGAAAAACGCCTTTGTTTCAATGGTTGCCACTCCAATCACGTATCATGACTGTGACGCTCTCTCCCCTATTTCGCGATAATACAAATCGAGCTGCCCTTCTTTGTATTTTTCCTATGTCACCTGTCCGTCCCACCTGATGGGATCCCACACCGCACGGCAGTACTCCAGAATAGGGCGTACAAGCGTGGTGTAAGCAGTCTCTTTGGTAGACCTGTTGCACCTTCTTAGCGCTCTGCCAATGAATCACAGTCTTTGGTTTGCTCTACCCACAGTATTATCTATGTGATCGTTCCAATTTAAAGTATTAGCAATTGTAAGTATTTAGTTGAATTTACAGCCGTCATATTTGTGTGAGTTATCGCGTAATCGAAATTTATCTCATTTCTCTTAGTACTCGTGTGAAAAACTTCACACCGTTCTTTGTTCAGAGTCAATTGGTACTTCTCGCGCCGTACAGATATCTAAATCGTTTTTCAATTAGTTTTGGTCATCTGTTGACTTAACAAGACGGTAAATGACAGCATCAGCTGCAAACAATCTAAGACGGCTACTCAGATTGTCTCTTATGTCGTTAACATAGATCAGGAACAACTGAGGACCTATAACACTTCTTCGCGTAAAGCCGAATATTACTTCCGTTTTCCTCGGTGACTTTCCGTCTATTACTACGAACTGTGACTTTTCTGACAGAAATTCACAAATCCAGTCGCAAAACTGAGGCGATATTCCGTAGGCACGCAATTTAAACCTCTTTGGGCGTATCAAGGAGAGAAAAATTCGAAGTGCACGATCAAAGCTGTAAGGGAGACGAGATAGGAGATCACAACCTGCTTTGCCAATAGTTTCCAGGGTCTGTTGTGCCGTATGAGCCAGAACGTTCTTTTAGAGTAGCAACACGCTTTTCCTCTGCCATAGCTGACACTTCCTCTTCAGCGCTGGATTAACTTCGCTCTCAGTGGTGTCTGAGTGATATAGGCTGTTGATACTGCAGTGCTTCTTCAATAAAACCACAGAAAATAGTCCCGGGTTCGATTTCCGGCGGGGTCAGGGATTTTCTCTGCCTCGTGATGGCTGGGTGTTGTGTGTTGTCCTTAGGTTAGTTAGGTTTAAGTAGTTCTAACTTCTTGGGGACTGATGACCATAGATGTTAAGTCCCATAGTGCTCAGAGCCATTTGAACCATTTTGAACAGATAATAGGACCTTTGCCACTGCCTGAGACGGTTAACATGACATTACGAGCTGATTGCTGCGTATGGAATCTCTAATGAGATTCTGGATGTTTCCACGGTGTGGACTGACGCATGGTCTCCGGCTCAAAACGATGTTTCGAAGTTTCATTACAGCTTAAAAATCATTTCCAAAAATGCTTGACTCTCACTCTTGAAACAACTTTTGAGCTCGGGTCAAATATTAAATTTTAAAAAAGACAGTGTTTGGTATGGTGTAAATCAGCATAAGCGTATGATTACAAACTTTTGATCGATTCAGATTCCGAAGTAATATTCAAATCAAATGCCAATAAGCCAAAACTACGTGTTACCTCTATTCTGCTACAATCAACTGCGAGAAGGATTTCAGAAGAACAATAGGATAACAAACACATATACAGTATGTGGCAATTTGTCTAATGGCTTAAATGCCCTGCTAACTGCGAGAAAGAAAACGAAACCACACATTACGGCAAAACACAGCTTTTTCTTTATCGCAGATGGTTTTCACAGAAAAACGGTGTATTGTTGCTTAAAAAAGTAATGTATAGCCTATGTCCAGCTGATTTTTAAATACAGTGTCGTATAAAAATTTGAAGTTTAGTCGATCAAGAACTTTTCTTCTTTATGTTCAAAAAATGTTCAAATGTGTGTGAAATCTTATGTGACTTAACTGCTAAGGCCATCATTCCCTAAGCTTACACACTACTTAACCTAAAGCCTTGTGGTAGTTCAGTACTTTGTAAATGATTAAATGAATTGTGCCCGACACTTCCTCGACACTCTTCAGCAGTTTATGCTGATGTAAATCGTGTTTTCCAGGATACGACTTCGTAACACCGAGGTCAATTCTGCTACCGGACGCCCGTAGCGATCATGCTTTTACGTCTACTTTTCAACACACGCGTTGAAAACTCGCTCGGTACATCTGACTGCTGCCGTATTATTTGTTCATTCGGGATAATTATGACGGTTTTACATTTTCCGAAAGTAAAAAATCGGTTTACACAGCGCTATTCTTTAAACGTAAGCATACTTTCGTTGAGCAGACACGCTATCGTAGCCAAGGATATGGACGCTATACTAAAGTGAATATTAACCGGACAAATGGCAAACACTTTGCCGTCCAGCACGTACAAAAACTTTCATTTCCCTGCATCATACTTTGCCTTAAAAATATATATGTCTAATTACTGAATGACCCTCTTAACGAGCCACCCAACACGAATATGCTGTACAAATTTGGGGGTGGAGTTTGGCTTCACTCTGTCTGACTGTTCACTCATCTCGTATGCACCGATTCTAACTGATCAAAAGTATGCGGACAACAGTATGTCATTCGGAAACAGCCACTAGATATCTGGAGTGGCAGACCCACCGATGTACAAGGAGGCGGGGAGTAATGTTTTGTTGACGGAACAACACTGAAGACCCAAAGAAACTGGTAAAAGTCCCTAACATCGTATAGGGCCATCGCGAGCCTGTAGAAGTGGCGCAGTACGACGTGGTATAACCTCGACTAATGTCTGAAGAATTACTGGAGGGAACTGACACCAAGAATACTGTATGGCTGTCCATAAATCCGTAGGTGAAGATATATTCCGAACAGCGTGTTGCAAGGCATCCCATATATGATCAATAATGTTCATTTCTGGGGAGTTTGGTGGCCAGCGGAAGTGTTTCAAACTCAGAAGAGTGTCCCTGGAGTCACTCTGTAGCAGTTCTGGACGTGTGGGGTGTCGCATTGTCCTGCTGGAATTGCCCAGTCCGTCGGAATGTACAATGGGCTTCAGATCAGGTGATCAGACAGGATCCTTACGTCGTATTTAGACGTATAAGGGGACCCATATCACTCCACACGCCCCGCACCATTCCAGAGCCTCCACCAGCTTGAAAAGTCCCCTGCTGACATGCAGGGTCCATGGATTCATGTGGTTATCTCCATACCCGTACACGTCCATCCACTCGATATAATTTCAAACGAGAATCGTCCGACATGTTTCTAGCCATCAACAGTCCAATGTCGGTGTTGACGGGCGTAGGGAAGACGTAAAGCTTTGCGTTGTGTATTCATCAAGGGGGCACGAGTGGGCCTGCGGCACCGAAAGCTTATGTCGATAATGTTTCATTGAACGGTTCGCAGGCTGACACTTCTTGATGGCCTAGCATTGAAATCCGCAGCAGTTTGGGGAAGGGATGCACTTCTGTCAATTTGAACGATTCTTTTCAGTCGTCGTTGGTCCCATTCTTGCAGGATCTTTTTTCGGCCCCAGCCATGTCGGATATTTGATATTCATGGTACACTCGTGAAAGGCTCATACGGAAAAATCCCCACCTCATCGCTACCTCGGAGATGCTGTGTTCCATCGCTCGTCGCCGACTATACGGCCACGTTCAAACTGAGCTAAACCTTAACAGCCTGCCTCTGTAGCAACAGTAACCGATATAACAACTGCCCCAGACACTTGTTGTCTTATATTGACGTTGCCGACAACAGCGCCGTACTATGCCTGTTTACATATCTGTGTATTTGAATAAGCATGCCAATACCAGTTTGGCACTTGCGCGGAATGGTTCGGTCAGGGGAAATTAATGCCTTCGATAACGGACTAGTCAGTGAAATTACCTGAGTAACAAATTCGTCAGGTACATGTCATTCCTCCTAATGCTGTCCGATTCGGCTTTTGATGATGCGGTTGTGAAGTGGAAACGTGAATGGACAACTTCGTGTACTGACGGGCATGTTCCTTCGAGGGTTACGGACGGTGGTTCTAAAAAATTACATGAAATCAGCGGTGATATTAGTAGTGAGATACAAAGTGCAAGGAAGCAGTATAAGTAGCAGAATGACTGTGCGTGGGCAGTTAAAAAGAATGGCTTTCTATGGTCAGGCAGCACCCCATAAACCACACATTCCTAAAGTCAGTGCTAAGGGACGATACAGGACAGTGGGTGACTGGAAACGAGTGACATTGTGTGGTGAATCATGCCGTATTCTGTGGAAAGCCGATGGAAGTGCTTGTATACGGCGAATGCCTGGGAAACCTTACCTACCATCATGTATAGCACCGAAAGTGAAGTCCGGAAGACGTGATATTACGGTATGAAACTTCCTGGCAGACTAAAACTGTGTGCCGGACCGAGACTCGAACATAGAACATTTGCCTTTCGCGGGAAAGTCGTGAGTCGTGCTTGGGTAGCTCAATTGGTAGAGCAGTTGCCCACGAAAGGCAAAGGTCTCGAGTTCGAGTCTCGGTTCGGCACACAGTTTTAATCTGCCAGGAAGTTTCAAAATCAGTGCACACTCCGCTGCAGAGTGAAAATTTCATTCTGATGTTACGGTATGTTTTTCTGTTGTTAAGGTGGGGTCCTCTTTTGTGTTTATGAAAACGCTTAATGAGGAAGGATATGAAGACATTTTACAGCACGGAGCACTGCGGACAATAGAGGAACAGTGCGGAGGCGATATTCGCATCAGCATGACATTTGGTTGGTTTGTGGTTTGGGGACCAAACAGGGAATTCATCGGTCCCATCGGATTAGGGAAGGATGGGAAGTCAATGGGCCGTAGCCTTTCAGAGGGGCCATCGCGGCATTTGCCTGAAGCGATTTAGGGAAATCACGGAAAACCTAAATCATGATGACCAGACGCGGGTTTGAACCGACGTCTTCCCGAATGCGAGTCCAGTGTGCTGACGACTGCGCCACCGCGCTCGGTCAGCTTGACGGCATTTATCTTTGTAAAGTGATATGTGTGAGGGTTTGTGCACAGTGACATTCCCGACATATACTGGCCTGCCCAGAGTCCCATTCTGAAGCCAATTACAGAAATTTGCGATGGGATGGGACGTCGACTTCCCACCAAACACATAACTTTCTCTCGTTTCAGCTCTTGTGGAGGAGTGGCCTGCGATTCCTCAACAGGTATTCAGGCAAGACATTGAAAGCATCCCCGGAGAGAATTTAGGCAGTCATAAAGGCGAATGATGGACACATCCCGTACTAATGTCAATTAATAGGTGTCTGGATACTTTGGCCGGGTAGTGTATTTTATGCACTAGACAAGACGTAAAGCTTTGTGTTGTGTATTCATCATCTCGCCGGGGAGAATTCAGGCAGTCATAAAGGCGAATGATGGACACACCCCGTACTAATCTCCATTAATAGGTGTCTGGATACTTTTGGCCGGGTAGTGTATTTTATGCACTAGACGACCGTGACGAAATGTGTCGTTGTTTTCTGAAAATCAAGATACAGATTAACAACCCCATTTCCGCTCTCTACTGCTCTCTTAGGGAAATCATGCTGATTTCTACACAGGAGAACGGTCACAAGAACTGCCCTCATACACCAGCTCATTACGTGTCACATAATTCCACAAAAGCTGGAGAGTGAGGGGTTGCACAAAGACTGATGGATGGTTTCTTGGCAATTTAACATACCACAAGTACGATAGCGCCATCTAGATTAATTTACATACCTGGGGGGCTGAAAGGTATTCGCATACTACGCTGCCGAGTAAATAAATAAAGCTGACATATGAGTCGTTGATGTAGCATAAATTTACTTCACAGGAACATTTCAATACGCGTTCAGTGTTATTCCGCACTTAACACAAACAACATGAGGGTGAGGGTGACAAGTTGCGCCACAAAAATTTATAACGGCCTGTTCTGATAATCAGCCCCTACGGATAGGTTAATTGAATTTGCTATGGGGCTCCGCGGATATAATGATATATTGCCGCAACTTTCATCAACTAATAATCATTCACGAAAAGCTAATTACAGCGAGAGAGTTCTTAATTGAGTGACAGGTAATGGTGCCGTACTGTCTGCAAAAGCGTGTTGTGACAAAACCATTGTGGGAAGCTAAACTGTTCTCTAGTGTCTCTCCTCGTAAATTTGTGAATGGGGCGTTAGCGTGTGTAGCTCTCAAATGGGAACCGTGTTGAAATGTCGTCCACGGCAGACAAATACGAGGCCCGGCAGAAACAGGAGCAAGCAGAGGAACGGGAGGGGGGGGGGGGGGGAGAGGGAAAGAGGTGAGTTGTTCAAACGGATACGGAAGTGGAAGAGAGCAGGCAGAGAGTGCGTGAGAGAGAATGGCCGATAATAGAGGAAGAGGCTCGAACTCCATGTCCTACAGTTCTGCAAACAGTGCAGAAAAACGCAAAATGGAGATCGGTGTGGGCGTGGAGATTTTGTAAATATCATTAGCGCGGAACAAACCGGGACGCCCGCAGCGGTGGCGGAGCTGTGAAAACAAAAGTCCGTGGCAGTTTGGAAATTGGCAGCGAACGGCCGGCTTGTGGGGGAGGAGCTCCAATAGAGTAGAGTGGGTGGGAGTGCGGTGTAGAGTGGCTGTGGATGTGGGGGGGAGGGGGGGGGGAGGCGAAGTGCAGCAAGCGTGACACCGTATTCACAGTGTTTAACACGCCTGCATTGGAACCAACCACTAGATCACCTGTATCTACTTGCAAGCGACTGATTTTATTTATCTTGCCTGTAGTATTTTCAGTAATGGTTGCTTCGTAACAGTGGTGAAACATGCACAGCATTTGGTTGTAGTGAAAAATATGCGAAAGTAACAAATAATTAGTTCCACAAGTAAATTTGACTAAGAAAAAGTGCGGGTACTACTTCCCTGAATAAGTCAGTGATTTTACAGTCAGAAGCTAAGAACTGATATCGCTACTAAGCAGATGCTAAATGTCTTCTGTGTGAAAGTATTTATTTATGCCCAAATATTACTAATTGAATGATAACGATCAGTGCATGCAGCTGCCTCGTAGGAATACGCTGGATGTTTTAAAAATATTAGTTCTAAAGTTTTACTTTTTTTCGGTTCAATTTCATTATTAATTTTTACATAATAATGAAAACAGGTTGCAATTTTGTCACTGACTGAAAAGGGAGAATTTCAAGCCAAACGACTGCACGAAGCTACACTGGCGTCAAAAATTAAAGTAACAAACTGAAGTATGGCAAAATTGCGCTTATTTTATCACTAAACAGCGTAAAGAGGTGGTAGTAAAGTAGAAACAATGTAAAGCATACAAGACGTAAATAACTGCATCGTGCATGGCGGTGGACAAAAATATTCTTCGTTTTTTCCAACTTAACGAATTTGCACACATATTCCGACAACTGTTTAATGTGCTCA
Organism: Schistocerca gregaria; assembly: GCF_023897955.1. Taxonomy (NCBI): domain Eukaryota; kingdom Metazoa; phylum Arthropoda; class Insecta; order Orthoptera; family Acrididae; genus Schistocerca; species Schistocerca gregaria. The sequence continues at coordinate 185,329,751 of NC_064929.1, forward strand.
GTATGGGGTGTGACCACCTCTGGCAGAGACTCAGGCCTGATAACGCCGGGGCAAGCTGTGGATGACGTCATCAATCTAATGTTGAGGCAGTAACGCCCACTTTTCCTCCAGAGCAGCTAGTAAGTCTTGGAGAGTGGTCGGTGGATACTGATGTGAAGCAACCCGCCTCTCGAGTGCATCTCAGAATTGCTCTACATCTACATTTATACTCCGCAAGCCACCCAACTGTGTGTGCCGGAGGGCACTTTACGTGCCACTGTCATTACCTCCCTTTTCTGTTCCAGTCGCGTATGGTTCGCGGGAAGAACGACTGCCGGAAAGCCTCCGTGCCAGCTCGAATCTCTCTAATTTTACATTCGTGATCTTCTCGGGAGGTATAAGTAGGGGGAAGCAATATATTCGATACCTCATCCAGAAACGCACCCTCTCAAAACCTGGACAGCAAGCTACACCGCGATGCAGAGCGCCTCTCTTGCAGAGTCTGCCACTTGAGTTTGCTAAACATCTCCGTAATGCTATCACACTTACCAAATAACCCTGTGACGAAACGCGCCGCTCTTCTTTGGATCCTCTGTATCTCCTCCGTCAACCCGACCTGGTACGGATCCCACACTGATGAGCAATACTCAAGTATAGGCCCAACGAGTGTTTTGTAAGCCACCTCCTTTGTTACTGGCCTACGCTTTGTAAGGACTCTCCCAATGAATCTCAACCTGGCACCCGCCTTACCAACAATTAATTTTATATGATCATTCCACTTCAAATCGTTCCGTACGCATACTCCCAGATATTTTACAGAAGTAACTGCTACCAGTGTTTGTTCCGCAGTGTTTGTTGGCAGAGAACGTCGCAACAACCGCACATGAGGTCCCAAGATCTCATCACGATACCTGATAGCAGTTAAGCCTTGCAGGTTGAACTGCACAGTTTCGTGAAGAGCTATTCGAGTGGTTAACATAATCCCTGTCCACACTATCAGGGATCCTTCTCGATACCGGTTTCTTTCTGTAGTGCTGGGGTCGCAAGATCGTGTTTCATGTTCCCTCCAGATGGAAAATCACTCTACAGAATAAGTTGGGACTCATCTGTGAAAGGTGAACCGTGAATTTACTTTCAAAACGTTTTCTTAAGAATTTACTTTATTTGCTAGCGATTCATCAAGAACATTAACACATTTAATCGCGCAATGTGAGCGTGGAAGTAGTTGTTAGTGGCCGGCCGGAGTGGCCGAGCGTTTCTAGGCGCTACAGTCAGGAACCGCGCGACCGCTACGGCCGCAGGTTCGAATCCTGGCATGGATGTGTGTGATGTCCTTAGGTTAGTTAGGTTTAAGTAGTTCTAAGCTCCAGGGGACTGGTGACCAGAGCAGTTAAGTCCCATAGTGCTCAGAGCCATTTAGTTGCCAGTGGGTAACTGATGAAAACAAATTAAATTTCTTTCAACAAATGGAAATTTTATTCCTAAAAGAGTTTTTTTTACACAGATTAAAAATTTTAATCAGAAAGCACCAACTAAATATCAAGTTACAATTTATTCAGATGTAGAAGGAAACAAATTTTAACTGTATGAGCTTTCGGACTGAGAACCTTGCCGCTCCCTTTCAACACGGCCGTAGTCACGACCGCTCAAAACAACCTCTGAAAGTCTACACTTCAATCTGCAACACACCAGATTACTTTAAACTAAAAACTTTAAGAACTCACACAAGCACATAACTATGCACCCCGTAGGACAGATGGAAACGGTACAAAACACTACCATTAAAAAAAATTAACTTGCCACCGAGGGTGCAACTTGATTAAAAAAAACTCTTGCATTGGAGGGGTGGCGACTTTATGTACTAAAATGACCATTTAAATAAAAAACCATGAAATGCAGTCTTACATAAAATATACAATATGCTCTGCATTACACATATACCGCCTCTCAAGATGATAGGCAAGATAAAAACATATTTCAGGAGTTCGGCCGTTACACTTCAAGCAGTAAATTCATTAACACCGAATCCGACAAACATGAGAGAGGCAGCTGTTAACGTATGGCAGACCGACAGACAGACACACAGACACTAACAAATGCGGGACGGGAGACAGACGAGCAAGCTGGGGACGAGAGACTGACCAAGAAAACAAGTAGAATTTAACAAGTAAATGAAACAACATATCACGAATCAAGTGATAAATCTTTATGTCTGACCTCTGCTTAAGACGGTATTACTACTCAGGGCACATATTGGTTGAAAGCACCGATGATGGCAGTTAATCAGCTGAAATCGATTTGCAAAAGTGAATAAACAACGTGATTTTGCGACTGGTTGCTGCATATTTTGTAAGTTTATGGTTTACGGTCGCTGCACGACTCGGGAACCACATGGAGCCCACCATTCATAAAAAATTACTGCTAGCAGTCGGGAAAAATTGCTTGATGAGGTCCTTGTCAGTAACTTACCAAAGAGGACACATCTTGTCTCTGAAAACATGGTTACGTGCTGCCATTTTACATTAAAAAAATGTGACAAATATAAACAGCCAAAAGTAAGTGCCAAGTAGCGTAGCTCGATGAAACTTGGACCATACACAGAAAGATCTGCTAGAATATACATTGAAGAACCGGCCGGCCGGTGTGGTCGTGCGGTCCTAGGCGCTTGAGTCTGGAACCGCGTGACTGCTACGGTCGCAGGTTCGAATCCTGCCTCGGGCATGGATGTGTGTGATGTCCTTAGGTTAGTTAGGTTTCAGTAGTTCTAAGTTCTAGGGGACTGATGACCACAGATGTTAAGTCCCATAGTGCTCAGAGCCATTCGATTTAAAAAAAAAAATAATTTTGAAGAACCAGCCTAATATCGGTAGGGTCCTCGCGAGCACGTAGATGCGCCACAACACGGCATTGCATGGACTCGACTAATGTCTGAAGTAGTGCTGAAGGGGGCTAACACAATCAGTCCTGCACGGCTGTCCATAAATCCGTAACAGTACGAGGGGGTGGAGATCTCTTCTGAACAGCACGTTGCAAGGCATCCCAGACTTGCTCAGTAATGTTCGTGTCTGGGGAGTCTGGTGGCCAGCGGAAGTGTTTAAACTCAGGAGAGTGTTCCTGGAGCTACTCTGTAGCAATTCTGGACGTGTGGGGTGTCGCATTGTCCTGCTGGAATAGCCCAAGTCCCTCAGAATGCACAATAGACATGAATGGATGCAGGTGATCGGACAGGATGCTTACGTACGTATCACCTGTCAGAGTCGTATACAGTCGTGTCAGAGGTCCCGTATCACTCCGACAGCACACACCCCACATCATTACAGAGCCTCCACCAGATTGAACAGTCCCCTGCTGACATGCAGGGTCCACGGATTCATGAGGCTGTATCCACATTAGTACACCTCCATCCGCTCGGTGCAATTTGAAACGAGACTCGTCCGACCAGCCAGCATGTTTCCAGTCATCAATACTACATTGTCGGTGTTGATGGGCCCGGGCGAGGTGTAAAGCTTTGTGTCGTGCAGTCATCAAGGGTACACGAGACGGACTTCGGCTCCGAAAACCCATATCGTTGAAGTTCCGTTGTATAGTTGGCATGCTAACATTTAGTGACGGCCCAGCAATGATATCAGCATGAATTTACGGAAGGGTCGCTTTTCTGTCATTCTGAACGATTCTTTTCTGTCTTAGTCGGTCCCGTCCTTGCAGGATCTTTCTCAGGATGGAGCGGCGTCGGATATCTGATGTCTTAACGGATTCCTGATATACACTCGTGAAACGGTCGTACGGGAAAACCCCCACTTCATCGCTACCTGGGAGATGCTGTGTCCCATCACTCGTGCTCCGATTATAACACCACTTTCAAACTCACTTAAATCTTGATAACATGCCCGTTCTAGCAGATCTCGTCAGACACCTGTTGTCTTACATAGGCGTTGCCGAACGCAGCGCCGCTCTCTGTCTGTTCACATGTGTCTGCATTTGAATACGCATGCCTCTATGAGTTTCTTTGGCGCTTCAGTGTGGTCAGAAAGTAAGGAAATGAGACGAACGGAAATTAATTATTGAAAGACAATAATTACACTAAAGGCAATGCGAACTGTGATGGACCCATGTCCATTACAAAAGGCGGGACATGGCTCTTACTAGGGTGGACCATAAACGGCAGTGCACGCTCTGCTACGTGCTCCCATGTTGGCCACAACGTTGGTAAGGGGTCATCGTGCTGGAGCGGTTGACATCTCCTGGGTGGTCGTTGGTGCGTGTTCACGTGCACGAATATGTCTTCTCACAGCATCCCAGTCGTGCTCGATGGTATTTAAGTCGAGGGAACTAACAGTCTAGTCCATTTACACAAAATCCTCCTGCTGCATGAGCTACCGCACATGCGCTGTTCGCTGCGGTCGCGCATTCTCACCCACTAAAATAAAGTCAGGCCCGAAGGCACCCCTTGAGAGTGGCACATAGAGATGGAGTACAGATTCACAATAGCGTTTACCGTTGAGTGTATCGTTTTTAGAGACCTGGAGGTCAGTACACACATCCAGTATTACTCCACATCATAAAAAAAAAAAAAAAAAATGGCTCTGAGCACTATGGGACTCAACTGCTGTGGTCATCAGTCCCCTAGAACTTAGAACTATTTAAATCAACCTACTTAAACTAACCTAAGGACATCACACACATCCATGCCCGAGGCAGGATTCGAACCTGCGACCGTAGCGGTCGCACGGTTCCGGACTGCGCGCGTAGAACCGCGAGACTACTGCGGCCGGCACTCCACATCATGTTTGAAAATTTTCGTGGGTACAGTGAATGGTCCCACTCTCACCATATGGGAGTACGTTCACCATCGTCAAAGAAGATACTTCTGGTGATCCAGGTGTTATGGTATCACGAGGCACAATGTTTCATGGGCGTACTATCCGCCAAAGTTTTGAACAAGGTACATTCACTTGTTAATGTTATGGTTGCACAGTACTCCTTCCCCATGTGTGCATTTTCAGAGCTACCGTTGGGTATGACTTCGTTTTTATGGACGCAGTGCACGACTGCATCAAACAGCTCATGTGGAGGAGCACTTAGAACGAGATGTTATTTGGCGAATGGAGTGATTTGCCTATTTTCCTGACTTAAATCCCATAGAGCACACGTGGGATGTTTGGGGAGCACATCCACGCACACCAACGACCAGGCTATCCAGCTGTCGTCAACCACACTGGTGGAGGAATGGAACACTGCGCCACCAGAACTCCTTACCAACCTTGTGGGCCATCACGAGAGCACGTTGCAGGGCATGCAGTGCCATTCTTGGTGATACCACATCCTACTGAGAACCATATCCAGGGGACGGTAGTTGTTCCGGCTTAGCGACAAGGACCAGCGCGACGGTGAAGAACGGAAGAGCAGAGAAAGCTGTGTGACGACGCCAGCCAGTAATACGCTGACTAGGACGACACCGAGACAGGAGCGCTGTCTGCACTGAGACAATATAAGCGCAGTGCTGCCTAGCCGCGGCTCCTCTATAATTTGATCCCCTTCCTCCAACTCCTCCTGTTCCTTGAACCCATACGAATCCTATACACCTCCTGTAATCTGGATCTTCCCCATCCTTTGGTTTACCCCATTCTCTCCCATCTCAACCTGCTGCCACACCTGTACCATAGTGTCCCACCTGGTCCCCATCTTCACAATCTGCGTACCCTCGCCCAAGGTGGCTTCCGCCAACACCCCCTCCCAGATAATGTCCTTGTGCCCTCCATCTACCCCTCCTCCCAGATCTAGTCCCCCCTTCTTCCCCCCTGCCCCCTCCTCATGGCTCCCTCTCTCCATCCCTCTCACCCCTTTCCCTTCTTCCTCCTTTTCCCATGCTGCCCCGTTTCTTCTTCCCCACTTGGATTCCTGCTCCCTTCCTTCTCCTGTCCCCTGCCCCCTCATCCCCCTCTAGGCTTCCCCTGCTGTCTCTCTCCTCCCTTCTCTTCCCCCCTCCCCAACCCTTCACCTGCTGGTAGACGCCCCCCCCCCCCCTTCGGTGAAATGATTTTTAACATTTACCGTTTTTGTTGTGGTGTCAGCGTTTTTCCGGTGATGCATGTAGCGCTACGTTTCTAAGTAGGCTGTTCAGGTTTTTTTTATTGGTAACGCCACATAGCGCTCTGTATGAAAAATCACTGGCTGTGCCGTGTGCAGTCTGTGGCTGGTTTGCATTGTTGTCTGCCATTGTAATGTTGGGCAACGGCAGCTGGATGCTAACAGCGCGTAGCGTTGCGCAGTTGGAGGTGTGCCGCCAGCAGTGGTGGATGTGGGGAGAGAGATGGCGGAATTTTGAAATTTGTAAGAATGGATGTCATGAACTACTATATATATATTATGACTATTAAGGTAAATACACTCCTTGAAATGGAAAAAAGAACACATTGACACCGGTGTGTCAGACCCACCATACTTGCTCCGGACACTGCGAGAGGGCTGTACAAGCAATGATCACACGCACGGCACAGCGGACACACCAGGAACCGCGGTGTTGGCCGTCGAATGGCGCTAGCTGCGCAGCATTTGTGCACCGCCGCCGTCAGTGTCAGCTAGTTTGCCGTGGCATACGGAGCTCCATCGCAGTCTTTAACCCTGGTAGCATGCCGCGACAGCGTGGACGTGAACCGTATGTGCAGTTGACGGACTTTGAGCGAGGGCGTATAGTGGGCATGCGGGAGGCCGGGTGGACGTACAGACGAATTGCTCAACACGTGGGGTGTGAGGTCTCCACAGTACATCGATGTTGTCGCCAGTGGTCGGCGGAAGGTGCACGTGCCCGTCGACCTGGAACCGGACCGCAGCGACGCACGGATGCACGCCAAGACCGTAGGATCCTACGCAGTGCCGTAGGGGACCGCACCGCCACTTCCCAGCAAATTAGGGACACTGTTGCTCCAGAGGTATCGCCGAGGACCATTCGCAACCGTCTCCATGAAGCTGGGCTACGGTCCCGCACACCGTTAGGCCGTCTTCCGCTCACGCCCCAACATCGTGCAGCCCGCCTCCAGTGGTGTCGCGACAGGCGTGAATGGAGGGACGAATGGAGACGTGTCGTCTTCAGCGATGAGAGTCGCTTCTGCCTTGGTGCCAATGATGGTCGTATGCGTGTTTGGCGCCGTGCAGGTGAGCGCCACAATCAGGGCTGCATACGACCGAGGCACACAGGGCCAACACCCGGCATCATGGTGTGGGGAGTGATCTCCTACACTGGCCGTACACCTCTGGTGATCGTCGAGGGGACACTGAATAGTGCACGGTACATCCAAACCGTCATCGAACCCATCGTTCTACCATTCCTAGACCGGCAAAGGAACTTGCTTTTCCAACAGGACAATGCACGTCCGCATGTATCCCGTGCCACCCAACGTGCTCTAGAAGGTGTAAGTCAACTACCCTGGCCAGCAAGATCTCCGGATCTGTCCCCCATTGAGCATGTTTGGGACTGGATGAAGCGTCGTCTCACGCGGTCTGCACGTCCAGCACGAACGCTGGTCCAACTGAGGCGCCAGGTGGAAATGGCATGGCAAGCCGTTCCACAGGACTACATCCAGCATCTCTACGATCGTCTCCGTGGGAGAATAGCAGCCTGCATTGCTGCGAAAGGTGGATATACACTGTATTAGTGCCGACATTGTGCATGCTCTGTTGCCTGTGTCTATGTGCCTGTGGTTCTGTCAGTGTGATCATGTGATGTATCTGACCCCAGGAATGTGTCAATAAAGTTTTCCCTTCCTGGGACAATGAAGTCACGGTGTTCTTATTTCAATTTCCAGGAGTGTATATTTCTGGCTGTATATTTTGCGACAGTGTATTAGTAGTTGACAGTCAAGGCTAAGTTTGTTCCTAGTGTTATAGTTAATCGTACTTTTATTATTTGGAAGGTACTGCCTCGTTCTTCACAACAAATTTCGTAAGAGGGTAAGTGAATGCATAACTTCTTTGAAACAGTAACCTACATCAAGTTCGAAGATGGACACCGGGATATAATCGTTACAGAACATGTGTGTACAATGAATGCTTTATTTCCATGAGTAGACCTGTCCTAAAAATTATGCCAGGTGACGACAGCAAATGTATGTCTACGAAACACATGTTTTTTTATAGTTTCTTTACCAAAATCACCAACTGGACATACACTCCTGGAAATGGAAAAAAGAACACATTGACACCGGTGTGTCAGATCCACCATACTTGCTCCGGACACTGCGAGAGGGTTGTACAAGCAATGATCACACGCACGGCACAGCGGACACACCAGGAACCGCGGTGTTGTAGAAAAAACGTTGTTGAACATTCCCATTTGAAAGGATGTATAGTACATGATTTCCAACTCAAGCTATAATCAAAACGCACGAACAGGAACTTTGAACAAACAGTTATACATATTTCCTTATCTAAGTCTTGAATTCTTGCTGCTGCTGCTGTTAATGATGATGAGGTTTTTTGGGTTGTGGAATTTCCAGTGATTTATCTGTTTCTGAGGTAAGTGAATGACTAGTACCCCATGTAATATTATACGTAAACACAACAGTTTCTCGAGCTAGAACGTCACCTGCATGTCGCACGCTGTCTCAAGTTTAAGACAAGAGAGAAGCTCTATGAATAATTTGCAGTGAATATCGGCAATCTGTAGATGTACTGCGGCAGCAAGTGACTGGGGGTAGCTGTTTCCTTTCATTCATCGTTGAGTAATATTGTCGCTGGACACAGACCTCTCTTCGTTCATATCTCGGAGAGCAGTCGCAACTAAGAGCGAAAGGATCCCACTGCCACTTGTTGCTGAGACCTGTTGCCGGTTGTTGTCTCTGAGTATAGCACGTAAGTGTTGAGACTGACAATCAGATACAAGTACGGCAAAAAAATAGAGTGCAAAAACAGCCGTGGATTGGATACGTGTAAATTATTTATTATGCACTTCGTCTGGGAAGGGCTTTATCAGGTAATCTGAAAGTACACAAGGAGCACAGATTTATAAATAGTATTCCGTACTACCAAGACAGTTTTATAGCATATGTTCATAAAAGAAGTAGGTTTAAAATGGAATGGACTGACGTCAAAATTAATGTCACGTGTACATGTCATATTAGAGTTAATTCCAACGGCATTTGTCGCATCGAAAGGGAAATTAGAATGGAAGTTTCTAGAAATGGAGAATAAATAAAAGTAATTTGATCGATGAAAAACAGAACGACACGCATGTGCACGAAATACAAGAAAGGCGGAATTACTTTACGTACGACGACAAAAGCAGTCATAGTAGTAGAGAATGTTTGAATAAATAACGTGTTCTGAAACTTTTCGTTCAAATTAACATAGGAGATACCGCGGGGGGTGGGATCGGTCGTCTGTCATTCTCTTGCGCTTATCGAAAGTGCTCCTACCTCTATACACTTTTTTCCGATGTCCCTTCACTCTGTAGTAGCAGATACGTGCTAGGCAGTGTAAAGCAGCTTTGATGAAACCATCACCTAATACCTACCACACAGAGTCCGTGTAACTCTAGTTACTTAAAGTTCATTTTTTAAAAAAAGTTGGGCGTTCGGAGGATGCAGTTTACTTGCAGAAAGCATTTAAAATTAGACTGAATCTGCTTTTTATTCATATGGAAAGACATGAAATGGCTATCAAGTCCGTATTTAATATGGTAATGCTCTATTATGCAGAGTTCACAGTCTGTACAACATAGTTTCATTCGAAAAGCAGCCAGAATTTTTGCAAGTCCGGCCCGACTAATTTTCACGTTCTACCATGTACCGACGTACAACTTTTCGCGAGTTAAACATTCGGTCGCTTCAGTGGTCTGATGGATGGTTATGAGCACTATGGGACTTAACATCTGAGGTCATCAGTCCCCTAGAACGTAGAACTACTTAAACCTAACTAACCTAAGGACATCACACACATCCATGCCCGAGGCAGAACTCGAACCTGCGACCGTAGCGGTCGCGCGGTTCCAGACTGAAGCGCCTAGAACCGCTCGGCCACAACGGCCAGCTTCAGTGGTCTTCTTCGAAAGAAGTGCTCACCAAAGTATTCCGTACACAGCATGAAACATGCCACGCGGAATTCTTACTACGACCAGAAAGTTCACACGCTCATAACTCTCAAACTATTTAATTTAGAAACACCAAACTTTCATTAAAATGTTCATAACTCCAGTCGCTTTAGTCACGAGGTATTCGAATCGCAATTAACTCACTAATTCTTCATTTTTCGGAGTATTTTTACAGATCTATCTGACATGGTGTTGTCCGTAGGCCTGTTAGCAAGCGACTATCTCGATCTGTTCTACTCACTGCTCACTGTATTCGTGCGGGAACAGCTTGATTCTGATTGGCTGTTGATCTAAACGGCTAATCAGAATGTTCCTTCCAGATAATCCTCGGGGCAAAACTTGCCTTATCCAGTCGGTAATGTGATAGCAATTAACGTAATTAAAACTTCAATTTCTAGTGTATAGTTTAATCAAAATAAGAGAAGTACGTAGCGTTCGCGCTTCCCACGCCCGGGTTCGATTCCCGGCGGGGTCAGGGTTTTTCTCGGCCTCTTGATGGCTGGGTGTTGTGTGATGTCCTTAGGTTAGTTAGGTTTAAGTAGTTCTAAGTTGTAGGGGACTGATGACCATAGATGGCTCATAGCCATTTGAAGAGAAGTACGATTTATTCTCCAAATTGATAAATAAACTTATTCCGTCTCTAACCTTCATACTGGTTGCTTTTATACAAAAGTAACCTCACACCACCATACGTCATCTGAGTCATTGTTGCACCATAGCTTTCCGACGGTCTATTTGTAAAAGGTTTTATGAAAAAAATTACATATTAAGATTTAACGTATGTCCCACACACACTGCCTCAATCCTTTTCATGCACTCACACAACAAAATATAATCAAACAATAATTTTGACCGATTTTTGTATTACGTAATGCACGTGACTAAAGTGTTAAAAAAGAAAATTCTAATCAATTGATTTCTATGCACTGGTAACTTTGTAATGGCTTCAAATGATAATGAAAGTGAGTCTGTATTTGTTCCTAACATGGTTTCAAAGGAACAAGCATTGGTTTTAGGAGTTTTAGGTAATTTTCTGTATTCCGGCACTATAATAAATAAAAATCTGTAATTCTGACAGCATAATTCCAATGCCGACCAGCGTGGCCGAGCGGCTCTAGGCGCTTCTGTCTGGAACCACCCGACCGCTACGGTCGCAGGTTCGAATCCTGCCTCGGGCATGGATGTGTGTGATGTCCTTAGTTTAATTAGGTTTAAGTAGTTCTAAGTTCTAGGGGACTGACCTCAAATGTTAAGTCCCATAGTGCTCAGAGCTATTTGAGCCATCATTCCATTTATAACAAAAGGCTGTGTACCAAATTTGAACAAAATCGGATGACAACTTATGTGGATTATTTAGATTTGTAAAGGGTATGAATTTTCGTACCGAGTGAATGGTCTGCTATGCGGTTATCACGGCAGGCAGCGTCAACTGCGCTGTGAGTAAAGCGACAAAAAGAAACACAGCCACCCTGCAGCCATCTTACCAAACGGCTGCGTGCCTTACGGCAACGAACGTCACCTCGTAATAACTCGCTACGTTACAGTACATAACATCAAAATAAATACACTTCGACAAGAAACATATGGTCTCTGAAATCATGATGTTCTGTTAGGAACATTTTGTCGTGCTGCTGTAGGCTGTTGTGTCGTTGTCACTGGTGGGAATGTGTACTGACATTCAAAACTGCTCTGTGTAGCGACAGTTTGCTATAATGAAGCATTAAATGTTAGACAGAAGGTCACCTGACCTCACGTGCCTGGATTTCGTCCTCTGCGGGTATATGAAGCAGGGGGTGTGTGACACCGTTGTGGAAACAGAAGACCTCGTCGCTAGAATTTCTGTCGCTGTTGGCATCGCTGAAGAGATGCCAGGGATCTTCGAACGAAAATGACAGTCAGTGGTCCGACGATATAATGTATGCATATAGGCCAATGGTCGCGCGTTCGAGAATTTGCTGTGAATGCCACTGCTGTCCCTAGCATCAGAAATTATCGTCAGGGACCCTATGTACCATAACTTATACAGGATGATTAATAAAAACGTTTACAAATCGACATGTCACATCGGGCATACAACAAGAATAAGGAATGGCTTACTAACCGCAGCTCACAAAGGCTACCCGTTACTAAATGGCGGTGCAGTTATTTAGTCACATCCTACAAATGGACTCTCATTACAGGGCACCCACAAAGCTTTGTCCACATGCATCTGGACACTTCTGACGTCGACCCTGCACTAAATGGCGCATCCTTTCAAAGATGTTGTTGTTGTTGTGGTCTTCAGTCCAGAGACTGGTTTGATGCAGCTCTCCATGCTACTCTATACTGTGCAGGCTTCTTCATCTCCCAGTAACTACTACAACCTACATCCTTCTGAATCTGCGTAGTGTATTCATCTCGCCGTCCGGTCTGGCCGTGCGGTTCTAGGCGCTTCAGTCTGGAACCGCACGAGCGCTACGGTCGCAGGTTCGAATCGTGCCTCGGGCATGGATGTGTGTGATGTCCTTAGGTTAGTTAGGTTTGCGTAGTTCTAAGTTCTAGGGGACTGATGACCACAGATGTTAAGTCCCATAGTGCTCAGAGCCATTTGAACCATTTGTATTCATCTCTTGGTCGCCCTCTACGATTTTTACCCTCCACGCTGCCCTCCAATACTAAATTGGTGATCCCTTGATGCCTCAGAACATGTCCTACCAACCGATCCCTTCTTCTAGTCAAGTTGTGGCACAAGCTCCTCTTCTCCCCAATTCTACTCAATACCTCCTCATTAGTTATGTGATCTACCCATTTAATCTTTAGCATTCTTCTGTAGCACCACATTTCGAAAGCTTCTATTCTCTTCATGTAGAAACTATTTATCGTCCATGTTTCACTTCCATACATGGCTACACTACATACAAATACTTTCAGAAACGACTTCCTGACACTTAAATCTATCCTCGATGTTAACAAATTTCTCTTCTTCAGAAACGCTTTCCTTGGCATTGCCAGTCTACATTTTATATCCTCTCTACTTCGACCATTATCAGTTATTTTGCTCCCCAAATAGCAAACTCATTTACTACTTTAAGTATCTCATTTCCTAATCTAATTCCCTCAGCATCACCCGACTTAATTCGACTACATTCCATTATCCTCGTTTTGCTTTTGTTGATGTTCATCTTATATCCTCCTTTCAAGGTACTATCCATTCCATTCAAGTGCTCTTCCAAGTCCTTTGCTGTCTCTGACAGAATTACAATGTCATCGGCGACCCTCAAAGTTTTTATTACTTCTCCATGGATTTTAATACCTACTCCGAATTTTTCTTTTGTTTCCTTCACTGCTTGCTCAATATACAGATTGAATAACAAAGATACATGGTGTATTTCGAAGACGTCCTGCTTGACAACAATTCTGCACACTATGTCCTCCGGCGATGTAAGAGCTGTTTCATACACAAGGCCCCCACACAGGATAAAACCGATTGGCGAGGGCCCGCCGTGACCAATCCAGCAGCCGGGATGGGTTGCATGCAGATATGCCCTCACTTGTCTGCTTAAACGCACATGCACTCAGTGCTGCTGAAATCAAATACGGCAACGAATAGGCATGGAACACCACCCAGCATACCTGGCAAAACCTCTCACACGTATACGATATGTGCGACCATCGAGTCGGTTCGGGAGAACGTACGGCCCAGGCAAACAATCTCTGACGACGCCAAACCACGTGTTAAGGGCTAGCGTAAGTGTGTGGCTTCACATCCGCCCATGTTTGCAGCTTATGAAAGTTCATCACACCCTCAAGTGAGAACGCAGCCCCATCGGTGTAGAGTAGAATCTGATGTGAAGCTTCGGTCTGCAGAAACCACTGCTCACATCCCACGTTTTTTTGTAGTCCCCCTGCTGCAATGCCTAAACGCGTTGGAAATGTAAAGTATGCAGTCCTTCATCGTGTACAGCGCGCCAGACAGATGGTTGCATGGACTTGAATCTTTCGCCGATCGAGATGTCATCGCCTACAAGACTTGACATTGTGGAATGGACCCTAAGACCCTGCAGCCACGGAAGAATATTGGTCCATTTAATATAACTGCTTGAGCTGTTCCATTTCCTCCAAGTTTATTCTCGAGGCTAATAATATGTTTGTAGACAGGCATGCGCTGATAACGGCCTTAGCAGCACGCGTAAGCTGGTGCGCCGGCCTTGCGCCGAGCCAAGTCGTGCGGGTTGCATCACCGACTCGCTAGGCGCTCAGCGGGCAGTGCACCACCTATGTTTTGTAATTTTTTCAAAGTGTTGCATACTTGAGCCCCCGGGTATAACACAAATTATAGTACAAAGTCCGTTATCAGCGCGTTACGTAATCAAGGTCACCCCTCTCCTATATAAGCGGGCAGTGCATGCCATCGGAATTATTCCGCTGTGAGCTATATCTGCAACAACATCGAAGCACTATGCCTCGTCGACGGTGTATCATCAACGCCGCCACCGCATGCATGTCTACAAACATATTATTAGCCTCGAGAATAAACTTGGAGGAAATGGAACGGCCCAAGCAGTTAAGCCGGCCGCGGTGGCCGGACGGTTCTAGGCGCTTCAGTCCGGAAGCGCACGACTGCTACGGTCGTAGGTTCGAATCCTGCCTAGGGCATGGGTGTGTGCGATGTCCTTAGTTAGGTTTAAGTAGTTCTAGGGGACTGATGACCTCAGATGTTAAGTCCCATAGTGCTCAGAGCCATTTGAACATTTTTTTGAACCAAGCAGTTATATTAAACGGACTAATATTCTTCCGTGGCTGCAGGGTTAATTTTACTCTGGACGTCGCTACTGGAAATTCTGGTAGCGGTTGGTTTACCTTAGCCATCGTTCGTTATGAGAGTGCCTCCCTTCCTACACTTGAATCTTTCGCCGATCGAGATGTCATCGCCTACAGGTTTTAATCTCGCGTTCCTGTTGGCGTAGTACGCTGCACACTTTCGAGAACGCTTCCATCGGCCGCAACTGTCGGTGTTGTTAGTTGGCGACCAGCATCCGGCTCGTGGACGTGGATCGCACAATCAGTGATGCAGAATGGGAAATAATGCGTGGTATGGCTCATTTCTATCGCACGATTTCTCGTCCACTGAAGTTGGCCGCGCCGTAAATGAGGCACCTCAGCCATCCCAAAAGTAGGTGTAGCTAGCCAAGTTACTCCGAACACTTCCAGGTCGTGAATGACGACTGTCTCTGTGCGATGCGTCCGTGTTTGCATAGCAACACCCTCATGAGACGGTAGCGCCCTCTCGTGGCGTTTGCGATTCCCAGTTCCTATGTGATTACTGATCCTTGCTGTATACCCGATGTGGCATGTCATTTTGTTAACTTTTTCTTCAATCTCCCTGAACATGTATTTTGATTTCCCTGTTCCTCTTGTATTAATTTGACCGAATAGTTTCGAAACACCTATGTAAGGCGGCGGCGCGGTTCCTTCCACTCTGGCAGATAATACACAAATGCCGTAGATTTAGATGCGCGAAGTAGGAGGTTAGTTAGCGCAAAAGGAAGTAGAAGGGGCTACACAAAGTGGTGTAATAAGCACAGTGACGGATAGAGAGAGAAAGATGCTAGCGTACATCCAATTACTAAAAAACTGAGGAAACTTAATATATAAAATACATGCATATAGTAAATCTAAATAAAACAATTAAGTTGTCCAACAGATATAGTTACCTGGAAAAGGATAAATGCCAGAAAAGCGAAGTTAATATTGGAGTATGGAAAAAGCATAAATAGAACTAGTTGTGGTCGAACTGTAAACAAGGAAAAGTAAGAAATCGCCTATATGCGGCGAATGAAAAAAAAAAAGGAAAACACAGGGCGTCCGAAAGAAATGGAAGAGCCGCCGGTGAAATCTAGACTCGGAAACGTGGAGAACAAAAGTTCTAAATACATAAAAAAAATAGGTTAATATATTAAACGTAGCGTAAAAGCACCTGTGTGGGGTGATGAACATATAATCTGATGAGCAAAAACATTCTACCACCTGCTTAGTAGCTTGTTTGTCCGTCTTTGATACTAAATACATCACTGATTTTACGTATTTTTGTAGGTTCGTGGTGGTATGTGGCATTAGATATTCACTCATGGGTCATATAGTCCGCGTAAAAAACGGACCGCTGATTTGCGCACGCGGTAATGGCGCCCGGTAGCGACCCAGATGGGTTCCATAGGATTTACGTCAAGTGAATTTGGTCGCCGGGACATCAAAGCCAGTGCACTATAATGCTGCTCAAACCACTGTAGCGCGGCTCCGAGAAACGGACAGTTAGGCTGCTGAAAGGTGAGATCGCCGTCGGGGAAGACATCAGGCATGAAGGGAAGCAGGTGATTCGCAGCTGTCTTCGATTGCTACCACAGGTCTCACACAAGCGCAGGAGAATGTCTCCCATAGCGTAATACTGTTCTCATTAGCCTGCGTTCTTGGCGCGCTGCACGTTTCGAGGCAACGTCCACCTCAGTGACGGCGTTTGTGGAGACGACCATCGGCCTAGTAGAGCAAAAATGTGGTCCCCCCCCCCCCCCCCAAGAGCCAACACGTTTTCATTGATTGATGGTCGAAACGCGATGGTCCCGTGCCCACTGGAGTCGTAATTGACGATGTCGCTGGGTCAACATGTGAACACGTAGGGGTGGCCTGCGTGGAGCTCCACGTTCAATAATGCACGGTGTGCTCCGGAACACTTGTGCTCTTTCGACAGAGATGCCACAGGTCACCATCTGTGCTACTTTCTGAGCAGACAAGTCTTTGAACCAGACGTCCAACCATTTAGCGACAGTTTCACTGTCCTTCTAGATGTTTTCGTAGATGCTCACGATAGTAGCACGTGAATATTCGACCAGCTTCGCCGTTTTCGAGATACTCATTCAGAATCTCTACATAATAAGAATCAGTCATTTCTTAAAGTCCCTTATCTCACTGGGCTTCCCCATTTTCGGCCCGCATCTTTGGTAGGATGATCCCCCTACGGCGTCTACTCCGCTAACATACATCTGTTAGCGCGTCACGAGACCTCACCTCCACCAGGCAGCATCCAACGTCGTAGTGGTCATAATGTTTTGGATTATCAGTGTAAGTACACTAGCGAACCCGGCAATGCTTCGCGATTGCTAGACGTTAATGGGAACTGGACGTACCTCCTAATCTCCTTCTTCCCTCTCTCATTGCCCATTACCTCCCTGTCCATTATCTCCTCGCCCGTATCTCCACGTATCTCCTCCTTGTGCACACTCTGTCCATCTCTTCCTCCCCCTCTTTCTGTCAATTTCTTCATTCCCCGTCTGTATGTCTATTTCCTGCCCCCTCTCTTTGGCTCAAATGGCTCTGAGCACCATGGGACTTCTGAGTTCATCAGTCCCCTAGAACTTAGAACTACTTTAAATAACCTAAGGACATCACACACATCCATGCCCGAGGCAGGATTCGAACCTGCAACCGTAGCGATCGCGCGGTTCCAGACTGTAGCGCCTAGAAACGCTCGGCCACCCCGGCCGGCCCCTCTGTTAGTACACCTTGTGCCCACCTTTCGCAGACATTGAGCCTCGTTTACCGTCATTGCAAATTCAGCTTCTGTAGTAGTATTCTAGTTACGATGAGATATACCATAGATACAACATTCATTCCTCTTTTGTGTGAAAACCGACTGCAAGAAGAAAAAGAAAACAGCACACTGTTTTGCGTTCGATTTTTGTTTCAAAACATATATATGAGACATAAAATGTGTGGTATAAACGATTTGTGGAATACCGGTTGATCAAAAAGTGAGTATAAATTTGAAAACTTAATAAACCACGGAATAATGTAGATAGGTAAAAATTGACACACGTGCTTGGAATGACATGGCGTTTTATTAGAAAAAAAAACACCTCATATTCCTAGACGCGTGAAAGATCTCTTGCGCGCGTCGTTTGGTGATGATCGTGTGCTCAGCCGCCACTTTCGTCATGCTTGGCCTCCCAGGTCCCCAGACCTCAGTCCGTGTGATTATTGGCTTTGGGGTTACCTGAAGTCGCATGTGTATCGTGATCGACCGACATATCTACGGATGCTGAAACACAACATCCGACGCGCTGCGATCGCAATTCCGAGCATCTATCACTGATAATGTATTTGAAATACTAAGAGGATGTGCTTAAATAAATGTCTGCAATTTTTTTTTATTCCTTTCTCAATATCGGTTCAGCTATTACATTTGACAGGTATTACTCAGTTGACTTTCCCGCCTCGCTGACGTATATTGGAAAACTCAGCCACTAGAGGGTTCCGGATTGCCTCGTGTAACATGACAATGTGTAAAGCAATCGTACGTATGTTGGTGCTGTAATCAGGTTGCGGATTGAATACTTCATCCTGAAACTTCTAAATATAGTTTTTTACTTGAACTTTCTGCTGCACATATGACTTCAACGTACCGGTTGTAATATATCCTATTTTTAGGTGTTTTTACTTCTTCTGAGGAAAACAGGTTAATATACGTCAAATGTTCAAATGTGTGTGAAATCTTATGGGACTTAACTGCTAAGGTCATCAGTCCCTAAGCTTACACACTACTTAACCTAAATTATCCTAAGGACAAACACACACACCCATGCCCGAGGGAGGACTCGACCCTCCACCGAGACCAGCCGCACAGTCCATGACTGCATCGTCTTAGACCGCTCGGCTATACCGCGCGGCTAATATATGTCAAAAACTAGGTAAAGTTTTGAATAATTTTTGACGTGTAACTGGTTGGCCGTATGATTCCCATAGCATCCATATTTCTAAAATGGTTCAAATGGCTCTGAGGACTATGGGACTTAACATCGGAGGTCATCAGTCTTTTAGAACTTAAAGCTTCTTAAACCTAACCAATCTAAGGACATCACACTCATCCATTGCCGAGGCTGGATTCGAACCTGCGACAGTAGCAGTCGCGTTGTTCGGGACTGAAGCGCCTAGAACCGCTCGGCCACCGCGACCGGCGTAATTCTACAGTTGCTGACTGATGCCATGTTCAGGGTCTCAAAGAACATTTTCGAGAACTTCAAGTTGGTAGTGATTATACTGTGCAGGCAGAGGTGAGATTGTGGCAACGTCAACAAAGTCAAACATTCTAGTCACGGAATCAACAAACTGGTCTCTCTTTGGGATAAATGTGTTCGTCGCCAAGGGTGACTATGTTCAGAGGTACATACTTAGACATGAGGAATAAAGATGTAGATGAAATTTGTTTTACTGATAAATCAGTAACAGCTTTCACACAAAAAAATCCGAGGCATTACTTTTCAATACGTGCTAGTACAGTTGCCCTCGCTCATTGAATTTAGTCCATGTTTTTAACGTCTCCACATTTGTAACTTTTATAGTGCCAGATAACTTATTTTTAACTAATTATAATACTTCATGAATATTTCTGCGTCGTGTTACCAATAACAGTTAAGCTCAGTTAAAAAATGTAGAATACGTATCGCTCAAGAAGGAATATATCCTACAGATTACTACACCCAACATAATTACAAAAATGAAAATGTAATTACATCTGTACCTAGAACACAACTTTCCAACTCCCACATTCATCGCGGGGTAGAGCAAATGCAAACAGAATGAGATTTTCACTCTGCAGCGGAGTGTGCTCTGATATCAAAACTTCCTGGCAGTTTAAAACAGTGTGCCGGACTGAGACTCGAACTCGGGAACTTTGGCTTTCGCGGGCAAGTGCTCTACCATATGAGCTACCCTAGCACGACTCACGCCCCCTCCTCACAGCTTCAATTCCGCCAGTACCTCGTCTGTTACTTTCCAAACTTAACAGAAGCTCTCCTGCGAACCTTGCAGAACGAGCACTCCTGGAAGAAAGGATATGCGGAGACATGACTTAGCCACAGCCTGGAGGATGTTTCCAGAATGAGATTTTCATTCTGCAGCGGAGTGTGCGCTGATATGAAACTTCCTGGCAGATTAAAACTGTGTGCTGGACCGAGACTCGAACCCGGGACCTTTGCCTTTCGCTGGAGAGTGCTCTACCATCTCAGCTATCCAAGCCCGACTCACATCCCGTCGTCACAGCTTCACTTCCGCCAGTACCTCGTCTCCTACTTTCCAAACTGCAAGGTTCGCAGGAGAGCTTCTGTGAAGTTTTAATCTGCCAGGTAGTTTCAAATGCAAACAGACTTTCATCGTCAAATAGACTAAACGCAAACAGTATTTGGTAATTACGAGGTACATTTCATAAATAATACACACTAACTATCTTTAATTGGACGTTTATTTTTTTCGATAATACGTTACAGTCCTCCAATATAGTTTCTCTCCTTCTCTGTGACGAATCCCAACGCCTCGGTAGTAGCTCCATTACTTCACCCAGGACACCACTTCTGTTCACCTATCGAATGGGTAGGGGAGCAGTGGTAGAAAGATCTTCTATAGAAAGACAACGCAAAGGTTTTTCATCTTCGGGAAGAAGTTTGGGGGGCTCTTGTCCGGGTAGAAGGGAGGATGCGGCAACTCTTCCCATCCGCGTTCGCGCAGTTTTCGGGCTGCAACATAGCCGATATGCGAGCGAGCGCTGCCGTGGAGAATGAGTGGCTCAGCTTCGAGCAGCTGAGGTGGGTTTTGTGCAGTTTTCTGAGCGGGTTCTGCGTGAAGTTACAGTAGTACGCTGCTGTGACACTTGTTCCACATGGCAGTCTATCTGTCATGATGGTCCCTTGGTGATCGAAAGCAAAAATCGTCATTTGCATGAGCATTGACTGAGCGCCTTGACATAGAGAATCTGAAGGTCTCCACACACTGTACTGTGGTTTCAGCTCTGGTTCAAAGTCTTTAATCCTCGTTTCAAAAACAGAGGCAATTCGAGAATAGAGTCCTTTACCTTTATGGTTGAACCGCTGTTCGAGCAAGGTTACAATGTCCAAGCTATCCTACTTCTCTTCAGCAATCAAACAGTATGGGACCCATCTCGCAGAAGTTTTCTCTTCTTCAAATCATTTCTCAGTTACGGAACACGTATGTTGGTGGAATTCCCGAGACTTCACAGAGTTACTCACAGGTCGCACTGCGATTTTCTTCAAGAGCATTTGCCACAAGCTTCACACTTCGTTCATCTGTTGACGATTTCGGCATTCCGGGTCTTAAATTATCATCTATGACAATACAACCAGCACTAAAACAATTAACTCAACAATTAACCCAACTGTACTGTACTACGGTCCACTGCAAACTCACCACAAACTTCACTTACGAGGGGTAGGACGTCAGATGGGCCGACTTGGAGCAGGAGACACACCACAGCACATTTTAATTTCCACTGTCTATATTTTTATAAATAAATTCATAAAACTTTGTCAGTATGACGAAGAAGGATTCAGGCCTAACACACATAGCAGCGGAAGTACAAAAACATAACAAAATAATTTTTTTTAACATGTGAAATTTCATCACTTTTTTCTCTTACTGTTGGCTGCGTTTGTTGATATAGGTAAACTTCTTCATAAGTACATCTACATCTACATCTACATCCATACTCCGCAAGCCACCTGACGGTGTGTGGCGGAGGGTACCCTGAGTACCTCTATCGGTTCTCCCTTCTATTCCAGTCTCGTATTGTTCGTGGAAAGAAGGATTGTCGGTATACTTCTGTGTGGACTCTAATCTCTCTGATTTTATCCTCATGGTCTCTTCGCGAGATATACGTAGGAGGGAGCAATATACTGCTTGACTCTTCGGTGAAGGTATGTTCTCGAAACTTTAACAAAAGTAAAAAAAAAGTAAGTAAAAAAAAGTAAGAGAGATTCTTCGATGAATTTTGCACTGCTTGTTAAAAACAAATTCCTGAATACAAAACTCTAGAATTTTCCAATTCTCTTAAAAACTATGGTAAAAATTGAGATAAATAATTAAAGAAATTGAATTTTTCTAAACATGAAGTTTAAAATGTAACAGATCATTGATTTTTCCAGAAATTAAATAAATTCTATGGTTTCATACACATGCAAGTATGGTTTGTATGCTGTGTAAAATTCATCGAAGAATCTCTCTTACTTATGAAGAAAAGTGTACCTATAGTATCAAATGCAGCCAATTGTAAGTGAAAAAATTATGAAATTCCACATGTTAAAAAAATTATTTTGTTATGGTTTTGAACTTTCATTGCTATGAATGTGGATCTTGAATCCTTCCTGGTCATGCTGACAAAGTTATAAGAATTTATTTGTAAAAGTATACACAGTGGAAATTAAAATGCCCTGTGGTGCCTCTCCTGTTCCAAGACGGCCCGTTTGACGTCCTACCTCCCTTAACTCACCGTCCGCCCACGGTACCTGAGTGGTCAGCGCGACAGATGTCAAACCTAGGGGCCCGGGCTAGATTCCCGGCTGGCTTGGAGATTTTCTCCGCTCAGGGACTGGGTGTTGTGTTGTCCTAATCATCATCAATTCATCCCCATCGACGCGCAAGACGCTGAAGTGGCGTCAAATCGAAAGACTTGCACTCGGAGAACGGTCTACTCGAAGGGAGGCGCTACTCGTACGGCGACTTAACGTACTAAGGATTTCTGTCTGGCTTTTGGCGCGTTAAGTTTCGATATTGATGTACGACCTTTGGTCGCAGTACCCGAGACCCGTTCAGGGTCCATTTTTACCACTGGCAAATTTTATGTTAAATTACACAGCGCCGGCCGTTGTGACCGCGAGGTTCTAGGCGCTTCAGTCCGGAACCGAGCTGCTGCTACGGTCGCAGGTTCGATTCCTGCCTCGGGCACGGATGTGTGTCATGTCCTCAGATTACTTAGGTTTAAGTAGTTCTAAGTCTAGAAAAATTCGGAGTAGGAATTAAAATCCATGGAGAAGACATAAAAACTACGAAGTTCGCCGATCACATTGTAATTCTGTCAGAGACTTGGAAGAGCAGTTGAACGGAATGCACAGTGTCTTGAAGGGAGGATATAAGATGAACATCAACAAAAGCAAAATGAGGATAATGGAATGTAGTCGAATTAAGTGGTGTGATGCTGAGGGAATTAGATTAGGAAATGAGACACTTAAAGTAGTAAAGGAGTTTTGCTATTTGGGGAGAAAAATAACTGATGATGGTCGAAGTAGAGAGGATATAAAATGTAGATTGGCAATGGCAAGGAAATCGTCACTGAAGAAGAGAATTTGTTAACATCGTGTATAGATTTAAGTGTCAGGAAGTAGTTTCTGAAAGTATTTGTATGGAGTGTAGCCATGTATGGATGTGAAACATGGACGGTAAACAGTTTGGACAAGAAGAGAATAGAAGCTTTCGAAATGTGGTGCTACAGAAGAATGCTGAAGATTAGACGGGTAGATCACATAACTAATGGGGAGGTATTGAATAGGATTGGGGAGAAGCGGAGTTTGTGGCACAACTTGACTAGAAGAAGTGATCTGTTGGTAGGACACTTTCTGAGGCATCAAGGGATCACCAATTTAGTATTGGAGGGCAGCGTGAAGGGTAAAAATCGTAGGGGGACACAAATAGATGAATACACTGAGCAGATTCAGAAGGATGTAGGTTGCAGTATGTACTGGGAGATGAAGAAGCTTGCACAGGATAGAGTAGCACGGAGAGCTGCATCAAACCAGTCTCAGTACTGAAGACCACAACAACAACAAGTCTAGGGGACTGATGACCTCAGATGTTAAGTCCCATAGTGCTCAGAGCCATTTTTGAAGTACACGGCGAAAAAACAAAAACACGTGCTTTTTCTTCAAGTTACCAGCTACAACTGACGTAATTTTCATAGTTGTTGCATCAAACAATCCACATTAATACCAACCTGTGATTTATTTATGAAATGTCCCTCATACCTGAGAAGTAGATTGCTAGCCTTACCGTTGGTGCAAGGACCTAACAATATGTAATGCACATAAAAGTGGTAAGCATGTGCAGCTTACCCACTGCACTGAGCCGCATCGTGGCACAATACTGAACCAGTATAGTTCTCCTATAACTGATTGCAGTATTGCCAAATTGCGCCTCTTTGACGTTCATATCTTACCGAAAATATGCAAAATCAGAAATTTTGTTACAAAAAAAAAAGTGC
This sequence comes from Schistocerca gregaria, assembly GCF_023897955.1. Classification (NCBI taxonomy): domain Eukaryota; kingdom Metazoa; phylum Arthropoda; class Insecta; order Orthoptera; family Acrididae; genus Schistocerca; species Schistocerca gregaria. The sequence continues at coordinate 185,353,882 of NC_064929.1, forward strand.
TCTTAGCGTACGTGCAATGGCGCTGTGATGTTCGAGTGTACAAATTTCGGTTTACCCTGTGTATGTTGGCGCTTATGTTACGAAGCAGCAGACCCACTACCTTTCAACCATCAGCCAGCTGCTGATGAACCATACTGAAAGCAAAGGAAACGAAAAGAGGAAAAGGTCTTCTATTTCGCCGCACGTGGGATGTCACACGCTGATAGATCGGCAATTGGCGCGGCTTGCGTAAGCTTGCGTAAGTGCGTAAGCTGAGTGACGCTGTTACGCGTGGGCGGTGTTCAATGCCCAAGTGCCTCTGCTATTGCTAGCCACTAAACGGACATATCGGCCTCTTGAAACTATTAATAAGCACGGCACCCAGAAAGCAGGGATGCAGCACCGTTATTATAGTTCCTGATGACGTTTACCCATTTTCTGCACTCGAGAGAGGCGCCAGAGTGTCGACTGATATCAACTTATGAGAACACATTTTCACGAATACGAAAATGTGTCAAAAATTTTTAGAGTGATAGAATCCAGTACGCCATTCTGAATGGTATGTAGTCACCAGAATCAAATTGTGAATAGTCGGGAAAATGATTCTTAGTTTCAGAATAGAATCAGGTGATCCTACACCTAGTAGTAAGAGATACAAAACCAGTGGTCTGAAAATGAGATATCTCAATCACAGCAAACTCCTTCATATCAACGAGCAAGCATTCTGAAAATATTGGACAAGCAAAACCCAACTTGTAGTTTTCATCGACACATTAAAGGTGTTGATCAAAGCAATCAGGTAGATATAAGAAATCCTCATTTACACAAAACACATGACTCGGTACCTCCATCTCCCCATTCCCTCCCCCTCCCCCACCCCCCACTCGAATGGTCATATGAAAATTACAGTCGTTTCGGGTAGCAAACGAAATTTCTCACTCCATCGGTGACTTCTTGGCAGGACGCCTAAAATTGTCGTGAATGGAGAGTGAACGACACGTGTAGAAGTACCTTCAGGAGCGGGCCAGCGAAGTATGTTGGGACTGATGCAGTTTAGATCTACATTATTGACCATGTAAACAACATTAACGGTAACCTAAGTCTTTTGCAGCAGATGGAGTTAACTATAGTGAGATATTTTCTACAGGAAAGCTGCACAAATATTCAGTAGGCTCATGGCCAAGATTTCAAAGAAATGCACTGATGGGCAACTTCCTCTAAATGTTAATAAACGTAAAATTATCCACCTCACAAAGTGCAAACAAAGTAGTAGACTATGAATAGAATGTCATGAATCAAAAGCTGGACTCTGAAAATTAGTACAAATAACGGGATATAATAATTTGTAGGGGTAAAATGGAACGAAGAAACAGTATCCGACGTAGGTAAGGCTGGTGGCAGACGTTCGTTCTTTGGTAGAATACTAGGGAAATGCGACCGCTGTACACTTATTTACTTACTTTTCGTATGGCGACGAGAGCAAATATTAAGAAATACATATAGTTTGCATTTATACATTTTAGAATTTAGACACAAACCTCATGTGTTTACATTCTGGAAATTAATAATTCAAATATACTAAAAGGAGAACTTTATAAAATTAGAACTTTTCATTAAAACGTATAGATTTGATCAAAGTTCAACATCTAATGAATGAAGCCAATTGGTAGCGGAGGAAGCAGCATTAATAAATTGAGTGGTCCTGTGTATATTTTCGGAAGACAGTCTCTGACAATATACTGAAAGATTTTGAGCCTTGCATGGCTCATGTTTGCGCCATCATGATACACGAGTTGGGATGGAAGTCATTACAGCATAGACGTTTTTCGTCGCGGCGAGACCTTTTTACGAAATTTCAGTCACCAACTTTCTCTTCCGAATGCGAAAATATTTTGTTGAGCCCATCCTACATAGGTAGGAATGATCATCAAAATAAAATAAGAGAAATCAGAGCTCGAACAGAAAGGTTTAGGTGTTCGTTTTTCCCGCTCGCTGTTCGGGAGTGGAATAGTAGAGAGATAGTATGATTGTGGTTCGACGAACCCTCTGCCAAGCACTTAAATGTGAATTGCAGAGTAGTCATGTAGATGTCTAGATGTCTAGATATCATGTTTTTTACATCCTGTTTTTAATGAACTTCCACCTCACTACGTTAATTTAAATTACTGGTGTCACTGAGTTGCTGCTTTGCCTGACCGTGAGCGGCGCTAGCAGCAGGTATCAATATATCCGCTCTCGTAGTATCTTTGCTCGAGTGCTGTTACTTCCCAGTTGTTGTCTGTCGTTAGCTAGTTCGGGTCGCGAGCTCGAGTCTGCCAGTCAGATGAAACGCGTCTGGAGCGCAGTCCGGATTTGCCAGTCGGGGAGTTGCGATGCGGCACTGGTGCAGTCGGGTTGGAGCAGCAGTGAGGTTTGCGTAGAGACGGCTCGCCCTACCATTGCCGCCACGCATCACTTGAGTTGGGCCACGGTCTTCGTGGATCGTTGGTCGGTTGTCCCACCGGACGACGCGTTTTGGCTCGCCGATCGTTCATTAGTCGGCTGTGCATAGACTCCCGATTTGTCTTCATGCGTACTTAGTTCCTGTTGGGTATCGTTTAGATCTTAGTGCAAGTATTTGTCAGGTGGTGTGTGTACTCGTCGTTATTTCCACTGACGACTGTTTTAGATGTTGTCGGCATTCTGAGGAGAGTCGGTCGGTTGGTGCGGACCTGAGAGGATATCTCCGTGTCGTGCAGTCGACTGGTTCTGCTGGCGGTCCCTGCGCAGCATCGGGGCGTGTGTGGAGCTGTCCGATCGCTACGAGCTTCATGGCTCACCCACCCAGGACGCCAAAGTTGAGTGGTGTGTTTGTAAGGTATCAGGCAAATCCAACACCTTCCATGAAAACCCTGACATGATATGCAAATCCAGTAGAATGTCACATAGCTCCGAATAAATCGTGACATTAAATTAACCAAAGTAATACGAGTAACGAGTGAGCAAATGGAACACCACAGACTAATACAAGAATGCCTAAATGCATGTCATACCCTCCCACCGTGAGACAGACGCAGTTCCAAGGGGAGAAACGAGAACAGAAGCCGAGAGCAGAACAGTGTTAAGCTAGAAGGCCCTACGATAAGGGACGGACTGGACACCCACGTTGCCAGCTAACCACTAGGACAACCCCAGCTGCAACTTTTAGCGTGGGACTTTTTCGCATCTGTGTTACATCAGGACCACCCCCCAGCCCATGTTAAAAGCTAGAGCCCTCCAGAAGAACAGTATAGAGCGTACGATAACACAAAAAGGGCCACACCACCCGCAAGTTTTAGTGTGAGACTTTTTCGCGTCTCTGTTACGTTAGGACCACCCCCCAGCCCATGTTAAAAGATAGAGCCCTCCAGAAGAACAGTATAGATCTTACGATAACGCTAAAAGGACCACACCAGCTTCATATTTTACCGTGAGACTTTTTCGCGTCTCTGTTATGTTGAAAACCTAGAAAACATTTCCCCACCACGAAAAGGATAACATTTCTCATTGGATAGACAGAATTTTTGTAGGCGGAGCTTAAGGTTAACGTTGAGACTCCGATTGGTCAGATGAAAACACATCCAGATAGTTTTTTTAAACCAACTTCGGTAAATTGTAGTAAGGATAAGGTAGGACATAGTTGCTTTCGGTGAGAGGTGAGCGGAGCTGTGCTGCCCTCCGCCCCCTGACGAACACCGACAAGGTAATGAACGCATGCAATGCCGCATAACAGCACATAAAGCTTCACTCAGAACTGCAGAAGTCTCATCTGTGACATCCCCTTTTTGCGTAATACTAGTGTCGATCGTCAATTAAAGCTCATGGTTCAAAATGGCTCTGAGCACTATGGGACTTAACATCTGTGGTCATGAGTCCCCTAGAACTTAGAACTACTTAAACATAACTAACCTAAGGATATCACACACATCCAAGCCCGAGGCAGGATTCGAACCTGCGACAGTAGCAGTCGCGTGGTTCCAGACTGAAGCACCTAGAACCGCACGGCCGCACCGGCCGGCAATGCTCATGGTGTTCACATTTGCCACTTGAAGTAAAAATCTGAAACGCCATGATTTTTCTGTTATATAACTATTGAGAAGCCACATCAGCCACTGTAATTTACGACAAGTTAGATAAGTAATTAAAGATAACTGTGGGCCACTGTAGACCATTCTGATAGTTTTCTCTCCTGTGAAACTTAATTTAAACCTAGATTATAGATGTGATATGGCATAGGTCATCCTTCGATCCATTGCAGATCTTGGAAACCCACTCAGGGAATATTCGTTCACATTTTTGTTGAACGCAGTTGGTTTTTACCATCCTGTATTAAAACATTTCCTTTGTAAATAGCGCAATTTATAAACAATGTTTTGTGACTAGAATAAAATTTCCAATAGTAAACTCAACTGCTTTTTCGAAGTTATTTTACCAGCTAACTAAAAATAAGAAAGCCTTGAACCCCTTCCACTAAATTTAGTTAGTATTAAGATTCTTTTACAGGGAGTGTAGTGGAGCTGACGCTGATTTCATGTAGAATTCAGAAGAATTCAGTGAGACTAGCGATGATATAACCAAATACTTAATGATTTCAATTAAGTATTTTATTTATATCATCGCTAGTCTCACTGAACTCTTCTGAATGCTATATGTCATGTGTGGTCTGGCGTCTCCTTACCAGCAACAGGTCCCAGGTTCAAACTAGTCAATTCCCTAAAAAACACGGTCAGAGCGTCGTTGCGCGAAAGTGGTAGGGAGACACGATATAGAACAAACAGACACCACCATGAATGTTAGATGTTAAGTACACAAGCCACGTCCGTTCATGTTTTGTAGTTCATTTCGGTGGTTCACTGTTGGGGAGCTTTTCCTGTGAGCAACACCGTGTGTTTGTAGTGGTGAAATCGAGCCGCTGTGCGGTGGAATTAACTTTATTGGTTCACTATAACTCAAGTCCACCAGCGAAATTTTGTGCCTTGTGGCGGTTAGTGTTCTGGTCACCTGCCCTGGCCAATGACGTAAATTTAGGTAGTGTTCCTTTTTGGTGAAGTTAACTACATTACCTTATTTCAAATTCAAGTGTACCAGCGGAATTTTCTGCCTTGTGGCCGTTGGTGTTCCGGTTATCTGCCCTGGCCACTAACGTAATTTCAGGCGTCGGCCTTTCCTCACCTGCTGTCACTGTCCAACATGGTGTGTAGTTTTGACAGCTTAATACATATTTCATTGTGGATAATCATGTCCATAACAGTTTGGTGTTGGAATTTTTGTGTGTCGATTGGTGGCTAGCAAGTCCTTTGGTTGGTTAGTCCGTGACTGTCTCTTGGTTGGGTTACCGACAGATCAAGTGTAGTTGGGCCTACCAACTGTCTCACCTAAGTCAACGTTAATGTTTCGAGTACAGCTCTACCCTCCCCCCCCCCCCCCCATCCTTTGTGCTGGAACATATGGGTCCCTACATAGCGATGACAATCTTTGCATTTCAGAGATCTTTGTTGAAAGTAGGACTTCACGATTTTCAGGAAGGCTAATACGTGACGGATGGGGTGCTACGTTAGGATCATCAGGAGAGACACATTTGGCATTATTCTGCGCTATTTTCGTAAACAGGTTCTGCTAGGACAATAATTCCCATGCTGACAAGCTGAGACATCACGAAAGTTCCTACAAAGGCGACTGTTAACTACACTACTGGCCATTAAAATTGATACACCGCGAAGATGACGTGCTACAGCCGCGAAATTTAACCGACAGGAAGGAGATGCTGTGATATGCAAATGTTTAGCTTTTCAGAGCATTCACACAAGGTTGGCGCCGGTGGCGACACCTACAACTTGCTGACATGAGGAAAGTTTCCAACCGATTTCTCATATACAAATAGCAGTTCACCGGCGCTGCCTTGTGAAACTTTCCTGTGATGCCTCGTGTAAGGAGGAGAAATGCGTACCACCACGTTTCCGATTTTGATAAAAGTCGCATTGTAGCCTATCGCGATTGCGGTTTATCGTATCGTGACATTGCTGCTCGCGTTAGTCGAGAACCAGTGACTGTTAGTCAGCAGAATATGGAATCGCCGGTTTCACGATTGCAATACGGAACGCCGTGCTGGATCCCAACGTTCTCGTATCACTATCAATCGAGATGACGGGCATTTTATCCGCATGGCTGTAACGGATCGTGCAACTACGTCTCTATCCCTGAGTCAACAGATGGGGAATTTTGCAAGATAACAACGATGTGCACGAACAGTTCGACGACGTTTGCAGCAGCATGGACTATCATCTCGGACATCATGGCTGCAGTCACCCCTGACGCTGCATTACAGACAGGAGCGCCTGCGATGGTGTACTCAACGACGAACCTGGGTGCACGAATGGGAAAACGTCATTTTTTCGGATGAATCTAGGTTACATTGACAGCATCATGATGGTCGCATCCGTGTTTGGCGCCATCGCGGTGAACGCACATTGGAGGAGTTATATTCGTCATCGCCATACTGGCACATCACCCGGTGTGATGGTATGGGGTGCCATTAGTTACACGTCTCGGTCACCTCTTGTTCGCATTGACGGCACTTTGAACAGTGAGCGTTACATTTCAGATGTTTTACGACCCGTGGCTCTACTCTTCATTCGATCCCTGTAAAAACTCTACATTTCAGCAGGATAATACACGAGTGCATGTTGCAGGTCCTGTAAGGGCCTTTCTGGATACAGAAAATGTTCGACTTCTGCCCTGGCCAGCACATTCTCCAGACCTCTCACCAATTGAAAACGTCACAATACGCCAGTCACTACTCTTGATGAATTGTGGTATCGTGTTGAAGCTGCATGGGCAGCTGTACCTGTACATGCCATCCAAGCTCTGTTGGACTCAATGCTCAGGCGTATCATGGCCGTTATTACGGCCAGAGGTGGTTGTTCTGGGTACTGATTTTTCAGAATCTATGCTCCCAAATTGCGTGAAAATGTAATCACATGTCAGTTCTAGTACAATATATTTGTCTTGATGTAGCAATTTTAATGGCCAGTAGTCTATTTCTGGGACACTATACAATTTGTGTGAGGTCGAGTTGGTTCGTATTTTACATAGCCATGTGACATTAGTATAACCCTGAGAAGCTTTTACATGTGCTTCCCATGGTGTGCAGCTAAGCAAGCATTTCGTGTCGATGCATCAGCCACACTTAGCTGGTAAACGCGTGCACGACTAGATGCAGCTCGCATGTTGCATTAGGATCACGAAGGAGAAAGCAGATTTCTATAGCGCGACCTGTGATGTCAGTATCCATAGATCGAGAGGTTTCGCGCCAGAGTGGTATACACACATGCATGGACCAGAGTGAAACATGCCGCTTATTTACATAGACCTGTGACATTAGTACAACACTCTAAGAACTCTAACTGTATACCTACAAATAGACGCGACTTTCACCTGCTGGCTGCCGTCTCCAGAGGCGTGAGATCGTTGGTTTGCGTTCCGGCACTCGCTTGCGTCCAGCTGGCATTGCAAAGTGCACGCGTGCATTGGAACAGTTTGCTGATACGTTGCGTTATTTACGTTCACTCAGTGTTTGTGTACTACATTATTCCCGGCTGTTTAAGCGTTGTATTACATTTGCAATTCTTTTTGACAATTTATGGGTTGTTTTCCTGTCTGTACGCTGTAGAATGCATTATTTCGTCTGTTTATAGTTAGTAAGCGTGTCTGCAGAATGTTTTACATGCATTATTTTGACAATTTAGTAGCTTTTTGCGTGTCTGTAGGTTGTGAAATGCATTATTTTGACAGTTTACAAGTTGTTTGCATGTCCATACGTCAATGTACTGCATTATTTCGACAGTTCATGAGTAGTTTTTCAGGTCTGCAGACTATTTACTGTGACCCCAGTCATGTCAGGGCAAGTGTTTTGTATCAGTGTGATAAATAAACTATGTGAAATTCGTCCATAATTAAATTGTTCCAACAATAAATAATGTACACTCCTTTCTTTCCCGAGCAGCTCAGCACAGGTTGCCTGCCATTTCCCCCTTCCCCAGGCCATCGCCTTAAATTACGTCATGGGAGGGATGATGGCGCCCTCTGGTGGTGGTACTGTGTACTAGGTTAGACTCTGGACCTCATGGTGAATACAATGGATGGAGGTACTGCCTCTAATTGTTTAAATAAAGAATGCCTGCTAAGTAAATATTTATGTCCATCCTATCCACCATAAGCTGCACCCTTTTCCCACCAGTTCCTAGGAAGAGGTGGCGGTCGGATGACTTAGGTTGGTGGAGATAGCCCAAGTTACCTTCTTCCTGCCATTTTCTTAGGTTAGTGGAGGTAGTCAGGGTGTACTGCATTGACCTGCTGTAATTTGAATTTCCCGCCATTTTATGGGGTTTGGGAGAGGAGGGGGGAGGGTAGGGGAGGTGTTAGGTTAGCCGAGGTAGCCCAATAGACCTATTTTCCCGCCAAAGTTTGAACTTCCCCCTACGACATCATTGCGACATTGCCATATCTACCGCCGCCATCTTGCATCCGCCATCTTGAATAAATTTGGCAACAATGCAACGAGAACTAGGGGGTTCGCCACCCTTGTTGTGCTACTTACATATACACATATCCAATAAAGTTTTGCATCACCTCGGTTCCGGAACCTGTGCAGAAAATTGCAGTAGAGATCACCTTAAACATCATATCCATTTATTTATATTCTGATATATATTTCTGCGCAGATGTTTAGGCAACAGTACGATCCTCTACTCACTGTTTGCAATAATGAGAGGCAATCGTGTTAAAGGAGACTTGTTTTACTCGAAAAACGAAGTGTTTCGCTTGAGTCCTAATCAAGCAAGAGAAAATATACAGGGTGCTCCATTGATAGTGACCGGACCAAATACCTCACGAAGTAAGCATCAAACGAAAAAACTACAAAGAATAAACTCGTCTAGCTTGAAGGGGGAAACCAGATGGCGCTATGGTTGACCCGCTAAATGGCGCTGCCATAGGTAAAACGGATATCAGCTGCGTCTTTTAAAATAGGAATCCCATTTTTTATTACATATTCGTTTAGTACGCAAAGAAATATACATGTTTTAGTTGGACCTTCTTCGCTTTGTGATAGATGGCGCTGTAATAGTCACAAACGTATAAGTATGTGGTATCACGTAACATTCCGCCAGTGCGGACGGTATTTGCTTCGTGATACATGGCGACGACTTTGAACGCTGTGTACAGTTTTGCCACTGGGCACAAGAGAAATTACGGGACGATGACAGATTTTTTGCAAGCGTTCTATTTAGCGACGAAGCGTCATTTACCAACAAAGGTAACGTAAACAGGCTTAATATGCACTATTGGACAACGGAAAATACACGATGGCTGCGACAAGTGGAACATCAGTGACCTTGGCAGGTTAATGTATGGTGCGCCATTATGGGAGGAAGGATAATTGGCCTCCATTTTATCAATGGCAATCTAAATGGTGCAATGTATGCTGATTTCCTATGTAATGCTCTACCGACGTTACTACAAGATGTTTCACTGCATGGCGATGTACTTGCAACGTGATGGATGATCGGCACGTAGCTCTCGTGGGGTTGAAGTGGTATTGAATAGCTTATTTAATGACAGGTGGATTCGTCGTCGAAGCACCATCCCATGGCTCGCACGTTCACTGGATCTGACATCCCCAGACTTTTTTTCTGTAGGGAAAGTTGAAGGATATTTGCTGTCGTGATCCACCGACAACGCCTGACAACTTGCGTCTGTTCATTGTCAATGCATGTGCGAACATTACGGAAGGCGAGCTACTCGCTGTTGAGATGAATGTCGTTACACGTACTGCCAAATGCATTGAGGTTGACGGACATCATTTTGAGCATTTATTGCATTAATGTGGTATTTACAGGTAATCACGCTGTAGCAGCATGCGTTCTCAGAATTGGCTCAAAGTGGCTCTGAGCACTATGGGACTTAATATCTGTCCCCTAGAACTTAGAACTACTTAAACCTAAGTTACCTAAGGACACCACACACATCCATGCCCATGGAAGGATTCGAACCTGCGACCCTAGCGGTCACGCTAGGTTCCTACGTTCTGTATTTTATTTAAAAAACCTACCTGTTACCGACTGTTAGTCTAAAATTGTGAGCCATTGTTTGTGACTACTACATCTATAACAAAGCGAAAATAGTGATCCAACTAAAACATTCATATTTCTTACGTACTACACGAATATGTAATAAAAAATGGGGTTTCCTATTTAAAGAAACGCAGTTGATATCCGCTTGACGTATGGCAGTGCCATCTAGCGCCATCTGGTTTCCTCCTTCAAGCTAGACAAGTTTCATTCTTTATAGTTTTTTGATTTGACGCTTATTTCGTGAGATATATGGCCTGGTCACGATCAATGGACCACCCTGTTTGTATGAATATCCTTACTTAGGTTTTCAGGTTTTCGTGATAGTTCCTTTAAAAGTGCATCCGGATTATGTATCTGCTTAGCAAGCAGGAGACTTTGATTCGAATCTCTGTCGGACAAAAATTTTCAACTGCCCATTGTAAGCAAATGTCTTTAATTCCTCTGCGTCGAAGTCGGGATGCACAGACGCGGATTTGAACTTTCGTCATCCCATATCGAATTGGTCAGTGGTCACAATGGTTTGGCTCATTCATTTGCTCTTCCTTGATTGCCATCCAATAGTGAAACGCGTCGTTTCTATAGATGTAGATTGTTTTCGAGTAAAACCGCTCTTCTTTAACACGATTGCCTCTAATTGCAAACAGTGAGTAGTGCATCGTGCTGCTGCCTGCTCATCCAGGGATGGGCTCGAACGCACGTTTTCTGGCCTGCGCAGAAATGCCGGACATTTGCGGCCAACACGGATAATACGCTGCATCATGTTCGCCGTCGGGAAAACGTTTATACTCGTTTTTCTCCCCGTGTAATTGCGCTCTGAAATGGGAATTCGTATGAATGTGTAGGTAACAATGCGTATGAATAGTCTGAACAAAACGTACAAAGCTATGGAGTGTGCGTTTTAATTAAGCATGAGATTCTTGCGCTGCTTTTATTTTATCTTTTTTAAATCCTTTCTTGCGCCTGGCGACACAGGCGGAATATGCAGCACACGTGTGCGACTTCACACACTCAGGGCTTTCACAGGATGACGCGATTTCAGATCTGACTGTCCCATTGTGCGATTCGCTGCAATGCGCTGCGCTGCGGAAGCAGCGGCAGAATGTGCAGAGTGGGGTATAGGTTCAGGGAAATGAGCTGACCAGTTCAGTTGTTAAGTGCCTGTGTATACCCTACCTGATTGGCAGTATCCGCGCACACCTGTGAAATGTACAATATTACCCGAGGCGGTGACGTTAGCGCGAAAGAAGGCGGGCACTGTTGATTTGTCGATAGAGAAGCAGGAACAGCAGAACCAGTGCGGCCAAGTGATATGAAAATTACCAGAAAGAACTCTACATCATCAAGCAAATAGTAACAAACAATGCCTACAATAGGGATCCAGTCACCAAATTAAACTAAAAAATTACAAAACAAATACAGTCAGTGAACACAGTACATAAACACCCGACAAAAGCAGTACAACAAAACAGGCACAAACAGTGACAGAACAACAGCGACACAAAGAATACAGGAAAACAAGAAAGAAGATTACAGATGGTACACAATGACATGCAAGCACAAACTCACACACAAAATGCAAACATTTTCAAAAGACAAGGGATAAACATAGCATTCAAAACAGACAATTCAGACCAAAGACACATTCCAAAAATAAAAAAATAAAACGCAGATGTCTACCAAAAAGCAGGAATATACCATTTACAGTGCAACACATGTGATGGAAGGTATATAGGACAAACCAGCACCGTCCCGAGTGGCCGAGCGGTTCTAGGCGCTTCAGTCTGGAACCGGGTGACCACTACGGTCGCAGGTTCGAATCCTGCGTCGGGCATGGATGTGTGTGATGTCCCTTAGGTTAGTTACGTTTAAGTAGTTCTAAGTTCTGGGGGACTGATGACCACAGATGTTAAGTCCCATAGTGCTCAGAGCCATTTGAACCTTTTTTTTCACAAACCAGTAGAACATTTGACACCCAGTACAAAGAACATATCAGAGCATGGAAATATGGAACGAGCCACTCAACTTTTGCAGAACATTTGAGAGAAAATAACCACAAACTTACTACAAGAGAAAATGATACGAAAGAATAAATAATGAAAGACATCTCCTAACATTACAGGAAAATTGCCATGTATACAAAACAAACCTGAAAAGAAACAACTACTAAATGGCCAACTAAATATGACTAAATATGACTCAGTGTTTACACTGACTGATCATATAGTAGACAGAAATTCCAACAAACGACTACACATCTGATTCCCCTGATAAAAATATAGAGGAAAATACAATGAATAAAAATGAATAAAAATAGTAATAAAAATAAAATAAATAATTTTTATTTTATTAAAAAAAGAGAAATCTCCCTCCCTCTCTAGTACGCACACGCACACACACACACACACACACACACACACACACACACACACACACACACACACACACACACACACACACTCACGAAACAGTTGAATGCACGAAACTGACAATGTTGGTAACAGAAAAACAAATAAAATTCTGTATTAAGAAGACGGCAGCTACAGTGACGTGCAACGTAAACAGTGAACTGTAAGATGTCTGCCTGGTTGCCAGATGAGAAACAGCAGTTTGCTTGGATGCAGTGAATTAGAAATTACCGCCAAGTAGCTTTCCATTTCATAAAAAAAGTTAAGGAACTGTTTTTGAATCTATAACCTAGATGTGAAACCATAACCTATGTGTAAAAATGGACAAATCATGTAATATTTCAGGACACCCACGTAACACGCCTTGTAAAAAGACGAAACGCCTCTGGGTGCATAAATAAAAATAAGAATTTCGATGTGCAGCATGCAAAAACGACCTGGGTAACACATCAGTAACAAATCCATGAGCGACAGCTCAGTGCTTCTAAAATTGCCCAAGTCAGTGACGACGCGACTGTCAAGTGGAGACATGAGAGAACCACAGCTGAATCAAGATCGTGCAGGCCTGTATACTGAGTGGCAGAGACAGTCGAGCACTGCAGATGGTGACCGTAAGAAATCGCATGAAACCCGTGGAGGGAATCGCCAGTAAGTCCTCACCGACCGACGACTATACCTCTCCTCAGTGCAGCACTCCGTGAAGAATGGGCTGTCATTCCCCAAGAAACCTTCCAGCACCTGACTGTACGTGTGCCTGCAAGAGTGGAAGCTGTCATCAAGGCTAAATGTGGGCCAACACGACACTGAATTCCAGGATTACCGATGGAGGGCGCCAGGAACTTGTAAGTCATTTTCTACCAGGTGTCCGGATACTTTCGATCACATAGTGTATGTTCATAAGTGCACATGGTTGTTTGGTGTATGTAAAATCTTTATAGAGTGTAATGCCACTCTTTTCTCCGAGAGTATTTTTCAATGAGGGTACTAGAAGTTTTGTAGATTATGAATTTCAACTATACGCCTCTACTGAAGAAGTTATGATAGTTATTATGGTACTTTTCCTATAATTATTGTTGCTTGCGTTCTTGCATCTGCCAAGAAAATTGTGAAGGTATGCATTTTTAATTGTTAGCAATTACATTTGATGTTACATTGTATAAGGAGGGATTAAAAAAAATTGCATATGAAGGCGTTCCTGTAGCGTATATGCAACGTAGCTCAACTCCGACGCGGGTGTATAAACACCGACGTGTAGCCAAGCGATTAGCGTGTCTTTTGAGTTTTTCTGATGTGTGTGCAGTAACTGGGAAAACGTGAACTATCGCATTGTTATCAGCAAATGCGTCCAAATAGGACCATCACGCTGTTATTATTTTATTGGCTTCCACAATAGAAACACCGGTAGACAGAGATCAGAGAATGGAGAATGTATGTCAGATAGCATATCTGTGAAAACCCACCGCTGTGGAAGGGCAGCCTCAACTGCGAGACTCAAGAGGGAGACACTCGAACGCCTGTCCTGTAGTTCTGATCTGTACCCACACGATTTTCACGCCTTTCATTCCTTAGAAGGCCATGAAGAGTCCACAGTTCTTGTGGGACGAGGATGTGCAGCAGGTAGTTACGAACTTCTTCGTGCAGCACCGCAGGGTATTTTATGGAACAGGTTTCTTCAACACACCTGCGTCAGCGCAGTGACTGCGTCAACGATTACCAAGATTTTGACTGACTAGCGTATTGACTTTGTACTGTGCGGACTTCGAACGAAAACTTTTTGATCACCTCCTATAATATCGTCACGATTAGAGATGACTTTTCTCTTTATGAACATTGCTACCTTTTTTTCTTTTTTTCTGCTGTAGTAAAAGAGATCTGACATTATGCTTTTAATGAAATGCAGTTAGGAATAAATGTATCAGAGCCTCTTAGACCTATACCTTGCACTCATATAACCTGTATCATTCAATAATAAATAAAATTATTTTCCAAAAACAGAAATTTGCTCATTACACTTCTGGCCATTAAAATTGCTACACACCGAGGATGACGTGTTACAGACGCGGAATTTAACCGACAGGAAGAAGATGCTGTGATATGCAAATAATTAGCTTTTCAGAGCATTCACACAAGGTTGGCGCCGTTGGTGACACCTACAACGTACTGACACGAGGAAAGTTTCCAACCGATTTCTCATACACAAACAGCAGTTGACCGACGTTTCCTGGTGAAACGTTGTTGTGATGCCTCGTGTAAGGAGGAGAAATGTCTACCATCACGTTGCCGACTTTGATAAAGGTAGGATTGTAGCCTATCGCGATTGTGGTTTACCGTATCGCGACAATGCTGCTCGCGTTGGTCGAGTTCCAATGACTGTTAGCAGAATATGGAATCGGTGGGTTCAGGAGGGTAATACGGAATGCTGTGCTCAGATCTCTCACCAACTGAAAACGTCTGTTCAATGGTGGCCGAACCATTGGCTCGTCACAATAATCCAGTCACTAGTCTTGATGAACTGCGGTGGGGAACACACCATCCAAGCTCTGACTCAATGCCCAGGCGTATCAAGGCAGTTATTGCGACCAGATGTGGTTGTTCTGGGTACTGATTTCTCAGTATCTATGCACTCAAATTGCGTGAAAATGTAATCACACGTCAGTTCTAGTATAATATATTTATCCAATGAATACCCGTTTATCATCTGTAGAGCTTCTTGGTGTAGAGATTTTAATGGCCAGTAGTGTAATACTTTTGACGGTCGTAGGGGTCTTACGGAATCCGCTAATATGAAGTCTTTGCTGCTATCTCACGAAGTTTGATGTCAAAGGCTGCTGCGTAACTTCCTAATTCTGTTGCGCCTAAGTTTGAGCTATGAATATTCAACACGTCGCCGGCACTCCACTCGCAATCCTTCGGCTGTGATGGTGCACTAGCTAAGAGCTCTTATTAGCTTTTCCAGTAACTGATGTCGTATTTCTGCATTTATTTCTATTTTGTAGAGTGTAATTGCTATAAGAGAACTTAGGCCCTAGACTCGCCGCTAGCGGAACACGGGCGCACACAAACGTGATAACATAGCGAGCAGTTGCACGTGGGGCTTTCCTACAGGGGAATGATACCTACTTTTGCGTAGCGATGGGCTCTGCGTCCACTCGCAACACAGGCCGTGTCCGCCACGTGGAGGTGCGGTATTTCTTTCACTTCTTGCAGAATCAGTGTGGGGAAGGTAAATTTATGAAAGAGTGGCGCAAGTGTGAGGATAGCACTGTACGTCCTCTGCGAGGATCAAGGCGTGACAGAATCGATTCAGGGAAGGACGAGTATCGTTGACCGAAGACGCACGATACGGAACGTCGAACAGCATTACCGACACCATTGCCCAGCAGGTGTGTGTCCTCATTAGTGAGGAGTGGTGAGTTGCTGAATTTAAAATCTTCTGGGTTATTAGGCCACGTCATGTTTCTTCTAAAATGATTGACGTTTCGACCCCTCTTGCGGAATTTTCGTCAGGATCATCTGGAGTCCACTACTGCCAGACCATTATCAGAGACGAGAGTCGCATCCTTTTATAAAGGGTGAGTTTCCTCGCGGTCGTGCTGGAGAAGTGATAGTATTGGTTACTTCCATTGGTGGGCCTTAGTCATAGGCTAATATTCCCGCTCTCATGCAGAAGAAGGGGCGTTTATGGCTAGTCTCATCTGGATACCATTGGCGGCCCATCGTCATTGGATAGAAAGCCAGTATACCACACTTTTGCTGGAGAAGGGTTATTGGTTGAAATGCCTGCTACCGCGATTGGTTGGTCGTCATCAGTGGCTAGATTAGAAACGAACAGAGCAAGAAAGGGGGAATGTTTACCCAAAATATATTTGTCCGCCGAGGTGACTTGCAGCGCGTTGTTTATGCCACTCACACACCGCGGCCGCGTATTTACTTCCTTAATGGGGCGGGGAGCCACGATGTCGGATGCCTATAGCCGTCTCTCTACTGACATTAGATGCATTCATAGAAATTTCAACCGCTTCTCGGACCTTTCTTCTATAAATGTTTGTTTCCTTAGCCAGTACACGTACGTTATT
Source organism: Schistocerca gregaria (assembly GCF_023897955.1). Classification (NCBI taxonomy): domain Eukaryota; kingdom Metazoa; phylum Arthropoda; class Insecta; order Orthoptera; family Acrididae; genus Schistocerca; species Schistocerca gregaria. The sequence goes on from NC_064929.1 coordinate 185,370,490, forward strand.
AAAATTGAAGTCAGAGCCACAGTTCTCATGATGTTCCGCTACTACCGATTTTGAACTTCATTTTAGCCGCATGTGCTGTTCGTTTTCCAATGCGTACTTTAACAGTTCTTCCCGTTTCGCCTATACACACTTTGCCGCAGCCACATGTCACTTGATATACGCCTGCATTGTGGAGGCAATCAGGTGCATCTGTTTTCAGTCGTAAAAAATCTTTTATTTTGACTAAAGAAAGATGTCTGAATACCATTTTTCTTTAAAATTCTGCTTATAAGGTCAGTGACCCCAGAAACTAGTGGTGAGTTGTTCTGGAAGCCATTGCTCTAAAAGTCAGATTGAGCGTCGGTATTTGCAACAGACATGCAGTCCTTTCCGTAGAGTTGTGCCAGTCTTCAACATGTTTCCGTACCTTGCACTCCTTCCGCTGTCAGAAAACACACTACACCACTTTGCTCTTCGGTCGAAGCCACTATTTCTCAAATTTTACCACGATTCAATACAGACTACGGTCGAAGCGAGCCCGAGCTTGCTCCATCTTCACACAGGTGGGCGCCGATGTCCCTCTAGTGCAACGTTTTAACGCTTTGGTGCTCTTATACACTGAGGTGAGAATAGTCATGGGACAGAGATATGCACGTATGCAGAAGGCGGTAGTACCGCGTATACAAGGTATAAAAGGGCAGTATGCTGGCAGAGCTGCCATTTCAACTTAGGTGATTCGTGTAAAAAGGTTTACGACGTGATTATGATCGCGCGACAGGAATTAACTGAACGCGGTATGGTAGTTGGCGCGAGACGCATGGGACATTCCATTCCGGAAATCGCTTGGGTATTGAATATTTCAAGGTCCACAGTGTCAAGAGTGTGGCGAGAATACCAAATTTCAGGCATTATCTCTTATTGCGGACGACGTAGTAGTTGACGGCATTCCCTTAACGACTCAGAGCAGCGGCGTTTGAGTAGAGTTGTCAGTGCTAACAGACGAGCAACACTGCATGAAATAACCGCAGAAATCACTGCGGAGCGAACGACGAGCGTATCCATTAGGACAGTGTGGTGAAATGGGCTATGGAAGAGGACGAATGCCGCGTGTGTCTTTTCTGTCAACTGCAGCTACAGTGTGTGACCGTGAGTTTTGATGAAGGAGGGTACGCATGACAGTTACGTTATGTGGGTTGCATGAAATCAGGGGAAACCCCTTAGTTGCACTCCACACTTAACGGGAGACACTGTTGTTCTATACATCTTTACATGTTCACTGTGAGCTCACAACTGATAAGTTCAAAGTGAAAGGACACATGGTCACACTAGAGACACTTCAGCGCCTCTCCAGGGCTCGTGACGATATCTGTTAGGACCTAGACGACTGAAAAAACATCGCCTGCTCAGATGACTCACGGTATGAGATGATAAGAAGCAATTGTAGGATTCAAGTCAGGCACAAACTCCACGAAAAAATAGCTCTGAGCACTATGGGACTTAACATCTATGGTCATCAGTCCCCTAGAACTTAGAACTACTTAAACCTAACTAACCTAAGAACATCACACAACACCCAGTCATCACGAGGCAGAGAAAAACTCCACGAAGCCACTGACTCAGATTGTCAACAAGACACTGGGCAAGCTGGAGGTGGCTCCATAATTGCTGTGCTCCCAAATACGATGGAAGTTTTATGGATCATAATGCGCCATGTCACTTGGCCATAATGTTAGGGACTGGTTTGAAGAACATTCTGGACAACTCGAGTGAATGATTTGACCATCCAGACCATTTGATATGGAGCCCACCGATTAATTATGGGACATAATCTGGAGGAGAACCCAGTACGTTGTCCTCGATGGTGAGTGTTCATCGGAGGTGAGGTTATCATCTGGAGTGCCCCAGGGAAGTGTGGTAGGTCCGCTGTTGTTTTATATATACATAAATGATCTTTTGGATAGGGTGGATAGCAATGTGCAGCTGTTTGCTGATGATGCTGTGGTGTACAGGAAGGTGTCGTCGTTGAGTGACGAATACGAGATGATTTGGACAGGATTTGTGATTTGTGTAAAGAATGGCAGCTAACTCTAAATATAGATAAATGTAAATTAATGCAGATGAATAGGAAAATGAATCCTGTTTGAATACTCCATTAGTAGAGTAGCGCTTGACACAGTCACGTCGATTAAATATTTGGGCATAAAATTGCAGAGCGATATGAAGTGGGACAAGCATGTAATGGCAGTTGTGGGGAAGGCAGATAGTCGTCTTCGGTTCATTGGTAGAATTCTGGGAAGATGTTCATCTGTAAAGGAGACCGCTTATAAAACACTAATACGACCTATTCTTGAGTACTGCTCGAGCGTTTGGGATGCCTATCAGGTCGGATTGAGGGAGGACATAGAAGCAATTCAGAGGCGGGCTGCCAGATTTGTTACTGGTAGGTTTGATCGTCCCGCGAGTGTTACGGAAATGCTTAAGGAACTCTGGTGGAAGTCTCTGGAGGAATGGAGTCGTTCTTTTCGTAAATCGCTACTGGGGAAATTTAGAGATCCAGCATTTGGGGCTGCCTGTAGTACAATTTTACTGCCGCCAACTTATATTTCACGGAAAGACCACAAAGATAAGATAAGAGAGATTACGGCTCGTACAGAGGCATTTAGGCAGCCATTTTTCCCTCGTTCTGTTTGGGAGTGGAACAGGGAGAGAAGATGCTAATTGTGGTACGAGGTACCCTCCGCCACGCACCGTATGGTGGATTGCGGAGTATGTATGTAGATGTAGATGTAGGTCAGTTCGCGTACAAAGCTCTCCTCCGAAAAAACTTTCGTAATTATGGACGGCTATAGCCAGCGTGGCTCAGTATTTGTGCATGGTATTTCGAACGATCTGTTGAGTCCACGTCATGGTGCGTTGCTGCACTATGCCGCGCGATAGGAGGTCCCATAAGATATGAGAAGGTATACCATGACTTTTGCACCTCACTGTAGGGATCATTCCCCCTTTTCATTTTACAGCGTCCGGCTCTTTCTTTTTGAATGACCCTAATATGTAGATCCTACATCTGCATGCACACATATTGAGGCCTGGTGGTCAAGGGAAGGCAGGATTCGGTTGCGATTGTGGATGGGGCCGTAACCAATTACTATTGGTTGACTTTTACAGTTACATACATTTATTTTTAAAACAGTAATTCCGGACCCAACAATAAATTTAAAAAGAAGCCACACGTTATTAATGAAGGAATAAACAACTGTGTAAATAATGGTGTTTCCGTGCGTTACAGTTTAGCAATCATACAGATACAGAAAATATTTTTAAAAAAACAAGCCACTGTGATCGCAACTGAAGGCCTTACATCCTAGGAAAGGCAATAAAATTGTTTAAAACTCGCCGCAACTTACAAATTAAAGGTATTGAAACATTTAAAGCAAATCGCCACAAACACCGCAGAAGGCATCAGACGCCAGGAATGGTAGTAAGTAAGGTTTTAAGGCTTACTGCTAAAATACAAATACCAAATAGGATTTTAAAGCAAATGACCACAATCACGGCTGAAGGCCTTACACGCCAGGAACGGCAATAATATAAAACCTTTTTGAAACATCCTGCAAAACAGCAAATACAACAGCAAAAGTTAATTAAAAAAACAAGCAACTGATCCAGACTGTGCTCCAGGAATCGACCTCTGAGAAGGTCTGGCAACAGACACTTTCGCAAGCGATGAGATAGCCAAGAGTTGCATTCACTTTAAAAGATGGTAACTCAGACTAGTGGCAGTCTGCCTGACGTCCGATAAATCAGATGCTACGATGGAACAATACGCCAAAGCCTGAACCGGCCATCTGCGCTAAGTCCCCAGAATACTGTGTTTAGAGCGCCCGAAACGAGAAAGGAACCACTACCAAATTTCCGTGCGATTCCACAAACCCGAAAATCTGAACAAATAAGTCACAGTACAGAACACCAGACAAACTAACAGTAACTAACACCCAACTCGATTTGCGTGCGAGGCAAAACCGAAATGTAACCAACCAGAATCAGCAACCACACGTCACTGCAGAAACAATCGCAAAGCGAGCCAAAACTAAGTACCAGATGAGTGACATCAAATTCATTAGGCACACAAACGCACAGTGAATTCACTGTTACAATTCTGACGACAGTTGCCAGAATTAAACAAATCTTTTATGTGCTTTTAACACAGTAGGGTCGCTGTTAATAGTAGTTTATCCTGTAGTGAAGTGGATAGTTCCTGTGAATTATTATGGGTGGAGGTTACACTCAACAACCGAACTAGGTTAATAATTGGCTCCTTTTACCGACCTCCCGACTCAGCAGCAGCATTAGTGGCAGAACAACTGAGAGAAAATTTGGAATACATTTCACATAAATTTTCTCAGCATGTTATAGTCTTAGGTGGAGATTTCAATTTACCAGATATAGACTGGGACACACAGACGTTTAGGACGGGTGGTGGGGACAGAGCATCGAGTGACATTATACTGAGTGCACTATCTGAAAATTACCTCGAGTAATTAAACAGAGAACCGACTCGTGGAGATATCATCTTGGACCTACTGATAACAACAGACCCGAACTTTTCGACTCTGTATGTGCAGAACAGGGAATCAGTGATCATAAGGCCGTTGCAGCATCCCTGAATATGGAAGTTAATAGGAATATAAAAAGGGAGGAAGGTTTATCTGTTTAGTAAGAAAAATAGAAGGCAGATTTCAGACTACCTAACAGGTCAATACGAAAATTTCTGTTCCGACACTGACAATGTTGAGTGTATATGGAAAAAGTTCAAGGCAATCGTAAATTGCGTTTAGACAGGTACGTGCCGAGTAAAACTGTGAGGGACTGCAAAAACCCACCGTGGTATAACAACAAAGTTAGGAAACTACTGCGAAAGCAAAGAGAGCTTCACTCCAAGTTTAAACGCAGCCAAAACCTCTCAGACAAACAGAAGCTAAACGATGTCAAAGTTAGCATAAGGAGGGCTAAGCGTGAAGCGCTCAGTGAATTCGGAAGTAAAATTCTATATACCGACTTGACAGAAAATCCTAGGGAGTTCTGGTCTTACGTTAAATCAGTAAGTGGCTCGAAACAGCATATCCAGACACTCCGGGATGATGATGGCATTGAAACAGACACGCGTAAAGCTGAAATACTAAATTCCTTTATCCAAAGCTGTTTCACAGAGGAAGACCGCACTGCAGTTCCTTCTCTAAACCCTCGCACAAACGAAAAAATGGCTGACATCGAAATAAGTGTCCAAGGAATAGAAAAGCAACTGGAATCACTCAACAGAGGAAAGTCCACTGGACCTGCCGGGATACCAATTCGATTCTACACAGAGTAAGCGAAAGACCTTGCCCCCCTTCTAACAGCCGCGTACCGCAAGTCTCTAGAGGAACGGAAGGTTCCAAATGGTTGGAAAAGAGCACAGGTAGTCCCAGTCTTCAAGAAGTGTCGTCGAGCAGATGCGCAAAACTATAGGCCTTTACCTCTGACAAGGAGATGGAGAGGATCCAAAGAAGAGCGGCGCATTTTCTCACAGGGTTATTTGGCAAGCGTCATAGCGATACGGAGATGTTTAGCAAACTCAAGTCGAAGACTCTTCACGAGAGGTGTTCTGCATCGCGGTGTCCAGATTTCGAGAGGGTGCGTTTCTGGATGAGGTATCGAATATATTACTTCCCACTACTTATACCTCCCAAGGAGATCACGAATGTAAAATTAAAGAGATTTGAGCATGCACAGAGGCTTCCCAGCAGTTGTTCTTACCGCGAACCATACGCAACTGGAACAGGAAAGTGCCCTCCGCCACACACCGTTGGATGGCTTGCGGAGTATAAATGTAGATGTAGATGCAACGAACTGCACGTGACTGAGCGATGATAATCTGTCACAACATCACATACGTACTACGTGGCCCACACCGGTGACTGACTCAGCTCTACTTGGATTGAAATGCACTCAGTTTAAAGCTTGCTGGATCCCCTTTATGACGAGGTTGTGCACCCTCGCGACCACAGGACTTCCATCCAGCAGACCATGCGAGCCGCCAGCAGTCCCGGCGTGTTCTCTCCTGAGTCCCCAACCAAACTCGCAGACTCACACAACCCGGAAAAATAACGACGTCTCCCCAAAGATAGGGCAACTGTTACTACATATCGAACGCCTTATACAGCTACTAATCATTATCTTTTCTGTTCCGCTCGCTAATAGAGCGAGGGAAAAAGGGGTGCATGTGTACCTGTACGAGCTGTAACTTCTCGTATCTTGTCTTTTTTGCCCTCATGCGAAATGTATATTGGCGAAATTAGAATTGTTCTGCAGTCAGCTTGAAATACCTGTCCTCGAGATTTTCTCAATATTGTTCCTCAAATCTCCGCAGTACGTCTGTGATGTTCCAACCTGCTGGTCACAAATCTAACAGCCAGTCCCTGAATTGCCTCCATGTCTTCCTTCGATTCGAACTGGTGCGGATCACAAACACATGCACGAGTATAAAACAATCGGTGGTACTAGTGTTCTAACATTCTGCGTGGTGTCTGTTTGTTCTATGTCGTGTCTCCCTACCACTTTCGCGCAACGACTCTCTGAGCGTGTTTTTTAGGGAATTGACTGGTTTGAACCTGGAACCTGTTGCTGGTAAGGAGACGCCAGACAACACATGACGTGTAGAATTCAGAGTTCAGTGAGACTAGCGATGATATAACCAAATACTTAATGATTTCAGCGTCAGCTCCACTGCACTCCTTGTAAAAGAATCTTAATGCTAACTAAATTTAGTGGAAGGGGTTCAAAGCTTTCCTATTTTTAGTTAGCTGGTAAAATAACGTCGGAAAAGCAGTTAAGTTTACCATTGGAAATTTTATTCTACTCACAAAACATTGTTTATAAATTGCACTATTGATAAAAGGAAGTGTTTTAATACAGGATGGTAAAAACCAACTGCGTTCAACAAAAATGTGAACGAATATTCCCTGAATGGGTTTCCAAGTTCTACAATGGATCGAAGGATGACCTATGCCATATCACATCTATAATCTAGGTTTAAATTGAGTTTCACAAGAGAGAAAACTATCAGAATGGTCTACAGTGGCCCTCAGTTATCTTTAATTACTTATCTTTGACGTAAATTACAGTGGCTGATGTGGCTTCTCAGTAACTATACAACAGAAAAATCATAGCGTTTCAGATTTTTACTTAAAGTGGCAAATGTGAACACCATGAGCTTTAATTGACGATCGACACTATTATTACTCAAAAAGGAGGTGTAACAGATGGGACTTCTGCAGTTCTGAGTGAAGCTTTATGAGCTGTTATGCGGCATCGCGTGCGTTCATTACCTTGTTGGTGTTCGTCAGGGGGCGGTGGCCGGCGCAGCAGCCATCCAGCTCTCCGCCTCCGAACTAACTCACTTCTCCTAACTTCTCCTTACTACTATTTACCGAAGTTGGTTTAAAAAAAAAACAAAAAACTATCTGACTGTGTTTTCATCTGACCAATAAGGATGTCAATGTTAACCTTAAGCTCCGCCTAAAAAAATTCTGTCTATCCAATGAGAAACGTTATACTTTTCTTGGTGAAGTAATGTTTTTAAAGTTTGCAACGTAACAGAGACGCGAAAAAGTCTGATGCTAAAACTTGCAGCTGGTGTGGTCCTTTTAGCGTTATCGTAAGATCTATAGTGTTCTTCTGGAGGGCTCTATCTTTTAACATGGGCTGGGGCGTGGTCCTAACGTGACAGAGACGCAAAAAAGCCTCACGCTAAAACTTGCAGCTGGGGTTGTCCTAGTGGTTAGCTTATCGTAGGGCTTTCTAGCTTATCACGGTTCTGCTCTCGGCTTCTGTTCTCGTTTCTCCCCTCGCAAGTGCGTCTGTCTCACTGTGGGAAGGTATGACATGTATTTAGGCATTCTTGTATTAGTCTGTGGTGTTCCATTTGCTCACTCGTTACTCGTATTACTTTGGTTAATTTAATGTCACGATTTATTCGGATCTATGTGACATTCCACTGGATTTGCATATCATGTCACGGTTTTCATGGAAGGTGTTGGATTTGCCTGACACCTTACAGTGTTCTATACGCGATCTGTTTACAGATGGCCCAAAGTTTCCTAAAACTATCCGAATAAACCAGTACTGCAATCCATACATGATCGCTACATTTCCATTTGCTCACTCGTTACTCGTATTACTTTGGTTAATTTAATGTCACGATTTATTCGGATCTATGTGACATTCCACTGGATTTGCATATCATGTCACGGTTTTCATGGAAGGTGTTGGATTTGCCTGACACCTTACAGTGTTCTATACGCGATCTGTTTACAGATGGCCCAAAGTTTCCTAAAACTATCCGAATAAACCAGTACTGCAATCCATACATGATCGCTACATTTCATATCTGTTGCAGCGTTGTGCTTAGATACGTAATCAATGAGAGTGCGTTAAGCAGCATACTCACATCAACTTTTGAGCTATGGTCTTTTTTCTCGTATGTCGACACCTTGCTGTGTGAAACGCTGTAGGGAAACGTCGCATGTTGCCATGCTTTTGCATCTCCGCAGGGAAAGGGTAATAGTGCCGCCATTGAGCCAAATATAAGATGTCTTCTTTGCAATGGAAGAAAGTTATGGGGTTTCAAAAAAGTCATCCTTCAGTTGAGTTGCGCTGTGTGCTACAACGTTTAGTCAATGTAGGCTGCTCTCTTCAAATCAAAAAATGTTCAAATGTGTGTTAAATCTTATGGACTCAACTGATATCGTTATCAGTCCCTAAGCTTACACACTACTTAACGTAAATTATCCTAAGCACAAACACACGCATCCATGCCCGAGGGAGGACTCGAACCTCCGCCAAGACCAGCCGCACAGTTCCTGACTGCAGCGCCTTAAACCGCACGGCTAATCCCGCGCTGCCTGTTCTCTTCCGAGTTATACACCCCTGCTACTATGCCTAAAACACTTTAAAGCATCATCTGTTGTGTTCTTTTTAATCGAAGTGCACGTAGTTGTCAATCCGATGCTACTGAATTGTATCTCTCAATGCTGATAAATGCTGTTTAGTTCCGATAAGTCATCCATCTTGGATATTTCATGAACCATTTCTCACCCAAACGAATTGCAACGAATTCTTTGCTAAATTCCAGAATGAGATTTTCACTCTGCAGCGGAGTGTGGGCTGATACGAAGCTTCCTGGCAGATTAAAACTGTGTGCCGAACTGAGACTCGAACTCGGGACCTTTGACTTTCGCGGGCAAGTGCTCTACCAACTGAGTTACCCAAGCACGACTCACGCCCCGTCTTCACAGCTGTACTTCTGCCAATACCTCGTCTCCTACCTGCCAAACTTTGCAGAAGCTCTCCAGCGAACCTCGCAGAACCAGCACTCCTGAAAGAAAGGATATTGCGGAGACATGGCTTAGCCACAGTTTGGAAGGTAGGAAACTAGGTATTGGCAGAAGTAAAGCTGTGAGAACGGGACGTGAGTCGTGCTTGGGTAACTCAGTTGGTAGAGCACTTGCCCGCGAAAGTTAAAGGTCCCGAGTTCGAGTCTCAGTCCGGCACACAGTTTTAATCTGCCAGGAAGTTTCTTTGCTAAATACTGTATAGTCTACTATGCTGATGAATATTGGTTAGTTCGGCTAAGTTATTCGTCTTGGATATTTAATTAGCAGTTTAAGTCCCCGTAATTATATTTTCACCCAAAAAAATTGCTAGGGAATCATCACTAATCGACGTATAGTCTCTCAAGATGGTTAACACTTCAGTTCGGTTAAGTTATTCATCTCGGATATTTCACGAATCGTTTAAGATATCGCAATCCTGTTTTCACCCAAACAAATTGCGACCAAATCATGACTAGATAACGCATACGCTCCTGTTGCAACTGTTGAGACTGTTGCCATAGACTATTGCGTTACACGTAAAATAAATGTTCGTTTATCAGTGAGAGTACCCAACCACTGGTGACAAAAGTAATAAAAATGACTACGTTTGTTCGAGACGGGATAAATACAGAATAACTCACGTGACGAGTCCCAGCGTAAAATACACGAGTCCACTAATGACCACTCAGACGCACAGTCAAAAAAAGTGTTACGTCCCAGATTTAACACTAGGCTCAAATGAAGAGCACCGTCTTGCAGGGCATCGTTCAGTTTGAAAATGCCTGTAGACTACAGTAAATAAATTGTAGGTCGCCCGAAGGCAGTGTCGACGCTACTGGTTCGCAGTTGATAACTGCTCGAAGAACGCTAAGGTAATCGTTGGTAACCTCAGCTCACGTGTGTTCACATATCAAGAGGCCGTCAGAGAGCCATGCGACTGCTTTTATACGTCAAGCACGATACATGTCCTTGTCTTTTATTCTGTACGTTTTACTCGCATAAGGAAGTGATGTCGTGACGTTGCTGCTGCCTCTCTAGATGGCGCCTTCCACGATCTGACCGTAAATATGTTCTTATTATGCTGTTGACGTATGTAGAATATGCAGCCCGGTAATATGCAAGTAAAGAGATGGGTAAAGGCCCTTTCCTAGGCACCTGCAAGTAGGAAACTGGGCATGCATCATACTGGTACGGCTGTACCATGGGAAGATGTACATCTTAGGATGCAGCAATAATTACGAGGGATCTACGAGGGCTATTAGGAAAGTGAGGACGATCGGTCGCGAAATCGAAACCACTGTGAAACTCAGAGGGGCTTTTCACAGACGTTTTGCGCAATGTCTGTAGTATCCCCGTCGATCGCATCAAGATGGTGTTTTCAGTTGTGAGCACACTGTGAGCGAGTAAACGTGCCTAGAACAACGATGTCTCCCGCCAAGTAGGAGGGCCCGCTGAGAGGCTTCGCCTTAATGAATGCAGCCCATCTAACACAACTGCCACGCACTTCCTCCTTCATGGCAATTCTCGGCCTCACTCTGCATGCAGCAGCATGTCATTCTCAATGGAGAGAAGTCTTCCGAAGTAACAGTGATTTCAGGTGTGCCGCAGGGGAGTGTCATAAGACCGTTGCTATTCACAATATACATAAATGACCTGGTGGATGACATCGGAAGTTCACTGAGGCTTTTTGCAGATGATGCTGTGGTGTATCGAGAGGTTGCAACAATGAAAAATCGTACTGAAATGCAGGAGGATCTGCAGCGAATTGACGCATGGTGCACGGAATGGCAATTGAATCTCTAAGTAGACAAGTGTAATGTGCTGCGAATACATAGAAAGATAGATCCCTTATCATTTAGCTACAAAATAGCAGGTCAGCAACTGGAAGCAGTTAATTCCATAAATTATCTGGGAGTACGCATTACGAGTGATTTAAAGTGGAATGAGCATATAAAATTGATCGTCGGTAATGCAGATGCCAGACTGAGATTCATTGGAAGAATCCTAAGGAAATGCAATCCGAAAACAAAGGAAGTAGGTTACAGTACGCTTGTTCGCCCACTGCTTGAATACTGCTCAACAGTGTGGGACCAGATAGGGTTGATAGAAGAGATAGAGGAGATCCAACGGAGAGCAGCGCGCTTCCTTACAGGATCATTTAGTAAAGCGTTACGGAGATGATAGATAAACTCCAGTGGAAGACTCTGCACGAGAGACGTTCAGTAGCTCGGTACGGGCTTTTGTTAAAGTTTCGAGAACATACCTTCACCGAAGAGTCAAGCAGTATACTACTCCCTCCTACGTATATCTCGCGAAGAGATCATGAGGATAAAATCAGAGAGATTAGAGCCCACACAGAAGCATACCGACGATCCTTCTTTCCACGAACAATAAGAGACTGGAATAGAAGGGAAAACCGATAGTGGTACTCAGGGTACCCTCCGCCACACACCGTCAGGTGGCTTGCGGAGTATGGATGTAGTTGTAGATGTAGGGGTAGTGAAGATCCTCCTGCAGCGTTTTCTACGGGAAGTGTTCGATCACCCACAACGCAGCCCTAATTGGCTCGTCCTGAGTATCGTCCCCATTCACATGAAACGCTGCATACAAAGACAACACTTCGGCGCAAGCTGCGCGCTACAGACCAGCGTAGAGACTTATCGGAAAACACAGGCGCTGCCTTCTATGATGATGGTGTTGGAAATTGGTATAGCGCTCCGTCAAATATCTAAGTCGGAGCGGCGGCTATGTAGAGAAGTATCTGGACGGTGTAGCTATATGTTCAAAGAAAACAGTTTCCATTTCACGACTGACCGTTCCTTACTTTCCAAACAACCCTCGTATTTCTTTTTTCTTTTTCGAAGTCTGCTCGGTCGCGAAATGGAAACAACAGCAAAATTGTAAAATGTCTTATTTGCGACATTTAGTAACACTTTCCAGTTACTTCTCTACATACTTTCTCATTCGACTTGCACATTTTTCGTCGTGTGGTACCAAGTTTCCAATGTCCTCGTCGGCTCCCTACAATGGTCCGCAGATCACTGTGTATGACAAGAAGCTCTGCAGATTGCTAGTAGTTCATGTGAGCAAAGGGATGAAAATATGAAAGATCCATGTCTGTGCTATGCGACGGACGATCGAACACTTCCCATCGAAAAGGCAGCAGGACAGTCTTCTTTGCAACTACAGTGTGTGGCCGTGAATTTTGACGAAGAAAGAACCGCATGACAGTTACGTTATGTGTTGTTGTTGTAGTCTTCAGTCCAGAGACTGGTTTGATGCAGCTCTCCATGCTACTCTATCCTGTGCAAGCTTTTTAATCTCCCAGTACCTACTGCAACCTACATCCATCTGAATCTGCTTAGTGTATTCATCTCTTGGTCTCCCTCTACGATTTTTACCCTCCACGCTGCCCTCCAATGCTAAATTTGTGATCCATTGATGCCTCAGAACATGTCCTACCAACCGATCCCTTCTTCTAGTCAAGTTGTGCCACAAACTTCTCTTCTCGCCAATCCTATTCAATACCTCCTCATTAGTTACGTGATCTATCCACCTTATCTTCAGCATTCTTCTGTAGCACCACATTTCGAAAGCTTCTATTTTCTTCTTGTCCAAACTACTTATCGTCCATGTTTCACTTCCATACATGGCTACACTCCAAACAAATACTTTCAGAAACGACTTCCTGATACATAAATCTATATTAGATGTTAACAAATTTCTAATCTTCCGAAAAGCTTTCCTTGCCATTGCCAGTCTACATTTTATATCCTCTCTACTTCGACCATCATCAGTTATTTTACTTCCTAAATAGCAAAACTCCTTTACTACTTTAAGTGTCTCATTTCCTAATCTAATTCACTCAGCATCACCCAATTTAATTATACTCGTTTTGCTTTTGTTGATGTTCATCTTATAACCTCCTTTCAAGACACTGTCCATTCCGTTCAACTGCTCTTCCAAGTCCTTTGCTGTCTCTGACAGAATTACAATGTCATCGGCGAACCTCAAAGTTTTTATTTTTTCTCCATGAATTCAAATACCTACTCCGCATTTTTCTTTTGTTTCCTTTACTGCTTGTTCAACATACAGATTGAATAACATCGTGGAGAGGCTACAACCCTGTCTTACTCCATTCCCAACCACTGTTTCCCTTTCATGCCCCTCGACTCTAATAACTGCCATCTGGTTTCTGTACAAATTGTAAATAGCCTTTCGCTCCCTGTATTTTACCCCTGCCACCTTCAGAATTTGAAAGAGAGTATTCCAGTCAACATTGTCAAAAGCTTTCTCTAAGTCTACAAACTCTACAAACGTAGGTTTGCCTTTTCTTAATCTTTCATAAGGTCAGTATTGCCTCACGTGTTCCTCTTTCATTTCTTAAACCCAATCCATAATCACCTACTATGTTTCCTTCTCTCCCTTTTCTTACTGACGAATTCCAGTCACCCATGACGATTAAATTTTCGTCTCCCTTCACTACCTGAATAATTTCTTTGATCTCATCATACACTTCATCAATTTCTTCATCATCTGCAGATCTAGTTGGCATATAAACTTGTACTACTGTAGTAAGCGTGGGCTTTGTGTCTATCTTGGCCACAATAATGCGTTCACTATGCTGTTGGTAGTAGCTTACCCGCACTCCTATTTTTTTATTCATTATTAAACCTACTCCTGCATTACCCATATTTGATTTTGTGTGTATAACCCTGTATTCACCTGTCCAAAATTCTTGTTCCTCCCGCCACCGAACTTCACTAATTCCCACTATATCTAACTTTAACCTATCCATTTCCCTTTTTATATTTTCTAACCTACCTGCCCGATTAAGGGATCTGACATTCCACGCTCCGATCCGTAGAACGCCCGTTTTCTTTCTCCTGATAATGACGTCCTCCTGAGTAGTCCCCACACGGAGATCCGAATGGGGGACTATTTTACCTCCGGAATATTTTACCCAAGAGGACGCCATAATCATTTAATCATACAGTAAAGCTGCATGTCCTCGGGAAAAATTATGGCTGTAGTTTCCCCTTGCTTTCAGCCGTTCGCAGTACCAGAACAGCAAGGCCGTTTTGGTTAACGTTGCAACTAAAATTGGAACTAATCGTTTTTCCAGAGTAAATCGGTTCAACATTAACGCATTAGAATATCTACAAAGTTCCGCTGCAATACGACAATGCCTACACTTTAATGATAACGACTCAGTAGTTTCTGAGAAATTGCAAAATTTAGAACTTAGCATTTATTTCTTTTGAACATCAAACCAATTGCTTTCTTTAACGAAACTTCGTGTTGTTATGTGAGACTGTCGCCTGACGCTGATACAGTGATCTAGCTAGACAGGAATACGAGAGTCTCCTTGGGAAAGCGGAATAGTGGAGCACAGATTAATTTAAAGTTGATATTAAACACACTTAGCTGCATGTGGCTGGACTAACGCACCAACTGGAAGGTAAAAGACGTGGAAAATAATGACGCTTTGGGCGTTAAGTATGGTAAGAGTTCTGCCATTGTTTCTGCCAGAAGCTTGAAAGAAATGTCCACATGAAAAATTGCATGGATCTGTAAGAGACGAAATTGAGGTATAAAGACTGTTAAATTAAAACATTTCGTCATGACTGTAATGTGACGATACACTTTTACATTGTAAAATTGTATCAGCAACCACCAAGGAAAAGGAAATTACGAAATAATATAAAGAATCCTTGAAATTGTATTTCTAGAAACGAATTGTCTAGTATGCTCTAGTACAACACATCACTGTAGTCGCGAAGCAAGAATTTTTGTACAGACTGAGAGATTCCTTGGATGTCATTCTACATGCCACAACAATGCAGTGTTTTAAATCTTCTTGGCTCGTTGGAGCCCGTGTGTAGACTTCATTTTTGACTTTATCCCAGAGAAAAAAAGTGCAGTGGCATCAACTCACTCGGTCGTGCAGGCCAACGCCCTAGCCAGCGACAAGTAAAGGCCCTTTCCTAGGCACCTGCAAGTAGGGAGCTGGGCATGCATCATACTGGTAGCACACGTCTACGTCTCTAGCTTTCAGTAGGATTGTGTATACTGGTCCAAGTTAAAGTAATGTTGATGGCAGTATGAATCCCTGATCAGAAACCAAATAATTCTACGCAAAGAAAAATGTGAATGTTCGCATTTTTAAATTTTAAATCTCCAAATGTTCTCCACTGTTGCTCTGAAATTTTAACACAACGTTCCATTCGAATAATCGCGTGTTTTATGTACTTTTTAATGTGTAGGGTGCATAATTATGAATATAATACATAAAGAGGAAATCTGCGCGGGATTAGCCGAGCGGTCTCAGGCGCTGTAGTCATAGACTGTGTGGCTGGTCCCGGCGGAGGTTCGAGTCCTCCCTCAGGCATGGGTGTGTGTGTTTGTTCTTAGGATAATTTAGGTTAAGTAGTGTGTAAGCTTAGCGACTGATGACCTTAGCAGTTGAGTCCCATAAGATTTCACACACATTTGAACAGTTTTTGAACATAAAGAAGAAAAGTTCTTGATCGACTAAACTTCAAATTTTTATACGACACAGTATTTAAAAATCAGCTGGACATAGGCTATACATTACTTTTTTAAGCAACAATACACCGGTTCCAGAATGAGATTTTCACTCTGCAGCGGAGTGTGCGCTGATATGAAACTTCCTGGCAGATTAAAACTGTGTGCCCGACCGAGACTCGAACTCGGGACCTTTGCCTTTCGCGGGCAAGTGCTCTACCAACTGAGCTACCGAAGCACGACTCACGTCCGGTACTCACAGCTTCACTTCTGCCAGTATCCGTCTCCTACCTTCCAAACTTTACAGAAGCTCTTCTGCGAAACTTGCAGAACTAGCACTCCTGAAAGAAAGGATATTGCGGAGACATGGCTTAGCCACAGCCTAGGGACGTTTCCAGAATGAGATTTTCACTCTGCAGCGGAGTGTGCGCTGATATGAAACTTCCTGGCAGATTAAAACTGTGTGCCCGACCGAGACTCGAACTCGGGACCTTTGCCTTTCGCGGGCAAGTGCTCTACCAACTGAGCTACCGAAGCACGACTCACGTCCGGTACTCACAGCTTCACTTCTGCCAGTATCCGTCTCCTACCTTCCAAACTTTACAGAAGCTCTTCTGCGAAACTTGCAGAACTAGCACTCCTGAAAGAAAGGATATTGCGGAGACATGGCTTAGCCACAGCCTAGGGACGTTTCCAGAATGAGATTTTCACTCTGCAGCGGAGTGTGCGCTGATATGAAACTTCCTGGCAGATTACAACTGTGTGCCCGACCGAGACTCGAACTCGGGACCTTTGCCTTTCGCGGGCAAGTGCTCTACCAACTGAGCTACCGAAGCACGACTCACGTCCGGTACTCACAGCTTCACTTCTGCCAGTATCCGTCTCCTACCTTCCAAACTTTACAGAAGCTCTTCTGCGAAACTTGCTGAACTAGCACTCCTGAAAGAAAGGATATTGCGGAGACATGGCTTAGCCACAGCCTAGGGACGTTTCCAGAATGAGATTTTCACTCTGCAGCGGAGTGTGCGCTGATATGAAACTTCCTGGCAGATTAAAACTGTGTGCCCGACCGAGACTCGAACTCGGGACCTTTGCCTTTCGCGGGCAAGTGCTCTACCAACTGAGCTACCGAAGCACGACTCACGTCCGGTACTCACAGCTTCACTTCTGCCAGTATCCGTCTCCTACCTTCCAAACTTTACAGAAGCTATTCTGCGAAACTTGCAGAACTAGCACTCCTGAAAGAAAGGATATTGCGGAGACATGGCTTAGCCACAGCCTAGGGACGTTTCCAGAATGAGATTTTCACTCTGCAGCGGAGTGTGCGCTGATATGAAACTTCCTGGCAGATTAAAACTGTGTGCCCGACCGAGACTCGAACTCGGGACCTTTGCCTTTCGCGGGCAAGTGCTCTACCAACTGAGCTACCGAAGCACGACTCACGTCCGGTACTCACAGCTTCACTTCTGCCAGTATCCGTCTCCTACCTTCCAAACTTTACAGAAGCTCTTCTGCGAAACTTGCAGAACTAGCACTCCTGAAAGAAAGGATATTGCGGAGACATGGCTTAGCCACAGCCTAGGGACGTTTCCAGAATGAGATTTTCACTCTGCAGCGGAGTGTGCGCTGATATGAAACTTCCTGGCAGATTAAAACTGTGTGCCCGACCGAGACTCGAACTCGGGACCTTTGCCTTTCGCGGGCAAGTGCTCTACCAACTGAGCTACCGAAGCACGACTCACGTCCGGTACTCACAGCTTCACTTCTGCCAGTATCCGTCTCCTACCTTCAAAACTTTACAGAAGCTCTTCTGCGAAACTTGCAGAACTAGCACTCCTGAAAGAAAGGATATTGCGGAGACATGGCTTAGCCACAGCCTAGGGACGTTTCCAGAATGAGATTTTCACTCTGCAGCGGAGTGTGCGCTGATATGAAACTTCCTGGCAGATTAAAACTGTGTGCCCGACCGAGACTCGAACTCGGGACCTTTGCCTTTCGCGGGCAAGTGCTCTACCAACTGAGCTACCGAAGCACGACTCACGTCCGGTACTCACAGCTTCACTTCTGCCAGTATCCGTCTCCTACCTTCCAAACTTTACAGAAGCTCTTCTGCGAAACTTGCAGAACTAGCACTCCTGAAAGAAAGGATATTGCGGAGACATGTCTTAGCCACAGCCTAGGGACGTTTCCAGAATGAGATTTTCACTCTGCAGCGGAGTGTGCGCTGATATGAAACTTCCTGGCAGGAAGTTTCATATCAGCGCACACTCCGCTGCAGAGTGAAAATCTCATTATGGAAACGTCCCTAGGCTGCGGCTAAGCCATGTCTCCGCAATATCCTTTCTTTCAGGAGTGCTAGTTCTGCAAGTTTCGCAGAAGAGCTTCTGTAAAGTTTTGAAGGTAGGAGACGGATACTGGCAGAAGTGAAGCTGTGAGTACCGGACGTGAGTCGTGCTTCGGTAGCTCAGTTGGTAGAGCACTTGCCCGCGAAAGGCAAAGGTCCCGAGTTCGAGTCTCGGTCGGGCACACAGTTTTAATCTGCCAGGAAGTTTCAATACACCGGTTTTCGGTGAAAACCATCTGCGATAAAGAAAAAGCTGTGCTTTGGCGTAATGTGTGGTTTCGTTTTCTTTCTCGCAATTAGCAGTGCATTTAAGCCATTAGACAAATTGCCACATACTGTATATATGTTTGTTATCCTATTGTTCTTCTGAAATCCTTCTCGCAGTTGGTTGTAGCAGAATAGAGGTAACACGTAGTTTTGGCTTATCGGCATTTGATTTGAATATTACTTCGGAATCTGAATCGATCAAAAGTTTGTAATCATACGCTTATGTTGATTTACACCATACCAAACACTGTCATCGAAGCTACTGTCCTCACAGATGCAACATCTCTCATTCCCTGTTCATCAACGACTGCAACCGATTTATCCATTCATTTATTCTTACGCATTCTTAGCAATTACAAAGCATTCCGAGTTTGCTAGAAAATAACAACAACAACAACAACAAAGAAACAGCTGTATAGTTGGTTAATTTTATACGAGGGCTATTCGGAAAGTAGGTCCGATCAGTCGCATAATGGGAACCACTGTAGGCATAAAAATTGTTGTACTTGCAATAGTTGTCTACACCTGCCAGGTACTTCTTTGCATAGTCGCTGCTCTGACTTAGACATTGCCTTGTACCATCTTTCCAATACCCTCGTCTAGAAGCCTGCTGTAGGTGCTTTCCTTATAAAGAAGCCTTCCTTATAAAGAAGTGTGTTTAGTGAATGATATATTTTTCCTCTGTAAATGGACATACATGTGTTTACTTTGACCGTTGGAGCTGATCGATGACCTTAACATGTAAAAAAGTCATATAACCCACAGTCTAGGTCACATTTTAGTTTATTTGAAGAGATAACCAGTTTTGGATTTACACCTGTCAGTAGATATTTCAAAATTTCTCACAGCAAATAATTCGCAATTAGGCACTCGTCACTGCTACCAGCGCAAAAAATCGTGACTCCCTCCCGTTATTCGACTGATGTCGATTTGCAGTATGATTTTTCAACATACGAATATACTGTGTTTGAACGTTATGAATCACCTCGAAGATAACGACTGCTGACACAAAGTCAACACGGATTTGGAAAATATCGTTCTTGTGAAGCACATCTTGCTTTTTGGCCACATGGGTTCTGATATTGACTGCGTATTTCAAGATATCGTAAAGGCTTTTTACACAAATCCTCGGAATCAACTTCAAATCAAGTTGCGTGTCTATGTATTACAGTCACAGTTGTGTGACTGGATTCGTGATTTGCTGTCGGAAAGATCTCATTTTGCAGCAATTGATGGAAAGCTATAGAGTAAAACACAAATGCTATCTGACGTTCCCCAAAGGAGTTTTATAGATCCTGTGCTGCTCCTAATCAGAATAAAGTCATTATAAAATCAAAACTATTGCAAAACGATTTAGGTAAAGCATGGTGCGAAATTTGGCAATTGACACTGTACTATAAAAATTGTGAGATCATCGACATCAGCACTAAAAGGCACCTATTAAATTTAAAAGGCAAATTAAAAAAAATCTAAAGGTTGTCCATTCAGCTAAATACCCAGAGATTCCATTGGTCACGATCATATAGAAAATGTTGTGAAGGAGCCTAACCAGTGACTGCATTTTAGAGGATGCAACCAATCCACTGAAGAGAGAGCCTACACTACGCTTGTTCGTTCTCTTTTGGTGTCTTTCTGCGCGGATTGGGATCCTTATCAGATAGGACCGAAGGATGACATGGAAGTAGTTGAAACAAGGGCAGCTCGTTTTCCATTATCACGAGGATCGTCTTATGAAATTTAATCATGCCCTTTGTTCTCCGATTTGTCAAAATATTTTATTGAGTCTCACATTTGTAGAGAAAAATGTTTCTCGTAATAAAATAAGAGTAATAAAAGCTCGCACGGAAAGATTTAAGCGCTCCTTTTTCCCGTAAGCTATTAGGCAGTGGAACTGTAGATAAATAGCGTAGAAGGTGGTTCGACGAACTCACTTCCATGCACTGAACTGTTAACTGCAGAGAACTCATGTAGTTGTAGGTGTCAATCAAGTATGCTTCGATACACCTCGCTCGTATTTGACTATCTGTTTGGGTACCGTCGACATTTGTATTTCTTGTCGTGTACAAACAGGGCGATTATAATTAAACTTTCGAATCCTGAGAGGGCCCGCAAGGCAAACGAGTGATCATAGGACAATCGCGGAAACATTTTTAAGGATAAGCGGAAAAGAAATAACGAATAAGCCATTGAAAGAAACACATTTTAATTCCCACATGAATGGGTAGCATTTGTTGATTCGTACCATGTTAACGTTCCAGGACACAAAAGTTGTTCAATGTGACGACCATCTGGACCCCACGACAGCCTGGAACCGCCTTGCTCTACCGTTTTCTGAAACATCTTGGGTGATACGTTGGCTATCTCCAAAGAGTGTACGCGTCCCGTTGATAAACCTGTCCCTGACCCAGATATTACACAGATATTACACTGGTTCAAATCTGGTGGTCTTGGTGGCCACTTAGTTCGGAACGACCTGCCAATGATTCGGTATTCTCCAAATGAGTTACGGAGTAACCGAGTGACCTCACGAGAGATGTGAGGTGGTGGTCCGTCGTGCATCAAAGCAGCAGAGTCCTAACCAGCTCTCTCCACTTGAGCAGGGACCACCTATTGGCGAAGCACATCACAGTGACGTGTGCCGTTCACGCTGCATGTCCTTCATCCATGGGATTCGCGCTCTTAAAAGAAGTATGAACCAATCATGAACTGTACCGCCAAGCCACACCACACAATGACGTCCTCACTACGCGGCGGAACTTCATGAACGTTCGTTACTGGTAACGATACCCAAATGCGACGGTCGTCAGTGTTACTGCTGCAGTGAGCGTAAAGTGTGGTTAATCACACGATAAAATATCCGAAGGCCACATGTCATCAAGTTCAATCATTGCATGAAATGTAAGAGTCTACTCGAATGTCTGTGGCATCGGCTGAAGTTGATGAGTGATATGCAGTTTGCGGGGTTACCATTTCACAATTGTTCGCAGTGCTTTTCGTATGGTGCACCATTGATTCAAGATGGTGCACCATTGATTCAAGATGGGCACATTGGGTCCAGCATTTTCAGTCGTGCCAACCGTAATTTTCTCATCAATTTGTGAAGCTATTAATCGTCAGCATCTCCCAGAACTAGTTCACAAATCGGCACGTAAATCGAACTTGCGAATCATGTTCTGCAACCCCGGTGCGAAAGAGGACCTCCCTGTATTAATTTAATGCGGCAATACTTGCGAAGATAAAAACTTCACCAGTAAAAATCTGCTCAGTTTGTCCAGACCCATGCTGTATGACTGCAGCTATAATAAGCATTGATGCTTTTGCTCCAACCCTACGTCGCCTTACCAGTAGCGGCGCCTAACGGCAGGTCATGACACTAACACTACCAACAACTCAAAACCGTCAGCGCACTGTCTGAATATCATTCCTATGAAGTTGGGTACCCATGCGGTAAATAGTCTGCCCTACCGCAAGTAGCGAAATTTTGATTATAATCAGCCTGTACATTATCAGATGTATATGTAATTTCCCATGAGCTGCAGCTTCTTGCTAGGAAAGTTTATTATAGCGTCCGGATGTTGACGGCCGTACAATACAAACCCAAAGAAAACAGGAAAACAGGATAAGCAATTGAAAGATGAAACTGATTCCAGAACAGATAAAGAAGCCTGTGAAACACAGACGAAGCAGATACTGTGGCACTTCCCCGGCGACGTAGGATATAAGTTTAATATTAGTCTTCGTACATCCATATTTAAATTGAATGAAGGTGGGACGCAGTTGGTATAATTTTTATTAAAAATGAAACTCTTCCAGCTGTACTTCATATTTTATATTTATTTGGCTACTAGTTTCGATGTTGCGTCAACGCCACCTTCAGGCCCTATATAACAACACAAGCAATGTGAGACATCAGTAGACTGTGAGATAGTGTACAAAATAAGTATATTATAAACATATTATATATAGGATGAATTCCTATAAAGTAGTTACATTTCGTTCATTTTCACTAAGATGCAGTTTACCTTGACATTAATAATTTTTATGGTACAAAGAAATACAAATGATGTTAAATATACAACGTTATTTCCGTTATAGATCAATACCAGACATTAGAATAAAAATGGGGGTATATATAAGACTAAGTGACATGCCATTACTCTTAGACATAATAATATAGGCATAAAACACTACTAAAATTGTGTTAAAAACGAATAATAATACCCTAAAACTCTTCTTTGTATGTACAGTTTAACTAACAGAAAGGAAAATATGCATTGACAATCAGACATATGTGAGGTATGATTCCATTGTTTATAATAGTGAATGTTGGGAAAGGTGGAAAAGATTTACGCTTGCATAACACTAACGTTACGCTTGCATAACACTGTAACGTCATCACTCTGTTACTTTATAGTGATGACGATGCAGTGTTATGCAAACATAAATCCCTAGAAAAAGAAGAAATTGCCAAATAGAAATAATTTCAGATTAGACTGAAAATTTCCCCTGACTCCTCTCAGACAGTTAATGTTATGCTCATGTGATCAAGATTTTTGTAGCTGCATACAGAACTCTTTTTGAGCGAATGATAGCGTTAGTAATGAGTAATAAAGGGAATGTTTCTTCCAGTGGTGGTGCTGCGGGTATTGAAGCCCTTCTGAAATTTCCGTTGATGCCAGAATAAGATTTTCACTCTGCAGCGGAGTGTGCGCTGATATGAAACTTCCTGGCAGATTAAAACTGTGTGCCGGACCGAGACTCGAACTCGGGCAAGTGCTCTACCAACTGAGCTACCCAAGCACGACTCACGCCCCGTCCTCACAGCTTTACTTCTGCCAGTACCTTGCACCTTTCTCCTACGTCTATCTCTTTTTAATCTCAGTTATTTGTTACGAAACGAAAAAATACGAACAACTAAAAAAATATTTCGACTTGTCGCCATCATTCCTTTTAATCATTAGGTCTCAAATTAAATTGAAGGAGAGAGAAGGAAAGTAAAATAATGGAAAAGAAAGGCACTGCTAAATCAGCTTTTTCGAGTTGGTGAACTGATGGCCCTTATGTCGATCTGCCGTACATTAGGCACAAAAACGTACTAGTGTTGCTAGTCTTCTATATTTGTGACTAGTAACGAAACACATTTATTACCACCTCTAATTCTAACACAGGTGAGGCCAGTTTAAGAAGGCAGTTTACTTCTTAAGTCTTATTGTGACATATAGCGTTGTAATTCATTGGCCCCGTGCCTCATCATAACTTAAACGTTATTTCTTTTCTTTCCAGGTATGTTCCAGGTCTACAGTTCAATATTACGTTTAGAGCAGATCTGAATGCTTCTGACGCCACAGGTAAAATCTTTCTAGACAAATTTAAATCTTCACATTGTAGCCACGAGAGTGTTTTAAAAAGATCATAACTTAGAAAGCAAATTCTGAATTTGTGTATTTGTTCTGCCTGTGTATTTTTTCTGATGTACTGTGAACTGTGTAAATTTCAGGTCACCCAGTCGAAAGTAAGCAGATTGTCTCATTTCCAAAGTTCAAGGTTATCTGGACTTACATGTAGAATTTAAAAAAAAAAAGTGCCATCAAGAGCTGCTAATAAAACAAGTCTTTGTTACCATTTTCGACCTATTAGATCATCGACAAACAACATACAATCATTATAGCTGCCTATATGGTATCACTGTTCCTGTGACGTCAATGATAAATAGAGGGGTCAACACGCGTCATTGTCGTCAAGAGTAAATTAAATAATTTTGTTATTGGGGCTACAGAAGAGCAATATCACATAGCAAACATAATAATTTTATGTTTCTTGTATCGATTGAAACTGATAGAAAATAAAGATTTTTCTTTTTATATGAGCTGTTCCTTGCGGTATTCAAGTAGGAGTCTCTGCAAAATGTATTAGATACAAAGTCAGAATAATCTTTTCAAAAATGTTGCTTTTCAGGATTTAATAAAATCGCTGTGCTTTTTTATGACCTCTCTATACTTTATAGTTGCTTTAGAGAAACATACTGCAGATGTTGGGATGTATCATATGTTACAATTGTTAAGGGTGATTGTTGAGGTCTTGAGTCCGAAGATTGGTTTGTGCAAGCCTCTTCATCTCCAAGTAACTACTGCAATCTACATCCCTCTGGACCTGCTTACTACGATTTTTAACCCTCACGTTTCCCTCCAGCACTAAATTAGTGATCCCCCGATGTCTCAGAATGTGTTCTGTCAACCCATTACTTCTTCTAGTTGGTTCTGCCACAAATTCCTTTTCTCCCCAATTCTCCTTAGCACCTCCTCATTAGTTACGTGATCTACCCATGTAATCTTCAACATTCTTCTGTAGCACCACATTTCAAAACTTCTATTCACTTCTTGTGTAAACTTTTTATCGTCCATGTTTCACTTCCATACATTTCTACACTCCAGACTAATATCTTTAGGAAAGACTCCCTATCATTTAAGTCTATATTCGATGTCAACAAATTTCTCTTCTTCATAAACGCTTTTTTTCTGCCATTGTCAGTGTACATTTCATATTAGCTTTACTCGAGCCATCATCACTTGTTTTACTGCCCAATACGCAATTCTCCTTTATTACTTTCAGCATCACCGGACTTAGCCGACTACATTCCTTTATTCTTTTACTGTTTTTCTTTATGTTCACCTTACGTCCTCCCTTCAAGACACTGTCCATTCCATTCAACTGTTCTTGCAAGTCCTTGCCGCCTCTGACGGAATTACAATGACATCGGCAAACATAAAAGTCTTTGTTTCTTCTGCCTGAACCTTAATTCGTACTCCACATTTTTCTTTGGTTTCCTTTACTGCTTGGTCAATGTACGGATGGAATAACGTTGGGGATAGACAACAACCCTGCTCACTACCTTCTCAACCACTGCTTCCCTTTCATGTCCCCCGACTTTTATGACGATCCTCTGCTTTCTGTACAAGAGGTGAATAACCTTTCGCTCTCCGTATTTTATCCCTGCTACCTTCAAAATTTCAAAGCGACTTTTCCAGTAAACACAGCAGCGGAAATGAAATAATATTGTTATTAGTAAGCAAGAGGCTACTACAATAATTTTATGTTTTTTGTTTATCATGGTATTGATTGAAACTGATGGAAAATAAAGATTTTTCTTTTTTAAATCAGCTCTCCTTTATGGCACATAAAAATGGTGGTCAATTTAAAACAGACCAAATTAAAGATATTTCGACAAAAAATAGTGCAGAATTATCAACATGTATGGTGTAGGACCGCTTTTGATATCCAGAATCATCTAAATACAGCATCTGGGAATTGATGCCTATAAACTACAGCTTAGCGGTACTTGGAGTTTCAAACATAATTTTCACATTGTTGGCAAATATTTAATCGATGCAAGTTTTTTCAGTTTCAAAACCATATTTGTGACGCGCTTTGAAATTTCCTTAGCATGTGGTTTGTTATTGTTGTCTTCAGTCCTGAGACTGCTTTGCTGCAGCTCTCCATGCTATCCTATCCTGTGCAAGCTTATTCACCTCCAGTACTTACTACAACCTACATCCTTCTGAATCTGCTTAGTGTATTCATCTCTTGGTCTCCCTCTACCATTTTTACACTCCACGCTGCCCTCCAATGCTAAATTTGTGATCCCTTGATGCCTCAGAACATGTCCTACCAACCGGTCCCTTCTTCTTGTCAAGTTGTGCCACAAACTCCTCTTTTCCCCAATTCTATTCAATACCTCCTCATTAGTTATGTGATCTACCCATCTAATCTTCAGCATTCTTCTGTAGCACCACATTTCGAAAGCTTATATTCTCTTCTTTTCCAAACTATTTATCGTCCATGTTTCACTTCCATACATGGCTACATTCCATACAAATACTTTCAGAAATGACTTCCTCACACTTAAATCAACACTCGATGTTAACAAATTTCTCTTCTTGAGAAACGCTTTCCTTGCCATTGGCAGTCTACATTTTATATCCCCTCTACTTCGACCATCATCAGTTATTTTGCTTCCCAAATAGCAAAATTTCTTATACTCTCCTTTCAAGACACTGTCCATTCCGTTCAACTGCTCTTCCAAGTCCTTTGCTGTCTCTGACAGAATTACAATGTCGTCGGCAAACCTCAATGTTATTATTTCTTCTCCATGGACTTTAATACATACTCCGAATTTTTCTTTTGTTTCCGTTACTGCTTGCTCAATATACAGACTGAATAACATTGGGGAGAGGCTACAACCCTGTCTCACTCCCTTCCCAACCGCTGCTTCCCTTTCATGCCCCTTGACTCTGATAACTGCCACCTGGTTTCTGTACAAATTGTAAATAGCCTTTCGCTCCCTGTGTTTTACCCCTGCCACCTTTAGAATTTGAAAGAGAGTATTCCAGTCAACAGTGTAAGAAGCTTTCTGTAAGTCTACAAATCCTAGAAATGTAGGTTTGCCTTTCCTTAATCTATTTTCCAAGATAAGTCGTAAGGTCAGTACTGCCTCACGTGTTCCAACATTTCTGCGGAATCCAGACTGATCTTCGCCGAGGTCGGCTTCTACCAGTTTACCATTCGTCTGTAAAGAATTCGCGTTAGTAAGTATGGATTAATATTTTCAGAATATCCTCGTTTCAGATTGTAACCTACATAAATTTCAATGCGCTTTGAATTTCAGGTTATTTTTCATAGACGTTTTTTTTCGTCGCAGTCGTAACTGGAAAATCAATAATTTCAGAAGACTGTATTTTCATAACTTTTGTCAGATGATTTCAAAAATATAGGTGCTGATTTCTATCACAACCGGTATTTTCCACAAAATAAGATCTCCTATTTTAAAGCTCTA
Source organism: Schistocerca gregaria (assembly GCF_023897955.1). Classification (NCBI taxonomy): domain Eukaryota; kingdom Metazoa; phylum Arthropoda; class Insecta; order Orthoptera; family Acrididae; genus Schistocerca; species Schistocerca gregaria. Next base: position 185,397,848 of record NC_064929.1, read on the forward strand.
AGTAACTGAAGCATAGTTATTAAAATGAAATCCCATTTAAAGTCCATATTTTTATAATTGTTGTTTTAATTTTTAGGCATATACTACAACTACTAAAAACTGTTGTCTTAGCTGCATTCGATCATCATACTTGTATTCCATCTCCCCTGGTAACTCTCCTCCATCTCCTTGACATGCTGGTGAAAGCGTTATCCTTGCTATTCACTGTGACGTCCCAGATATTTTAGGGAAGCGGACTATATGCGAGTGTAGGAAGTGACACCGTACATTATGTGCAACTCTACCCACCACTCACTGCACTCTCAAATTCGTGAAAGCCGCGCGGGGTACCCGCGCGGTCTTAGCCGCCTTGTCACGATCCGCGCGGCTCCCTCCGTCGGAGGTCCGAGTCCACCCTCGGGCATGGTTGTGTTTGTTGTCCTTAGCGTAAATTAGTTTAAGTCAGATTAAGTAGTGCGTGAGCTTAGGCACCGAGGACCTCAGCAGTTTGATCCCATAAGACTTTCACACAAATTTCAAAATTCGTGAACCTTCATCAGTTTGCGAATTTGAGGAGCAACAACGATACTAGCTTTAATTTTTTTCTGAACTGATGAGGGTAAATTTCATAGAGGAGTATTTAAAACGGGAAGCTCTTCCGTTTTGTGGAAGAGCTGACAAAAAGTCGTTGTACACTTTCTCCTGGTCTATAAGCGGTTGATTCAAGAAGTTTAGTCCCAGGCGCAAAATGTCTCCGACTGGGCCACATACTTTTGCTGGTTTGTGCAGCCGCCCTAATCACATAGGAAGCGGGCCATTTACGTGTATCCAGCTCGTTGTCCAGATAAAATTCGTATTTTTTTTAATTCCATTATGAGGAGATGTGTGTGATAGAAGGAAACTGACAACAGTAGTGAAGTTACCACAAAAAGTTAGTTGAGAACACATAGGCCAATCGTCTTATGATATGCGGTCTGCTGTTTTCAGTTTTTTTTTAGAAAATGTACTGTACAGGTAAAGCAATACTTTGGTCATGAAGACAGACCAATTATTATGCTAGTCAGAACAATTTTCCCACACGGCTGTAGAGAGAATTTGTTGTGGTTGGCAGGAGAGCCAACACCGTGTTACTAAAGGAGGCCGAAATGCTCGCGTTTTAGTTCACACAGGCTGGCGTGAGGTATGGAACATGACAAGTGAATTAGAAGTGAGAAAAACTGACGTAGCTGGTGGAATACTTAACTTTAATCCATTAATGACGAACGTCGCTCTTTATGGTACATTATTCACAATATCAATAGTACGGATACTGTCGCCTTGCTAGGTCGTAGCAAATAACGTAGCTGAAGGCTATGCTAACTATCGTCTCGGCAAATGAAAGCGTAGAAGTCAGTCAACCATCGCTAGCAAAGTCGGCTGTACACCTGGGGCGAGTGCTAGGATGTCTCTCTAGACCTGCCGTGTGCAGGCGCTCGGTCTGCAACCACTGATAGTGGCGACACGCGGGTCCGACGTATACTACCGGATCGCAGCCGATTTAAAGGCTACCACCTAGCAAGTGTGGCGTCTGACGGTGACACCACAGAATTATATCTGATTTGATGGTCTTATTTCTGGAACTGAGACATCACAAAAAGTCCATTTATCGTTAAACTATTGGTATTTCTCACTTTATCTCTCAATTACCACATATTTTCTACTTGTTTGTTTCATACTTTTAACTACACTCATTATCATTTTGGCCGATATTGTACGCTGTAAGTAAAAATGCATGAATGTAGTCGCCAGAATAGTTTGAAACACCTTACCAGTTACTATCCCTCGGACTGTGGTCGTAATGCCGAAAGCAAAGTACGACATCATTACTAACAGTGGCTTAAAACCTTCAATAAGATTTAACACTGAAGGATCTGTAGTATGCTACATAATTTCTTTACTGGTATCCATCTCACTGAGATGGGAAAGAGTGCGAAAATACTGTCGTTAGCACACTTTACGCTGGTTGATAGTTCTGGTCTTGCGCTTCTTACGTAACTAAAGTCTCTTATTTGTATTATGATTACTTAGGAGGTGGCTGTAAACCGAGTATCTTCCAGATCTTTCCTTCTGCGCAGTGCCAATTGTGCCATTATTGGGAGCACAATTTTCAACGAAACGTGCTGAGCCATTAGTGATGAGGCTAATATTAGCGGTGTGATGTTGTTTTATGTCCTACTCTGTCAATAAATTTGATACTCTCCTATAGTGTTTGGTAGCCTTCCTATCTCAATGAATGCGGCACAGTTACTAATTGTGTTTGGTCATGTGACTGGCTACCTTGTATAATAATAATAAAAAAAAAGTTACCTAAGCTCTCATTGATAGAATCTGAATGACATCCGCAAGGAACCACTGCCGACAAAACTAAGAAGGAACAGATGGGAAGGGAAAACAAGGTGGTCAGCGTGTCTGGCTGCTATCCAGAGGACCCGGGTTTGATTCCCGGCATCGATACGAATTTTTCCTTTCTGGGACGACAAGAAGGAGGTGTGCTCAGCCTCATGCTGACAGCTGGGCAGCTCCTTGACTGAGAAATAGCGCCAAAAAATGTGAAAAATCGACAACGGCGAGGACAGAGTTGTGCTGACCCCAGCCGCTTCATATTACATGCAGATGACGCCATTAGCAGTACGCGACACGGCTGTTTGTCGGAGCTTTACTTTGGGGGTGTTGTATTCAGGAGACTTCGTTACTAATGTAGTTCGCTACACATATTTTCAGAAATTATGTTCCTACTTTACGATGCATACGCCTTACAAGGGCAATTTAGCTCCGCTCGTTAGGTAAAATAAAAAAAATGAATAAAAATTTAAAAAAGGAAATTAAAAAACTTGAGTGCCCATCAGCAGATTTTTTTGTATATTTTTTTATATTTCGCAAGAGTTGGTATGTCGGACATCAACAAGTAAGAGACGTGGTAATTAATTTAGAAAGATCCATTTCAGTTGTACTAATTATTTATTGAATCTGCAAACGATTTCGGGATCTTAAAACACCATCTTCAGGTTTATGAACCTGTAACATATAAAGGACAGAAGGTTCAAATGGCTCTGAGCACTGTGGCACATAACATATGACGTCATCAGTCCCCTAGCACTTAGAACTACTTAAACCAAACCAACCTAAGGACATCACACACATCCATGCCCGAGGCAGGATTCGAACCTGCGACCGTAGCAGCAGCGCGGGGCCGGACTGAAGCGCCTAGAACCGCTGGGCTAAAGCGGTCGGCAGGACAGAAGGGAAGAAATACAATGCAACTTATGTGTAGATACCAAAACAATAGACCGCCGAAACAAGGTGACTTACTTATCGTATTTGGTAACTCAAGGAGAGGCAGATAATATACTATATGTACAAGAGCCATTAGGGAATAATAAGAGTGGACGACCAAGAACGAAGTGCTCGGATTAAAAAGGGTGTACGACAGACCTGTAGTCTTTCGCGCCACTATTGTTGAATCTGTACATCGAAAAAGCAATGACGGAAATAAAAGCAAGGTTCAGGAATGGAAACAAAATTGAATGGACACCAATGATACGATTCGCTGATGACATTGCTATCCTGAGTGATAGTGAAGAAGAATTACAGGTTCTGCTGAATGGAATGAACAGTCTTATGAGTACAGAATATGGATTGAGAGTAAATCGTAAAGGGCAAAAACTGTAGAGGAAGACAGAAGCTAGACGTTTGCGTAGCTAACGTGTAGCTGCCGGCGACGGATAGCGTGAGTACTGTTAACTTCGTCCCACCTGCCGGAACATTTATAGGTCAATTTGATTATTAGTCCCTCTCCTTTTTTCCAGTTCTTCAAACATGCAGTGATTGGAGCTCTTGCACTGACTGGTCTCGTGGCATGTTATGTGTTATCAGATACAGTAAGTAAGTCGCCATGTTTCGGCAGCCTGCTCTTTTGGGTTTTACACATATCTTGCATTATATTTCTTCCCCCCTCTTCATACACCTGAAGATGGGATGTTAAAATTCCAAAACCGGTCGTAGTTTGAACAAATAATTAGCACAATGAACCAGATCTCTCTAAATTAGTTGTTCTGTGGAGATGTTCATCTCATGGTCGTTTGTTGTCCAGGCTTGCAGATTCACGGCTTAATTCTATGTATGAAGCAATCTTAACTTTAAAAATAATAAAGAGAAATTCTGAATAATGCCTGTCTTTCATTTTTTCAGTACAAAAAACAGGGACATCTTGGTTCTTCATCAGTCAGTGTTGCCAGAATATTGTTTAGTAAAATCTTAAAATCTGAATCCCTGTCCTATGGATCTCGACACCCTCGAAACCTGTCCGCGGAACGGCCCATTTTCAGCCGAAGCAGCTAGTGGCGTCATTGTTACGGTGTCAGACAAACCATTCCTCAGAATTTAGGAGTCTTTCTATGAATGAAATTAAGCTTGGTATAATTTAAGTTAGGCCGATGGTCATTTATATGGATATTACACTGCATCCAAGTGACATTCAGAGTCGATCTCAAACTACCGGGTGTCTCTGTTGAATGAACAGATGTGCCAGTATAGACAAAAGAACAATAGAACATTATTTCACAGTATCGTGAGCAACTACAACAGAATACATTTATCATAGTAATACTACTGAAGATTTTCATCATCTGGTGAGGGATGAGACCAAAGCAGTGGCAGCTTCATGAATATATGATCCCCATAATTCTGCCAACACAGCGTCTGATATGAGTACACTGTGCATCCTAAAGCGGATGGCACTGCCCGCACGTGGGCGTAGTCCATTGTTCAAGGAGTCGGGAAGATTCTTCAGTTTGGATGCGGTATTTGGGGCTGTTGGCTCTGACTGGTGTGCACTGCTCTTCGACGAGTAAAGTCTGATTGAGGAATCACTTGCGAGGTTTGCTCCTGGCGCCAGTGACCGTAGCTGTGAACTGCTGAAGTCGACTGACTTGGCGAGCAACTGGGCTGCGTCCTATAAACCCGTCTGGCGGAAGAATACCAAAAGTCGTGATAATATCACCAGCGGATTGGCCGCCACCAGATACTGCAACGTAAGCTGTAGGCGTAGCTACAGGCGCCTTGGGAGGGTGGCAACCCGCGGGACGTATGTGTGGCTTGTGGCTGGATCGAAATGTGCCTGCCACGGTTACAACAGTTGCCGCACGCAAGTAGTATGAATAATATACTGCCTGAACTGGGAAGAGAGGGGGATAGATGGGTTAAAAATATACAAAAATAGGCAACTCTAGAAAAATGCCAAAAGAAACATCAGATGGAATGCTATCGTTATTTATATGAAAAGACTGCGTTTTGTCAATAGATTACGAAACTTAAATTTGCATTTTATCTACACAAAGTACTGTGAGAATTATCACTGTACCGTTATCAATGGTTTAGTTAATCAATAGTAATCAAAATATTGTCTTTTAAATAAAATTAATTACTAGAATCGAGTTATTTTAACGTCATGCTTAGACTGAAATATTGCAGTTCTTTCAAAAGGTTTAACTAAAAAATTGCCAAATTGACTTCCAAATATCAGTATACCAGCTGAAAGAAAAATGCAAGGAATACAATTTAATAATTTCTAGCAATTATAGCAATGAATAAAAAAACAATGACATTCTCAGCAGAAGATTCACTTACTTCAAAAATTGTTTAAAATAATTCACATGTAGAACAGTTCACTCCAATTACTTAGTTAGACAGTTCGGTTTTGACTCCGGTATTAAAAAAAAATTGAAATTTCAAGCTATCCAGCAGCAGAACATTAGGCCACAATCTATAGGAAGAGACCACCTCGAAATTCCATAAAGTGGTGGAGGCTCCTGGTCAGGGTGAAAAAAAAAAAAAAGGATAAGCTGCCTGAGGAGGAGGAAGTACTGGTCGAGAAGGGATATGATTAGAAATGAAGGTAGTAGAACAGAATCCAATGTTTTAACATGAATGAACAAATTAAAAATTATAATGAAAATGAGACGACACCTCATGAGAATACGAAGTCGTTGAATTCGTAGAATTACCTTAAAAATCTTGTACTACTAAACGGATGGGAAAAGAGATACTAGAAGACTTCAGAAAGGATGGGAATGATTTTGTTTTTGAGTTCGTAAAAGGCAATAGTCAAATCGCTGATAATAAGATGAGCTCTGTTGTCATATGCGGACTTGCACGATTAATCAAAGGAAACCATCCCCTGCTAACCTACTATGTCTTCACGAATGCGACGGGCTCCAAAATTCAAATATATGTTAGTAAATGTGGTGCTAATTTCTGAAAGAGAAATCCATTACGAAAATTCGAACCAGGATAGCCGATAAATGAAATACAAGCAAATAGATCGATATGGAAAGGGACGTATACTTTCAAGAAAATATTGTGTACTTTCTAAAAGCGTGTCGTATACATTACAAGCAACTCTTATTAATTGAAATTGAGATCAAAGGATTCATTCTCTGTTGCAGTCGCTAATAGCAGGTGGAGTGTTTGGAACTGTTCTCGAATTTGTGAAAAAATGAGGAGAGTGCTGAAGAATTGTATCACAACTGTTTCCTTCGTTTTTACCATATACATCCATTTCGTAGTTTCACATGCCGTCGACAAAACATGCGTCTTTGAAGAATCATTTCTGCGTTAGCCCCATGCTACCTCTGTCTCATACCCAGCGTGCTCGCCTACCACGTCCTTGGCAAATGAATGCCTTAAGAACAATATGGCTTTTTAAAAGTACAGGGTGTCCCACTCAAACCTCCCTGATTTCATGGAACCAGGAGAGAAAAACCACAGTACATACAACGACAAGTGCACCACATTGTAGAGCATCTCAAAGAATTTATATTTCCATGTCAGAAGTGCCAAGTATCATCGCCAGCGTGCAGCATGGTCGCATGTAGTAAAAATAGCGACTCCACAGCAGGGCGCACAAGCAGTAGTGCTGTTTTTCAGAAACAAAACCGCCGATTCGTCTGACGTGAAAACAATTAAGGAATGGTATAGGAAGTTTCTGGCAACAGGAAGTGTTCTGACACATTCTGGCGGTGCACATTACGGAGTTTCACAAGAGACAGTGGAGGACATCAGACAAACGTTTCTCAGAAGGCCACGTAAGTAAATTCGTCAAGCATCTAGGCAACTTGATGTACCTCTATCAGCATTGCATCTTGTAGTTCACCAGCGTCTTCGTATGTGTGCTTAAAAAGTGCAAATTCTGCAACATCTGACGCCAAACGGCAAACAACGCCGACAACAATTTGCTGCAGATACGCTGCAGTGTATTGATATGGATGTCAGCTTCCTGAAAAGATGTTTATTCTCAGATGAGGCAACCTTTCATCTATCAGGAAGTGTTAACAGGCATGATGTTCGGTTTTGGGGTTCGCAAAACCCACACGATTTTATTGATCATGTTGGTGACAGCTCTAAACTAAACATCTAGTGTGGGCTAATGCACGACAGGATTGTTGGACCGTTCTTCTTTGCGGAACAAACAGAGAATGGGCCAGTGTACCTGGACATGTTGGAGCAGTTTGTGTACGCTCAGATACAAGACATGCAACCCAGCATCATTTTTCAACAAGATGGAGCTCTGCTGAACTAGTCAACGGCTGTTCGCAAGTTCCTGGATAGGAAATTTCCCAGTCGTTGGATCGGACGTGGAGGACCCATTGCCTGGCCACCAAGTTCACCCAACATTATGCCGCTTGATATCTTCATGAGGGGATTCGTGAAGGACCGCATGTGTGCGACCAAAATGGACGATACTCCTACGTTGCGACATCGTATCACTAATGCGACTGCAACAATAACACAGGAAATGTTATGAAGAACTTGGCAAGAAATTGAATATAGACTCTATATTCATCATGCCACAAATGGTTTACATGTAGAGGTGTACTGATGATAAGTCAATGAATTCTTTGAAATGCTCTACAATGTGGTACATTTTCCATTGCCGTATTTACTGTGGTTTCTTTTCCTGGGTTTGAGTAGGACACTCTGTATATTTCGTAAATATTATCAACTACGATTAATACTGAAATATCAGATACATATCTGGGGTGATAGTCATCCATGATTATTTTAAAATCATGTCGTTTAGAAATAATTGCTTTCCCGGATCCTACCTGAATATGGCGAAAAATAGATTGATAATCCAAAAATTTTGACCGCCTGCTTAATAGATCATATAGTTCCCATGAAATACAATACTGGCCATTAAAATTGCTACACCACAAAGATGGTGTGCTACAGACGCGAAATTTAACGGACAGGAAGAAGATGCTGTGATATGCAAATGATTAGCTTTACAGAGAAATCACACAAGTTTGGTTTCGGTGGCGACACCTACAATGTGCTCACAGCAGTTGACCAGCGTTGCCTGGTGAAACGTCGTTGTGATGACTCGTGTAAGGGGAAAAAATGGCTCTGAGCACTATGGGACTTAACATCTGTGGTCATCAGTCCCCTAGAACTTACAACTACTTCAACCTAACTAATGGCTGCGGTTGCCCTTGACGCTGCATCACAGACAGGAGCACCTGCGATGGTGTTCTCCACGACGAACCTGGGAGCGCGCATGGCAAAACATCATTTTTTCGGATGAATAGAGGTTCTGTTTACAGCATAATGATGGTTGCATCCGTGTTTGACGACATCGCGGTGAACGCACATTGGAAGCGTGTATTCGTCGTCATATTGGCGTATCACAGGGCATGGCCGTATGGTGTGGCATTGGTTACACGTCTCGGTCACCTCTTGTTCGCATTGACGGCGCTTTAAACAGTGGACGTTACATTTCAGATGTGTTACGACCCGTGTCTCTACCCTTCATTCGATCCCTGAGAAACCCTACATTTGAGCAGGATAATGCACGACCGCATGTTGCAGGTCCTGTACGGGACTTTCTGGATACAGAAAATGCTCGACTGCTGCCCTGGCCAGCACATTCTCCAGATCTCTCTCCAATTGAAAACGTCTGGTCAATGATGGCCGAGCAACTGCCTCGTCACAATATGCCAGTCACTACTCTTGATGAACTGTGGTATCGTGTCGAAGCTGCATGGGCAGCTGTACCTGTACACGCCATCGACGTTCTATTTGACTCAATGCCCAGGCGTATCAAGGACGTTATTACGGCGAGAGGTGGTTGTTCTGGGTACTGATTTCTCATGATCTATGCACCGAAATTACGTGAAAATGTAATCACATGTCAATTCCAGTATAATATATTTGTCCAATGAATACCCGTTTATCATCTGCATTTCTTGTTGGTGTAGAAATTTTAATGGCCAATAGTGTACGTATAAGTTGTTTGTGAGTGCAGAACCGGTGGCTAACAATGTACCATATGTGTTAATATGAGACGAATATTCTGCCAAAGACATCAATGCTAGTTCACTATTATGCTCCTCAGGCCACAACAGTACGACTCTGGCCTTGTGACATGGAGAGTTATGCTGCTGAAATATGTCATCGCTGTCGAGGAAGATATCAAGCGTGAATGGCTGCAGGCAGATCACAATAGTCTTCACATAGTCCGCAGCTGCCAAGGTGCCTACACTCAATACTCTGTACGACAGGGTACCTGGAAACGACCATTGATCTGGTGTAACAAGAAAGTGTTGTCATTGCCCACGATTCCGTTGATGTAAGGTCTAGTCTCGTTGATATCGTGCCCACTGCAATCGTAATTCACTCAGCGAGATCACACGTACAGATCTTCTGCTGCACAGTGACATATTCAACAAAATGCCCCTAACGCTTTGCTCTGAAGCTTTTGCTGCTGCAGCAGGAGTGTACTCCGTCGTAAGATCTGTAAGAGATTGGCGCTTAATGTGCTTTACAGACGGGGGAGTCTCCAACATTCGTATTCTGCGATGAGACTTGGCCGTTTCCAGACACCAGGTCACAACAATCTGTCCTTTGTCGCCGTCACTTATGACAGGGGGTATCTCAATTTGTAACCTCTATAGATGCTGAAATCGTTCTGCATTAATGTCTGCTCCACTTATACATATCCTCCACCTTTTCACATGTGCTCCGTGCTACCAGACAGCAGTCAGTCTCATTGGTGCAAATCATTGTTGTACACTGAGACATCACAATTGAAAATATGCAAAACCGCTGGCTAATCCATAACGTTCTCTAATTTGTTTCTCATTCTCATGAACATGAGAGATTGCAGGGCACTTTCACTTCTGATTCTATGTAGGGAACACGATCTACTGCGATTTGACTTCATACATTATGATGAAATGGTGGGCAGCAGTTTATGGTGTTGTTTGCGTTCTCTAGGGAGAGAAATACAGTAAGCTGTACCTGTGATCAAAGGAACAGGATGCCGACTTAAACGACTGCAGTAAAAGCACGGCGTTGGTGGGACGACAAAGCGCGTTTTGTCTGGGGAACGATGAGGAGACATTTCCAGACGGCCGCATGCAGCGGTTGCATTGTGCAAAACACATTAGCTTGGCGCCAGATAGGGGACAGATGTCCAGGTATACAGCGCAGCGCCGAAAAGTCGCCGACAGGGCATTGTAGGCCAGGAATAAAGCAGTGGATGGACCCTTGTTAGGAAGCAAGCTGCCAAAAGAAATGTAAACGTTCTAAAAAATTTCCGTGGGACAGGGGACTGGCGTCCAGACGTCCAGACTCTGTTTCAAAAAATGTTTGTAGGAGCATGAAGCCTTTACAAGTTTATGGCCATTCTTTACAAACTTTGAAATGGACGCAACAGGGGAGATAACAAGCTCTTTATGGAGGGCTGTGCTACCACCCTGTATTGTGTTAGCAAAAGATATGGCAAACGTGTGGGAATGAGGCTGCAATGCTGAATTTTTTTCTGTTTGCTGCCAATTAACTTTAAAATGATTGGTCAAATCGGTTTGCTGTGCAAATACCATTCTCCGAGCTTAGAATGCCGGACTCCGGCTCATGATTGGCGTGTGTGAAAGTGAGGGAAGTCAAAAAAGAGAAATGTGCTTTTGGAACCAAGCTGAGGAAGAAATGGGGAGAAAGGAATAAAGGCACTCTGGTATAAGTCTCCTGTACTGGTGCTTCGCTAGTAAAGAACTGCCGGTCTCTACCTAAACGGTGAGACTTGTGTCCTTTGCTAGGGTGCGACTTAGAACCTGTGCCCGTCACCTTCTGAACCGTCAGAGGTACTGCTTATATCATCACAGTCACAACGAGTGATCCGTGGGTGTACTTATTTGTCTTGAGTCGGCCGTCTAAACATTTGACATATTCTGACATGCACAGTCTTGGCACGTAGTCAGATTGGTTTGGCAAACCAGCAAACGGGTCCTCCTGCACACTGGAATCCGTCGGCGTTTCAGAGGCTCATAGGGAAGTACCTGCGTTCTGAATCAACTGAGCGCGAGACAGAGTACTTGCATTTTTCAGATTGCCGCTGTCCATGACTTCAGTCGACGAACACTTCATGGTGTGCTGCCTTGACCAGCAGCACGGTAAAAACTATTTGCTGCTGCGATTTAGGGCTATAATACATATTTCTCAGCACCCTGTTCTTTCGAAACATATTTTTTTCCTTTTTTTGTGTGGTAGAATATAAATGGTTGGTGGTGGCGTAGTTTGATGCCACAACCTGGATTCACGTGTATGAAGTGAGATAGAGCGAGTAGTGTTCTGGTTAGTGTCGTGTGTCGATCCCCAGTAGATCACTTTGTCCACCATAAATCCCATGTTAGTAAGGCATTTGTTAAAATAAAAAAATTATATGATGTTTCTTTAATAATTTTGTTGTCTTGTCATGCTTAAGATCAATAAATCGGTTATGCATTAGACTACAACTTCTCCCAGAGTTGTGATTAACAGTTCCTTCACATTTCTATGGCAGTCTAGATCTGAAACATAAGGTGTAGCTTTTTTTCTTGGCGTCTACTGCGGGATCTTTTACTTCAGTTACAATAATCATCTTTCAAACGCACAGATACTGTCCAGTCACATTAACGTGGCTATGCGTCAGAATCCACAGCCCACGACGTGAAGAAAGAGAGCCATTGAAGCTCTGGAAGATAGCGACATAATGTGGGCCATGCTGAATCCAGTGACATGGCCAGGTGCGCTACGTTTGTCAGTTCAAGATCCGTGGCATGGGCAGACCGATTAAGGTGAACCCACATATTCTTGACTGCGTTTAATTTCGGGGAGTTTGGTGGCCACGGAAGTACGGTAACCTCGTCGTTGTGCTCTTCGAACGACGTACGTGCATCACAAGCTGTGTGACATGTTGCATTGCCGTGCTGGTAGATGTCATCATGCCGAGCAAAATTTGGGGAGAGATGGTCTCCAAGGATAGATGTATACTTGTGTGGATCCATTTCGCCTTCGAGAAAGACGGAATCACCCACAGAACGCCCCGTGCAATAAAGCTCCCTCTTGAAACCTCGTGTCAGATTAAAACTGTGGGCAGGACCGAGACTCGAAATCTGGACCTTTGCCTTTCATGGACAAGTGCTCTATCAACTAAGCTACGTAAGCACGACTCACGAACCGTCCTCATACCTTCAATTCCGCCTTTACCTCGTCTCCTACCTTGCAGACTTCAGAGAAGCTCTCCTGCGAACCTTGCAGAACTAGCCATGTCTCCACAATATCCTTTTATCGTTTCTTCCAGGAGTGCTGGTTCTGCAAGGTTCGCAGGAGAACTTCTGTGATGTTACGAAGGTAGGAGACGAGGTACTGGCGGGATTGAAGCTGTAAGGACGGGTCGTGAATCGTGCTTGGGTAGCTCAGTTGATATAGCACGCCGGCCGCAGTGGCCATGCGGTTCTAGGCGCTTCAGTCTGGAACCGCTACGGTCGCAGGTTAGAATCCTGCCTCGGGCATGGATGTGTGTGATGTCCTTAGGTTAGTTAGGTTTAATTAGTTCTAAGTTCTAGGGGACTAATGACCTCAGATGTCCCATAGTGCCCAGAGCCATTTTTTTGATAGAGCACTTGCCCGCGAAAGGCAAAGGTCCAGAGATCGATCGCGTCTCGGTCCTGTACACAATCTTCCAGGAAGTTTCATATCAGCACCCACTCCGCTGCAGAGAGAAAATCTCATTTTGGAAGCTCCCCCCTGGTTGCAGGGCGTTTGCTTTCAGACGATTCCTTCTCTACACGCCAACAGCCAGCTGTCCAATGGAACATGAAACGTGGATCATCTGTCGCCAATCGGTAGACGTCCAGTTGAGGTACTGGCGTGCAAATTTCAGCCTCCAGCGCCCTATGAACAGCAGTCGGTATGGGTACATGAACCAAGTGCCTGATACAGGGTTCCTTACACAGCAACAATGTTCGCTCAACAGTCGTTGAAGAGACGCTGTTGGTAGACCCTTGGTTTATGTCAGTTGCTCAACAGTTCCACGCCTGTTCGGCCAGACACATATCTGCAGCCATTATTCACCGCTGATATCTATGACCTATGGTGCACCACACTGGCCTCAGATAACACCATTTTGCTACGCACAGTATACTTTAACCACGGCGGCACGAGAACGGTTTACAAACGTAGTAATCTGTGAGACGCTTCCACCCTTGGCCCGAAAGGCAATTGGTATGCGGTAGGGACGTGAGACAAATTACGCCATTTCCTATGACAACAACGACTGGACTGTTATCTGCGTATCCGCCATCATGCTTTACATGCTCTCCTATGCTAGCCTACAGTCTGCGAGTCGTTATTGCACATTGACCTCGACCATAGAAAAAAAGGCACTCCGTCTTCAGGCCACAAATGGCCCATCGGGACCATCCGACAGCCGTGTCATCCTGAGTTGAGGATGTAGGTAGAAGGGGCATGTGGTCAGCATACGACTCTCCCGGTCGTTATGACGGTTTTCTTTGACCGGAGCCGCTACTATTCGGTCGTCACGAGGCTGAGTGCACCCAGAAAAATGGCAACAGCGCATGGCGGCTGGATGGTCACCCATCCAAGTGCCGGCCACGTCCGACAGTGCTTAACTTCGGTGGTTTCACGGGAACCGGTGTATCCACCTAGACCATAGACGGTGGTCTTAATGTAACTGGAACATGTATTTGCTATGGAATAATACCACTTGTTAAATACTAATTTATTTGCTTAATATTACTTAATATTACACTAACTTGTAATCAAGTATAATTGATTTTCGCCCATGTAATTACACTAATACCTGTACTCTTTTTTCGGCATCACATGGTATATGACATAAATAAACAAGCAGTCTCCGAACAGACCTTGTAGGGCCAAGGGTAGCCACCGGCCGCCGCGTCCTCTGCCGAAACGCGTCACTGGATGCGGATTGTAATGGTACTTGAATTACGCAACCATTACGGCACCTCACCTGAACCTCTCGATACCAGCTATATTCTACTGTGTTTCTGCAAAGTAGTTGACATATTTCTGAGACAACATTCAGATTTGATTTCATTTTGTGATACATCGATATGTTTGATTCAAATGGCTCTGAACACTATGCGACTTAACTTCTGAGGTCATCAGTCGCTTAGAACTTAGAACTAATTAAACCTAACTAACATAAGGACATCACACACATCCATGCCCGAGGCAGGATTCGAACCTGCGACCGTAGCGGTCGCGCGTTTCCAAACTGAAGCGCTTAGAACCGCTCAGCCACACCGGCCGGCATCGATAGGTTTATTTTGCAATGATATTATTCTTATGTGTATTGTTATGTGATCTTTGACGTACTTGTAACTCTCATTTTTGAGCGCGTAAGCGATTATTAGTTAGTTGTTGAGTTGTTAGACAGTTGGGCCTTGAAAAGGTAAAGTCTTGGCCTTCATGTTGGAAAGACGCATTTTGTAGTTGGCTTATAAAATGTGAGGAATATGTTTACAAGTATGTTTTGTATTGTGAAGTGATGTTTGTGTGTCACGTGATATTGCAATAAAAGCAATTAAAAGGAAGTGTAACTTAAATTCAGAGTGCTGATTGCTTTTTTTACATCACCATTGTCCTGCAAAAGTGTAATCTTCAAGAATGGTTTGTGAAGCGCATCTACAAAACTTTTGAATATAGCAGAATAAAACCTAGGCCTCTTTGCATCCGACCTTGGCATCATAATCACCTAGATTTTCAACGATTGAGCAATGATAATACGAGACCAGCGTGGGAAACACAAAGAGATGAGTGCCTAGTTTTTACATTATTACATGAAATGACTAATAATTGTGCTCTAATGACACCTGCCACATAATATGACTTTTGTTGCCCGAAAATGCAGTATTTAGCAGCATGAGCAACACCACAATCGCTATTAAAAATTTGACCTTTGTTGTGGTCAGCACACCGCTCTCCCGCCCGTCCTTTGTTTCCGTGACCGATGCCGCTACTTCTCAGTCGAGTAGCTCCTCAATTGGCCTCACAAGGGCTGAGCACACACTGCTTGCCAACAGCACTCGGTTGAGCCGGATGGTCACCCATCTAAGTACTAGCCAAGCCCGACTGCGCTCAACTTTGATGATCTTACAGGAACCGGTGGTACCACTGCGCAAAGGCCGTTCGCATGGTCTATGTCTGGATGTTCATAATTTTTCAGGGTTATTTCTGTAACTGCATCAAGAAGGCTACTGTGGTATTTTCGCTGTTAACAGTTTGTTTTACTTAAATGGATAGCCCTCATTAATTATGGGACACAGTTGTGAAGTGCAGTGCAGTCAACAATTTTTTTACCTACTGCCCAATTTTTCATCGGTTACGAAAATTTTCTAGCCATCCATTGCTTCCTTGATAACATTGATTTACAAAGTAAAAAAGTACCTTACGAACTCGATTTGCCGGCGGCAGTGGCCGAGCGGTTCTAGCCGCTACAATCTGGAACCGCGTGACCGCTACGGTCGCAGGTTCGAATCGTGCCTCAGGCATGGATGTTTGTGATGTCCTTAGGTTAGTTAGATTTAAGTAGTTCTAAGTTCTAGGGGACTGATGACGTCAGAAGTTAAGTCCCGTAGTGCTCACAGCCTTTTGAATACACTTGATGTATGAAGTATAAAAGTAAGTTTAACTTAAAATGTTGAATTTTAAAGTAGGAAAGTAATTATAACTTACAAAGTTTATGAATCAGAACTGCAACAATTTAAAGTACATAATAGTAACAATTAAGTACCAAATACATTACGTCAAAATTTTATGAAAACCTGTTGGAAGTGCACTACTGGCCATTAAAATATCTACACCAAGAAGAAATGCAGATGATAAATGGGTATTCATTCGACAAATATATTATACTAGAACTGACATGTGATCACATTTTCACGCAATTTGAGTGCATAGATCCTGAGATATCAGTACCCAGAACAACCACCTCTGGCCGTAATAAGGGCGTTGATGCGCCTGGGCATTGAGTCAGAGCTTGTTTGGCGTGTACAGGTACAGCTGCCCATGCAGCTTCAGGACGATACCACAGTTCATCAAGTATAGTGACTGGCGTATTGTGACGAGCCAGCTGCTCGGCCACCATTGACCAGACGTTTTCAGTTGGTGAGAGATCTGGAGAATGTGCTGGCCAGGGTAGCAGCCGAACATTTTTTGTATCCAGAAAGGCCTGTACAGGACCTGCAACATGCGGTCGTGCATTATGCTGCTGAAATGTAGGGTTTCGCAGGGATCGAATTAAGGGTAGAGCCACGGGTCGTAACAGATCAGAAATGTAACGTCCACTGATCAAATTGCGAACAAGAGGTGACCAAGACGTGTAACCAATGGCACCTCATACCATCACGCCGAGAGATAACACCAGTATGGCGATGACGAATATATGCTTCTAATGTGCGTTCACGCGATGTCGCCAAACACAGATGCGACCATTATGATACTGTAAACATAACCTGGATTCATCCGAAAAAATGACGTTTTGCCATTCGTGCACACAGGTTTGTCGTTGAGTACACAATCGCAGGCGCTCCTGTCTGTGATGCAGTGTCAAGGGTAAGCGCAGCCACGGTCTCCGATCTGATGGTCCATGCTGCTGCAAACGTCGTCGAACTGTTCGAGCAGATGGTTATTGTCTTGCGAACGTTCCCATCTGTTGACCCAGGAAATGAGACGTGGGTGCACGATCAGTTACAGCCATGCGGATAAGATGCCTGTCATCTCGACTGCTAGTGATAAGAGGCCATTGGGACCCAGCACGGCGTTGCGTTGTACCCTCCTGAACCCACCAATTCCACAATCTGCTAACAGTCATTGGATCTCGACCAACGCGTGCAGCAATGTCGCGATACGATAAACCGCAATCGTCATAGGCTACAATCCGACCTTTATGAAAGTCGGAAACGTCATGGTACGCATTTCTCCTCCTGACACGAGGCATGACAACAACGTTTCACCAGTTAACGCCGGTCAACTGCTGTTTGTGTTTGAGAAATCGGTTGGAAATATTCATCATGTCAGCACGTTGTAGGTGTAGCCACTGGCGTTAAATTTTGCGTCTGTAGCACGTCATCTTCGTGGTGTAGCAATTTTTTTGCCAGTAGTGTATTTTTAAAGCCGCTTCTGCCTACCACCCGGCAAGAAAGCCAGAACGCACAGTAGTGGGCTGTAAGGCCCAGCTTGACTACCACTGCTCTACATGGTGTTTAATCTGGCTGAGCACTAAACTGTCTAATTCAATTTGCTGCACTTGTGCAGCGCTGCATAGTGCCGATGTGTGCACCGTTTGACGTTGTCGATATGCGGAGCTGTCAGAGTGAGACAGCTAACCGAACTCGTGTGTGGTGCGAACAGAACAGCTGTTTCATTTAATTACCGCGCTCCGGCCAGGGAAGCGGATCCGTGTTATCCCCTCCATCTGCCCCACACGCTTTCTACGTTAATGAACGCCCATTAGCGAGAAAATGGCAATATTTGCTACTGTTGAGAACGCGCATGTTGCCACTTCTCTGATGTGTTCTAGATGATTAATTGTACTCTCCGCTTTTCACTTCTTCTTGTGTGTAAGCAGTATTCACTCTGAATTACGCTCTTCAGAATTGCTCTCTAAGACAGTTTGAAACGTGTATTCAGAAATCCAGATAGTTGCGGAAATTATTTGTTATGCTACGGTTTGTTCAAGCTGAGTAATTCGTTACTCCCTGAAATTTACATCAAAGCGCCAAATAAACTGGTACTG
The DNA here is from genome assembly GCF_023897955.1 of Schistocerca gregaria. Lineage (NCBI taxonomy): Eukaryota > Metazoa > Arthropoda > Insecta > Orthoptera > Acrididae > Schistocerca > Schistocerca gregaria. The sequence continues at coordinate 185,415,963 of NC_064929.1, forward strand.
GCAAGAGTATTTAAATACAGAGATATTTAAACAGGCAATATACGGCACTGCGGTTGACAGCACTTGTATCAGATAACAAGTGTCTGGCGCTATCGTTAGATCGGTTACTGCTGCTAAAATGGCTGCTTATCAAGATGAACGTGGCGTTACAGTCGGCGCACGAGTGATAGGACACAGCACCTTCGAAGTAGCGATGAAGTGGGGGATTCACCGTTTGACCATTTCACGAGTGTACCGTGAATATCAGGAATCCAGTAAAACATCAAATCTCCGACATTGCTGAGCCGGAAAGAGATCCTCCAAGAACGAGATCAACGACGACTGAAGAGAGTGGTTCAACGAGACTGAAGTGCAACCCTTCCGCAAATTGCTGCACATGACAATGATAGGCCATCAACAAGTGTCAGCATGCGAACCATTTAACGAAACATAATCGATATGGACTTATAGAGCCGAAGGCCGACTCGTGTACCCTTGATGACTGAACGACACAAAGCTTCACCCCTCGCCTGTGCCCGTCAACGGCGACAGTGGACTGTTGTCTGGGAACATGTGCCTCGTCGGACGAATCAAATTATATCGAGCGGATGGATGTATACAGATATGGGGATAGCATCGTGAATTTATGGATTGTTCAAGCTGATGGAGGCTCTGTAATGGTGTGGGGCATGGAGAGATATGGGACTCCTAATACGTCTAGATACGACTCGGACAGGTGACACGTACGTAAGTATCCTGTCTGATCACCTGCATCTGTTCATCCCTATTGTGTATTTCGACGAACTTGGGCAATTCCAGCTGGATAATGCGACACCCCATACGTCCAGGAGTGCTACAGATTGGCTCCAGCAACACTCTTCTGAGTTTAAACACTCGCGCTGGCCACCAAACTCCCCAGACATAAACATTATTGAGCGTATCTGGGATGTCTTGCAACGAGGTGTTCAGAAGAGACCTCCATCCCCTCGTACTCTTACGGATCTCTGCGGGATTCATGGTATCAGTTCCCTCCAGCACTGCTTCAGACATTAGTCGAGTCCACGCCACGTCCTGTTGCGGCACTTCTGCGTGCGTGCTGGTGTCTTACGCCATCTTAGGCAGATGTCCAGTTTGGTTCAAATGGCTCTGAGTACTATGGGACTTAACATCTGAGGTCATCAGTCCCCTAGAACTTAGAACTACTTAAATCTAACCCAAGTACATCACACACATCCATACCCGTAGCAGGATTCGAATCTGCGACCGTAGCGGTCGCGCGGTACCAGACTGAAGCGCCTAGAACCGCTCGGCTACTATGGCTGGCATATGTCCAGTTTCTTTGGCTGTTCAATGTGCTTATATTAGTTCTTGTACACGCTCTTAGGACATTTTGAAATAAGTCAATGTTTCATACCTTCCATCATCTATCAGATCCTTACACGTTTCATGCGTCGATGACCGATGGCTTGCTTCGTACGTGACATCTATGTCGGTGGTTTCTCGGATACACAAAGTTCGTACTGGTCATAGTTAGTGACAGTTATCATCCTCTGTATGAATCGAAAATATAGTCTTATTTTTCTAATCGGACCATGTAATGCTGGATCTATAGTGTATCACATGCGACAACGGGTCACTAAGGAAACACTTCGTGCAAAGACATCTTAGGATACATAGTGGTCCATAGGTGTCAAACCATCTTCTAAAACATAACAAAAAAAAAGGAAAAAGCAGGTGGAAAATAGAAATTGAAAGACAAGCAGAATTAGATGGAAGAAAATGAAAAACCTGAGAGGTCATTTTGCAAACATGGTGGCATTTAGAACCGTCAACTTATATACATATAACTCGTAATTGTTATATGGATCATGTGAATATGAAACAGAAAATTAACGAGGAGAAGAATGGTCGTTTTATTTCAGCATAGCTTCCTCATTCTCGAGTTGTGTCTGATGTTTCTTCCTTACAGATGATGTGAAATATGATAACCAGCCTTGATTCCATAAGGACCTGTTGTGCAAAGCGACCATACAGTGGTATAAAGAAGGATAGAAACACAGTAATCAGTGGCAATCCCATTGGTGTTTTATTGTTGTTGCATATCCAGGTTTCAGATATAAATAACCATCTTCAGTGCTGAAATACAAGGAAATTACAAAATCACAACTGATTTATATAAAACAATAGCTAAAAACAATCTTATTCAATGGCAATGATCCATTCTAGTGTACAAATCATTTGATTTGACTGTAATCGGGCAAACTTGTAATAGCACGAGTCATCATATGAGTTTACTTGTGTATCGGCGGAATGAGACTGAGGCTGTTGTTTACAAATAGATCTTCAGCGTCAGTTTGCATTATGTAGTTTAAATTTGCGTCAGTAGAGGGCATTAGTATGTTTTTATTAAACGCGCCTCTTAAATTAATCTTTTCATGTTGATTTGTAGTATTTTACTATGATATTAAAAATCTTCATAAAAGTAATCTTTATGAACTTTTGTATTTATTTTATATTAATTACTTAATAGACCACTTAATCGGTATTGTACGAGCAACTGCACTAGATTTTCAGCTTCTGGACAATTTTCAAATTGGTGTGTAAGAATATTTTATAAAGACGATCTTCAAAACAATTTTTATTTTTATTGTGATGAAACAATACTGCTTACGACAGTGGAGCCCGTTAATGATCTTTTGCATACGATTTGGTGGATCTCTTTAGCACAAGTACATGTACAAACACGTTATAAGCTGGTTCCTTGATGATTTAGTTGCTGATCTCAATGTATAAAAAACGGTTTTAAAATATCACATCGGAAAAAACAAGGTTAGTTATTTTGTAATATTGAAGTCGTTACTTACACTACATGGCGCAAATTGGGGCTACTCAACTTCTTTCAAACAACAAAGTCAATTTCTTCCTGCCTAAGTTATATGGTTACAAGTACTATTGCGAGTTTGTTGGATTATAACTCTCTCAAATTGTACGTTGACTGTAATGGATCACTGCTACTGGAGAACGTGGTGTTTTACTTATTGTTTTACATAAATCAGCACTGATTCTGTAATTTCCTTGTAGTTCAGCACTGAATATGGCTATTTATAGCTGAAATCTGGATATGAAAGAATAATAAAAAAACAATGGGTTTTCGACTCACTGCTGTGTTCCTATCCATCCTTGTGAAAGCTGATGCCGTTAACATAAGCCGAACACACTGAGACTGTTCAGATATCAGAAGAGAAGAGCATCAATAGCACACAGAGAGATCAATCAATACCCTGACTCTCTCCAGGCAAATCTAAACATGTTCCCAATCTATACAAATAATATAGTTTGCCGAGCCCTCCAAGATCGCTTGCAAATGATGATGTCCTCAGAGTGATCCAAATACGAGTGATTTAGAGTGGATATATGTATGGTGGCAAAAATGGCAACGGACGTTAAACAATAAAACGAGTGAGGTTTCACACATGAGCACTAGAAGACATCTGTGAAATTTCTGTTCCACAATAAATTATAGAAATGTAAATACTATCAGTTTTTAAATTTCTGTTCCATAATAAATTATACAATGCCAAATACTATCAGTTCAACGAAGGATTACAATCACACAAAAAATTAAATTGGAACAGTGATATAGAAAATTTTTGTGCGGGCGAATCAGCCGGCCGTCGTGGCCTCGCGGCTCTAGGCGCTTCAGTCCGGAACCGCGCTGCTGCTACGATCGTAGGTTCGAATCCTGACTCGGGCGTGGATGTGTGTGATGTCCTTAGGTTAGTTAGGTTTAAGTAGTTCTATGACTAGGGGATTGATGACCTCAGGTGTTAAGTCCCATAGAGGTCAGAGCCAATTGAACCGTTTTGAGGGAGAATCAAAGATGGCAGAACACTTAAAAAATGCAACAGGTCTACTAGCGAGACTGCCTACACTACAAATGTCCGTCCTCTTCTGGAGTAGGCTTACTGATGTGCGGCCTGGGATCCGCATGAAATAGGATTGACGAGGGACACCGGAAAAGTGCATCGAATTATCACGAAACATGGGACAAAGAGTCAACATTATGATGAGTGGAGTTGGGGTATAAATCATTGAAAAACAAAGGCGTTTTTCGTTGCAGTGAGGTCCTATCACGAAATTTCTGTCTCCAGATTTCTCTTCTGAATGCGAGAATATTTTGTTGGCGCCCATTTGCATAGGGAGAAAGATCCTCGTATTAAGATAAGAGAACTCAGAGATCGCATGGAAAGATTTAAGTATTCTTTTCTCCTGGGCAATGTTTGAGACTGAAACGGTAGGTAAGTAGTGTGGAAGCAGTACGATGCACCCTCTACCAGCCACTTAAGTGCGAATTGCTGCGTAGTCATGTAGATATAGAAAAGAGCTACAGATGAAGCGATACCAATCGTTGTTCTAGCATCGTTCAGTAAGAGTTCCGCGTACCTTAGTCGCAGCATCTAGCACGAATCTGGGGTCAGCCGTATGTCAGCAGCGAGAATTTGGGCCCCACTTGGATAGGTTGTAGGGATCAAACGAAGTTATCGCCACGTTTTCGGAGTTAAGTACAATGGATTTGTATCTGAAGGGGTGTCTCTACATCTACATCTACATTTACATACATACTCCGCAATCCACCATACGGTGCGTGGCGGAGGGTACCTTGTACCACAACTAACATCTCCTCTCCCTGTTTCACTCCCAAACAATCGAGGGAAAAATGACTGCCTAGATGCCTCTGTATGAGTCCTAATCTCTCTTATCTTATCTTTGTGGTCTTCCCGCGAAATATAATTTGGCAGCAGTAAAATTGTACTGCAGTCAGCCTGAAATGCTGGTTCTCCTAATTTCCTCAGTACGATTCACGAAAAGAGCGCCTCCTTTCCTCTAGAGACTCCCACCCGAGTTCCTGAAGCATTTCCGTAACATTCGCGTGATGATCAAACCTACCAGTAACAAATCTAACAGCCCGCCTCTGAATTGCTTCTATGTCCTCCCTCAATCAGACTTGACAGGGATATCAAACGCTCGAGCAGTACTCAAGAATAGGTCGTATTAGTGTTTTATAAGCGGTCTACATTACAGATAAGTAACATCTTCCCAAAATTCTACCAATGAACCGAAGACGACTATCCGCCTTCCCCACAACTGCCATTACATGCTTGTCCCGCCTCATATCACTCTGCAATATTACGCCCAAATATGTAATCGACGTGACTATGTGAAGCGCTACACTACTAATGGAGTATTCAAACATTACGGGATTCTTTTTCCTATTCATCTGCATTAATTTACATTTGTCTCGCGACAACTGTGTACGCAGTGAAAATAAGAAACCCTTGATTACCTCAGTGAGCGGATTATCGATGATTTGCGCGCATTCGAGTACACGAGTGTCAACCTTATAACAAGCTAGTCAACACCCTTTGTATCCGTAATGTGTTACCTGTAGCATTTTCATTGTTCTGTACAAAATGCGACTTAATCTGCGAAAAGGGAATAAATAGAGTAATCCGTCCCACACTTTTGGAAGGATTTACGGAGTTACTGCAATTACCGCTGTTCGGGTAGGCACATAGATGGGGCCTTTCACAAAGACCTACAGAAAAAGGAAATGACATACCGAGAGATAATGCGACCTTGGTGGCCAATGGTGCATCACGAGATCACTGCAGCCCAGCTGCGGCACTGGTGCAGGCGATACATCTGCCAGAAAGCTTCATACCAGCGCACACTCCGTTGCAGAGTGGCTAAGCCATGTCTCCGTAATATCCTTTCTTCCAGGAGTGCTAGTTATGAAAAGTTCGCAGAAGAGCTTCTGTGGAATTTGGAAGGCAGGAGACGATGTACTGGCAGAACTGAAGCTTTGAGGACGGATCGTGAGTCCTGCTTGGGTAACTCAGATCGTAGAGCACTTGCCCGCGCAAGGCGAAAGTTCCGAGTTCGAGTCTCGGTCCGGCAGGAAGTTTCATATCAGCGCCAGGAAGTTTCATATCAGCGCACACTCCGCTGCAGAGTGAAAATCTCATTCTAGCTCCAGCCACGATTGCACATTGTGTCGCCAGCGATACGTAAGGCGAACTGCAGTAGGACGGATATAACTTTGTGTTTCACCGTGTAGTTGCTTTGTGTGGTGCAGTGTGGCAAAGGGGGTGGGTAATCACTTATTTTTGCAGACTTGTGAAAGACGGAAGCGCAAGACCACAATACGGTGACCTACTTTCTGGGCTTCTACCCTCCAGCGCCCTCTCCGCCCTGTTACATCCCCAGGACGCAATTTATCCCTTAATACGGCCGTGCTGCTCTTAGACATGGTATAAGCATTTAATATTTGCTCGCAACCCACGTTATTTCATAAAAGGTTAATTTTGTATCATTAAAACACTATTTTAATGATAGTCGATTTTTCCGTCTCTTGCACTGCTAAAAGTATTAATCCTAGAGGAAATCTGAATAACATTGTTTTTGTGAGAAATTTAATGTACGCTACTGGCCATTACAATTGCTACACCTAATTGAGATGTGACAGGAAGACTTTACTATAGATGCAATATGGTCGTCACTTCTAACTAGACGTCACTTGATATTGACAATAGGCCCAAACAGGCCTGTCATATAAAAGATATTAAATAATATATTACCTTACTGCAGCTAGTTTGGAGCATTCATTTCCATAATGCCACGAGTTTATTTATCGACTGTCATTTTTGTTTTCGAGTTCAAGTTATGTGGTTGTGCTTTAGTTTATATAATTCAGCATTTAATTTGAGACTATGAGTTTTGGTCCATTCTACTGTATCGTTTAAGCATGCCTCTTGCATTGAGAAATGCTGGGTGAGCCGATATGGTGCTTTTGTGTACAGGTTTTCTGTTGGAGAGGCGTGTCGAGAATACACTTGACGATTTATTAACCGCACAGCACCAGATTCAAAAGTGTTTACTCGTAATTTCACTTAACTGCGTGAGACACGTGCGGTGGCCAGCAAACGTATCTCATCAAAAGTACGGCGGGCATATGTACGGCCTCTGTTCTCATCATTTACAGGGGTCGAGGAAGTGATGAAGAAAGACTACTGAAATTTTGACGGCAGGTAATCAGAAATCGCCGGCTAATCCCATTCGCACTGTGTACTGGTGAAGCCGCTTACAACTCGTGTCGGTGTCAACAACAAACTTCACTCATATCGGTGGTCATACGAAAACACCCATCCATTTCTGGAGTCAGAGTTCTCTAGAACGCTGCTTTGTAAACGTTTGATGTGCTATGACGCACATTCAGTTGTCCTTTCTAAGGGCACGGAAACGTTGTTGTGATGCCTCGTGTAAGGATGAGAAACATTGACCATTGCTTTCTCAAACTGTAACTGCAAGGTTTCTTTAAATTTCCTTCTGATGAAGACATCCTTAGGGATGTCGAAACGTTGGTCAAAGAACCGAACAGTAATTTGCTGCTAGTTGGCCGTATGACTCTTATACTGAAACTCACGCTACTGGCCATTAAAACTGCTGCACCAACAAGAAATGCAGATGATAAACGGGTATTCATTGGACAAAGATATTTTACTAGAACTGACATGTGATTACATATTCACGCAAATTGGGTTCATTGACCCTGAGAAATCAGTACCCAGAACAACCACCTGTGGCCGTAATAACAACCTTGATACCCCTGGCCATTGAGTCAAACAGAGCTTGGATAGCGTGTACAGGTACAGCTGCTCATGCAGCTTCAACACGATACCACAGTTCATCAAGAATAGTACCTGGCGTATTGTGACGATCCAGTTGCTTGGCCACGATTGACCAGACGCTTTGAATTGTTGACAGATCTGGAGAATGTGCTGGCCAGGACAGCAGTCGAACATTTTCTGTATCCCGAAAGGACCTGCAACCTGCGGTCGTGCATTATCCTGCAGAAATGAAGAGTAGAGCCACGGGTGGTAACGCATATGAAATGTAACGTCCACTGTTCAAGTTGCCGTCAATGCGAACAAGAGGTGACCGAGACGTGGAACCAATGGCATCCTATACCATCACGCCAGGTGATGACGAATACACGGTTATAATGTGCGTTGACAGCCAGGTGATACGCCGGTATAGCGATGACGAATACACGCTTCCAATGTCCGCTCACCGCGATGTCGCCAAACACGGATGCGACCACCATGTTGCTGTAAACAGAACCTGGATTCATCCGAGAAAATGACGTTTTGTCACTCGAGCACCCAGGTTCGTCGTTGAGTACACCATCGCAGGCGCTCCGGTCTGTGATGCAGCGTCAAGGGTAACCGTAGCCATGGTCTCCGAGATGATGGTCCATGCTGGTGCAAACGTTGGTGAACTGTTCGTACAGATGGTTGTTGTCCTGTTGACTCAGGGATCGAGGCGTGGCTGCACGATCCGTTACAGCCGTCATTGGATCTCGACCAAAGCGAACAGCGATGTCGCGATACGATAAACAGCAATGGCGATAGGATAAAATCCGACCTTTATCATAGTCGGAAACGTGATGGTACGCATTTCTCCTCCTTACACGAGGCATCACAACAACGTTTCACGAGGCAACGCCGGTCAAATGTATGAGAAATCGGTTGGAAACTTTCCTCGTGTCAGCACGTTGTAGGTGTCGCCACCGGCGCCAACCTTGTGTGAATTCTTTGAAAAGCTAATCATTTGCATATCACAGCATCTTCTTCCTGTCGGTTAAATTTCGCGTCTGTAGCACGTCATCTTCGTGGTGCAGCAAATTTAATGGCCAGTAGTGTATGATGAATGCTGGTACATTAATAACTTGCATTGCGTTGTACAGGTGTCGGGTTCAGTTTGTGGAATGGTGTTCTGCGCCTGTTGCACTTCATCCGTCAATACAGGGGGCGGTTAACGCTGTTACTTGATAACGTTGGAGTTGTCGTCAAACCATGTCCCATATGTAGTCGAATGGAGATAGACCTGGTGATGGAGCAGGCCAAGACAACACTTGCACACTCCGTAGAGCATTTTGGGTAACAAGAGCGGTATGTATACGAGAGTTATCTTTTTGGAAAACTCGCCTTAGGTTGTTGTTTTTGAATGACAGTACAACAGGTCGAATCAGCAGGCTGGTGTAGATATTTCTAGTCAGGATTTGTTGGATAGCCACGAGAGCGCTCCTGTTGTATTACGGAATCGTACCGCAGACCGTAACTCCAGTGTGTCTAGCACGCACACAGGTTGGTTACAGTCCTCGCCTGGGTTCCTCGTAACCGACACACGGCCTTCACTGCCACCGAGGTAGAACCAGCTTTCATTATAAAATACAACAGAGGTCCACTTTGCCCTCCAATGAGGTCTCGCGCCGCTCGGGATTAGCTGAGCGATCTAAGGCGCTGCACTCGTGGACTGTGCGGCTGATCCCGTCGGAGGTTCGAGTCCTCCCTTTAGGCATGAGTGTGTGTGTTTTCCTCAGGATAATTTAGGTTAAGTATTGTGTAAGCTTAGGGACTGATGACCTTAGCAGTTAAGTCCCGTAGGATTCCACACACATTTTTTTTGAGGTCTCACTTGACACCATTGACGTCGAAATGGTCGTGGATTGTGTGTGTGTGTGTGTGTGTGTGTGTGTGTGTGTGTGTGTGTGTGTGTGTGTGTTTTAGGGCTTACGGGCGTTCAACGTTGAGGTCATCAGCGCCCTGACACACATTAAAAGAAACGAATGTGGACAAATTTAGTAAAATGGACGCATTCACGCTAAGAAAGCGGGAAAAGATGCAAAATGCTGTATAAGAAAATAAAACGTAAGGAAAACGAGAAAGGAGCGTCGAGGATGCCACACGAAATTTTCACTGACTGGCCACTTACGTAAAATATAGGCTAGCCAGTCAACCTGTGAACAAATTAAGACTCTTTCCCTAAAATCTTGGTAAAACATTAGACAAGTCACAAACCTTTGAAACTTTAACCACATTCGTTTGAGTATTGCCTAAAAGAGATGGCAGATCCACCGGCAAGTAAGCCGCTGCCCGCTGGTCAGAAAATAAAGCGCAATCCAATAAAATGTGGTACACAGTGTGACCTGGACGCTACATGCGCCACACATTAGAGGGTCCTGTCGACGGAGCAGGAAGGAGTGTGTTATAGGGGTGTGGCCTATCGGAAGACGAGTGATGAGAACATCTTGTCTACGTGGCTGGAAAGAAGTACAGGTGATCAAAAGGTCAGTATAAATTTGAAAACTTAATAAACCTTGGAATAATGTAGATAGAGAGGTACAAATTGACACACATGCTTGGAATGACATGGGGTTTTGTTACAACAACCAAAAAAAAACAAAGTTCACAAAATGTCCGACAGATGCTGCTGGACAACAAAACGTCAATGACTGCGCTTGACAATCGTGTATAAAAGGAGATGTAATGAGAGAGAGAATCAGATGCGCCAGCAGTCACAGCATGTTGACGTTACCTGAAAAGGCGCTTTTGTGAAGCTGTATTATGAAAATGGGGAATGTGCTAGTTCAGCGTTACCATCCTATCGCCAAAGGATGGGGATTCGAACGGGTAAAGATCCGTTGACAAATGCAGCTGTGGCGAGAATGATTTCGAAGTTCGAAGCCACGGGTTGTTTAGACGATAGACCCCGTAGTGGCCGACCGAGCGCAAGGCGAAATGCTGCTGAGACAGTTCCGGAAGAAATGGAGACTGTAGCGGGTTCTTCTATGCACGGGAAAATCAGCGCTCGTGCAGTCGCACGTCGAACCGGCATTCCATACACTGCTGTTTAGTTGTCACTTAGGCCTGCCCTCCGATGCCATCCGTAAAAATCCATCGGCATCATGAACTGTTACTTGGCGATTTAGTGAAGCGGGGGGCATTTGCGGTGTGGGAGTTTCAAAAGATGGCGGAAGATGACGATTGGTTGAGCAACGTATTGTGCACCGACGAAGCTCATTTCACGCTCCGAGGATCTGTCAACGCCCACAACTGTAGAATTTGGGCTACCGAAAATCTTAGAACTGTCGTGGAAACTTTATTGCACGACGAGAAAGTCACGTGATGGGTTGGATTTACCACATCTACTGTTATCGGGACTTTTTTCTTCGAGGAAATGCGTGATTCTGTTTTTGTAACTGCTACCGTGACGAGTGAGATGTACGCCGATATGTTAGAGAATCGCATCCCCAGCCTGGCTGATAAACACCTGCTGGAACGTACGATGTTTATGCAGGACGGCGCTCCACCCCATGTTGCTAGACGTGTGAAAGATCTCTTGCGCGCGTCGTTTGGTGATGATCGTGTGCTCAGCCGCCACTTTCTTCATGCTTGGCCTCCCAGGTCCCCAAACGTCAGTCCGTGCGATTATTAGCTTTGGGGTAACCTGAAGTCGCAAGTGTATCGTGAGCGACCGACATCTCTAGGGATGCTGAACGACAACATCCGACGCCAATGCTTCACCGTAACTCCGGACATGCTTTATAGTGCTGTTCACAATATTATTCCTCCACTACAACTATTTTTGAGGAATGAAGGTGGACATATTGAGCATTTCCTGTAAAGAACACCATCTTTGCTTTGTTTTACTTTGTTCTGCTTATTATTACTATTCTGATCAGATGCAGCGCCATCTGTCGGACATTTTTTGAACTTCTGTATTTTTTTTTTGTTCTAATAAAACCCAATGACATTCCAAGTATGTGAGTCAATATGTACCTTTCTATCTACACCATTCCGTGATTTATTCAGTTTTCAAATTTATACTGACTTTTTGATCACCCGGTACACCACACACGCCTTGTGGGCTTGACTAAACGGAGCTTATTGTCAGTCATTTCCAGCCCCTCATCCTCCCACCGACGCATGACTCGTGAGCTCAATAGCGAGGTGAGTGCTTGCAGGGCGACGGAACACTGAAATACTTGCTGATCGAGACACGCCTCCTTGGCTGCTAGAACTGCCCTTTCGTTCCCAGCAACACCGACGTACCTTGGAGCCCAGCAGCAAACCACCTCCTTCCCCAGTTGTTGTAGTTGGAGGAGGTTACCCTGGATGTTCTGCACTATTTTATCTGCTGAGTACAAACGTTGCAATGAGTGAAGGGCACTTAGTGGATCGGAGCAGAAAAGAAATTTAGGACGGGATGAAACGTCCCCTTAGAAAAATTTATACACGACTGTGCTTAAACTGAAACACAATATTTTTTAGCGCAACGCAATCTGACTTTCAAAAATCCCTACAAAAGAATGGCCCTGAGTAACATTAACCTATACGTTTCACAAATCACTTACCTCACAAAAATCTTCGTTACTCAAGCTACTGCAATACAGCGAGCACCACTACCGCCAGCTAACTAAAAGATTCAAACTATGGAAGTCACTAACTACAGAGGCACAGTTAGCAAATGAAAGATTTTAATAGAGAACAAACAATGTATTTACCTTAATAGTGATAATATATATATCAGTTCATGACACCAATTATTACAAATTTCAAATCTCCGCCATCTCTCTCCCCACGTCCACCACTGCTGGCGGCTCAACTCCAACTGCGCAACGCTACGCGCTGTTAGCATCCAGCTGCCGCTGCCCAACACTACAATGGCAGACAACAATGCAAACTAAACACAGACTGCGCACAGCACAGCCAGTGATTTTTCATACCGAGCGCTAAGCGGCGTTACCAATAAGAAAACCTAAACAGCCTACTTACAGGGAAGAGCATCTCATCTGCGCCAGTGCCCGCAAGATCGCAGACAATTCTGCATCAAAGACAATTAATGCTTGAGGCAGTCGGACCTTGAGGACACGATCTGGAGAAACAGCAGAGCAACCAACAGAATCCTCCTGTCTCGACCCATCCGTAAAAACAGCTACATAGTCTTGGTACTTGGACAAAATGGCAGAAAATGTTGCATTAAAAACGGTGGCAGGAGTGCAATCTACACTCCTGGAAATAGAAAAAAGAACACATTGACACCGGTGTGTCAGACCCACCATACTTGCTCCGGACACTGCGAGAGAGCTGTACAAGCAATGATCACACGCACGGCACAGCGGACACACCAGGAACCGCGGTGTTGGCCGTCGAATGGCGCTAGCTGCGCAGCATTTGTGCACCGCCGCCGTCAGTGTCAGCCAGTTTGCCGTGGCATACGGAGCTCCATCGCAGTCTTTAACACTGGTAGCATGCCGCGACAGCGTGGACGTGAACCGTATGTGCAGTTGACGGACTTTGAGCGAAGGCATATAGTGGGCATGCGGGAGGCCGGGTGTACGTACCGCCGAATTGCACAACACGTGGGGCGTGAGGTCTCCACAGTACATCGATGTTGTCGCCAGTGGTCGGCGGAAGGTGCACGTGCCCGTCGACCTGGGACCGGACCGCAGCGACGCACGGATGCACGCCAAGACCGTAGGATCCTACGCAGTGCCGTAGGGGACCGCACCGCCACTTCCCAGCAAATTAGGGACACTGTTGCTCCTGGGGTATCGGCGAGGACCATTCGCAACCGTCTCCATGAAGCTGGGCTACGGTCCCGCACACCGTTAGGCCGTCTTCCGCTCACGCCCCAACACCGTGCAGCCCGCCTCCAGTGGTGTCGCGACAGGCGTGAATGGAGGGACGAATGGAGACGTGTCGTCTTCAGCGATGAGAGTCACTTCTGCCTTGGTGCCAATGATGGTCGTATGCGTGTTTGGCGCCGTGCAGGTGAGCACCACAATCAGGACTGCAAACGACCGAGGCACACAGGGCCAACACCCGGCATCATGGTGTGGGGAGCGATCTCCTACACTGGCCGTACACCTCTGGTGATCGTCGAGGGGACACTGAATAGTGCACGGTACGTTTAAACCGTCATCGATCCCATCGTTCTACCATTCCTAGACCGGCAAGGGACCTTGCTGTTCCAACAGGACAATGCACGTCCGCATGTATCCCGTGCCACCCAACGTGCTCTAGAAGGTGTAAGTCAACTACCCTGGCCAGCAAGATCTCCGGATCTGTCCCCTATTGAGCATGTTTGGGACTGGATGAAGCGTCGTCTCACGCGGTCTGCACGTCCAGCACGAATGCTGGTCCAACTGAATTGCCAGGTGGAAATGGCGTGACAAGCCGTTCCACAGGACTACATCCAGCATCTCTACGATCGTCTCCATGGGAGAATAGCAGCCTGCATTGCTGCGAAAGGTGGATATACACTGTACTAGTGCCGACATTGTGCATGCTCTGTTGCTTGTGTCTATGTGCCTGTGGTTCTGTCAGCGTGATCATGTGATGTATCTGACCCCAGGAATGTGTCAATAAAGTTTCCCCTTCCTGGGACAATGAATTCACGGTGTTCTTATTTCAATTTCCAGGAGTGTATCTTGTACCGCACCAAGTCTAAAATCACATTGCAGTGCACGCTACACGGCGTCTGGTTCGGAGTTGTCCTTGAAGTAACAGATTTGTAACAGTTAGTTGTATCGCTGTGGTGCTACCTTCTGCTCAAATTACTCTGCAAATGCAGTGCGCTGTAACAGAGCAATACGCCCAACACGGTGGTCTTCGTTCTCGGTAGTGCCACATGGCCTTCCGGAGTCCGGTCTTCTTACCACCGTACATTCTCGTGGCCACCTGCAGGCACACATGTACAGTGGCTATATTCCTGTCAAGTCTTTCTGCAATATCACAGCAGGAACATCCGGCTTCACTTAGCGCTATTACACGATCTTGTTGAAACCCAGTGAGATGTTGATTGAGCCATGGAAAAAATTGCTGTTTTGAAGAGCGCGCCGCAGCGCGTTGTGTGAAGCAGTCGCCCTCCATTTCTGGCGGTGGCGCCGCTGTGGCAGACGCAGATTTGGAGTCTCCCTCTGGTAGGAAAGGGGAAAGGTTGCCTGTTCACGTGCATTTAAAGGGCGCTATGAGCTCGCCAGTCGGTCAGTTGGTCATCTGGGTCAGCGTGGGGCAGTCAGTGTCTGTCTGTCGTCCGGAGTGCTAGTATGTGTTAGGCAGCCAGTCTGATCAAGTTTGCTCAGGCAATTGTCATTGGCGGTGGGATCGATCGGTTGGTCGGTCGCGCACTGGGACACGATTTGTCCGTCTTGAGCGTCGGCGCATGTGAGATCGCCACGTGAGTCCAGTGGGCCGCGCCGTATAGCTAGGGGTAGAGGTTTCGCGGCGGACACGAGAGCAACAGGAGCCAACCCACGACATTGGTCTGACCGGTGCGAGCTGCGACGCCGTGAGACGGGAGATCGGCGCGCCTTCCTGCGTCCGTTGAAGCTGCTGGCAGTGGACGGTTCGGGAGAGCGTTTTGGGGGTGCTGCGCCATATCTTCACCAGAAATCGCAGTTTATTAGAAGTTAAGTGACTGGAGATACGTTGTTTCATTTACTTGTTAAATTCTACTTGTTTTCTTGGTGGGGCCACCAGCCGCTTTGTTTTGGGGTCGTCCCACCATTCTCCTCCGTTTGCCCGCCCGCGGGAAGGCAGTTGTTTATGAATTGGGTGGTCCGTTTCTCCCTTGTGGAGTAGGGTCGGGTTAGAGCAACCTGCGGTTCGGGTTGTTCGTTAATCTCCCTGTCAATCTGCCATACGTAAATAGCTTCCTCTGTCATGTTTGTCGGATTCGGTGTGTTAACGAATTTATTGCTTGAAGTGTAACGCCGAATTCCTGAAATATATTTTTATCTTATCATCTTGAGAGGCTGTATGTGTGTAATGTAGACCACGTTTGGTCAGCCGTGCATATTTTAAGTAGGACTGCAGTTCATGGGTTTTCATTTAAACCAGGGGTCTCCAAACTTTTTAGTCCGCGGGCCACATTGACTCCTCCACGAATTCATAAGGGCGAAGATCTACCTAGTGGGATTAAAGCACTCAAGTACTTCACGATCACCGTAATGTAAGGCTAACGGAAAGATGAAATCTCAAAATTTAAGGTTGCGGGAATAGCTAGCACTGAAACGAACTACGATTTATATTTAATTACATAATTTTGATTGGCGGACGTACCTGACCGAAATTCTATCGTATTTTATTCTGGCGAATTTCAACGACAAAAAGTATGTCACTGCACATTCTTCACGAAAGCGTCCTGCGAAGTTAACAAAATCTAAAAATCATTGATAGCAACACTATTACTGCAAGATGTAACGGAGGTACAGTATGTCAACGCATTGTTAGTTCAAGCGGTGCAACAATAGGTTTAGTTATGTAGTCTTGTAGCGAGTAGCAGAGCCAATGTGGCGGTGTATTGGTCGCGATAGGCCTCGAAACTCAACTGTTGCCAATATAGGCACCACCTCAAATATTTGGCGGGCCGGATACCGGGGACGTCCAGCCTGCTAACGCGGGCCGGTTTGACGCCCCTCGCGGGCCGCAGTTTGGAGACCCCTGATTTAAATGGTCATTTTAGTATATAAAGTTGCCATTCTTTTAAAATCAAGTTGCACCTTCGGCGGCAAGTAATTTTTTTTAAAATGTGAGTGTTTTGTATCATTTCCATCCCTCCTACGGGGTGCATAGTTTTGGTGCTTGTGTGAGTTGTTAAAATTTTCTTAGTTTAAAGTAATCTGGTGTGTTGCAGATTTGCAAAAAGGCTTTTAGGAGTAAAATTTCCATTTCTTGAAAGAAATTTTATTTGTTTTCATCAGTTACCCACTGGCAACCACTTCTACGCTCACATAGTGTGATTAAATGTTCCTGACGAATCGCTAGTAAATGAAGTAAATTCTTAAGAAAGGGTTTGAAAGTAAATTCACGGTTCTCTGTTAATGGCGTCTTTGTCACTTTACTTTTGAGGTCAAATCTTAAAGATAACTTCCTCTCACAACCGTTGCATCGTGTACTTAATGCAAATCTGATTTACAACCTCACAGTTCACTTAATATGCAAAAAAACTGGTGATTTCTCAAACTGGGAAACAATGAAGAATGGGGTGCCGCAAGGTTTGGTCTTGGGTCCTCTGCTGTTCTTAATATATATTAATGACTTGCCATTCTGTATTCACGAAGATGCAAAGCTAGTACTGTTTGCTGGTGATACAAGTATAGCTATCACACCCGACACCCGATAGACAAGAATTAACTGGTGAAATTGTAAACGATGTTTTTCGGAAAATCATTAAGTGGTTCTCTGCAAATAGGCTCTCATTAAACTTTGACAAAACACAGTATATTCAGTTCCACACAGTATACTGAATGACACCAGTAATAAATATAGACTTCGATCACAAATCGCTAGCTAAGATAGAATATTCAAAATTTCTAGGTGTATGCATTGATGAGGGGTTGAACTGGAAAAAACACACTGAAGATCTGCTGAAACGTTTGAGTTGAGTTACTTATGCTATTAGGGTCATTACAAATTTTGGCGATATACATCTCAGTAAATTAGCTTACCTCGCCTATTTTCATTATCTGCTTTCGTATGGCATCATATTCTGGGTTAACTCACCATTGAGTAAAAGAGTTTTCATTGCACAAAAGCATGCAATCAGAATAATTGCTGGAGCTCATCCAAGATCATCCTGCAGACACTTATTTAAAGAGCTAGAAATCTTCACTGTAGCCTCACAATATATATATTCACTTATGAAATTTGTTATTAACAATCCGAACGAATTCAAAAGTAATAGCAGTGTACATGGCTGCAAGACTAGGAGAAAGGATGATCTTCACTACTCAAAGTCAAATCTACAAATCTAACTTTGGTTCAGAAGGGGGTAAATTGATGTTGCCACAAAAGTCTTTGATCACTTACCTAATAGCATCAAAAGTCTGAAAGATAGCCACATAGCATTTAAAAGGAAATAAAAAGAATTTCTTAGTGGCAACTCCTTCTACTCATTTTGATGAATTTCTGGATATACTAAGTGGGTAATTTCCCAACCTCAACAAAAAAAAATCGAGTGTCATGTAATATTTTGTCTAATGTAATATCTTGTATAGACACCTATTATTAACCTGACACGTTTCACATCATTACAAAGTGTCGTATTTATGATCTGTGGAACAAGTACTAATATAATATAATCTAGTTCAAAAGGTGCAAAATTGGAAGAGGCATCACGTTTCAGGTGTAGAAACACTCCTACCAACTTCTGTTTACGTTGCTCAACTCCTTCTTGGTGTCGCGATTTTTTTCCGTCAGTGTATTTACTCTTTCCAACTGGAGCACCCCTTATAGTCTCTGTGACAGATCGGGTAATGTTCCGGTTGCTCTTATATCGGTAGGAAGCACCCTCCACCACAAATCACAGACAGTCCTGCACACGTGCTTCAATCACCCGCCCCCTACTATTGGCGAGGGCCCCGTGCCGGCGTGTACGCCGTGTAGCCGCTACAAGCTGACACCCGCACGCCACCCACCTGTGGGCTCGCCGACCGGAATAATCGATTATGTCACGCGGCGACTCACACAGCTGGCTATCGATCGTTGCCCCGCGAGTGGGCGAGGCGAACTGGGGGTGGACAGTATTCACGGAGGCGAGACACTTCCCACCCAAAAGGTCTTCCGCTTTAACAGCGACATCGAGCGCCCTGCTGCACTGTCTCACCAGAAATGGAACATCTTGAGGAAAGCTTAGGTCTGGATGAATTAACCATGTTACTGACAACTGGTTTAGGGTCTTAATTAACAAAAACAAAAGCAAAAAAATACTAAGAATATTCAAAGGGAGATTAGTGTAGTGTGGCGAACTCGCAAATGGTGTCCCATGAGGTTTAATGTTAGGTATTTTATTTATTTATTGTTCCGTGGGACCAAATTAAGGAGAAGTCTCCATGGTCATGGAACGAGTCAATACATGAAACTGTAACACGACAGTAGAAACAGATAAAATGAAATACAAGAAACGTATTCAGGCGACAATTCGTAAGTTTAAATAAAGGAAATCAACAATGTGACACTGGAATTTGCTTAATTTTTCAGCTCTTCCAGGAGCTCCAGAATAGAAGGAGTGAGCCATGAGGAAACTCTTCAGTTTAGACTTAAAAGCATTTTGGCTACTGCTAAGATTTTTGAGTTCTTATGGTAGCTTATCAAAATGGATGCAGCAGAATAGTGCACTCCTTTCTGCACAAGAGTCAAGGAAGTGCATTCCACATGCAGATTTGATATTTGCCTAGTATTAACTGAGTGATAACTGCTAACTCTTGGGAATAAATAATATTGCTAACAACAAATGACATTAAAGAAAATATATACTGTGAGGGCAATGCCAGAATTCCCGGACTATTGAATAGGGGTCGACAAGAGGTTCTCGAACTTACACCACATATAGCTCGAACAGCCCGTTTTTAAGCTAAAAATACCCTTTTCGAATCAGAAAAATTACCCCAAAAAATAGTACCATATGACATAAGCTTATGAAAATATGTGAAGTAGACTACTTTTCGTGTTGAACTGTCACTTATTTCAGAAACTGTTCTAATGGAAAATAAAGCAGCATTTAGTTTCTGAACAAGATCCTGAACGTGGGCTTTCCACAACAGCTTACTATCTATCCGAACGCCTAGGAACTTGAACTGTTCCGTCTCGATTATAATATGCCTATTCTGCCTGATCAGAATATCAGTTCTTGTTGAATTGTGAGTTATAAACTGTAAAAACTGAGTCTTACTCTGATTTAGCATCAAATTATTTTCCACAAGCCACAAACTTATTTGATGAACTACATTATCTGATAATGTTTGAATATTACACACAAGATCCTTCACTACCAAGCTGGTGTTATCAGCAAACAGAAACATTTTTGAATCACTAGAAGGCATATCATTTATATAAATAAGAAACAGCAGTGTCCCCAACACCGACCCTTGGGGAATGCCCCACTTAACAGTGCCCCATTAGGACTGAACATCACTACCACTCTCAATATTGCGGAGAATTACCTTTTGCTTTCTGTCCTTAAAGTAAGAGGCGAACCAGTTGTAATCTACACCCTTACTCCATAATGGTCCAACTTCTGCAGTAATATTTTGTGGTCAACACAGTCAACAGCCTTCGTTCAATCAAAGAAAACAAATAGCGTCCGCAACCTTTTATTTAATCCGTCCAAACCCTCACAGAGAAAAGAGAGTATAGCCTTTTCAATTGTTAAACCAATTCTAAAACCAAATTGTACATTTGACAGCAAATTATGTAAATTTAAATGCTCCAGTAACCTTGTATATACAACCTTCTCGATAACTATAGCAAACACCGATGGCATGGAAATAGGCCTATAATTGTCAACATTATCCCTGTCTCCCTTTTTATAAAGTGCCTTCACTACCGAGTCCTTTAAACGGTCAGGAAACAGACCACTCCTGAAGGAAAAGTTACAGATAAGGCTAAGTACTGGGCTAACATACATAGAACCATACTTCAGTATTCTGCTAGATGCCCCATCATATCCATGAGAGTTCTTGGTCTTTAGTGATTTAATTATTAACTCAATCTCCCTCTTGTCAGTATCATGGAGGAGCATTTCAGGTAACAGTCTCGGACTACTTTTTTCTACGAGCGCTGTATGATTCTCTGTTGGGACTAGGTTTCTATTTAGTTCACCTGCTATATTCAGAAAGTGATTACACTACGCACTGATATCTCATTTTCGTAATTACGTCCCATTTACGAGGGTGAGTCAAATGAAAACTTTAAATTTGCAATAGCAAATCGAAATTTCGCGCTGTTATCCTGTAAGTTGGTAAGCGTGCTACAAACAGCGTGCAGAATGGCCTGTAGGTGGCAGAATAGTGCAGTTTCACACATACCGTCGCAGTATCGGTATAAAGATGACCGCCCTACTTGCGACTTGCAGCAAACACTTACAGCGTTCTGTTATTCGGTTTTTGAGTAGTGAAGGTGTGAATGAAGGTTCAGTGTGGTGATGCATGTGTGTCACAGCAGCAGGGCTACGAGTGGAGACGTAAGTTCGCAAATGGTGTGACTTCAGTGGAAGATGTTCCTCGCCCTGGACAGGCACAACGATCTGTGACTCCACAGAACATTGCAGCAGTTGAAGCCATAATGAAGGAAAATCGCCGAGTGACACTGAATGATATTGCAGCAAGTTTACAGATTAGTCATGGGTCAACACACCACATTGTGCATGATGTGCTCCAGTTTCAGAAAGTGTTTGCAAGATGGGTGCCACGGCAGCTGACTCCTGAAATGAGACAACGACGTATTGATGCTTGTGAAGAACTTCTTCGGCTCTTTGAGAGAGAACGTATCCCAGAGAGAAGGTACTGTGATACACATAATTTTCCAAAATACTTAAGTTAGGTGTGTTAGGTTCGTCACTGGTTAACGCTCAGTCAGAAATAAATGTTGAAGCTAAATTAAACTTTAAAAAGTTTTGTTGTGATTTTCAGTCCAAAGACAGGGTTTGATTACCCTCCACGCTATTCCATACCGCGCAAACCTCTTCATCTTCGAATGGCTAGCGCAACCAACGCAACTTTCAGTTTGACTGCTGTATTCATCCCTTGCTGTCACTCTAGTACTTTACCCTCCTGCACTTCCCCGGTAAACAAATTCACAATTTCTGGACTCCTCAGATTGTGACCCTTCTCTTAGTCGAGTTGTGCCATACATTCCGTTTCCCTCGAATTCCGCTGAATACCTCCTCATTAGTTACTTGATCTATCCCTCTGATCTTCAGCATTATTCTGTAGCACCTCATTTCAGAAGCTCTTTTTCTCTTCTTACACTCAGAAAAGACTTCCTGATACCTAATTTTATATCAGATGTTATCAAATTCCTTTTTCTCGTAAATGCTTTTCCAGCTATAGTCACTCTTCGCTTTATATCCTCACTACTTCAACCATCATCAATTATTTATCTGCCCAAATAGCGAAATTGAGCCATTACTGTTGTAATTCCTTCAGCATCACCTGATTTAACTCGACTCTACTTCGTTAACATTGTTTTAGATAACTGTTTACTTAGCTCTTAATGTATGCACTTTACAGCCCATGTTTACTGGACATTTTTTTGTTGTTTTGGCCGATACTACCTCTTCCCCAAATATGGAAAGCAAAGAGCTTGCTTGAGTTTCAATGTCAGAGATACCAGAGTGATTTTCACTCATAACTTTCGACTCGATCGTTTACGGACCAGAGTACCTCACTGCAGATTGAGAAATTCAACCCTTCTCCGTCATACTTGAAGGTCTTTAACACGATAACGGAATCATGTTATATACGAACATTTCAGCTTACAAAATAAATTGTTGTCATTGTATCTTACCCCGCCCTTTATTCTGCGTGTAATCATATTTTAAGTATCTGTTCATCGTAGTTTCTGAGGTGAAAGATTGGGAACCAACCCTACATTTCCTTCCGCAAGAATGGTAAACTAACACAATCGGTTTGGTGGCCTATGTACCAGATCAACGGCCGTTAAGCCCCCCCTCCCCCCCCCCCTCCCCGCACAAGTTTCTCTCTCCCACTATCTGCGGAGAACCTCTTAATTCCTTATCTTAGCAATCAACTTAATTTTCAAAATTCTTCTTCGCCATCGCACCTCAAACTCATCCATTCTTATCTGTCCCTGTTTGCCACCGTTCATGATTCACCACCATACAATGTTGTGCTCCAAAGATACATTTTCAGAAATTTCTTCCTCAAGTTGAGCCCAATATTTGATAACAGCACACTTCTCCTGCCATCCCCTGTGTCCTTCTTGCTCCGTCCATCACGGCTGCTTCGTGATCACCATTTCTGATATTTTTCTCGCCATTCTTATTTCTATTACGTCTTTTTGCTTTCGTCTTCCTCGGTTTACTCTCGATCCGTTATAGTGTTCATCCTATTCAACAGTCCCTGCTTTCGGGCAGAGAACCTTGCTGCTCTCTTTTGACACAGCCGTAGTTACGACCGCTCGCAACAGCCTCTGAACGACTACATTGGTGCAAATCTGCAACACACCAGATTACTTTAAACTAAAAGTTTTAACAATTTACACAAGCACACCAACTATGCACCCTGTGGGAGGTATGGAAATGGTACAAAACACTAAGAATTAAAATACTGACTTTGCCACCGAAGGTGCAACTTGATTTTAACTTCCAAGAAAAGTCTTACGGTGAGAGGGTGGCAACTTTATATACTAAAATGATCATTTAAATAAAAGTCGATGAAATGCAATCTTATATAAAATTCTACAAGGTTGCCCAAACAAGTTAACATGCTCTGCAGTAAACAGATACCGCCTCTGAAGATGATAGACAGGATCAAAACATATTTCAGCTATTGGGCCGTTACACTCCAAGCAATAAATTCGTTTACACGCCAAATGCAACAAACATGACAGAGGAAGCTCCGAACGACAGACAGACACTAACTGCCTAGCAAATGCGGACGAGACACAGACCAGCAAGCTGTGGGCAAGAGACTGACCCAGACTGACTCCCTGGAGAGCTCATAGCGCCCCTTAAATGCACGTGAACAGGCAACCTTTCCCCTTTCCCGCCAGAGGGAGATACCAAAGCTGCGACTGCCACAGCGGAGCCACTGCCAGAAACGGAGGGCTCTTCAAAACAGCAGTTTTTACCACGGCTCACCCTGTTGTGTTTCTTCAGTTTCATTAAGGATAGTAATGTCATCAGCATACCTTATCCTTCATATCTTTGATGTCACTGTGAAACGTCCCCTTTGAACAATTATACATGACTGTGCTTAAACTGACACACAATGTTTTTAGAACGCAATCTGACTTTCGGTAATCGCTACAAAAGAATGGCCCTGACTGACAATAACCTATACCTTTCACAAATCACTTACCTCACAAAAATCTTCGTTACTCGAACTATTGCAATACAGCGAGCGCCACTACTGCCAGCTAAATAAAAGATTCAAACTACTGAAGGCACTAACTACTGATAGGGATAGTTAGCAAATGACATGATATGACCACGCACTATCTCTCGACAGTGACGACTTAATGTGAAACACTGTATTATGGCAGTCGGATTGTATGCCATGAACGTTTCTGCCATAATATGAGACCCCCATTCTATGCATGCTGCAGTCCTCCGGAATACTTCAGGGCATACCACTGCAGCCGTAGCCTCGTTAGCCGTAGTTTAGATGTAGATATGGATGCGCAGGTGGGTTCGCAAAGTAAGTTATTGCTACTGTATCTCACTCCGCGCAGTGCCCGGTAAGCCCGTGCAGTTATTTACGTGTGGCGCCATCTACGGTGTCCCCGGCTTTGCCGCAATTTATTCCGCGTTATAAATAACGCCGCTGGACCCTCTGACGGGGGCGCAACTCGCGGCAGTTAACGGCGACGTCGGGACGTATTACCGGGCCGCGGTATTGTCTCCGTAATTACTGAGCGCGCCGTCTCCGCTGAGCGAACGGAGCTTCTGTCCTGCTGCCCAAAGTGGCCGGCACTGAGAAATCCCGGTGTGAGAAAGGGGCCAGCAATTTGACTTCCATCTCTGCATCTGAATACCTTCAGAGGGTCCAAGAGAGCTCAGAGGAAAACATCACTGGCTTTAAAGTACACTGCTGGACTAAAAAAAGTGGGACACAGGAACGCCGTTACAAGAGTGCTGTTGGCCTGAAAGTGGCCTACATTCCAGCACACAAACGCTGAGGCTCTGTGTATTACTGCTACATATCACAGATAAAACACGAACATTAACGCTGATACTCCACTAGCCATCTTTTGGCGCCTGGCTGACAGCAATTCTATTCCGTCCTTTCCTTTTCCAGATGCAACTGGCGCATGGGAGGAATCTTTGTGATGTGTCTGCCAAGCGTGGCACAGGCAGATATAAAATGAAGTTCATCTTAACACGCATCTTGTGCAATATGAGTTAGCTTGGAACACAGTAATTGAAAGTGGGTCACTTCTTGAGTAATGAAAGACCAACAATAACATCTGAAGCCTAAAAGCCTGAAAAAGTCACAGTAAATTGGGAGTTCGAAAATCCAATGTCCATACACGGCCATAGTTCGGAAGTGGCGTACACGCTTCCCGTCAGGATAAACAACAGACTCCTAACTAAGGTACGAGCATATGGGATTGGTTCCCAAATATGTGAGTGGCTCGAAGACGTGAATAATAGAACCCAGTACGTTGTCCTCGATGGTGAGTGTTCATCGGAGGTGAGGGTGTCACCTGGAGTGCCCCAGGGAAGTGTGGTAGGTCCGTTGTTGTTTTCTATCTGCATAAATAATCTTCTGGATAGGGTGGATAGCAATGTGCGGCTGTTTTCTGATGATGCTGTGGTGTACGGGAAGGTGTCGTTGAGTGACAGTAGGAGGATACAAGATGACGTGGACAGGATTTGTGATTGGTCTAAAGAATGGCACCTAACTCCAAATATAGATAAATGTAAATTAATGCAGATGAATAGGAAAAAGAATCCTGTAATGTTTGAATACTTCATTAGTAGTGTAGCGCTTGACACAGTCGCGTCGATTAAATATTTGGGCGTAACATTGCAGAGCGATATGAAGTGGGACAATCATGTAATAGCAGTTGTGGGGAAGGCGGATAGTCGTCTTCGGTTCATTGGTAGAATTTTGGGAAGATGTGGTTCATCTGTAAAGGAGACCGCTTATGAAACACTAATACGACCTATTCTTGAGTACTGCTCGAGCGTTTGGGATCCTTATCAGATCGGATTGAGGGAGGACATAGAAGCAATTCAGAGGCGAGCTGCTAGATTTGTTACTGGTAGGTTTGATCATCACGCGAGTGTTACCGAAATGCTTCAGGAACTGGGGTGGGAGTCTCTGGAGGAAAGGAGGCGTTCTTTTCGTGAATCGCTACTGAGGAAATTTAGAGAACCGGCGTTTGAGGCTGACTGCAGTACAATTTTACTGCCGCCAACTTATATTTCGCGGAAAGACCACAAAGACAAGAGAGATTAGGGCTCGTACGGAGGCATATAGGCAGTCATTTTTCCCTCGTTCTGTATGAGAGTGGAACAGTCAGGGAAGATGCTAGTTGTGGTACGAGGTACTTTCCGCCACGCACCGTATGGTGGACTGTGGATTATGTATGTAGATGTAGATGTAGAATTCATGTCCTGAAGGGAAGAACGACGGCAAAAGTTATAAAGTCCATTTTCTGGTCACGGCGTTACAGGAACTGGGTGAGTCACTAACTGGTAGCTCCTGGAGGCGAAACTCGACATAGCAGCAGCTCCAGAGACGCATTATGGGAATGCTATCAAATCGGCATCTGGACAAGGAAACTCAAACGGAGTCAGCTGCCAGAGCGTAGCTTGGGAGCCAGCCTAAACACTGCCTGTCTGCAGCTCGTGTTCTAGTGGCTAGCGCTGTTGCCTCTGGATCACGGGGTCCCGGGTTGTCCGATTCCCGGCCAGGTTGGGGGCTGGGTGTTTGTTTTGTCCTCACCATTTCATCATCATCATCATCATCATCATTCGTGACAGTGGCTAGATTGGACTGTGTAAAAAAATTGTACTGTGTAAAAATTTGGATTTTGTACAGGCGCTCGGTTGAGCGCCCCACAAACCAAACATCATCATCTAACCACTGGTCGGGCATCAGGATATTGCTCATACTACTTTTGGCCGTATGTCGCATGCAGGAGAAAGGTCAGTGGGACCAATAACCTCTGAGGCTGCTTGGATTGGCATCTCGTGGCCGGGTCAAGTGTGCCATCCCTTATCTGTCTCTGAAGATGGTTCCCTGTGTGACCAAAAAACCAATCTGTGTCGCTGGTTGTTGGCTGAGTAGGCGCAACACCTCCACGTAGCAGTTTATCCTCAAACACCCGTGTGAGCCTAGGTTTGATTTAGCAGTGCCCCTCTTGTAATGTTTAGCACCGGAATTTGTGGACCATCTGCATAATGCTCTCACACATGCTAAACGATCCCATGCCGAAACATTCCATACTGCATTGTATCTTCTCTATGTCTCCCTTAACGCTGTTGGAAACTCTCCCAGAATGACTAACGAGAAAAGGCCAACGAATGTTTCGCAAGGCACTTGTTTGATGAACGAATTGCACTGATGTGCTAAAGAAAAAGTCTTAAGCGAATTCAGGACATACCGTCATATGGAAATCAATACACCCAGAAACATTGTCCAACATGATTGTTTTTGTAGCCAATTTTTTTTATTGTGTATTGTTCCACAGTTCGCCTCCGGTAGCTGAGTCGTCAGCGCGACAGAATGGCAGTCCTAAGGGCCCGGGTTGGATTCCTGGCTGGGTCGGGCATTTTCTCCGCTCAGGGACGGGGTGTTGTGTCGTCCTAATAATCATCATTTTATCCCCATCGACAAACAAGTCGCCGAAGTGGCGTCAAATCGAAAGACTTGCACCCGACCAACGGTCTATCCGACGGGAGGCCGCAGTCACACGAGAAATGGTTCAAATGGCTCTGAGCACTATGGGGCTTAACATCTGTGGTCATCAGTCCCCTACACTTTTTTTTGGTCATCAGTCTACTGATTGGTTTGATGCGGCCCGCCACGAATTCCTTTCCTGTGCTAACCTCTTCATCTCAGAGTAGCACTTGCAACCTACGTCCTCAATTATTTGCTTGACGTATTCCAATCTCTGTCTTCCTCTACAGTTTTTGCCCTCTACAGCTCCCTCTAGTACCATGGAAGTCATTCCCTCATGTCTTAGCAGATGTTCTATCATCCTGTCCCTTCACCTTATCAGTGTTTTCCACATATTCCTTTCCTCTCCGATTCTGCGTAGAACCTCCTCATTCCTTACCTTATCAGTCCACCTAATTTTCAACATTCGTCTATAGCACCACATCTCAAATGCTTCGATTCTCTTCTGTTCCGGTATTCCCACAGGCCATGTTTCACTACCATACAATGCTGTACTCCAGACGTACATCCTCAGAAATTTCTTCCTCAAATTAAGGCCGGTATTTGATATTAGTAGACTTCTCTTGGCCAGAAATGCCTTTTTTGCCATAGCGAGTCTGCTTTTGATGTCCTCCTTGCTCCGTCCGTCATTGGTTATTTTACTGCCTAGGTAACAGAATTCCTTATCTTCATTGACTTCGTGACCATCAATCATGATGTTAAGTTTCTCGCTGTTCTCATTTCTACTACTTCTCATTACCTTCGTCTTTCTCCGATTTACTCTCAAACCATACTGTGTACTCATTAGACTGTTCATCCCCTACACTTAGAACTACTTAAACCTAACTAACCTAAGGACATCACACACATCCATGCCCAAGGCAGGGTTCGAACCTTCGACAGCAGCAGTCGCGCGGTTCCGGAATGAGCGCCTAGAACCGCTCGGCCACCGCGGCCGGCGTCACGCGACTTTTATGTATATTGTTCCATAGGTGCACTGACTTCCGAATATTTGAACACGGGCAGATCAACCTTATTTGTCAATCACACCTTTTCACACAGGCGTCTTTTCACAGATGCATTCAGCCCTAACTTCGTTTTTAGGATTCCATACCTCAATCGGTAGTAACATATTCCTTCTACAAACTTTTTATTTCTCTGTCTGTCTCAGCGTATGTCTATGTGTCATCCCACAGTTAAAACTCATTCTTCCCTCGATGGGTAGGTATTTCAAGCAGACGTTTTTGTCACATACTACGGTTCACTGTTCCTTGGTGGTACGACAAATTTAGGCTTCTAAATAAATGTAGTCAAAAGATATGGTCAGTTATGTTACATATTTGGACACTCGCAACCTTATTCTCAGAAACCTGTGGGGTACGTCCCGCTGACCGAGAATCATAAAATTTGGCAAGAAGCAAAGTTTTACGGTACAGGTAAACAAAAAAATCTGAAAATTGTTAATTTGTAGTTGTATTACATAAAACAATTATTTTGGCAATTATCCATCTGTATGTTCGTTTGTTAAGGCCCCTTGTCCTCATAATCGGGACGAACGTCAGATACCACGTTCTACAGTCCCTATTTGAATAATCTGAGCTTCTGAGCCAATCCAGTCAAAAGATACGCCCATAATAGTCACACATTTTGATGCTCGCAAAATTCCCTCGTCAAAACCCTCGTACCGCAAGCCATACTTGCACTTGTCCAGTTTCATTGTCGATGACAATGTTTGCCACACACTTTCTCAGAAATTTCATCCTCATATTAGGGCCTGCATTTGATACTAGCAGACTTCTATCGGCCAGGAATGCCCTTTCTGCTGGCAGAAATTAACTACCTGGTAAATAAGATTTAAGTGCCCCATGACAGTACTTATATTACACTACTGGCCATTACAATTGCTACACCAAGAAGAAATGCACATGATAAACGGGTATTCATTGGACAAATATATTATACTAGAACTGACATGTGATTACATCTTCACGCAGTTTGTCTGCATAGATCCAGAGTAATCAGTATCGAGAACAACCACCTCTGGCTGTAATAACGGCCTTGATACTCCTGGTGATTGTCAGAGCTTGGACGGTGTATAGAGGTACAGCTGCCCATGCAGCTTCAACTCGATACCACAGTTCAACAAGAGTTGTGACTGGCGTATTGTGACGAGCCAGTTGCTCGGCCACCATTGACCAGACGTTTTCAATTGGTGAGAGATCTGGAGAATCTGCTGGCCAGGGCAGCAGTCGAACATTTTCTATATCCAGAAAGGCCCGTACAGGACCTGGAACTTGCGGTCGTGCATTATCCTGCTGAAGTGTAGGGTTTCGCAGGGATCGAATGGAGGGTAGAGTCACGGGTCGTAACACATCTGAAATGTAACGTCCACTGTTCAGAGTGCCGTCAATGCGAACAAGAGGTGACCGAGACGTGTAACCAATGGCACCCCATACCATCACGCCAGATGATGACGAATACACGGTTCCAATGTGCGTTGACCGCGATTCGCCAAACACGGATGCGATCATCATGGTGCTGTAAACAGAACCTCGATTCATCCGAAGAAATGAGGTTTGACATTCTTGCACCGAAGTTCATCGTTGAGTACACCATTGCAGGCGCTCCTCTCTGTGATGCAGCGTCAAAGGTGAACGCAGCCACGGTCTCAGAGCTGATAGTCCATGCTGCTGCAAACGTCGTCGAACTGTTCGTGCAGATGGTTGTTGCCTTGCAAACGTCCCCAACTGTTGACGCAGGGATCGAGACGTGGCTGCACGATTCGTTACAGCCATGCGGATAAGATGCCTGTCATCTCGACTGCTAGTGATACGAGGCCGTTGCGATCCAGCACGGCGTTCCGTATTAGCCTCCTGAACCCACCGATTCCATATTCTGCTAACAGTCATTGGATCTCGACCAACGTGAGGAGCAATGTCGCGATATGATAAACCGCAATCGCGATAGGCTACAATCCGACCTTTACCAAAGTCGGAAACGTGATGGTACGCATTTCTCCTCCTTACACGAGGCAAGACAACAATGTTTCACCAGGCAACGCCGGTCAGATGCTGTTTGTGTGTGAGAAATTGGTTGGAAACTTTCCTCATGTCGTCACCGGCGCCAACCCTGTGTGAATGCTCTGAAAAGCTAATCATTTGCATATCACAGCATCTTCTTCCCGTCGGTTAAATTTCGCTTCTGTAGCACGTCATATTCGTGGTTTAGCAATTTTAATGGCCAGTAGTGTAAATAAGTTTTTTGTGACAGATGACAGTAGCGTTAAGTTCATTGGCGGCGAGACAGCTGAGATGTTCCGCGGCTGCGTAGAACCGTTTCTCGGTCAAACCAATTTCCAGGTTCTGGCGCTACAGCGACGTGTGCGCCCGCCTCCAACGCATCCTGCATGGAAGCCACGTGCGGCAAATATTCGTGTCGTCTCCATGCCTCGCATATCACTCTATGAGGCGGTGCGTGTCGTTCATGATAATGACATCGTGTGCCATTCCACCACCAGAAGGGCGAACGCCTCCCCCTGCAATGCGGCGGCTCTTGCTGTGATGAATTCATGCGTGCTGTTTCGGGTACTCTGTTAGTAACATGGTGCGTAAAACGTTTGTACGGCTTCAATCGAAATGACGCGAAAGAGGCCAACCTACGGGCTGTACAGACATGATTTGCGAGAATATTTCTGCCTGGTCACCAGTTACGGAGTATTTACCAGCACCGAGACCTAAATTTAATCATTAATACCTGTACAGTTTGTACTGGCCACTAAAATTGCTACACCACGATGATGACGTGCTACAGAGGCGAAATTTAACCTACAGGAAGAAGATGTGTGATATGCAGATGATTAGCTTTTCAGAGCATTCCCATAGGGTTGGCGCCGGTGGCGACACCTACAACGTGCTGACATGAGGAAAGTTTCCAACCGATTTCTCATACACAAACAACAGTTGACAACGTTGTTGCGATGTCTCATTTAAGGAGGAGAAATGCTTACCATCACGTTTCCGACTTTGATAAAGGTCCGATTGTAGCCTATCGCGATTCCGGTTTATCGTATCGCGACATTGCTGTTCGCATTGGTCGAGATCCAATAACTGTTAGCAGAATTTGGAATCGGTGGGTTCAGGAGGGTAATACGGAACGCCGTGCTTGATCCCAACGGCCTCGTATCACTATCAGTTGAGATGACAGGCATCTTATCCGCATGGCTGTAACGGATCTTGCAGTCAACAGATGGGGACGTTTGCAAGAGAACAACCTGGACAATCAACTCGGAGATCATGGCTGCGGTTACCCTTGACGCTGCATCACAGATAGGAGTGCCTGCGATGCTGCACTCAACGACGAACCTGGGCACGCGAATGGCAAAACCTCATTTTTTTGGATGAATCCCGATTCTGTTTACAGCATCATGTTGGTAGCGTCCGTGTTTGGCGACAAACGGTGAACGCACATTGGAAGCATGTATTTGTTATCGCCATACTGGCATATCACCCGGTGTGATGGTGTGGGGCGCCATTGGTTACACGTTTCAGTCACCTCTTGTTCGCATTCACGGCAATTTGAGCAATGGACATTACATTTCAGATGTGTTACGACCCGTGGCTCTACCCTTCATTCGGTCCTTGCGAAACCCTACATTTAAGCAGGATAATGCACGACCGTATGTTGCAGGTCCTTTACGTGCCTTTCTGGATACAGAAAATGTTCGACTGCTGCCCTGGCCAGCACATTCTCCTGATCTCTCACCAATTGAAACCGTCTGGTCAATGGTGGCCGAGCAACTGGCTCGTCACAGTACGCCAGTCCATACTCTTGATGAACTGTGGTATCGTGTTGAAGCTGCGTGGCCAGCTGTACCTGTATACGCCATCCAAGCTCTGCTTGACTCAATGCCCAGGCGTATCTAGGCCGTTATTACGGCCAGAGGTAGTTGTACTGGGTACTGATTTCTCAGGACCTATGCACCCAAATTGCGTGAAAATGTAATCATATGCCAGTTCTAGTATTATATATTTGTCCAATGAATACCGGTTCATCATCTGCATTACTTCTTGGTGTAGCAATTTTAATGGCCAGTAGTGTACTTTTACAAACTTTGCGGACACGTTCTTGTTTTGGTGTAAGGAACCTGCTCCAATATTTGTAAAGGGATTTTCGAAACACACTGTATATGTCAGTCTCAATACTCATGTTATGGTGTTTAACAATAAGGTAAACATATTTACGTATAACAACAACAATAAGCAAGATGCATCAATATACTTATTTGTTTAATTCTAAAAGTAGTAATTATGCAAGAAGCAAAATGTACTAAACGTCACTGTATCAATAAAATATTTGTTCTCGGTCAAATTTTCATGCATATTTACACCAAAAAATATGAAGCACTGTTGGTGTTATTCTGTTTGTTGTACAAAAAAAAAAAATGGCTCTGAGCACTATGCGACTTAACTTAAGAGGTCATCAGTCGCCTAGAACTTAGAACTAATTAAACCTAACTAACCTAAGGACGTCACAAACATCCATGCCCGAGGCAGGATTCGAACCTGCGACCGCAGCGGTCCCGCGGTTCCAGACTGTAGCGTCTAGAACCGCACGGCCACTCCGGGCGGCTTTGTTGTACAGAAAATGTACTTCGATATCCGTTGTTAAAGGAGACCCACTGGTTAATTTTATTAGAAAACATCGTTGACAGTTTCCTCTGTGACTGCATTTCTATGTAGATTAATTGAAACGCTCGTGTCTTCTGCAGAAACTACCAACTTTACTTGTTATTCTAACTCAAGGTCGTTCACTTTGATAAGGAATTGGAATGGACTGAAGACTGAGTTCATTCGTGGTATATCCCCAGCCACCGAAATATTGTTTGCTTGCAGGGTAACTCAATAGTATTTTTTGCATTCTTCTAGTCGAAAATGTTTCGTAAGAACATGATTTTGTAAGACTATTAATTTCGTGAAGCTTGAGATTTACCAATAGAGATTTATCTCTGTTTAAGAGCTTGTCGTGTCTCATGACCTGCTTTCCTTAGAGGGAAACGCTCACAGAAAATTTCGCGCTATGTTATTAAACAGTAGAGATGTAGCTATCAGAGTTTGGATGGTAACTGTTTGTCTATAGCTTATCTCCATTTGATTTTCATAAATAAACAGCTGATCTGAGTCTTAAAATTTATTTTTTCATTTAATTTTTTGTGCCCAGTATGCTCAGTATGGGTAGACGTCCCCAACGGCTCAACGCCAAGGGACGCTGCAGGCGTCACATGAAACAGAAAGGAAAGACGAGGAGCAATGGAGAAAACTAAGAAAGGTCACCTCAGTTTCTGCGTTTAATTCTTTATAATTTATGGAAAACAGTTTTTCAATTTATTCTGATAGTAATGTATGCCTCCTTCTCCCAGTATATCTTTTTAACATACCACTGCACTGCGGTATCTTCCTTACGTGCTTTCCAAACAATCAGTGATTGTTTTTACTTGTTACAACTTAGTCAAATCATGTTTTGTTTTAAAGACCATGGAAGGTGTATAATAGTCAAAACAAATGTGTATGTGTGTGAAAATACGAAGACCAACATGAAAATGATTCGCTGAAGAAAAACTGTAAAAACAGATGTTTTAGATATATATTTCATGTATAAAACAAGTCTGTATAACAACAATCACAACAATCATTAATACACTTTTGTAACTGTCAGTTATTGTTTATCCTTGGGCAGTTCACCTGTAAACCAACGAGGTATATGACAAACGAAGTATATGTTCGGATGAAAGTATGCATGTCATCTGATACTGAATGTTATCAGCTCAAAACTGGTAATGGTACTTTTTCCGTAGCGTAAACAAAGCAAATTTATGGTAGGTTACTGCTGGACACCATTAAAAATGAGAGGTTTTGTTGATATTTATAATCTGAATCAAAACATGGAAACACTCTTTATGACTGTATGATGTGTGCAGCGGCGGTCAAGTATTCTTAAGTTTGACACAGTTATGGGACACGAATGGTTCGTCGTCTACAGGATCCTATGTGGTGCATCTGTCTCCGTACTGTGGAAACAGGGGTGGTTGCGGTAAGAGACCGAATAAATCACAATTACATAATACTGTGGGCACGCTACCAGAATACAACATCTGAAACTCTGTCGGTGACGCTCTGGTTCATCCTTTATACTAGTATCCGAGTTTTTATTTTTCACCTGTTTGTCCTTCATTGCATCGCAGTTCAGTGTGGAGTTGCCTTTGATGGCTTACCAGACTAATCCTGGCATGAAACATGCGGCCACATACGTAACGCGTGGCAAGAGGTCGGAGGACGTGGCGCATTTTCTCTCTCTCTCTCTCTCTCTCTCTCTCTCTCTCTCTCTCTCTCTCTCTCTCTCTCTCCCACCCACCCACCCTCCCGCTCTTTCTCCGTCGCTCTTTTTTTTTTTTCTTTTTGTCACCAGCCTTCTGATAGACCTAACGCAGCCCGCCACAAATTCCACTGCTGTGCTGACCTTTTCATTCCGAAGTAGTTATTGCAAACTAAGTCCTCAATTGTTTGTAGCATTTATTCCAGTCTCTGTCTTCTATACAGTTTTTGCCATCTACAGCTCCCTGTAGTACCATGGAAGTTACTCACTGATGTCTTAACAGATGTCCACCCATCCAGTCACTCCTTCTTGTAAAGTGTTTTCCACATATTCCCTATCTTGCCGATTTTACGGAGAACTGCCAGTTTCGGTACCTTATCAGTCCACTTAATTTTCAACATTGTCTGCAGCACCACGTCTCAACTGCTTCGAGTCTCTTCTGTTCCGGTTTTCCCACAATTCAAGGAAAACGAAATGTATGGTAAGGTTTTATGGGACCAAACTGCAGAGGTCCCTGAGCCTACCCAATACCTAATCTAACTTAAACTAAGTTACACTCTGAACAACGCACACACCCATGCCCCAGGGAGGACTCGAACCTCCGACAGCGGCACAATTCAAGTTCCGCAACCATTCAATGCTATGCTCCAAACATACCCTCTCATAAATTTGTTCCTCAAACCACCAGAGACACATGTCGCTGACCAGACATTTATTTCCAGCTGAGTACCCACGCCCTTACCACACAGTGCCTTGCTTGTCTTTAATATTTATGACGTATCTCTTGAACTATGTGTTGTGCAATGATATAATTTTGTAGGAACAACCACCGGAATATGAGCATACTATCTGCAAAATATGCTGCGAATGGGGTTAGTAGTAAGAAACCAATAAATTTAAACATCATCCACAACGCGGCAGTTTTTCACACGTCTTAATATTTATGGCGTTACATCTCCTGAACCATGTGTCGTAAACAGTATAATATTGTAGGTACATACATCAGAATATGTGAACAATGTCTGCAAATTTATTGCGAAAAAAATTTGTGACAAAGAAGTAATACATTTAAACGTCATGCATAAGGCGGAATTTTTTCACGAATCTCGTTGTTTATGACATCATGTTGTGACGTCTGGTGCCATTTGTTACGTCATATGCAAAAAATTACATATATATTTTATATATTTGTATTTTTAATTTATCAGCATGAATTTTTCTTTTGTTTGAGCGTGACTCCTTCTCTCAGGGATATTATCTTTTCTTATCATTTTTATTTACTTGCATAAGTAAATATGAAACGGGTTCTTGAAGGGCCGCAGTTATTTATGTACCAACATTAGATTTTGGACGTTAACGGCAACTATATTTTATAGTTGCCGTTAACTGAATTGAATGTAATTTTGTTAATTTCTATTTATTGCTTGCAAAACAAGGCTGGAGAGAATTTCGATTGTTGCCGTGGAGCGGCCAAGATAAAACTTACTGAACTCATGGAATCTGTATAATTTAAAAAATGAACTTTAACGTAGATTAATTATCTGTTGCAATTTAAAAAGTCCGTACAACCAACTATCTCGCATTTACATTTACTGTTAACACTTTGAAAAATAAATTAACAGTTCGGCGCGTAATAGCCGACCAGAGGCTGCATCGGAAGAAGAGCTTCCCGCAGCGCAAATTACTGAAAAAATGCTTATTAAAAATAATTAGCCACTGCAAGCATTTGAGGTGACAACTATTACAAGGAAATTCAAAATGTGATGACAATAATATTTTATTTTAGTAGAAATACGAATAACTTACATAAAATATGTGTAGCCGCTCAATGGCTGCCTTCCGTATAGCGAAACAAAACAATGTGTGTCCCATAAAATACGTCTTTCCTCCTCGGCCGTAGAATCGCGTCTCTTTCGATCCTTTTTCATTTTCATAGTCATTAAATAAAGATGCTACTATTAAATTATCGCTGCATATCAGTTATTTCAAGAACATTAACTATATCTTTTACACTAATTATACCCATAAAATACTTTAACTGCGGCTTACTACCGATAAAAATGTCAATAATTATGTGACGTACCGTCACAATGCCTCCTGAATTACGTATATTACAATGAAATAATCTTTCACTTATATTCAGTGGTATATGTGCATACTGTCTGCAAAATGTGTCGTGCATACGTTTAGTTGTAAAGAATTAATAAATTATAACGCCATGATTCATGCGGTACTCTTGCTGCATGGACAGTGGAAAAGTAGAAGGTGATGAACAAGAAAGGCGTTTCTGGGCAAGATAAGTCACTAGAATCAAACATAAGCCTCAATTGTATTGTAGTGAAGCATTGGCTGTGGGAAAATAGGAACGGAACAGAATCGACTCCTTTGAGATTGGTACTACAGATGGTTTTTGAAAATCAGGAATAACGAGGTTCTTCTCAGAATTTGCGAAGAAGGGAATGTATGGAAAACACCGACGAGAAGAAGGGACTTGATGATAGGACATCTATTAAGCCGTCAGAAAATTAATTCTATGGTACTATTGGTACTATTGTAAAGGACAAAAACTGTAGAGAAAGACGGAGATTGGAATACAGTCAGCAAATAATAGGGGACGTCTGTTGTAATTTCTACTCCGAAATCGAAAGGTCACAGGAGAGGAATCCGAGACGGGCTGCGTCAAAGAAGGCAAAAAGGTATGCCGAGTGAGTCCTTCACACACTTATTTCTTATGTCTGTATTAGTAAACATTTAAAGCGGTCACGTAATCTCTCATTGTCAGTCGCAATTGCAGGCTGCGTATCTAAATGCTTCCAGGAGCAACAAAAACTTGTTTTTCAGTATTTCATGTAATTATCAACAATATGAAAAAATAAAATAGCGTCGTAATCTAGTCATTACGACTTTCTGTTAAAAAGTTTACCACAACAATTCTAGTAAAAATTTATAAACTGTCTATATTCCTTGGGGCAGCGTAACTGATGTAACGCAACCGATTCAGAAGAAAACGTTGTTGCGCTCCAATGTTTATGACGTAATATCTTCTGAACTTTATTTCGTAGAATGGTATTGTTTCGTCGGTACATCAAACACTATATGTTCATAAAGTCTGCAAATGTATTGCGACTGGAATTAGTAGTCAATAAATGGTAAATTAAAACGTAATCTCTTATACCGAAGGTTTGCTGCTTGAACATCGGAAATTATTGTAAACATTCAGCTCTGTTCCTTTCATCATTTTGTGAGGGTTGTCAGCGAGAAAAATTTTCGGAAAGATTTAAAATTATGTGTAAACTGTGCTGGAAATACCCAAGTGCTCTCATTTCTCAAATTCTCGATGAATATACTCTGGGTAATTAGCACGTCTTGATTTAAGCTACCTCAAAACACATACACACATTCTATCTTCAGTAATTGTCTTATTGTTTTATACCTTTAACGTAAGACTACAGCTACAGCATTTTAAATTTTTAAGACCTGAATGTCGAGTGTCGCGAATTGGCGTCATAATGAAGCGAAGCCAGTGAATAAAACGTTAATAGTTTTCGATCACCATGGACGGTAGGTGCAGGTTCTACACAAAGCTACCAATACTTCTGACTTGTGCTGCCGTTTCCTGAGCGTTCCGAGTATCTGGGGCGGCTTGTTGCTGTCGCATTGGTTCACTACACAGACACGACAAGTTATCTTGATTCTTTAGAGCATTACAGCTAGACACAAAGTTCAAATATGAAAATTATACATTGTTTCTGTATCTGTGGTATGACGTAAATCACATTTTGATGTAATATTCCAGTTGCACGGTCAACTGAATTCGAAACTACCGTTTATGTAAAATACTCGTCATTAGGGGTTTTGTGCACCTCTGTGGGCGCATGTTGGAGATGAAATCGTGTGAAGAGAAAGCGAATACTCTGTTGCTTTTATCGTGGCTGGGCCAAATATCTCACGAAATAAGCGGTAAACGAAAAAACTACAAAGAACGAAACTTGTCTAGCTTGAAGGGGGAAACCAGATTGCACTATGGTTGGCCCGCTAGATGGCGCTCCTATAGGTCAAACGGATATCAACTGCGTTTTTTTTTTTTTTTAAATAGGAACCCCCATTTTTATTACATATTCGTGTAGTACGTAAAGAAATATGAATGTTTTATTTGGACCACTTTTTTCGCTTTGTGACAGATGGCGCTGTAATAGCCACAAACATATGGCTCACAATTTTAGACGAACAGTTGGTAACAGGTAAGTTTTTTTAAATTAAAATACAGAACGTAGTTACGTTTGACCATTTTATTTCGGTTGTTACAATGTGATACATGTGCCTTTGTGAACTTATCATTTCTGAGAACGCATGCTGTTACAGCGTGATTACCTGTAAATACCACATTAATGCAACATTAATGCAATAAATACTCAAAATGATGTCCGTCAACCGCAATACATTTGGCAATACGTGTAATGCGAGTAGTTAGCCTTCCGTAGTGTTCGCACATGCATTGACAATGCGCTGACGCATGTTGTCAGGCGTTATCAGTGGATCACGATAGCAAATATCCTTCAACTTTCCCCACAGAAAGAAATCCGGGGACGTCAGATCCGGTGAACGTGAGGGCCATGGTATGGTGCTTCGACGATCAATCCACCTGTCACGAAATATGCTATTCAATTCCGCTTCAACCGCACGCGAGCTATGTGCCGGACATCCATCATGTTGGAAGTACATCGCCATTCTGTCATGCAGTGAAACATCTTGTAGTAACATCGGTAGAACATTACGCACGAAATCAGCATACATTGCACCATTTAGATTGCCATCGATAAAATGGGGGCAATTATCCTTCCACCCACAATGTTGCACCATACATGAACCCGCCAAGATCACTGATGTTCCACTTGTCGCAGCCATCGTGGATTTTCCGTTGCCCGATAGTGCATATTATGCTGGTTTACGTTACCGTTGTTGGTGAATGACGCTTCGTCGCTAAATAGAACGCGTGCAAAAAATCTGTCATCGTCCCGTAATTTCTCTTGTGCCCAGTGGCAGAACCGTTCATGACGTTCGAAGTCGTCGCCATGCAGTTGCTGGTGCACAGAAATATGGTACTGGTGCAATCGATGTTGATGTTGCATTCTCAACATCGGCATTTTTGAGATTCTCGATTCTCGCGCAATTTGTCTGCTACTGATGTGCGTATCAGCCGCGACAGCAGCTAAAACACCTATGTAGGCATCATCTTTTGTTGCAGGTCGTGGTTGACGTTTCATATGTGGCTGAACACTTCCTCTTTCCTTAAATAATGTAACTATCCGGAGAACTGTCCAGGATACCGAGCAGCATACACAGCACACGCCCGTTGCGCATTTTGATCACAACAACGATACATCAACACGATATCGACCTTTTTCTCAATAGGTAAACGTTCCATTTTAACGCGGGTAATGTATCACGAAGCAAATACCGTTCGCACTGGCGAAATGTTACGTGATGCCACGTACTTATATGTTTGTCACTATTGCAACGCCATCTATCACAAAGCGAAAAAAGTGGTCCAACTAAAACATTCATATTTCTATACGTACTGCACGAATATGTAATAAAAAATGGAGGTTCCTACTTAAAAAACGCAGTTGATATCCGTTTGACCTATGGAAGCGCCATCTAGCGGGCGCTATCTGGTTTCCCCCTTCAAGCTAGACCAGTTTCGTTCTTTGTAGCTTTTTTTTTTTTTGTTTGATGCTTATTTCATGAGATATTTGGCCCGGTCACTATCAATGAACCACCGTGTAGAACCGGAACACTTCCCGTGTCAGATTGTATTCATTATTTACGTACTTTATTTCATTTCAAGTTTCCCATGGTTCATATGAACATCGGACTTCAACACTGCTTCAACTGATCACATATCCCTTTCATTACGATGTAAAAAAAATTAATGGACTGCTAACGTTCAGAAGCTTTTAATTTATTAGCGATGGATCTGCGAGGTTTTGGTGCTCCAGTAAATGCTAATGTACAGGTAAATGCTCGTACACCAGGTGGATTGTGGGAATTTCAAAAATCTCCTTTATAAACTAAATGATCTACTAGATATATGAAGATGGTATCTATTCTTTATATATAATTAAGGCTCACCAGCCATTTGACCATCTTCTTCTGTGCGGATGCACAAACAATTCCCGAACTGTCATGGTAATCGGCAAAAAAGCCGCGAGTAATGAGTAATGAGTAATGAGTAATGGGCAGGGACAATATTTAAATAGTGCAGGACAATAAGTTGGAGTCTCATGGGAGGCGTGCTAGAGATAAGTCCCTGCAGTCGCACTATCTTCTGTGTCCTCGGTGGCTCAGATGGACAGAGTGTCTGCCATGTCAGCAGGAGATTTTCAACTGTCCCTGTTGACTTATATCAACATCTGTATACAGCTACAGGTATTCATTTCATTGTTATACTTTAGTCTACTAGAATTCAAATCCGTACTCTAAAAGCAGAGAAAAAACATGAAACATAAAAAGAGAGATAGGCCTTCAACCAGTAAAGAGGCATAAAAGCTACGCGAGAAACATCAAGGTCCAATAAAACCAGTTCCTGCTAGGTCTTCAGGAACTGATGCACTACGTCATTGGTGTCAGGTTACAGACACCAGGCATGTTAAAAGAAAAACAAATTACAAAAGGTGGACAGTGTTCGTGTAGCTCTTTCCTGTGTCTAAGTAAACTGTTCGCGAGAAATTCACAAATAAGGCTACATTGTGTTCTACAGGATATTTAAATTGAGACAACTAAATATCTCAAAAACGACGCATCGTACGAAATAAATGCTCTACGTGAAAAGTTAATATCAGTAAAGGTGAGATTCGTCTGTGCTGCAAGTTGGGCCATGGAAGTTAAAATCTTCTGGGTCATTAGGCCATGTCATGTTTCTTCTAAAATGTTCGATGTTTCGACCCCTCTGCTGGGATCTTCCTCAGGAACTTTTGGTGTCCAATACTGCTACAACACTCTTCTAGCAGTATTGGACACCAAATTTGACACCAAATTTGTGGCATATCCAGCGCTATGCTAAACATTAAAGTGACGTACTGGCAGCTCCAGATGGGAAAGAGCATTTTCTGGCGCGGGACGGGTGAAGTATGGGGACATTCATGTTGGCTTAGCTACCAGGAAGCGGCTGGGACAGTGGAGAGAGTCCAAGGGTAGTTGGGCTGAGACACTATGACGACAGTTTTTCAATTTTGTTTTCACGTTACACTACAAGTAAAGGTAAATAAGCTCAATATATGATATTCATTAAGATTGTCATAAAAGAATCATATGCGAAGGAAAATTTGGAACTGAAAATAAATTTCCAGAAAAGCATTGTAAGGCGTACATGAGAACTTCTTATCAAAAATTAAAGACGTTATTATTTCCCAGTTGACGATGTAAACGCGATGGAGTGATTTTTATCGTAGGAGATAGGGAAGCAGTAATTCTTACGGAATTTTGCAAGCTTTATAAACGCCACATTTTTACAATTACATGAGTGTTTTCATGTTTCTATTAAAAAGGCATAAAAACACCACAATTTTACAATTACGTGGATGTTTTCATGTTTCTGTAAAAAAGGCATAAAATTTTCTCTCTCATAATATAGTTTGGCAGTAAATCACGAGTAATTTCGTCAAATATTGGTGTGGTTAACTGTATTTCTGGGACATCAGAGCAGTTTGCAAACATTTTTGATCAAATTTTTTACCTAATGATAAAAATAAACATCGCAAGGTTGCACTAGCGGATGCATTTAGGGGGAATCACTTTAAAACTGCACGTTCGCAGTCCATATTCGTCTTTAAAAACCTCGTCATGTAATTCTGGATTTGTCTGAATTAGCCACAAGACAATTAACAGAATAACTGTGTTTTATTCCACGGACAGCTTCATCACATCAGTCAAAAATTTTTGTATAATGGTGCTGTAAATTTCACAGATTTTCATGAAATAATTACATTTTTATATTTTGCCACGTACTCACCACCGTTTTTTAAACCTCAGTCCAAAATACTTCTTTGTCTCTCTTTCTCACGTATTTTATAAAAATAGTAATGTTAGTAACGTATTGAGCATTGTTTCGGTTTCTTCGCCGTATTGTAGAAACTGAAAATAAGTTTCCACACATGGACTCCACCCAACGACCATCGTAGTACCATTCTGATATCTTTTCGCTGCCTGGGAACTACGCCCAAGTACAAGGCTTACGCATCGTCCGACCTGCTCCGTAAATGTTATTTTTCTTCTAAAACCTTGACCATCTGGAACCCCCACCTTTATCAATCTCATTTCTGGCAAAGCCCTGCACATACCAGAAATTTCAACGAAATCGGCGATGACGCGTAGGCGCGGTCCCTTTGTCAGTGGAAAGTGTGACACGCTCCGAGTCGTGTGACACTCGCCATGTTCCGGCTTCGCCCCAGAGTGCCTGCGGGCTCAGGCGCCGCCCCCGCCTCGTCCCACGCCTCTATTGTCACCTCCGCCCCCCCCCCCCCCTACCACCACCACCGTATCCAGCGGCCGGCTGCGCAGCTTTCTCCATCTGGCACCTTCACGCCGCAGTAGAGTACGTTCTGCCTCTCTCTCTCTCGCACACAAATCCACTGTGGCTGCCTCACCAGGGACAGCTGTCGCCGTGCTGACGCGACGTGAGCCAGTCCCAGTGGCGCCAGGTGCTTCCGCCCCCGGCATCTGGGGCGGGGGGCGGCTGCTCTGCTTATCTTCTGGCCTCGTCCGGAGGCGCGAGGCGGCGCGACGGAGATGAGCTCCCGTGCACCGCCCCAGTCTCCCATTCTAGACGTCAGTCTCGCTACGGGCGGATGTCCAAGTCAATAGTGCAGAGGACGCCCCTCCAAGCTGGTGTCTCAATGGTGTACTCAGACAGAGCAGCTCCAAAGCACCAAGTCATTTTATTAACTAGAAAAAAACTCTGACCTCCATAAGTAAATCGGACAAACAACTAATCACGTACACTGCCTGTATGCTTGAAAATGGTTTCAGTTTAGTGAGGAAGAGAGTCCACTAGGTTCATTGGGTATGAGGGGGTGCTGACAAGTCCTTGGCTTCATAAAGAAATTAATGGGTTTGAAAAAATTTATTTACTCACCACAGTCCCCCGTGAACTCAACACATTTAAGACATCACTTTCCAGCTTCTTTAAGCCATTTAAAAATAAAAATTTCGAATTTGGTGCAAACAACTCATTCACAATATTTCTGGCTTCCTTTGTGTTCCTAAATACGCTACTGGCCATTAAAATTGCTACACCACGAAAATGACGTGCTTCACCTTGAAACACTCAGACATCCTCCCTGCACGCCTGATTTCGCCCCTCAGACTACTTTCTATTCCCAAATCTCAAGAAACGTCTCAAGGGAAGACTATTTCTGAACACCGAGGAACCCAGAAAGATTATGAATGAGTGGTTTGCACCAAAATCGTTTAAAGAAGCTGGAAAGTGATGTCATAAATGTCTTGAGTTCATAGGGGACTGTGACGAGTAAATAAATTTTTTCAAACCCATTAATTTCTTTATAAAGCCAAGGACTTATCAGCATTCCCTCATACCCAATAAAACTAGTGGACTGTCTTCTTCACTAAACTGAAAGCATTTTCAAGCATACAGGCAGTGTAGGATGCTGCAGGTGATTAGTTACACTAGTGGCCATTAAAATTGCTACACCAAGAAGAAATGCAGGTGATAAACGGGTATTCATTGGACAGATATATTATACTAGAACTGACACGTGATTACATTTTCACGCAATTTCGGTGGATAGATCCTGAGCAATCAGTACCCAGAACGGCCATGATACGCTTGGTTGGCGTGTACAGGTACAGCTGCCCATGCAGCTTCAACACGATACCACGGTTAATCAACAGCAGTGACTGGCGTATTGTGACGAGCCAGTTGCTCGGCCACCATTGACCAGACGTTTTCAGTTGCTGGGAGATCTGAAGAATGTGGTGGCCAGGGCAGCAGTCGACTATTTTCTGTATCCAGAAAGGCCCGTACAGGACCTCTAACATGCGGTCCTGCATTAGCCTAATGAAACGTAGGGTTTCGCAGGGATCGAATGAAGGGTAGAGCCACGGGTCGTAACACATCTGAAATGTAACGTCCA
The DNA here is from genome assembly GCF_023897955.1 of Schistocerca gregaria. NCBI lineage: Eukaryota > Metazoa > Arthropoda > Insecta > Orthoptera > Acrididae > Schistocerca > Schistocerca gregaria. Next base: position 185,460,720 of record NC_064929.1, read on the forward strand.
CTGTTCAAAGTGCCGTCAATCCGAACAAGAGCTGACAGAGACGTGTAACCAATGGCTCCCCATGTCATTACGCTGGGTGATACGTCAATACGGCGATGACGAATACACGCTTCCAATGTGCGTTCACCGCGATGTCGCCAAACACGGATGCTTAAACAGAACCTGGATTCATCCGAAAAAATGAAGTTTTACCATTTGTGCACTCAGGTTCGTCGTTGAGTACGCCATCGCAGGTGCTCCTATCTGTGATGCAGCGTCAAGGGTAACCGCAGCCATGGTCTCCGAGCTAATAGTCCATGCTGCTGCAAACGTCGTCTGACTGATCGTGCAGATGGTTGTTGTCTTGCAAACGTCCCCATCTGCTGACTCATGGATCGAGACGTGGCTGCACGATCTGTTACAGCCATACGGATAAGATGCCTGTCATCTCAACTGTTAGTGATACGAGGCCGTTGGGATCCAGCACAGCGTTCCGTATTACCCTCCTGAAACCACCGATTCCCTATTCTGTTATCAGTCATTGGATTTCGAGCAACGCGAGCAGCAATGTTGCGCTACGATGAACCGCAATCGCTATAGGCTACAATCCGACCTTTATGAAAGTCGGAAACGTGATGGTAGATATTTCGCCTCCTTACACGAGGCAACACAACAACTTTTCACTAGGCAACGCCGGTTAACTCCTGTTCGTGTATGAGAAATCGGTTGGAAACTGTCCTCATGTCGGCACGTTGAATGTGTCGTCACCGGCGGCAACCGTGTGTGAATGCTCTGAAAAGCTAATCATTTGCATATCACAGCATCTTTTTCCTGTCGGTTAAATTTCGCGTCTGTAGCACGTCGTCTTCATGGTGTAGCAATATAATGGCCAGTAGAGTTCTTTAGACTCTGCGACGAAGAGAAATTCCCTTCGATGACTAAACTGTTAGCGATGGAGCGCGAGCCCGGACCGCTAAAGGATAAAAACGACCTCCGCTGATTCCTTTTCAGAAGAATATTTTCCTTTCAAAAGTGCAGGAAATCTATGTTGTTATTGTTGTTGTTGTCGTCAGTCCTGAGACTGGTTTGATGCAGCTCTCCATGCTACTCTATCCTGTGCAAGCTGCTTCATCTCCCAGTACCTACTGCAGCCTACATCCTTCTGAATCTGCTTAGTGTATTCATCTCTTGGTCTCCCTCTACGATTTTTACCCTCCACGCTGCCCTCCAGTACTAAATTGGTGACCCCTTGATGCCTCAGAGCATGTCCTACCAACCGATCCCTTCTTCTGGTCAAGTTGGGCCACAAACTTCTCTTCTCCGCAATCCTATTCAATACTTCCTCATTAGTTATGTGATCTACCCATCTAATCATCAGCATTCTTCTGTAGCACCACATTTCGAAAGCTTCTATTCTCTTCTTGTCCAAACTATTTATCGTCCATGTTTCACTTCCATACATGGCTACACTCCATACAAATATTATCAGAAACGACTTCCTGACACTTAGATCAATACTCGATGTTAACAAATTTCTCTTCTTCAGAAACGCTTTCCTTGCCGTTGCCAGTCTACATTTTATATCCTCTCTACTTCGACCATCATCAGTTATTTTGCTCCCCAAATAGCAAAACTCTATAGGAAGCGTAATTCCAAATGGCCCGAAGCGTCACTGACTCTCAGTCCTTCCTAACGCAGGTCCCGTTGGAACGTTGCTTGTCGTGTTTCTTCTCGGAGCTCCACGCGCGACTACGACTCTTATAATGAACACCGTGTGTTGCGTGAGTCAAACTTCGCGACGTATTGCAACGTGGTCTTCATCTGAAACGTTTGTTGGTTGGCCGGTTTTTTTCTGTGCACTCTTACACGCGTAATATAGGGCTACATATGGTCCCCGCATTTCCTGTGAGATAGGATTAAAGTATTTACTTACCACTAATCAGTGCCGTTTAGAAATCCAACTAATTGGAAGAGACTTACAGACCAGACTACCGATTTGTAGTATCTCGTCAGTATAGAAAATTCTGTAACATTTATTTTACATGTTCAGCGACGCAGTTTGTGGCAACTACTTTATTCTATAGTCACGATTACTATATCTGATGGGAGTTACTGTTTCTGTTATATTGTATGTAATCATTTCACAATCGATGTCATACGTTTAGTCTAATTCTTTGTTTTGTTTTCTGCAGGCAACCTGTAGGTAAATATTGCAGTCTGTGTGACAGTGTGGTACAGCAATCAGTTTCGAATAATTTCCAAATAAAAAACGAACTTGGTTGCGAAATTATTTAATGTCAATCGCGCCATTCACCCTTTTGGGGCACCATCAGATTGTATCGTGCCGGTCATGCGGGCCACCTGGGCACTTCTTCTAATCGCGATGTCTGCATCTTGTTCTGTCACAGTGGTATTTGTGTGCGCGCCAAAAGGACACCGTGCTGCTATCTGGGCGCTGCCCACACCGCGTTTACTTTTGTAAGCCTGGTCCTATTTTGTACTATTATGGCGGTGTCATCTGGTGTGCTCAAGGTCCACCTTGAATTTAATTGATTTTTTTTAATGACAGGTGAATTACATATTGAGTTTCTGTTGGAAAGCGTCATTGACATTAGCAATTTCGCAGCCAAGACTGCTTTTAATCTGGAACAACCTGAAGATGTTCTAAGTGAACGAAACATGTCGTATCACAATAAATATTTAATAATACACTCGAAATGGTTGTCGCTAAACAGTAAAATTTTTACTGTAAGGCTGGCGACGCCTTGGAACATCTGATGGTCAGCAATTCTCCCCCAATTCTTCCCCTACGAGGATTCGAAATGGCTACGTCCGAGCCGAACGCCATACTATGGTAATGCCTTAGGAACCTCGGCAGCTATTACCGGGGAGGGAATTATACCTGCCCTCGGCATCACAGCGTGATGTGTAGCATCAAAACGGCGTTTTTTTATCGAATCATGACTAACATTACTGTACAACATGCACAAACATGACAATAACAAACAAACAAATAACAAGAATGTCTCCTCTGTGGCTATTATAAATTATTTTACCTTGCTGTCAAATGGAATAAATACACAGATGCCATGTGCTAGCATTTTATTTTTCGAGGTTATTGTTCATTTCTCGCTATAAGCGGTGTTGTACTCGTGTGAATAGCTAATACTCCACCACAGTGATAATCGCTGTCACAAAATTACGCGGCTCAGCGTCCCACTTAGGTTTCGTCTTGCTTCACCCTTGGTCCTGCAGTGTTTCCGTGTCCCGTGTCAGGGACAGGTGGGTCACTGCTTACAGTTCGCTAGTTCCGTGTGTCTGGTTTTGCTTTGTTCCGGAAGCTCTATCTACTTTATGGGTAGTTACTGTTAGCCCATGTCTTCTCGGTGCACGCCGGGACCGAATGAACATTGGAAAACAAACTATATCTGTAGTGAACCTTCGTGGCAGATTAAAACTGTGTGCCGGACCAAGACTCGAACTCAGGACCTTTGCTTTTTGCTGGCAAGTGCTCTACCACTGAGCTACCCAAGCACGACTCACGCTCCGTCCTCACAGCTTTACATCTGCCAGTACCTCGTCTCCTTCCTGTGAGGATGGGGCGTGAATCGTGCTTGGGTAGCTCAGTGGCAGAGCACGTGCCAGCGAAAGATAAAGGTCCCGAGTTCGAGTCTCGGTCCGGCACACAGTTTTAATCTGCCAGGAAGGTCCATATCAGCGCATACTCTGCTGCACAGTGAAAATCTCATTCTGTAAACATCCCCCAGGCTGTGACTTAGCCGTGTCTCCGCAATATCCTTTCTTTCAGAAGTGATAGTCCTGCAAGGTTCGCAGGAGAGCTTCTGTAAAGTTTGGAAGGTAGGAGACGAGGTACTGGCAGATGTAAAGCTGTGAGGACTGGGCGTGAGTCGTGCTTGGGTAGCTCAGTGGTAGAGCACTTTGCCAGCGAACGGCAAAAGTCCCGAGTTCGAGTCTCGGCCCGGCACACAGTTTTAATCTTCCAGGAAGGTTCATATCAGCGCACACTCCGCTGCAGAACGAAAATCTCATTCTGGCTATATCTGTAGTAATTAATGTACTAGAGTTGACAACAGACTTTCTCTTGACAGGGAAGGTAGACAGAACATGACTTTATCCAAGCTCAAAAACTGACGGAAAGAGCTTGTAGCGTCAATTAAGTAACAGTGCAGAATGTTAGCAACATAGTTAACTTCCTCAGGGCCTCTACTTGTGGATGCCGTTTTGCATTCACTACTAAAGGAGCATAATGAATAAAGCAGGTGTGCTCAAACTAAGGACTGTATTAGAATGCTACAATAGACGATAGCATTCTATGACCACTAAAATACATCCCTCACTGTAATACAGAATTGAGTACGATATTTCCCAAAACATCCGTACTTTCCCACCTACATGATATCCAGAAATTGTGATTATGGACGATAATTTTGTTATCTGCCGAGGGATATTGATAACTCGAAAGTTACCTTTCTGCTGACTGTGCATTTCTTGCATACGGATGACAGTAGGCCGGTGATTTATATGGACAAAATTTGAGGTTCGCAAAACCATCCAAACAAATATACGAGGGTCTTCAGTAATTAGTGCAACATTTTTTTTCCTGAAATTAGGTTGTTTTTCTTCATGATTCCAATACATCATATTTCTCCGCACTCTTTTGGCAACGAAACCTTATTTTTAGACGTAATCTCTGTTCAGTGCGTTATTATGAAGAAGCAGAAGTTCATTTGCATTATTGTGGCTACAAACACGATGAAGTCATTTCTTCAATTTCCCGAGAATACAGAGGGGTCCAAAAAATGTACCCACTGTTTAAAAGTCCACAACTTGCAAACTAATTGACGGACTTGCAAAGTAATTGACGGACTTTTGGTGGAAGTGTAGCTTAAAGTCCAACCTTAAGATATCACTGTAGGTGTTCGACATGGTCGCCATTAACATCCACACAGAAACGATGCCGCCGAACTGCAGCACGAACTACTGACTGCAACGTGTTCAGTTGGATATTTGCGCATGATTTAACGATGGATTCTCGAAGTTCATCCACGACATGGTCGCCATTAACATCCACACAGAAACGATGCCGCCGAACTGCAGCACGAACTACTGACTGCAACGTGTTCAGTTGGATATTTGCGCATGATTTAACGATGGATTCTCGAAGTTCATCCAATGTGCGTGGCTTTTGTTGATAAACGACCTCCTTTAGTGTTCCCCAAAGGTAAACGTCCAGAGGAGTTAGGTCTGGGGAACGTGGTGAATACTCCACAGCACCTCCACGGCCTATCCATCTTCCTGGTAGATTTTCGTCGAGATACGCCCTAACGCGGTTTTGGTAGTGGGCTGGATCACCATCTTGTTGAAAGTGAACTCTTCCGTCTCCACACAAGTCTTCGATGGCAGGTAAAATAGATGTCTGAAGCTTCTGAAGGTACACCTCACCTGTAACTGTGCCATAAAAGAAGAATGGCCCAATCAAGGCCCGGTAAGACAACACACACGACACATTTATTCCTGGCAAATTCACCGCTTTATCTACGAGGACGTTCGTATTTTCGCCGGCCCAGTAGATACAACTGTTGCGATTTACTGTACCACAGTATCATCTCTGCAAACTCTTCATGGTTGCGTACCATGTTAGTAAACCACTCGCAGTACTCCATTCTATGATCTGTGACGTCCACGTTCATTGAATGTAACAATCTTGGGATGTAGCACTTTCACTTTTCTGTCTTCAAAATTCGCCAAACACTTGAGCGAATCACTCCAGTTTCACGTGCACACTGTCTCACAGTCTTCTGTGGTGAGTGAGTGAATTTTTGTAACACATGACGGGAGTTAGCTGAACTTGTTACTGTTACAGGTCGTCCCGATCGTTGTTTGTGTACACCTTTAACACAGCCTTCGGCTTCTAATTTGTCTCGAATGCGACGAATCGTTAAACGTATCGGTGACTCTGTTTGATACTCATTTCGCCATTGCCGTTGAACCTCATTAATGTTTTCGTACTTAAAATAACACTTCAAAACTGACTTCCTTTCATCGAATGTAGGCCTTGCACCAGCCATGTTTACTCGAGTGCCTAGGTGCAACTAAGAACAAAACACTGACTATCTGGCGACGGTCATCTGACAAAACAGAACATGTTACGCTTGCCAGAACTACAAATTATTACACTACCAAAGATGAGACCGTCAATTAGTTTGCCAGTTATGGACTTTTAAACAGTGGATACATTTTTTAGGACCCCTCTGTACAATTCAGAGTTGATAGTTGCACCGTGAGGGAGGACATTAAATAGAATATGTGTCAGTGAAGTTTACCAAATGATGCGTAACTTAAGATGTTATTTTAGTTTGAAGGCTACCAGTCTCAGCATTTCATTATGTTGAAACTGGCAGCCTTCAAATTAAAATAACATCTTAAGTTACACGGTTGTTGGTAAATTTCATTGGCATTGATAATTAATTAACCAGCCGATGTCCCATATCCATAATGGACCAACAGAGAGTAAATTGAGTAAGCACTTAAGAGTCGGAGAAGGCCGGAGCTATGACTGTACCAACTGAGGGTGCGGCTTTCAACTTTTTCATCGAAAGAGAAGTGATGTGACGCTAATCCGTGGAATGCCGGTTTGTTTCCTGTTCGTCGCCATGAACCTATGTTTCACCTCTGAGTAGCACAACTGGTCAACGAGTGTGTCAGCGCTGCCAACCAGTCTACGTTGCGCAGCGAGGTGTCTGGTCGTGATTCGTGAGAATGAGAGTGTCCGCACGTTCCAAAACTGCAGGAGTCACAGCTGTGTGCAGCCGTCTGGTACGCATGAGATAGCAGATGTTTGTGGGACCTTGCTGCGATGATGACAAACGCCTCGCCCGAGAACTGACCGTGGTCTTGTTGATTGCCAGGTATCGGCAGACGTTTTGCAAGTGCCTAAGAATATCTGCAATGGTCTGGTTTTCTGCCAAAAGAAACTGAATGACAGCATGAAAGTTAAAGCAATTACAGCCTTCGGTCACAAAATTTAAGTCTTTTGACCAGGTTTCAACACTTCTATGAATGCCTGCGTCAGAAATTAAATATTCAAATTGGCCTATAACATAAGTACACATTTATGGGATTTTTTTTATAAAAGTGTAAGTACTGAGTAACAGTACAAGAAAGAAACAGTATTTACATGTTACATATAAGATGAATATCAAGCGAGAAAGGCTTTACTCACAAAAATTTAAAAATAATAGATGGAAGGTGAGGCACTGTGGGTTGCTCGTACCTACAAAGCCACAGGTAACAAAAGACTGAGGCGCCCACAACAGAAACTGCGGGCAAGAGTGCCGTATAGTATCCTTAAGTATAAGAAGCCTACATAACATTTAAAATATAGACAGCTGAATGTTACGAAGAACAGTATTTAGTACGTGAAATAACAGTTTCATTTGACAACAGAAGTCATGGTAACTTTTTGTTTACATAAAAGTTTAGACATACAGTTTGAAGACTGAAAACTGATAAACAGTACGAAAAGAAGCAGTATTTACACGTCACGTATAAAATAAACATTAAGCGAAAAAGCTGTAATCCCAATTTTTTATGAAAATGTTCTTCCTCTCACCATTAAACATTTTTCCCTGGGGTAGAGGGGTGTAAGTTGTTGTTTGAAGGCTTTTGTTTGGGCAATCATCGCCCGTAAGTGTCACTATGTACCCGTGGTCTAGGGGTAGCGTCTTTGATTCATAATCAAAACGTCTTCGGTCCCGGGTTCGATCCCCGCCACTGTCTAAATTTTGATAAATAATCAGCATTGGCGGCCGAAGACTTCCGGCATAAGATGTCAGCCTCATTCTGCCAACGGACTTGTCAAAGAGGGCGGAGGAGCGGATAGAGGTTCAGGGCACTCTCTTGTCCTAGGGGTGGGAAATTGCCCCTGAAGGCGGAAGAATCAGCAATGATCAACGACATGAGGATGCAGAAGGCAATGGAAACCACTGCATTAAAGACACGTAACGTGTATCCACAGGATATGTGGCCTGTAGTTGAAGAAGTGTCATGATGATCTCTCCATTGGCAAAAGATTCCGGAATAATCCCCCATTCGGATCTCCGGGAGGGGACTGCCAAGGGGGAGGTTACCATGAGAAAAAGATTGAATAATCAACGAAAGGATAATGTTCTACGAGTCGGAGAGTGGAATGTCAGAAGCTTGAACGTGGTAGGGAAACTACAAAATCTGAAAAGGGAAATGCAAAGGCTCAATCTAGATAGAGTAGGGGTCAGTGAAGTGAAGTGGAAGGAAGACAAGGATTTCTGGTCAGATGAGTATCGGGTAATATCAACAGCAGCAGAAAATGGTATAACAGGTGTAGGATTCGTTATGAATAGGAAGGTAGGGCAGAAGGTGTGTTACTGTGAACAGTTCAGTGACCAGGTTGTTCTAAACAGAATCGACAGCATACCAACACCGACAACGATAGTTCAGGTATACATGTCGACGTCGCAAGCTGAAGATGAACAGATAGAGAAAGTGTATGAGGATATTGAAAGGGTAATGCAGTATGTAAAGGGGGACGAAAATCTAATAGTCATGGGCGACTGGAATGCAGTTGTAGCGGAAGGAGTAGAAGAAAACGTTACAGGAGAATATGGGCTTGGGACATGGAATGAAAGAGGAGAAAGACTAATTGAGTTATGTAACAAGTTTCAGCTAGTAATAGCGAATACCCTGGTCAAGAATCACAAGAGGAGGAGGTATACTTGGAAAAGGCCGGGAGATACGGGAAGATTTCAATTAGATTACATCATGGTCAGACAGAGATTCCGAAATCAGATTCTGAAATGTAAGGCGTACCCAGGAGCAGATATAGACTCAGATCACAATATAGTAGTGATGAAGAGTAGGCTGAAGTTCAAGACATTAGTCAGGAAGAATCAATACGCAAAGAAGTGGGATACGGAAGTTCTAAGGAATGACGAGATACGTTTGAAGTTCTCTAACGCTATAGATACAGCAATAAGGTATAGCGCAGTAGGCAGCACTGTTGAAGAGGAATGAGCATCTCTAAAAAGGGCCATCACAGAAGTTGGGAAGGAAAACATTGGTACAAAGAAGGTAGCTGCGAAGAAACCATGGGTAACAGAAGAAATACTTCAGTTGATTGATGAAAGGAGGAAGTACAAACATGTTCCGGGAAAATTAGGAATACAGAAATACAAGTCGCTGAGGAATGAAATAATCAGGAAGTGCAGGGAAGCTAAGATGAAATGGCTGCAGGAAAAATGTGAAGACATCGAAAAATATATGATTGTCGGAAGGACAGACTCAGCATACAGGAAAGTCAAAACAACCTTTGGTGACATTAAAAGCAACGGTGGTAACATTAAGAGTGCAACGGGAATTCCACTGTTAAATGCAGAGGAGAGAGCAGATAGGTGGAAAGCCTCTATGAGGGTGAAGATTTGTCTGATGTAATAGAAGAAGAAACAGGAATGGATTTAGAAGAGATTGGGGATCCAGTATTAGAATCGGAATTTAAAAGAGCTTTGGAGGACTTACAGTGAAACAAGGCAGAAGGGATAGATAACATTCCATCAGAATTTCTAAAATCATTAGGGGAAGTGGCAACAAAACGACTATTCACGTTGGTGTGTAGAATATATGAGTCTGGCGACATACCATCTGACTTTCGGGAAAGCATCATCCACCCAATTCCGAAGACGGCAAGAGCTGACAAGTGCGAGAATTATCGCACAATCAGCTTAACAACTCATGCATCGAAGCTGCTTACAAGAATAATATACAGAAGAATGGAAATAAAAATTGAGAATGCGCTAGGTGACGATCAGTTTGGCTTTAGGAAAAGTAAAGACACGAGAGAGGCAATTCTGACGTTACGGCTAATAATGGAAGCAAAGCTAAAGAAAAATAAAGACACGTTCATAGGATTTGTGGACCTGGAAAAAGCGTTCGACAATATTAAATGGTGCAAGCTGGAAAAAAAGTAGGGGTGAGCTATAGGGAGAGACGGGCCATATACGATATGTACAACAACCAAGAGGGAATAATAAGAGTGGACGATCAAGAACGAAGTGCTCGTATTAAGAAGGGTGTAAGACAAGGCTGTAGCCTTTCGCCCCTACTCTTCAATCTGTACATCGAGGAAGCAATGATGGAAATAAAAGAAACGTTCAGGAGTGGAATTAAAATACAAGGTGAAAGGATATCAATGATACGATTTGTTAATGACATTGCTGTCCTGAGTGAAAGTGAAGAAGAATTAAATGACCAGCTGAACGGAATGAACAGTCTAATGAGTACACAGTATGGTTTGAGAGTAAATCGGAGAAAGACGAAGGTAATGAGAAGTAGTAGAAATGAGAACAGCGAGAAACTTAACATCAGGATTGATGGTCACGAAGTCAATGAAGTTAAGGAATTCTGCTACCTAGGCAGTAAAATAACCAATGACGGACGGAACAAGGAGGACATCAAAAGCAGACCCGCTATGGCAAAAAAGGCATTTCTGGCCAAGAGTAGTCTATAATATCAAATACCGGCCTTAATTTGAGGAAGAAATTTCTGAGGATGTACGTCTGGAGTACGGCATTGTATGGTAGTGAAACATGGACTGTGGGAATACCGGAACAGAAGAGAATCGAAGCATTTGAGAAGTGGTGCTATAGATGAATGTTGAAAATTAGGTGGACTGATAAGGTAAGGAATGAGGAGATTCTAAAGAATCGGAGAGGAAAGGAATATGTAGAAATCACTGATAAGGAGAAAGGACAGGATGATAGGACATCTGCTAAGACATGAGGGAATGACTTCCATGGTACTAGAGGGAGCTGTAGAAGGCAAAAACTGTAGAGGAAGACAGAGATTGGAATACGTTAAACAAATAATTGAGGACGTAGGTTGCAAGTGCTACTCTGAGATGAAGAGGTTAACACAGGGGAGGAATTAGTGGCGGGCCGCATCAAACCAGTCAGTAGATTGATGACCAAAAACAAAAAATGCACTACAGCCGCAATGATCGCCTCTAATCTTGTCCTGAAGGGATCGCACGCGCTGTTTAAAACAGCGCTCTCCATATTCGCGAATACCTTTCTTGATTTCCGTCGCCTCTACCGCTCCTTCCTCCGCACTCGTGACCGGAACCCGCCATCGGCAATTACGAAGACACATCCGCAACATGCTTACCGCGAAGAAACGCCGTGCCTGGCGACAGACATGCACCCAACTCTACACCACGCTCCGGATAAACTCTTCAAAGTATTGGTCTACTTTCCACCGCCTTACTGGGAACCGCCCTAAACGAAGTACCCTCTCCTCCTTGATTACCATCCCTTTCCTGACAACCTCAGTAAAACCAACCTCTTTGCCTCCCACCTATCCGATGTCTTTTCCATTCCATATGATCCCTAATTTGAGTACTCCCTCTTCCCTGACGTCATCGAACGTACAGATACCTCCAGTCCTCCCGTTGCTCCTAGCCTTCAGTACTTGGGCCACGTATCACCATCTGGACGTAACACTACCATCAGCCTCACACTCCACACTAAACGTAACACATCTCCCGGCCACGACCACGTTACTTACCGTCATCTCAAACACTGCCCTCCCTCCGTCCTTCCTTGCAGTCCTTGCCGCCCACCATTTTATATTGTCGAACGCTTTTTCCAGGTCCACAAATCCTATGAACGTGTCTTGATTTTTCTTTAGCTTTGCTTCCATTATTAGCCGTATTGTCACAATTGCCTCTCTCGTGCCTTTACTTTTCCTAAAGCCAAACTGATCGTCACCTAGTTCATTCTCAGTTTTCTTTTCCATTCTTCTGTATATTATACTTGTAAGCAGCTTCGATGCATGAGCTGTTAAGCTGATTGTGCGATAATTCTCGCACTTGTCAGCTCTTGCCGTCTTCGGAATTAGGTGGATGATGCTTTCCCGAAAGTCAGATGGTATGTCGCCAGACTCATATACACTCCTGGAAATGGAAAAACATCACATTGAGACCGGCGTGTCAGACCCACCATACTTGCTCCGGACACTGCGAGAGGGCTGTACAAGCAATGATCACACGCACGGCACAGCGGACACACCAGGAACCGCGGTGTTTTCCGTCGAATGGCGCTAGCTGCGCAGCATTTGTGGACCGCCGCCGTCAGTGTCAGCCGGTTTGCCGTGGCATATGGAGCTCCAACGCAGTCTTTAACACTGGTAGCATGCCGCGACAGCGTGGACGTGAACCGTATGTGCAGTTGACGGACTTTGAGCGAGGGCGTATAGTGGGCATGCGGGAGGCCGGGTGGACGTACCGCCGAATTGCTCAACACGTGGGGCGTGAGGTCTCCACAGTACATTGATATTGTCGCCAGTAGTCGGCGGAAGGTGCACGTGCCCGTCGACCTGGGACCGGACCGCAGCGACGCACGGATGCACGCCAAGACCATAGGGGACCGCACCGCCACTTCCCAGCAAATTAGGGACACTGTTGCTCCTGGGGTATCGACGAGGACCATTCGCAACCGTCTTCAAGAAGCTGGGCTACGGTCCTTCACACCGTTAGGCCGTCTTCCGCTCACGCCCCTACATCGTGCAGCCCGCCTCCAGTGGTGTCGCGACAGGCGTGAATGGAGGGACGAATGGAGACGTGTCGTCTTCAGCGATGAGAGTCACTTCTGCCTTGGTGCCAATGATGGTCGTATGCGTGTTTGGCGCCGTGCAGGTGAGCGCCACAATCAGGACTGCATACGACCGAGGCACACAGGGCCAACACACGGCATCATGGTGTGGGGAGCGATCTCCTACACTGGCCATACACCTCTGGTGATCGTCGAGGGGACACTGAATAGTGCACGGTACATCCAAACCGTCATCGAACCCATCGTTCTACCATTCCTAGACCGGAAAGGGAACTTGCTGTTCCAACAGGACAATGCACGTCCGCATGTATCCCGTGCCACCCAACGTGCTCTAGAAGGTGTAAGTCAGCTACCCTGGCCAGCAAGATCTCCGGATCTATCCCCCATTGTGCATGTTTGGGAATGGATGAAGCGTCGTCTCACGCGGTCTGCACGTCCAGCACGAACGCTGGTCCAACTGAGGCGCCAGGTGGAAATGGCATGGCAAGCCGTTCCACACGACTACATTCAGCATCTCTACGATCGTCTCCATGGGAGAATAGCAGCCTGCATTGCTGCTTAAGGTGGATATACACTGTACTAGTGCCGACATTGTGCATGCTCTGTTGCCTGTGTCTATATGCCTGTGGTTCTGTCAGTGTGATCATGTGATGTATCTGACCCCAGGAATGTGTCAATAAAGTTCCCCCTTCCTAGGACAATGAATTCACGGTGTTCTTATTTCAATTTCCAGGAGTGTATTCTACACACCAACGTGAATAGTCGTTTTGTTGCCACTTCCCCTAATGATTTTAGAGATTCTGATGGAATGTTATCCATCCCTTCTGCCTTATTTGACCGTAAGTCCTCCAAAGCTCTTTTAAATTCCGATTCTAATACTGGATCCCCAATCTCTTCTAAATCAACTCCTGTTTCTTCTTCTATCACATCAGACAAATCTTCACCCTCACAGAGGCTTTCATTGTATTCTTTCCACCTATCTGCTCTCTCCTCTGCATTTAACAGTGGAATTCCCGTTGCACTCTTAATGTTACCACCGTTGCTTTTAATGTCACCAAAGGTTGTTTTGACTTTCCTGTATGCTGAGTCTGTCTTTCCAACAATCATATCTTTTTCGATGTCTTCACATTTTTCCAGCAGCCATTTCGTCTTAGCTTCCCTGCACTTCCTATTTATTTCATTCCTCAGCGACTTGTATTTCTGTATTCCTGATTTTCCCGGAACATGTTTGTACTTCCTCCTTTCATCAATCAACTGAAGTATTTCTTCTGTTACCCATGGTTTCTTCGCAGCTACCTTCTTTGTACCAATGTTTTCCTTCCCAACTTCTGTGATGGCCCTTTTTATAGATGTCCATTCCTCTTCAACTGTGCTGCCTACTGCGCTATTCCTTATTGCTGTATCTATAGCGTTAGAGAACTTCAAACGTATCTCGTCATTCCTTAGAACTTCCGTATCCCACTTCTTTGCGTATTGATTCTTCCTGACTAATGTCTTGAACTTCAGCCTACTCTTCATCACTACTATATTGTGATCTGTGTCTATATCTGCTCCTGGGTCCGCCTTACAATCCAGTATCTGATTTCGGAATCTCTGTCTGACCATGATGTAATCTAATTGAAATCTTCCCGTATCTCCCGGCCTTTTCCAAGTACACCTCTTCCTCTTGTGATTCTTGAACAGGGTATTCGCTATAACTAGCTGAAACTTGTTACAGAACTCAATTAGTCTTTCTCCTCTTTCATTCCTTGTCCCAAGCCCATATTCTCCTGTAACCTTTTCTTCTACTCCTTCCGCTGCAACTACATTCCAGTCGCCCATGACTATTAGATTTTCGTTCCCCTTTACGTACTGCATCCGGTAAAACACCAAATATCCGACATCGCTGCGGCTGAAAAAAGATCCTGCAAGATCGGGATCAACGACGACTGAAGAGAATCGTTCAGCGGGACACAAGTACAACCCTTCCGCAAATTGCTACAGACTTCAGTGCGAACCATTCAACGAAACATCTTCGAAATGGGGTTTCGCAGCCGAAGGCCCACTCGTGTGCTCTTGATGACTGCACGACACAAAGCTTTACGCCTCGTCTGGGCCCGTCATTGGATTTTTGATGACTGGAAAAATGTTGCCTGGTCAGACGAGTCTCGTTTGAAATTGTTTAGAGGGTATGGACGTGGACAGATATGGAAACAATGTCATGAATACATGGACCCCGAATGACAGCAGGGGACTATTCAAGCTGGTGGAGGCTCTGTAATTGTGTGAGGGTGTGCAGTTGGAGTGATATTGGACCCTGATACGTCTAGACTCGGCTTTGACAGGCGAAATATACGTAAGCTCCTAATCACCTGCATCCATTCATGTACTTTGTGCATTCCGACGGACTTGGGCAATTCCAGCAGAACAATGCGACACCCGACAAATCCCACGTCCAAGATTGCTACAGATTGGCTCCAGGAACTCTCCTCTGAGTTTACACACTTTTTCTGGGCACCAGTTTCCCCAGACATGAACATTATTGGGCGTATCCGGGATGCCTTGTAACGTGCTGTTCAGAATAGGTCTCTGCCCCCTCATCCTCTGTCGAATTCATGAACAGCCCTGCAGGATTCATGGTGTCAATTCCCTCCAAGACTATTTCAGACATTGGTCATTCCATGTCGTGTTGCGGCCGTGCTGCGAACTCGTTGTTGCCCTACGCGATAACAGTTTCTTTGGCTCTTCGCTGTAGTAAATTTGTTTAAAAACAAAGTTTAATTTGTCCAGATTTAAGCGCCACACCCTGTACGCTATGAAAAATATTTGACAAAACGAGTAAAGTTTGACAGCTTGGTTGATCGTGTATGGCGAGGCCTTTGCAGTTTTATTTGAGTTAATTGATTGATTTCTCTTTACGCGGAATGTAGTGTACGGTTTTTCTGTATAGTTAATATACGACAACAGCTTGAGGCAGCACCTTTAGGGAACATTTTGAAGGGACACACGGGTCCCTCTCTCGCTGTCTCCGTCCCTTCTTTTTTCCCTCTCCCTCTCCAACTCTGTGTGTGTGTGTGTGTGTGTGTGTGTGTGTGTGTGTGTGTGTGTCGCGTCCCTTCGTGGAGGCCGGCTGCGTCCAGCATCGGTACGGATTCCGGGCGCGACCTCAGATTGCAGCGATCGATGTGTCGGACCAAAGCAGACCCGCGACAAGTCCGTGATGCGAATGCGGCCGCTGGCTCCTACTGGATGGCACGGATTCGGGCCGGGGGGGGGGGGGGGGGGAGGGGGAGAAGTTTCCGCCCTCTGGAAGGCACCGGGCGTCGCTGTGGTAGCGACCGGCCGCTGCGTCACCGTGGTAGGCCGGAGCTGTATGCGGCGACGGCGGCGCCTACCGGAATGCTAAAACCACTCAGTACTTTCACTTTTCTAATGACTGGTGGTCCACTAAAGTACGAATCAGCGTCATTGAGATCTAGGTCTAAACGGAGCGCGGGAAACACCTCACCGTTTCAAAAATGAAACTACGATTCAGGAGATAAAGTAAATATTTATGTATATAGTTAGATTACCGTTTTTTTAATGAAGATTTAGATGACGGCCATCACACGAGTTTTACGGAAATGCTGCAGGAACTCGGGTGGGAGTCTCTGGAGGAAAGGAGGCGTTCTTTTCATGAATCGCTACTGAGGAAAATTAGAGAACCAGCATTTGAGGCAGACTGCAGTACAATTCTGTTGCCGTCAACTTATATTTCGCGGAAGGACCACAGAGATAAGATAAGACAGATTAGGGCTCGTACACAGGCATATAGGCAGTCATTTTTCCCTCGTTCTGTTTGGGAGTGGAACAGAGAGAGAGGATGTTACTTGTGGTGCGGGATACCCTCCGCCACGCACCGTATGGTGGATTGCGGAGTATGTATGTAGATGTAGATGTAGAGACGCCCCTTCAGATACAAACTCATTGTACTTAACTCCGAAAAAGTGGCGATAACTTCGTTTGATCCCTACAACCTATCCAAGTGCCGCCAATATTCTTGCTGCTGACATACGGCAGACCCCAGATTCCTGCTAGATGCTGCGACTAAGGTACGCGGAACTCTTACTGAACGATGCTAGAACAGCGATTGGTATCGGTTCATCTGTAGCTCTTTTCTATATCTACATGACTACGCAGCAATTCACACTTAAGTGGCTGGTAGAGGGTGCATCGTACTGTTTCCACACTACTTATCTACCGTTTCAAGCTCAAACATTGCCCAGGAGAAAATAATACTTAAATCTTTCCATGCGATCTCTGAGTTCTCTTATCTTAATACGAGGATCTTTCTCCCTATGCAAATGGGCGCCAAGAAAATATTCTCGCATTTAGAAGAGAAATTTGGAGACACGAAATTTCGTGATAGGACCTCACTGCAACGAAAAACGCCTTTGTTTTTTAATGATTTATATCCCAACTCCTCTCATCATAATGTTGACACTTTGCCCCATGTTTCGTGATAATTCAATGCACTTTTCCGGTGTCGCTCGTCAATCCTATTTGATGCGGATCCCATGCATGATCAGCGCCTAATAAACGGACGGGGTACGACAGCCCATCAGTGCCAGTCATGCCACCAGGAAGGAGGTACACGGCTCCTGTTTTCTGTGGTTCGACCATGCCTAAACGGTGAATACCGCGATTCTATCGCATCCGCATTGTTACTTTGTGCCAGAAAGGGATCTCAACGTGGGAAGTGCCCAGGCGTCTCGGAATGAACCAAAGCGATGTTGTTCAGACATGGAGGAGATACAGAGAGCCAGGAGCTGTCGATGACATGCCTCGCTCAGGCCGCCCAAAGTCTACTGCTGCAGTGGAGTACGGCTACCGACGGCTTATGTCACGGAGGAACCCTGACAGCAGAGCAACCACGTTGAATAATGCTTTTCGTGCAGCCACAGGACGTCGTGCTACGACTCAAACTGTGCGCAATGGGCTGCATGATGCGCAACTTCACTCCCGACGTCCATGGTGAGGTCTATCTTTGCAACCACGACACAATGCAGCTCGGTACAAATGGGCACAACAACATGCCGAATGGACCGCTCAGGATTGGTATCACGTTCTCTTCGCCGATGAGTGTCGCATATGCCTTCAATCAGACAATCGTCGGAGACGTGTTTAGAGACAACCCGGTCAGGCTGACTGCCTTAGATACACTGTCCAGCGAGTGCAGCAAGGTGGAGGTTCCCTGCTGTCTTGGGATGGCGTTATGTGGGTCCGACGTATACCGCTGGTGGTCATGGAAGGCGCGGTAACGGCTGTACGATACGTGAATGCCATCCTCCGACTGATAGTGCAACCATATCGGCAGGGCATTCGTTTTCATCGACGACAAATGGTGCCTACATCGTGCACATCTTGTGAATGACTTCCTTCAGGATAACGACATCTCTCGATTAGAGTGGCCAGTATGTTTTCCAGACATGAACCCTATCGATCATGCCTGGGATAGATTGAAAAGAGCTGTTTATGGATGACGTGTCCCACCAATCACTCTGAGTGATCTACGCCTCATCCGTCTGCGTTATTTCATTTCCAAGGTAGCAGAATGCTTAACTTCATTTACCTCATGACCCCTAATTTTAATGTAAGTATTATTGTTAGTAATAGTTACTCTGCTTCTGCTTACTTTAATATGTAGGTTACACATGTTACTGGAAAAAGATATTTGGCGAAATATTCTTATTCACTTTCACATTTATTCAGTTGACGATCAATATACATGGTGTAACAGTGTAAGTGCAGATATTTCTGTTCGTCACTGACGACAGTGTACTGCAGAACACTGCATCGGAATTTACGTTATTTGTTGACTAATAATTATAGCAACTACATTTTTTTTATTTTTAGCTTGGTTAGTACCTCGAAGTACTTGTGGCAAGAGCAACCCATTATGGCATCGATACCTACATTGCCACAACGTAGGTGCGCTCTCGAAGGATGGCACTACGAGAGCGGACGCACAACGGCAACCACAGCGCCCTCTAGCCGACGCTGTGGAGCTCGACAAACGTCGCTCCACATTCAGCCGTTTGATCAAGAACAGGCGACCTAGCAATTTAGCTTCTACTTGTAGGAGGGGCTAGCCATGATAGACTTTGCCTTTGTAACTTCTAGTAACTGTTAGCGTCCATACATGTGTAGTCATGGACAGTGCGGCTGGTCCCGGCGGAGCCTCGAGTCCTCCCTCGGGCATGGGTGTGTGTGTTTGTCCTTAGGATAATTTAGGTTAAGTAGTGTGTAAGCTTAGGGACTGATGACCTTAGCAGTTAAGTCCCATAAGATTTCACACATATTTGAAAAGTTTTTTCGATACATGAATGGCTTCGCACCTACGTGCTCATCTGTACCAAAAGATAAGTAATGCGTTTGTTTATATACCAGTAAAGGTGTTTTACCTTTACTTGCAGTACCGAAGTACTTCACCTTTTCCTGCTCCTACTCGCGTCCTTAACTCTCGGTCTATTTTGCAGAAGCAGTTCATAGGGTTCAAATGGCTCTGAGCACTATGGGACTTAACATCTGAGGTCATAAGTCCCCTAGAACTTTGAACTACTTAAACCTAACTAACCTAAGGACATCACACACCTCCATGCCCGAGGCAGGATTCGAACCCGCGACCATAGCAGGTCGCGCGGTTACAGACAGAAGCGCCTAGAACCGCTCGGCCAGCAGAAGCAGTTCACAGAAGCAAATCCACGCGCCGCCTGACCAGGCGGGATTTAAAAAAAAAAAGCCATTAATGCTTACTTTCCCCTGGGCAGAAGGTGAGGCGTTGAAGTGTGGACACGCAGACGCAAAACGGTTAGTCTATACCTATTGGTGTAATCAAGTTAATGGTGCAGTGCGAACATACCGAAAACATCAGGTCGTAAAGTCTGTAATGTGTTTATGGAAAGACTGTTTGAAGCAAAGAAGAAACAACCAGTGCGCTGACGTATGTACATATTAGGGTACCACATATAAATGTGTTGTTGTTGTTGTTGTGGTCTTCAGTCCTGAGATTGGTCTGATGCAGCTCACCATGCTACTCTACCCTGTGCATGCTTCTTCATCTCCCAGTTCCCACTGCAGCCTACATCCTTCTAAATCTGCTTATTGTATTCATCTACTGGTCTCCCTCTACGAATTTTACCCTCCATGATGCCCTCCAATACTAAATTGGTGATCCCTCGATGTCTCAGAACATGTCCTACCAAACGATCCCTTCCCCTACTCAAGTTGTGCCACAAGCTCCTCTTCTCCCCAATTCTGTTCAGTACCTCCTCATTAGTTATGTGATCTACCCATTTAATCTTCAGCATTCTTCTGTAGCTCCACATTTCGAAAGCTTCTATTCTCTTCTTGTCGCAAATATTTATCGTCCACGTTTCACTTCCATACATGGCTACACTCCATACAAATACTTTTAGAAACGACTTCCTGACATTTAAATCTATACTCGATGTTAACAAATTTCTCTCCTTCAGAAACGCTTTCCTTGCCGTTGCCAGTCTACATTTTATATCCTCTCTACTTCGACCACCATCAGTTATTTTGCTCCCCAAGTAGCAAAACCCCTTTACTACTTTAAGTATCTCATTTCAAGATCTAATTCCCTCAGCATCACCCGACTTAATTCGACTACATTCCATTATCCTGCTCTAAAATCCTTACACGATGTATAGTGTACTCATTACACTGTTCATTCCATTTAACAGGTCTACAGTTTCACTGAGGATGGCGATATTATTAGAATCATACTTCACCTGGAATTTATAATTTTGCTCCTGTGGTTACTTTTAATATTGATGGTGTTAATTTTATTTTTGTACGGCACCTTTTTGAACTCTACCTACTGGCCAGCCTGTGCCACATGATAATCGATAGCTCCTGTGGATTCCGCCATGAATATGTATCGCTTTGGGATGTGTTGGCGGCCCTGCGCGCTCGTGGACATTTGCATGTGTTAACAGCTTCGCACCACGGTGAGCGTTGGCAGCCCTGCTTCCCCGCGGGCCGTCCCCCCCCCCCCCCCCCCTTCGCCACATACGCAGCCCCTCACGCAGCCGATATAATCGCTGGCCGGGCCGCCATGACGCGCACGCCGATGATGCGGTTAGTTTCGACTGCGGGTCGGTGTCGATAGTCGGCGTGTTTTAAACGCGACGCGCCGCCCCTAACGACTGTGTAATGGTGGCCGATATTTCATCATCACAGCGCAGCGCCCCTAGCTATAGAGGGGGGAGGGGGCAGGAAAGGGGGGCTGATGGGGCAATTAAACCGCGACACTTCTCTCCATTGCCAACTGCCCGCTCTGTGTGGTTACACGAGTTAAAAGTAGTCAACCACAACGATTTTTCGTAAATCCTCGTTATGGCGAATCGTAACACAACCATTTTTCTAGCGAAATGAACGAAAGACGAAGGGCGCGCAATAATTAATGCAGCACCTTTTTTTTCCTTGGTCATTTTCCGTTGAAAAAATGCGAAATTTATTGTAGGATGTAGTGAAATATTACTGCTTCAATTCATATGGTCGATAGTACTGACAGGTAGCAGCAATATACGTAACCTTCAAAGTGGCGTCTGAGTTTCTTATGGTGGACAACCAGAGCATCACAAATATTCATAGGCGCTTGCAGAATGTCTTCAGAGACCTGACGGTGAACAAAACCATGGTGAGTCGTTGAGCGAGGTATCTGTCGTCATTGCAGGAAGGTCGCGCAAACCTGTCCGATCTCCCATGTGCCGGCCGACCGCACTACAGTGCTGCAACGTGCAGACACTCTCATTTGAGGTGATCCACAGATCACAATGAAACACTTCGCTGCACAACGGGACGTCTCCGCTGGCGGTGTGGACACACTCGTCGGCCAGTTATTCTGTTTGATGGCCTTCCTCGTAGTGCAACGATCAACTCTGAAGTTTACTGTGCTACCCTCAGGAAACTAAAGAAACGACTTCTGCGTGTTCGTCGCACACAAAATTGGTAACGAACTATGGTTTCTCCATGGCAACGCGAGGCCCACAAAACTTCAATGGGGTATTCTTCTACGTACAAGGTACTACCGGTCTCGCAGCTTCTATCTTCCATTTGCTTGGCCCAATGAAAGCTGCATCCACCGGAAGCATTAGGCGGATGATGGGGAGGTTATCGATGCAGCAAGTCGTTGATCCGACGTCCACCAGTACAGTGCTATCATGCGGACATACAGGCGCTCCCAGTAATGTGGCGTTAAGGCCGTCGCATTGAACGGAGATTACGTTGAAAAATAGGGCTTTGTAGCCATAAGAGTGGGGAATAATATGGTGTAATCGAATCTTGGATAAAACTAACTTCCTCTCAGAAAAATAAAATCATCTCTACAGAGAAATCTCAACATAAATTGTCTGAATAACGGATTTTCAATTAACACTATCTTGCCAAAGGCTGACAATTTGTGGAACGTGTCTACAGTACGATCATGACATTTATCCTTTATACAACAACCAGCTATAAGTGTGGTTTAGAAAGATCATTAAAATTCAGGTGTTTGTTTTGCATATACTTCTAAACCATACTTGACGCTGGTTGCGTTTTAAATTATTAATCTTAAGATTTTCAATTATTTTATGATTTCCAAAAAGATTCAATACTTGTAACTAAGGAACCTTGACGTATCATCTATAGACAAAATAGAGACCAAAAAAAGAAAGATACTGCTGCGCATACACGCGGAGATTGGATTGTTTACGCAACCGCAGATACAACGCCAAATTACATATTAACAACTTATAATCTCGTAGATGCAAAAATGGTTCAAATGGCTCTGAGCACTATGGGACTTAACATCTATGGTCATCAATCCCCTAGAACTTAGAACTACTTAAACATAACTAACCTAAGGACATCACACAACACCCAGCCATCACGAGTATAATCTCGCAGAAAACATAAAAAGGCACTGTAGACGATATTCGTGCCATAATAGCAGGAGCTCTTGTTGGTATGCTTAGCAGTAAGCGGTTTCGCTTACTGCTCCTACATCTCCTTATTCCTTCTTTTGACTGTGGCTGAAAGGATAATGGTTGGTATCTATGCGATATGACTAAAAGACGGTGAACCATGGTGAATTCGTATCAAGCTAGTTAGCAGCTTCACGCTCGCCTGAAGTTTTCGAATGCAGAAGCCGCTTCTAAGTGTGTCATTAATTCCCTGTCCATTCTTCCTCGGCCAGTTTTCGTATCTTTAATTTGAAATCGGAGGATTGTAGTCTGATGTTCGTTAAAGGACTAGAAACGCTGGTTTTCTTCGCCAGCTGGTTAACTTTATCGTTCCAGACCAATTCTGCTTGAGCTGTGGCCCACTGAAAGGAGATTCTCATACCTTTTCTTAATTTTGGACTGATTCTCGTAGAATTTTTGGTACATGGATATTCACTTTACTAGAATGAGATTTTCACTCGAGTGTGCGCTGATATGAAACTTCCTGGCAGATTAAAACTGTGTGTCAGGCCAATACTCGATGTCGCGACCTTTGCCGTTCGCGGGCAAGTGCTCTACCATCTGAGCTACCCAAGCATGACTCACGCCCCCCGTCCACACAGGAGAGCTTCTGTAAAGTTTGGAAGGTAGGAGACGAGGTACTGGCAGAAGTAAAGCTGTGAGGACGGGGCGTGATTCGTGCTTGGGTAGCTCAGATGGTAGAGCACTTCCCCGAAAAAGGCAAAGGTCCCGAGTTCGAGTCTCGGCCCGTCGCACAGTTTTAATATTCCAGGAAGTTTAATTCACTTTACTGTTGCACTTGTCGTCTTTTTGTGGATTGCAGTGTCTATTTGGCTCTGACAGTATCATCAGTTTCTGAAGCCCGGTGTGACGACGAAATCTGATAGCCTCTCGAATCACTACCAATTAGCTAGTCAATAACAATTTGTCCATTTTATTCGGACTGTTGAGCTCCGTGGCCGTGGATAATGATATTTCACTGAAAAAATGCAGCAACCAGCCACTTTTTAATGCGTTTTTTTTATTTACGCCAATATGCATTTCGGGTTTGCACCCATCTTCAGCTGGCAAATTACATGGATCTTCAGTTACTACAGTAGTACAATCTCGACAGCAGTTTGGATGCTGCAGCAGGCCTGTGCAAAAGCAACGACTCCAATCATTTACTTCAATTTCGCGAGTTTAAAGTCATACACTATCAGTTGTTCATTTTACTTACATTCTCCTCTCCTTGTTTCTTTCCTGGCTTTTCTTCTTTTTTGCAACAACACAAACACTTTTTATCACGTATTTTGCACAGGCGCACTGCGTTATCCGCCATGTTGTCGACTGACAGTTTTTGGGAACAAAAACTATTTTTTGATAGTTTTAGTACGGAAACAACACAGTGGAACACCTTTGATATGATTTAGAATGTCGATTTCACCCCAGACCCCAGCGTCACTACCTTTTCTGTTTCTCTCTCATGAGCAGCAAGACATTCGAAACCTCACTCAAAGTATGTCCAGCAGAGTTCAAAGCGTCATAAAGACTGTGACCTCCCAAAAGATAAATTATATATATAATTTGTCTGTTGGGAGGTCACTTTATATATATATATATATATATATATATATATATATATATATATATATATATATATATATATATATATATAATAACCTCCCAACAGTAAAAAATATAATTATAGCATTCACATTCTGCGTAACAACCTACCAACAGATAAATTCCAAAACCTACCACTAACATTCTGAGACTAATCTCTCAATAAAAAATGTGACTCACTTATAACCTTTCAATAATTGACTGTGAATTTAAACTGGTAAATTTTCGACGTCTGCAGTTCTGCGTCATGGCCCTGAAAGATCAGACTGAATAAATTGAAAATTATTACCTCAATAAAGTTGCCGGATAACGCGTATATATTTGCTCCTGTATGAAACTAAACTTTTCTGGGACAGCCCTGTGCAATGCTGGCCGATAGATTTGTCATGTATAAAAGAAACAACTGATTTTTCTTTACAATAATCAAAATGACCATGGATTAGAGAAATTAGTAAATTCTTTAAATTATTCTGTAAATTGAGATGAATAATTGTCAAAAGTTAATTTTTTATGAGAGAGATTATTACTAAGAGATTTTTTAAAACGTTTTACATGGGACCTGATATAACAACAGTACATTTGCGCGAGGGCGCTTTTACCTTATACTACAATGCTCAGGCTCCGCCATCGCTCCCCACGACCGGCCCAGCGAACTCCACACACACGACTGATAGTTACTACTACAACTACTACTACTACTACTACTACTACTACTACAACTGCTACACAGTTCCTACTGCATACAACACTGTCTGAGATTCTCTTACGGCTTACACGTCGCAGGCAGCGCGTGAGCAATCCATCGAAATTACATCTGCCCGAGTGCGCTAGCAACAAATTCCTTAATCACAGACCTCTTACAAGACGAAGCGTGAAGAAACCTCGTATTACTGTCGATTAATAGGTATCCCGAGGCTGCTGATCGTTTAGTGTAATTTGTCAGATGTACACAATTGCATAAGAATTTGGGAGTGTTTTGTACTATTTTTCGGTATTTGTTGTTCCTCTTTCGATCCAGGAGAAGGCCTTAAAGTCCTAATCTGATGAGGCTAAATACGTAAATAAATATTTCGATGGAAACGTCATTGATGTTTAGGGAGAGGTAGCACTGCGTTTTTTTTTTCCCCCTTCACACCCGGCGTCCTTCTACGACAGCCAACACCTCGGTGCAGGTTTGGTGACCATCCCGTGTGGCCGCGCTTCCAGCAGTGGCGCGATCTCCGCGCGTCCACCCCCGCAGCTCCAGTGTCCCGGAACTAACTCCCGCCCCCGCGCTTCCTCGAACCCTACTCCCCCTTTTCCCTTCCCCCCCCCCCCCCCCCCCCCTCTGCCCACTCTTCGCGCGACTCGCTCTAGCTACTCGACCGCAAGACTTCACCGCCGCGCCAAGTCTCTGTATCGGGGAATGGGTGGAAACGGCGAATATACAGTGGCGCGCGTGACCGCTGCTGCCGCAGTTGGGGAGAAGGAGAAAGAGACACAGAGAGAGAGAGAAAAAAAAAAATATTCCCCCGCCGTGTCTAATTCCGGGAAATGTCAGCGCGCCGTTTGAAGACCCGCCGACCTGCCGCTGTTTCGCCCGCCGCAAAAGCCGGCAGCCCACAGCTCTCCCCCTCTGTCCGCGGCCGCGAATGGAACGGAAAAACACGCAGGTGTCGCACACGCCAAGCGCTGGTTGCCCCGCCTGCGCCATGTTGGTAGCAACACGTTACCTGCAGTATCCGCCGAGTGTTGTCGTTACTGAACGTATACTGGAGACACATCGATTCTGGCAGTACAGAGTCGAAGGCAGACCATTTATCCGCATCCCTCAAAAATAAGGAGTAATTGTCCAGAGTAGTTTCAAAACAGCATTTAATGTCTTGTATAAAATATCCATTATTTCATCAGTTACGAACATAAAACACCTGAATTTTTTTAGGCTAAATATGAATAAAGGGTAACGGCCTTGCCGCAGTAGATACACGGGTTTCCGTGAGATCACCGAAGCGCTGTCGGGCGTGGTCGGCACTTGGATGGGTGAGCATCCAGGCCGCCATGCTCTGTTGCCACTTTTTGGGGATGCACTCAGCTTCGTGGTGCCAGTTGAGGAGCTACTCGCCCGAATAGCGGCGGCTTCGGTCAAGAATACCGTCATAACGGCCAGGAGAGCGGTGTGCTGACCCCACGCCCCTCCTATCCGCATCCTCCACTGAGGATGACACGGCGGTCGGATGATCCTGGTAGACCACTCTTGGCTTGAAGACAGATTGCTTAAAATATGAATAAATTCATGAAGAGTTCCACCTGAAGCAATTGTGCGATACCCTTGTCTTGCACAGTTTAATTTTTTTAAGGAAATTTAATCTTTAAATGGAAAGTTTCGGATAAGCTTTACCTTGGCAGTTATTAATGTCGTATGGACAAACACATTTGCTGTTATCAGTCACCTTTTATTTATATCCACAATACGTTCCAAAGGTTCAAAAATTACGAATGTTATTATGGAATCTGCGTTTGGTGGTATGTCGCTGGTGTAAAATATGGCACTCTGTAGTAGAGAAACAAATCAGTAGTTCAGAACATGGCTGTGGAGATAATTGACTAAAAACTGAGTTTTGAAAATAAAATAACTAGAAAATGAATACCTCCGGTGGTCACAGGATCCATTCCCTGTTATAATACATCACATATAAATTGTCATACTTTGTAAATTAAGATAATGCCTGGAAACAGCGAGCTTCAGAGAACAAACAGCAAAACCAGGAACACTGTTTCAAAGCTGTTAGTGGCCTTACTGTGTCTGCACAATTTCTATGGGTCACGTAGGTAGATGTGGAAAATATTGCCGGCCGCGGTGTCCAAGCGGTTCTAGTCGCTTCAGTCCGGAACCGCGCAACTGCTATGGTGTAAATCCTGCCTCGGGCATGGATGTGTGTGATGTCCTTAGGTTAGTTAGGTTTAAGTAGTTCTAAGTTCTAGGGGACTGATGACCACAGATGTTAAGTGCCATAGTGCTCAGAGAGATTTGAACCATTTTTGGAAAATATTGCTAGTTTTTGTCCTGGTAAACAATCGGCGGTTTTCTTCGAGTTGTCGGCCTGTGACAATGCTTCAACATTTCTGCTACACTCTCACGCTATTCAATGAAACAAGGCTCTGAACTTTTGTGGCTCCCATCCTTCTCTGTCTGTTGGCAGACATACTGACACTTGTGCTTCCGGTATACCATTGTTGGATACATGTGGTTGGATTAGTATGATTTTAGTTTATTGTACTGTAGGTACCATTTTCCAATGTAGGAAACAAGTATATACAATTTATTTTCGGAAGATAGTGCCCTACAGTCTGTAAATAAAAAACGTCGAAGTTAGAATGCAAAGAGATGCTATTAAATACCTTTCTTGACACTTATGTTCAATCTTAAGATCGTCATCAGGTACGTCAATGTGTTTTAGAAGTACTAACACTGCGGCGTCAAAGGACTCAATAATAAAATACACCGACGCTGGCAGTATGTGTGTACACGCGTATAACATCGGATTTTGTCGTACCCAAGGGGCACCGTGATCTTCACGCAGTGCAGGCATGTTTGCCGGGTTGCCTACTCAGCAGACTTAACCAGTTTAGCCAGAAGTGGGTAGCAGCGCCCAGTGTGCCATATGGCGCCAACGTAGAAAAATTACTTTACTGTCCCACTCACGTGCACGAACTAGAGTTTCACGACATGCTTCTCGTCATTGCGTATTTAGGGAGCCGCACAGCCTATGGCAGCGTGTGTCCTTTTGTCTACAAGTTATATACATGTGTCACCTAGAGCCCTAAATGGTCTATGTGTGTCTGGTTCCTGAACGAGACTTTGCAGATCAGCGGCCCTCGAGCGGATTAACTCAGCGACGTGTGAACTGACTTGTCTAAGACTCTGTTCCTAAGTGATCGTTACTGACCTTAAGTGTTTCGCACTGATAGTGTTCAAAAGAGCTAGGACTGTATTTATTGTACACGTAACACATGTGGAGTTCTCTCGGCTAGTAATAGTGTTGCCAACTTAAGAAACTGAAACCCAGGTTGTATTATAGGATGTCATAACAATGTTTACAGTAGATTCCAACATTTCAAGTTTCTCCTTCAGCTTTAGATTTTTCCTTTCGAATTATAAAACAAAACCTTGTTAGTAATACGTTTCGCAGCCAGTGCACCAGTTGATTAAGTGAAACGATTGCAAAAATAAAACGAAGTGTAGGGGGTTCTCAGCTCAACGTTTAATGTCAGGAAACCAACCTCATCATGTTTTTATACATTGTTACCCTGAAGTAACACAAGTATTGTTTCATCTGAATTTCTGACTGCACCTAGGTTTTTATGCTTCACGTTACCTAGCTATGTGCTACTTGTTGCCTACGATTCAGGATCCTCCTTCCGTCGCCATCGTTGATTTTATAAAGTCATCTGTACCTATCCTTAGATTATTAAATAAATTGATAACTTCTGCATTGATTACCATGATATTTTTACATTTATTGCTTATGTTAATTTACTGGGCATTTCCTTTATAGTTACTAACATTTTACAGCACTGTTGTGCAGTGATCAGATTTAAGTTCATGGTGAAAGTTAAGCACATCGTGCATAGGAACAGCAGTATTGCTCGCGAAAGTCGTTCAAGACAGCTGCCATGAGTAACAGTGACATATCATTTTACTTCTTTTTACCGTCATCAGTCATCTGAATGGTTTGATCTTTTTCCAGTACTAACCTGTTCCTCTCAAAGTAACATTTGCAATTGTATGTTGGATGGTTTCCTGTCTAGTGTTCCCCTACAGTTTCTACCCTCTCCATCTCCCTCAAGTACGCATGGAAATAATTTCTTGGCGTCTTAACATATGTCAGATTACCCTATGCCCTTCTATTTTGAATATTTAGCGTACGTTCCTCTCCGATTCTGCGGACAGCCAACATAATTTTCAACACTCTTCTGTAGTATCACCTCTCGAATACTTACATTCTCTTTGTTTTTGGTTTTTCCACAGTGCATGATTCGTTACCGTACGATATATTGTTAGATTTTTTTTCCTTAAGTAAGGCCTTCTTTGATACTAACAGACTTCTTTCGGTCATGAATGCCGTCTTTAGCTATGATAGTCTTCTTTCTTTACGTCCTCTTTGCCACACCTGTTACGCTTTACTTTTCTTACATAGTAGCAGCATTCCTCACTTTGGCTATTTTTGCTATACTATTTCAAATATTCCTGTCCTGTTGCGTACAGTCCTGCCAAGTAAAACAATATACATATGCACTGGACAGCCATACTGAAATGATTTTTAGAGATGCCTGTAGAAAACAGTCAATCGATGTCAGGCGATGTCACAAGCTCCTCGTCCAGGCGACCACAAAGGAAGTACTGTGATCGCCGACTTCCCACAGACGTCTGGTGGGGTTCTATTCTGCTGGAAATACGCCTTCTCTAAGGGCACATCTTCCAGTAACTCATGTAAAACAGATGAAACTTCCTACATGAGTGTAGGAGTCGAATAGATGTGCTGAACTTTGTTTCGGTCCCAGAAATCTGCATGCTCCTACTGCGGGTTGTCGTGATAGTGTGTAAGAGGAAGATACAACGGTGACCTGGAGACAGATGTAATGTATTGCGGATACATAGAAAGAAGGATCCTCTATAGTATGATTATATGATAGCGGAACAAACACTGGTAGCAGTAACTTCTGTAGAATATCTGGGAGTATGCGTACAGAACGATTTGAAGTGGAATGATCATATAATATTAATTGTTGGTAAGACGGGTGCCAGGTTGAGATTCATTGGGAAAGTCCTTAGAAAATGTAGTCCATCAACAAAAGAGGTGGCTTACAAAATACTCGTCCGACCTTTACTTGAGTATTGCTCATCAGTGTGCGATCCGTACCAGGTCGGGTTGAGAGAGGAGATAGAGAAGATCCAAAGAAGAGCGGCGCGATTCGTCACAGGGTCGGAGAAGATGCAAAGAAGAGCGGCGCGTTTCGTCACAGGGTTATTTGGTAAGCGTGATAGCGTTACGGAGATGCTTAGCAAACTCAAGTGGCAGACTCTGCAAGAGAGGTGCTCTGCATCGTGGTGTTACTTGCTATCCAGGTTTCGAGAGGGTGCGTTTCTGGATGAGGTATGGAATATATTTCTTCCCCCTACTTATACCTCCCGAGGAGATCACGAAAGTAAAATTAGAGAGATTCGAGCGCACACGGAGGCTTTTCGGCAGTCGTTCTTCCCTCGAACCATACGCGACCGGAACAAGAAAGAGAGGTAATTGTTGTGGTTGGCAGGAGAGCCAACCGTGCTTTTCTAAAGGAGGCCCAAATGCAGGCGTCTCATATCACGCAGGCTGGCTTGAGGTCTGGAACATGACAAGGGAATTAGAATTGAGAAAAACGGACGCAGCTGGTGGAATACTTAACTTTAATCCATTCATGGAGAACGTCGCTCTTTATGGTACATTATTCACAATATCAATAGTACGGATACTGGCGCCTTGCTAGGTCGTAGCAAATAACGTAGCTGAAGGCTATGCTAACTATCGTCTCGGCAAATGAGAGCGTAGAAGTCAGTGAACCATCGCCAGCAAAGTCGGCTGTGCAACTGGGGCGAGTGCTAGGAAGTCTCTCTAGACCTGCCGTGTGGCGGCGCTCGGTCTGAAACCACTGATAGTGGCGACACGCGGGTCCGACGTATACTACCGGACCGCCGCCGATTTAAAGGCTACCACCTAGCAAGTGTGCTGTCTGGCGGTGACACCAAAGTAATGACAGTGGAACGTACAGTGTCCTCCGCCACACACCGTTGGGTGGTTTGCGAAGTACAAATGTACATGTAGATGAGGTCAGTCCTAGCATGCAGCCGGAAGGCAGCGCTGGTGTTGCAGCAGCGGCGCGCTGCTCCCGAGCAAACAGACCGCAGACGGGCAGGTCGGTTCTTCCTCCACACAAGATCGGTCTGGTCCTCATCCTCGGGTAGTCAAAGGTGTGACCGGCAGGAATGCAGCTCGCATAGCTAGAAGTTCTCTCCACAGTCGGACGGCTGCGGACTGGTAGCAGAGGACTCCAACCTGGCGGTAGCTGGTGACATTTGGTTGGCCTTGCATCGGTGTCAGTGATGCAGACGGAGTGGCCGGATTCTGAGAATGAGAAGACGGAAGCCGAGAGTTTTATCGCAGTCAGTGACGCGATTATCCCCGTACGGCTTACCGAATGTACTCACGAGTCTGTGATAGTTCTTGGCTGGCCTAACGTTTAGCTTAAGAGATTTTTGACGTCCTGAAACCAGTCTTGGATTCAATTAATCATCTTTACAACAGAAGTGGACTCCTACAAACTAATTAAAATTTGGTTGCTTGTAGATTCCTTTCTTTATATTGCATATACCTAGCAAACACGTCAGATTATTGTTACAAATTTTTTCTGTAAAGAATGTTACGTTATTTCTATTTTGAACTGCAATTTCCTTAACCTTTAATATAAAGGAAGTGGAAGGACTTGACCCATAAATACACTACTGGACATTAAAATTGCTACACCACGAAGATGACGTGCTACACACTCCAAATTTAAGCCACAGGAAGAAGATGCTGTGATATGCAAATGATCAGCTTTTCAAAGCATTCACACAAGCTTGGCGCCGGTGCGACACCTACAACGTGCTGACAAGAGGAACGTTTCCAACCGATTTCTCATTCAAAAACAGCAGTTGACTGGCGTTCCCTAGTGAAACGTTACTGCGATGCCTCGTGTAAGGAGGAGAAATGCGTACCATCACGTTTCCGACTTTGATAAAGGACGGATCGTAACCTATCGCGATTGCGGCTTATCGTATCTCGACATTGCTCCTCGCGTTGGTCGAGATCCAATGACTGTTAGCAGAATATGGAATCGGTGGTATCAGGAGGGTAATACGGAACTCCGTGCTGCATCCCAACGGCCTCATATCACCAGCAGTCGAGATGACAGGCATCTTATCGACATGCCTATAACGGATCGTGCAGCCACATGTCGATCCCTGAGGCAACAGATGGGGATGTTTGCAAGACATCAACCATCTGCACGAACAGTTCGACGACGTTTACAGCAGCATGGACTGTCAGCCCGGAAACAATGGCTGCGGTTGCCCTTGACGCTGCATCACAGACAGTAGCGCACGCAATGGTGCACTCAACGACGAACCTGGGTGCACGAATGACAAAACGTCATTATTTTCAAATGAATCCAGGTTCTGTTTACAGCATCATGATGGTCGCATCCGTGTTTGGCGACATCGCCGTGAACGCATATTTTGGGAACATGTATTCGTCATCGCCATAGTGCCGAATGACCCGGCGTGATGGTATGGAGTGCCATTGGTGACACTTCTCGGTCACCTCATGTTCGCATTGACGGCACTTTCGAAAGTGAACGTTACATTTCAGAAGTGGCTCTGCCCTTCATTCGATCCCTGCAGAGCCCTACATTTCAGCAGGATAATGCACGAACGCATGTTGCAAGTCCTGTACGGGCCTTTCTGGATACAGAATATGTCCGACTACTGCCCCGACCAGCACATTCTCCAGATCTCCCGCCGATGGAAAACGTCTGGTAAATGGTAGCCGAGCAACAGGCTCGTCACAATACGCCAGTCACTACTCTTGATGAACTGTGGTATCGTGTTGAAGCTGCATGGTCAGTTTTACCTGTACACGCCATCCAAGCTCTGTTTGACTCGATGACCAGGCGTATCAAGAACGTTATTACCGCCAGAGGTGGTTGTTCTGGGTACTGATTTCTCAGGATCTATGCACCCAAATTGAGTGGAAATGTAATCGCATGTCAGTTCTAGTATCATATATTTGTCCAGTGGATACTCGTTTATCATCTTCTTTTCTTCTTTGTGTAGGAATTTTAATGGCCAGTAGCGTAATTAAGAGTATTACAATCATAAATCAGTTATAATTTCTTTAAGAAACGCCATTCAAGCAAACTTTACAAACTGCTTGTTACATAAAACCACAAATTAATTAATCTCTATAAAAACATTAAAAACCCGCCATTCAGGCCAGTTTTACAAACTGCTTGTTATATGAAACCACAAACTAATTAATCTCTTTGCAAACATTTTAAAAGCCGCCACTCGGGCCAAGTAAATAATTTAAAATAAACTTTACATCAAATAACCAGGAAATTAATTATTATTTCCACATAGATTGAAAACCGCCCCCCGCGAGCGGGATAGTACCAAACAACCTTACAAGGTTATAGACAGTTTGATCAATAGTAACTCAGTTATACCGCCATCAAAATTGACATACGCCACTAAAGCTGAATTGCACCGCATTTTTAGAAAACGGTTTCAATTAAGACACATACTTCTAGAAATCCCTCAAAACTCTTAAGACAAATATTTAAAACATTTCACCCAGGCAACCTTGCAGACCCACCACGAGCTTTAGAAAACTGCAGCTTGTACAATAAATGAGGCCCTAGACTGTGTGGCCGCGACTTGTCCACGAACTTCGAATTAAGGTATGGACTCCGTTTGTACTTCCGCCCTGTTCAGAACACCTAAATCGGATCCAGATGGCACACACGAGCTCAGGCAAAGTCCACCGCCCGTACGCCCGCTAGTAAATTGAAAGGGGAGGCTCTGCACTTCGGTGGCCCACTGCTTCCAATCTCTGACACATAAATCAGAAGCGACAACAGGGAACCAATCGACACTTCATTCAGCTTAATAAACTTATACAGGAAACTACTTCTATAAAATTAACAATAATAAAACTGATTTCATTCCTTTAAGCGGAACCACGTACATGAATGACGGAACTGACTCATTAAAACCTAAGCATCACATGGAGCACCTTATGTGGGCCTGAAATGTGCCACACGGCAATCTTCAGGCACGGAATATAGATCGCTCGGTAAGGCTGCGCACACCTATCAATGTTTTGGACACTTGTCAGCTGAAGTAAGAACAATACTATTAAGGAGCAAAGCACACACTTAATAAGAGGCGTGAAATATCACTTCACAGTCCCTGCAACGCTTTGCTCCCTCAAGGGCAATCATCATTATATTTCACTAATCGTTCGTAGGACTTGACTTACTTAACTTGATGCCGACCCTCTGGACCTGACGGGATACCAATTCGATTCTACACAGAGTACGCGAAAGAACCTGCCCCCCTTCTAACAGCCGTGTACCGCAAGTCTCTAGAGGAACGGAAGGTTCCAAATGATTGGAAAAGAACACAGGTAGTCCCAGTCTTCTAAAAGGGTCGTCGAGCAGATGCGCAAAACTATAGGTCTATATCTATGACATCGCTCTGTTGTAGAATTTTAGAACGTTTTTTTGCTCCCGTATCATGTTATTTCTGGAAACCCAGAATCTACTCTGTAGGAATCAACATGGATTCCGGAAGCAGTGATCGTGTGAGACCCAGCTCGCTTCATTTGTTCATGAGACCCAGGAAATATTAGATACAGGCTCCCAGGTATATGCGATTTTCCTTGACTTCCGGAAGGCGTTCGCTACAGTTCCGCACAATCGCCTGATAAACAAAGTAAGAGCCTACGGAATATCAGACCAGCTGTGTGGCTGGATTGAAGAGTTTTCAGCAAACAGAACACAGCATGCTGTTCTCAAAGGAGAGAAGTCTACAGACGTTAAAGTAACCTCTGGCGTGCCACCTGGGGAGTGTTATAGTACCATTGCTTTTCACAATATATATAAATGACCTAGTAGATAGTGTCGGAAGTTCCATGCGGCTTTTCGCGGACGATGCTGTAGTATACAGAGAAGTTGCAGCATTGGAACATTGCAGCGAAGTGCAGAAAGATCTGCAGCGGATTGGCACTTGGTGCAGGGAGTGGTAACTGACTCTTAACATAGACAAATGTAATGTACTGCGAATATATAGAAAGAAGGATTCTTTATTGTACGATTATATGATAGCGGAACAAACACTGGTAGCAGTTATTTCTGTAAAATATCTTGGAGTATGCGTACGGAACGATTTGAAATGGAATGATCATATAAAATTAGTTGTTGGTAAGGGGGGTGCCACGTTGAGATTTACTGGGAGAGTTCTTAGAAAATGTAGTCCATCAACAAAGGAGGTGGCTTACAAAACACTCGTTCGACCTATACTTGAGTATTACTCATGAGTGTGGGATCCGTCCCAGGTCGGGTTCACAGAGGAGATAGAGAAGAGCGGCGCGTTTCGTCACTGGGTTATTTGGTAGCCGCGATAGCGTTACGGAGATGTTTAGAACTTAGAACTACTTAAACCTAACTAACCCAAGGACACCACACACATCTATGTCCGAGGCAGGATTCGAACCTGCGACCGTAGCAGTCGCGCGGTTCCGGACTGAAGTGCCTAGAACCGCTTGGCCAAAACGGCCGGCTAATTAGGAGAGGGAACAGAGTATGTGCGTCATGTTCAGCTGGAAGCCAGAGCCAAAGAGTTTGCGTACGTCTGTGGTCCAACGCTCTGGCCGCATCACACAACCAAAACGTGATTTCTTTCCCACGCTCCTTTCTGGCTAACACATCTGGCTGGTTTGTCAGCGCCACCCGGGATTAGCCGAGCGATCTAAGGCGCTGCAGTCATGGACCGTGCGGCTGGTCCCGGCGGAGATTCGAGTCCTCCCTCGGGCATGGGTATGTGTGTTTGTCATTAGGATAATTTAAGTTAAGTAGTGTGTAAGCTTAGGGACTGATGACCTTAGCAGTTAAGTCCCATAAGATTTCACACACATTTGAACTTTTGGTTTGTCAGCAGATTACCAGAAACAACATCCTTTACTATGGCCAGAGGGTCTGCATGTTAATTCTGATTTGGCAATGTTAGATGTAGTGGGTGGCCGGATGCTCTTCGCGATGGCACAAATTCCTCTGGCATACTATTCGTGTATACCATCTACGGCATGTCTAAATGTGACATCGTTTTCTGCGTGAATGGTGTAACTGTGGCAACTGAGTGGAGACATGTGTAGCCGGACAGGTATCCACGTCTAAGTGGCCTAAAAACTCCATCAACTCTGGTATGCCTATCAGCCCTCGTCATTAATCCACTGTGTGGATTCAGTCCACGGCTAACGGGCCTCCACGCTTGAATGTGCTCGGTTACCTGGGCAGCCAAAAAAAAGTAAAACTGGCAATAAAAATTTTC
Source organism: Schistocerca gregaria (assembly GCF_023897955.1). NCBI lineage: Eukaryota > Metazoa > Arthropoda > Insecta > Orthoptera > Acrididae > Schistocerca > Schistocerca gregaria. The sequence continues at coordinate 185,497,118 of NC_064929.1, forward strand.
GATTAACAATAAAAATTGCCAATACTCTGTACTTTCCAGATGATCTGCACAGCAATGTTGTATATTTTGTCGACTGCCCCATCGATTACTATTCTTCACACAGTTTGTAAGTCATCAATTCATTATATTACAAACTGTACATTAAAATGTTATAGACCTACATAATAATCCATAAATACTGCGCTATACTCAGCCGCAGTTGGGCAGTGAATTTAATTCAACGGTGACAAGTGAAAATATCTACTGGACTCGTACCTGCATTTTCCACTCCAATCACGCTGTCGCATTTACCGCTTTGGCTATCTGCACTTGCTTCCCTTCCAACTCAAGTTCTCAACTTATTGCACACTACACTGTGCATTACCCCCACTGCTCGCAGCTTTACCTGATTCCCGCAAGAATTCGGACGTCGTGTGCGTCCACACAGATACTATCATTACCGGGAAGGCGCATATACAGAATTATACAGAGGGGCCCGGAAAAATGTAGACACTTTTTATAGTCAATATTATCGAAATAAAATGACATACCGTTACAGCTCTTGTGCGGGGGGCAAAATTATTTCATGTGTTCAAAGTGACCCCATTAGGAGCCAAATATCGTCGATGCCGCTCAAATGTTAACTACGGCTGTCAGAACTGCTGGTGTGGTAACCGCACATGAGGCCTCGGAGCTTTCTCATTGCTCATTCACTGTAGCTGGCTTCTGTCGATAAACTTCATTTTCCAGGGTCCCCCATAGGTAGAAGTCAAGAGGTGTAAGATCCGATACAGTGAAGGATACTCAACAGCTCCTCATACCCGTCCAGGTAGATTTTCCTCCAAATAGGATCTGTGGCTGTGAAGCGGAGCGCCATCTTGTTGTAGGTACAATCCTTCATTTCTAAAACCTGTCGGGTGGAAGGTAAATAAATGTGGCGTGGCTAGGGCCTCCCGTCGGGTAGACCGTTCGCCTGGTGCAGGTCTTTTGAGTTGACGCCACTTCGGCGATCTGCGTGTCGATGGAGATGAAATGATGATAATTAGGACAACACAACACCCAGTCGATGAGCGGAGGAAATCTCCGACCCAGCCGGGAATCGAACCCGGGACCTTAGGATTGACAGTCTGTCACGCTGACCACTAAGCTACCAGGGCCGGGCGGGTGGAAGGTAAAATCTATGTTTTCAGCATATGAATACACACGTCACCACTTACGGTACCTCCAAAGAAAAATGGGCCAGTCAAACCTTGCGGTGACAGACCACACCACACATTAACATACGGTAGATTAACATGTTTGTCCAGGTGAACGACAGGGTTTTCAGAGCCCAGTAAACGCAGCTGTAGCATTTCACAGAACCATTCAGTTTGAATTGCGCCTCGTCAGACCACACAACCATCCCCGCAAACCGCTCATCCTCGCGAAGCACGCCTTCAAACCAGTCGCAGTACTCCATCCATCGATCCGGGTCCCGTTCACTTTCCACTTTGCAGCCTTCAGAATTCGTGTTAATGTTGATCGGCATACGCCGCTTTAACGTGCATCCTGCTTAGCAGATTTTTGAGGTGACCTAGTAAAACACTGCAACAGAGCAACGCTGGAAGCAGGACTTGTTGATGTTTTTGTTCTGCCAGACCTTTCCTTACGTATGTCCTGAAAAGTACCGTCGACTTCAAATCTACCCCGAATACGATAAATTGTTGTACATGTTGGTGACTGACTTCCGAACACATTACACCATTGCCGTTGCACCTCCACCATGTTTTCATACTTCCAGTACCACTTCTCCAAAAGAAAAAAAAAAAACCCAAATCCGTGTGATATCTTATGGGACTTAACTGCTAAGGTCATCAACCTAAATTATCCTAAGGACAAACACACACACCCATCACACACCCATGCCAGAGGGAGGACTCGAACCTCCGCCGGACCAGCCGCACAGTCCACGACTGCAGCGCCATAGATCGCTCGGCTAATCCCACACGGCACCACTTCTTCTACACGGCCTTGCGTTGCTCAAACGACTGTCTGACTTCATTCATTGATGCAGTGTCATCTGATGGAAAACGTACACCAAAATGTGTTGAGAAAATAAGTCTACGCTACAGCGAAAAATTGCTGCGAAATGTCATTTTCTTCCAAAGACATCACTTGCCAAAGAGTGCCTACATTTTTCTGTAGACCTCTGTATATATGATGTGAATTTTGTCGAAAGCCCCGGTAGGACAGAGACAACACATACAATAATGATTCGAAAATAACAGTCAATAAATTTCTTCTGGCTTTGTGATCCCATTGTCAATATGTAAAACTATTGACGTTTCAGTCACTGTTGCAAGCGACCTTCTTCAGGGAATTTTTCATTACAGTAAACGAAAACACCCTGACGAAGGTCACTTGCAACAGAGACCGAAGCGTCGATAGTTTTATGTATTGACATGGGGGCACAAAGTCAGAACAGTTTTATTAACTGTGACAATGGCCTCAGAATCCTACGTTTTGTTGTGTACATAGTTCCGCGTAGTCAGCGCGTACACAACTTTCCCACTAGAGCGCGCCCCGCTAAGCACAACAGCTGAGGCGCAGCGCTCGTCCACCTCTGTACTACAAGATGGCGTTGCCTTAGAGACAGACCAAATTCTGCTTCCGCCGATCCGCGTATTAATATGTAACGCAGCCAATGAAGTTGCTGCTAACGTAGAACCTTTTCTCTTTGCGGATCACACTCGCGCAGTGATAACTGAATGAGCGAGGTATTATAACGAGTATACAGACCTCCGATTAGTAAGTCTGCATTAGTCTGTATGAGCCTACATTTGTCTGCACCAGTCTGCATTAGTCTGTACCAGTCTATAGTGAAGTTTCAGTCTGCACCTAATAAGATTACCCTATTCCTGTACATAGCCATGAAGATAAATGAATAGAGACTTTGTTAAGTATCAAAGATATGTGAGAATAAGATTAACGTAGCAAGACCAAAGGAACTTCAGATTGTCAATTATAAACAGTATCCAGAATGAAATTATGTAATGTCTATGCTTTTTATTATTTTAATAAATGTGTGTGAAAATTAATCGGCTGGCTGGAGTGGCCGTGCGGTTCTGGGCGTTACAGTCTGGAACTGCGTGTCCGCTACAGTCGCAGGTTCGAATCCTGCCTTGGGCATGGAAGTGTGTGGTGTCCTTAGGTTTAAGTAGTTCTAAGTTCTAGGGGACTGATGACCTCAGTAGTTAAGTCCCAGAGTGCTCAGAACCATTTGAACCATTTTTTTGAAAATTAATGAAGTTCTGTTTAAAGTTGGTCACCGTCAGTCTGCTACTCTAAGAGTGCAAGTGGCATTTCTATCATCTGACCCAACGGCAGAAGATAAACACGTCACTATAAGCCCACTAGACATATTGCTGACACTCACCTACTTCATTAGAGCGACAAGTCAAATAATCTGATGGTGTGTGTACCGAAGGTCTTACAGTACGTACACCACACGTTTATAATTCGAAAATAACTGTGAAAAGCTTGTTATAACAAAATATTTCCCGTGGTAGGACCTGCACCTCAAGTTCAGTCCAGCGTCTGTAAATCCGTCGAGTTGTCCTTACGTCTACTATTCACTTTTTAAAAATTGTAGTTTACATTTCGCAACTCAAATTTTTCCTCGCTGTGTAAGGAAGACAATGAAAAGTTCGTGGAATTCCGTATCCGTGGAGGGCTTAAAGGCGTCCGCCAAACGTAGCGGAGGGCCTTATGACAGGACTAAACGAAACAAAGGGCAGCAGGTAGCAGGTAGCAGGGGAGGAGCCCGCCAGTCCAAGGATACCCCGGGTCAGGAGGGCGAGCGGCGGGCGACGGCCGGCCTACAAAGGCGCTGGAAATACCTGCCGCGGGGACGGACGGCACGAGAACAGAGAAACAACAAACACAATGGCGCCTCGGCTAATGGCCGCCCATTGTGCAGCCAGAATCGCAGGGAAATAATGAACAACCCTCCGCCGCGCACGTGCGCCTGAATAGGTTTGCGGTTACAGGCGGAAAAATGTGACAGGGAATGCATAATGGGCGAAGCGTCGTTCAAATGGTGACTGGATGATGTATGAACATCACAATGGTTGCCTCACCTTGTCTCAGCTAAGCCGTTTCTTTTTAGTTTCTTTACTCTCGACGAAATGGGCTTTTTTTTTTTAATGTTCTCATTTCCCTTCGGCAGCAGTTTCTTGAGAGCTGTTAAACGTTCGGCTTCGGGGAAATTAGAATTTGACGTTCATTAGACGTCACATTGGCACTCGAAGCAGTTGTGCCGAATATTTTAATTCAAACACGTGACTCTCTCCATGGGCATCCAGTCAACCAAAAGACTTGAGATGCTTTCTCTCTCTTTGCCTCATATGATGACTCAAGGATGAGATATTCACTCAGCTGTGGAGTGTGCGCTGATATGACACTTCCTGGCAGATTAGAACTGTGTGCTGGAACGAGACTCGAACTCGGGGCCTTTGCCTTTCGCGGGCAAGTGCTCTACCAGCTGAGCTACCCAAGCATGACTCACGCTCCGTCCTCACAGCTTTACTTCTGCCAGTACCTCGTCTCCTACCTTCCAAACTTTACAGAAGCTCTCCTGCAAACCTTGCAGAACTAGCACTCCTGAAAGAAAGGATATTGCAGAGACATGGCTTAGCATTGTTTGGAAGGTAGGAGACGAGGTACTGGCAGAAGTAAAGCTGTGAGGACGGGGAGTGAGTCGTGCTTGGGTAGCTCAGTTAGTAGAGCACTTGCCCGCGAAAGGCAAAGGTCTCGAGTTCGAGTCTCTGTGTGGCACACAGTTTTAATCTGCCAGGAAGTTTCATTACTCAAGGATTTCAGAGTTTTCTTGGGGTACCACTCTTCTGACTGGTTTTATGTGGCTCAGCTGGAGTTCCTCTCCTGTTCCAACCCCTTCATCTCATCCAACGATCTCAAATATTTGTTGAGCGTATTCCAAACTCTGTCATCTCCAACAATTTTAAGCATCTTCACTTCCCTCTAGTACCCCTTGAGGCCCCAACACGTGTGCTATCACCTTGACCCTACTTTTTATCAGTGTTTTCCAAATCATTGTCTCCTCACCGATTCTCCGGAGAACCTCAACATCTGTTATCCAGCCCATCAAATTTTCAACATTACTCTGTAGTGTCAAATTTCAAACGCTTCGACTTTCCTCTTCCCCAGTCTTACCACTGTCCGTGACTCACTTCAACAGAATGCTGTGCACCAAACATACATTGTCAGAAATATTCTCCTCAAATTGAGGTCGATGTTTGATACTAGTAGACTAGCTCAGGAAGCCCTACACATACTCATTCCCTATTAAATAACCCTGTTGTAAACATTTCTTAGTGGCAACTTGATTGTTCCAAAAACTGCAATCCAAAATTCCAATAAAATGTCATAAGTATTTCAAGAACATCGAGCCGTGCACGTCTCGTGTTCATCCTATTAATTGTCTGTCATCTTCTATTACGGTAGTACCGCCTCGAATTCCTATTCCATTTACTGGCGTCGCTAACTTCCTGCCTTACCTGCCCGTGAGTGGTAGCAGGAGCGCGTATCAATAAGCACACTGTCGTATCATCTCTGGAGCGACTGATAGTATTTGTGGGTTACCATGTGTTGGGTAGTCAGTGAGTGGGAGACGCGCCAGCAGTGCAGTCGCGGACGGACCAGCAATCCAGTCGGTCGGTTGGCGTGGAGCACCAAGCAAGCCCCTGTTGCGCGAAGTCTGGCTGGAACTGCTGGTGGCGTACACGGGAGGCTGGAGTGTGACGAGCTGCTTGCGAGTGTTACGAAGTTCGTCGCCCACCTGTCTTGGACATGAAAGTTGAGTCCTCACTTATCGAGCCTCAACTGTTTACAATTTATCGTTTGACCCTGCTTGTCGCTTTTGGGACATTCCCACGAACAACAACATGTGTGTATTTAAGTCGTCTAAGATTCCAGCCGACTTCCTGTGAAATTTAACTTAACGTAGTTTATTCCCTGTTATGGAAGTTCTCCAGCGGTATCTTCTGCCTTGTGGCCATTGACGTTCTGGTTACCTGCCCTGGTCGTTGACGTAATGTAGGCAGTGTATTTTCCTTGTCATTTGTTGCTGTTCAGTGTGATGTGTAGTTCGACAGATGAGGTGTTGTTGGTCGTTGTGGGTGCCAATATGCTGTCTGTCATGTATTGAAATCTTGTGGTCGTTTTGCTGGTTGCGTGGAGCGGAACAGATTTCGTTGATTGGTCGGTCGGCTGTCTGTCGGTTGGGTTGCCTCCAGATTAAGAAGTCGTTGGACAGGCTGCCTGTCTCACCTACACGGGCGTTAGTGTTACCCTTAGAAACTTCTAAGCGCCGTTCTTTGTGTGTTATGTAGTTATTTCCCTGTTTGGATTTTAGTTATTTGGTTGATGTGTGCCTTTCAGCCAAGTATCAATATCTCTTAAGTTAATGTTCTTGTTTTTCCCTTAAGACATGAGGTTGTTATGTTTTTATATGCGGCCTTCAGCCGAATTTTACTGGAGATGTTTTAAGATAAGGCTTTCTACCTTTTAGATTGAAACTCTTTCTAGGTCTTAACCTGTTAAACAAATTTTGTTGATATGTGGCCTTCAGACGAGTGTTAATATCTCTTAAATTAATGTCCTTGCCTTGCCCTTAAGGCATGAGATTGTTATTCTTTATTTTATATGAAACGTTTTAAGATACGGCCTTATGCCTTTTAAAAAAGGAACTTTATTTCTAGGGTATAAGCCCTTAAATTATTTGTTGATGAGCGGCTTTCAGCCGAGTTTTAATATCTCTTAAATTAACCTTCCTCTCTTGCCCTTAAGGCATAAAATTGTTATGCTGTTGAATGGGGCCTTCAGCCCAATTGGCATGAAATGTTTTAAGATAAGGACTTTTGCCTTTTGATTGGACCTCCTCTTATTGCTTAATATGCGACCTCCAGCCTAATTCCATTAAAATTAAATTGGTAAGGCTTCAGCCGATTAGATTTAAAATTTAGAAAGTATTCTTGGGTGAAACCTCCAGAAGAATTTTGCATAAGCCTTGTGTCTTGGATCTTGAATGTGGCCTTCAGCCGATCTAAAGTTAATCAAAGGAGGTCGATTAAAGTTTTCAGTGTTTCGCATCCTTATTATAATATTGTGTGTTGATAAATGAAGTTTGTGTGTTGAGTGAAACTGAGAGGAAGTCATTTTGTCCCCTTTCCACAACCTAATCCACTGTCCTGCTAGCCCGGGCATTTCAAAAATGCCATGTGATTTTTTTTACTCAGGTAAGTCTTTGCTTTAAAACATATTCACTATAGCGGCATGTTTTTAAAATGGTAAATTCTACACAAAATTGTATTCTTAAAATTCGCCATTGGTAACTTCAAATTATTTGGTTGCAAAGTGAGTGGAGTTAACAGGCCTGCTTACTAGTTGGGGGAATTAACGACGTACGACACTGCAGTGCTAGTCCTTCAGACTTGCATGTATATATCCATGTCCTGGAAGCGTGCTCGGGTGGCTGAAGTGCTCAAGGTGACTACTCGCGTCAAGCAGAAGCTCTGGGTTTGATTCCCGGCCCTGCACAAATTTTTATTGTCTCCTATGCATAGTACGGCTAAAGTTTAGCCATATTCTCAAATGTGATTCTCGACATAACGCGATAGTACAGCGACACCTCTTAAAAATATAAATTGAAAAGACCCGATTAAGATTTGTGTTAACAATTTCTGCAACAATAAAGCCTAGCACTCTCATAAATTAATCAAAAGTTAATATATGATTGAACACAGTATAAAATTCATTTTAGCGAGCACCTACCACAGTTCGTAAAAAATTTTAAGGGCGGCTCTTAACATTCATGCCATCACCCTATCACGTAAATTCATGTAATCTTTGGTAAGGACCACAACGATGTAGACCCGATTAATTAATTATTTTCACTTACCCCTTTACACGAACCGTCCCAAACCGGTTAAAAGCCATGTCGACTCTATGCTGATGCTAAACAGAGACACAAGAACAAGAAGCAAATATTCATATCGTCCTCAGATTAGTACATATAGCCACTGAAACCATTTTCCAGACACGAACACTGCACAATTTACTTTCACTGCCAGCCAAGTTTTTGGTACTTTAGATTGTTTACATGAGCACATCCTGACAAATTGAGAATTTGAAATTAGAGGTAGAGATGGCATTTATCGGTTTATAGTCGAATTTTCCAGCAATATGAATAAAGCAAATTACGCACCATATTTTACATGTAATAATAACTACTTCTCATCGACAATACCTCATCATTGCTTGCAGCAGAGATCTACATTCTCTAATATTATCTTGGAATTCTTCCATTTGGTCCGTGTTTGCATAGAAAAACAATAATATCACAAATTGAGTCCTCCTTGACGCAAAACACCTTGTTATTGGTTTATTCCTTTATTATCCCATACTAGTTGCGGCGACAAATATCACCATCATCAGTGGGGTTTTTTAAACTAAAATCTGCAGAAAATAACATGGATGTACAAACACAGTAAAACATCTATTGATACTTTCATAGTACCTTATTTATTCTACAGCATGTTTTAAGCAATTATTGGTACTGTTTGCAACATATTTTCTGTGCTATTCTTTTTTCTGTAGCCGTCTTTTTACTTAGCGAACATCTGTCATCTGCAACCATGTGAGCGGCTGTTAGTAAACAAATACTAAAAGGTGAATTTCGTCTGTCAGCAGTATATACTTGAGGTTGTGGTAGTGTTGTGGAAACCAGTTATTTGTTGTGTACTGAGCTGTTAACTAGCTATTGGTGTACTCACATTCGTTGGATGGTATGTGGCTGCTTTTATGTACAGAAAAACAAAACTATTGCTTTTTGTTTCTGATACAGAATATTACCCCATCTTGCTGTTCGCACGTGTCGCGAGAGGCGTATCGCAAGTGGCGAGAAATGCTATGAAAAAGTGGGATAATAAAGAAATAAACGAATAACAAGGCGTTTTGCATCAAGGCGGACTCAATTTCTGATATTACTGATCTACATACTCTCCTTGCTGCACGTCATTTGTTGTTTTGCTTCCGAGATAGCGGTATTCGTTCACCAGGTGTACTACTTGGTCCCAAGCTTTGATGCCAACTTGATCGCTGATGTCATTTTTCGCATTCGGGGCGAGGTCCAGGAAACTGGATCGCAATGTTCGTAGTGGTTTGAGCGTTGGTCTAAATACAGCCCGAGCGCCAGGAGACCGTGGGGCTGCTCTCGGCCACGTGACCCACGGGGGGAATAGTGCCGTGGGAAAGGCAATCTCAATCGACGCCGGGGATACAGTCCGGTAACCCGGTGGATTGTGGCCGAGTTGCGTCTGTCTGCGGAAAGGTTGGCCCCTATGCGTTATGCGACTGCTTCGCTCGGATGTATTATTGGTTGCCTGGCGCGAGGCGTGCCCAAGGCAGCTAGTCCTCATTAATTTCGTTCTTCTTCGGTTTACTCTCAGTCCACATTGTGTTCTCATAAGAGGATAGGTCGCGGAATGGAAAACCACAGGGAAACTCAAAACTGTTTTATTTGCAACAGTTACTTACAACTTCCAGCTACTTATTTCCATAGTCCCCGATCCGACTTAGACGTTTATCATAGCGTTGCGCCAACATTCAAATACTCTTGTCATAGAAGGCAGCCGCCAGTGCTTTCAGCCAATTCTCTACGCTGGTCTACGCCTCATTGTCTGTGCCAAAATGTTGTCTTCATAGCCAGCGGTTCATGTGAACAGAGATGAAACTCAGAGGCAGACAATTACGGGCTGTACTGTGGGTAATCAAACATTTCCAACTGAAGACGATGCTGGAGCATCTTCATTGGCCCTGCAGAACGCGGCTGAGAATTGCCTTGAAGAACAAAACGCACGACAGTTATTTAATGTTGGCTGCATAGCTTCAGGCGAAATTTCTCACCAGGTCTTCGTACTTGGCGGGAGACACTATTGTTCTAGGTATCTTTATGCGCTCCCTGTGTGCTCAGAACTAAAAAAAAAAAGACCTAACGCGATCGATGGGCATACTAGAGACACTGCCCAACACACTTGTGCAAAACGTCATCGAATGTTCACTGTGGTTTCCATTTCGCAACCGATCGTTCCTTACTTTACGAATGTTGTTGTTGTTGTTGTTGTTGTGGTCTTCAGTCCTGAGACTGGTTTGATGCAGCTCTCCATGCTACTCTTTCCTCTGCAAGCTTCTTCATCTCCCAGTACCTACTGCAGCCTATATCCTTCTGAATCTGCTTAGTGTATTCATCTCTTGTTCTCCCTCTACGATTTTTACCCCCCCCCCCTCCCCCCCCCCCCCACCACTGCCCTCCAACGCTAAATTTGTGATACCTTGATACCTCAGAACATGTCCTACCAACAGGTCCCTTCTTCTAGTCAAGTTGTGCCATAAACTCCTCTTCTCGCCAATTCTATTCAATACCTCCTCATAAGTTTTGTAATCTAACCATCTAATCTTCAGCATTCTTCTGTAGCACCACATTTTGAAAACTTCTATTCTCTTCTTGTCCAAACTATTTATCGTCCATGTTTCACTTCCATACATGGCTACACTCCATACAAATACTTTCAGAAACGACTTCCTGACACTTAAATCTATACTCGATGTTCACAAAATTTCCCAAATAGCAAAACTCCTTCTCTACTTTAAGTGTCTCATTTCCTAATTTAATTCCAGCAGCATCACCGGACTTAATTCTGCTACATTCCATTATCCTCGTTTTGCTTTTGTTGATGTTCATCTTATATCCTCCTGTCCATTCCATTCAACTGCTCTTCCAAGTCCTTTGCTGTCTCTGACAGAATTACAATGTCATCAGCGAACCTCAAAAAATTTATTTCTTCTCCATGGATCTTAATACCTACTCCGAATTTTTCTTTTGTTTCCTTTACTGCTTGCTCAATATACAGATTGAATAACATCGGGGAGACGCTACAACCCCGTCTCACTCCCTTCCCAACCGCCGCTTCCCTTTAATGCCCCTCGAATCTTATAACTGCCATCTGGTTTATGTACAAATTGTAAATAGCCTTTCGCTCCCTGTATTTTACCCCTGCTACCTTCAGAAGTTGAAAGAGAGTATTCCAGTCAACATTGTCAAAAGCTTTCTCTAAGTCTACAAATGCTAGAAACGTAGGTTTGCCTTTCCTTAATCTTTCTTCTAAGATAAGTCGTAGGCCCTATCTGGGAAAGTTCGCACGCCGGATGCAAGTCTTATTTCAGGTGGTGCCACACGGGGCGACTTGCGTATCGGCGATGATGACATGATGCTGTGGCCAACACTAAAACACGTTGGGTTGACTGAATTAATCGTTAAATCTTATAAGATGTACGCTTGAAAAGAGCATATCAAACAAAGCCCTCGAAATATATATTTCGCCAGTCCCATTGATACGCGATCGTTCCAAAGTCGAGCATTTCTTCCTCTGTTTCGCTGAGTACACCAGTGTCATCAGCGACTCTTTTCACTGATGTCTACTCACCCTGCGTTTTAATCCCATTTCTTAAACTTTCCGTTACTTCCGTTAATGTTTCTTCCATATATAAACTCAAGAGACTTCCTGTCTTATACAATTTCCAACCAGAGCGTTTCGACGTTGGTCTTCCATTCTTTCTTACCTAATCAATACGTTATGTCCTCATTTCAGAATTTGTGAAATTTAATAATGACCGCCAGGTATGCACATTTAGTCATGTTTTACTAAATACATTGTGCTCACAAATATCTTCTGGCCTGTAGAGTACATCAAGACGTAAAATTGCTAATCAAAGCTTCGCTCACTATTATCACCAGAGTGTATAGTATTACTGCAACAATGAGGAATAGGTTCTCAGACATGTGAAAGGCTGAAAGACATTTTAAGTAACAGAACGCAGTACGTCGTCGTTGAGGCTGAGGGCTTACTGAAGAAAAACTCATCGTCAGGAGTGCAGGAAAGGGTTATAGCACCACAGTTAGTCTATATGGGGAGTTGGAAACTGTGACTGTTTGCTGATGACGCTGTAAGGTATGGTAAACTGTGGTCGATGAGTGACTGTAGGATACCAGTTGAATTTTACAGAATTCCTATTTCGTGCGATGAATGACACGTCGCTCTAAAGATGGAAAAATCTAACTTAATGCAGATGAGTAGCTAATTCGGTATTGGTGGTGTACTGTTTGACACAGTCGCGTCGATTAAATGTCTAGGCCTAACGTTACAATGCGATATGAAATGAAACGAGTACGTAAGGTTAGTTGTAGGAAAGGCGGGTGGTCGACTTGTATCTATTGGGTGAATTATAGGGAAATGTAGCTCTTCTACAAAAGAGTCAGCACACAGAACATTTGTACGAAACATTCTTGAGTACTGCTCTGGTATTTGGGGTCCCCACTAAGCTGGATTTAAGGAAGACATGAAAGAAATTGAGAGGCTACTTTTCTTATTCGGATGAAATATACCTGTGTTCTAGTCGTAGCATCCTTGGATACAAATCAAAAATGCTTGACGGGATCCCAGGTAGATGACGTGTTTCTTGACTTCCGCAAGGCGTTCGATACAGTTCCCCACAGTCGTTTAATGAATGAAGTAAGAGCATATGGACTATCAGACCGATTTTGTGATTGGATTGAAGACTTCCTAGATAACTGAACGCAGCATGGCATTCTCAATCGAGAGAAGTCTTCCGAAAGAAGAGTGATTTCAGGTGTGCCGCAGGAGAGTGTCATGGGACCGTTGCTATTCTCAATATACGTAAAGGACCTTGTGGATAACATTGGAAGTTCACTCAGGCTTTTTGCGGATGATGCTGTAGTATAAAGAGAGGTTGTAACAACGGAAAATTGTACCGAAATGCAGGAGCATCTGCAACGAATTAACGCATGGTGCAGAGAATGGTAACTGAATCTCAATGTAGACAAGTGTAATGTGCTGCGAATACATAGAAAGAAAGATCCCTTATCATTTAGCTACGATATAGCAAGTCAGCAACTGGAAGCAGTTAATTCCGTGAATTATCTGGGAGTAGGCATTAGGAGTGATTTAAAATGGAATGATCATATAAAGTTGATCGCCGGTAAAGCGGATGCCAGACTGAGATTCATTGGAAGATTCCTAAAGAAATGCAACCCGAAAACAAAGGAAGTAGGTTACAGTACAGTTGTTCACCCACTGCTTGAATATTGCTCACCAGTGTGAGATCCGTACCAGATAGGGTTGATAGAAGAGATAGTGAAGATCCAACGGAGAGCAGCGCGCTTCGTTGCCGGATCATTTAGTAATCGTGAACGCGTTACGGAGATGAATGATGAACTCCAGTGGAAGACTCTGCAGGAGAGACGCTCAGTAGCTCGGTACGGGCTTCTGTTGAAGTTTCGAGAACATACATTCACCGAGGAGTCAAGCAGTATATTGCCCCCTCCTAGGTATATCTCACGAAAAGACCATGAGGATAAAATCAGAGAGATTAGAGCCCACACAGAGGCATACCGACAATCTTTCTTTCCACGAACAATACGAGACTGGAATAGAAGGGAGGACAGATAGAGGTACCTAGATAAAGGTACTCAAGGTACCCTCCGGCACACACCGTCAGTTGGCTTCTGGAGTATGGATGTAGATGTAGCTGTAGATGTAGACGCTTCGCTCTCGGTTTCGAAAAACCCCACCACTTAAATCTGGTTAATAATTAACATTGGCGGTCAAAGATTTCCGGCATAAGAAGTCACCCTCATTATGCCAATGCCCTTGTGAGAGAGGGAGAAGGAGCGGACAGAGGTTCAGGGCACTTTCGTGCCCTTGGGGTTGGGAAACTGCCCTAAAGGCGGAAGACTCAGCAGTGATCAACCTCATGAGGAGGCAGAAGGCAATGGAGACCACTGCATTAGGGACATTAAGGGCACGTAACGTGTATCAACATAACATATGGCCTTTAACTGGAAAAGTGTCATTATGATCTCTCCATTGACAAAAGATTGCGAAATAGTTCCCATCCATATTTCCGGGAGGGGCTCGCCAAGGTGGAAGTGACCATGAGAGAAAGATTGAATAACCAATGAAAGGATAACGAGCTGGGGCGTGGAATGTCAGAAGTTTGAACGTGGTATGGAAGGTAGAAAATCTGAAAAGGGAAATGCAAAGGCGCAATCTAGGTATAGAAGACGTCACTGAAGTTAAATGGAAAGAAGGCAAGGATTTCTGACCACATGAGTATAGCTTAATATCAACAGCAGTAGAAAAGTGAATAACGGTGGTAGGACTCATTACGAATAGGAATGTAGCGCAGAGAGTGTGTTTCTGTGAACAGTCCAGTGGTAGGGTTGTTCCTATCAAAATCGACAGCTAAGCTACACCAACAACGATGGTTCAGGTATACATGCCGACATCGCAAGCTGAAGATGAAGACATAGAGCATGGGAGGATATTGAAAGGGTAATGGACTACGTAAAGTGAGATGAAAATCTAGTAATCATGGGGACCGGAACGCAGTAGTGGGGGAAGGAGTAGAAGGAGAGCGTACAAGAGAATATGGACGTGGTAGAAGGAATCCAAGAGGAGAAAGAGTAACTGAGTTCTGCAGTAAATTTCAGCTAGCAATAGCGAATATTCTGTTCAAGAACCACAAGAGGAGGAGGTATACTTGGAAACATCGAGTGATATGGGAAGATTTCAGTAAGATTACATTATGATCAGATAGAGAGTCCGGAACCAGATACAGGCTTTAAAGGTGACCCAGGAGCAGATAGAGACGCAGATCACATTGTAGTAGTGATGAAGGCTAGGCTGAAGTTCAAGAACTAGTCAGGAAGAATCAATACGGAAACAAGTGGGATACGGAATTACTAGCTATAGATACAGCATTAAGGGATGGCTCAGTAGGCAGTAGAGCTGATGAGGAGTGGACATCTCTAGAAAGGGCAATCACACACTCTGGAAAGAAAAACGTAGGTAGAAAGGAGGAAATGTATGGGAAGTACAGGATAAGACGAAATGGATGCAGGAAAAATGTAAGGAAATGATTGTCGAAAGGACTGACTCAGCATCTAGGGCAGTCAAACCAACCTTCGGTGAAGTTAAATGGAAGGGTGGTAATTTAAGATTGCAATGGGAATTCCACTATTAAATGCAGAGGAGAGAGCGGATAGGTGCAAAGAGTCTGATGACGTAATAACAGAAGAAACAGGAGTCGATTTAGAAGACATAGGGGATCCAGTATTAGAAACAGAATTTAAAAGCGCTTTGGAGTACATAAGATCAAATAAGGCCCAAAGGATAGACAAAATTCCATCAGAATTTCTAAAATCATTGGGGAAGTGGCAACAAAGTAACTATTCACGTTGGTGTGTGAACGTATGTGTCTGGCGACATGCGATCTGACTTTCGGAAAAATATCATTCATACATTTCCAAAGATTGCAAGAGTTTACCAGTGGGAGAATTATAGCACAATCAGCTTATCAGCTCATGCAACCAACATGCTGACAAGAAACACAGAAGAATGAGGAAAAAACTGAGAGTGTATTACATGACGATCAGATAATGGAAGCAAGACTAAAGAAAAATCAAGACACGTTCATTTGTCGGCCTGGAAAAAGCGCTCGACAACGTAAAATGGTGCAAGATGTTCGAAATTTCGAGAAAAATTGAGGTTTGCTATAGGGAGAGACGGGTAACATACAATATGTACAAAAGCCAAGACAGAATAATAAGAGAGGACGATCAAGAACGAAATTCTGGGATTAAAAAGAATGTAAGAGAGAGATGTTGTCTTTCGCTATTCAGTCTGTACATCGAAGAAGCGATGATGGAAGTAAGAGAAAGATTCAGGAGTGTAATTTAAATTAAAGGTGAAAGAAAATCAATGATAAGATTCCATAGTGAAATTGCTATCCTGAGTGAAAGGGAAGAAGAATTACATGGATTCAACGGAATGAACATTCTAATGAGTACCGAATATGGACTGAGAGTAAACTGAAGAAAGACGAAAGTAATGAGATAAGCGAAAAACTTAACATTAGGATTGATGGTCACGTAGTAGATTCTTTGACCTAGGAAGCAAGATTAGCAATGGCGGACGGAGGACGGAGGATATCAAAAAGCAGACGAGCACATGCAAAAATGGCATTCCTGAACAAGAGAAGTCTACTAGTATCTAACATGGGCCTTAATTTGAGGAAGAACTTAATTTGAGGAATAAATTTCCGAGAATGTAAGTCTGGAGCACAGTGACGTGTGGTTGTAAAACATGGAATGTGAGGAAGCCGGAACAGAAGAGAATTGAAGCATTTGAGACGTGAAGCTACAGATGAGTGTTGAAAATTATGTGGACTGATAATGTAAGGAATGAGGAGGTTCTGCGCAGAATCGGAGAGGAAAAGAATATGTGGAGAACATTGACAAGGACAGGATGATAGGACATTTGAGAAGACATCAGGGAATGACTCCCATGGTACTAGAGGGAGCTTCAGAGGGCATAATCTGTAGAGGTTCAAATGGCTCTGAGCACTATGGGACTCAACTGCTGTGGTCATTAGTCCCCTAGAACTTAGAACTACTTAAACCTAACTAACCTAAGGACATCGCACACATCCATGCCCGAGGCAGGATTCGAACCTGCGACCGTAGCAGTCGCACGATTCCGGACTGCGCGCCTAGAACCGCGAGACCACCGCGGCCGGCATCTGTAGAGGAAAGAGATTGGAATACATCCAGCAAATAATTGAGGACGTATGTTGCAACTGCATCTCTGAGACGTGTGTATGTATGCACTAATACTGATGTATAAATCCACGACAATATTATTGTACCCGGGAGTGAGGCTGCTTTCATCAGTTTGTTGTGAGGCAATGCGTAACTGGGGTTGATGCACAACTAACCTGAAGGCATTTACAGAGCACTCTGTTTTTCTTAGCCACGACTGTAGTTGTTTACTCACACATAAACACACTTAGTGAGAGAGGCGGCCGCTGTGACCGAGTGGCTCTAGGCGCTTCAGTCAGGAACCTCACTTCTGCTACGGTCGCAGGTTCGAATCCTGCCTCGGGCATGGATGTGTGTGATGTCCATAGGTTGGTTAGATTTAAGTAGTTCTGAGTCTCGGGGACTGAGGACCTCAGATGTTTAGTCCCATAGTGCTTATAGTGCTTAGAGCCATTTGAACCATATATTGAAGCAAGAGAGAGAGAGAGAGAGAGAGAGAGAGAGAGAGAGAGAGAGAGAGAGAGAGAGATACTCTTATATGAAGCACAGAAACTTTAACGGTAATATTACATGAATCTTCTCATTACTTTTGTCTTCTATTTACTCTCAATCCATATCCTGTATATCTCATAATGTCTTTTAAAGATACTATCCATTTTATTCAGCTGATTTTCCAAGTGCTTAGCCGTCTCTCCAGAATTTCAATGTCATCAACAAACCTCAAACTGTTTATTAAATCTACCTGATCCATAATTCCCTTTATAAACTTTTAGTTGGCTTCCTCAACAGCTTCTTTAATATATAGATTAAATGACACTAGCTAGAACCTACAAACTTGTGTCATTCCCTTTTGTACTATGTCGAGTGTTATAAATGCAGTCTGGTTTTTGTACAAGTTGTACATATCATTGTGATCCATCTGTTTTATGCTTGGTATCTCCAAAATTTCAAATAGTGCAGTCCAGTCAGTACTGTCAAAGGCTTTCTCTAAATCTATGAAAGCTATAAGTGTAGGACCGTCTTCATCAGTTTACGAGTCGTAGTGTCAGCATTGACACACATATTCCTACATTTCTTTGAAACCTAAACTGATCTCCACCAAAGCCTATATCTAACAGTTTTTTCATTCTTCTGTAAATAATACGTGTCAATATGTAGCAGCCATCAGTTGTTAAACACATGGTTATGTAGTGATGACACCTGTCAGATTCCACATGTTATGGAATTAGAACTATTACATTATTCCTGACGTCTGAGAGTATTTCGTCGGTCCCACGTATCTTGCGCACCAGGTGGAATAATTTGATAAATCACGGCATTCCATTTGCAAGTGGAACAGGAGACCATTAGAACTGTATGGTAGGTTGTAGACTATGTAGATGCAGATAGTTTCACGACGTCACAGAAACGCGGAGCGTCCACCATACCCCCCCCCCCCCCCCCCTCACTTCCTCGCACACCCGCAGCTCGTCAGTGGCGCGGCTGCCCGAATTCTCCCCTCCACCCCCCCCCCCCCCCCCGTAACTTCCGCCATCCCATCGTCCACAACATTCCCCAGGCGAATCGTTGGCGGGCTTATTAAACGCGTGTCCGAAGACCGCGGCGCCATAGAAAAGCCCTTTTTAATCTGCAGAGCGTCGGAAATCCCCGCAATTTGCGAAAATCCATTGAAGCTGAGCGCAGCGTGGCCGCCAATAACAGCAAGTACGGACCGCTGCACTCGCGCCGACTCCGCCATCGGACCACCGCTGGTTGCGGGGCTTTCCCAACAGGGAGGCCACTGCGTGCACTGTGCTGCAGCAGGCGTGCCAACCGTCCAGTATAATTTACAGGCTGAAGCGAAATTCGCGCAATCATTCGCCACGGTGGGATTCCTCGCATGCTAACAGTACAAGAAGGTCTGTACCTAACGTGCCTCCCATTGATGTTATCGGTGGAAAACAGACTTCAAATAAAAGAAATTGAGCAACACTGTCTGTCTCTAGCGCAAATCTCCAGATGTCGTTCGATACTGTCGCCTACAGAATATCAGACCAGCTGTGTGGCTGGATTGAAGAGTTTTTAGCAAACACAACACAGCATGTTGTTATCAATGGAGAGAGTAACCTCTGGCGTGCCACGGGGGAGTGTTATGGGACCATTGCTCTTCACAATATACATAAATGACCTAGTAGATAGTGTCAGAAGTTCCATGCGGCTTTTCGCGGATGATGCTGTAGTATACAGAGAAGTTGCAGCATTTGAAAATTGTAGCAAAATGCAGTAAGATCTGCAGCGGATAGGCACTTGGTGCAGGGAGTGGCAACTGACCCTTAACATAGACAAATGTAATGTATTGCGAATACATAGAAAGAAGGATCCTTTAATGTATGATTATATGATAGCGAAACAAACACTGATAGCAGTTACTTCTGTAAAATATCTGGGAGTATGCTTTCGGAACGATTTGAAGTGGAATGATCATATAAAATTAATTGTTGGTAAGGCGGGTGCCAGGTTGAGATTCATTGGGAGAGTCCTTAGGAAATGTAGTCCACAACAAAGAAGGTGGTCTACAAAACACTCGTTCGACGTATACTTGCGTATTGCTCATCAGTGTGGGATCTGTACCAGGTCGGGTTGACGGAGGAGATAGAGAAGATCCAAAGAAAAGCGGCGCGTTTCGTCACAGGGTTATTTGGTAACCGTGATAGCGTTACGGAGATGTTTAGCAAACTCAAGTGGCAGACTCTTCAAGAGAGGCGCTCTGCATCGCGGTGTTGTTTGCTGTCCAGGTTTCGAGAGGCTACGTTTCTGGATGTATCGAATATATTGCTTCCCTCTACTTATACCTCCCGAGGAGATCACGAATGTAAAATTAGACAGATTCAAGCACGCACGGAGGCTTTCCGGCAGTCGCTCTTCCCGCGAACGATACGCGACTGGAACTGAAAACGGAGGTAATGACGGTGGCACGTAAGGTGTCCTCCGCCACACTCGTTTGGGTGGCTTGCGGAGTATAAATGTAGATGGAGATTCAGACTGTCAGATTCGTACTAGACGTTGCTCAGAGACGCATTCCCAACCAAAACTCCGATATCGTTTGTGCTATGTACAATTCGTCCAGGAGAAAATATGTAAACGGTAAAGAATAAGTAACTCTTGGCTTTGGGAACACGGTAAAAGCAGAATTGTGAGCGCCTGTGACGCAGAGGTGCCGTGCGGAAGTTGGTAAAGCGTTAATTTGTCGAACCAAGGGTCGTGAGTTCGAGCCCTGGCCATGACATTTTTTCTATTGTAGTATGTGTAAAACTGTTATATGGAACAACATGTTCCTGGCATGTAATAGGACTCTTGGGAGTTAACAGCAATGTTTTACTGGCAGTCGTTGCTACGTTTATTTGAAAGTAGCAGCCCTACAGAATACATTTCTCGTTTCACAGAGTAAACATAAACAATCAGAAGAATAAAGAAACAATTGTATCAGGCCATTTCCTTTCCCGAGCCACTAGCACAGGGCCGATGAAAAAAGCGACTGCTCTATATATTTCCTCCACACCAGCCCTAATTTATGTTGTTTCCGGGGTTCTTACGCGAAACGTACGTTGGCGCAATAGAATCATCCAGCAGTCGACCGGAAATGTAAATTTAGCCAGACTATTTCGCCTTCCCTCCAAGGATTCCCATTCCAGTTCCCGAAGCGTCTGAACAGTACTAACTCGTTGATCCAACCTAATGTAGCAGCCCACCTCTGACACTTTCGATGTCTTCTTCCAGCCCGACCTGGTGGGGACCCGAGCAATCAAGCGGTACTGAAGAATGGGTCGCAATAGTATTCTCCTTTATAGATGAGTTACACCTTCCTAAAATTTTCGCAATAAACCGAAGCAGACCATTCGCCATCATAACTACCGACCTCAGGTGCTCGTTTCATTTCATATCGCCTTGCAACGTTAATCGATGTGGCTATATGAGGAAGTCTAAGACTGCATTTAAAAAAAAAAATCCAATCTTGAGTCTAGAGGCGCCATCTGGTTAATATACACTACTGGCCATTAAAATTGCTACACCACGAAGATGACGTGCTACAAACGCGAAATTTAACCGACAGGAAGAAGATGCTGTGAGATGCTAATGATTAGCTTTACAAAGCATTCACAGAAAGATGGCGCCGGTGGCGACACCTACAACGTGCTGACATGAGGAAAGTCCCCAACTGATTTCTCATACACAAACAGCAGATGACCGGCATTGCTGGTGAAATGTTGTTGTGATGCCTCGTGTAAGGAGGAGAAATGCGTACCATCACGTTTCCGACTTCGATAAAGTTCGGATTGTAGCCTATCGCGATTGTGGTTTACCGTATCGCGACATTGCTGCTCGCGTTGGCCGAGATCCAATGACTGTTAGCAGAACATGGAATCGGTGGGTTTAGGAGGGTAATACGGAACACCGTGCTGGATCCCAACGGCCTCGTATCACTAGCAGTCGAGATGACAGGCATCTTATCCGCATGGCTGTAACGGATCGTGCAGCTACGTTTCGATCCCTGAGTCAACAGATGGGGGCGTTTCCAAGACAACAACCATCTGCACGAACAGTTCGACGACGTTTGCAGCAGCTCGGAGACTATGGCTGCGGTCACCCTTGACGCTACATCGCAGACAGGAGCACCTGCGATGCTGTTACTCAACGACGTACCTGGGTACACGAATGGCAAAACGTCATTTTTTCGGATGAATCCAAATTCTGTTTACAGCATCATGACGGTCGCATCCGTGTTTGGCGACATCGCGGTGAACGCACATTGGACGCGTGTATTCGTCATCGCCATACTGGCGTATCACCTTGCTTGATGGTATGGGGTGCCATTGGTTACATATCTAGGTCACCTCTTGTTCGCATTGATGGCACTTCGAACAGTGGACGTTACATTTCAGATGTGTTACGACCCGTGGCTCTACCCTTCATTCGATCCTTGCGAAACCCTACATTTCAGTAGGATAATGCACGACCGCATGTTGCAGGTCCTGTACGGGCCTTTCTGGATACTGAAAATGTTCGACTGCTGCCCTGGCCAGCACATTCTCCAGATTCTCTCCAACTGAAAACGTCTGGTCAATGGTGGCCGAGCAACTGGCTCGTCACAATACGCCAGTCACTACTCTTGATGAACTGTGGTATCGTGTTGAAGCTGCATGGGCTTCTGTACCTGTACCCGCCATCCAAGCTCTGTTTGACTCAGTGCTCAGGCGTACCAAGGCCGTTATTACGGCCAGAGGTGGTTGTTCTGGGTACTGATTTCTCAGGATCTATGCACCCAAATTGCGTGATAATGTAATTACACGTCAGTTCTAGTATAATATATTTGTCCAATGAATACCCGTTTATCATCTGCATTTCTTCTTGGTGTAGCAATTTTAATGGCCAGTAGTGTAGTACATCACTAATACTGTATTCGAACGTTAAAGGGCTTTTTCTCCTCTTCATTAATTTACGTTGTTCTACATCTACAGCTACCTTCTATCACACCAAGTAGAAACTTTGTCTAAATCATCTTCTGTCTTACTGAATTACGCCACTTCCCTGTAATCTATAGCGTCATCATCAAACAGCTAGGCCAGTGTTCTAGGCACTTCAGCCTGGAACCACATTACCTCTACGGTCGCAGGTTAGTTAGGTTTAAGTAGTTCTAAGTTCTAGGGGACTGATGACCTCAGAAGTTAAGTGTCATAGTGTTCAGAGCCATTTGAACCATCAAACAGCCACAGATTGCTGGTAACTCTGTTCGTCAAATCATTTATGTATATAGGGTGTGTCCGTAAGAGCGTGTAAAAATTTAAAGGGACATAGAGGATGCTCTCCTGGACAATTTGAGGTACGGAAGCTGGAGTCGGAGAATGCAGTTTAAGGAGATTATAGGAATAGAATCACAATATTATGTACTTTTTTATTTACATTAGTTTCAGTTAACTTCAAATACCATTACTGAAACAATTAACGTACCATTTGTACTGTATCAACAAAATGTGCTGAAACTGATGCTCATCAGCCTCAGTGAAACCCTGACAACGGCGAACAAGACTCTGACGCACCCTGACAAATACCCCTGGTGTGTTTCGATTCACATCAAAGGCAGCTAAAATTCTGGCAACTAATTCCGTCTCCTTATCGACTGGGGTCTCATACACAAGACATCCCCATAGGAAATAATCGATGGGATTCAGGTCAGGTGACCTCGCAGGCCATGGAATATGACCTCGCCTTCCCATCTAACGAACAGAAATGGAGCACTGAGATAGTTGCGGACATCCACACTGAAATGAGGCGCTGTTCCACCATGTTGTTGATTCATAGCATGTTCTGTCATGGGACAATGTAAATACGGTATAGCAGAGCCACCTTATGGACAAGTAAAGAAAATCTGCTTGGTGGCTTCCTAGTACTCAGGCTCTTCCACCATGTTTCCTTGCAGGAAAAAAAGAATGTACATCTAAATAAATTGGACAGTACGTGTAAACTAGTAAATAAGCTTCAAAACAGTAATGCTGGTCAAAGCGGATGACAAATTTACTTCCACGTCTTCTTAACATGCCTTCTCCGACTCCAGATTCCCAAACTCTGTTGTTCAGTGGAGCATTCTCTACGTCCTGTTACATTTTTGCACGACCTTACGGAAATACCCTGTGTTGGAAATAATGTCGGTCCTGGGGAACTACTGACGATAACCTCGGTTCTGCGAACACTGGCCGTCAGGAGAATCCACCGAGTTCTATTTCTAAAAAGTTTTCGAGCTACTCACAGAAAAGAAAACGTATTGTGTATGCTCGGAACTTTGTCAGTACTCTGCTTTGGGGAAACGTGTCAAACGCTTTGCGTATTGGAATCTGCCTGTTACTCTTCATCCACATTGAGCAATAACTTTTTCCATTCCATTTCTGAGTCATTCAAAATCGCTGTTGCTCTGCCGAGCGTTCGATTCCTTGATAAGAGGCGTTTAAATTACAGTTTCCTTCCAGAAGCTTGAGTAACACGATTTACGACAGCGATTTCAAGGAAATTAGCTGGTGCGGTATAAGCAATATCTAATGTTTACTTATCGACAGGGGGACGTAGGGGCGCGTCCACGGTAGCATCAGCCATCAATCGCTAAGGACGCGGACACGAAATATATGAATCCGGTGAAATTTTTATAGTCTGCAAAAGTTTTTATTTATTACTGTCTGGGTACATGGCTTTTAACGGCCGTCCGTTTATTCCAGTCTTCTATTATACCATCTCTCCCATCCCCCCTCTCTGCCATATCCCCCCCTCCCCTTCTCTCTGCCCATCTCCTCCCCACTTCTCTCTGTTCATCTCCTCCTCTTTCCTTCTCTCTCTCCATCCATCTCCTCTTCCTTTGTGCCCATTTGCCTTCCCCTCCCAATATCCACCTCTTCCGCCCTCCTCCTCTCTCCACGTTCTGAACCCTACCTCAATAGGAGGTTGCTGGTTCTTACCTCCACAGTATTTCATTCCAGATAGTAATATGTGTATCAGGTTGGGTTGAAATTGATGTCCGGGTTTAGGAGGAGCTTTTTACCCGTGGCCTTGCCTGCGTACGCCTATGTCATATATATTTCCCATATGTTTAACACATTTCACACATATTCATACGCGTATATCTCCTGAACCTCTAATGAATTTCGCCCAGTAGTTTTGTACTGACAGAGTTCAGTGTTTGTGACGTCGTATCGTCTGAACTGTGTGTCGTTCGATGATATAATTTTGCAGGTTCATACTGTCTGCAAGTGTTTTATGAATAGAGTTGATAGGAAAGAAGTAATAACTTAAAACGTCAAGCACGATGCAGCAATTTTTCACACGTCTCTTTGTTTTTGACATTATACAAACATCAAAAAAAATTTTGAATCACCTCGCTTCCGAGAGTTCCGGAACCTGTACACAAAACTGGAATATAGATCAACGTAAACATCATTTCCGCCCTTTTTATTGTTCATGAAACCACACATTGTATGTTTTACCACCATACAGCGAGACCTTCATAGGTGATGGTCCAGATTTCTGTACACACCGGTACCTCTAATACCGAGTAACACGTCCTCTTGCATTGATGCATGCCTGTATTCGTCGTGGCATACTGTCCACAGATTCATCAAGGCACTGTTGGTCCAGATTGTCCCATTCGTCAACGGCGATTCGGCTTAGCTCCCTCAGAGTGGTTGGTTTGTCACGTCATCCATAAACAGCCCTTTTCAATCTATTCCAGGCATGTTCGATAGAGTCCATGTACGGAGAACATGCTGGTCACTCTAGTCGAGCGATTTCGTTATCCTGAAGCAAGTCATTCACAAGAATCCACAGTTAACATCTACACTCCCGGAAATGGAAAAAAGAACACATTGACACCGGTGTGTCAGACCCACCATACTTGCTCCGGACACTGCGAGAGGGCTGTACAAGCAATGATCACACGCACGGCACAGCGGACACACCAGGAACCGCGGTGTTGGCCGTCGAATGGCGCTAGCTGCTCAGCATTTGTGCACCGCCGCCGTCAGTGTCAGCCAGTTTGCCGTGGCATACGGAGCTCCATCGCAGTCTTTAACACTGGTAGCATGCCGCGACAGCGTGGACGTGAACCGTATGTGCAATTGACGGACTTTGAACGAGGGCGTATAGTGGGCATGCGGGAGGCCGGGTGCACGTACCGCCGAATCGCTCAACACGTGGGGCCTGAGGTCTCCACAGTACATCGATGTTGTCGCCAGTGGTCGGCGGAAGGTGCACGTGCCCGTCGACCTGGGACCGGACCGCAGCGACGCACGGATGCACGCCAAGACCGTAGGATCCTACGCAGTGCCGTAGGGGACCGCACCGCCACTTCCCAGCAAATTAGGGACACTGTTGCTCCTGGGGTATCGGCGAGGAGCATTCGCAACCGTCTCCATGAAGCTGGGCTACGGTCCCGCACACCGTTAGGCCGTCTTCCGCTCATGCCCCAATATCGTGCAGCCCGCCTCCAGTGGTGTCGCGACAGGCGTGAATGGAGGGACGAATGGAGACGTGTCGTCTTCAGCGATGAGAGTCGCTTCTGCCTTGGTGCCAATGATGGTCGTATGCGTGTTTGGCGCCGTGCAGGTGAGCGCCACAATCAGGACTGCATACGACCGAGGCACACAGGGCCAACACCCGGCATCATGGTGTGGGGAGCGATCTCCTACACTGGCCGTACACCTCTGGTGATCGTCCAGGGGACACTGAATAGTGCACGGTACATCCAAACCGTCATCGAACCCATCGTTCTACCATTCCTAGACCGGCGAGGGAACTTGCTGTTCCAACAGGACAAAGCTCGTCCGCATGTATCCCGTGCCACCCAACGTGCTCTAGAAGGTGTAAGTTAACTACCCTGGCCAGCAAGATCTCCGGATCTGTCCCCCATTGAGCATGTTTGGGACTGGATGAAGCGTCGTCTCACGTGGTCTGCACGTCCAGCACGGACGCTGGTCCAACTGAGGCGCCAGGTGGAAATGGCATGGCAAGCCGTTCCACAGGACTACAATCAGCATCTCTACGATCGTCTCCATGGGAGAATAGCAGCCTGCATTGCTGTGAAAGGTGGATATACACTGTACTAGTGCCGACATTGTGCATGCTCTGTTGCCTGTGTCTATGTGCCTGTGTTTCTGTCAGTGTGATCATGTGATGTATCTGACCCCAGGAATGTGTCAATAAAGTTTCCCCTTCCTGGGACAATGAATTCACGGTGTTCTTATTTCAATTTCCAGGAGTGTATCTTCAGCAGTTATGGGAACCAGGATGATGCAAAACTTTTTTTGATATGTATATCTCCTGAACAATGTGTCGTAAAAACGGATATTTTCGGATGTATATTCGGTGATCCATGTCTGCGAAACATGTTGTAAGGTGTAATTAATGCGTGATGAGGTAACTTAACTGTACGTACAGCGAAACTGTAGTAGGCGACAAGCTTCTCTCTTTTACCACTTTTTGGATGTTGTGCGACAGAAAAGTATTTTAAAGGTTTCAATTTATGTACAAAGTTACACGTCACTAAATGTTCTCATTCTCATATACTGGACGAATAAAGTCTGTCTGTTTGCTGGTCATGTGTAACGCTTCTTTACCGCTCGTACCCCTCCCCCCCTTCCCACATCTTTTGAGAGGTAGGTGCTGCTTACTCCTACCGTCCTTCTTTCTACGCACCAAGTGATATATAGTTCTGCAAGGTTCGCAGAAGAGCTTCTGTAAAGTTTGGAAGGTAGGAGACGGATACTGGCAGAAGTAAAGCTGTGAGTACCGGGCGTGAGTCGTGCTTCGGTAGCTCAGTTGGTAGAGCACTTGCCCGCGAAAGGCAAAGGTCCCGAGTTCGAGTCTCGGTCGGGCACACAGTTTTAATCTGCCAGGAAGTTTCATATCAGCGCACACTCCGCTGCAGAGTGAAAATCTCATTCTGGAAACTTCCCCCAGGCTGTGGCTAAGCCGTGTCTCCGCAGTATCCTTTCTTTCAGGAGTGCTAGTTCCGCAAGGTTCGCAGAAGAGCTTCTGTAAAGTTTGGAAGGTAGGAGACGGATACTGGCAGAAGTAAAGCTGTGAGTACCGGGCGTGAGTCGTGCTTCGGTAGCTCAGTTGGTAGAGCACTTGCCCGCGAAAGGCAAAGGTCCCGAGTTCGAGTCTCGGTCGGGCACACAGTTTTAATCTGCCAGGAAGTTTCATATCAGCGCACACTCCGCTGCAGAGTGAAAATCTCATTCTGGAAACTTCCCCCAGGCTGTGGCTAAGCCGTGTCTCCGCAGTATCCTTTCTTTCAGGAGTGCTAGTTCCGCAAGGTTCGCAGAAGAGCTTCTGTAAAGTTTGGAAGGTAGGAGACGGATACTGGCAGAAGTAAAGCTGTGAGTACCGGGCGTGAGTCGTGCTTCGGTAGCTCAGTTGGTAGAGCACTTGCCCGCGAAAGGCAAAGGTCCCGAGTTCGAGTCTCGGTCGGGCACACAGTTTTAATCTGCCAGGAAGTTTCATATCAGCGCACACTCCGCTGCAGAGTGAAAATCTCATTCTGGAAACTTCCCCCAGGCTGTGGCTAAGCCATGTCTCCGCAGTATCCTTTCTTTCAGGAGTGCTAGTTCTGCAAGGTTCGCAGAAGAGCTTCTGTAAAGTTTGGAAGGTAGGAGACGGATACTGGCAGAAGTAAAGCTGTGAGTACCGGGCGTGAGTCGTGCTTCGGTAGCTCAGTTGGTAGAGCACTTGCCCGCGAAAGGCAAAGGTCCCGAGTTCGAGTCTCGGTCGGGCACACAGTTTTAATCTGCCAGGAAGTTTCATATCAGCGCACACTCCGCTGCAGAGTGAAAATCTCATTCTGGAAACTTCCCCCAGGCTGTGGCTAAGCCATGTCTCCGCAGTATCCTTTCTTTCAGGAGTGCTAGTTCTGCAAGGTTCGCAGAAGAGCTTCTGTAAAGTTTGGAAGGTAGGAGACGGATACTGGCAGAAGTAAAGCTGTGAGTAGCGGGCGTGAGTCGTGCTTCGGTAGCTCAGTTGGTAGAGCACTTGCCCGCGAAAGGCAAAGGTCCCGAGTTCGAGTCTCGGTCGGGCACACAGTTTTAATCTGCCAGGAAGTTTCAGTGATATATGTGTCTAATTTGATTCAGATTTATCCAGTCGCATAGGGGCTGATGTGGGAATACATATAATTATTGAACTATATGAAAAATAAACATAAATTAGTTAGAAACTACGGCAAGCGTACACTTTATTCAACATGTAAACGTCAGTACAGATATTCTGCTTTAGGTTATGACATGTTCGATATGTCTGCCATGATAGGCAATGATTTGGTGCAGACGAATAGCGTAATTCTGCGTGACCGGCTGAAGTGCCGGAACAACGATGCCATCGATGACCTCCTGAATGGCTGTCTTCAGCTCAGCAGTGGTTTTGGTGTTATTGCTCTACACCTTGTCACTAATACAGCCCCACGGAAAGGAGCCGTATGTGTTCAGATCCGGAGAATATGGCGGCCAGTCGAGGCCCATGCCAGTGGCCCCTGGGTACTGCAGAGCCAGATTGCGGACTCCAAATGCTCCTCTAGGACATCAAACACTCTCCTGCTTCGATGGGATCGCGCTCCGTGTTGTATGAGCCACATTCTGTCGAAATCAGGGTCTCTTTGGATAACGTGGATGAAATCATTTTCCAAAACCTTCACGTACCGTTCGGTAGCCACCATGCCATCAAGGAATACCACGCCGATTATTCCGTAACTGGACACTGCACACCACACAGCCACTTGTTGAGGGTGAAGGGACTTCTCGAACGCCAAATGCGAATTCTTCCCTAAATAATAATTGATTATTGACGAAACCATTCGAATGAAAGTGAGCTTCGTCACTAAACCAAATCATACTCACATCTGCTGTTCGTCAGTTCTGTGGACAACAATGTTGGCGAAACACAACCACTGTTCTACGACCCTGGGGCTTAATGGCTGATGGGTTTGAAGTTTGTAAGGGAAGAGATGCAGATTTTCAACAAAAATCTGTCGCACTGTCTCTCGATTGATTCCTACCTGTTGTGCAGCTCGAAATCTTGGGGCTGGTTTGAAAAACGCGTGTGCCTTGTCGATGTTTTCAGGATTTTTAGCCCTTGACCAAAATGGTCAAATCTGTCGTCACGAACACTACCCGTTCTCTGAAACTTGCGAATCAAATTCTTGATTGTTACCACACCTGGACAGCTTGTCTTCAGCTTGAATCTGGTCGCAAACTTCCTTTGAGCCGCAGTTGGGCTGTTATTGCTATCATACTAGTCTTTCAGGTGCAAATAACCCACATCAACAAGGCTTGTGAACATATGCATACTAATTCTCATCACGCCCCCCCCCCCCCCCCCCTCCCCTCGGCCAATCGTGCAGTTTGAACGTCTTAACGGAAACCGTACAGAACTTATGACGATTTTATTTCGTACAGTTAAATAACTGTCACCCTGTACACACACACATAGGTACATGTTGTTGCAGATGTGGCTAATCCCGGCGGAGGTTCGAGTCCTCCCTCGGGCATGGGTGTGTGTGTTTGTCCTTAGGAAAATTTAGGTTAAGTAGTGTGTAAGCTTAGGGACTGATGACCTTAGCAGTTAAGTCCCGTAAGATTTCACACACAACTGAACATTTGTTGTTGTTGAAGTTGTGGTGTTCAGTGCGAAAACTGATTTAATGCAGCTCTCCAATCTACTCTACATTGCGCGAGGTGAGGTGCCTCAATTCTGTATAACTACGGCCATCCAAATCTTTCTAATCTACTTACTGAATTCATCTCTTGGACTGCCTCTACTATTTTCATCCCCCCTTCCCTCATCCACTCCACACCACACACACACACACACACACACACACACACACACACACACACACACACACACACTCTTGTAGTCTCAGAAAGTGTCCTATTAACCGATCCATTGTTTAAGTCAAGTGGACCATAACCGTCTTGCCTCCACAATTCTGTTCAGTAATTCCTCAATAGTTAAGGATCGATCCATGTGATCTTGAGCATTCTTCTGTAGCACCACAGTTCGAAAGTTTCAATTTTCCTTTTATGTAAACTGTTTATAGTCCGTGTTTTACTTCCATACATGGCAACATTCCAGACAAATGCCTTTAAAAAACTCTTCCTAACGCGTAAATTTATTTTCGATGTTAACAAACTTCTATTCTTCAGCAATGCTTTTCTTGCCATTGCTAGTCTGTATTTTATATTCTCTCTACTACGACCATCATCATTTATTTTGCTGTCCAAATAGCAAAACTCATCTACTACTTTAAGTGTCTCTTTTCCTAATCCGATTCTCTTCGCGTCACCTGACTTAATCGGACTACATTCCATTATCCTCGTTTTGGTGTTATTGATTATTACACTGTATCTTCCATTCAAGATGCTGTCCATTCCGTTCAACTGTTCTTCCAGGTCGTTTGCTGTCTCTGACAGTGTTAGAATATCATCGGAGAAACCTCACAGTTTTTATTTCTTCTCCTTGAACTTTAATTTCTGCACCAATTTTTTCTTTGGTTTCCATTACTGCTTGCTCAGTGTACATATGGAATAACAGCGGGGAGAGGCTACAACCCTGTCTCCCTCCCTTTTCAGTGACTGCTTCCCCTTTTGTCCGTCGAACTGTATCACTGCCGCATGATTTCTGTACAACTTGTAAATAGCCCCTAGTTCCCTGTATTTCCCTCCTGCCATATATACATACATGTTGTTGTTGTGGTCTTCAGTCCAGAGAGTGGTTTGATGCACCTCTCCATGCTACTCTACCCTGTGCAAGCTTCTTCATCTCCCAGTACCTACTGCAACCTACATCCTTCTGAATCAGTTTAGGATATTCATCTCTTGGTCTCCCTCTACAATTTTTACCCTCCACACATCCCTCCAATACTAAATTGGTGATCCCTTGATGCCTCAGAATATGCCCTACCAACCGATCCCTTCTTCTAGTCAAGTTGTGCCACAAACTCCTCTACAATTCTATTCAGTACCTCCTCATTAGTTATGTGATCTACCCATCTAATCTTCAGCATTCTTCTGTAGCACCACATTTCGAAACCTTCTATTTTCTTCTTGTCTAAACTATTCATGGTCCATGTATCACTTCCATACAAGGCTACACTCCATACAAATACTTTCAGAAACGACTTCCTGACACTTAAATATATACACAATGTTAACAAATTTCTCTTCTTCAGAAACGCTTTCCTTGCCATCGCCAGTCTACCTTTTATATCCTCTCTGCTTCGACCATGGTAAGTTATTTTGCTCCCCAAATAGCAAAACTCCTTTACTACTTTAAGTGTCTCATTTCCTAATCTAATTCCCTCAGCATCACCCGACTTAAGCCGGCTACATTCCATTATCCCCGTTTTGCTTTTGTTGATGTTCTTCTTATATCTTCCTTTCAAGACACTATCCATTCCGTTCAGCTACTCCTCCAGGTCCTTTGCTGTCTTTGACAGAATTACAATATCATCGGCGAAACTCAAAGTTTTTACTTCTTTCCCAGGGATTTTAATTTCTACTCCGAATTTTCCTTTTGTTTCCTTCACTGCTTGGTCAATATACAGATTGAATAACGTAGGGGATCAGCTACAACCCTGTCTCACACATACAAAGTTATAATATCGCACGTATGGATTCCTTTTTTCTTGCAAACTTTACAATAATACCACGTATTGCGTTACGACTATAGCTAACAAAAGAGCACTTTCCTGCTTTTAACCCCTCGAACGCGACTGTGTGTGCAGTAGTCGATGAAGAACGGGAAACGGCGCGCCGAGTCGCCGCCTGACGGCGTGTGAGCAGGTATAGAAACGCCTGAAAGGGGGCTCGCGCGAAACACGCCGGCCCAGCACAGAGCGCGCGGCAGGGAGACAGTGCAAACGTTTCACGGCGCTCGCGCCGACACAAAGGGCCGACAAAGAAAGGCAAAGGGAGTGGCAGCGGCGGCAGGGCGGTCGCCAGGGTGGGCCCTCACAGCGACCTCACTGTGTGTGTGTGTGTGTGTGTGTGTGTGTGTGTGTGTGTGTACACGAGTGCGTCACTTGTTCCTGCCGTACTCTTGTTCCTCTTGGTGTTTTAAACGACTGAATCTAATGGTTATGACCTGTATATTAAAACTGAAGAAACTGCAAAAAGGTGGGAATTTAAGGAGATGGAACCTGGATAAACTGACTAAACCAGAGGTTGTACAGAGTTTCAGGGAGAGCATAAGGGAGCAATTGACAGGAATGGGGGAAACAAATACAGTAGAAGAAGAATGGGTAGCTCTGAGGGATGAAGTAGTGAAGGCAGCAGAGGATCAAGTAGGTAAAAAGACGAAGGCTAGTAGAAATCCTTGGGTAACAGAAGAAATATTGAATTTAATTGATGAAAGGAGAAAATATAAAAATGCAGTAAATCAAGCAAGCAAAAAGGAATACAAACGTCTCAAAAATGAGATCGACAGGAAGTGCAAAATGGCTAAGCAGGGATGGCTAGAGGACAAATGTAAGGATGTAGAGACTTATCTCACTAGGGGTAAGATAGATACTGCCTACAGGACAATTAAAGAGACCTTTGGAGGTAAGAGAACCACTTGTATGATCATCAAGGGCTCAGATGGTAACCCAGTTCTAAGCAAAGAAGGGAAGGCAGAAAGGTGGAAGGAGTATATAGAGGGTCTATACAAGGACGATGTACTTGAGGACAATATTATGGAAATGGAAGAGGATGTAGATGAAATGAAATGGGAGATAGGATATTGCGTGAAGAGTTTGACAGAACACTGAAAGACCTGAGTCTAAACAAGGCCCCGGGAGTAGACAACATTCCATTAGAACTACTGACGGCCTTGGGAGAAGCAGTCTTGACAAAACTC
This sequence comes from Schistocerca gregaria, assembly GCF_023897955.1. Classification (NCBI taxonomy): domain Eukaryota; kingdom Metazoa; phylum Arthropoda; class Insecta; order Orthoptera; family Acrididae; genus Schistocerca; species Schistocerca gregaria. The sequence continues at coordinate 185,530,236 of NC_064929.1, forward strand.
TACCATCTGGTGAGGAAGATGTATGAGACAGGCGAAATACCCTCAGACTTCAAGAAGAATATAATAATTCCAATCCCAAATAAAGCAGGTGTTGACAGATGTGAAAATTACCGAACTATCAGTTTAATAAGCCACAGCTGCAAAATACTAACACAAATTCCTTACAGACGATTGGAAAAACTAGTAGAAGCCGACCTCGGGGAAGATTACTTTGGATTCTGTAGAAATATTGGAACACGTGAGGCAATACTGACCTTAGGACTTATCTTAGAAGAAAGATTAAGGAAAGGCGAACCTACGTTTCTAGCATTTGTAGACTTAGAGAAAGCTTTTGACAATGTTGACTGGAATACTGTCTTTCAAATTCTAAATGTGGCAGGGGTAAAATACAGAGAGCGAAACGCTAATTACAATTTGTACATAAACCAGATGGCAGTTATAAGAGTCGAGGGACATGAAGGGGAAGCAGTGGTTGGGAAGGGAGTAAGACAGGGTTGTAGCCTCTCCCCTATGTTATTCAATCTGTATATTGAGCAAGCTGTAAAGGAAACAAAAGAAAAATTCGGAATAGTTATTAAAATCCATGGAGAAGAAATAAAAACTTTGAGGTTCGCCGATGACACTATATTCTGTCAGAGACAGCAAAAGGACTTGGAAAAGCAGTTGAACGGAATGGACAGTGTCTTGAAAGGAGGATTTACGATGAACATCAACAAAAGCAAAAAGAGGATAATGGAATGTAGTCGAATTAAGTCCGGTGATGCTGAGGGAATTAGATTAGGAAATGAGACACTTAAAGTAGTAAAGGAGTTTTGCTATTTGGGGAGCAAAATAACTTACGATGGTCGAAGCAGAGAGGATATAAAAGGTAGACTGGCAATGGCAAGGAAGGCATTTCTGAAGAAGAAAAATTTGTTAACATTGAGTATAGCTTTAAATGTCAGGAAGTCGTTTCTGAAAGTATTTGTATGGAGTGTAGCCATGTATGGACGTGAAACATGGACGATAAATAGTTTGGACAAGAAGAGAAAAGAAGCTTTCGAAATGTGGTGCTACAGAAGAATGCTGAAGATTAGATGGGAAGATCACATAACTAATGAGGGGGTATTGAATAGAATTTTGGAGGAGAGGAGCTTGTGGCACAACTTGACTAGAAGAAGGAATCGATTGGTAGGACACGTTGTGACATATCGAGGGATCACAAATTTATTATTGGAGGGCAGTGTGGAGGGTAAAAATCGTAGAGGGAGACCAAGGGATGAATACACCGAGCAGATTCAGAAGGATGTAGGCTGCAGTAGGTACTGGGAGATGAAGAAGCTTGCACAGGATATAGTAGCATGGAGAGCTGCATCAAACCAGTATCAGGACTGCCAATCACAACAACAACAATGAAATGTCGAAAATATACACAGATAAAAACAATTTTGCATCACCCCCGTTCCCAGAACTCCTGCAGATAGTGGCTGACTGGATATTGTATCACAGACACAGTCCCTTTGACTGTTTAGAGATGTCACTAAAACCGCCCAAAGATGTAAAAAACCATTCCTCAGCAGCGCCTATTAGATGGAGGGGCTCCGACAGCCGATCAGTTCCAGTCATTCCACCAGAAAAGAGGTACACGGCTCGTGTTGTCAGTAGTTCAACCATGCCAAATGGCCAATACCGAGGTTCGATCGCGTCCTCGCTGTTACTTTGTGCCAGAAAGGGCTCTCAACAAGGGAAGTGTCCAGGCGTCTTGGAGTGGAGCAAAGCGATGTTATTCGGACATGGAGGAGATACGGAGAGACCGGAATTGTCGATGACATGCCTCGCTCAGGCCGCCCATGGGCTTCTACTGTAATGTATGACCGATACCTACGGATTATGTCTCGGAGGAACACTGACAGCAACGGCACCGTGTTGAATAAAGCTTTTCGTGCAGCCACAGGGCGTCGTGTTACGACTCAAACTGTGCGCATTAGGCTGCATGACGCGCAACTTCACACCCGACGTCTACGGCGAGGTCCATCACTGCAACCACGACACCTTGTACCGCGGTAGAGAGGGGCCCAAAAACATGCCGAATGGATCGGTCAGGATTGGCATCACGTTCTATTCACCGATAAGTGTCGCAGATTAACCAGACAATCATCGCAGACATGTTTGGAGGCAACCCGGTCAGGCTAAACGCCTTAGACACACTGTCCAGCGAGTGCAGCAAGGTGTAGGTTCCCTGCCGTTTTGGGGTGGCATTATGTGGGCCGAAGTACGCCGCTGGTGATGGTGGAAGGCACGGTAACGGCTGTACGATGCGTGAATGCCATCCTCCGACCTATGGTGCAACTGTATCGGCAGCATATTGGGAGGCATTCGTCTTCGTGGGCGATAATACGCGCCCCCATCATGCACATCTTGTGATTGACTTCCTTCAGGATAGCGACATCGCTCGACTAGAGTGGTCAGCATTCCTCCAGACATGAACGCTATCGTGATAGATTGAAAAGGGCTGTTTACTAACGACGTGACCCACCAGCCACTATGACGGATCTACGCCGAATCACCGTTGAGGAGTGGGACAATCTGGAGGCACAGTGCCTTGATTAACTTGTGGATAGTATGCCACGACGAATACAGGCACGCATCAGTGCAAGAGGACGTGCTACTGGGTATTAGAGGTACCGGTGTATACAGCAACTCTGAAAGTCTCGTTGTATGGTGGTGCCACATGCAATGTGTTGTTACCATGAGCAATAAAGAGGGCGGAAATGATGTTTATGTCTATCTCTATTGCAATTTTCTTTACAGGTTCCGGTACTCTCTGAACCGAGTTGATGCAAAAGTTTTTTGATGTGTTTATTTGTCTGAGTAACATATAACTGACTAATGTTGAAAGATCTTAAGTTAGTGTAAGTGCAAGAAAATCAGTTGCATATTTGAAATGTTAGTTCATTAATAACCGGTGTAGGTTCCAGGATGTTGAATGCAAGCATGCAAACGTGCACACATTGTGCTGTAGATGTATCTGATGTCAATTTGTGGGCGGAGTTCCGTGCCTATAGCACTTGGTCAGTCAATGAAAGGACAGCTAATACTGTTTGCGGATGATACTGGAGGTGTCGTTCGATGATGACCCATATGAGCCGGACTGGATAAGATCTAATGATCGAATAGACCAAGGGAACATGTCGATACCGTCGAGCACGTGGGGTTACGACAGCGGAATGTGGGCAACCGTTATCCTGCTGGAAACACTCCCTAGAATACTTTTCACGAATGGCAGCACAACAGGTCGAATCACCGAACTGACGAACAAATTTGGAGCCAGGATCATTGGGATAATCACGAGAATACTCTTACCGGCATATGAAATCGCAACCCTGACCATAGCGCCAGGAGTAGGTCCAGTGTATCTACCAAGCAGACACGTTGGGTGCAGCCATCGACTGGGTTCATGTGTGACACACGATCATCACTGACACCGAGACAGAACCAGCTTTCATCAGAAAACACAACAGACGTCCGCCCTGCACTCCAAGTCTCGCTTGACACCAATGAAGTCGCAAACTGTTTTCCTTTGGAGACAGTGGAACGCAAGCTACAGGGTGCCTGACTTGGAGCCGTCCTTGAAGTAACAGATTTGCAACAGTTCGTTGTGGTGCCAACTGCCGCTCACATTGATGCTGCACATGCAGTACAATTCGCCAGTCATAAGCCGAACACAAAGTCTTCCCTTTCGGTTGTGCCACGTGACCATCCAGAAATCTGTCTCCCTGTCACCGTATATTCTCGTGACAACCGCTGCACGAAGCCATATAAAGTGGCTACATTCCTGCCAGGTCTTTCTGAATTATCGCAGAAAGAACATCCAGCTTCTCGTATTCCTATTACACGACCTCGTCTTCCCACGGTAGCTGAGTGGCCAGCGTGACAGAATGTTAATTCTAAGGGCCCCGGTTCGATGTCTCAGAATATGCCCTACCAACCGATCCCTTCTTCTAGTCAAGTTGTGCCACAAACTCCTCTACAATTCTATTCAGTACTTCCTTATTAGTTATGTGATCTACCCATCTACGCTTCAGCATTCTTCTGTAACACCACATTTCGAAACCTTCTATTTTCTTCTTGTCTAAACTATTCATCGTCCATGTTTCACTTCCATACATGGCTACACTCCATACAAATACTTGCAGAAACGACTTCCTGACTCTTAAATCTATACTCAATGTTAACAAATTTCTCTTCTTCAGAAACGCTTTTCATCCCATTGCTAGTTTACATTTTATATCCTCTCTACTACCATCATCAGTTATTTTGGTCCACAAATAGCAAAACTCCTTTAGTACTTTAAGTGTCTCATTTCCTAATCTAATTCCCTCAGCGTCACCGGACTTAATTCGACTACATTCCATTATCCTCGTTTTGCTTTTGTTGATGTTCATCTTATATCCTCCTTTCAAGACACTATCCATTAGATTCAGCTGCTCTTCCAAGTCCTTTGCTGTCTCTGACAGAATTATAATATCATCGGCGAACCTCAAAGTTTTTATTTCTTCTCCATGGATTTTAATAACTACTCCGAATTTTTCTTTTGTTTCCTTTACTGCTTGCTCAATATACAGTTTGAATAACATAGGGGAGAGGCTACAACCCTTTCTAACTCCCTTCCCAACCACTGCTTCCCTTTCATGTCCCTCGACTCTTATAACTGCCATCTGGCTTCTGTACAAATTTTAAATAGCCTTTCGCTCGCCCGACCATTGCCGCCACGCATCACTTGAGCCGAGCCACGGTCTTGGTGGATCGTCGGTCGGTCGTCCTACTGGACGACGTGTTTGGGCTCACCGATCGTTCTTGAGTCGGCTGTGTGTGTGTGCATCGACTCCCGAATTGTCGTCGTGTGTGCTTAGTTACTGTTAGGTATCGTTCAGGTCTTCGTGCAAGTGTTTGTCAGGTTGTGTGTGTAGTTGGCGTTATTTCCTTTGACAAGTTATTTTAAATGTTGTCCACGTACTGCCTCTGAGAGGTCGGTCGTCTCATCGGACGACGTGTAACCGGTTCTCCGAGCCCTTATGGGCCCCTTCAATTACCATCTTGTGGAACTTGGGTCGGTCCTTTCCTGGTGCAGGGATGTCGTTAAGCCAGTGGGCGTGTTTCCTCTGTATGGTTGGGTCCGAGCCAGTATTTCCGCCGTCGTGTGTCTGGAAGTGAGTGGGAGACGCACCAGCAGTGCAGTCGCGACGGAGCAGCAGTCGCGGACGGATCAGCATGCCGTCTGTCGGTTGGTAAGGACCAGGTAGGATATCTCCGTGCGGTGCAGTCGCTGCGGGGCCCTCGCGGTGTCACAGCGTGTGTGGAGCTGTCCGATCGCTTTGTGCTTCACCGGCCCAGGGCGTCAAAGTTGAGTAGTAGTTTCAACTAGCCAAGCCACGTCAATTCATGGTGTGTGCTTGGTAACTTCCGTGTGTTTGAGTTCTCATGTGGCAAGCAAGTCGCTGTCTCGGTCGGTCCGTGGCTGCCCCCTTTTTGGGTTCAGACGGATTAAGTATAGTTGGACTCACCACCTGTCTCACCTAAGTGAACGAGGGCAGATCGACCTCCCTGGAGGCCTTCTGAGTGCCACCGGTGTTTAATTACCTGTTGTCAGCTGTTTTAAATTTCAGGCTTATGGTTACTGTTTGTTTCTTAAAATTTTGCAAATTAATTTTTAAATTTGTCTTTCAAGCTTAAACACTGTGGCCTTCTGCCTTTAAAGATTATGGTAATATATTTTGAAATTTTGAACTTTGATTGTGGCCCTCAGCCATTGGTATTGCACCTTGCATATGTTGTGTCTTTAAATTATTTTATTGCTATCATAATTGGATTTTTATCTGGTTGATTTTTAAGATTTCTTGTTGTTAAACATACTGGCCCTCTGCCTTTAAGGGTCTATGGTAATATAAAGTTTTGAAATTTGATTCTGCCCCTCAGCCATCTTGTTTGTGTTGCCTTTTGGGTTTTAAATTATTTTATTGCTATCTTCATTGAATTTTTGATTTTTTTGAGATTTCTTGTGGGCCTTCTGCCTTTAAAGGTCTATGGTAATATATTCTAAAATTCTGGAAATTAATTGTATTGCACTTTGCGAGTGTTTTCTTTTTTCAATTATTTTATTGCTATCTTAATTGGATTTTTTACTTGTTAAGATTTCTTGTTGGAGGCCTTCAGCCGTGAAAGAGTTGCTAAATTACAATAAATGACAATTAGAAGCAGAAACTGACTTCAACACTTGGCCCTTTCCACAATCCTATTACCTATTCTGTCCAGTGGGTTTAGCGGTCGTATCATATCTGGTGCACAATATGGACATCCCAAATAACTGTGGAACATTCTGATATGTTGTGGAATGCTCTCTAATACTCTGAATGATCTGGAATGTTTCCGAATGCTGTAGAATGTTCTAGAATTGGAACGTTCTAGAAGTTTCTAGAGGGCGTAACCTTCCAGCCCTTAGATCTTCGTAAACATGCCCTTCAGATAAAAACGAGAACCTCCTTTATGGATGGGGAACAGATGGTTATCACACCATATACTTCCCTCGATCTTACCAGGACTCGTTTCTGAGTTTTAGCAGCACGCACATGGCACACTTATTTTTACAATATGGTTGATTATTCAAAAATTTATCGTTAGGAGGTCTATAAAGGCGAAACAATGAGTTGCTATTGAGTTGGCCAACACTGGAGTTCGGGTCTATGTGAAAGCAGTAATTTCAGAACGGTGTCTACAGGTGCTTGTGTAGGGCACAGAATCTGAAGTTTGGGGCCAGCAGGTAATGACATCGACGGAATCTGATTTGGTGGAGTTTGAGCACCGTCTCGCTCAATCTGACCGTCTCTCAGTTGCAAGCTCATTAGAGGCGCAGTAGCGTTCAACATCACGAAGAACAACAACAACAACAACAACAACAGCTACGGTATCGGCAGCCCCTATTACAAGGTTACTGTCGGACAACTTGCGACCGCCACAAAGGGGAAAGCGGGCACCGACGTTCGGTGATTGGCTTTGCACTTCTCCGGGGCGACGCTGTTAATGGCCAGTGGACGCTGGGGAGCGCGCCAGTCTGTTAGTTTGGCAGCACTGCTCGCCAGGGGCGTCTAATGTGTCCCCAGGTAACGGCATTACCTCTCACGGTGCCAGCTGGATCCGCCCAAGGAAGGGTCGGTGGGCAAGCTGCTGGGAGGTTCAAGATACCGAGCGCTGCAGTCTGAAAAATAAATACCACCGGAACAAAAACCACTTCAAGGATATACTAAAGAAATAGGTTGCCTCAGTGTTAAAGAGACGAATGCGAAAAACTGTGCTTAATATCTCCTGGAAGGTGAGAAAATAGTTACGGAATATATACATAGTATGTTATCCCACAGGTTTTACGGAATATATATAGTGTGTTATCCCACAGGGTTCAATTCCGCGTACACTCGTATCCTTTAAAAAGGTATTTTTTACTCTTTGAGTGGTAATGATTTTCAGCACCATCTCATTAATTTTGTTTTGAAGTATCAGTGCCGTTTTCATGAAATCGCCGATGCTACTGCAAGATAGAGACATCCAGTGGTTCACTGAGCTTCGTGCATTCTTGCAGTTACTTTTAACACTACTTGCCATTAAATATGCTACACCAAGAAGAAATGCAAATGATAAACGGGAATTCATTGGACAAATATATTATACGTGAACTAACATGTGATTACATTTTCACGCAATTTGGGTGCATAAATCCAGAGAAATCAGTACCCAGAACAACCACCTCTGGCCGTAGTAACAGCCTTGATACGCCTGGGGATTGGTCAGACAGAGAGTGGATGGCATGTACAGATACAGCTGCCCATGCAGCTTCAGCACCATACCACAGTTCATCAAGAGTAGTGATTGGTGTATTGTGACGAACCAGTTGCTCGGCCAGCATTGGCCAGACGTTTTCAGTTGGTGAGAGAACTGCAGAATATGCTGGCCAGGGCAGCAGTCGAACATTTTCAGTATCCAGAAAGGCCCGTACAGGACCTGCAACATGCGGTCGTGCTTTATCCTGCTGAAATGTAGGGTTTCGCAAGGATCGAATGAAAGGTAGAGCCACGGGTCGTAAAACATCTGAAATGTAACGTCCACTGTTCAAAGTGCCATCAATGCGAAAAAGAGGTGACCGAGATACGTAACCAATGTCACCCCATACCATCACGCAAGGTGATACGCCAGTATGGCGATGACGAATACACGCGTCCAATGTGCGTTCATCGCGATGTCGCCAAACACGGATGCGACCGTCATGATGCTGTAAACAGAATTTGGATTCATCCGAAAAAATGACGTTTTGCCATTCGTGTACCCAGGTTCGTCGTTGAGTAACAGCATCGCAGATGCTCCTGTCTGTGATGTAGCGTCAACGGTGACAGCAGCCATAGTCTCCGAGCTGCTGCAAACGTCGTCGAACTGTTCGTACAGATTGTTGTAGTCTTGGAAACGTCCCCATCTGTTGACTCAGGGATCGAGACGTAGCTGCACGATCCGTTACAGCCATGCGGATAAGATGCCTGTCATCTCGGCTGCTAGTGACACGAGGCCGTTGGGATCGAGCCCGGCATTCCGTATTACCCTCCTGAACCCACCGATTCCATATTCTGCTGACAGTCATTGGATCTCGACCAACGTGAGCAGCAATGTCGCGATACGATAAACCGCAATCGCGATAGGCTACAATCCGACCTTTATCAAAGTTGGAAACGTGATGGTACGCATTTCTCCTGCTTACACGAGGCATGACAACAACGTTTCACCAGGCAACGCCCGTCAGCTGTTGTTTTTGTATGAGAAATCGGTTGGAAACTTTCCTCATGTCAGCACGTTGTACGTGTCGCCACCGGCGCCAACCTTGTGTGAATGCTCTGAAAAACTAATCATTTGCATATCACAGCATATTCTTCTTCTTGGTCAAATTTCGCGGCTGTTTCAAGTCTTCGTCTTGGTGTAGCAATTTTAATGGCCAGTAATGTAGCTTTCATATCAATATACGTGGTTGTAGGAGATTGTGACTCATGGTTTTCTTGCAGTGATGATTTTTAGAAGGTCATAGACATAGGGCTATTCAGAAAAAGGAACACATTTCAAATACTTATCGCTTCCAAACTACAAAATATAGAAACGCAATTCCAACGTCCCTCAAAGAGAAAAGTTCCAATTTTGGTGCACTTAATTTGAGCACCATGTGTTACACGACAAATATCAAAACAATGGCTCATTTCCAGCCACACATGAAGCAAGTTGTCTCTGGTTATCCTATTCACAGCTTCAATAAATTTTCCAAGCACTACCGACACAGTTCCAGGACGTTTGATTGAGAGAGGAGGAGCAGAAGACGAACTTAATCGCTGATGGCCTCCCAGGTCTCCACACCACACACCTTTACTTGTGAGGTTAGGTAAAAGATCGTGTTCTTATCCCTCGTACGCCTGACACTTTTGAAAGTTTGCGACATCGCATTGTTGAAGCTGTGAATACGATAACGAGAGATCGTCTGCTTCGTGTGTGTTAGGAAATGAGCCACCGTTTTCATATTTGTCGTGTAACATATGGTGCTCACATTAAATACATAAAAATTTGAACTTTTCTCTTTCCAGGAACGTAAACTGTATCTTTTGTGGCTTGGAAGTAATAAAAGTTTGAAATGTGTTCCTTCGTTTTGAACAGTCCTGTATATCTAAGTTATCGTAACGTAAATTTGAATTTGTACTACAGCTTTTATGAGCAGTTTCGAAATGAAACCGCTGGGGCAGTTTGTAGTTCTGACGTAAATTTATTGAATGTTATGCTCACTTTTCTCGTTATGTGTTTAAGGCATTATGAATTCATAGAGTAGACATGAAATTGTGTCCAGAAAAAAATTCGATTGTTCTCTTTTTACGATAATAAAGATTAATGTTGTGAAAGACTTTAAAATTATGTTCCAAAGTGAAACCGTCGCCATAAAATAATTGATTGATTACTTTTTGCCAATTTCTTCTCGTATTCGTTGCCTACTATGATAAAAAGGTTTATTCTGCAAGAAAATTTAAAATAACTTTTTTTTTTCATTATGTTGAGACCCGAATGGTTGAATTGCATGTCACATAATGAAATTGGAAGTAGAGTCCTATAAAAATATTTGTTGAAGCATGGAAAATTCATTCCATTGACAGTCATCTGTCTGTTTACACTTTGGGAGGTGATTCACTGTAGATAACAATCATACTCACTCTTCATTAAACCTTCTCTCCGAAAGAATCACGAACTCGTGCGAACACGCCTGGCTTCCCTGGGATTTGGTCAAACGCGAGACAGATTTGTTTTTCTCAGATGACTTGAAATATCTTCGTAGCCAGAGCTTAACGTGAAGTGGTAGAGTAGGCCATGCTATGAGACCCACTCGAGCAGCCCATCGCTTATTAAACGATTACGTCAGGTACGTTGGACAAAGCACAGGTACCTTGGTGGCCTAAGGAACATTTAACTAACGAACTGATTACAGACAACTATTGCATCAGATTGTGCTGAATTACTCTCTATTGAAATCTGGTTTATGGTAGGTCACAAAGTTGAAGAAAAGAGATTTTTAACTTATATAATGATATGGGAAATATTCACGGAACTGTCACTGTCGCAAAATAGAGAGCCCCATGAGTGAAGCTAATGGAATGCTGGATAGCAACACAATGTGTTTTCTAATTTACACTGCCTGCGAAAAAAAGTGAAGCACCCAGAAGATGTGTTGGAATGCCAATGTAATTTCGTACATGTACATACAATCGGCGTGGAGCTCAATTTTTAGAGTCACAATTTTCTTTAACAGGAGAAGGAGGAGAAGTAGGTGTAGAAGTAAACATAAACAAAACAAGGTATATGGTGATGGGGGAGCCCAATACAAACGGACAAAAAATTCAGTAGTAATGAATGGGAGAGAATATGAAAGAGTGACAACATTTAAATATTTAGGTTCTGTAATAACGGAGCAGAATAAAGTAGCAGTTGAAATTCAAGAAAGAATAGCGGGTGGACATCGTTGCTATTTTTCCTTGCAGAATGTATTTAATTCCAGGAATGTTAGAAGGAATACAAAAATCGAAATATACACCACCATATTAAGATCTACAGTAAGATATGGATCAGAAGGCTGGGTATTGATATTAAAGGAGGAGAAGTGGTTATTGGGATGGGAAAGAAAGATACTGAGAATGATTTTTGGAGCAATGAGAAAGGAAGATGGCTAGAGAGTAAGAACAAACGTAGAACTACAAACACTTGTAACGTATTACTAACTTTACGACGTTGCTCATCGAACCATGTACGTTATCTCGCCTTTATAGCTGCTTCTCTCACACAATTAATTTAAAAAAATTGAGAAATTCAGGGTCGCCACCAGCCCAAGCCCTTTCAAACATTTAGAAAAAAACTGAACTGCAAACTTATTAGTTTAATTACTTTAATAATTTAATTAGAAGCATGCAAATTTCTTTAAGCAGCCAGATAAAGAGCACTCCATGTCGTGCATGAAGCAACTAGATTAATTCTGGATTGGAAATCGGTCTAAGGGGGTAAGATCGACACCACACAACTTATCTTTCACGTAGGTTATTTATTGTATCAAGGTATTTGGTTGCGCATCCTAACTATACATAACTGGTGCCTGACTAGAAATATTTAAGTTAGAATTACGTGAGAATGTAACAGAGCACAGTTTAACTACAGCAAGAAGAAACACAGAAAACGGGGGTGGGAGACAATGATACTATTATCTCTTTTGCATTCATACCAGCAAAATATCTGAGTGGGATTCGAATTACGATTCTACCCATGCACTATTCTGGACAGAGATTTAACCAATGCACGAGGTTGTGCGATAATTATTCAACATACTAATTGCGTCTGCTGCTTGTAAACGGCCGAACTGGAGCACGAGCTGCTTTCCGAAGCAAACTGTTGTGCTGCTTTGTAGAAAGCGCACGAAAGAACAGATATTCTTGCACAAATTATAGCTCATCAAACAAGCAAACTGTTAAAATAAAGCCCACTGCGGTGCTGTGGTGGACCAGAAGGGTCATTGATTACCAAACATGTGGCACAGATCGACACACAAAGACAAAAGCAACTTCCACAAAATGTAAATTTAAAAATCTTACTCGCTTCGACACAGTATTTCACTCACGTACGGTTGAAGTGATCCTAACCAGATTTTCCTAATCAGATTTACCGTTTGAAATTCTACTTCATCGTTATTCAAAATTAACAAAGTAAATTCCACACTTTTAACTCAAACACCCAAAAGTCGCCTATTTAAAGCAATATAATTATGGCACATTCGGAAAAATAACTCACTTCACACGCTTCAGTTAAGCTGAACTTCTTAAGTATTTCAACAGTTAAACATGACGTCCTAACTCAACCTACTTCCTATTACCTGAAACCCCCCTTAAGAGAGTTACGATGTGTACTCACCAAGTGTTCACTGAAGAGTGCCGCTTTCTCTTTCGAGATTACCTAGCTCTCCTTGCAGCGGAAGCTACCAGAGGGGTAGCACTCTGTCACCAACCTCTTACACGAAAACAGCCTTCGACACAGCCTTCGACTAAGATGGGTAAATCTCTCTGTTCAGGTACTGGAAACCTAAGTTGGTCATCCTGTGCTCTCCTTCGAACGAGAAGCAACATAGTCTGCTCCCAGCAGACGATGATCAACTCAGCGTTTCCCACAAAACAAAACCGAAACACCACATTAAAACACACATACACTCCTGGAAATGGAAAAAAGAACACATTGACACCGGTGTGTCAGACCCACCATACTTGCTCCGGACACTGCGAGAGGGCTGTACAAGCAATGATCACACGCACGCCACAGCGGACACACCAGGAACCGCGGTGTTGGCCGTCGACCTGGGACCGGACCGCAACGACGCACGGATGCACGCCAAGACCGTAGGATCCTACGCAGTGCCGTAGGGGACCGCACCGCCACTTCCCAGCAAATTAGGGACACTGTTGCTCCTGGGGTATCGGCGAGGACCATTCGCAACCGTCTCCATGAAGCTGGGCTACGGTCCCGCACACCGTTAGGCCGTCTTCCGCTCACGCCCCAACATCGTGCAGCCCGCCTCCAGTGGTGTCGCGACAGGGGTGAATGGAGGGAATCGTCTTCAGCGATGAGAGTCGCTTCTGCCTTGGTGCCAATGATGGTCGTATGCGTGTTTGGCGCCGTGCAGGTGAGCGCCACAATCAGGACTGCATACGACCGAGGCACACAGGGCCAACACCCGGCATCATGGTGTGGGGAGCGATCTCCTACACTGGCCGTACGCCTCTGGTGATCGTCGAGGGGACACTGAATAGTGCACGGTACCTCCAAACCGTCATCGAACCCATCGTTCTACCATCCCTAGACCGGCAAGGGAACTTGCTGTTCCAACAGGACAATGCACGTCCGCATGTATCCCGTGCCACCCAACGTGCTCTAGAAGGTGTAAGTCAACTACCCTGGCCAGCAAGATCTCCGGATCTGTCCCCCATTGAGCATGTTTGGGACTGGATGAAGCGTCGTCTCACACGGTCTGCACGTCCAGCACGAACGCTGGTCCAACTGAGGCGCCAGGTGGAAATGGCATGGCAAGCAGTTCCACAGGACTACATCCAGCATCTCTACGATCGTCTCCATGGGAGAATAGCAGCCTGCATTGCTGCGAAAGGTGGATATACATTGCACTTGTGCCGACATTGTGCATGCTCTGTTGCCTGTGTCTATGTGCCTGTGGTTCTGTCAGTGTGATCATGTGATGTATTTGACCCCAGGAATGTGTCAATAAAGTTTCCCCTTCCTGGGACAATGAATTCACGGTGTTCTTATTTCAATTTCCAGGAGTGTATAATGCCTCTTGAGAATTTTTCATTAATTTCATATTATTTTCTTACATGTTTATATCAAGTTACACTAGGTTAGTTATGGCACTGTATTTTTAATTTACATTTGTTATTCGTAGAATCATTTTAGTTTGTTCTCGACATTATTCATTTTCACCAGCTAACACATAATATATTTTAGAAATACGGGCACGTGGTTTTTTTTAATATTTATAGCGTCTCATACCATTTTTGTTAGTTTTTGCAAGCTGCTGACTATAGATCAATTCTTACATTACCGAATACTGCTTATTTATATCCCGAGACAGCAACTATGGAGCGTTCTCTACTTCGTTTACCGATGTTTGTTTCTGCTTCAACGGAAACAGTCCAAGATCAGCCTCTAACATCTCCATACTAACCAGCTAGTTCGTACATCTATGGATCGTTGTCTGCTAGACATCACATATCGACAATCACAGCCATCTATTTGAAAATCGCCCTGCTGCTACATCTTTGGAACGGCCTTCTCCATAGACAACAAGAACGTCGTAATTATGTACCCAGTATGCCACTAGGAGCAAACCTATATATATATAACTTACGTGATTTTTTATTTGTTTCCCTTTTAAAGCTCTTGTTTGTTTATCTAGCAATAGCTGTATAATAAGTTGTTTCATCTTTATTATAAAACTATTCTACCCACTTGCTCTTTACTGATAAGTACATTTTTTCGTATACGAGTATGATTCTCTCGACTTACACCTGATTAGCGAACGCTGACATCATGCTGTCAGCTGTAGGCGCAGTCTCCAGTACTTGAAAAACAGTTGTACTGCCCTCTCCAACAGTTGACTATCTTCATTCAGCGTTTCCTGCTCCGTACACAGCCATTGTCCATCAGTATGGGTATATCAATTTTTTATATCTTTGTAGCTAATTTTTTGAAGTTCTTGTTATGTATCCCTCTAATTTGCGCCCTCTATTATATTACAGTTGAAGGTTTGAAGATGATCGTGTGACTATCGAAACCGGTGTAGAAAGTTTTATAATTAATTTCAAATGAATAAGATACCCTAGAGAGAAAGAATGAAAACAAATGTTCCACACTGACGCTAGCGTGTATGGCGTGAAATATTTAAAAGGAAACACCATACAACAACCATCCGCCATCCAACAAGTAGAGTCCAGGGGAGAGCGTTATGGCATGGAGAATTTTTACGTCCCATTTGTGGTATCGATATCTAGGATGCCCCAGCGTATGCGCGCTCTGTTAGGTTGGCACTACGACACTGACACCGACGACAGCGCCCTCTACCAGGCGCTGTGCAGCTCTACGAACGTCGCTCCGGATTCTGCCCATTTGATGTCGAGCAGACGACCAAGTAACATTTCATACTGGGAGAGCCACTACAGACTGTGCCTTTGTAACTTGATGTATGGCTTCGCAACTACGTGCTCATCTATCAGCCAAAGTTAAGTAAACTAGTAAAAAACACTTTTAATGCAGTACCGAAGCATTTCACCTTTTCCTGCTCCTACTCACTTCCTACATTCGGCCTACCCTTCAGTTTACAGGAGCAGACCCCCTTCTAGGCGGGACACAAGACCATTCCATGCATGATCGCGCCATTCTGGAAAGCACAACATTGTACCAATACAAGCATGCATGTATCCATAGGAATCATGTCCATCCTTGCGTGCACTTTGTTTTTGCTCGGCATGATGGCATCTACCAGCAGGACAACGCAACGCTTCACACATCTCTCAGTATACGTACGTGGTTCAGTGACCATCAGAGCGAGTTTCCCGTACTCCCCTGGCCAACAAACTCCCCGAATCCAAACCGATCCGAGAATCTGTGCGACATCCTCGATTGGTCTGTTGACGCCATGGATCCTCAACCGAGAATCCTAACGCAGCTGGCCACTGCACAGGAGCCAGCATAGCTCCACAGCCCTGTCGGTACCTTCCATAATCTGACCCAATCTCTTCCTGCACGTTTGGCCGGGTTTGCGCTGTCAGGCGAGGTTGTTCAGACTTTTGATAGCTGGTCACATCCATGTGATTGGACATTGTACTATCTCGAGACGTACCAGAAGCTGGAATTGATAGTGCAAACAATCGTGTGCTGGGAACCAAAAATAAAATGAAAATTGTATTACCAATTCAAATTTCCTTTAAATAAAAATTTCAGTTCTACTAATGCATTCCATACTTGTGGTATCATGAAGATTACTGATGAATAGTGAACTTTTAACAGGTACATGAAACTACTATACGAATTGTCAGTACTTAAGGGAAGGTTTACTATCTTTAGCCCGAAAAAAAACATGTTTTTTGAGAATTTTTTTTATCGAGATGTGTTATAGATATCAATGTCATATTTGCCCAACTTATTTTCTGAAATTTACACTACAAACTGAAACTTTTTCGACCGCAAATGTCGAAGAGAAAAGGCGGAAGTGCCGTCGGAACGAAACAAAATTTCAATGTAGACCTCCACGCGCGGTATGTCACAGGTCAGCCAGGTCCCCTGAAATCAGAATTGAGTTGACGTTAGCGAAGTATATAAGATTCTTCAGGAGTTGTACGTCGCTTACGTTATTTGGACACCAGGAAACAAATTGGCGGCCATTTGAATAAAAAATAGGCCTTTTTCATCGATTTTTGGACTTCTTCGGCCAAGAAAAAATATTTGTAGTTGATGGATCGGAATAAAAGTATTACAACTCATAGACAATTTAGTTAGCTTCGTCGGAAAAAAAAATCATGCCAATCGGTTCAGTAGATTTGAAGTGACCATACGGCGCGTTAAAAAAAAAAGTCATTTCGAGAAAAACGCGTTTGAAGTTTTGAATACATATAAATGCAATATTACGCAACTTACGTTCAGTCTGATATTCCGGGTTCATAAACTAGTCCTTCCTCTTCCTCATGGAGGGCGTTCTGCTCGATCTGGGACATCCTGCTTTGCTCCAGAGCCGCTCGTACGGCCGGTGACAAGCGGCTTTCCGCAGCTTGAATCCGGTGGTCGTCCGAATGCTTGGCGAACTGCGTCGAATAGAGTCCCAGGGTGACGTCCATCGTTTTCATGGTCTTCAGAATTGCTGAAAACACTTCGTTGAAGCCGCTCACTGCCAGGAAAGTCGCAGTCTCCACAGTCTTCGCACCAGAATGAAAATGCTTGGGGGCTAACTTCCAAACACACGCGTTCAAACTGTCAACTCGTGCTCCGAAATAAAAAAGCTGATGCGTGGAAAAGGCCGATTTCAAGCAGGTGCGTTTTTTTGTTCAACCGCGAATAACAAACATTTCCGTTCCGTATTCGAAAAACCGTTTTAGGGGTGGATCCTAAACACTTTTATAGATCCAAAAACTCTATTTAAAAAAAATTGATTTTTTGAAGCAAAAGATAGTAAACCTCTCCTTAAAAGCGGAAAGGTTGTGCACATTTTCATATTTGTATCGGTTTTAGCACTACTCGGACAAATAGGTTGGACGAGATATTCGACTTCTTATTTCGAAATTCTGGTAAAATACTGTAAAAGATAGGCCTATTTATTCAGGGTCTGTCGGAAAGTTAAATTTTTTGATGCATTCCGCTTACTTAAAAAAGATCGCATCCAGAGAGCCCTACTTCTTTTCGTAACTTCTACCCTGATACACTGTATGATGTAAAAGCAGCAGAGCCGTAATCGCGTCCGGCACTATTTTGTGACAACAGTGTGGGTCCTAAAGTGTTTATTGCATCCTACTTATCAGTTTTCAATGTACGGACAAATTTCGAAGTATTCGCCGACAAGCTTCACTTCAAAATCGATGGAACGAAATTCCTCTATCTTTTTCTTTCATTGTGCCATTTACATGAATTTGCTTTCTTAAGTTTCCTGCTAAATTATTTTTCGGTATTTTGAGTTCTAAAGAAAAAAGTGCTGGCCAAAGTTTCATGTAGGTCGTCTATGTGCTTGATGAAGCGTGGCTGCTTAAGTGCCTTAATATTCCCAAACACATGAAACACTTTGTGAAAGGTTATCGAACATCGTAATGAAAATGCAGCTTCACCCTTAAGCGAATGGATAGCTAATGATAGAACGCTGATGGCACTCGATCGTGGGGTCAACAAACGAATCGCTTCCAACCCAGTTAAATCGGCCAAAATGCACTTCCGTAACTCAATTGATGTGACAGGAATAATACGTTGCTTAGTTACTGTAATAAACATGGTTTGAGGTTAACTACAGCATTATTATTGATAAAAGTGACGCATTAGATGAACTTACATCCATGCTAATCGGTGTCCAGAAAGGGAGGAAGTATAATTAAAAAAGACTCTAAGAACGGTTCTGTGTTGCAAAGATAATTTTTATTTCGAAGGACGATTGATGTAAGATACATTTATCATATTTACTTTGCTTTTATAAAGGGGCATTATTCTGTGCATATTCTGCAACATATGCCTTAGACAGCAGTGCACTGATAATAGTTTATACAATGATATTGCTTGGCACTGTATCAGAATTTTAGATTGATCTGAATGTGACTTGTCAATGAGACGAAACCGATAGTCAATAAATAAAATTTACGATCATGGCGTTTGATTTTTATCCGTACATGCTTCAATGCTAGTTTGTTCCGAGTTAAAAATGACGTCAAACAGAGAGATAGTCGCAGTCGCCATGGACAGAACGAATTGCGTGATATAGAATTTGATTTGGCTTCAACTAAAACTGATGTTAAAAAGCATTACAATGTAGAGCAGTTGCCCGCGAAAGGAAAAGGTCTCTAGTTCGAGTCTCGGTCCGGCACACAGTTTTAATCTGCCAGGAAGTTTCATATTAGCGCACTCTCCTCTGCAGAGTGAAAATCTCATTCTGAAAACTGATGTTAATGGCGGAAAAAACTGTGTTACCATAACTGTCTCTCCTGGAGATAAGAAGAACACAGCCAGAAGTACTGCACTTGAAAATTTTTGTTCTTCGAGATGTCGCTTTCAAGACTAAACTAATACACGAGATTTTGTGGTCGTATTCTGCCTCTCCCAGTGCTTCTATTGTTGATAAACGATGGTGTGTTCTTCTGCTAAGCGTAGTTACAAATTAACTCGTAATGGCAAGTCAGGCTCTTGGGTTAAAAGACTGAGACATCGCTAAATTTTGTTTAATCGGTGACTCTATTATGTGTACATCACCCTAAAAATGTAAGAATGAAAAGATTATTTTACGAATGAGTTCACGTGTCAAGTATTTCACATTAAGATCTTAAGCGCGAAGAAGGTTAGAATAGGTTAGAAATAATGTTGAAAGTTTTTGGAAACCTCTTAGTCCTGTCATTCTCAAACACTGAATAAATACGTTCTGGTTAATTTGGGCTCCATTTTAAGCAAAATCTACTTTTTACGCATCTCAGTGTTTTTTGACATCATATTTCCTGGAGGGCGTGTCGTACAACGACGTAATTTGACATGTACATCCACTGGTGTATGTGGGGAAGCAATTACTCTTTTCCATTCCATAATTATATGGGGGTTGTCAGCGACAAAAAGTTTCCCAAAAGTTTGGAATTATCTGTAAAGTTTGTTGCATCTCGTGAAGTGGTCTCATTCTCAAATCACGGGTCAGTATAACGTGGGTAATTTGAGCTTCGTAAGCTACACTGCCTGAAATCATGTAAACGTATCTTACAGTGTGGAACATTTAAAATACGTTTATATACCTTGTTGAGTAGAATACGACAGCATTGTAACCTTTCAAATTTCAGTAATCGTATAAATTATTCAAAACAGAATTTTTGTTGCCCTGGAAGCTGTTAGATAGGCAATCTGCAACTGAAACCGGATGACCGTGCACCGGGTTAGTCGTTTAGTGTGACGGATGTTGACTTTGTTTTTGTAAGCTGTTGCGAAGTGTGGTCGCCCGCACCTGTCATGCATGCAGTCTACTGCGCACGCATGGGATGCCATCATAGGATGACAGAGACGAATTGTTGAGTAACACTGATGTTGAATGTCCTAGTGATGCAGTGACAAGGGGTCCAGAACGCTCGGACATAGCCATTACCGGTGACAAGCTGAAAAATGAGAGTAACGCTTCACTGTGAGTATTGATGGCAAAATTATGGTTTTTTGTTAATCTGCAGACAATGATGATTTTAATGATGGGTTAGCTGACGAACTGGCAGTACAGAGACATTACAACACATGCAGAGGCAGCAACAGAACTGGACAAAATTATGGCGTGTTTGAAACGCCAGGAGAAAACAACTTAGGACGACATACCAAAACAACGCATGTTTCCACTTATAATGTTTTGGCTTACAATATATGAAGACAAATGCAAAGTAGTTGCAAAGTACAATGATGCCAGAGATGTTGCGAAGCAGTGACACAGTGCGAAGATACGGCAAATCGTGAAAAAGAGGCGACATTAGTAGCTCAACGGAACAGTGTCACATGAGTGTGTGTGTGTGTGTGTGTGTCGGTGTGTGTGTGTGTGTGTGTGTGTGTGTGTGTGTGAGTGTGTGTGTGTGTGTGTGTGTGTGTGTGTGTTTGTATGTGTGCTGAATTGTGAATAAAAATATGAAATCACTTATTTTTTCAAACATCGTTGGAGAAATCCAGCATTCACAATGCAATACTTTAAATTATTTAAGTTATAAAACAACCTAGATCTCAAGGCACGTTTATCAAAAGGTGAACACTTTCGACCATCACATGATCATCTTCAGACCTTCAACTGTAATATAACAGAAGACATAAATTATAAGGATACGTCCGGTGGAGCACAAAACGTAATTCATGACAAAAGCCAATGTGTCGCCACTGAGTGGACATTCAGCTATAGTAGTCACGTGCAAAAATCGGCCTTCCTCGCCGACGAACGGGAGTCTGGATGGGTACATGTACCGGGCACCTGCAACGAAGGCCCCTGTCCAACATTGTTCGATAAACGGTAGTTGAGGAGACACTGTTGGCTGTTCCTGGGTTCACACGGATGGTCAGTTGTTCAAAAATTGAACGTCTATTCGCCCGTACACATCTTCATGGCTGTTGTTCACTCTTGTAATCTATTCTCGTGGTACATCACGTCCCGCCTCATGCCTTGTATTCACTTCACTGCTAGTGTTCACACATGGCCGGCCGCTGTGGCCGAGCGGTTGTAGGTGCTTCAGTTTGGGAACACGCGACTGCTACGGTCGCAGGTTCGAATTCTGCCTTTGGTATGGATGTGTGTGATGTTCTTAGGTTAGTTGGGTTTAAGTAGTTCTAAGTCTAGGGGACTGATGACCTCATAAGTCCAATAATGCTTAGAGTCATTTGGACCATTTGTTGATAGATGCCGTCTGTGAGTGGTTGTTGCATGTCGACATCTAACATGCGTGGTGGTCACGTTAATTTGATTGAATCGTGAATAAAACTCATGACATCAAATGCAACTCATGTAGACGAAGAGCCACCTGCGTTTCTCCTCTTCCTATACAACTTCCTTGTCTTGCTTTTGGCATAAGCTCAGACACTTTATAGTATCTTGTATGCTTCATAAAGTAAGTTTCCGAGCACATTGGCTACAGCTTGCCAACAGGTTTCCTTCTTTTACTTTTTTTTCAGAATGCGATCATTGTATGCGCTTATTTCGACGTGCCATACTTTTCTTTCCTCGTTCATGAATCGCATTTATAAAACTCACTGTTCTCTCGTTTTCCCGCTTCTACTTTGCTGTGAACATCTTTCTCGCGACAACAACAACACATGTGGCTATATGTACGCGCAAACTTTCCAACAGATGCGAAACGATAATGAAACTTCCTGGCAGATTAAAACTGTGTGCCGGACCGAGACTCGAACTCGGGACCTTTGCCTTTCGCGGGCAAGTGCTCAAGCTACTGAGCTAAACAAACACGACTCCCGTCCCGTCCTCACGGCTTTACTTCCATAGTACCTCGTCTCCTACCTTCCGAACTTCACAGAGGCTCTCCTGCTCTCCTGGTAGAGCACTTGCCCGCGAAAGGCAAAGGTTCCGAGTTCGAGTCTCGGTCCAGCACACAGCTTTAATCAGCCAGGAAGTTTCATATCAGCTCACACTCCGGTGCAAAGTGAAAATGTCCTTCTCTAAACGAAAATGTATTCTCTGAGATACGTTACTGCTTTGCTTTCGGTGAGCGAAGTAGGTGAGAGCGATAGGGAAACATTTACAGACAAGGACAGAGATAGATATGACAGTGCAAAACGAAAGATTCTCAGGCCTTGAGGGTAACACCGGCAATTTATCGCTTATTCGTCGGCAACTGCCTGAACATCAGAAAGTACAACCCAGCCATACCGCAAACTTGTGGTGTTTGAAGACCGCAGCAGCTGTGACGACATCTACATTTATACTCCGCAAGCCACCCAACAGAGTGTGGCGGGTGGCACTTTACGTGTCAATGTCATTACCTACCTTCCCTGTTCCAGTCGCATTTGGGAGAACGACTCGTGCGCGCTCGAATCTCTCTAATATTACATTCGTGATCTCCTTGCCAGGTATAAGAAGCGGAAGCAATGCATTCGATACCTCATCCTGAAACGCACCCTCTCGAAACCTGGACAGCAAGCTACGCCGCGATGCAGAGAGCCTCTCTTGCAGAGTCTGCCACTTGAGTTTGCTAAACATCTCCGTAACGCTATCACACTTACCAAATAACCCTGTGACGAAACGTTCCGTTCTTCTTTGGATCTTCTCTATCTCCTCGGCCAACCCGACCTGGTACGGATCCCACACTGATGAGCAATATTCAAGTATAGGTCGAACGAGTGTTTTGTAAGCCACCTCCTTTGTTGGTGGACTACATTCTCTAAGGACTCTCCCAATAAATCTCAAGCTGGCACCCGCCTTACCAACAACTAATTTTATATTATCATTCTGCTTCAAATCGTTGCGGACGCATACTCCCAGATATTTTACAGAAGTAACTGCTACCAGTGTTTGTTCCGCTATTACATAAGCATACAATAAAGGACCCTTCTTTCTATGCATTCGCAATACATTACATTTGTCCATGTTAAGGGTCTGTAGCCACTCCCTGCACCAACTGCCTATCCGCTGCAGATCTTCCTGCATTTCGCTGCAATTTTCTAATGCTGCAACTTCTCTGTATACTACAGCATTGCCCGCGAAAAGCCGCATGGAACTTCCGACACTATCTACTAGGTCATTTATATATATTGTGAAAAGCAATGGTCACATAACACTCCCCTGTGGCACGCCGGATATTATTTTAACGTCTGTAGACGTCTCTCCATTGAGAACAACATGCTGTGTTCTGTTTGCTAAACACTCTTCAATCCAGCCACACAGCTGGTCTGATATTCCGTAGGCTCTTACTTTATCAGGCGACAGTGTGGAACTGTATCAAACGACTTCCGGAAGTCAAGGAAAATGGCATCTACCTGGGAGCCTGTATCTAATATTTTCTGGGTCTCATGAACAAATAAAGCTAGTTGGGTCTCACACGATCGCTGTTTCCGGAATCCATGTTGATTCCTACAGAGTAGATTCTTGGTTTCCAAAAACGACATGATACTGGAGCAAATAACATGTTGTAAAGTTCTACAACAGATCGACGTCAGAGATATAGGTCTATAGTTTTGCGCATCTGCTCGACGACCCTTTTTGAAGACTGGGACTACCTGTGCTCTTTTCCAATCATTTGGAACCTTCCGTTCCTGTAGAGACTTGGGGTAGACGGCATACTCTGTGTAGAATCGAATTGATATCCCGTCAGGTCCAGTGGAGTTTTCTCTGTTGAGTGATTTGAGTTGCTTTTCTATTCCTTGGACACTTATTTCGATGTCAGCCATTTTTTGGTTCATGCGAGGGTTTAGAGAAGGAAGTGCAGTGCGTTCTTCCTCTATGAAACAGCATTGGTAAACTGTGTTTACTATTTCTGCTTTACGCATGTTATCCTCTGTTTCAGTGCCATCATCATCCCTGAGTGTCTGGATATGCTGTTTCAATCCACTTACTGATTTAACGTAAGACCAGAACTTCATAGGATTTTCTGTCAAGTCGGTACATAGAATTTTATTTTCGAATTCACTGAACGCTTCACGCATAGCCCTCCTTACGCTAACTTTGACATCGTTTAGGTTCTGTTTGTCTGAGAGGTTTTGGCTGCGTTTAAGGTTGGAATGAAGCTCTCTTTGCTTTCGCAGTTGTTTCCTAACTTTGTTGTTGAACCACGGTGGGTTTTTCCCGTCCCTTACAGTTTTACTCGGCACGTACCCGTCTACAACGCATTTTACGATTGCCTTGAACTTTTTCCACAAACACTCAACGCTATCGTCACCAATATTGCCATAAAACCTGGCCTGTGTAGAGGCACCCTAAGGGGTTCCGCAGCAGCTGGTCATACGCTCGCCGCCCAGTGTGTCTCCCTTGCGCGCTTGCGCTGGCTTTAAGCGCAGGCAACAAGCGTCAGCCAGTGTTCTGATCTGCCCGCACTTCCGCGTTCCGCCGCCTGTGCTGAGCTGCTCCCCCCCCCCCCCCCCCCCACCCTTCCCCGCCCCATGCACCGTCCTGTCAACACGCCGCGGGCGATATCGACCGAGCTGAGTGACGTCGACGCGCCCCCCGGCTGACGGTCGTCGCTCCTGATCGTTCAACCGAGAAGCGAATTATGGGGGTGGTAGGATAAAACAGGCGGAGGGTGGCGGGCGGCAATGCCGGGGGGGGGGGGGGGGAGGGACTGCCTTCAGCCGATGTGTCCCTGACCCGGTTACCTGACAGGGGGAAATACTGCCACCAGTGTGAAAAGCCTAAGGCGTAAAGTTACGCATTTTTTCACAGACTTGGAACACAACATACGAAAATAATACGAGAGACATTCAATAAGAAATCCAAGATATCAATACACCATATTACTCCCTCTCTCTTGATACCACTATATTGGCCGAGGTCGGAGCCAACGTCTCACTACGTCGATAAACTCCCCCAGTCATCCATGTACTGCTTCATGCACAGTCTATCCTTCATTTACCGAGCGAGGTGGCGCAGTGGTTAGCACACTGGACTCGCATTCGGAAGGACGGCGGTTCAATCCCGTCTGCGGCCATCCTGATTTAGGTTTTCCGTGATTTCCCTAAATCGCTTCAGGCAAATGCCGGGATGTTTCCTTTGAAAGGGCACGGCCGATTTCCTTCCCCATCCTTCTCTCACTCAAGCTTGCGCTCCGTCTCTAATGACCTCGTTGTCGACGGGACGTTAAACACTAATCTCTTCCTCCTCCTATATCCTTCATTGGGCTGAATAGGTGGAAGTCGGAAGCTGCGAGTTCCGGGCTGTAGGGTCGATGAGGCAGAAAATCCCAATGTCGTCTTGTGATCTCCTCTCAGGTGCGCAGCATTTTGTGAGACTATGAGTTGTCATGGAGAAGGAGACGTTTGTTTCCATTTTCGTGGCGGCGTTTCTTCAAATTCCTAAGGGTTGCCTCACACACTTCCGAGTTGATCGTTGCACCGTGAGGGAGGACAGAATAACACCTTCAGTGTTCCAGAAGACTGTCGCCATTGCTTTACCATTTGAGGGCGTAGATTTGAACTTTTTCTTCAGAGGAGAGGTGATGTGTTACCACTCTATGGATTGCCGTTCTGTTTTCGTTTTGAAGAGATGAACTCATGTTTCGTCACCTGTGACTATGATCGACATAGATTGTCACGATCAGCCTCATTATGCTCAAGCAATTCCGCGTAGATTATCATTCGTTACACATCGTGGTCTTCTATTAGGCTCCGAGGAACCCATTGGACACACACCTTCGAGCACCGCGACTGGGCGACGAGTGTGTCAACATTACTAGCGGAGACGTCCAGTTGAGCAGGGAGGTTGATTGTGATCCATCGATCACCTCGAATGAGAGTTTCCGTACATTCCAACAGTACAGGAGTCACACCTGCGTGCCACTGGCGGGCACGCGAGAGACTGAACCGGTCTGCTCGATCATGACAGACGCCTCGCCCCAACGACTCACCATGCTTTTGTTCATTGACATGTGTCTGTAGACATTCTGCAAGCGCCTACGAACATCTGCAGTGACAGTGCCGCCATGTACTGGAACTTCATGAAACTTTAGGGACTGATGTGGAAATATTTCACCATGTCCCACTACAAATTCTGCATTTTTTCAACCGAAATTTGCCAAGAAGAAAAATGTGTTGCATTACTTATCGAATGCCCCTCGTAGAAGACGGGCCTGCAGCTCGTAAGGAGACAGGGGTGGTATTTGTCGATCTACGGCGCTGTGAGTGGACTGCTACAACTAGTCACGATCTACTACGTGATTAAGGATTTTACCCTCACTAGGTAGTCGCCACTGTTCGGTAGACTTCCAAGAACAGCATAGCCAATGTATAATGCAGGAAAACAGCCTCCTACATGGAAGTGTGCTGCCTTCATTTCTGTTCAATATACCCAGGAATGGCCAACACCGCACTCAATAGACGCTTGCCGATGACCTTGCTCTAGTCACGCAGGGCCCAGATTTGAAGTCAGCAGTGGACACCTCACGAATGCTCTTACGCAGCTTGCCACGTACAAAGACACAAACAAACGTAAACCAAATCTCTCAGAGAAACAAATGAGTGCTTTTCATTTGATAAAAGAGGGAAGGTATTCGCAGATTAATGGTGGTATGGTCAGGTGTCGGACTGGAACAAAATGAGACCCCAAAATATAAAGGACGTACGCTTGATACATCTCTTACTTTCAAGAAGAACTGCATGAACTCCAAGTGAAAAGCGTCCACCAGGAACAATCTTCTATAGCACCTGGCTAGATCGCAGTGGTGCTGTCAACCTGAAACTCTATGAACTTCTGCGATGAGGCATGCTATCCTGTAGCGCAGCGTGCCTATCCTCTCTGGCATAATTTAACAGATGCCAAACATGTGGACACCTGTAAAATCATTACAAGTAAATTTAAATCCACTCCAGTCGATTGGTTTTATCATGTCACCGCGGTAGTACCACTTCTTGTTGCAAGAGAAATAGATGCAAATGAGGTGCGAAAGACGGTGGGGCGGGAGCGAACCCACCCTCTGTGTGAGCACACACTGCACCCGCAACGACTGACATCAAGGAGAAATTTCATTAGAAGATCGACGGCATTTTTCAGGGTAGGTTGCAGCTATGGAGGCTACGAGATGTCTTCCACTTGGCTGGAAAAAGAGATTCTGAAACTTTACTTCCTGGCTATGATGAGAAATGAACAGCTTGGAACTCCTTGAATAAACTGAGATCTGGAGCTGGCAGATGAAAGGTTAATTTGGCAAGATCGTGCTGCACTGAACATGATGATATTCAGTGCGACTGTGGAAAAGACTAGAGTGTTCATCATATTCTCTAATGTCAACTGTGTTCAGCTTCCTGCACAGAAGATGAACTTCACCAAGGAACAGAAAATGCACCGAAAGTGGCCGCGTTTTGGGCAAAAGAAATATACACTGAGGTGGCAAAGGTTTAGGGGATAGCTACACGCATGTATACAGATGGCAGTACCATCGCATACACACGGTATAAAAGAGCACTGCATTGGCGGAGCTGTCTTTTGTACTCAGGCGATTCAGCTGTAAAGGCTTCCAACGTGATTGTGGCTGTACCACGTGAATTAACAGACTCTGAACGCGATTTGGTAATTGGAGCTAGGTGGATCGGACATTCAGTTTCGGAAACCGTTAGGAAATCCAATATTCCAAAAACCAAGAGTGTACCGAGACTACCAGATTTCAGGTATTTTCCCTCGCCACGGATGGCACAGTGGCTGATGGCCTTCTCTTAACGACCGATAGCAGCGACTCGGCCTTCTCTTAATGACAGAGAGCAGAGGCGTTTGCGTAGAGTTTTCACAGCTAATAGACAAGCAACACTGTGTGAAGGAAATCAATGTGGGACGTATGACGAACGCATCCATAAGGACAGTGCGGCGAAATTTGCTGTTAATAGGATTTGACAGCAGAGTACCCACATTCCCAACTTAATGTCCACACACTACATTCGTAGTGCCCCTGCCTGTTAAACTCATTAGTCGCGGGAGAAAATCTTACCGAGTCTCGTAAGAGCTCTGGCAATGAATGTGCATCCGCACAGAAGAAGGTCAACAGCCGGTTAGCCTTAACTATATGAAGATGGTATCTGTTCTATCGGACATGCATTGTCCGAACTCTTACGGGACTCGCTAAGATTGTCTGCCGCGAGTAATGAGTGTAATGGGCAGGGGCACTACGAATGTCGTGTGTGGACATTAAGTTGGGAGTGTGGGTCTCACGGGCAGCGTGCAAGGGATAAATCCGTGCAGGTGCACTATCCTCTGTGCCCTCGGTGGCTCAGATGGATAGAGCGTCTGCCATGTAAGCAGGAGATCCTGGGTCCGAGTCCCAGTTCAAGTACTTTTGATCCACAGAATTGTATGGTCATCAAGCATGGACTGTGGGAAAACCGGAAAATAAGACGATCTAAGTGTTTACGATGTGGTTATGCAGAAGAATGTAGATAATTAGGTGGAATGGTAAGGTAAGGAATGAGGTTGTCCACGGAATGGGCAAGGAAGAAAATAATTGGAAAATACTGACAAGAGGAAGTGAAAGGGTAATAAGACATAAGCCGTTGAGGGAGAAAACTGTAGGAGAAACAGAGACTCTAATACCCATACTAATGTTACTAATGTAACTCTGTGTATTTCCCTTTCACGACTAAGTCACCGAACGAATTTTGATGAAATTTGATAAGAAGAGAAAGGCTACTTTGGAAAGTGTGTAGTACAACGTATGTATTGATTTGAAGAATATAACGCATCTTAGAGGAAAATATATAATCCTTGAAAAAAAAAAAGTACGTAATTACTCTGGCTTTTTAAGTATATCATATTTGTGAAAATTCTTTTAATGGTTGGTATGTGCTACATAACACGATTCAACTCATACAATTCTCAACGTGCTCAATGTGCACTTCCATACTGTTATATCTGTACTAATGTCATAAATGCGAAAATGACACTGTCTGTTAGTTTTTCGCGAGGGAACCGCTCAACCGATTTTGATGAAATTTCGTGTCGATGTAGTCTCAGCCGCGAGGATGAACATGGCGACTTTATAAAGTAAAAAAAAAAGACAATATTGAATATGTGAACGGGATGTAGAGGACGCTTTGGCGAAAGTCGGCGTTTCTTCGTGTTTTAGACGGTCCAGTCACATTAATGTCAGCACCACCTATGTGTAACAACCATTCACATACGGCTGGCGTCAGCACTAGCAATGGAGGATATACAGGGTGGTCCATCTGAGTTTTGGATGAGATTGCCTCGAAAACTATACATCGGGTAAAAATAGTGGGTAAAACGAGTTCGTAAGCTCAGAGGGGAACATCAAATGATACTGCACGTTACCCCCAGACCACGCCCCCTTGGGTGGGATGGGGGGCAACTTTTAAATCTTAAATGGAAACCCTTATTTTTCATTGCAGAATCGGATTCTCCATAAAAAAAGTTATAATGTTTCGTCTAAAACTTTTTTTAAACCATTGACATATTGCGCTGAAATCGAGAAAAATTGAAATTGGAGAAGAACTCCGATTTGTTTAGAATGATCCGAGAAGGACGAACCAAATCGATACAAAATGTGCAAAAGTACTTTTTTACGCCAAATGAAGCTACATTTTTACAAAATGTATCCTATCCGCCACAGTTTTTCATCGACAGAGGTGCAATGGTATTAAAATCTCGTTAGGGAACTCTTCACAATTGCATTACTCACCCGACAGTGGCGCTACGTTGGCCAAACTGCGAACTATTGCTCAGTCTCAGCGCCATCTGTCAATGGTTTAAAAATGTTTCAGACAAAACATGATTATTTTTTATGGAGAATCTGATTCTGGAATAAAAGATTGGGGGGGGGGGGGGGGGGGTCCATTTAAGATTTGAAAGTTGCCCCTCGTTGCACCAAATGGTTCAAATGGCTCTGAGCACTATGGGACTTAACATGTGAGGTCATCAGTCTCGTTGCACCTAAAGGGCGGGGGCTGAGGGTCACGTGAAGTGTGATTTGATGTTCCCCTCTGGGCTTGTCTTACCCACTGTTTTTACTCGATGTACAGTTTTAGAGATAATCTCATCCGAAACTCCAGATGGAACACTCCGTACAAAGCGGACAAACAGTGCACTCGTTGTCGTACTGCGGAAACGGAGTGATTTATCTGACGTCCAAAAAAGCATCCTTGGCTATCGAATCTAGGATGCAAGCATTTCAAAAACGGCTAAGTGTGTTAAAGTAAACGGTGCATGGTAAAATGGCTCTATCCGAATCTGGCTCTGAGGCAACTGTGGTGCATTGTAGAATGAAGGCTTTCACGACCGGGTGACATGGCTGTTGATATACTTTCCGGGATGTGAGGTCGTGTTCCAAGAACTTTTCTGCTCCTTACGTTTCGTCCAGGACTGGCAGTCGGCAAGACTCAGCGGAGCTGCGCCTCTGAGGAAGTCCAGCGCAGTCCTGGACGAAACGTAAGGAGCAGAAAAGTTCTTGGAACACGACCTCACATCCCGGAAAGTATATCAACAGCCAACTGTGGTGCATGATGCGCCATAGATGACAGGGGTGAAAGACGGCTGCAGAGATGTGTACGGGCGAATAGACGTGCAGCTGCTGATCAGCTGACCGCCCTGATGAACCAAGATCTACCAAGATTGTCTTCTCAACGTCCCTTCCGCGAACGTTGCCGTGTCTGGGCCTCCGCAGCAGGAGCCAGCTTCATGCACCCAATTAGACTGCTTTCATGGGCGACGAAGGTTGGAACTTGAACCATACCAGCAGTGCAACTAGACGTCCATTGAGTATCGACAGGTGGTCTTTTTAGATAATTAAATTTTATGCATTCGACTGGAAGCAAACGCGGTGCTAAAATCGTCGGAAGGCCATGAAATGGCTTTATGGCACTTCCTGGGTCATTCCGTCGTTATGGAAGACATAATGGACAACACAACTGTGCATTTATCCTTGGAAACCATGTCCTGCTCCACATGCACTTAGTTTTTCCTCGGCATGACGGCATGTATTATTAGGGCAACACAATGTGTCGCACAGCTCACTGTGTGTGTGTGCGTGGTTGAAGGAGGACCAGGATGAGTTTTGTTGCAGGGTCGATATGTCGAACATGGGACTTCAGATGGCAAGAGCTGTATTTTGTCAGGAGGCCGAGCAAGTTCCAGAGTGTCAAGGGGCAGTGCAGAGTGATATAGCGGTATTCGGTAACATTCGTTTATTTAGAATGAAATTTTCACTCTGCAGCGGAGTGTGCGCTGATATGAAACTTCCTGGCAGATTAAAACTGTGTGCCCGACCAAGACTCGAACTCGGGACCTTTGCATTTCGCGGGCAAGTACTCTACCATCTGAGCTACCGAAGCACGACTCACGGCCGGTACACACAGCTTTACTTCTGCCAGTATCTCGTCTCCTACCTTCCAAACTTTACAGAAGCTCTCCTGCGAACCTTGCAGAACTACTCCTGAAAGAAAGGATACTGCGGAGACATGGCTTAGCCACAGCCTGGGGGATGTTTCCAGAATGAGATTTTCACTCTGCAGCGGAGTGTACGCTGATATGCCCGCGAAAGGCAAAGGTCCCGAGTTCGAGTCTCGGGCGGGCATACAGTTTTAGTCCGCCAGGAAGTTTCTTTTGTTCAGATAATTTACAGTACTTGATGAGTGGAGTGCAGTGTCAGCAAGCCGCACATTCGCTGTCCCGTGAGCCCAGTCGGCTCAGCAGACTCCTGGTATGCTGACGCCGCTGCTGCCGTCACCAAAGTTGGCCAGCTGGAAGTCAGCCACTCTCTCCCAGTCACCACCTGCCGATGCATTGCGACTTGCGCCGCGCTGCTGTCGGTGATCACAGAGACTGCGGCAGTCCCTGGTCCTCACCGCTCCCCACCCCATTTGTACTGCTCTGTCTGACCATGGGATGAAGGTGAGTGCACTGGACACCCGTGTTCCTCAGGCCGCCGCTGTTCCCAGGACAGGACCGGACTCGAACCCGCGCCCTCCTAGATGCTGTGCCGCAACTTGCCGCTAGTGGTGCTTGCCGGAAGGCAACACCTGCCACTGTCTCTGTCGCTGTTGCTGCACTTCTGCGCCTCCCACAAGATACGCCTCACCTTGACACCAGTACTCCAGATGGGAAGCGAACATGGCCCATAGACTTGAGTGGAATCAAGCCCCGCTGCTGACCGCTGTCACTGCCCTCTTTCAGGCAGACCATACGATCTCACAAGTTCCAGGATGCCATTCCATCCTGCCTCGGTGTTGTGTCCCCGTAGGCGGAATATAACCCGAACAAGTACATAGAAAACAGAATACAAGTTTATGCTGAATACTTGTAACATTGCTTTCACACTGGTCCCTATAAGCAAAGACCAGCACAAGTCCGTCCTGACGCCCGACTGACCTGGCACACTCTATCCCAAGCTAAAATTGTCCGTCAATTTATATCAGTTTTTCCCTCGCTTCTGACATAGAGACAGACAAACTATGGCAGGGATAAATTCCCAAACGTCAGCTACTCATAAATCACCACTTGGCTCTGCCCTAGTGCCCCGGATCATACATTGCAATCACTTAAAGCAATGCTGCAGTTTTCTGCCTCGTTGATGCTCCACTCAAAACAAATCGTGCGTGCAATACTGCTGTCGCAGCTTCGCGCAGACGCGTGCTATATTGACCTTGCCTGGCCCGAGGGCTGTTGACTGTTACCACACTCTGCCAGCGGCCCCAGATTTCCTCGCCTAAGTGCGCATTCATTGAATTTTGACTAGGACTAATAGTAGCGCAGCAGTTTACCATATTCACTTGCTCTCCTCGATCGAGCTGTTTGCACCATGAATCCTCAGTAGAGAAACCTAGCGTATCTGGCCACAGCATTGGGGTTGGTATGGCACCACATCGCTATCGGTACCTTGCAGAACCTTACTGACTTGTACGTCACGCAATGGTCTGTGCTGCAGAAGGTCGCTATTCAGGCTTTTCACAAGTGAGTACATTAATGCTACTGGACAGCGTACATCACTAGCTGAGTACCCAGCCAGCATTGCCTGCGTACGTATTTGTTGCAGTCTTCTATAGCTCCGTTTCCTTCCCCCCCCCCCCCCCCCCCCACCTCTGTCAAGTACCTCTTCACCCTCTCCCTATCCATCTCTTCCTTTTCCCTCTCTCTGTCCATCTGCTCCTCTACTCTTTCTTACACGGAATATTTTCACAGTTGCGAAAATGGACAACAATGAGCTGTATAATGACATGACGACGGGGAATCGAATCCGGATTTATCGCTTATCGCAAGCGATCGCCTTACAGTTAGGCTATCCGAGCACACCTCACGGCCAGACCCGGACTTCCATATGTCGTCAACCACGTGTCTACATCACGCACTCGTGCGTCCATTATGTATATTCCCGTACAGGGAGACATTTTAGCTGAAAATCGGTTCCCCGGTTTCGGCGGCCAGATACCATATTGCATTGTGTTGCTCGACAGCACGACACAGAGTTCCTTCGGCCACTGCAAAGACCACTGTCGATATGTACGAACTGAGGTTGTAGATGGACGGTTGATGGCAGATGGAACTTTCGGTCTGGCAGTCGGTCGTGCCTAAGCTAAAGCGACTGCTTGCGATAAGCGAGAAATCTGAGGTCGAGTCCCGCTCCGGCACAAATTTTCATCGTCATCATTCCACTATACAGTTGATGGTTGTCCACATTCGCAACTCCGAATACGTTTTATGTATTTCGTAACGGCTGCAGTCTCCGCAGTACCTGTTCCTTCGGGAATGCATGGATGTCCGAAGGACATTTGGGTCGTACTGAGCAACACAGGCACTGCAGTATGGTATCTTCCTCTCTCTGTCGATCTCGTCCCCCCCCCCCCCCCCCCGCCCCCCACTTGTCTTTATCCATATCCTCCTTCAACACCCTTGTTTGTCCCCTTCTGCGCCCTCCACTCTCCACTATATCATCTCTACCCTAACATAAAGTTGCTGGTTCTTAGACTCACAATATTTCTTTACAAATAGTAACAAGTATTTGTAGAAAGTATGGCTGAAATCGATCTAGGTGTTTAGTAGCAGCCTTCAGGGCGTGCCTTTGCACGCGTACGCACATGTCACATATGTTTCACATGAAGTTAGCTTATTTCACACGTACTTGTACACATTGTTCACTTGTATCTTTAACGACTTCCGCCCTGCAGTTTCCTTTTTAAATGTCTCAGACTGCATGACGTTATATCTTCCGAAGTACGGGTTGTACTAGGATATAATCTTGTAGTTACCTTCGACGGTATATAGTATTTCTATTCCCGAAATGTGTTGTTAGTAGAGTTGGTATAAAAGAAATGATTAATTTAAACGTTGTGAATGATGCCGCAGTTTTCACGCTTCTCACTGTTTATGGCGTCATATTTCGTGAACTATATGCCGTACAAAGACGTAACGTAGCAGGCACATTCAGTGGTATGTCTCTAATACAGTTAGTAGGAAATAAATACGAAAATAAAACGACATGCCTGATGAGGGAGTTGTACGCCACAAACAGCGAAAACGTAGCAAGCAATAAACGTTTTTGCTCTTATCCTTTTGTTTGGAATGTCAGCAACGAAACATTTCTTAAGGATTTGAAATTACGTATAAAGTTTGTTGCAGGCCACTGAGTGCTCTCATTCTCTAATACGGGTGAATACGTCTGGGTCTTCGACTTCACTTCTTTGTCACCCGCGCCCCCATCTCAACATTAGTTACCCGATCTACCCAACCCGTCTTCAGTCTGTTCTGTTATCGCTCACATTTCACTTGTGAACAAGGTTACTTCGCTTCTTACAAATGCAGTGTGGTTTCTGTACAAACTGTAAGTACGAGGGCTGCCCAGAAAGTAATGCACCGCATTTTTTTCTCTTCAACAGTGCTTTATGGACCATAATGAGAATTATACACATGACAGAACGATATTTTATCTGCACAACCCATTTTTCCACATAACCTCCACCCCTTTCTACGGCCTCCCTCAAGCGTAAAACAAGGGCATGTTACGCCCTGTCCATATCAGTTCTTGTCCTGGTGGCGGAGCCACACTTCCTTTGCCGACTGACAGACGCAGCGCCAACTGCCGAGTCGTGAGGCGTCTGTCCTCGCGAATGACAACGTCAGCTCGCTGCAACATGTCAGGTGTGACAGCCGTGGAGCTCCACCTTCTGATAACCTCATCCTCTGCGCCCAGCGACTAACTGTACTTCTGTCGACAGCAGATGCTCCATAGACTTTGCACCAGTTATGTGAATATTCCCCACAGTTTATTTCTCTGTAGCGAGAAACTCAACGACGGCACGTTCTTTGTAACGCACATGACCTACAGACGCCATTTTGAAACTGTCCTGCAGATACTCTGTCTGTCGTAAGTGACGGCAACTTAACACTTAGAAGACTTGAAATAATATATATGTAACGTTTCGCATTCGTTGCATTCTGGGCAACCCTCGTAACTTTTCGCTCTCCGTATTTTGTCCCTGCTTTAAATTTTAAAGACTGTATTCTTCTCATATGAACATAAGCATGCCTTTCTTCAGTCTGTCTTCTAAATTAAGTCGTACAGTCAGTATTGCCTTGCGTGCGTGTTTCTACCATCTATGGAAACCAAACTTTTCTACCAGTATGAACATTCTTCTGTAAATAATTGGCGTTTCTGTTAACATAACTTACGGGAATGCAGTCGGGTGACATCGTCGACAACCGCTATCTACTAATCGTGCATCGGGCAAGTGATGGTAACACCGAGTTGGCACCAAGGTCTACCACCGTTTTGCACTACACAGGGGGCATATTCAGCACCAATGGCTGTATTTTGCGTAAATGTGATGTGAAATGTGTTTTTCGACAGCCATATAAGTTTAAGTTAATTTTAAATTCCTTATAATATGGTCTAGGTTTGCGTAAGGCGTGTGCGTACCCTGTTCCTTATAGTTAATGGCATGTCATACACTGGTCAGACTGTAAGGAGTGTGAAGGACCGGTGTACTGAGCACAGGCGGCACACACGCCTACGACGGCCGAGACAGTCGGCTGTTGTCGAACATAGTCTTCACACCGGTCTTACTATAGAATATAACAAAAAGGAGATTCTAGACTGCACTGTGGTATAGTGTTACCAAGGTAGCAGTTGAAATTAAAATAGCAAGCTACCTTATACACTGTTGTTGTTGTTGTCTTCAGTCCTGAGACTGGTTTGATGCAGCTCTCCATGCTACTCTATCCTGTGCAAGCTGCTTCATCTCCAAGTACCTACTGCAACCTACATCCTTCTGAATCTGCTTAGTGTACTCATCTCTCGGTCTCCCTCTACGATTTTTACCCTCCACGCTGCCCTCCAATGCTAAATTTGTGATCCCTTGATGCCTCAAAACATGTCCTACCAACCGATCCCTTCTTCTAGTCAAGTTGTGCCACAAACTTCTCTTCTCCCCAATCCTATTCAATACCTCCTCATTAGTTACGTGATCTATCCACCTTATCTTCAGTATTCTTCTGTAGCACCACATTTCGAAAGCTTCTATTCTCTTCTTGTCCAAACTAGTTATCGTCCATGTTTCACTTCCATACATGGCTACACTCCAAACAAATACTTTCAGAAACGACTTCCTGATACATAAATCTATATTCGATGTTAACAAATTTCTCTTCTTCAGAAACGCTTTCCTTGCCATTGCCAGTCTACATTTTATATCCTCTCTACTGCGACCATCATGAGTTATTATACTTCCTAAACAGCAAAACTCCTTTACTACTTTAAGTGTCTCATTTCCTAATCTAATTCCCTCAGCATCACCCAATTTAATTTGACTACATTCCATTATCCTCGTTTTGCTTTTGTTAATGTTCATCTTATATCCTCCTTTCAAGACACTGTCCATTCCGTTCAACTGCTCTTCCAAGTCCTTTGCCGTCTCTGACAGAATTACAATGTCATCGGCGAACCTCAAAGTTTTTACTTCGTCTCCATGAATTTTAATACCTACTCCAAATTTTTCTTTTGTTTCCTTTACTGCTTGCTCAATATACAGATTGAATAACATCGGGGAGAGGCTACAACCCTGTCTCACTCCTTTCCCAACCACTGCTTCCCTTTCATGCCCCTCGACTCTTATTACTGCCATCTGGTTTCTGTACAAATTATAAATAGCCTTTCGCTCCCTGTATTTTACCCCTGCCACCTTTAGAATTTGAAAAAGAGTATTCCAGTCAACATTGTCAAAAGCTTTCTCTAAGTCTACAAATGCTAGAAACGTAGGTTTGCCTTTTCTTAATCTTTCTTCTAAGATAAGTCGTAAGGTCAGTATTGCCTCACGTGTTCCAACATTTCGACGGAATCCAAACTGATCCTCCCCGAGGTCTGCATCTACCAGTTTTTCCATTCGTCTGTAAAGAATTCGCGTTAGTATTTTGCAGCCGTGGCTTATTAAACTGATAGTTCGGTAATTTTCACATCTGTCAGCACCTGCTTTCTTTGGGATTGGAATTATTATATTCTACTTGAAGTCTGAGGGTATTTCGCCTGTCTCATACATCTTGCTCACCAGCTGGTAGAGTTTTGTCATGACTGGCTCTCCCAAGGCCGTCAGTAGTTCTAATGGAATGTTGTCTACTCCGGGGGCCTTGTTTCGACTCAGGTCTTTCAGTGCTCTGTCAAACTCTTCACGCAGTATCGTATCTCCCATTTCGTCTTCATCTACATCCTCTTCTATTTCCATAATATTGTCCTCAAGTACATCGCCCTTGTATAAACCTTCTATATACTCCTTCCACCTTTCTGCCTTCCCTTCTTTGCTTAGAACTGGGCTGCCATCTGAGCTCTTGATGATCATACAAGTGGTTCTCTTATCTTCAAAGGTCTCTTTAATTTTCCTGTAGGCAGTATCTACCTTACCCCTAGTGAGATAAGCCTCTACATCCTTACATTTGTCCTCTAGCCATCCCTGCTTAGCCATTTTGCCCTTCCTGTCGATCTCATTTTTGAGACGTCTGTATTCCTTTTTGCCTGCTTCATTTACTGCATTTTTATATTTTCTCCTTTCATCAATTAAATTCAATATTTCTTCTGTTACCCAAGGATTTCTAGCAGCCCTCGTCTTTGTACCTACTTTATCCTCTGCTGCCTTCACTACTTCATCCCTCAGAGCTACCCATTCTTCTTCTACTGTATTTCTTTCCCCCATTCCTGTCAATTGCTCCCTTATGCTCTCCCTGAAACTCTGTACAACCTCTGGTTTAGTCAGTTTATCCAGGTCCCATCTCCTTAATTTCCCACATTTTTGCAGTTTCTTCAGTTTTAATCTACAGGTCATAACCAATAGATTGTGGTCAGAGTCCACATCTGCCCCTGGAAATGTCTTACAACTTAAAACCTGGTTCCTAAATCTCTGTCTTACCATTATATAATCTATCTGATACCTTTTAGTATCTCCAGGGTTCTTCCACGTATACAACCTTCTTTCATGATTCTTATACACTGCTGGCCATTAAAATTGCTACACAACGAAGATGACGTGCTACAGACGCGAAATTCAACCGACAGGAAGAGGATGTTGTGATGTGCAAATGACTAGCCTTTCAAAGCATTCACACGAGGTTGGCGCCGGTGGTGACACCTACAACGTGCTGACATGAGGAAAGTTTCCAAACGACTTCTCATACACAAACACCAGTTAACCGGCGTTGCCTGGTGAAACGTTATTGTGACCCCTCGTGTGAGGAGGAGAAATGCGTACCATCACGTTACCGACTTTGATAAAGGTCGGATTGTAGCCTATGGCGATTCCGTTTTATCGTATCGCGACATTGCTGCTGGTGTCGGTGGAGACCCAATGACTGTTAGCAGAATATGGAATCGGTGGGTTCAGGAGGGTAATACGTTCGACGACGTTTGCAGCAGCAAGGACTATCAGCTCGGAGACCATGGCTGCGGTTACCCTTCACGCCGCATCACAGACAGGAGCGCCTGCGATGATGTACTTGACGACGAACCTGGGTGCACGGATGGCAACACGTCATTTTTTCGGAAGAATCCAGGTTCTGTTTACAGCATCATGATGGTCGCATCCGTGTTTGGTGACATCGCGGTGAACGCACATTGGAAGTGTGTATACATCATCGCCGTACTGGTGTATCATGTGGCGTGATGGTATGGGGTGCCATTGGTTACACTTCTCCGTCACGTCTTGTTCGCATTGACTTCACTTTGAACAGTGGATGTTACATTTAAGATGTGTTACGACCCGTGGCTCTAACCATCATTCGATCCCTGCAAAACCCTATGTTGCAGCAGCATAATGCACAACCGCATCTTGCAGGTCGTGTAAGATAGAGAAAATGTTCGACTGCTGCCCTGGCCAGCAGATTCTCCAGATTCTCACCAATTGAAAACGTCTGGTCAGTGGTGGCCAAGCAACTGTCTCGTCACAATATGCCAGCTTGATGAACTGTGGTATCGTGTTGAAGCTGCATGGACAGCTCTACCTGTACACGCCATCAAGGCCGTTATTACTGCCAGAGGTGGTAGTTGTGTGTACTGATATCTCAGGATCTATGCACCCAAATTTCGTGAAAATGTAATGTCAGTTCTAGTATAATACATTTGTCCAATGAATATCCGTTTATCATCTGCATTTCTTATTGGTGTAGCAAATTTAATGGCCAGTAGTGTAGAGAGAGATGGAGGTTTTTATTTAAATTCTACGTGGAATCCTGCTCCCTCCCTTGTCAAAAGACAAAGCGACACAGTTAATGCTGTTTCTCTCGTATATTAGTAATTTTTCTTTGTCGGTAACTTCTGACGT
Organism: Schistocerca gregaria; assembly: GCF_023897955.1. NCBI lineage: Eukaryota > Metazoa > Arthropoda > Insecta > Orthoptera > Acrididae > Schistocerca > Schistocerca gregaria. The sequence goes on from NC_064929.1 coordinate 185,570,004, forward strand.
TGGTCATCTTTGGTCGTGTGATGGTGCTGCTGTTTACTGTGTGTGTATCTATGTGTGGTAGCTTCTGGAATTTCTATGCAAACCGAAGTTAGAAATTCCCTTGCTAGAACTCTGGCTTAAAAAGGACATTGTGTGTGCTCCTGTCGAAATATATATAAATAAAAGGCGGTTGTCGACGACGTCATGCGGCTGCGTACACCTGTCTGAAAAACCGAGCGATTCGGCTGCGTACACCTATCTGAAAAACGGAGCGAGGTAGCGCAGTGGTTAACACGCTGGACACGCATTCGGGAGGACGAAGGTTCAAACCCACTTCCGGCCATCGTGATTTTGGTTTTTCGTGATTTCCCTAAATCGCTTCAGGCAAGTGACGGAACGGTTCATTTAAAAGGATCCACTCCCTAATCCCATAGGACCGATGACTTCGCTGTTTGATCCTCCCCCTTGCCCCCTGAATCAACCACCCGACCTTATCTGAACACTGTATAGGCCTATGCATAGAGGAACTTAGGTCTCACATTCGCGGGTATGATTTTCAACCACAACGAATTAAACTGATAGTTCGTAAATAAATTCTGAAAGTTATACCGAATTTCTGAAGCCATATTGAACATTAAATACTTTATTAGTAGCCTTTTGTAGGATACACCAGTGCATCTCACATCCGTCCAGAATGTCAAAATAATATTGGTTTACACTTTGCATTAAGAACAATAAGAACTCCTCCTGTTCAATAAGTAACGCACAATTTCCGTGAATAGAATGCAGACATGAATTAACGTTAAAATTCCAGCAACCAATCCCATGAGTTACACAGACTCACAAAACGTTGAAAATTCCTCTCGGATTAATGGGTAAACAGTTATATCGACAGCGTTCCGGAATCAAACTCTACCGTTTGTATAGTCCTCGCAGCCTTGCAAAAATCTGTACTGGCGAGAGCCAGCGTTAATTAGCACCTGAGCACACGCCGTTAAAGCAGTTTGCATATGCTTTGCACAGTGTTCCAACTTGCGGAAAATCGCCGCTTTTCAGTGATTTCAATTTCTGTTCCATATCGTGTCGTTCATTTGCGCTTCCACAAATGCAGCATTCTCCCGCTGCATGGTCTGGTGCCCCGTTTCTACTCAGAGGCGTTACTAAACCGAATAATTAAGTAGGTTAGATGTGCACGTTAATGATGTACTAATCCCCTAGTTTCAGAATACCTGCAGTTTCAAGCACCGGCAGAAATCATTTAATCTTTTTAATCGCCAAATTAACTAAGCCGATCGTCGTAGCATGAATTCGTATTTCAATCCCACATAGCGCTCCGAAAAAGAAAAAAAACGTGGTAGCACCACTGAAATAGTAAGTGTGTTATCCGCTATTTCATCTTCGTAGACTACAGTTTCCGAATGGCAGAAATTACCAAGACGGGAAGTACCACATACAAGACTCGCCAAATTAGGCCTTAGTTTGTTGCTAATGACACCCACTACAGCCGTTGTAGCTGAATCCTCAAAGTATTTCCTGTGAAAATTTCAGACTCCGAACCGCCAAATTGCTCTGGAAACGATTTCACTTCTTAAATGACACTTTATTAACAAAGATCAGACGTTTCACTACAATGTGATATGCAGGCAGGTACTGGATTAACAAGAAACAAACGCACTTAGCAGAATTTTATTTCTTTTTCCATCGGCGAATACGCCGCCAAATTTATGCTATTTCAGCACGCCCTACTGCAGTACCTGAACATCACGCAGCACCTTCCATTCATCCAAAATACACTGAATGAGAACATTTTAGCTCACAACCTAGATGCACGGCCATCCTCAAGATAGATCTACAGAGATGGATCCAAACAAAAAGACACGGCAGGGAGTCCCTTATTAGATGGCAAGACTAATCGAAGAGACAAATTCAAGCTACCTGAAGTTTCTCCCGTACTCAGCGCAGAGCTTATAACAATTACGAGGAATTCAAACACGCAAAAGAAGTACAATAGCAGACAATCATAATCACACTGGCGCTCAGAATTGATTCTATTAAAATGGTGCAGTGTCAGTAGTGCCAAAAATTATCTAGTATATCACATTATGGAAGCAATGCAGAAGCTTTCCTACTAAATGAGACTACCATCATGTTACGGTTGAAGGCGCACAGCGCCTTAAAACGAAGTGTGATGAAGTGACACACGACGAATTTCTTCATCCGGCAATGTTACGAAATTAAAGGCGAGCATTATGCCGCAGTTGTACCCAATCACCAATCACATTCTTGGTACAAAAACTGCGGATACAGCAGAAATTTTATGTCGGCAATGACTAGACTACGCTTCAATCACGGGGGATTCCGGAAACATCTCTACTGCCTCAATATCATCACATCTTCTTCACAGAAAGGAAGATAGTAATCACATTTTCTTAGTTTAGCCCAGAAGGCATTAAGAAACTAAGGAACTAATACAGCAGCTGATTGCCTCAGGAGGTGCTTTACCAACAAACATTAAATATCTTTTAGCAACAGAAGCTATAATAATAAGCTCCTATTTGATTTTAAAACACAGGGTCAAATAAGAATACAGCGAAAGAGAATATCTTCTCACATTATAATAGATAAGGTCCAGTCACATAAATGTGACCACCTGCACCGAGCGGTTCTAGGCGCTTCAGTCCGGAATCGCACTGCTGCTACGGTCGCATTTTCGAATCCTGCCTCGGGCATGGATGTGTGTGATGTCCTTAGGTTAGTTAGATTTAAGCAGTTGTACGTTCTAGGGGAATGATGACCACAGAAGTTAAGTCCCATGGTGCTCAGAGCTATTTGAACCATTGTTTTGGCCGTAATAACGGCCTTGATACGCCTGGGAATTGAGTCAAACAGAGCTTGGATGGCGTGTACCGGTACAGCTGCCCATGCATCTTCAACACGATACCACAGTTCATCAAGAGAAGCGACCGGCGTATTGTGACGAGCCAGTTGCTCTGCCACCATTGACCAGACGTTTTCGATTGGTGAGAGATCTGGAGAATGTGCTGGCCAGGGCTGCACTCGAACATTCCCTTGATCCAGAAAGGCCCGTACAGGACCTACAACATGCGGTCGAGCATTATCCTGCTGAAATGTATGGTTTCGCAGGGATCGTCCACATTTCAAAGTGCCGTCAACGCGAACAAGAGGTGACCGAGACGTGTAACGAATGGCACACCGTACCATCACGCCGGCTGATACGCCAGTATGGCGATGACGAATACACGCTTCCAATGTGCGTTCACCGCGATGTCACCAAACAGTGATGCGTCCATCATGATGCTGTACACAGAATCTGGATTCATCCGAAAAAATGACGTTTTGTCATTCGTGCACCCAGGTTCGCCGTTGAGGACACCATCCCAGGCGCTCCTGTCTGTAATGCAGCGTCAAGGGTAACCGCAGCCGTGGTCTCCGAGCTGATAGTCCGTGCTGCTGCTAACGTCGTCGAACTGTTCGTGCAGATGGTTGTTGTCTTGCAGACGTCCCCATCTGCTGACTTACTGATCGAGACCTGGCTGCACGATCCGTTACAGCCATGCGGATAAGATGCCTGTCATGTCGACTGCTAGTGATAGGAGGCCGTTGGGATCCAGCACGGCGTTCCGTATTACCCTCCTGAACCCACCGATTCCATATTCGGCTTACAGTCATTAGATCTCGACCAACGCTAGCAGCAATTTCGCGATACGATAAACCTCAATCGCGATAGGCTACAATCCGACCTTTATCAAAGTTGGAAACTTGATGGTACGCATTTCTCCTCCTTACACGAGGCATCTTAACAACGTTTCACAGGCAACTGCCGTTTGTGTATGTGAAATCGGTTGGAAACTTTCCTCATGTCAGCACGTTGTAGGTGTCGCCACCGGGGCGAACCTCGTGTGAATGCTCTGAAAAGCTAATCATTTGTATATCACAGCATCTTTTTTCTGTCGGTTAAATTTCGTGTCTGTAACACGTCGTCTTCGTGCACGTTTAATGGCCACTAGTGTATCTGCGCTACTCTTACTATTGTGTGTAGTCAAACAACTGCATGTTTTATTTCTCATAGAGTGTCAGATTTTAAATTTCAGAATTTCTCTTGTTGCAACTACGTATGCAGACAAACAAAGCGCTGCCAACGCACATAATGAGAATGCAACCTCGCGGAGGCTTGATGTCCAACAAAAAATGATTGGAGCCCGGTTCTCCTTTCACGTCTTCTCAAAAGCCCTTTCATCGGGGCACTGGTAACACAAGCTGGAACGTCATGCAGGCACTGGCATACGCAGTTGAAAGGGCTGTTGCACACACCCACACACTCATACTTCAAATGAAAACTTCAAGTCCTTTCGTTAGCGAGATGTCATACATACCGTCCGGACAGGCAGAGAGAGACAGACCACTTAATTATTTTTGTGCAATACCAGCGCAACTTGCAACGTACGTTCAAGATTTCCCTTGACGTGCGTATTTGATGGAGAAGCATATTTTCGCTGCTTCGCCATGTGTGAGTCCATTAGGAAGAGACAGCTGCACAATGGAGTGTTTGCTTTTAAGGTCCTGAAAATCGACTGCACGCACGACGCTGCACAGCTACGGGTATCTAATGCTAGTGGCGCGTAAAACTGACGGGTAAACCTCTTGTGAGAATGAGCTTACTAATACCCTACTTCGGACAGTCGCCGGCCGCTGTGGCCGAGCGGTTCTTGGCGCTTCAGTCTGGAACCGCGCTGCTGCTACCGCTTCAGGTTCGATTCCTGCCTCGGGGCATGGATGTGTGTGATGGCCTTAGGTTACTTTAAGTACACTCCTGGAAATGGAAAAAAGAACACATTGACACCGGTGTGTCAGACCCACCATACTTGCTCCGGACACTGCGAGAGGGCTGTACAAGCAATGATCACATGCACGGCACAGCGGACACACCAGGAACCGCGGTGTTGGCCGTCGAATGGCGCTAGCTGCGCAGCATTTGTGCACCGCCGCCGTCAGTGTCAGCCAGTTTGCCGTGGCATACGGAGCTCCATCGCAGTCCTTAATACTGGTAGCATGCCGCGACAGCGTGGACGTGAACCGTATGTGCAGTTGACGGACTTTGAGCGAGGGCGTATAGTGGGCATGCGGGAGGCCGGGTGGACGTACCGCCGAATTGCTCAACACGTGGGGCGTGAGGTCTCCACAGTACATCGATGTTGTCGCCAGTGGTCGGCGGAAGGTGCACGTGCCCGTCGACCTGGGACCGGACCGCAGCGACGCACGGATGAACGCCAAGACCGTAGGATCCTACGCAGTGCCGTAGGGGACCGCACCGCCATTTCCCAGCAAATTAGGGACACTGTTGCTCCTGGGGTATCGGCGAGAACCATTCGCAACCGTCTCCATGAAGCTGGGCTACGGTCCCGCACACCGTTAGGCCATCTTCCGCTCACGCCCCAACATCGTGCAGCCCGCCTCCAGTGGTGTCGCGACAGGCGTGAATGGAGGGACGAATGGAGACGTGCCGTCTTCATCGATGAGAGTCGCTTCTGCCTTGGTGCCAATGATGGTCGTATGCGTGTTTGGCGCCGTGCAGGTGAGCGCCACAGTCAGGACTGCATACGACCGAGGCACACAGGGCCAACACCCGGCATCATGGTGTGGGGAGCGATCTCCTACACTGGCCGTAAACCTCTGGTGATCGTCGAGGGGACACTGAATAGTGCACGGTACATCCAAACCGTCATCGAACCCATCGTTCTACCATTCCTAGACCGGCAAGGGAACTTGCTGTTCCAACAGGACAATGCACGTCCGCATGTATCCCGTGCCACCCAACGTGCTCTAGAAGGTGAAAGTCAACTACCCTGGCCAGCAAGATCTCCGGATCCGTTCCCCATTGAGCATGTTTGGGACTGGATGAAGCGTCGTCTCACGCGGTCTGCACGTCCAGCACGAACGCTGGTCCAACTGAGGCGCCAGGTGGAAATGGCATGGCAAGCCGTTCCACAGGACTACATCCAGCATCTCTACGATCGTCTCCATGGGAGAATAGCAGCCTGCATTGCTGCGAAAGGTGGATATACACTGTACTAGTGCCGACATTGTGCATGCTCTGTTGCCTGTGTCTATGTGCCTGTGGTTCTGTCAGTGTGATCGTGTGATGTATCTGACCCCAGGAATGTGTCAATAAAGTTTCGCCTTCCTGGGACAATGAATTCACGGTGTTCTTATTTCAATTTCCAGGAGTGTAGTTCTAAGTTCTAGGGGACTGATGCCCTCAGATGTTAAGTCCCATACTGCAGAGAGCCATTTTTTTGGGACAGTCAAGTAATGAGACGGACGTCATTACGATGCCCTCAGTGGCGTATGACATTCCGGTAGCTAGTTTTTTTTTCTTTGCCACACTTCTGAATGGGTTGCTGCATGGCTCCACAAACTCCTCTGCTGTCCCAATCTCTTCCTTCCAGAATAGCCTTTGAATCCAGCGTACTCAGTTATTTGTCAGGTATATTCAACTCTGTATCTTTCCCCATAGTTTTTAGCATCTGCATATCCCTTAACTATCTTTGATCTTTCTCCCTGAAGTTTTAACACATGTTGTATCATCCTGTATCTTCTTCCTCTCAATGTTTTCCTTCCTCACTTCTTATCAGTTCACCTAATTTTCAGCGTAGTTCTACAGCATCTCGTCTCAGATGCTTCGATTTCGTTCTTTTCCTGTTTCCCCTCACGCTATGAGTCACTTCCGTACCATGCCGTGGTCCAAAAACTACGGCACCAAATTAGGGCTTCTTTTGACCAGAAATGTTCGCTTTGTCAGCCTAATCTTCGTTTAACACCCCATTGCTTCGTTATTCATGTATTATTTTCCTACTTGCACATCAGAACTGCTACGTCCACTTCGTGATCCCCAACTTTGATGTTAAGCTTATTAGTAATTTCACGTTTCTTCAGTTTAGTCTCAGTGCATACTCTGGCCGGTTGCTGTAGCCGAGCGGTTCTAGGTGCTTCAGTCTGGAACCGCGCGACCGCTACGGTCGCAGGTTCGAATCCTGCCTCGGGCATGTTTGTGTGTGATGTCCTTAGATTAGTTAGGTTTAAGTATCTCTAAGTTGTAGGGGACTGATGACCTCAGAAGTTAAGTCCTATAGTGCTCAGAGCCATTTGAGTCATACTCTGTACTCATTAGACAATTTTTTTCCATTCAATACCTCTTGTGACTCTTCGTCACCTTCACTGAGGATAACAATGGCATCAGTGGATGTTATCATTGATATCCTTTCACTCTCTATTTTAATACCACTTTTGAACCTTTATTATATTTCAGTCTTCGCTTTTTCGATGTATTCACTGAGCAGGAGGATTGAAAGACTTCATTACTGTCTTTAATGTGACCTCGTGGTTCATGATCTTTTTACCACTCTGTTCTTGCACATATTGTGTACTACTCTTCTTTCCTCGCAGCTTACAATACTTTTCCTGCGTACTTAGAACTTCCTACACTATTTTATGTAGACGAATGCTTTTTCTAAGCCAACAAATCTTAAGGACGTGCCTTGATTTTTCTTAAGCTTTGATCCCATTATCGAGTGCAACATGACGAATGTCTTTCTTGAGACTTTTCCTACACAAAGACCGATCTTCATCTAAAGTACCCTTGATTTCTGAAATCCGGTGATAAAAATTATCATTCTTCTAGAGTCGGATGTCCACCTACTTAGCTGAATGATCGATGTGCCTGCCGTGCAGAGAATCCATGTTCGATTCGCGATAATTTCCGGGTATTTTTTCTCGGTGGGAGGACTGGAAGGGACGTACCAAGCATCGCAAGGCGATTCAAATAACAGCTTGTCGTTCGAAGGTCGCGTATCTCATCGTGTAAAGAGATTAAGTAAAATATCTCTATTGCTAGCTGTTGCAGTGGCAAGTAACTTTTTTTAATGTGCCAGCATGTTGTGACAAAGGTATTTGCAATTGCTTAAAGAAACGATGGAGTGATTGGTCGCAAGAAAAGCATGCAGGATATAAAGCACATATATGTGGTACCTTCTTACGTACACACACCAGTATCTTAATTGTTTCTTCTGTGCATGGAACAGTCGTCCCACAAACACGTCCAAATCATTATGACCTGACGTTTTCTGCATGGTTGTACTGTGACAAGGGTATTTGCAATTGCTCAAAATAAAGATGCAGCGATCGGTCGCAAGGAAAGCATACAGGGTGTAAAGCGCTTAAGATCAGTGGTACCTTAATATGTACACATATCAGTGTGTTGACTGTTTTTTTGTCTGCGTCGAACAGTTTTCCCATAAACTCTATGACCTGACGGTTTCTGCGTGGTTGTACAGCACCACTAAGTGGAGTACGCCTGTAGTATAGACTTCCCATTTCGCATTCACATGTGCACACTTTAACACCTAACCTGCTTCCCGGGGGAAAGTAAACATTAATGGCTTGCTCTTGCCATATGTAATCAGAGGTGATAATCAATATAAAAACGTATTACTCCTTTTTTCATAATTTGTTTTTTTAGCCCTCAGGCTTCTGACTGGTTTGAAGCCGCCCTGCACGAATTACTTTCCTGTGGACAACCTCTTCATCTCACAGTAGCAATTGCAACCCATGTTTTCAATTATTTGTTAGATCCATTCCAGTCTTTGTCTTCCTCTACATTTCTTGCCCTCTGCCGCCCCCTGTGGTACCATGGTTGTGATTTCCTGCTGTCTTAACAGATGTTCTATCATCCTGTCCCATCTCCTTGTCAATGTTTTCCGCACTTTCCTTTCGTTTCAGATTCTGCGCAGAACTGCTTCATTACTTACCTTATCAGTACATCTGATTTTCCAGCATTCGTCCGTAGCACCACATCTCAAATGCTTCGATTCTCTTCTGTTCCGGTTTTTCCCAAGCCCATCTTTCACTACCATACAGTGCTGTGCTCCAAACGTACATTCTCCGAAATTTCTTCCTCAAATTAAGGCCTGTGTTTGACACTAACAGACCTCTCTTGGCCAGTAATGCCATTTTTGCCAGTGCAGACCTGCTTTTGATGTTCTCCTTGCCCCGTCCATCTTTGGTTGTTTTGCTGGCTAGGTAGCAGAATTCCTAACTTCTTCGTGACTATCAATCCTGATGTTAAGTTTCTCGCTGTTCTCCTTTCTGCTTCTTCTGAATACTTTCGTCTTTCTTCGATTTACTCTCAATCGGTATTCTGTAGTCTGTTCATTTCATTCAGCGGATCAGTAATTCTTCTTCAGTTCACTTACTCCTAGTAGTATTGGCCTACAAATGAAATCAGCTTTAGTAATCGCGAAAGCGTTACGGAGATGATAGATAAACTCCAGTGGAAGACTCTGCAAGAGAGACGCTCAGTAGTTCGGTGCGGGCTTTTGTTGAAGTCTCGAGAACATACCTTTCCTCCTACGTATGTCTCGCGAAGAGTCTATGAGGATAAAATCAGAGAGATTAGAGCCCACACAGAGGCATACCGACAATCCTTCTTTCCACGAACAATACGAGACTGGAATAGAAGGGAGAACCGATAGAGGTACTCAGGGAACCCTCCGCCACACACCGTCAGGTGGCTTGTGGAGTATGGATGCAGATGTAGAAGTAAATAGTGCTAGTAATGTTGCTCAGTACGCCGTTCTCAGTCAGCAATAAATACATGTGTAGTTGTACAACGTTCCAACACGTTTCACTGCGTCTTGGGCGGACTTTCGTAAATCATAATGGTATGAGGGTGAAAAGACAACATCTCAGCTTAACTTTTGTCTCCAGGCGATGTTCTACCGGCTTAGCTCCTGGTGAAACCTTAATAAAATTAACAGAAAATTCGAGATGCTCAGGCTATTTTTTTTCAGTCCATCAGCTTAAGTTGAAACTGTAAGTGTACAGTCGTTACTTCCAATCGAATCAGTTTCATCAATGGCAAATTGCAACAGTGTTAATGATTTAAAAGTAAATGAAGAATCTACGCCAAATTACAACTAAAAACATTTTTTAACTGTAATCAGTTCACTATAATGAAATTTCCTTGCCCCTTTCTTCTCTTATAATCTTATTTTAGGCTATGCATCGTTGTATTAGCTAAGTTCAACTAGGAAAATAATTGTAACTGACGTAGTTTTAAGTGGTACATCTTACCCCAAAGGAAGCCACAGGGAAATGAGACTTAACTACAGGTTGTCTACTATCTTAAAGCACAATTTATGGATACACCTATCTAGAAACTGATAATTAACTGACTGTCGGTTTGCTGTACTTCGCTGGGATTTTTTAAACATCGCAGCGATCGTCCATCTCTATGACTCCTTGATATCTGTTGTCCCAAATACCTAGTTCTAGGTTCCCTGTAACGCCACTGGGATGCGCCGACGTCTGTTCGCATAATTAAGAGCATTTCTCGAACATGAAAAGGAGAGAGTACAGCATTAATATTTGCGCTTCTAGGTTTATTCCTTCTTTTAAATGTAACTCTTTATGAGCACGTTTTTGACGATCAAGCAGTACCCCTATAAATTCCATAACAAACAAAAGGAAGACAGGCACGCAATAAAAAATGGAGAAGCGTTCGATACTAACTGAGCAGATTCTGACCTTACACGGCTCGGACAATGGTTCTTACTTTTCTCAGGCGTATACATAACTGTTGAAAGTGGCACACTATTGGTGTATGCTGTTTTGGGAGTGGATGTAATGTGGAGAGGCTAACCTGTGGCATAGCCAGAGGTCTAGGTTTGTTTGACTGAAAAATGACAATTCGATTGTGAGAAACCAGTGCAGTATTAAAAACTTCAGTTAATGCTTCAGGCAACAGCGGGTCTAGTAGGCCGTTCTTAAACACGAGTTTCCTTAGTGGCAGATGTGTACTCTGGTGTACCATAGAGAGGACCGCAGTGGAAACTGTGTGAGACAACTCTTTTCTTAGTCACTGCGTGCTGTAAATGTGTTGCTTATTTTCTGTACTTCTTACTGTACAAATACTTTTGGAAGCTAAATGGGTAGTCTCAGAATTGTCGTTGTGGTCTTCAGTTGTAAGTACGATTTGATGCAGCTTTCCACGCACTTCTGTCATATGGATGGCTCTTCGTCTTCTACATTCTTTTAAACGTGCTTACTTTATATAACACTTCGTCTCCCTTTTCAATTATCACTCTATACACTTACTTCCATTACCAAATTGACTATTCCTCATTGTCTCCGTGGTTACGTGGATTTCTCAGCATATGGCATCCGAGAAGGAACGAAAGGAAAACTCAGAGGAAGTGTCATGGCTAGCTGTCTCAAAGTACACTCTGCTGTAAGGAGAACTCTGGTGATATGGGTGTAGTTCTGTTAGTATATTCAGTCTCTCAGCGAATACCAACATGCACTGTTGAACCAAAGCATTACAACCATTGCCCATTGCTTGGCTGAATGATGTTTGTTGACATTGGGGGCATGTGGACAGTAAAGGCGGTGCACTACCTTCGTACATCCATATTTAAAAAGTTGGTATAATTTTTATTAAAAATGTAATTCCTCCAGCTGTACTTGGACATTAATACAGAGTGTGTCCACCGTAACAGTTCATCACGTTTGAACTGTACAGAGAACACTTTTAATGAGTTGTTACAATATATTTGGAGCAATGGCAGCCCATTCTTCCTTACCCACCGAAACTCGAGACGTAGTGATGTTGGACGCTGGGGTATGAAAGGATATATACGTTCTAAATCATCCCAAAGGTCTTCCGTTGGGTTCGGGTCGGGACCCTCGGCACGCCAGTTCATTTCAGGGATGTTATTGTTCACAAACCATTGTGTCACAGATGGTGCATTTTGACAGGTTGCGTTGTCGTGCCGACACAGTAATCGTTTGATAATTGTTCCTCTACGCAGAAAGCATCTCTGTAAAAGTGCTCATATCCTTCCGTATTGGCGCAATTAACGCAGTAGTACAGTAAGGTGACAGGTGCCGGTCGAGGTGGCCCAGCGGTTCTAGACGCTACAGTCTGGAACAGCGCGACCGCTACGGTCGCAGGCTCGAACCCTGCCTCGGGCATGGATGTGTGTGATGTCCTTAGGTTAGTTAGGTGTAAGTATTTCTAAGTTCTAGGGCACTGATGACCTCAGTTGTTAAGTCCCATAGTGCTCAGAGCCATTTGAACCATCTGATTTGACCTCAGGTAACCACTGAAACCATCCCAATACCGTAACAGCACTTGTTCCATACTTCACTATTGGCAGTATAAATGGTGGCATTGGCCAAGCCCAGACCCTTCCATGGGATTGCCATCATGTCAAAACACTCAGTTCCAGTCGTTCTATGTCCAGTGGCTTCCCTCTTTGCACTACCTAAAGTCTCATCTACCACTGACGGCACAAATGTATGGCTTTTTAGGAGCTACTCGAACATTTCACCTCGTTATAAACATAGGCTTCCGAGACCATTGTTACAGTCAATAAAATTTTTCTGGGTTTGTGACCGAACTGTCAGTAAGTAAAACTACCGACGTTTCCGTTACTGTTGCTAGGTACGTTCTTTAGCGTGTTATTGTTTACACACCCTGTAGAAGGTCACCCTGAAGAACGTACCGTGCAACATACTGACGTACTGACAATACGGTCACAAACATAGGAAAATTTTATTGATTATACTCCATTCTGACTGACAGACATTCTGCTGACTCGACTGCTTTTTGGAACTCACGAGTGATTTCTTTGGATGATTTCATGTGATTTTTGTCAGCCACCTTGCTCACTTCAGGACGGTCCTTGTCTGCCAGTACATGGGGTCTTCCTGACCTCGGTTTAGCTGTGATTGTTCTTTCGCGTTTCCCCTTTACGGTGACATCGCCAACGGTCGATTTGTGCATCTATAGAAGGTTAGAAGTATTAGTGATTCATTTGTTACTTAGGCTATATCGAATGAACAACCCACTTCCGAAGTCGCTGAACCTTCCCGACCGATCTGTTCCGCTTTCCTGCTGACAACTCAGTACTCCCCGACTCCTTTTAACGTGCCAGGTCCGCTTCTCTTTGATATTTAGTGGTATGTTCCACATTACAATCCGGTGTCAGATAGCATATAGAAGTGGAGCAGAAATGAAAACAGATCGTTCTGGCAACGATACCGGCCGCAAATCGAGAAATCCATTGATACAAGCGACTTCGACAAAGGCCTGATTGTTGCTGCACGGCGCCCGGGAAAGGCAATCTCGTAAACAGCGAAGCTGGTCTGATGTCTGTATGCTTCTGTCCTTAACACCTGCAACAACTGGTTGACAGACAGTGAAGTCACTGGTACGCCTCGAATTACGTACTTTAATCTTACAGTAAGAGGGTAGTTCAATAAGTAATGCAATACCTTCTTTCCCTCGGCTGAGAAAATGCGGCATTTGTTGTGGGACATCGTGGAATACTCCCACTGTAGTATCTGAAATAGTTTCATGAAGATCCGATAGGTGTCGGCTCCACACACAGCAGGCGAAACAGCGTCTTTAAAGGAGGCCCATTCCAAGGAGAATGCTGTCATTGAGTTTCTTTTGGCGGAAAACGAGAACATCCCAGATATTCAGAGGCAGAATGTCTATGGAGACCTGGCAGTGAACAAAAGCACGGTGAGTCGCCGGGCGGGGCGTCGGTCATCATTGTAACAAGATCGCGCAAACCTGTCCCATTTCCCGCGTGTCGGCAGGCCACACACAGGTGTGACACGTGCAATGAAGGAACGTGCGAACTGTGTGCAGCCGACACGCACACAGTTGTGACTCCTGCAATGTTGGAACGTGCGGACACTTTCATTCGAGGGTAGAGACGGATCACAATCAAACACCTCGCTGCTCAGCTGGACCTCTGTGTTGGCAGTGTTGACACACTCGTCCACCAGTTGCGATATTCAAAGATGTGTTCTCGTTAGGTTCCTCGTCGAAGACCATAAAGTGCAGCGAAGGACCATTTGTGCGTGATTGATTGCGCGTTACGAGGCTGATCGTGACAATGCGGGCATACAGGACCTCCAATTAAAGTGGTGTTAGAGCACTTGGTTCAAGAATCATAAAAGAAGGCTGTATACATGGAAGAAGCCTGGAGATACTGACAGGTTTCAGATAGATTATATAATGGTAAGACAGAGATTTAGGAACCAGGTTTTAAATTGTAAGACGTGTCCAGGGGCAGATGTGGACTCGGACCACAATCTATTGGTTATGACCTGTAGATTAAAACTAAAGAAACTGCAAAAAGATGGGAATTTAAGGAGATGGAACCTGGATAAATTAAAAGAACCAGAGGTTGTAGAGAGTTTCAGGGAGAGCATAAGGGAGCAATTGACAGGAATGGTGGAAAGATATACGGTGGAAGAAGAATGGGTAGCTTTGAGGGATGAAGTAGTGAAGGCAGCAGAGGATCAAGTAGGTAAAAAGACGAAGGCTAGTAGAAATCCTTGGGTAACAGAAGAAATATTGAATTTAATTGATGAAAGGAGAAAATATAAAAATGCAGTAAATGAAGCAGGCAAAAAGGAATACAGACGTCTCAAAAATGAGATCGACAGGAAGGGCAAAATGGCTAAGCAGGGATGGCTAGAGGACAAATGTAAGGATGTAGAGGCTTATCTCACTAGGGGTAAGGTAGATACTGCCTACAGGAAAATTAAAGAGACCTTTGAAGATAAGAGAACCACTTGTATGATCATCAAGGGCTCAGATGGAAACCCAGTTCTAAGCAAAGAAGGGAAAGCAGAAAGGTGGAAGGAGTATATAGAGGGCCTATACAAGGGCGATGTACTTGAGGACAATATTATGGAAATGGAAGAGGATGTGCTTTCGAAATGTGGTGCTACAGAAGAATGCTGAAGATTAGATGGGTAGATCACATAACTAATGAGGAAGTATTGAACAGGATTGGGGAGAAGAGAAGTTTGTGGCATAACTTGACCAGAAGAAGGGATCGGTTGGTAGTACATGTTCTGAGGCATCAAGGGATCACCAATTTAGTATTGGAGGGCAGCATGGAGGGTAAAAATCGTAGAGGGAGACCAAGAGATGAATACAGTAAACAGATTCAGAAGGATGTAGGTTGCAGTAGGTACTGGGAGATGAAGAAGCTTGCACAGGATAGATTAGCATGGAGAGCTGCATCAGACCAGTCTCAGGACTGAGGACCACAACAACAACAGGCCGTCGCATTGAACGGAGATTATATTGAAAAGTAGAGTTTTGTAGCCAAAAGAGTGAGGAATAATACGGTCTATTAGAAGCCTGAATAAAACCGAACTGCTTTCAGTAGAAAAGTATTGCGTTACTTATTGAAAGTCCCTCGGTATTAACGACCCAATTATGTGAAGCACTGAATGCAACGCGTCGCTAAAGATGACGACGACTGATCGAAACAGATAACGGCATTGTGAGATGCTCATCTGATTGTGTCGAGAAAATGCAAGTTACCATATTTGTCAAAGAGTGTCGATGTATCTCACAACGATTTTGATGTGTTTTTCCTACACTGTCTCTCTAAAGACTTAAAGTAGCCACAGGCCGCTACAGGTACCCCAATTAGTCACGCACCGTATCGGGTTCGGCTCGTCGGGTCCTAGTATCGTGCACAGCAGCTACAGTTAACCGTCGGGTAACTGCGAGCTTCAGACTGTAAGAGCGCTCTCCAGCTGGATAGCTACAGCTGCCTGTCGGAGGACTAAACGAGGAAACACATGAGGCGGTCGTCTGGTCGTAGACAACGGACGTAGGCTGGCATTGCGAGCTCTCATGTTTTAAGGTGCTCTACACACATCAATATTTATCCCGCAATATTCAGTATTGGTTAATAATACTGACAGTCTGATATCGGTATTGACGGTTCGTACAATATACTCAGGTAGAATACAGAACTCTAAAAATATTGACGCTCCTTCAGTATATTGTGCTGTATACTGCACCTCTTATAAATGATCCGACTTGTTTGTCAAATTCGCTGTTTCCTTTGCACGGGCTTGTTAAGCAAGCGAGTTGACGTACCGACAAGGTTTGTTAAATATGGATTCACTTTTGGAGCACCTGTCACGCTGTACATAGGTCTGGAAGTACCCTTCGCGAAAATATCTACCAACGCAGAAAAAATATTTCTTGCACTGTCTGTAGCATTGAGCGTGTAGAAGAAAAAGAAAAACAAACGAGACGCTCGTCCAGGGAATGGCAGACATTGAGAGACAAATTTAGACATAAAAGGAAATATTACATTCATAACCTGGTGATAACTACAACTTTCTCCAAAAGGTCAGTCAAGCTCCTGATGATCTCTAAGAATTACTTCCCACTCACATCGACAAGAAACATAAAGTTATGTGAAAATCCATTCTCTTTTGTCTGTATACCCAGCATGCTGGATTTAAAAGGCCAACAACTTTTATGGGTTTACAGTAATCGTTCAAATAATCGTCTTGAGTTGCATTGGAAGTTTTATTCCTTCTCTGATAACAAGTTTCGGACAAGTCGTCCATTATCAAATCAACAATGTACATATGTGGCACGTTGACATGTTTCGTGACCTGTAATGCATGTCTGACTGAGACGCAAAACTTACGAACATGGATGATTTGATAATGGACGAGCCATCCAAAACTAGTAATCAGTGAATAAACGAAAACTTCCTACGCAACTTAAGACAGTTTCTTCAACAATTTTATATTCTACTCGCCTTGGTCCTCTAATGACAGTTCATTAAAAGACCACAACCTGGGGACATATAGCCTACATCGTACGTGGAAGAACCGGAGACCTCCGATTTTGATTTTTATTTATTTTGTTTTATTTTATTGCACTCCCGCTTGTATGTTGTGTTTAGAATGCTGATTTCCTTCATTCTGCTCAAGTGGCAGACTCTGCAAGAGAGACGCTCTGCATCGCGCGGTGTAGCTCGCTGTCCAGGTTTCGAGAGGGTGCGTTTCTGGATGAGGTATCGAATATATTGCTTTCCCCTACTTGTACCTCCCGAGGAGATAACGAATATAAAATTAGGAGGATTCGAGCGCGCACGGCAGTCGTTCTTCCCGCGAACCATACGCGATTCGAACACTAAAGGGAGGAAATGACAGTGGCACGTAAAGTGCCCTCCGCCACACATCGTTGGGTGGCTTGCGGAGTATAAATGTAGATGTAGGTGTAGAATCTCTTCCTGTGTAATATTTGACTGGCAATGAGTGGGGAAGATGCAGCGTCACTGCCACCATCCTGGTATCTGACAGTAATCTTTTGATCCTATTTTCCAAAATTCTGGAAACTAGCGATGCAGTGAGGTAAATTGTAACAAAAAGACTTTCACGCTAAAGACACGTGGCGAAACTTCGACGCAAACAACGTCCGACATACTGTAAGTACGGCCGTCGATCAAAATTTGCTTCAAATAAGTCAGACACAATCTATACCTGGCAAACGTGTCAAACAAAGCCGCAGACTGCCTGATAATTTGACAAACTTGTTTAATCGTTTGCAGTGCCCCTTAGGACGGTGTTCGTGCAATACATCTTAGTTCTTGCCGACAAAGAGAGAAATTTCAGTTCGCTCAGATCGATTTTTCGCAGATAACTGAGAAAGTGTATGACAAAAGACTCCATATGAAAGTACCGAAGCTATGTAGTACCTGACAGATCAGGAGACGCCAGGCACCTCTTTGTCCACGACTGCAAAGGAAATTGAAAATCCGGGTTTATTAACAGACATCTTCCACACTCCATGAGATGCACTAGCAACGTTTTACTTACTAAAGCCGGTTTCCGGGTTTATAGCCCGTCATCAGCAGCATCTGATACAGAGGAACAACCAACAGTATGTGGATCGATTTCTACAAAATGATAACTGTATATATTCAGCAGTAATATAAGTCTACGTACATTATGCGCTTCTATAGCAGTGACATAGTTGTCAGTTAATACGACAGGATCTAAAATACGTTCTATGACGTACTGCACAGTTTGCTTTGTACATTACTGTTTTCAAATTCTAGGCAGTGACAATTTCTTGATAATGTTTGGCATAACTCGCACATAGAGTAAACATGCAATTGCAAAATTAAGGGGTTCACATTACCTGTCTTTTGTTATTTCTAAGATCATATACTGGTAGTCAAAGTTAAAGCAACAAACGGAAACTTTAAAAGGTGGCATTTATTTTTCCACAAAGCAATATAAGCAGGTGATAGGAAAGTAGAAAAAATGTAAAGAATACATAACGTAAACAACTGCAACATGCATAACGCTAGACAAAAATCTTTTGTACGTCCGTCCTTTGAGCAGGACGTCTGTGGTATGAATGGGGATCGTATCAACTTGTACCACATCAGAACAGCATGAAGATGACGCAATGAAGCGTCGAAGCTGGTAACGACAAAATAAAATAAAATAATAAGGACGGCTGTAGGTGTTTTTATTTTTTGTCACGGTAGACAAAAATGTTCTTCGTTTTTTTCCAATTTAACGGATTTGCACACACATTCCGACAACTGGTTAATATGGTCAGTATGGGGTACCTCTGACGGCAATACAGGGATGGCAACGATGGGTCATGCTGTGAATGAAGTCATCAGTCTTAAGTTGAGGCAATAACGCCCATTCTCCCTGCAGGGCTGCTCGCAAGTCTTGGATACTAAGCTGGGACTCACCTGTGAAAACATCATTGGCCCACTGTTCGACTGTCCAGGTGGCATGCTGGTAACTCCACTCTAGACGTTATCTTCTGTGAAGACGCGGCAGAGGTAGACACACAATGGAGGCCGAAAGCCTTATGCGCACCGTTTGTTTCGACACAACACATTAAGAGGGTGCTACCAGCCCACATACCGTTTGTCGTGCAGTGCTAAAGCGGCAATAGTCCCGTAGGCGTCTTGTCTGTGCCTTATTGCACCGTTTGAGACGGCGGAAGTCGAGTTACCTCGTTTCACAGATGTCCTGACATCATCATTGGCATGGTTGTCCGTTGACCAGAATGCCTTCTTCAGTACGATCGTACGGACATCTGATTGACAGTTGTAAGATTATACCGTCAATTAGATACAGGACTCGGAAATAGCGGTTTGTTGCTTTTGGATACCACTGTCTGCGTCCGTGTCGTATTCATACAACTACGCAAATCAGTGTGTCGAGATAGTAAGGAGAAACTTTTTTTTTTCTATACGACTCCTCAGAACTGATAAATAACATCAGATGAGCTGTCCAGTGAGCTTACACACCTGTTTCCCCGTTGGAACACTCGTCACACCACGGAAATAATGTAAGCTTTCAATCAGTATGCAGCAAACAGTCGTTTTATTTCGTTTGCAGCAGTTGTTACAGTAGAGAAACACAAAGAAAACAGCACATGCACACAATAGATTACGCAGTTCACATGTTTAATTTGTAATTAGTCATTGTTGTATCTATGCTGCCATGAATGAGTCCCTGGTCCACTGAAAGCTTTTTTGATTCCTTTGGCCCGCTCTGCTAGTGTCTTCCCAGGCAAGTGGCAATACCCATCGACGTAGTCGAGAGACGACGCGTTCGCTTCGGATACAGTGTTCTAACTAAGGCGTCCCGGACAAAAATATACTCGATAATAATATGCTGCACTTCGCCTCCCTGTATCGCGCAGTGTACTGTTATGCTATCAATATCGAACAGTTTACGTGTCATACATAGAAGCGCATACCATTAAGTTTGAATAGAATCGTAAATTCGTCTTTCAGAAGCACTCTGAGAATGTTATTGTTGTTGCAATCCGAAAACAAGAACGGAAGACCAAGAAAGAAACGCTCGTATTAGAAAGGAGACGGGACAGGTATAAAGTCATTCGTTCCTGATGTTAAATCTACAACTCCTGAAAGAAAAATGCAGCATCCTCAAGGACAAGGTAATTTTATTGATGAGTAATGTACCTGCTAGTTCATCATTGGAGAAGTATATTTTAACAGATTCATGCCCAATAAAACACACATTTCACAGTAAAGAGTACCATAAATACACTGATACGTGGGACTTACGGAAAGCAGGAAAAGGTGTGGACGGGGCCTAATTAGTTACCACGGGTTGCACAGTAACACCATAGAATTTATTTAAGGAAATATTTTTTTTAAATCAATCATTCTTTTAAAAAATTGACTGTAAAACAAGCTACACTGACGGCTGAAGGCCTTATTAAGAAAGAATTAAAATTATTTGTCGGCTAAAGTCCAAAAGCAATACCACAGAACAATTAACGGCTAAAGGCCTGAATTACAAATAAGGAAGACAATTAAACGTTGAAAATATTAAATTTTAGAACAATCATAAAATTACTGACTGTAACACAAGCTACGCTGACGACTGAAGGCCTTATTAAGATGAGATTCAAATCACTTGTCGGCTGAAGGGCGCAATAGGAATAATTTAAACAAAATATTACTTTTTAAACAATTAACACAATCTGATCAAATAAGAAGGGAGTGATCCACAGACAGCCCTCCAAGGGTCGACCTGAGGAAAGTCCCTCTAACGTAAGTAAGGTGGGACAGGCCGCCCAGTGTTATACTCCCTTAACAGAATGGCAGCTCAAACCAGTCACACTTTGAAACTTTCTGGCAGATTAAAACAGTGTGCCGGACCGAGACTCGAACTCGGGACGTTTGCCTTTCGCGGGCAAGTTGGTAGAGCACTTGCACGCGGAAGGCAAAGGTCCCGAGTTCGAGTCTCGGTACGGCACACAGTTTTAATCTGCCAGGAAGTTTCATATCAGCGCACACTCTGCTGCAGAGTGAAAATCTCATTCTGCAGTCACAGTTTTCTTGACATCGTAAAACGACAAACATTATATAAGAGAACATACACAGTAAACCCCTCTGGCGATAACGCACGCAAACGATCATAAAGGTGCCGAATGACATCCTAAGATGCATTGTCTCAAGCATTTTGCTCGTTTTTCTGCTATTCGGCGATTTTATTGGGGCCCCTGAAGTGAGCTCCCGCTTCATCGTGTCCCATACGTGTTCAATTGGTGAGAGACCAGATGGTCTTGCTGGCCAGAGCAGTCGTCGTACACGACGAAGAGCTCGTTGCAGCTGTATGCGGACGTCCAGTGTTATGTGGAACAAAAAAACTTCTTCGCATTCCCTGTCAAAGAAATGGCAGTAGGACGGGGATAACAGCCCGTGCAGTGTAGCCGGGACTGGTTGCTCTACCCTGCAGGAAAAGTTAATGTGCCAGCGAGTTGTAACCACAGGCTTCCTACGTCATGATACCTGCGGTGGGACCTATATGTAGGAGGACAGAAACAGGCAGTTCTCCACGTCCACACTATACACGTGCACGCTGTCACTCACATACAGAAAGAACCTACACTCATCACTGCAGGCAACACAGCCACATTCCACGACCCAGTGAAATCTTTCACGACAGCAGAGCAGCCTCGTCGGGTGGTGTTGTGGTGTCATTCGTATTCTGGCCAGAGGTGCGTATGATATTAATCCTGCTGCAAGCAGACAGGTCCAATGTGCACGCGAATTTCAAACCTGGCCTTATGTTCGGTCGGCCAGAGCAGTTCGCACATAGCGTCAATTTTGACTCGTGTATCCACTATGGCGACGGCCAGAACGTCGTATACAGGTTGACATCCCCTGCTATACGTGTAGGACAGGGCAGATAGTTTAATTGGTGAAACGGGCCAAAATGAGTGGCTGTCAGTTGCACTCGAACATACTACTTATTCATTTAACAAACATTACAAGAGTAAAGAAAACATTAAGAACAGAGCAAGCCAAACATTAACTTTGGAAGTTAATTCCCGGCTAAATGCGCTATTCAATCTGACGCGCTACAGTCTGGAACCGCGCGACCGCAACGGTCTCAGGTTCGAATCCTGCCTCGGGTATGGATGTGTGTGATGTCCTTAGGTTAGCTAGGTTTAAGTAGTTCTACGTTCTAGGGGACTGGTGACCTCAGAAATTAAGTCTCATAGTGCTCAGAGCCATTTGAACAATTTTTTGAGCCAATCTCACGCCTGAAGGGCAAAACAACTTTAATTTAAAACTGGCTGAAGGCCAATCACTTAAGACTCAAAAACCAGAATTTGAGTTTTAAAAGGCAGAAGGCCTCATCTTGAAACATATCTCTGAATTAGGCTCAAGGTCCGAACAATCTCACACCTTAAGGACAAAACAACTTTAATTTAAAATTGGCTGAAGCCCAATAACTTAAGTCTCAAAAACAGGAATTTGAATTTAAAACGCAGGCGGCCTTATCTTAAAACATTTCTCTAAATTAGGCTGAAGGCCCAAACAATCTCACGCCTTAAGGGCAAAACAACCTTAATTTAAAATCGGCTATAAGCCATACATAAACAAACAAGAAGAACAAGCTCAGAAGTTTCCAAGGGTCGGCCTGCAATTCAAACACTAACGCTCGCTTAGGTGAGACAGGCAGTCGGCCCAACTATTCTCGATCCAACGACTACCCAACCAACTGACAGACAGTCGACGGACCCACCGACCAGATAACTTCCGTTCCACCCGACCAGCGCACGACAGGGAGCTCAATGCAACAACGTAGAAGATACTGGCGCCCACAACCAATTATACGTTGAGCTGTCAAACTACACACAATGCTGGACAGCAACACGACTAGGGCAATACACTGCCTGAATTTACATCAAAGGCCAGGGCAGGTACCCGGAACGTTAACGGCCACAAGGTGGAAGACTCCACTGGTGCACTTCAATTCCAAAATAATCAAGTTGAGTTAAACTCCACAGGAGGGAGACTAGAATTTCGCCAACTTGAAAACACACGGTGTTGCTCGCGGGAATGTCCCAACAGGCGACAAAGAAATCCAAACGACACAATGTGAACAGTCGTGGCATGCTCGAAATTCAACTTTTGTGTCCAGGATCGGTGAGCCATGGACCTCGTGTCAGTGGGGACAGCCCCGCACAGTCCGACCGCTCGACGACGCCGCCAGCAGCCCCGGCCACATACGCCCCAGGGAGACTTCCTCGCTGCTCCACGCCAGTCGACCAACTGCCTGCACACGGCACAGCAGGAAACTATAAGCGCGAAGCCAAATATAGCAGAAGGGTGAATATCAATACACGCTGCTGCTGCGTCTAGTGGAGAGAGAGAGGATAACATCTACATCTACATCCATACTCCGCAAGCCACCTGACGGTGTGTGACGGAGGGTACCCTGAGTACCTCTATCGGTTCCCCCTTCTATTCCAGTCTCGTATTGTACGTGGAAAGAAGGATTGTCGGTATGCTTCTGTGTGGGCTCTAATCGCTCTGATTTTATCCTCGTGGTCTCTTCGCGAGATATACGTAGGAGGGAGCAATATACTGCTTGACTCTTCGGTGAAGATATGTTCTCGAAACTTTAACAAAAGCCCGTTCCGAGCTACTCAGCGTCTCTCCTGCACAGTCTTCCACTGGAGTTTATCTATCATCTCCGTAACACTTTCGCAATTACAAAATGATCCTGTAACGAAGCGCGCTGCTCTCCGTTGGATCTTCTCTATCTCTTCTATCAACCCTACCTGGTGCGGATCCCACACTGCTGAGCAGTATTCAAGCACTGGGCGAACAAGCGTACTGTAACCTACTTCCTTTGTTGTCGGATTGCATTTCCTTAGGATTCTTCCAATGAATCTCAGTCTGGCATCTGCTTTACCGACGATCAACTTTATATGATCATTCCATTTTAAATCACTCCTACTGCGTACTCCCAGATAATTTATGGAATTAACTGCTTCCAGTTGCTGACCTGCTATTTTATAGCTAAATGATAAGGGACCTATCTTTCTATGTATTCGCATCACATTACACTTGTCTACATTGAGATTCAATTGCCATTCCGTGCACCATGCGTCAATTCGCTGCAGATCCTCCTGCATTTCAGTACAATTTTCCATTGTTGCAACCTCTCGATACACCACAGCATCATCTGCAAAAAGCCTCAGTGAACTTCGGATGTCATCCACCAGGTCATTCATGTATATTGTGAATAGCAACGGTCCTATGACACTCCCCTGCGGCACACCTGAAATCACTCTTTTTTCGGAAGACTTCTCTCCATTGAGAATGACATGCTGCGTTCTGTTATCTAGGAACTCCTCAATCCAATCACACAATTGATCTGATAGTCCGTATGCTCTTACTTTGTTCATTAAACGACTGTGGGGAACTGTGTCAAACGCCTTGCGGAAGTCAAGAAACACGACATCTACCTGTGAACCCGTGTCTAAGGCCCTCTGAGTCTCGTGGACGAATAGCGCGAGCTGGGTTTCACACGACCGTCTTTTTCGAAACCCATGCTGATTCCTACAGAGTAGATTTCTAGTCTCCAGAAAAGACATTATACTCGAACATGATACGTGTTCCAAAATTCTACAACTGATCGACGTTAGAGATATAGGTCTATAGTTCTGCACATCTGTTCGACGTCCCTTCTTGAAAACGGGGATGACCTGTGCCCTTTTCCAATCCTTTGGAACGCTTCGCTCTTCTAGAGACCTACGGTACACCGCTGCAAGAAGGGAGCAAGTTCCTTCGCGTACTCTGTGTAAAATCGAACTGGTATCCCATCAGGACCAGCGGCCTTTCCTCTTTTGAGCGATTTTAATTGTTTCTCTATCCCTCTGTAGTCTACTTCGATATCTACCATTTTGTCAACTGTGCGACAATCTAGAGAAGGAAGCACAGTGCAGTCTTCCTCTGTGAAACAGCTTTGGAAGAAGACATTTAGTATTTCGGCCTTTAGTCTGTCATCCTCTGTTTCAGTACCATTTTGGTCACAGAGTGTCTGGACATTTTGTTTTGATCCACCTACCGCTTTGACATACGACCAAAATTTCTTAGGATTTTCTGCCAAGTCAGTACATAGAACTTTACTTTCGAATTCATTGAAAGCCTCTCGCATAGCCCTCCTCACACTACATTTCGCTTAGCGTAATTTTTGTTTGTCTGCAAGGTTTTGGCTATGTTTATGTTTGCTGTGAAGTTCCCTTTGCTTCCGCAGCAGTTTTCTAACTCGGTTGTTATACCACGGTGGCTCTTTCCCATCTCTTACGATCTTGCTTGGCACATACTCATCTAACGCTTATTGTACCATGGTTTTGAACTTTGTCCACTGATCCTCAACACTATCTGCACTTGAGACAAAACTTTTGTGTTGAGCCGTCAGGTACTCGGTAATCTGCTTCTTGTCACTTTTGCTAAACAGAAAAATCTTCCTACCTTTTTTAATATTTGTATTTACTACTGAAATCATCGATGCAGTAACCGCTTTATGATCGCTGATTCCCTGTTCTGCATTAACTGATTCAAATAGTTCGGGTCTGTTTGTCACCAGAAGGTCTAATATGTTATCGACACGACTCGGTTTTCTGTTTAACTGCTCAAGGTAGTTTTCAGATAAAGCACTTAAAAATATTTCACTGGATTCTTTGTCCCTGCCACACGTTATGAACGTTTGAGTCTCCCAGTCTATATCCGGCAAATTAAAATCTCCACCCAGAACTATAACATGATGGGGAAATCTACTCGAAATATTTTCCAAATTATTCTTCAGGTGCTGAGCCACAACAGCTGCTGAGCCCGGGGGCCTATAGAGACATCCAATTTCCATGTCTGAGCCTGCTTTAACCGTGACCTTCACCCAAATCATTTCACAATTCCAATCTCCGTCAATTTCCTTCGATACTATTGCACTTCTTATCGCTATAAACACGCCTCCCTCTTCACTGTCCAGCCTATCTCTGCGGTATACATTCCAATCAGAGTTTAGGATTTCATTACTGTTTACGTCTGGTTTCAGCCAACTTTCTGTTCCTAGTACTATATGGGCGTTGTGACCGTTTATTAATGAGAGCAGTTCTGGGACCTTTCTATAGACGCTCCTGCAGTTTACTATTAGCACATTAATATTGTTATTCCTTGATGCATTTTGCCTACTCCTGCCTTGCCGCGTCTCAGGAGGCGTCTTGTCGGGCCTAGGGAGGGAATTCTCTAACCTAAAAAAAAACCCATGTGCACTCCACACGTACTCCGCTACCCTCGTAGCCGCTTCCGGCGTGTAGTGCACGCCTGACCTATTCAGGGGGAACCTACATTTCTCCACCCGATAGCGGAGGTCGAGAAATTTGCACCCCAGCTCTCCGCAGAATCGTCTGAGCCTCTGGTTTAAGCCTTCCACTCGGCTCCAAACCAGAGGACCGCGATCGGTTCTGGGAACGATACTAGAAATAGTTAGCTCTGATTCCACCCCGCGAGCGAGGCTTTCCGCCTTCACCAACTCCGTTAACCGCCTGTACGAACTGAGGATGACCTCAGAACCCAGACGGCAAGAGTCATTGGTGCCGACATGAGCAACAATTTGCAGTCGAGTGCACCCAGTGCTCTCTATCGCCGCCGGTAGGGCCTCCTCCACATCTCGGATGAGACCCCCCGGCAAGCAGACAGAGTGAACACTGGCCTTCTTCCCCGACCTTTCCGCTATTTCCCTAAGGGGCTCCATCACCCGCCTAACGTTGGAGCTCCCAATAACTAATAAACCCCTCCCCCCGTGTGCCTGCTCGGACCTTGCTGAAGGAGCAGCCACATGTCCACCCACAGGCAGAGCGGGCGATGCCACACGGCCAGCCTCCACATTGACCCTCCGCCTCGTGCGCCGCGAACGCCGCTGAACCCGCCACTCCCCTTGGGGAGAGGGTGGCCCAACCGCGCCCGGTACCCGCGAAGATGTCTCGACAGCCGGGAAAGTGGGTGACGCATGTAACACCTGGGGTGTACCTTGCGACGCACCAGACTCCCCACTGTCGCTACACTCCGAGGCAGCAGCCTGAAGACGGCTGACCGCGGCCATCAACACGCTCAGCTGTTCGCGAAGAGTGGCCAGCTCCTCCTGCGTCCGTACACAGCAGCCACACATCCTATCCATCCTAAGAAATCAATTTACTATACAGGGTTAATCACCTTTTAACTAGACTGCTAATTCACTAAAGGCGGTTGATTACTGATAACAGCATAATCGCGATAACTGCATGGAAATGATCACATAATAGCGGGAGACGGAGCACAGAATAGCAAGCTAGGTTTAATGCAAAGCAGAACACGAGCCAGCCACGGCTTGTAAGTGTGGTAATGTTTCGCAGTTGGAGGCAACGACGCATCAACGATATATTTTGCCAAACGTGTTCTGCAGTCTGTCGGTATGCGTTCCACCTTTCCACATGTCCACAATCCAACCTCGTTCTAATGGCTAAAGCAGTTCAACAGGAGTGCTTACTAGTTATTAAGGCAAGGTTGTAGCCTAGAATGAATGTTACAAACATTGTTCGCCTCTAAACTAATCACAGTTGCTGCCTTAACAGTCAAAATCTGATCGCCGATGTCTGTGACGAGTGGATCACTGGCACCACATTCTTCCAGTATGCATACTTTAGACGGTGGTGTCACTGAACACAATCCTTGAGGATGTTGCACTTTTTTCCTCGTTTTATACAATGAAGCGCCAAAGATACTGGTATAGGCATGACTGTTTATATACAGAGATATGTAAACAGGCACAATACGGCGCTGCGGTCGGCAACGCCTATCTAAGACGTCTGGCCTGCAATGGCAGGTTATCAGGCTTTAAGTCAGTTTGAACGTGGTGCTATAGTCGGCGCACGAGCTATGGGACACAGCATCTCCGAGGAAGCAATGAAATTGGGATTTTCCTGTACGAGCATTTCACGAATGCACCTTGAATATCATTAATGAGGTAAAACATCTAACCTCCGACATCGCTGCGAACGGAGGAAGACCCTGCAAGAATGGGACCAACGACGATTGAACAGAATCGTTCAACGTGACAGAAGTGCAACCCTTCCGCAAATTGCTGGAGATTTCAATGCTGGGCCGTCAACAAGTATCAACGTGCGAACCATTCAAGGAAACATCATGGATATGGGCTTTCGGAACTGAAGGCCCACTCGTGTACCCTTGATGACTGCACAACAGAAAGCCTTATGCCTTGCCTGGGCCCGTCAACAGCGACATTCGACTGTTGATGACTGGAAACATGTTGCCTGTTCGGACGAGGCTCGTTTCAAATTTTATTCAGCGGATGGACGTGTGCGAGTATGGAGACAACCCTCATGAATCCATGGAACCTGCAAATCAGCAGGAGATTGTTCAAGTTGGTGGACGCTCCGTAATGGTGTGGGTCGTGTGCATTTGAACTGATATGGGACCACTGATATGTCCAGATACGACTCTGACAGGTGAGACATACATATACTGTCTGATTACCTTCATCCATACATGTCCATTGTGCATTCCGACGGACTTGGGCAATTCCAGCAGGACAATGCGACAGCCCACACGTCAATAATTGATACAGTGTGGCTCCTGGAACACTCTTTTGAGTTTAGATCCTTCCGCTGGCCACCAAACTCCTCAGGCATGAACATTATTGAGCGTGTCTGGGATGCCTTACAACGTCCTGTTTAGAGATCTCCACCCCCTGGCAGTCTCACGAATTTATGGACGGCCCTGCAGGATTCATGGTGTAAGTTCCCTCCAGCACTAGTTCAGGCATTAGCCGTGTCTATGCCACGTCGTGTTGAGGCACTTCTGCGTGCTCGCGGGGGGCGGGGACCGTACACGATATAAGGCATGTGTACCAGTTTCTTTGGCTTTTCATTGTATATCGAAAAGGCAATGACCGATAGAAACTAACTGTTGGAAGTTAGACTAAAATTCAATATACAATGATATTAATGGTAAGATTCGCTCATGACATTAAATTTCTCTCTGAAATCCAAGCGGAATTTGTAGGCCCTTTTCAAAGGAATGAACAGTGTAGTTGTCCACACAGTATGGATTTGGAGTAACCTGAAGACAGATGAAAGTAATGAGGACAGGAGATATGAGATTTGAGATAAATTTAACATCAGAATTGGGGACCGTGAAGGAGACCAAGTTAAGGAATTCTGGTTCCTTGGAAGAAAAATAACGTATGACGAAGCAGGGAGGACGTATAAAGCAGACGGACTGGCACAGACAAAGAGGGTTAGCTGCCCTCTGTAATAAAATAAAATAAAAACAAAAAAAACTGAGTTAATAGATCAGCAACGAACTTAAAGGGATGTCTTACGACGTCCGCCCCGAGCAGATGCAACGAACAAAAGTGAACAAAATGAGATAAAAAAAATAGACGGCATTACGGGACAAAATATGTCTACTAGTATGCAACATATGCAACACATGCCACATGAGAAAGAAATTTCTGTGACTGTACTGTTGCAACAGAGCATTGTGTGCAAGTGAATGTTGGAAAACGGAAAAAAAGAAAATCGAAGCATTTGGCTCTGAGCACTATGGGACTTAATTTTTTAGGTCAGCAGTCCCCTAGAACTACTTAAACCTAATTAACCTAAGGACACCATGCCCGAGGCAGGATTCGAACCTGCGACCTGACTGTAGCGCCTAGGACCGCTCGGAAGCGGTTGGGATGTAGTTCTGAAGTAGGATGCTGAAAATTAGATGAACCGATAAGATAAAGAATACGGAGGTTGTCCACAGAATCGGCGAAAACAGAATTATATGGGAAACACTGACAAGAAGAAGGGGCAGGACGATATGTGTTAACACATCAGGGAAACCCATGTTATTTGACGGTCCACCTACGATAGATGTTTGTCTGCTAGTTGTTTGGACATGAACATGACGTCTTATTACACCTGATGATGGGGCTGAGACTCCGAAGTCATGGTACTGTATAACGACTTTCATCGTACAAGGCGTCGGTCAATAAAGTATTTTATAACTGTGGCGAATTTGTTTACGATGAACATGACGGTATAACTTCCACGATGCTGGAGGGAGTTGCAGACAGTGAAAGATTATATTGGAATACTTGCAACAAATGATGAGGCTGTAGTGGTACACGGGGATGAAGAGGTTGGCAGAGAAATTCGTGGCGGACAGCATGAAATTACTCAGATGATTGACGACAGCAAGACGAAAAACCACAGAACTAATATTTTACCTCAAAACGGAGATCAGATGTGCGGTAGTTGTATTGATATTGACGTCTTATATTTGTCATTTTATTCATATCTTGTCGTGGAAAAGGCAGCCACTAGAGATGTGCAATATTAATGCTCGCAGTTAGCCAGCGCAGCGCATAAATAAAATTAACGTGTGTGTGTGTGTGTGTGTGTGTGTGTGTGTGTGTGTGTGTGTGTGTATGGGTGTGTGGGTGGGTGGGTGGGTGTGGGAAGGTGGGTGTATGGGTGTGTGCCGAGATGAGGGGAAGTGCACAGCATTTCCATTGGCTGGGCGGTACCGCTTTCTGTTACTGCCGTGTTCCGTGTTCGTGCGCTCGAGTGAAAGCGGATATATCTGTGGAGTTGCTGAGGGTTGGGGGCGGATGGGGATGGGGGGGGGGGGAGGGAGGTGTCGTTTCTCTGGCGACTCCTGGACAAGATTGATGATGGCGCCGTGACGACGGGGGCGGCATCCGTTACCGGGGGTTGAAGACGGAGGCGGAACTCTCGTATTAAAAAGACGGGGCCGCCTAGAGCTGAGTGGCAAAATACTTACAAGGGTACGTTACGCAGTCACCCTCTTCATTTTCCTTCATACTTACGGTGTTCAAAGTTCAACGCACGGACATAAATTTCTTAAAGCAGTGGAACGCAGTTCTAAAAATAAAACAAAAATTAAAAAAAGACAAAAGGGACACTTGCGATTAGGTCTCGTGCTGTGAAGGTTCCGTACTAACCTAAGCTCTATACGTAAAAGTAAATCGCCAGACTGATTCACTAACTCATCATCGCCCAACCCAAACAGTTAAGGACAAAAGCTCGAAATTTAGTGCTGGTCTTACACTGTAGACATCGTTTAAAGATGAGATTTTTAGAAATTACATCACTAAAGTGGCAAAATATAGGGTGATTTTTTAAAAATATACGTCGCTAGTAGGGAAATTTTGAAGATAGAACTACGTAAATTGGTATTTGGTTTCTCAGTCGGAAATAAAAAGAAAATTGTATTTCATCGTTTTTGGAAACTCGACCTCCAAGAATGCGAAATAGTGGGTAAATTTTAAAAAAAATTAAAAGCTACTAAAGTCTTTTCAAGGCTGCATCCATGGAAATTGGTATTTTACTTCTCGGATAGTTATAAAATAATACGTCTTTCATGTAATGGACTGAAATAGAGGATGAAAAGTCTTATGAAAAGTGAATTCTACGAAAATTTCTATTTAGTTTCTCAGCTATAAATAAACAAAATAAGTTTAAGCGATTTTTGAAATTCTGCCTGCAGGATGGTGAAATAGGGGATGAACGTTTTTATGGAAATACTTCATTATGAACACATTTTTGGCCTAATGATATGAAAATTTGTATTTAGCTTCACGGTTAAAAATAAAGAATAAAATTGTTTCGACGTCTTTGGAAATCCAACCGCTAAGAAGGTGAAATAAGAATTGAAAACTTTCATGAAAATATTTCGTTATATTAAAACAGTTTCAAATCTACACCTGTGGAAACTGATATCTGATTACTCGGTTAGATATAAATCAACATGTGTTGGGTGATGAAAGTTTCTGTGAAAAATCATCACAAGAGAAAAGGCAGGATTAACAAAAACCTCCGGCTCCAGTTACCAGAAAACCTTTTTGGTCAGAGGTACACTCGGAAAATATCATGCTTTTATAGCATTAATTAGCGTGAAAAGTTTAGAGAGAGTTACAATATCTGAACTAAATCAGCGAAAACTATTAACCAGTCACTACGACGAATCGTCTTTGTCAGAAGTCCATAGAAACGAGATGGATTTTTAATATGTTTTAATGGGACTAGTATCTGTTTATAAAAATGTATGTAAAATGTAGACTGGTAATGGCAAAGAAAGCTTTTCTGAAGAAGAGAAATTTGTTAACATCGAATCGTTTCTGAAAGTATTTGTATGGAGTGTAGCCAAGTATGCAAGTGAAACATGGACAAGAAGAGAATAGAAGCTTTCAAAATGTGGTGCTACAGAAGAATGCTGAAGATTGTATGGGTAGATCACATAGCTAATGAGGAGGTACTGATTAGAATTGGTGAGAAGAGAAATTTGTGGCACAACTTGACTAGAAGAAGGGATCGGTTGGTAGGACATATTCTGAGGCATCAACGGATCACCAATTTAGTATTGGAGGGCAGTGTAGAGGATAAAAATCGTAGAGGGAGACCAAGAGATGAATACACTAAGCAGATTCGGAAGGATGTAGGTTGCGGTACATACTGGGAGATGAAGAAGCTGCGCACAGGATAGAGTAGCATGGAGAGCTGCATCTCTGGACTGAAGACCACAACAGCAACAACAACAACAGCAGCAGCAGCAACTATGGAAACGAGCATAGCATCGGGACGTAAGCTAGTTATGTATATAGATACTTCACCCAGCTGGGAATCGATAATCTTGACAATTTTTAGCCGTTGTCGATATCAATGTAAGCAAGATCTCGAGAATTCCAAGACTTTCGAGAACGTTTTAATTTTAAGTTTATTTTCCGTTTGTTTTATTAACATGCTATGCTAACTGACGATTGCAGATGCGTTGACTTCGACTCATGGTATGATTTGTCGGAAGTCTCCGGATAAGAAAACGGTACAACCGGTCGTAGGTCTACTGTTGTCACGTAATTGTCTTGTTCTTTGGATGCATCAGTGGATATTTTATGGGATTTCGGAACTTGTCAAATTGTCATTTAAAACGGAGGACATATCCCTTGAAAAAGTAATTGTTATGTCCGCTCAGGAAAGAAACCGCGGTCATTAAAATTCGGTTCCAGAAGTAATTGCTGTTCTTCCTTTAACACCGTTCGATAGCTACTGGAAAAGGCGAATATAATGATTTGTGCTATGGAACTTCTCGCTGATTGTGGTGAAGACTGTAGGTCCTTACATCAAGCAATGAATAACTTCTCCTCCAATGCAGTTTTAAAACGGCGTACGCTACGGAATCCGCGATGAGACGGCATTTTGCGCTTTACATTCGTTCTATGTGTGCAGAATGATTCTCTGCACACCTGGATATTTTATACCAATGAATTTATTGCGAATCAAACATACCACTCATCACGCCAACCTAACACAAATACGTAACATATGGAAACTAATCCATTATACATTCTACAAGGGTTCTGTAGCTAATCACGTAGGAGACGTCAAGTTTCTAGTATGATGACTATGAATTAAAACTTCTTAGTTAGTTGAACCTCACAGAAAATAAAAAATTCTTACATTTATTGCTGATATAACTCAGTTTCGTTTCATTTTTCATTTGAGTTAAATTTCCTTCCTTAATTCGTACCTATTACTTTTCTCTCTCTTCCAATCTATGTTTCTTTTCCCTCTTTAATTTATTTTATTTTCATCTCAACTAATTTCTATAGTCCTCTCAACTGCTGTTTCCTTTTATTCTTATGTTTCCTCCGTCCTTTATTTTGTTCTTCTTTCTTTTACGCTTGTCTTTCAGTTGTCTTTTCTCTTCGTTTCTTTATTTCCTTTTCTAAACTTTTTTTATCTTCTAACTCCTTTTTTTAAATGCGTCTTGTCGAAAGTTGAGATATTGAGAGCAGAGGCTTTAGTACAATTATTATGTTTTTAATTTAAACAGTAAGCAGCCACAATTGCTAAAAACTTGTGGCTGACTGACGTTAAAATTATAAAGCTCATAACTCTATTTTCCTATTCCATCCCCTTTTCCCTCAATGTCTTTCCATTTCGTAATTTTTACCTTCTGTCGCTTTCTTCTCATTTGTCCTATCCTCTTTTTACCCTATTTACTTTTTCTGTTTTTCCCCATTTTGTTTCCTACTTTCTGTTTTTCTCATTGATTTGTTCCTGTTCTCTCTTTTTCTCTCATTTTGTTATTCTCTTTTTATTTACTGTTCTCTTTTTTACTTTCATTAAATATTCTATTTATCACTTTCCATTTATGTTTTAACTCTCATTAATCCACTTATTTTATTTTTTTACATGTTTCTTATAGTCTGCTTCTTTGTTTCGCCATTTTTCCTGTTTTTCTCTTTTTGTTTCCTGTGATTATTCTTCTTCATTTCCTAACTTACAGCACAACTAATTGATTAATCATTGGGAAGATACCATTGATAAATGCCATTGTGGGGGGAAAATTGTCCTCAGTTCATTGTTTTCAGGTATCAAGTAAACGTAAGTGATAACATCCCACTGTCTTTTGGTTTCTTTAAACTTTTCACAATGTGTCTAAAGAAAGATTAATGTGATCTGAAATTAAATAAATCCAGTGATAACAGAATAGCTAAACATTTTGCCTTGCACATAATTTGGGATCCAGCACCTGTAATTTTCTTGTTGTCCATGACGCATACTTGTAACAAATGTTACAGCCTCCATAAGTACAGTAACTATAGTTAAAACGGATTTGGTAGGAAATATAAATGCAGAACTATCTAGCGCGTGTTCGAAATCCGAGATCCGTTGCATTCCTCCATCCTGGAAACTGTTTGCGGAAGAGACGCAAAGCTCACTTGGTGGGAGCAATATCTGTGATTCACGGCCGCTATATCGAGGAGCACCATCTTTGGCAATTCCCGACGCGGCGAATGCAATCCCGGCCAGCGCAGAGCGGACTCGCCCCGGCCGCGGCCCCACAATCAGATCCGCCGTTGTCTCTTAGCCTTTCACCATTCCGCGCAGCCCTTTCCACCAGCCTCACCCCTCCGTGTCTCTGCCGTAACTCTCGCTAATGCCTCGCGCTGGGGCTGGGCGCGGGCGCCCTGAATGTTTTGGCGTGAATGTCGCTCAGAATTCACTGCGCTCCACTAGCGCGGAACCGGTGGCTTTCGTTTTTTGTCGGATTCTGCTACAAACATACGTGAAACAGGACGGCTGAGAGGCAAATTTACTTTTTTGTAGACAGGTGTGACGTGTGCTATTTTCCACTCTACACGGGCACGCCTCTGCTTAAGGGATATGAGGTAAATTTTTGATCCCAATAGGAGAAAATTCAATCGCAAAACCTGTATAAAATTTTGCGCGGATCCTTTTGAGCAGTGGGGGCCTTATTGAGTTTTAATGATTTAAGCTGTTTTTCATTCGCGGGCACTGTAATGCGGAACTGTCTTCTGGAGGACACTGTTTCATATATATGTCCGGGCATCGACGTTTAAATCGCTCAAGGCAAACAGTTCGGTTGTTGTTTTGAAAGGTCACATCCGATTTTTTTTACTAATCCTTCTCCACTCCGAACCTCCGACCTTGTGCTACATCTCTAGTGATGTCGACCAGGTCGTTAAGCCATAACCTTTCTTTTGCTTTCCGCTTCGTTTGTGAACACACATGTTCCTGATTAACTAGCTTAGGAGGGTGATGAGTTTCAGGTTTTCATTTGCCAATGAATTTTATATTTCAACAAGGCATCCTCAAACCCTAGCCTTATTATCGCTAGAATGCACTCATTAAAATATTTTCGCTTATCAAACCTCACTAAATTCCAGTGTGAGTTGTTCTACAGTTTCGCCAGAGCTTGAAAAGTAATAATAGGAAAGATTAGATTATCTATGTACTGAAAATGACTTGATTAAAATGAATATTTCTTCGACTTACGATGACTGTCCATAGCTGGTCATTTTCGTTCTTCGCACAGTTGTCCTGTCAGAGATTCCTTTTTGCGAAAAGAATAATAAAATAGATCTTCCCCTGTTCTGGATGATTTTATGTACAACCAGGTGAGTACCCGGCACTGCTCGCGAATGTGTTCTCATTCCAATGTTCTACTACTACATCCCTCTCCATCCTCTCTCTGTTCATATCCTCCTCGCCCTCTTTCTGTCCTTCTCTCTCCCTCTCTCTTTCCATCTTCCCCTCCCCCTGTCTGCCCATCTGCTCCATCTCCCGGCTCAGTTTGCCCATCTGCACCTCTTTTCTTTTTCTGTTTGTTCCCCACTCCCCCCCTCATCGTTCTGTTGATCTCTTCCTGTCTTATCCCTCTCCCTCTCTTCCTCCCCTGTCTCTCTGTCCACCTTTTTTCTTTCTGTGTCCATCTACTCCTTCTCCTCTCTCTGTTCATCTCCTTCCCTTTCTGTCAATTCATGCCTCTGTCCATCTCCATCTCCTCCAGTATCTGTGACTATCGCATCCTCCTCACTCTCCGTCTGTCAATCTCATCCTACCACCTTCTCTTTCCAAGCTATCACTATCACACCAATAGGTCACTGGTTCTTACCCCACTGCATTCATTACCAGACAGTAAGTGATATCTGTACCAAGTTAGGTTGAGGTCGATACGGAGGTGTAGGATTTTAAATGAATTTGTCACAGGGCTTTAGTTTGAATCTTCCACTTTCCTCTGGTACTCTTTCACATCATGACATCTTCACTTACATGTGGTAACATTTAATAGAGCCATACAGCTTTAAGTTTGGTTTAGAACTTTATGACGGCGAAGGCTTTAGAACAAAACAGGCACCTCAATTAGCCGTTACTGCTAAATCACTGAGAATATTTTTCATCATACAATCACGATTTAAACTTGCAGCATGCATTAGAGAACATTTTGTGTCCCATACGGCAGGAGGCTCTGAGATGTTCTACTTCATCTGACATTTGCAAACTTATCTATTGGTAAGAAGAAGTGGCTCCATTTCTGCAATTAGCTTTCAACTAATTTTAGTTTATGGTTACTTCTCCCCCTTACTTATAGTATTTATTACTTTCGCACAGTTGACCAGTCAGAGATTCCTCTTTGCGAAAATACCCCCTGCAGGTCCGGGGGTTAGAACAGGCCCGAGGTATTCCTGCCTGTCATAAGAGGCGACTAAAAGGAGTCCCTCCCCCTCAAGGGGGTAGTTAGCGCCTGCGTCCGGAGACGGACAGTTTCACGACCTATATTTGCATTCATTTTGGTTTTTCACTTCTTCTGGTTTCTTCCTTCCTTTGGTTGGTTCCTTTCTTTGTTCTTCTCCATCTCGCTGTCTTACTTACTAGTTCTCCTTGCGTTCTTCTCCTTGCCTTCTCCTCCTCGCCTTCTTCTCCTTCTCTGGTCTCCGCTTCGGCGTTTGAGACAGTATGTCCTTTCTTTCCCTCTCTCCTTTCTTTTTCCTCTTCTTCCTTTCTCCCTGTGCGTGCCTGAAGGCCGACCCACGCGTTCGCACGTGTTGCCAGTGACGGGATAACGTGTAATTCCCCGCCCTGGGTAGACAAGTAAGGCACGCACGTACCCCCTGGTAAAGGCCAGGCCCAGGGAGGGGTGATTCCCTGAGCTGACACCTTCCGACCATGCCGATTGGTCCCTCCGTCCGTTTCTCGGGAGGTGTGACCTGAGGTGTGAACAATCACCTAAGGCGGGAGTGCCCTCTGAGAGGGACCCCACAAGGAAGGAGCGCGCCATCGGAGACGCTGGCAATCATGGGGGATTCCTCCGCAATGGATTTCTCTTCATCTTGTCTCTCGACTTCTGCCCACAAACGGAAACTTGACCAGCCACCAGTGACAAAAGTACTACCGCCTGCCCCACAGTTCCTCGTAGTTTCTCGATCTGAGGACGGAAAGGATTTTTCCTCCGTCAACCCTTTCGTTATCCAGAAGGGCGTAGATGCCATAGCCGGATCTGTCAAGTCTTGTACCAGGTTGCGTAATGGTACCTTGTTACTAGAAACTGAGAGCGCCTTTCAGGCACAAAAACTGCTTCGGGCCACACTCCTGTATACGTTCCCTGTCCGGGTGGAGGCTCACCGCACTTTGAATTCGTCTCGTGGAGTGGTCTATACTAGATCACTCGACGGATTGACTGTCGAGGAGATTCAGTCTTTCCTCGCTGAGCAGGGCGTGACGGCTGTCCATATGGTCATGAAAAAGGTCAACAATGACCTTGTACCGACCCAGACACTTTTCTTAACCTTTGATAGTGTTCAGCTGCCGTCGTGCATCAAAGCGGGCTACGAGGTTATTTCTGTTCGCCCCTATATCCCGACACCTACGCGCTGCTACCAGTGTCAGCGTTTCAATCACACTCGCCATTCTTGTTCCAATGCGGGTACATGTGTGACTTGTGGCAGGGATGCCCATGAGGGTTACTGTCCACCTCCGTCTCCTCGTTGTGTGAACTGTCGCGGTGACCATGCAGCGTCCTCCGGCGACTGTCCCGTCTACAAGGAAGAACGCTGTATCCAAGAAATTCGGGTCAAAGAGAAAGTCTCCACCTCGGCTGCTAGCAAGCTATTCGCTAGCAGGAAGCCCACGTTGCTCCCAGCGAGGAAGTACAGTACTGTCCTCGCCTCTCCTCGGACTACCAGGGAGGTGGCGACGCAGACATGCGATCTGACCTTCAGCACTACGGTCGTCCGTTCGGCCAGTGCTAAGATCGCCCGGTCGACGTCTCCTCTTCCTCCCGTCGCCCCTCCGACACAAGCACTTTTATCAGCTTCTGCCAGGACGAGGACCCAGAAGTCAGAAGCACGGGCCTTCAAGAAAGAACCGTCTCGTGCAGACCTTCTACGTACCTCGAACCCTCAGCCATCGACCAATCCTTCCACAAAACGACCTTCCAAGAAGGCTCATAGGAAGCACAGTTCTCCTTCCCCGCCACGGCGCATTTCTCCTCCTGCGCCCCCCAGCGGTTGCCGCCCCAGGCCGTCATCCGTTTCGCCTGGCCGCACCGCTGGTAGCCGAACATCTGGCCGTTCACCAGCGGAGGAAGCTCCCCCTTCCGGCCATCTTCACAAGATGGCCGATGAACCTATAGAACAAATGGACGATGACTGTCAGCCTCCTGCTAGCGGCGGCAGTGCTCGCTCGAAGCCGGGCCCTCAGCGGCCTTCTAGATGACCCCTTCTTGCATCTTCTCCTTCTCACGATGGCACTTATCCACTGGAATATTCGCAGCATTCGTTCCAACCGAGAGGACTTGAAATTGCTGCTCCGCTCGCACCGTCCGCTCGTCGTAGCCCTCCAGGAAACGAAGCTGCGCCCATGCGATCAAATTGCCTTGTCACACTACACCTCTGAGCGTTTTGACTTACCCCCTGTGGCAGGTATTCCGGCTCATGGAGGGGTTATGTTGCTGGTCCGGGATGATATCTACTATGATCCCATCATATTGCACACTGGCCTGCAGGCAGTTGCCGTCCGCATTACTCTCCCTACTTTTAAATTTTCCATCTGTACCGTTTACACTCCATCGTCGTCTGCCGTTACCAGGGCAGACATGTTGCAAATTATTGCTCAGCTCCCTGCACCATTTTTGTTAACTGGAGACTTCAATGCTCACCATCCTCTTTGGGGCTCTCCAGCATCCTGTCCGAGGGGCTCCCTGTTAGCAGACGTTTTCAACCGGCTCAATCTTGTCTGCCTCAATACTGGTGCCCCTACTTTCCTTTCAGACACCTCTCACACCAGTTCCCATTTAGACCTCTCTGTATGTACTACCCAACTTGCACGCCGGTTTGAGTGGTATGCGCTTTCTGATACATATTCGAGCGACCACTTCCCGTGTGTTATCCATCTCCTGCATCATACCCCCTCTCCGTGCTCAACTAGTAGGAACATCTCCAAAGCAGACTGGGGGCTCTTCACTTCCAGGGCGACCTTTCAGGATCAAACCTTCACAAGCTGCGATAGTCAGGCCACACACCTCACGGAAGTCATTCTCACTGCTGCTGAATATTCCATCCCTCACACTACTTCTTCTCCACGCCGCGTACCGGTCCCCTGGTGGACCGCAGCATGTAGAGACGCCTTACGTGCTCGTCGACGTGCTCTAAGCACCTTTAAACGCCACCCTACAGTGGTGAAATGTGTCAATTACAAACGATTACGTGCGCAGTGTCGTCGTATTTTTAAAGAAAGCAAGAAAGCCAGCTGGGCTGCTTTTACAAGCACCTTCAACAGTTTTACTCCTTCTTCTGTTGTATGGGGTAGCCTGCGCCGGCTATCTGGCACTAAGGTCCACTCACCAGTTTCTGGCTTGACAGTCACGAATGACGTCCTTGTGGCCCCTGAGGATGTCTCCAATGTCTTCGGCCGCTTTTTCGCAGAGGTTTCGAGCTCCACTCATTACCCCCCCTGCCTTCCTCCCCCGAAAACAGGCAGAGGAGGCTCGGCCACCTAATTTCCACTCCTCGAATTGTGAAAACTACAATGCCCCATTCACCATGCGGGAACTCGAAAATGCACTTGCCCGGTCACGGTCCTCCGCTCCGGGGCCTGATTCTATTCATATTCAGATGCTGAAGAACCTTTCTCCTGCGGGTAAAGGTTTCCTTCTTCGTACTTACAATCGCATCTGGATTGAGGGACATGTTCCCGCCTGCTGGCGCGAGTCTATTGTTGTACCGATTCCTAAGCCGGGGAAGGACAAGCACTTGCCTTCCAGTTATCGACCCATCTCGCTTACCAGCTGTGTCTGTAAGGTGATGAAGCGAATGGTTAACTCTCGGTTGGTTTGGCTGCTCGAATCTCGACGCCTACTTACCAATGTCCAATGTGGATTTCGTAGGCGCCGCTCTGCTGTTGACCATCTGGTTACCCTGTCGGCCTTCATTATGAATAACTTCTTG
Source organism: Schistocerca gregaria (assembly GCF_023897955.1). NCBI lineage: Eukaryota > Metazoa > Arthropoda > Insecta > Orthoptera > Acrididae > Schistocerca > Schistocerca gregaria. Next base: position 185,610,534 of record NC_064929.1, read on the forward strand.
CGGAAGCGCCCGACCGCGGTTGTGTTCTTTGATTTGGAGAAGGCTTACGACACCTGTTGGAGGGCGGGCATTGACCGCACCATGCATACATGGGGCTTTCGCGGTCGCCTCCCTCTTTTTATTCGTTCCTTTTTAATGGATCGACAGTTCAGGGTACGTGTGGGTTCTGTCCTGTCAGACACCTTTCGCCAGGAAAATGGGGTGCCACAGGGCTCCGTTTTGAGCGTCGCTCTCTTCGCCATAGCGATCAATCCAATAATGGATTGCCTCCCAGATGATGTATCAGGCTCCCTTTTCGTGGACGATTTTACCATCTATTGCAGCGCGCAGCGTACATGTTTCCTGGAGCGCTCTCTTCAGCGTTCTCTTGACCGTCTTTACTCCTGGAGTTTCGCCAATGGCTTCCGTTTTTCTGCCGAGAAAACGGTCTGTATTGACTTCTGGCGCTACAAAGAGTTTCTCCCACCGTCCTTACGACTCGGCCCCGTTGCTCTCCCATTCGTGGAGACAACAAAATTTTTAGGTCTTACATTTGACAGGAAACTTAGTTGGTCTCCAAATGTGTCATATTTGGCTGCCCGTTGTACCCGTTCTCTAAATGTCCTCCGTGTTCTCAGTGGCACGTCGTGGGGAGCGGATCGAACCGCCCTACTTCGCCTTTCTCGTTACGCCTGTCGGCTTCTGTCAATGCCCGACCACCAATCGTATCGTTCCTTTTTTGACGACTCTCTCGACCGTCAATACGGGTTGTATGTCTCTGCCCTGCTACCCCCTGGAATTCGCTTTCGTCGCCTCCTTCAACACCTTGATTTTTCACTCCCTGCAACCTTTAGAGTGGGCGAGAGCCACACGCCACCTTGGCTCCAGGCTCAGGTTCGCATTCACCTTGACCTCCGCTCGCTCCCAAAGGAGGTTACCCCCGGTTCAATATACCACTCCCGTTTTGTCGAACTTCGTTCGAAGTTCATTAATATGACCTTCATTTATACGGATGGCTCTAAGAACAATGACGGAGTCGGGTGTTCTTTTATTGTCGGTGCACAAAGTTTCAAATACCGGATACATGGCCATTGTTCGGTCTTCACAGCTGAGCTCTTTGCCCTCTACCAGGCTGTTCCTTACGTCTGCCGCCACCGACATTCTGCTTATGTCATCTGCTCCGATTCTCTGAGCGCCATCTAAAGCCTCAGTGATCCGTATCCGGTTCACCCTTTCGTGCACCGGATCCAACGCTCTCTTCAGCAGCTGGTGGATGACGGGTCTCCAGTTAGCTTTATGTGGGTTCCTGGCCATGTCGGTATCCCTGGGAACGAAGCTGCAGATGCCGCGGCCAAGGCTGCGGTCCTCCAGCCTCGGACGGCTTCTTGTTGTGTCCCTTCATCAGATTGTAGCAGGGTCATTTGTCGGCGCATTTTATCGCTGTGGCATGCCGATTGGGCTGCACTTAGGGTCAACAAGCTTCGGGCCTTGAAACCTCTTCCCGTAGCTTTGACGTCCTCCTCACGTCCTTCTCGGCGGGAGGAGGTCGTTTTGGCCCGGTTACGAATTGGACACTGCCAGTTCAGCCATCGCCATCTGCTGACGGCAGCGCCGGCGCCGTTCTGTCCATGTGGGCAATTGCTGACGGTCCGCCACATTTTAACGTACTGTCCGGATTTTACTACGCTGCGTCTTGATCTTGGCCTTCCATGTACTCTGGATGATATTTTAGCGGATGATCCAGGAGCTGCTGCTCGCGTTCTTCGTTTTATCAACTTGACACACCTGTCTAAGGACGTTTGATTATGCTGTAGTTTTTTAATCCTATGTCTGTTAATACGTCTTTTGTAGTGTTGTCCCTTTTAGTTGCTGTTTTAACCTTGTGCCTCGCGGTACATTCCTAAATTAGTCAGGGCGCTAATGACCATTGTAGTTGTGCGCCCTAAAACCACAAAAAAATTGCGAAAATAATAATAAAATGTTCTGGGAAGCATGTAGTTGCAATGTCGCTCTATTGTAAACTTCTTTAATGTTTAACGGAAGTTTCTACATTTTAGTAAATAGGTTTGATTGACGAAATGTCATTACTGTCTTAAGCTAATACAAGAATATTTTCACATTCCATACTTATATGCACTATTGAAATGTTTTAACTTTATATCATTTTCGATTAGCAGTGGCCTTAGCAAGACAAGATTTTCCTTTTTTTCTCTATTGTATTTACATAATTCACTACCGAGTGAGGTGGCGCTGTGATCAGCACACTGGAGGCGCGTTCGGAAGGATGCCGGTTCAAACCCGCTGCCGAACATCCTGATTTTTCTCTGATTTCCCTAAATCAATTCAGGCAAATGCAGGATTGGCGGCTGCCTGGGACGGCCGACTTCCTTCCCCATCCTTTCATAATCCGATGGAGCCAATGACCTCGCTGTTTGATCCTCTCCCCCAAATCAACCAACCAACCAACCCTAATCTACTCAACGCAGTGAATGTGCCTTTCTTACAGGCAAACATTTAGCGCCCTCTGCAGCTAGCTTACTTTAGCGCTAGAGAATGTACATTTCGATGGTTGACTTTTGCTGTTTGTCCTGTACACTGAAGAGCCAAAGAAATTGGTACACCTGCCCAATATCGGTTAGGGACCTGCGAGTGCCGCAACACGACGTGACATGGACTCGACTAATGTCTGAAGTAGTGCTGGGGAGAAATGAAAACATGAATCTTGCAGCTCTCCATAAATCCATCAGCATACGAGGGGGTGGAGATTTCTTCTGAATAGCACGTTGCAAGGCACCCCACATGTGCCCAAAAATGTTTATGTCTGGTGAGCTTGTGGTCAACGGAAGTGTTTAGACTCAGAAGAGTGTTGCTGAAGCCACTCTGTAGCAATTCTGGACGTGTTGGGTGTCGCAGTGTTCTACTAGAATTGCCCAAGTCTGTCGGAATACTCAATGGAATGAATGTGATGTGAGTGATCAGCCAGGATGCTTACATACCTATCACCTTGTAAGGTGTCAGGCAAATCCAACACCTTCCATGAAAACACTGACATGATAAGCAAATCCAGTAGTATGTCACATAGCTCCGAATAAATCGTGACATTAAATTAACCAAAGTAATACGAGTAACGAGTGAGCAAATGGAATACCACAGACTAACACGAGAATGCCTAAATGCATGTCGTACCTTCCCACCGTGAGACAGACGCAATTCCGAGGGGAGAAACGAGAACAGAAGCCGAGAGCAGAACCGTGTTAAGCTAGAAGGCCCTACGATAAGGGACGGACTGGACATCCACGTCGCCAGCTAACCACTAGGGCAGCACCACCCGCAAGTTTTAGCGTGAGACTTTTTCGCGTCTCTGTTACGTTAGGACCACCCCCCCCCCCCCCCCCACTCCATGTTAAAAGATAGATCCCTCCAGAAAAACTGCATAGATATTACGATAACACAAAAAGGGCCACACCACCCGCAAGTTTTAGCGTGAAACTTTTTCGCGTCTCTGTTATGTTAGGACCACCCCCAGTCAATGTTAAAAGATAGAGCCCTCCAGAAGAACAGTACAGATCTTACGATAATGCTAAAAGGACCACACTAGCTGCAAGCTTTAGCGTGAGATTTTTTCGCGTCTCTGTTACGTTGGAAACTTTAAAAACATTGCCCCACCACGAAAAGCATAACGTTTCTCATTGGATAGACAGAATTTTTGTAGGCGGAGCTTAAGGTTAACATAGAGACCCTGATTGGTCAGATGAAAACACAGCCAGATAGTTTTTTTTTTAAACCAACTTCGGTAAATGGTAAGAAGGAGAAGTTAGGAGAGGTGAGTTACTTTGGAGACGGCGAGGTGAGCGGAGTTGTGCTGCCCGCCGCCCCCTGGCGAACACCAGCAAGGTAATGAAAGCACGCGATGCCGAATAACAGCGCATAAAGCTTCACTCGGAAGTGCAGAAGTCTCATCTGTTACACCTCCTTTTTCCGTAATACTAGTGTCGATCGTCAATTAAAGCCCATGGTGTTCAAATTTGCCACTTGACGTAAAAATCTGAAACGCGATGATTTTTCTGTTATATAGTTATTGAGAAGCCTCATCAGGCACTGTAATTTACGACAAGTTAGATAAGTAATTAAAGATAATTGAGGGTCACTGCAGACCATTTTGATAGTTTTCTCTTTTGTGAAACTTAATTTAAACGTAGATTGTAGATGTGATATGGCATAGGTCATCCTTCGATCCATTGTAGAACTTGGAAACCCATTCAGGGAATACTCGTTCACATTTTTGTTGAACGCAGTTGGTTTTTACCATCCTGTATTAAAACACTTCCTTTTATCAATAGTGCAATTTATAAACAATGTTTTGTGAGTAGAATAAAATTTCCAATGGTAAACTTAACTGCTTTTTCGACGTTATTTTACCAGCTAACTAAACATAGGACAGCTTTGAACCCCATCCACTAAATTTAGTTAGTATTAAGATTCTTTTACAGGGAGTGCAGTGGAGCTGACGCTGAAATCATTAAGTATTTGGTTACATCATCGCTAGTCTCACTGAACTCTTCTGAATTCTACATGTCATGTGTGGTCTGGCGTCTCCTTACCAGCAACAGGTCCCCGGTTCAAACTAGTCAATTCCCTAAAAAACACGCTCAGAGCGTCGTTGCTCGAAAGTGGTAGGGAGACGCGATATAGAACAAACAGACACCACCATGAATGTTAGAACCTGTCAGAGTCGTATCTACACGTATCAGGGGTCCCACATCACTCCACTTGCACACGTCTCACACTATTACCGAGCCTCCACCAGCTTACACAGTCCTCCGCTGACATGCAGGGTCCACGGGTTCATAATGTTGTCTCCAAACCCGTCCATGTCCATCCGCTCGATACAATTTGAAACGACCAGGCAACATGTTTCCTTTTATCAGCAGTCCAATGTAGGTGATCAGGGGCGCAGGCGAGCCGTAAAGCTTTGAGTCGAGCTGTCATTAAGGATACGAGAGTGGGCCTTCCACCCGAATGTTTCGCACGCTGACACCTGTTCATGGCCCAGCAATAAAATCTGCAGCAACTTGCGGAAGGGTTGCCCTTCTGTCACGTTGAACTATTCTCTTCAGTCATCGCTGACCCGTTCTCGGCGGATCTGTTTCCGGCAGCAACTATGTCGGAGATTTGATGTTTTACCGGATTCCGGATATTCACGGTACACTCTTGAAATGTCGTACAGGAAAATCTCCACTTCGTAGCTCCCATCGCTCGTGTGCCGAGTATAACACGACGTTCAAACTCACTTAAATCTTGATAAACTGTCATTGTAGCAGCAGCAACCGATCTAACAACTGTTCCAGACACTTTCTGTCTTATATAGGCGTTACGGGCAGCAGGCATGCCTATACCAGTTTCTTTGGCGCTTTAGTTCTCATAGTGTTGTAGTGGAGATGGTTTCATGTGTAAACGTCCACGCAACATACGTGAGACGGCGGGAACATGTAGAGCTGTCGAGCTGCACGGCAAAAGGGATTTCTGTGGACTCCTTGTGAAACTAAGGACCACGAGGGATTAGCCGAGCGGTCTGAGGCACTGAAAAAAAAAGGTTCAAATGGCTCTGAGCACTATGAGACTTAACATCTGAGGTCATCAGTCCCCTGAAACGTACAACTACTTAAACTTAATTAACCTAAGGACATCAGACACATCCATGCCCGAGGCAGGATTCGAACCTCCGACCGTAGCAGTCGCGCGGTTTCGGACTGACGTGCCTAGAACCGCTTGGCCACCGCGGCCGGCAAGGCGCTGCAGTCATGGACTGTGCGGCTGGTCCCGGCGGAGGTTCGAGTCCTCCCTCGGGCATGGGTGTGTGTGTTTGTCTTTAGGATAATTTAGGTTAAGCAGTGTGTAATCTTAGGGACTGGTGACCTTAGTAGTTAAGTCCCATAAGATTTCACACAGATTTGAACATTTTTGAAACTAGGGCGGATGCTTTCGACATCTGTGTCAGACACTTGGGGACGGCTTTGCAATTTGCCTTTACACGAACAACCTGTTTCTCGGAATTGCTCATGCCCTTTTCCAATGCTCAGTGCTGTACGAGGACCCACACCATTCACAGTACGAAAGTCACGATGAACAGTTATTACTGACCCGGACTGCGCAAAAAGTAGAAGACAAAAAACGCTTTCTGTTGTCCCGACACCATTTTTATTAGAACCGAAGTGGGCGCACACTGCAGTCACCTAGCGGGAACCATGTAAAACGCGAGAGTTTGTTCTTTCCAACAGCACGTTATTCACGCACGTATCTAAAATCACATAATAGTTATGACTCTTTTTTAAATCGGAGATTGTTTTTTGTACACCCTGTATAAGTTCTGATTAGCTACAATGAGTTTTTTTGTTAGGTGTCACGATCGACTTTGCTTCAGTAATCTAATGTGGAACAGAGAGTGTCTCAAGAAATCACTAAAAAGCTTTAGGGACCGGTTCCTTACACAAAGAAGGGAGGAAGTAGTGTGTATGAAAACAAGGAAAAAATCCAGAATGAGATTTTCGCTCTGTAGAGGAGTGTGCGCTGATATGAGACGAGGTACTGGCAGAATTGAAGCTGTGAGGAGGGGTCGTGAGTCGTGCTTGGGTAGCTCAGTCGGTAGAGCAATTGCCCGTGAAAGGCAAAGGTCCCGAGTTCGAGTCTCGGTCAGGCACTGTTTTAATTCGCCAGGAAGTATCAAGAAAAAAATTTCTACTGAACCTGGGGTCTAAAATGCATGCTTTAAGAACTTTGAGCACTCTTTCGTCCACGTTAGCGCGAAGCACATCTCTTCTACTGAAGAAGTGTTTATAGCTCTTAAGGTATGCATTTTAGAACTCATGTTTAGTACTCATTTCTTTCTTTTTGTGATCCATGCTACCTTCTCCGAAAATATGGGAAGCCAAAAGCTTGGAGTAGAAGAGATGTAATTCATAGTATCGAAGATGAGCAAGTTGTCGTAGCCCTTGAGGTAAATATTTTAGAGTCTTTGTGTAAAGATTCTCCCCCTAAGGCTTGTCGGCGTTTTTATGGGAGGAGGTAGGGGGGGGGGGGGGGGGGGGACACCCTGAATATCACAAACTCAGCAATGAACAAAACGGTTGGCAGTTTTGCTGACATCCCTTCTATGTATTCAAATCACATACGTTTACATTTTTTTCCTCAGCGTGACTAATCCCACTGAAAACAGAAGCGCCGATCGAAATCTCTCGGTGGCCACTTGCCTCTTGATGTCCTAGGTTCGAGACGGCCTATGCCAAAATCCTCTCCTGGCAGGATCGGACAAGAAAGTAAAGTGGTACAGTGTCAACAAAAAGTTTCGCTCGTCGCTATGGTGGATGGTTGGGCAGACGGTACCTTTGTGCACGTGGGTCCTGCGGGCAGGAGGGGACATCAAAAGAGGCCTAAGCGGGGTCCCGGCAGCACTCGGCGTCCACTGGAGTGGGCGGCCACGTTTATTGGCCCTGTCTGACGGGACAGAACCTCTCTCTGCGAACAGCGGGCCCGCGTGCGGACAGCGGCACTGAATATTTCATTGTATCGCCTGGCGCACTGAAGAGGGCGACAGAGGGGCAGAAAAGTGCGGACGGGGGAGGGAGACGTCCTCTGTGTGCAATCTGTACGTACCGCCACTCAGAGAGACAGAGACAGGGCCCTTGTGCGGGCCTCACTCATTTCTTTCTCATACATCAGCTGTGAGGTACAGTAATATCACAAATTCAGTCCGCCTTGATGCAAAACACCGTGTTATTTGTTCATTTCTTTATGGTCCCAAACTAGTTTCGGCGACAAATATCACTATCATCAGTGTTTTTTTTTAATCTAAGACATGCCGAAAATGGTATGGTCGTACAAAATCGTGTTTTTAAATATAGTTTTATATTGATTCTTTCATACTGCCTTATTTATTTTATGCTGCAGCATGTTCTAAGCTGTTATTGGCGATGTTTGTGACAAATTTTCTGTGCTCTTTTCTGTTGTCGTCTTTATTACTTAGCGAACATCATGTCATCTGCAACCATGTGAGCGGCTGTTAGTAAACAAATACTCAAAGGTGAACTTCGTATGTCAGCAGTATATACTTGGGGTTGTGGTACCTACTGCTGACATACGAAGTTCACCTTTGAGTATTTGTTTACTAACAGCCGCTCACATGGTTGCAGATGACATGATGTTCGCTAAGTAATAAAGACGGCAACAGAACAGAGCACAGAAAATTTGTCACAAACATCGCCAATAACAGCTTAAAACATGCTGCAGCATAAAATAAATAAGGTAGTATGAAAGAATCAATATAAAACTATATTTCAAAAGACGATTTGTAAAAATGTAATAATGTTTTACTGTGTTTGTACAACCATATCAATTTCTGCATGTTTTAGATTGAAAAAAAAAATACCATTGATGATGGTGATATTTGTTGCCGAAACTAGTTTGGGATAATAGAGAAATAAACAAATAACACGGTGTTTTGCATCAAGGCGGACCCAATTTGTGATATTACTCTTTTTCTATGCAAACACGGAGCAAATGGAAGAGTTCCAAGATAATAAAGCTGTGAGGTGCTGATATCTGCGTGTGTGTGTGTGTGTGTGTGTGTGTGTGTGTGTGTGTGTGTGTGTGTGTGTGTGTGTGCGCGCTTCTGGTGCTCGATAACCAGCTTGTTAGCGCCCAAGTTAAAATGATCTGAAACGAATGTGGTAAGCAAAGTGGCAACTAAAATCTAATTTTGTTTAAAACTACTACAACAGACTCCGAGTTTCACAAATTTTCACTTACACACACACTAACAATGGTGCTCTCTGTGTCCATTTAAAATTCGCTGTTATGACGTTTGATGGTAATTAACTGCATTTTTTCAGCTAGTCACATAGCTATGAAAATGCGTAGTTATACTGTAGGGGAAACAGCAATGTTAAAACGCAGCTCTGAAATGGATGATGTAGTGAACGAAAATTTTAACACTCGTCTAATTTCGTGAATTTATTTAAAGCTTCAAACTGCTTCTGGTCTAGGGAATGATTTATAGCTTCAGGTCTGTCGTATATTAATGAAGGTATTTATTCACATTTTCATCATAGTTCCTTTCATCTCTCATCCAAAAGAAAGAAACTGATCAAATTAATTTTCTTACATAGTTTCCTGCATATACGAGTGGACGTTTACAAAGAAAACACGCTTCTCGTGGTTAGTTTAGCTGCTTTTGATTGATACGATAAACGGTATATTACTGTACAATTTTCTAGATTCTACCAGAACCGGTAACTGATCAAATTAATTTTCTTACATAGTTTCCTGCATATACGAGTGGACGTTTACAAAGAAAACACGCTTCTCGTGGTTAGTAAAATTCATAAAACCAAAATTATTATATATTATTGTAAATAATTTTAAAACAGAGTTTTCTAAAAGTTATGGCTTGTGTCACATAGCCTCAATAAAATTTTTTTTTCGAATTTAGTTTCATGTGACTGTTTTTAATGAAAAATTGAATTTGCTTTCGAAAAAACTATAACAGTTCTGGATTTAATAGATGATAAAATGTTGAGAAATTACGTAACAAATTATTTCAAAGTGAAAATTATATGCCATTTATGGTCAAATAAAGCAAATGAAATTTATGGGATAATTAAGTTATTTTAATATAAAGAAATAAGTACAACATTCCAAAGCGTAACCCATAAACTTGTAAAAGTGAGAAATGTTAATAAATATTTCCGAATCAAAATAACAGGAGACTGACGAATAAAAAAAGAACGACAGGTCATATGTATCTTACTCATTTCATTAATGAAATTTTACTGACGTTACCTTATTTACACTTACTCTAATACAATTCCTTAAGTGCTTCGTATACGTTACTGCAGACACATGAAATTGTCTCAGATAGGGCAGCTATTGAAATACGAAATAATCACTAATGTAAGTGTCTCCAGTGGCTAAAAGCTAGAGTGAAAATGCTAGCCTGCCTTGGTGTTATGTTGATTGCCGCCAATTGAAGTTCTGCTTTTACAATTCCTCCTTACTAATGTTGCACAGCATCTCTGTTCTCGAGTGTGCTTATAAGTTTTCGAACCTATTGAGCAATACAGCGTTAAGGGAGCCAAGTCTGAATCAGATTTTGTGTCATAGTTGTAATCTAGAGCAAAGAATGAGTAGCAGAATGAGATTTTCAGTCTGCAGCGGAGTGTGCGCTGACATGAAACTTACTGGTAGATTAAAAGTGTGTGTCGGACCGAGACTCGAACTCGGGACCTTTGCCTTTGTAGGGCAAGCGCTTTACAAACTGAGCTACCCGAGCCCGACTCAAGACCCGTCCTCACAGCTTCAATTCTGCCAGTAGCTCCTCTCCTACATTCCAAACTTCACAGAAGCTCTTCTGCGAACCTAGCAGAACTAGCACTCCTGGAAGAAAGAATATGTCGGAGACATGGCTTAGCCACAGCCTGGGGGATGTTTCCCGGATGAGATTTTTACTCTGCAGCGGAATGTGAGCTGATATAATAGAGCATTTTCCCGCGAAAGGCAAAGGTCCCAAGTTCGAGTCTCGGTCCGGCACACAGTTTTAATCTGCCAGGAAGTTTCATATCAGCTCACACGCCGCTGCACCTAACTAACCTAAGGAGGTTACACACATCCATGCCTAGGCATGATTCGAACCTGCCACCGTAGCGGTCGCGTGGTTCCAGACTGTAGCGGCTAGAACCCCTCGGCCACCCCGGCCGGCTGTGTTGTCCTTAGCGTAAGTTAGTGTACGTTAGATTAAGTAGTGAGCAAGCTTAAGGACCCATAAGATCAGCAGTATGGTACCATAGGATCTTACCACAAAAAGAAGAAACGTCTTTGCTGCTCTGCATGTTCCTTGCCTACACGTGAGGAAGCAGTAAAAAGCAGCCAGTACGCCAGTCCAGTCCTCTATCATCACCATACCTAACTCCTTATCGTAACATGCAAGTCATTCTGTACTTTCTCCAATGGCAGAGACTTCAAAAATCTCGGCCTGACTGCGTCACTGTTTGACTCACGTACGCAGCCGCTCTCGTGCAAAATAATCTAAATCTTGCGTGACCTGTGATCTGAGCGTGAGCTTCCAAGTAAACATGTTGCGACGCTCGTCGGGTTACCACAGTAAGTTCATAGCTCCTAATTAGTAGTTTTTAAAGTATTTTCAGTTTTTTAATTCGATCAGTAATTATAAAAGATGTTTCCGTAAGAGCGTGCAAAAATGTAGCAGGATATTGAGAATGCTCCACTGAACAATTTAAGACAGTGAAGGCAGTAAACCTGGCGTGGGAGGTGCCAGCTTAAGGGGATATGGAAGTAAACTTGTGTACCGCATTGTCTAGCATTACTGTCTTTGCAGCTTATTTACAACTAACACGGGTACAAGTTTACACACACTGTGCTCTTTATTTACATTTCCTGCAAGGAAACAAGGAGGACGATTCAGATTACCAGGAAGTCATCAGACAAGTTTTCTTTACTTGTTGAAATGGTTCTTATGGCTCAGAGCACGATGGGACTTAATATGTGAGGTCATCAGTCCCCTAGAACTTAGAACTACTTAACCTAACTAACCTAAGGACATCACACAATTCCATGCCCGAGGCTGGATTCGAACCTGCGACCGTAGCAGTCGCACGGTTCCGGACTGAAGCGCCTAGAACCGCTCGGCCACCGCGGCCGACCTCTACTTATTCATCAGCTCGCTCTGTTGTATCTTATTTACATTATTCGTGAAAGGTTGTGGATAAAACATGACGCTGAAAGCAATAACAGCTCTCGGTAGCAAAAACGAAGTCTTTTGACCTAGGTTTCTGCACTACTAGCAGTGCCTTCATCAGAAGCAAAACACTCGGATTGGGCTATGACGTAAGTATAATGTTATAGGCTAATTTCGGTGTTTTACTTCTGATGAAGTGTCTCATTGTAGTGCCGAAACCTAGGTCAAAAGACCGAAGGCTGTTATTGCTTTAATTTCAGTTTGTAAATGTTGAAAACTTTAACACATCTGGCATATTTATCAGAATCTTGTTCACCGATCTGAAGCTTGCATTCATGCTGATGGCTGTCGGTTTTGTAAGACACAGCGCAAATAGTACGTTCACTGTTTCAGTGATGGTGTTTCTTTCTTTCTTTCTCGGACCTTTGTCCCTCTCCAACGCGGGGTCGGCTTTGTTATTACGGATTTGGCAGTGTTAATTGCAGAGGGTGTCCGAATGCCCTTCCTGACGCCAACCAGAACCAACCGGAACAGAGGTAGTGTACCCCAGCTGTCTGCGTCTAGTGTACGTCATGAAATAGTGCGAACGTTTTCAAATGTCTGTGAGTCGTAACTGAGGCGGAACGTGGGGACCAGCCCGGTTTTCACCTAACAGGATGTGGAAACCCGCCTAAAAACCACATCCAGGCTCGCCGGCACGCGCCCACTCGACTCCAGGAAGCAGCGCATAGCGCTCACGGCTACCCTGGCGGGTCTCACTTCGTCAGTGATGGTATTTGCAGTTATCTGTAACTAATGTAAAATAAAAGGTACAAAGTAATGTGATTTTATTCGTACTATCTACCTACTCCGACCCCATATTTCGTACTTCAAACTGTTCAGCGGAGCATCTTCTATGTCCTGTCCTGTCAAATTTTTACACGCTCTTACGGAAACAAACTGCATAAAATTCTGAAATGCATATTTCTTTTGTCACTAGAAGCCGTTTCATAGGGAACCCTGCAACTGTGGCTGTGGCCCATGTTACACAGTAACATTCATTCTGCTGCAAATATATCGGATCGCAGATGTGAGGAGAAGAGAGCTGTGGAGGCAGCCACCCGAGGCTAGCGGTGCGTAAACAAAGTTTGCAAGAGTCTGTCTGTGCGCGCCCGCTGCCGCCTTTTGCTCCCAATTTGCCTGCCAGTATAAGGAACCGATATTGGCTGGTTGCACCAGAGAAGAGAAGCCGGAGGAAGGAAGGGCACCGCATTTGATCTGACGTGAGCACAGAAACAGAGCGTCCCCAGGGCCGCGTAGTCGGATTTTCTGCGGATCTACAGGATTTGCAGCGCCACTCGCGGCCCCAGCAATCCAATTCTGAGACCTTGCTATTGGGGAGGCAGCTGCTAACACACCTGCTGTGGAGGAGCGCGTATCAGACACACATCTGATGACAGTCTCTGCTCTCTCTCTCTCTCTCTCTCTCTCTCTCTCACTCACTCTCTCTCTCTCTCTCTCTCTCTCTCTCTCTCTCTCTCTCCCCTCTCCATGTGTGAAATTAAAAAGTAAATGCATGTATCGACTCCTTATAGTCTTAAGAACACGAATATGTGACGAAATTGATTTTTGTCGGGAAATTATTCCTCATATCTGAAAATCACGTTTCAATGGAAGCGCACATACACCCACTCTAGCCGCTCTCGGTGTTTTGTTCGTCTGAGACTAGAGAAAAACGAGATGGAAAAATGAGATTATGGCGACATTTCATCTCTGGAGTTCGACAAATGACAACTCGCAGCAAGATTACTGTCCTGAAAGCCGGCGTAAATGCTGGAATGAACGGGACACTGGATACTTCTGATCGTACCTCGAGGACCGAAGTTCTCGAAGCTATTACTGGCGTGTACAACGATCTGACTGATGACAGTTCGATGGAAAGATGTCTTGCAGCCTATGAGCAGAACAACAGTAAAGCACATGTAACAGGAGAAGTTAGAGGGTAGTCAGTGAATGCTTCAGTACCACTAAAATGGTCCAAATGGCTCTAAGCACTATGGGACTTAACATCTGAGGTCATCATTCCCTAGAACTTAGAACTACTTAAACTTTACTAACCTAAGGACACCACACACATACATGTCCGAGGCACGATTCGAACCTGCGACCGTAGCAGCAGCGTGGTTCTGGACTGAAGCGCCTAGAACCGCTCGGTCACAGCGGCCGTCTGTACCACTAAAAATCTACAGATTATATAGTAGCCGATCCACAATATGTCATGGACAAAAGTTATAAAGTATGGTTTTTCTTAACTTCTGTCACTAAATTACAGGTACAGAGAAACCAATGATTACAGTTTCAGGAAAAATTGATAATTTATTAAACACAGAGAGCGTCACAAATTGTGCATTATGCAAGGACTTGTTCGGCTTGTCACTGACTGAAGGAATTGTTGGATGTCCTCCTGAGGGATATCGCGGCACTTTGTCCGAATGTCAAAATTCCAAACATTCTCAAGTGGGGAGAGATCGGGTCCCATTTTGGCCGAGGTGGAGTTTTAGAAACACGAAGCTAGGAGCAGAAACTTCGCCGTGCGCGGGCGCGCATTATTTGCTGAAATGTAAGCCCAGGATGACTTGCCATGAAGAGCAACAAAACAGGGCTTAGAGTATCGTCCACGTATCGCTGTGCTGTATGTAAGGGTATCGCGCATGACAACCAAAGGGGTCCTGCTATGGAGAGAACTTGCAACCCGGACCATCACTCATGGATTATGGCGGGCGACACTCAGATTAGTATCCCACCGTTGTCCAGGGCGACTCCAGACACATCGTCGCTGGTCAGTCGGGCCTCAGTTCGGATCTTCATCACTGAAGAAAAGTCCAGTCAATGAGATTCCAGAGCGAATGTATGTCTGGTGACGTCCCAGACAGTGGTGGGCTACCTGACTCTCGCCCACCGTACGACCAGATGAGGTGGAGAAACTGATGCTGTTTCATTTCATAACAGAACCCCATTGCTTGTCATCTGCTTCACCCGTACGGAAACGGCCTTGCCCCAGTGGATACACCGATTCCCGTGAGATCACCGAAGTTAAGCGCTGTCGGGCATGGGCATGGGCTCTTGGATGGGTGACTATCCAGCCGCCATGCGCTGTTGCCACTCTCAGGGTGCACTCAGCTTCGTGATGCCAATTGAGGAGCTACCCGACCGAATAGTAGCGGCTCCTGTCAAAGAAAACCATCATAACGACCGTGAGAGCGGTGTGCTGACCACACGCCCCTCCTATCGGGCGGTAGGATGGCCCCGATGGGCCACTTGTGGCCTGAAGACGGAGTGCTCTACATCACCCTTACAGCACAGCGGTACATCAAACATATTCTGCACCCTGTTTTGTTGCCCTTCATGGCGAGTCATCGTGGTCTTACATTTCAGCAAGAAGATGTCCGCCCGCACACAGTGAAAGTTGTACTGTCTTCGTGCTTGCCAATCCTACTTTTACCAGCAAGTTCACCGCTTGTCCACCCAACTGAGGGCGTTTGGACCATTACGGGCAGGATCCCCCAACCATTTCAGGATTTTGACGACCTAACTCACAACTTGGACAGAATCTGGCACTGTATACATCAGTAGGACATCCAATAACACTGTCGATGAGTGCAAAGCCCAATAACTGCTTGCATAAGGGCCAGAGGTGGGAGAGACCCTTTATGGCCCTGCTCAACTTGTGAAGCTTTTTTTTCTTGAATAAATGATCCAATTTTCCTGATATTGTAATCATTTGTGAGTCTGGACATGTACTTCACGTCTAACGATTTCCGTTCCATTGAGATAATTTTTTCGTGATGTGTCTTTTTATATTGTCTTAGAGAGTAGACCATCTCTCTCAAGAAATTTTACAGTATATGATAAATGTTTTATTCTGGAAAATAAACTTCGCTTTATCATTTAGTTGCTATTAATATATACCTTTTTCAGTATACCTGTCAAAACAAGCGGTATTTACGTCAGAAATTGGAAGAGAAAGACGATTACACGTACCACAAAAAAAGTGTTGGGAAAGACAGATATTGTGTTTCCTTCGACCTTTAATTTTTCTGAATTGTCTGAAATAACAGTTAAATATGGATGAAACGCCCGATAAACCCGCTGGGCAGAACAGGTAATTAGGATTGTGGAAAAGGCCAAATAACGTTGGGGTCAGTTTCACCATCTAATTGTAATTTATTGCAATTGAATAACACATTTACAACCACAGCGGCACATAGCGGAAACTTTATCAAATTCAAGTTTTTCACGGCTGAAGGTCTCCAAACAAGAAATTTTAAAAATCAACAAGAGAAAAATGCAGTTAAAATAGCAAACAAAATAATTTAAAAAACATATATGACAGCTAAGTGGAAAGCCTCAATTCAAGGTAGATAGAACAAACATATGCAAGGTGCAATACAAATGGCTGAAAGCCACAATTAAGTTCCAAAATTATAAAATATATTACCATAATCTTTTAAAGGCACAACGCCGCAATGATTAAGCTTGAAAGATAATTTCAAGAATAAGTTGCAAGACTGAAAGCTCACAATTAATTTTCCAAACTGTTAAAAACATATAACCATAAGACTTAAATTTTAAGTAACTGAAAACAGATAATTAAACACCAGTGGGAAAGACAATAAAAACAACGTCACTCAGAAGCTTCCAGGGGGTTGGTCTGCCCTCGTTCACTTAGGTAAGACAGGTGGTGAGCCCAACTACACTTGATCCATCGGAACCCAACCAGGAGACAGCCACCTACCGACCGACCAACGACTTGCTTGCCACCAATCAGTACATGAGAACTCAAACACAAAAGGTTACGAACGTGATTAGCCACCATGAAATATGTATTAGCTGTCAAAAGTACACACCATGTTGAACAGCAATAACAGGTGAGGAAGGGACGCTGCCTGAAATTGCGTTAGTGGCCAGGGCAGGCAACTGAAACACCAACGGCCACAGGGCAGGAAATTCCGCTGGTACATTTGAATTTGAAATACGGTAATACAGTTAACTTCACTGCATGGCGGCTAAATTTCACCAATAGTACGCTCGGATATGCTCACTGGAAAACCTCCCCAACAGCGAATCACCGAAACGAACCACACTACGTGGCTTGGGTAGTGAAACCACTACTCAACTTGACGTCCTGGGTCGGTGAACCACGAAGCTCGTAGCGACCGGACAGCTCCACACACGCTCCGACACTGCGCAGGGACCGCCAGAAGACCCAGCCGACCGCACCATGCGGAGATAACTTCCCTGGTCCACAGCAACCGACCGACTCCTCTCAGAATGCCGACAACATATAAAATAGTCATCAGTGTGAAACGTCCCCTTAGAAAAATTATACATGACTGTGCTTAAACTGACACACAATAGTTTTTAGTGCAACGCAATCTGACTTTCAATAATCCCTACAAGAGAATGGCCCTGACTAACATTAACCTATATGTTTCACAAATCACTTACCTCACAAAAATCTTCGTTACTCGAAATACTGCAGTACAGCGAGCGCCACTACTGCCAGCTAACTAAAAGATTCAAACTACGGAAGTCACTAACTACTGATAGGCACAGTTAGCAAATGAAAGATTTTAATAGAGAACAAACAATGTATTTACCTTTATAGTCATAATATATATATCAGTTCATGACACCAATTCTTACAAATTTCAAAACTACGCCATCTCTCCCCCCACGTCCACCACCGCTGGTGGCTCACCTCCAACTGCGCAACGCTACGCGCCGCTAACAGCCAGCTGCCGCTGCCCAACACTACAATGGAAGACAACAATGCAAACCAGCCACAGACTGCACACAGAACAGCCCGTGATTTTCATACAGAGCGCTACGTGGCGGCGGCGTTACCAATAAAAAAACCTAAACAGCCTACTTACAAGTGGAAATAACGCCAACTACACACACAACCTGAGAAACACGCCGGCCGCGGTGGTCTCGCGGTTCTAGGCGCGCAGTCCGCAACCGTGCGACTGCTACGGTCACAGGTTCGAATCCTGCCTCGGGCATGGATGTGTGTGATGTCCTTAGGTTAGTTAGGTTTAAGTAGTTCTAAGTTCTAGGGGACTGATAACCACAGCAGTTGAGTCCCATAGTGCTCAGAGCCACTTGAACCATTTTTGAGGAACACCTGCACCAAGACCTGAACGATACCCAACAGTAACTAAGCACGCACGAAGAAAAATCTGGAGTCGATGCACGCACACACACACACAACTGACTCATGAATGATCGGCGAGCCGAAACGCGTCGTCCGGTTGGACGACCGACCGACGATCCACCAAGACCGTGGCCCGGCTCAAGTGATGCGGGGCGGCAATGGTCGGGTGAGCCATGTCGTCGCAGACCTCACTGCTCCTCCAACCAGACTACACTACTGCCGCATTGCAACTCCCCGTCTAGATGGTCCGGATTGCGCTCCAGACGCGTTCCAACACACTGGCAGCTAGAATTCGCGACCCGAACTCCCGACGAACTCATCTACGACACACAACGACCGGGAACTAAAAGCGGTCAAGCAAAGATACTACGAGAGGGGACATACCGATACGCGGTGCTAACGCCCCTCACCGTCAGGCAAAACAGCAGCTCAGTGACAGTAGTAACTAATATTAACGTGGTGAGGTGGAAGTGCGTTAAAAGCAGGGTGTAAGACAGATGATGGCAGGAACACGAGCTACGCACGGCTTAGTGGATACCGTTAATATTCACAGAAGTGATCATGTTCATGTTCACCACTTCGATTAGAAAAATCAACAGCAATATAAAAATACTCCTTCCAAATGTTCACAATCATTCAACGTGCAAAACACTTTTTTTAATACATGATAATACACTCCTGGAAATGGAAAAAAGAACACATTGACACCGGTGTGTCAGACCCACCATACTTGCTCCGGACACTGCGAGAGGGCTGTACAAGCAATGATCACACGCAAGGCACAGCGGACACACCAGGAACCGCGGTGTTGGCCGTCGAATGGCGCTAGCTGCGCAGCATTTGTGCACCGCCGCCGTCAGTGTCAGCCAGTTTGCCGTGGCATACGGAGCTCCATCGCAGTCTTTAACACTGGTAGCATGCCGCGACAGCGTGGACGTGAACCGTATGTGCAGTTTACGGACTTTGAGCGAGGGCGTATAGTGGGCATGCGGGAGGCCGGGTGGACGTACCGCCGAATTGCTCAACACGTGGGGCGTGACGTCTCCACAGTACATCGATGTTGTCGCCAGTGGTCGGCGGAAGGTGCACGTGCCCGTCGACCTGGGACCGGACCGCAGCGACGCACGGATGCACGCCAAGACCGTAGGATCCTACGCAGTGCCGTAGGTGACCGCACCGCCACTTCCCAGCAAATTAGGGACACTGTTGCTCTTGGGGTATCGGCGAGGACACCGTTAGGCCGTCTTCCGCTGACGCCCCAACATCGTGCAGCCCGCCTCCAGTGATGTCGCAACAGGCGTGAATGGAGGGACGAATGGCGACGTGTCGTCTTCAGCGATGAGAGTCGCTTCTGCCTTGGTGCCAATGATGGTCGTATGCGTGTTTGGCGCCGTGCAGGTGAGCGCCACAATCAGGTCCGCATACGACCGAGGCACACAGGGCCAACACCCGGCATCATGGTGTGGGGAGCGATCTCCTACACTGGCCGTACACCCCTGGTTATCGTCGAGGGGACACTGAATAGTGCACGGTACATCCAAACCGTCATCGAACCCATCGTTCTACCATTCCTAGACCGGCAAGGGAACTTGCTGTTCCAAAAGGACAATGCACGTCCGCATGTATCCCGTGCCACCCAACGTGCTCTAGAAGGTGTAAGTCAACTACCCTGGCCAGCAAGATCCCCGGATCTGTCCCCCATTGAGCATGTTTGGGACTGGATGAAGCGTCGTCTCACGCGGTCTGCACGTCCAGCACGAACGCTGGTCCAACTGAGGCGCCAGGTGGAAATGGCATGGCAAGTCTTTCCACAGGACTACATCCAGCATCTCTACGATCGTCTCCATGGGAGAATAGCAGCCTGCATTGCTGCGAAAGGTGGATATACACTGTACTAGTGCCGACATGGTGCATGCTCTGTTGCCTGTGTCTATGTGCCTGTGGTTCTGTCAGTGTGATCATGTGACGTATCTGACCCCAGGAATGTGTCAATAAAGTTTCGCCTTCCTGGGACAATGAATTCACGGTGTTTTTATTTCAATTTCCAGGAGTGTAGAATCCACTTGTTTTAGAATGTGTAACACTTCACTGCTAAAATCGCTGTCCTGGTCTAAAACTTAAATCCACACAATAGTTGGTCTGGTGTGGCAGTAGCAGATAGAGAAAGGAAAGCCGAATTCTTAAATTTCACGATTAAGAAACCGTTCACGCAGGACTATCGTAGAGACACACCGTCGTTGGTGCGTCACACAGACTCCCATAAGGATCGCATAGTAGTAAACATCCATGGCCTAGAGAAACAAACGAAAAAGTTGAAAACAAATAAGTTGCCACGTCCAGATGGAACGTCACTTCGGTTTTACAAAGAGCACTTCGCATCATTTGCCTATTACCTAGCTGTTATTCATCGAGAATCCCTAGCCCAGCCAAAATTAAGTTCGAATCTTGATACTGAGAAGCTTGTGTCAAAGAATCAGCACAGTTGTAGCAGCCATCGTTTGCACGAAACACAGCTTGCGCTTTTCTCATATGATATAATGCGAACTCTGGATGAAGTGTAACAGGCAGGTTCCACGTACCTAGATTTCCTAAAAACGTTTGACATGACGTCATACTGCAGGCTATTAACGAAGTTACGAGCATATGGAATAAGTTCGCAGGTACGTGAGTGAGTCGAAGACTTCTCAAGTAATAAAACTCAATACCTTCCCCTCGACGGCGAGTGTTCGTTAAAAACAAGGGTACCATCAGAAGTGCCCCAGGGAGCTGTGATAGTACCATTTGACGGAGTTGGTAGGCAATAATCTGCGGTTGTTTATGATGATGCTGTGATTTACGGGAAGGTGTCGAAGATAAGTGAAAAAATGGTTCAAATGGCTCTGAGCACTATGGGACTTAACATCTGTGGTCATCAGTCCCCTAGAACTTAGAACTACTTAAACCTAACTAACCTAAGGACATCACACACATCCATGCCCGAGGCAGGATTCGAACCTGCGACCGTAGCAGTCGCGCGGCTCCGGACTGAGCGCCTAGAACCGCTAGACCACCGCGGCCGGCGAAGATAAGTGACTGTAGGTGGATAAAAGAAGACTTAGAAAAAATTACCGATTATGTGATGAGTGAATGTAGGAAGTTGTAAGTTGATGCAGACAAGTAGGAAAAACAAACCTATAATGTTCGAATACAGCATTAGTAGTATGCTGATTGACTCTTTCGCGCCGATTAACTATCTAAGTGTAACGTTGCAAAGCGATATCAAATGGAAGCAACAGGTACGCATTGCAGTAGGGTACGCGAATAGTCGACTTCGATTTGTAGTGGGAATTTTTGGAAGGTGTGGGACATGTGTAAAGGACTGCTTGAGTACTGCTCCAGTATTTGGAATCCCCACAAGATCGGATTAAAGGAAGACATCGAAGCAATTTAGAGGATGCCCATTAGTTCCTTTATCGGTAGATTGGGTCACCACCTGTTATAGATATGCTTCGGAAACTCTGACGTTCTTTTCAAATAATGCAACTGAGAAAGTTTTTAGAACCGGCATTTGAAGCTGACTGCTGAACGAGCCTGCTGCCGCCACCATACATTTCGGGTAAGGACCACGAAGATAAGAATACGGGAGTATAGGGCTCGTTCGTAACCACACAGATAATTGTTTTTCCCTCGTTCTATGAGCGAGTAGAACAGGAATGGAAATGATTAGTAGTGGTAAGGGGTACCCTCCGCCATGCACCAGATGATTGCTTGTGGAGTATGTATGCAGATGTACATGTAGATATAGTTAATGTTATCAGGAGTGATTTAGCAGGAAAATGTCATTAAATGCTCGTCATGGCTATATGATGACTATATAGCAATATCAAAACAGTGGTTTCAAACGTTCGTGATTATTGAAAGTGTAAAATAATGCTTCCTCAATACATGCACCCGTGGTTTAGGGATAGCATCTTCTGTTATTAATCCAAACGTCCTCGGTCGGGGGTTCGATTTTGATTAATAATCAACATTAGCGGACGAAGACTTCCGGCATAGTAAGTCACCCTTATTCTGTCAACGGCCTTGTTAAAGACGGCGGAGGAGTAGACAAAGGTTCAGGACACTCTCCTGTCCTTGGTAGGGAAACTGCTCCTAAGGGCGGGAGAATCAGCAGTGATCAATGACATAAGGATGATAACGACGATAGAAACCACTGCATTGAAGACACGTAACGTGTGTGCACAGGACATTTGGCCTGTAATTGTAAAAGTGTCATGATGATCTCTCCATTGGCAAAAGATCCCCCCCCCCATTCGGAGCTACTGGAGGGGACAACCAAGGGGGAGGTTACTGTCAGAAAAAGAATGAATAGCAAACGAAAGGATAACGTTCTACGAGTCGAGGCATGAAATGCGAGAAGCTTGAACGTCGTAGGGAAGCTAGAAAATCTGAAAAGGGAAATGCAAAGGCTCAATCCAGATACAGTACCCGTCAGTGAACTGAAATGGAAAGAAGGCAAGGGTTTCTGGTTTCTGGTCAGATGAGTATAAATTAATCTCAACAACAGCGTAATATGGTGTAGCGAGGGTAGGATTCGTTGTGAACACGAAGATAGGGCGGAGAGTGTGTTACTGTGAACATTTCAGTGATAGGGTTGTTCTTGTCAGAATCAACAACAAACCAATACACAAGATAGTTCAGGTATACATGATGACATCGCAAGCTGAAGGCCAAGAGATAGAGAAAGTATATGAGGATATTGAAAGGACAATACAGTACGTAAAGGGAGTTGAAAATCTAATAGTCATGAGGGATTGGAACGCAGTTGTAGGGGAAGGAGTAGAAGGAAAGGTTACAGGAGAATTTGGGCTTGGGACAAGGAATGAGAGGGGAGAAAGACTAATTGAGTTCAGTAATAAATGTCAGCTATTAATAGCGAATACTCTGTTCAAGAATCACAAGACGGGGTGGTATACTGGGAAATAACTGGATGATATGGGAAAGTTTCAGTTAGATGACTTCACGATCAGACAGAGATTGCGAAATCAGATGTTGGTTTGTAAGGCGTACCCAGGACCTCAGATCACAATGTAGTAGTGATGAAGAGTAGGCTGAAGTTTAAGTGATTAATGAGGAAGAATCAATAAGCAAAGAAGTGTGATACAGAGGTACACTGGTGTCCAAAATTAAAGCAACGAACCACTTTTTCCCGTCAAGTGTCTACTTCACTATATAATCGTACAAACTGTCAGCAGCTGGCCGTATGATTTGTTCCTGCACGGACAACCACGCTGACAATGGAGTCACAGCACTTACCTGACAGCATAGTGTTTGCCGGATAGTCCCACATCCACGATCGCTGTGTACACGATCAGAGACGGTGCAGTATGGCACAGAGAAGACACCTACCAGACTGTCTGCGGTGCAGGGCCATGGGAAGAATGGAAGCAGGACAGTCACAAACTGATGTGGCCCGATGGCTTAATATTTGGCTGCAAGGGCACGACGGTGCCGTCTCAGTATTGCACGGCAACAGTCATCTGACATCGCAGTACCCACTCGACGTGTTTGAGCGAGACAAACGGTGTACAGAAGGCTTTGGCAGAGTGGTCTTTATTGTTGAACACCTGCTGTAAACGTACCTAACACAAAAGGGAACGTCTAGAGTGGAGCCATCAACATGCCATCTGGATGGTGGAACAGTGGGCCAGCGTTCATTTCACAGACGAGTCCCGATTTGGTCTAGACTGTGATTCTTGACAGATTCACATCTGGAGGGAACGTGGAACACAATTTCGGGATCCAAACATTGTGGCAAGAGACTGATATCGAGAACGATACATAATGGTGTGGTCAGGGATCATGTTGACTATTCCAACACCTATTTATGAAATTGTACATGCTTTCAGCTATCATGACGATATCTTGGGGCCTCATGTGCGGTCGTTGCGAGATTCTGTGGGTCTAGGATTAGTACTGTTGGACGATAATGCTTGACCTCGAACGAGTGGTTGATGTTGTCTTGGAAGATATTGAAAGCATGGCGTGGCTTGCTTGTTCTCCATTTTTGAATCCTACACAGCACGTCTGCAAGTCACTAGGGACATGGGTTGCAACACGTCAGCACCCACCAACCACTCTACGAGACTTTCGAGCAGCACTGCACGAAAACTGGGCATTATTGCCTCAACATGAGACCGATAGATCCATTCAAAGCATGCCCCGTCGTTTGTGAGGCCTACATTGCTGCCAGAGATGGTCACACCCCATACTGAGTGCATTAATTAGTTGTCAAATGGTTCAAGTGCCTCTGAGCACTACGGGACTTAACATCTGAGGTCATCAGTCGCCTAGAACTTAGAACTAGTAAAACCTAACAAACCTAAGGAAATCACACACATCCATGCCCGAGGCTAAGTAGTTGTCGGAATATGTGTGTGTGTGTGTGTGTGTGTGTGTGTGTGTGTGTGTGTGTGTGTAAATCCGTTAAGTTGGAAAACAGGAAGAACATTTTTGTCTATCGTTACTCATCTTGAGGCTGTTAACGTTCTGTATTCATTATATTGTTTCAAATTTAGTATCACCGGATTATACTGTTTTGTGGCAAAATAAATCTAACTTTGCAAAATTTACGTTTGTTGCTTTAATTTTGGACACAAGTGTATTACGAAATGGTGACACACGCTTGAAGTTTCTGAGGGTATAGTTACAGCAATAAGGAATAGCTCAGTAGGCAGTACAGAAGAAGGACGGACATTTCTAAAAAGGACAATCACAGAAGTTGGAAAGAAAAACATAGACACAAAGGCAGTAGCTGTAAAGAAACTATGGGTAGTAAAAGAAATACTTCGATGAAAATTCAGGATTACAGCAATACAAGTCGCTGAGAAATGAAATAAATACGATAGGCAGGGAAGCTAATACGAAATGGAGCCATAAAAAATGTGAAGAAAACGAAAAAAAAAAGATTGTCGGAAGGACTGACTCAGCTTATAGCAGAGTCAAAATAACCTTCTGTGAAATAAAAAGCAATGTTTGTAACATTAGGAGTGTAACGCGAAATCCAGTGTGAAATGCAATGGAGAGCGGGCAGCTGAAAAGAGAACGCTGTGGGGCTGTACGAGGAGGAAGATGTTCTGATTTGATAGAAGAAGAAACAATAGCCGATTTAGAAGAGATAGGGGATCCAGTATTAGAATCAGAATTTAAGAGATCTTTGGAGGACTTAAGGTCAAATAAGGCGAAAGGGACTGATAACATTCCATCAGAATTTCTAATCATTGGGGGAAGTGGCAACAAATCACTCTTCGCGTTGGTGTGTAGGATGTACGACTCTGGCGACGAACCATCTGACTTTCGGAAAAATGTCATCCACACATTACCCAAGACTGCAAGAGTTGACAAGTGCGAGAATTATCGCACAGTCAGCTTAACAGGTCATGCATTCAAGTTGCTGACAACAATAACACAAAGAAGAATGGAAAATAAAATTGAGGATCTGTTAAATTGTTGGATTTAGGAAAGGTAAAGACAGGAGAGAGGCAACTCTGACGTTGCAGTTGATAATGGAAACAAGACTAAAGAAAAAGCGAGACATGGTCGAAGGTTTTCTAGACCTGGAAAAATGGTGCAAGATGTTCTAATTTTGAGAAAAATAGGTGTAAGCTACAGGGAGAGACAGGTAATATATAATCTGTACAAGAGACAAGAGGGAATAATAAGAGCCGACGACCAAGAAAGGAGTGCTGTGACATTAAAAAGGGTGTAAGACAGCGATGTATTCTTTCAGTCTGAACATCGAAGAAGCGATGATGGAAATAAAAGAAAGGTTCAGGAGTGGAATTAATATTTAAGGTGAAAGGATATCAGCGATACTATTGGCTGATGACATTGCTATCCTGAGTGAAAGTGAAGAAGAATTACATGATCTGCTGAATGGAATGAACAGTGTAGTGGGTACAGAATATGGACAGAGAGTGAACCGAAGAAAGACGAAGTAATGAGAAGTAACAGAAATGAGAACAGCGAGAAACTCGACAACAGGTTTGATGGTAACGAAGTAAATGACGTTAAGGAATACTAGCTACCTAGGCAGAAAAGTAACCAATCTCGGGTGGAACAAGGAGGACATTAAAAGGAGACTAGGAATGGTAGAAATTGAATTCCTGGCCAAGAGAAGTCTATTAGTATCAAACATAGGCCTTAGTTTGAAGAAGAAATTTCTGAGAATATACTTTTGGAGCATAGCATTGTACATCAGTGAAACATAAAATGTACTGTGGGAAAACCGGAACAGAAGGGAATCGAAGCATTTGAGATGTGGTGCTACAGACGAATGTTGAAAATTAGGTGGTCTGATAAGGTAAGGAATGAGGAGGCTTTACGCAGAATCGGAGAGGAAAGGAGTATGTGGAAAACAGTGATAAGGAGAAGGGAAAGGATGATAGGACATGTGCTAAGACATGAGGGAATGACTGCCATGGTACTAGAGGGAGCTGTAGAGGGCAAAAACTGTAGAGGAAGACAGAGATCGGAATACATCCAGCAAATAACTGAGGGCGTAGGTTGCAAGTGCTACTCTGAGATGGAGAGGTCGGCACAGGAGAGGAAATCGTAGCGGGCCATATTAAATGTCTGAAAATTGACGATTAAAAGAAATGCACGATACACAAAGTTCACTCGTTTTACGTTGTTTTACATTTGACTGTTACAACTTGTTCTACGCTTTCAGTGTTAGAACGTGGGGAATAGGCAGATTGTTCGCTTACTGATCTACCTCCTGTGATGTAACTATTGGATCAGTATGTTGTGTTATGTTTTTGGTGATTCTTAGTTTGTGTTACAGTCAGTCAGAACTTATGTAACAAAGAGTGATTATTATTTTGTAGGAAACATGAAGTTATCCTTCATTTTATTTATTTATTTTTTAATTCGTCTACATAACGTTGTTTTGGTGGTACATTCTGCAGACTGCTATCAGTTAAAGGTTATTGTATACTAATGTTTATTGTTATGTGATTGTTTAAGTGGGGTAGGACGTCAAAGGGGCCGACTTGGAGCAGGAGAGGCACCACAGAACATTTTAATTTCCACTGTTTATCCTGTTACAAATAATGTCATAAAACTTTGTCAGCATGACCAGGAAGGCTTCAGAATTCACACTCTTAGCAGTGGAAGTTCGAAAACATAACGTAATAATTTTCATTACATGTGAACTTTCACCATTTTTTTCACTTACTAATGGCAGCATTTGTTTCTAGAGGTACACTTTTCTTCACAAGTAAGAGAGATTCTTCGATGAATTTTGCACAGCATACAAACCATACTTAAAGGTGTATGAAACTGTAGAATTTTCCAAATCTACTAAAAACTGTGGTAAAAATTGAGGTAATTAACTATAAAATTTGTGTTGCTTTCTAAACATGAAGTTTAAAATATAACAGTTCATTCGTTTCATAAATTAAACAAATTCTAGAGTTTCATACACCTGTGAGTATGGAATGTATGCTGTGCAAAATTCATCGAAGAATCTCTCTAACTTATGAAGACAAATGTACATTCCTGGAAATGGAAAAAAGAACACATTGACACCGGTGTGTCAGACCCACCATACTTGCTCCGGACACTGCGAGAGGGCTGTACAAGCAATGATCACACGCACGGCACAGCGGACACACCAGGAACCGCGGTGTTGGCCGTCGAATGGCGCTAGCTGCGCAGCATTTGTGCACCGCCGCCGTCAGTGTCAGCCAGTTTGCCATGGCATACGGAGCTCCATCGCAGTCTTTAACACTGGTAGCATGCCGCGACAGCGTGTACGTGAACCGTATGTGCAGTTTACGGACTTTGAGCGAGGGCGTATAGTGGGCATGCCGGAGGCCGGGTGGATGTACCGCCGAATTGCTCAACACGTGGGGCGTGACGTCTCCACAGTACATCGATGTTGTCGCCAAGAGTCGGCGGAAGGTGCACGTGCCCGTCGACCTGGGACCGGACCGCAGCGACGCACGGATGCACGCCAAGACCGTAGGATCCTACGCAGTGCCGTAGGGGACCACACCGCCACTTCCCAGCAAATTAGGGACGCTGTTGCTTCTGGGGTATCGGCGAGGACCATTCGCAACCGTCTCCATGAAGCTGGGATACGGTCCCGCACACCGTTAGGCCGTCTTCCGCTGACGCCCCAACATCGTGCAGCCCGCCTCCAGTGGTGTCGCGACAGGCGTGAATGGAGGGACGAATGGAGACGTGTCGTCTTCAGCGATGAGAGTCGCTTCTGCCTTGGTGCCAATGATGGTCGTATGCGTGTTTGGCACCGTGCAGGTGAGCACCACAATCAGGACTGCATACGACCGAGGCACACAGGGCCAACACCCGGCATCATGGTGTGTGGAGCGATCTCCTACACTGGCCGTACACCCCTGGTTATCGTCGAGGGGACACTGAATAGTGCACGGTACATCCAAACCGTCATCGAACCCGTCGTTCTACCATTCCTAGACCGGCAAGGGAACTTGCTGTTCCAACAGGACAATGCACGTCCGCATGTATCCCGTGCCACCCAACGTGCTCTAGAAGGTGTAAGTCAACTACCCTGGCCAGCAAGATCTCCGGATCTATCCCCCATTGAGCATGTTTGGGACTGGATGAAGCGTCGTCTCACGCGGTCTGCACGTCCAGCACGAACGCTGGTCCAACTGAGGCGCCAGGTGGAAATGGCATGGCAAGCCGTTCCACAGGACTACATCCAGCATCTCTACGATCGTCTCCATGGGAGAATAGCAGCCTGCATTGCTGCGAAAGGTGGATATACACTGTACTAGTGCCGACATGGTGCATGCTCTGTTGCCTGTGACTATGTGCCTGTGGTTCTGTCAGTGTGATCATGTGATGTATCTGATCCCAGGAATGTGTCAATAAAGTTTCGCCTTCCTGGGACAATGAATTCACGGTGTTCTTATTTCAATTTCCAGGAGTGTACATATAGCAACAAATGCAGCCATTAGTAAGTGAAAAAATGATGAAATTTGGCACGTGAAAATTTTATTTTGTTATGTTTTCGGACGTCCACTGCAATGGGTATGAATCCTGAATCCTTCTTGGTCATGCTGACAAAGTTTTATGAATTTATTTGTAAAAGGATAAACAGTGGAAATTAAAATATCCTGTGGTGCCTCTCCTGCTCCAAGTCGGCCCGTTTGACGTCCTAACCCCTTAAGGGATGTTATTAGTACCTTAAGTTTTTATGCTAATCACCATTCTCTCTAGTGTATGCAACATGTGGGCGTGGGTTGTTTCTACTATGCTGGAGACGGTTTTTCAGGGAAGCTGTAACACACCCTCCACACACTCCTCATTAATTTCCTTGCGATTTCCTTATTTTTGGTGTCCTCAAAAAAGACATTCGAGGCTGTCGATTAGCATCGGACGCGGAGTTACGCGCCTGGATACAGTCACGGTTTCGTAGGAAACTGCAAACATTTTCCGTGCAGGCACTGACCGCCTTGTCTCACAGTGGAATAAATGTATTAACAGTTAATGCGATCACTTTTGAAACAATAAAGAGATTACCTACTTTTTTTCAACTGTATCGTTTTCATTTAACTGGGCCGTATGAAAAGGATTTTGTCAGCAGAGTGTGTACGAAATACAGTATTAATAAAGTGTTGAAATCCGACTAGAGAGGATCTCGAATATTTGTAAACTCCAAAGGACCAAAACCACCGCTTTCTGCAACGCGGCTATACTAAATCCCATGCACATGCGATGTAGTGTATGTAGCAACTAGAAAAAGAAGTGCACCTTAAAGAACACAAGTGCATTTATCGTCAGGGAAACACAGACTAATCGGCATCAACTGGGACCAGGGAAGCAACAAATTCGTTTGTCCGATACTATGATTTTATCAATGATCATTGATTACTATGCTAGGATGAAGAGGACTGCCCCCTTATTTAGCTTTCACGTACCGCGAATCTCTGGCCCAGTGGAAAAAGCGCATTTCAGCCCTGTATAAAAGAATAATTAGAGAACGATCCTCAGAATTACAGACCCAATGTCCTTAACGTCGGTTTGTTGCGGAATGCTTGAACATATTCTGAGTTCGAGTATAATAAATTTCTTTGAAAGGGAAATCTTCAGTCCATAAATCAACACGGTTTTATAAAGCATCGCTCGTGCGAACTCGGCATGCCGTTTTCGCACCATCCTACCTACTATACGTAAAGGGCAACAGGCGAATTTCATAATCCTAAACTTCCGTAGCATTTAACACGGTGCCACACTGCCTACAGTTAATGAAGGTATCCGCATACGGAATAGTTTCCCAGGTATATGAGTGGCTCGAAGACTTCCTAAGTAACAGAATCCCCTATGTTGTCCCCGCGGACGAGTGTTTATCAGAGGCAAACGGCATCACCAGGAGTACCCCAAGTAACTGTGATTGTCGAACTGCTGTTATTTTCTTTATACATAAGTGATCTGGCGGACAGGGTAAACAGCAGACTGCGGCTATTTGCTGATGGTAGTGTGGTGTCCTACATCTACATCTACATACTCCGCAATCCATACGGTGCGTGGCGGAGGGTACCTAGTACCACAACTAGCATCTTCTCTCCCACTCCCAAACAGAACGAGGGAAAAATGACTGCCTATATGCCTCTGTACGAGCCCTAATCTCTCTTATCTTTGTGGTCTTACCGCGAAATGTAAGTTGGCGGCAGTAAAATTGTACTTCAGTCAGCCTCAAATGCTGGTTCTCTAAATTTCGTCAGTAGCGATTCACGTAAAGAACGCCTCCTTTCCTCCATAGACTCCCACCCGACTTCCTGAAACATTTACGTAACACTCTCGTGATGATCAAACCTCCCAGTAACAAATCTAGCAGCCCGCCTCTGAATTGCTTCTATGTCCTCCCTCAATCCGACCTGATAGGCATGCCAAACGCTCGAGCAGTACTCAAGAATAGGTCGTATTAGTGTTTTATAAGCGGTCTCCTTTACAGATGAACCACATCTTCCCAAAAGTCTACCAATGAACCGAAGACGACTATCCGCCTTCTCCACAACTGCCATTACATGCTTGTCCCACTTCATATGGCTCTGCAATGTTACGCCCAGGTTTGGGAAGGTGTGAAAGTTCACTGACTGTAGGAAGATGTAGGATGGCTTAGACAAAATCTGTAGTTCGTCTGATGGATGGCTTGCTGAGCGTGTTTAAATCTTAAATGGCTACCTGGGTCTTCATAGCTCCTGACTATGTCCCCGGCATTAGGGAACGAACCGATAGGTACAAAAATATGCCTTGGACTATGCCCTAACACCGATAAAACTGAAATCACCAAGTACAAAATAAAACTAAATATGTAACTCCTCACTCACAACTAGCAGCTTATCGATGCGATTTGACACAAGATAAGATTTTTAAACATTCTTAACATTTGTTTCCTTGCGAAATCCTTATTGACTCCTCCATTACCGGCGAATGAAACACTCCGTTCAGGACCAAAAGTGCGCATGGGTTTCTACTGCAACTGTGGTGGAATCTTGAGTCGCACGGAAGCTCGAAATATAGTGCGGAACAGCTGTTAGCATGAGTGACGTAAAAGTAGATATCTTAGGTGTTGCGAAACAACTCAAACCACTTAAGAAAGACAAGTCTTCCGGTCCACATGGTATACCAACCAGGTTCCTTTCAGAGTATGCGGACACAATAGCGCCTTTCTTAGCAGTCATATACAACCGCTCACTTGACGAAGGGTCTGTTCCTAAACACTGGAAAGTAGCACAAAAATGGTCCAAATGGCTCTGAGCACTATGGGACTTCACTTCTGAGGTCATCAGTCCCCTAGAACTTAGAACTACTTAAACCTAACTAACCTAAGGACGTCACACACATCCATGCCCGAGGCAGAATTCGAACCTGCGACCGTAGCGGTCGCGCGGTTCCAGACTGTAGCGCCTAGAAACGCTCTGCCACCCAGGCCGGCTGAAAGTTGCACAGGTCACACCACTATTCAGGAAATAAGAGTAACCCATTGAATTACAGACCCACATCACTGACCTCAATTTGCAGTAGGATTTTGGAGCATATACTGTACTCGACCATTATGAATCACCTTAAAGAAAATGACTTACTGCTACAGAACCAACACGGATTCTGAAAATACCGTTCTTGTGCAACACAGCTAGCTCTTTATTCCCATGAAGTAATGAGTGCTGTCAACAAGGGATCTCACATCGATTTCAAATTCCTAGATTTTCAGAAGGCTTTTGATACCGTTCCTCACAAGCGACTATTAATCAAATTGCGTGCATATGGAGTATCATCTCAGTTGTGTGGCTGGATTCGTGATTTCCTCTCAGAGAGGTCAGAGTTCGTAGTGATAGACGGTAAATCATCGAGTAGAACAGAAGTGATATCTGGCGTTCCGCAAGGTAGTGTCATAGGCCCTCTGCTGTTCATGATTTACATAAAAGATCTAGCTAATAATCTGAGCAAGCCTCTTAGATTGTTTGCACATGATGCTGTAATTTACCATCTAGTAAAATCATCAGACGATCAATTCCAATTACAAAATGATCTGGAGAGAATTTCTGTATGGTGCGAAAAAAGGCAAGTGGCATTAAACAAAGAAAAGTGAGAGGTAATCCATATGTATACTAAAAGAAATCTTGCTTATACGATAAACCTCACAAAGCTAAGGCCTGTCAATTCGACTAAATACCTAGGAATTACAATTACTAGCAATTTAAATTGGAAATACCACATAGGTAATATTTTGGGGAAGGCGAAACAAAGACTGCACTTTGTTGGCAGCACACTTAGAAGGTGCGACAACCTACATTACACTTGTCCGTCCGCTGCTGGAATATTGCTGCGCGGTGTGGGATCCTTACCAGATAGGATTGACGGAGGACAAGTGCAAAGAAGGGCAGCCCGTTTCGTGTTATCACGCAATAGGGATGACAGTGTCACTGATATGATACGCGAATTGAGGTGGCAGTCACTGAAACAAAGGCGGTTTTCTTTGTGGCGAGATCTATTTACGAAATTTCAATCACCAACTTTCTCTTCCGAATGCGAAAGTATAGCCGGCCGCGGTGGTCTCGCGGTTCTAGGCGCGCAGTCCGGAACCGCGTGACTGCTACGGTCGCAGGTTCGAATCCCGCCTCGGGCATGGATGTGTGTGATGTCCTTAGGTTAGTTAGGTTCAAGTAGTTATAAGTTCTAGGGGACTAATGACCACAGCAGTTGAGTCCCATAGTGCTCAGAGCCATTGCACCATTGAACCAAAGCGAAAGTATTTTGTTGACACTCACCTACATAGGGAGAAATGATCATCATAATAAGAGAAATCAGAGCTCGAACGGAAATATTTAGCTGTTCCTTTTTCAAACGCACCATTCGAGAGTGGAATGGTGGAGAAGTAGTATGAAAATGATTCGATGAACCCTCTGCCAGACACTTAAGTGTGAATTGCAGAGTAACCACGTAGATGTAGATGTAGACAGTGTTCCAACACGACCTCTACTTTTATATCAAAGTTGGAAATGATTTGTACTGAGAACCGTTGATGACTATGGAGGTGTAATGATTAATGACCTGTCAAGGCAGTGTACGTGTATGTACTGCGTGGCTGCAGACCGTGCTGGAAGCAAGCCATCGATCGTTTAGCTCTGTCGTATCAGACCACAGCTGCCTATAACGCTAGCTGTGACGGGTCCACGCGTTCAGATTAGCGGACTGCCCAGCAGACGTGCGTGTTTAGCCACTGTCTGCACTGACAGGTGTGGGCGACGTTGATAGATGACTCAGTTAGGGCCGACCACTATAGCGCAGGGAACATTTTTACAATCTCACTAGGACTTCAGGGGAGAGGGGAAATTTTATTGATTTTTGTGGAGTGATTAGCTGTCACAAGAATATTGTGGTGCTTCCTGTCCTAGCAGTAAATAATGAAGGTCCTAACACATTCAGTATAGGATCAGTGATGAAATGAAACTGCAGGGTTCATTAGTCACTTTCACATCTTAGGCACCCTTGGTGTACACAGGGCGTTACAAAAAGGTAGGGCCAAACATTCAGGAAACGTTTCTCACACACAAAGAAAAAAATATGCTACGTTGACATGTGTCCGGAAACGCTTACTTTCCATGGTAGAGCTCATTTTATTACTTCTCTTCAAATCACATTAATCATGGAATGGAAACACACAGCAACAGAACGTACCAGCGTGACTTCAAAACTTTGTTACAGGAAATGTTCAAAATGTCCTCCGTTAGCGAGGATACATACATCCACTCTCCGTCGCATGGAATCCCTGATGCGCTGATGCAGCCCTGGAAAATGGCGTATTGTATCACAGCCGTCCACAACACGAGCACGAAGAATCTCTACATTTGCTCCCGGGATTGCGTAGACAAGAGCTTTCAAATGCCCCCATAAATGACAGTCAAGTGGGTTGAGGTCAGGAGAGCGTGGAGGCCATGGAATTGGTCCGCCTCTACCAATCCATCGGTCACCTAATCTGTTGTTGAGAAGCGTACGAACACTTCGACAGAAATCTGCAGGAGCTCCATCGTGTATGAACCACATGTTGTGTCGTACTTGTAAAGACACATGTTCTAGCAGCACAGGTAGAGTATCCCGAATGAAATCATGATAACGTGCTCCATTGAGCGTAGGTGGAAGAACATGGGGCCCGATCAAGACATCACCAACAATGCCTGCCCAAACGTTCACAGAAAATCTGTGTTGATGACGTGAATGCACAACTGCGTGCGGATTCTCGTCAGCTCACACATGTTGATTGTGAAAATTTACAATTTGATCACGCTGGAATGAAGCCTCATCCGTAAAGAGAACATTTTCACAGTAACGAGGATTGACACATTGTTGGATGAACCATTCGCAGAAGTGTACCAGTGGAGGCCAATCAGCTGCTGATAGTGCCTGCACACGCTGTACATGGTACGGAAACAGCTTGTTCTCCTGTAGCACTCTCCATACAGTGACGTGGTCAACGTTACCTTGTACAGCAGCAAATTCTCTGATGCTGACATTTGGGTTATCGTCAACTGCAAGAAGAATTGCCTCGTTCATTGCAGGTGTCCCCGTCGTTCTAGGTTTTCCCCGTCGCGAGTCATAGGCTGGAATGTTCCGTGCTCCCTAAGACGCCGATCAATTGCTTCGAACGTCTTCCTGTCGGGACACCTTCGATCTGGAAATCTGTCTGGATACAAACATACCGCGCCACGGCTATTGCTCCGTGCTAATCCATACATCAAATGGGCATCTGCCACCTCCGCATTTGTAAACATTGCACTGACTGCAAAACCACGTTCGTGATGAACACTAACCTGTTGATGCTGCGTACTGATGTGCTTGATGCTAGTACTGTAGAGAAATGCGTCGCATGTCAACACAAGCACCGAAGTCAACATTACTTTCCTTCAATTGGGCCAACTGGTGGTGAATCGAGGAAGTACAGTACGTACTGACGAAACTAAAATGAGCTCTAACATAGAAATTAAGCGTTTCAGGACACATGTCCACATAACATCTTTTCTTTATTTGTGTGTGAGGAATGTTTCCTGAAAGTTTGGCCATACCTTTTTGTAACACCCTGTGTATGCAGACTGAAGTGACAAATGAAAATTTGAACCAACACCAGGATTCGAAGTCGGATCTTCTGTTTAGGAGGCAGAAGCAGTAACCACTATGCCACCCTGGCACAGTGGCTTTGCACAACCTCACCGACTACCCTAGCATTCCTCCCTCCTCAGTCCAGATTCCCTCTCATTCACGCTTCCGTCCACATGCAGTTTCCCCCAAACTCGAGCACCATTGCAGAAGCTTCGAATACACCCCACCATCAAACGAAACGTGGGATCCTGCCTGAAAACCAATCATAGGCGCATCATTTAAATAAAACTATACGGTTCCAGAGACTGTATGGTTTCTGGCCTTGACGCTACTTCAGTCTGCATGTATATATCGTAAATATTTGAGACTTGAAAAGGTCTCTCGACCATATAGCGAAAATATTTTATTGTCATTAATCTACTTAGGCAGAAATGATCGTCGTAATACAATAACGGAAATTATAGCTCATACAGACAAATAGTAGAAGTTAAACGATGTCAAAGTTAGCATAAGGGGGGCTATGCGTGAAGCGTTCAGTGAATTCGAAAGTAAAATTCTATGTACCGACTTGACAGAAAATCCTAGGAAGTTCTGGCCTTACGTTAAATCAGTAAGTGGCTCGAAACAGCATATCCAGACACTCCGGGATGATGACGGCATTGAAACAGAGGATGACACGCGTAAAGCTGAAATATTAAACTCCTTTTTCCAAAGCTGTTTCACAGAGGAAGACCGCACTGCAGTTCCTTCTCTAAATCCTCGCACGAACGAAAAAATGGCTGACATGGAAATAAGTGTCCGAGGAATAGAAAAGAAACTGAAACCACTCAACAGAGGAAAGTCCACTGGACCTGACGGGATACGGATTCTACGCAGAGTACGCGAAAACACTTTCCCCCCTTTTAGCAGCATTGTACCGCAAGCCTCTTGAGGAACGGAAGGTTCCAAATGATTGGAAAAGAGCACAGGTAGTTCCAGTTTTCAAGAAGTGTCATCGAGCAGATGTTCAAAGTTGTAGGCCTGTATATCTGACATCGATCCACTGTAGAATTTTAGAACATGTTTTTCGCTCGAGTATAATATTGTTTCTGGAAACCCATAATCTACTCTGTAGCAATCAACATGGATTACGGAAACAGCGATCGTGTGAAACCCAACTCGCTTTATTTGTTCATGAGACCCAGAAATTATTAGATACAGGCTCCCAGGTAGATGCTATTTTCCTAGACTTCCGGAAGGCGTTCAGTACAGTTCCGCACTATCGCCTGATAAACAAAGTAAGAGCCTACGGAATATCAGACCAGCTGTGTGGCTGGATTGAAGAGTGTTTAGCAAACAGAACACAGCATATTGTTCTCGATGGAGAGACGTCTACAGACGTTAAAGTAGCCTCTGGCGTGCCACAGCGGAGTGTTACGGGACCATCGCTTTTCGCAATATACGCTCCTGGAAATTGAAATAAGAACACCGTGAATTCATTGTCCCAGGAAGGGGAAACTTTATTGACACATTCCTGGGGTCAGATACGTCACATGATCACACTGACAGAACCACAGGCACATA
This sequence comes from Schistocerca gregaria, assembly GCF_023897955.1. Lineage (NCBI taxonomy): Eukaryota > Metazoa > Arthropoda > Insecta > Orthoptera > Acrididae > Schistocerca > Schistocerca gregaria. The sequence goes on from NC_064929.1 coordinate 185,647,643, forward strand.
GACACAGGCAACAGAGCATGCCAATGTCGGCACTAGTACAGTGTATATCCACCTTTCGCAGCAATGCGGCTGCTATTCTCCCATGGAGACGATCGTAGAGATGCTGGATGTAGTCCTGTGGAACGGCTTGCCATGCCATTTCCACCTGGCGCCTCAGTTGGACCAGCGTTCGTGCTGGACGTGCAGACCGCGTGAGACGACGCTTCATCCAGTCCCAAACATGCTCAATGGGGGACAGATCCAGAGATCTTGCTGGCCAGGGTAGTTGACTTACACTTTCTAGAGCACGTTGAGTGGCACAAAATCGATGTACTGTGACCTCACGCCCCACGTGTTGAGCAATTCGGTGGTACGTCCACCAGGCCTCCCGCATGCCCACTATACGCTCTCGCTCAAAGTCCGTCAATTGCACATACGGTTCACGTCCACGCTGTCGCGGCATGCTACCAGTGTTAAAGACTGCGATGGAGCTCCGTATGCCACGGAAAACTGGCTGACACTGACGGCGGCGGTGCACAAATGCTGCGCAGCTAGCGCCATTCGACGGCCAACACCGCGGTTCCTGGTGTGTCCGCTGTGCCTTGCGTGTGATCATTGCTTGTACAGCCCTCTCGCAGTGTCCGGAGCAAGTATGGTGGGTCTGACACACCGGTGTCAATGTGTTCTTTTTTCCATTTCCAGGAGTGTATATAAATGACCTAGTAGATAGTGTCGGAAGTTCCGTGCGGCTTTTCGCGGATGATGTAGTATACAGAGAAGTTGCAGAATTAGAAAATTGCAGCGAAATACAGGAAGATCTGCAGTGGATAGGCACTTGCTGCAGGGAGTGGCAACTGACCCGTAACATAGACAAATGTATTGCGAATACATAGAAAGAAGGATCCTTTATTGTATGATTATATGATAGCGAAACAAACACAGGTAGCAGTTATTTCTGTAAAATGTTTGGGAGTATGCGTACGGAACAATTTGAAGTGGAATGATCATATAAAATTAACTGTTGGTAAGGCGGGTGCCAAGTTGAGATTCATTGGGAGAGTCCTTAGAAAATGTAGTCCATCAACAAAGGAGGTGGTCTACAAAACACTCGTTCGATTTGTACTTGAGTATTGCTCATCAGTGTGGGATCAGTGTGGAGATAGAGAAGATCCAAAGAATAGTGGCGCGTTTCGTCATAGAGTTATTTGGTAACCGTGATAGCGTTACGGATATGTATAGCAAACTCCTGTGGTAGGCTCTTGAAGAGAGGCGCTGTGCATCGCGGTGTAGCTTGCTGTCCTGGTTTCGAGAGGGTGCGTTTCTGGATGAGGTATCAAATTTATTGCTTCTCCCTACTTATACCTCCAGAGGAGATCAGGAATGTAGAATTAGAGAGATTCGTTCGCGCACGGAGGCTTTCCGGCAGTCGTTCTTCTCGCGAACTATACGTGACTGGAACAGGAAAGGAGGGTAATGACAGTGGCCACACACCGTTGGTTGGTTCAAGAGTAGAATGTAGATGTTGATTTAAGTGCTCACTTTTCCCAGGAGCTATCAGAGGTGGAATGGTTGAGAAATAGTCGGAAGGTGTTTCGAAGAACCCTCTGACTGGCTCTTAAGTGTGATTTACACAGTATTTACATAGCTGTACAACAGGACATCGAAAAGGTATTGAATTTGGCACATGGTTTCTAGTTGGCACATCCGAAAGGCGGCAAGATGACGTTTAAAGTTGCCTCCAAAGTTTCACTAATTACATTCGCCTATTAGTGAGTACTTCACAGCGTAGCGGCGGTGATAGACGTCGCATTGCGGTTTGAGGACCTGCACCGATCCCGGTGTGTGGGCTAAAAGGCCTCTGGTGGCCCGAGAAGTCCTCGCGAATCCCCCGTATGGCCCCTTAGCGCCCGCTGCGGCCTGGCCGGGAGGAAGCAGACTGGGTGATTTAGTTTCCGGGCCACGCCGGCGGGCACTTTGTCACTCAGCCGCTGATTGGCCGGCAGCTGGCCAATCCTGGCAGCGCGCCAGACGCCGCCGGCTCTCCACTCCAGTGTAGTGGCGCCAGGAGCTGCCAACATGCCGCTGGCGGGACGGGTGCTCTCCACACTTCCCCCTCACCCTCCATCCCTAGCGTGCAACTCTTCTCCTTATATTCCTCTCATTCTTATTTATCTCTTTTATTTACGTAGCTTCTACTGAATGTTTCTCTTCAATTTATTTTCTTACTCAATCTATGAAGTACCTGTTGTTGTTGTCTTCAGTCCTGAGACTGGTTTGATGCAGCTCTCCATGCTACTCTATCCTGTGCAAGCTGCTTCATCTCCCAGTACCTACTGCAACCTACATCCTTCTGAATCTGCTTAGTGTACTCATCTCTCGGTATCCCTCTACGATTTTTACCCTCCACGCTGCCCTCCAATGCTAAATTTGTGATCCCTTGATGCCTCAAAACATGTCCTACCAACCGATCCCTTCTTCTAGTCAAGTTGTGCCACAAACTTCTCTTCTCCCCAATCCTATTCAATACCTCCTCATTAGTTACGTGATCTATCCACCTTATCTTCAGTATTCTTCTGTAGCACCACATTTCGAAAGCTTCTATTCTCTTCTTGTCCAAACTAGTTATCGTCCATGTTTCACTTCCATACATGGCTACACTCCAAACAAATACTTTCAGAAACGACTTCCTGATACATAAATCTATATTCGATGTTAACAAATTTCTCTTCTTCAGAAACGCTTTCCTTGCCATTGCCAGTCTACATTTTATATCCTCTCTACTTCGACCATCATCAGTTATTTTACTTCCTAAATAGCAAAACTCCTTTACTACTTTAAGTGTCTCATTTCCTAATCTAATTCCCTCAGCATCACCCGATTTAATTTGACTACATTCCATCATCCTCGTTTTGCTTTTGTTAATGTTCATCTTATATCCTCCTTTCAAGACACTGTCCATTCCGTTCAACTGCTCTTCCAAGTCCTTTGCCGTCTCTGACAGAATTACAATGTCATCGGCGAACCTCAAAGTTTTTACTTCGTCTCCATGAATTTTAATACCTACTCCAAATTTTTCTTTTGTTTCCTTTACTGCTTGCTCAATATACAGATTGAATTACATCGGGGAGAGGCTACAACCCTGTCTCACTCCTTTCCCAACCACTGCTTCCCTTTCATGCCCCTCGACTCTTATTACTGCCATCTGGTTTCTGTACAAATTATAAATAGCCTTTCGCTCCCTGTATTTTACCCCTGCCACCTTTAGAATTTGAAAAAGAGTATTCCAGTCAACATTGTCAAAAGCTTTCTCTAAGTCTACAAATGCTAGAAACGTAGGTTTGCCTTTTCTTAATCTTTCTTCTAAGATAAGTCGTAAGGTCAGTATTGCCTCACGTGTTCCAACATTTCTACGGAATCCAAACTGATCCTCCCCGAGGTCTGCATCTACCAGTTTTTCCATTCGTCTGTAAAGAATTCGCGTTATTATTTTGCAGCCGTGGCTTATTAAACTGATAGTTCGGTAATTTTCACATCTGTCAGCACCTGCTTTCTTTGGGATTGGAATTATTATATTCTTCTTGAAGTCTGAGGGTATTTCGCCTGTCTCATACATCTTGCTCACCAGCTGGTAGAGTTTTGTCATGACTGGCTCTCCCAAGGCCGTCAGTAGTTCTAATGGAATGTTGTCTACTCCGGGGGCCTTGTTTCGACTCAGGTCTTTCAGTGCTCTGTCAAACTCTTCACACAGTATCGTATCTCCCATTTCGTCTTCATCTACGTCCTCTTCTATTTCCATAATATTGTCCTCAAGTACATCGCCCTTGTATAAGCCTTCTATATACTCCTTCCACCTTTCTGCCTTCCCTTCTTTGCTTAGAACTGGGCTGCCATCTGAGCTCTTGATATTCATACACGTGGTTCTCTTCTCTCCAAAGGTCTCTCTAATTTTCCTGTAGGCAGTATCTATCTTACCCCTAGTGAGATAAGCTTCTACATCCTTACATTTGTCCTCTAGCCATCCCTGTTTAGCCATTTTGCACTTCCTGTCGATCTCATTTTTGAGACGTTTGTATTCCTTTTTGCCTGCTTCATTTACTGCATTTTTATATTTTCTCCTTTCATCAATTAAATTCAATATTTCTTCTGTTACCCAAGGATTTCTAGCAGCCCTCGTCTTTTTACCTACTTTATCCTCTGCTGCCTTCACTACTACATCCCTCAGAGCTACCCATTCTTCTTCTACTGTATTTCTTTCCCCTATTCCTGTCAATTGTTCCCTTATGCTCTCTCTGAAACTCTGTACAACCTCTGGTTCTTTCAGTTTATCCAGGTCCCATCTCCTTAATTTCTCACATTTTTGCAGTTTCTTCAGTTTTAATCTACAGGTCATAACCAATAGATTGTGGTCAGAGTCCACATCTGCCCCTGGAAATGTCTTACAACTTAAAACCTGGTTCCTAAATCTCTGTCTTACCATTATATAATCTATCTGATACCTTTTAGTATCTCCAGGGTTCTTCCACGTATACAACCTTCTTTCATGATTCTTAAACCAAGTGTTAGCTATGATCAAGTTGTGCTCTGTGCAAAATTCTACTAGGCGGCTTCCTCTTTCATTTCTTAGCCCCAATCCATATTCACCTACTATGTTTCCTTCTCTCCGTTTTCCTACACTCGAATTCCAGTCACCCATTACTATTAAATTTTCGTCTCCCTTCACTATCTGAATAATTTCTTTTATTTCATCGTACATTTCTTCAATTTCTTCATCATCTGCAGAGCTAGTTGGCATATAAACTTGTACTACTGTAGTAGGTGTGGGCTTCGTATCTATCTTGGCCACAATAATGCGTTCACTATGCTGTTTGTAGTAGCTAACCCGCATTCCTATTTTCCTATTCATTATTAAACCTACTCCTGCATTACCCCTATTTGATTTTGTGTTTATAACCCTGTAGTCACCTGACCAGAAGTCTTGTTCCTCCTGCCACCGAACCTCACTAATTCCCACTATATCTAACTTTAACCTATCCATTTCCCTTTTTAAATTTTCTAACCTACCTGCCCGATTAAGGGCTCTGACATTCCACGCTCCGATCCGTAGAATGCCAGTTTTCTTTCTCCTGATAACGACATCCTCCTGAGTAGTCCCTGCCCGGAGATCCGAATGGGGGACTATTTTACCTCCGGAATATTTTACCCAAGAGGATGCCATCATCATTTAATCATACAGTAAAGCTGCATGTCCTCGGGAAAAATTACGGCTGTAGTTTCCCCTTGCTTTCAGCCGTTCGCAGTACCAGCACAGCAAGGCCGTTTTGGTTAATGTTGCAAGGCCAGATCAGTCAATCATCCAGACTGTTGCCCCTGCAACTACTGAAAAGGCTGCTGCCCCTCTTCAGGAACCACACGTTTGTCTGGCCTCTCAACAGATACCCCTCCGTTGTGGTTGCACCTACGGTACGGCCATCTGTATCGCTGAGGCACGCAAGCCTCCCCACCAACGGCAAGGTCCATGGTTCATGGGGGGGATGAAGTACCTACACAAAGAAAAGAACGATGCACCACAAAGGAATTATCCAGATGGAACGGAAATTTGTAGATGTGATATATATGTAAAAACAACCAAATGATTACAGTTTCAAAAAAAAAAAAAAGAACAAGATGATTTATTCAAGAAAAAGAGATTCACATACTGAGGAAGTCAATAACATGTTGGTCCACCTCTGGCCCTTATGGAAGCAAATATTCGGCTTGGATTGATTGAAAGATTTGGATGTCCTCCTGAGGGATGTTGTGCCAAACTCTATCCAATTGGCGCGTAGGATCGTCAAAATCCCAGCTTGGAGTGCATGGAGAGATCTGGCGACCTTCCTGATCGAGGTAGAGATTTACAAGCAGGTCATCAAGGCTCAGTGTGAAGTGGGTCTCACCACTGAAGACAGTTCTACTCCATTCAATGAGATTTCAGTCCAAAGACATGTCTGGAGAGTCTGTGGATATCAACCTGACTGTTGTCTGGCATATGGCCCTACAACCAGGAGTGACGGTCAGGGTTCAAAATGGTTCAAATGGCTCTGAGCACTATGGGACTTAACATCTGAGGTCATCAGTCCCCTAGAACTTAGAACTACATAAACCTAACTAACCTAAGGACATCACACATCCATGCACAAGGCAAGATTCGAACCTGCGACCATAGCAGTCGCGCGGCTCCTGACTAAGCGCCTAGAACCGCTAGACCACCACGGCTGGCCGCGACGGTCTGAGGTAGCAATTTTTTCATAGCAGGGGCCTTCTGGTTGTCATCCACTGCATAATTACAGTACAGCGCCAGCTCGACGATAATCTTCGCCCCATTTTTTTTTTTTTTTTTTGCCCTTCATAACAAACCATCCTGGGCTAATATTTTGGGAAAGTAATGCCCACTGACACAGTTTATATTGCTCGTCTTCATGCTTCTTCAGACCATACTGTATCCAACAAGACAACTGGAACTTTCCTCCTACCACGTCTATTGGACGGAATTTAGCACGCTACCCCTCAGGAGAAAATCCATTAACTCTGTAAATTCCAAGTCCAATAATGGTTTCCATAAGGGCCAGAGGTGGCTCCACCATGTTAGTGATTTGCTCAGTTTGTGAAGCTTTTTCTCTTGAATAACTCGCCCAGTTTTTCTGAAATTGTAATCATTTTGTCTGGACATATACATCATACAGTACCTATCGATTTCCATTTAATTTGGTTTTTTCCTTTTCACACAGACCATTATCCTGCTGGAAGATGCCATCGACATCGGGAATGACATCGAGCCTGAAGATATGCAGCTAGTCCGCTATAATTTCCATGTAGTTCCGAACTGTGATGGTGCCTTCGATTACTGTGAAAGTCTAGTGGCTGCCCACCTGGATGTCCCCCATAGCATAACACTACCCCCAGCCCGACCGGTTGACCGTGCGGCCTAACGCACGGCTTTCCAGTCTGGAAGGAGAGCCGGACCCCGGCACAAATGTGCCTAGCCAGTCTGTGGATGGTTTTTAGGCGGTTTTACATTGCCTTGGCAAATGCGGGCTGGTTCCCCTTATTCCGCCTCAGTTACACTATGTTGGCGACTGCTCCACAAAAACGTTCTCCATGTACGCTTACACCACCATTACTCTACCACGCAAACATAGGGGTTAAACTTGTCTGCTGTGAGACGTTCCCTGGGGGTCCACTGGGGCCGAAACGCACAATAAACCTGGGTTCGGTGTGGGGTGGCAGAGGGGTGTAGTGGACTGCGGTAACCGTCGTGGGGTTGCGGACCAATGCGGCTGCAGTAGGGACGGAGAATCTCCGTCGTTTCTAGGTCCCCGGTTAACATAACATAACATATTACCCCCAGCAGACTGCATTTGTGGTGCAGTGCATCTTTCGAGCACACAATCGCCTGGATGACAGCGTATCTGTACAAGACCATCAATGTGGTACTACAAGAAAGATGATCCCTCGGTGCACGTGACACGTGTCCATTCATCCACGATCCAATCTTGATATTCCTTTGCTCTGTGCATTCGTAGCTGACAGTGATGTTGTGTCAGCAAACGAATACAGTGGGGTCATCGGCAGGGGCGCTCCAAGTTCCAAAACTTGTGCAGAACAGTGTGCACTAAAACGATTGAACATGCACCAACACTGTACTGTGTCTTTAGATCTGCCACAGTAGCCGCCTATCCTGCTTTATATAGTGCGCAAGCTTCTGAATGTCACTTTCTGTTGTGGGGAGTGGGTGTCCAACAATTCTTCACCTGGTTTTCAAGCAGTTTCCAGAGACAATAGTACGTCGAACGGTTTCACCATTTCGGATATGCTGCTAGTTCCTAGTTGCTTGTGCATGAAAACCCACCCTTTGTTAACATCGCTTATGGCAGAAGATTTCGTCATGTTGTTGTTGTTGTTGTTGTGGTCTTCAGTCCTGAAACTGGTTTGATGCAGCTCTCCATGCTACTCTAACCTGTGCAAGCTTCTTCATCTCCCAGTACCTACTGCAACCTACATCCTTCTGAATCTGCTTAGTGTAGTCATCTCTTGGTCTCCCTCTACGATTTTTACCTCCACGCTGCCCTCCAATACTAAATTGGTGATCCCTTGATGCCTCAGAACATGTCATACCAACCGATTCCTTCTTCTGGTCAAGTTGTGCCACAAACTTCTCTTCTCCCCAATCCGATTCAATACTTCCTCATTAGTTATGTGATCTACCCATCTAATCTTCAGCACTCTTCTGTAGCACCACATTTCGAAAGCTTCTATTCTCTTCTTGTCCAAACTATTTATCGTCCATGTTTCACTTCCATACATGGCTACACTCCATACAAATACTTTCAGAAACGACTTCCTGACGTTTAAATCTATACTCGATGCTAACAAATTTCGCTTCTTCAGAAACGCTTTTCTTGCCATTGCCAGTCTACATTTTATATCCTCTCTACTTCGACCATCATCAGTTATTTTGCTCCCCAAATAGCAAAACTCCTTTACTACTTTAAGTGTCTCACTTCCTAATCTAATTCCCTCAGCATCATCCGACTTAATTCGACTACATTCCATTATCCTCGTTTTGCTTTTGTTGATGGTCATCTCATATCCTCCTTTCAAGACACTATCCATTCCGTTCAACTGCTCTTCCAAGTCCTTTGCTGTCTCTGACAGAATTACGATGTCATCGGCGAACCTCAAAGTTTTTATTTCTTCTCCATGGACTTTAATACCTACTCCGAATTTTTCTTTTGTTTCCTTCACTGCTTGCTCAATATACAGATTGAATAACATCGGGGATAGACTACAGCCCTGTCTCACTCCCTTCCCCACCACTGCTTCCCTTTCATGTCCCTCGACTCTTATAACTGCCATCTGGTCTTATTGGATCTGTATCGACGCTACAGTGATTTTCCAGTCACCTCTGTTTCGTTTTCGACGTTGCGGTCGACCAGGTGTTACAGTAACAAGGGAGAACTCCCGAATTGTGCGCCAAGTACGTCTTATACTCTTTGGACTGCGCCTGCCATACCAGAACAATTAATGGGCTCCCACCAGTGCTCGTAGACTAGTAGCAGCGGGGGTAGGGAATTATTGTGCCGTGGGCAGGTAACCGTTAAGACCACAACACACACATCTGCATTTGGAGTAATGCTGTGATCGAGAAGCATGGACTGCTGATTAATGGCGTCGTACTGTGATGAGCAATAAACCGCGGTTTTGCAGTATTCCGAAGGATTATCATTGGTGAGAACGGTGGTGACACGGGGAGATTTCTCATTCTTCCAATGTTTTGAAGAGACACAGCATTGTTATTCCTGGCGGTAGGCTGCGAGGAGTCATTGGTGGTAGTGATTGAGGGAGCTCTGACAACACAATCGAACGTCACGGACTATCTGGGTCTTCATGTCTTGTCGATTGACAAAAATGGTACAAATGGCTCTGAGCACTATGGGACTTAACTTCTGAGGTCATCAGTCCCCTAGAACTTAGAACTACTTAAACCTAACTAACCTAAGGACTTCACACACATCCATGCAAGAGGCAGGATTCGAACCTGCGATCGTAGAGGTCGCGCGGTTCCAGACTGTAGCCTCTAGAACCGCAAGCGTGGTATCATTAAGGGTGTAATGGAAATCCCTTTTTTAACTGCAGAGAAGAGAGCAAATACGTGCTGAAAGGGTCCTGTAGCCACCTTTCATTAGTCCGGTAGCCCATTTTCATTACCATTTCTGTTTCTTTTCCTTGTTTCTCTTTTCTCACAATTATCATAGTGGTGTGATTGAATGAATGTGGTTGTGTGTCACGTTGCTAGACAGTGGCGCAGTCTGCTGCAGAAAGTCTGCGATAGTCGTACAGATTCAGCAGCAGTTATACAGAATAGCCAACTCGCGTAGTGGTCAAGTAGCCAAAGAGGTTTTCGCTACTTGTGAGAAATCCACCTGCGTTAGGTTGGTGGCGGAAATGGCATCTTTGGGTGTCCGGGCCACGCGGAGCGTGGAAGAGGCTGGAAATGCAGTCTACCGCCGGTATGGGAAGCGTCCACAGCTGTGCTCCAGTCGAAGAAGGGTGAGTTAGACTGACCGCGTGGTGCGCTGTTACTTGGCGAGAGGAGACCTGTTAGCTTTTGGACTTGCTTTTCAAATCTGAAAGATTTATTTTGTCGCAGCAAGGAATCCAAAACTTTGGCAGATTTTCCTTTTAGTAAATTTCTATAGCAGACTTGGATCCACCGGAAGAGCGCCACACAAAGGTGTCGATAAGAAGTGAGCACTCGCTTCTGTAGGTATGTCTGTTTGCCTTCAGGTGTGCCTGTATAAGCTTTCATAATTCTAAATATTTATAGCTTTGCCTTCTAGTAAATTTTCCTTGCCTTATGTGTCTTTCGTCCGTGGGGAGCCAACCACGTGGTAGAACATTATAGTTGTTGGGCTACCGGCATCACTAACTGTTTGATCGCATGTTTGTTTTAGATAATGTTAACATGATTGTCTGATGTGATATTGTTGGGATTTGGGCACTGTAGCTAGAAATTGTGTCTCCACAAATCACGTGTTATCAGGAATCGTGTACATGCCTCACAGCCTTATCCAAAGAATAAATGATTTTATCTACAACTTTCGCTTGTGTTCCGAGATTACGTTTTTGCACCTAAGCCACTCACCTCGTAGCTTTCCCGTTAGCACATCCAATGAGTTTCATTATGTACAGGTCCTATGATTAGTGTCCCCTTGTATTTTATAACAAATTCTTTAGATTATGTCTTATTTTCTGGTGTGTTGCTGGGAGCTGATCTTATGCAGTGTTCATGCATTTTCTATTTTATTTTAAATGTTAGATTGTCGTGAACAGTGCACGGGCAATACTATTAATTGCATCGTATCCGCTATGAGCGATCTCACAATGTATGCATTTTTGTGAGTTTTTGGTCTGTGATCAAATTAATTTATTTTCCGACTCGACCAAACCTTCGATTAGTTGTATGGTTAGAGTCGGTAGCGATCCTAATCTTCTCAAGTTAACTTGACAAGCAATAAGTATTTACATTCCCAATAATAACGTAATAACCCGTAGTAAAAGGTTAGTTACAGTGCAAAGAGAACGTTGACGGTCTCAAGTATTGAAGACTTTAAATAACTGACTTCAGTAACTGACTAATGAAGCAGTATATATAATTTTCATATTAATACGCCATATGTCTGGTTACATTAAGAGTAAATATCTGAAGCTACAGAGCTAACGATCTCATAGTGCTAATTATTTCATCCAGGCTAAGCTCTGGACGTCAGTTAACGAATGACACTAGACTGTCATGCATGGAAGCTGTAACATAGATTATGAATCATAAATGAATATAAACTCATTTCTCGACTAGTTAAATTAAAAACATAAATATTTAAGAATGAAGACTAAAATGATAAGTAAGTCGTTCCCCATTGGGTGACGGCGATGCCTCAGGTTCTGGAGCACCCTCTTTCTACCCTACACAACTCGTGGCTGCTTAGCCTTCAGCATTAGTTACAGCGACTGAGACAGACACAGCGGATTAGGCGCCGTTACCGTTATACAGATGAGTAATCACACATCGTTTTAGAGCATACTTTTACAACATTGTTTCTCCATGTAATACAGCAGTGTCAAGTTTTTTTATTACTGTGCAAAATCTGATGATGCTCCGTAATTAAAAGGCTGAAACTGGTAAGAAGTTAACGTCGGCTGCGATCAAGACTGCTTTTAAATAATTTTAAATTCCTTCTCTGTCTATTTAACTCTTCAAGAGTCTCTTGTCCAAGTTTAACGTTTAGGCTCTCAGTATGTCCACCTGCAACACAGACCATTGTCAATTTTTATGTGGATATTATGCTCTCAGCTAGCACTGCCTCCATTCCATTAATCTTTCGGCTCACTTCTTGTTCGCTTTCGGCGACCACAGCTGTGTCATCAGCAAAGTGTGAATAAGCTCTTGTTCGAAACGGTAGCTGATACAAGAGACATCGATTCGCGTTTTTCTCTTGTGCTGTGGCGACATTAGGAAATCCCAGTGAAATTCATTACCTTGTTCGAATTTACTGCTGACTACGCATTGTCGAAGACAGTGAGATGGGAAGCGAGATCGATTAGTGTAAGTTTTTCCTGAACCAGGATTCCCAGGTTGCTGAAATGTCTCCAGGACTACGCAGTTCACAGAACGAAACCTGCTGCCCCTGACGTGTAGGCTTCCCGCGCTACGGACTGCTCATCGCGTTAAAAGCTGCCGACGTTAACTTTCCGTTTGAAGCTTCGCTGCCTATTTTTCTCCCCTCTCCACTCGACGCGGCGTCGTGTCCGAAATGGCTTGCAAGTCGTAGTCGGCCTCTGTCGCTTCTTCCGAAGCTTTCGTGGAGTACCTAGATTTCAACTCTTATCTAGATTCAAATACTGTGAGAGTTAGAGATACTCTGTCTCTTACGTCAATAGACTGAAAAATGAACTCTAAGATGCGCCAGAATACGTACTGCATAATGGCGGAAATTTCGATGATATGCACGGTGAAAATATCTGGTCTGGTCTGACTCTAAATTGTGATTAGCTCCTGATTCTGTTTGACAGTGTGTGTCTTTGAACATGCGAGACATTCAGTACCATATTGCTACGCTCTATATACAGGGCGTTTCAAAAAGAATGTACGTATTACAAACTACAGTTTTGTCCAAGCTATCGATCGCTGTGCCTCGGTTCCACTATTGGAGAAACAAATACATAGTCTAATTTATATCAATAGCCGCTAGATGTTAGTTGTCTTCTGTTTTGCTTGGTAACCGGCATATGTTTAAAAGCTACTCTGCAGCAGAAATGATTTTGTGTTCTCGAGTTTGCGAAGTGCAATTCCGTGATTACAGTGCAAAGACGTTTCAGTATGCGGTACCAAATTTATCCTCCGAATGAGTGGAACATTCGCAGATGGTATCGACAGTTTCTAGATACAGGATGTGTATGTAAAGAAAAGTGTTCCTGAAGAAAATGTTGCATGAATTCAAATTGCTTTCCAACGTAGTCCTTCAAAATCAATTCGTCGTTACGGTAGCGAGTTACAACTGGCTACAACAACAATTTGCGTGTTTTGGGACATCGGTTGCTTACGAAGCCATACAAGTTACAGCTGTTCCAAAATCTGCGTTCTGATGACAAACGCAAACGTGTGGCATTTTGTAACGAGATTATTGATGCCATTGACAATGATAACACTTTCGCACAGCGTATCGTGTTCAGTGATGAAGCGACTTTCCATGTTAGTGGTCACGCAAAAAACAGAATGTTCGATTTTGGGGCCTACAGAACCCATATGGAGCCATTGAACATGTATGAGACTCGGCCTAAGTCAATGCGTTTTGTGCGATATCCCGATCATCTGTTTACTGCCCATTCTTCTTTGATGGAAACACGGTTAACGGTCAGCAGTATGTCGCTATGGTACAAAACTGGTTGTTTCCGAGGCTGCACGAAGACGACTTCATTTTTCAACAAGACGGGGCACCCCCTCACTGGAGTCGCCAAGTGTCTGAATATCTGAATGAAACTCTATCGAACAGTTGCATTGGTAAGCAAGGAGTGGGCGACATAGCATGCCTGGGTTGGACTCCACGGTCACCGGATTTGTCACCCTCTGACTTCTTCCTGTGGGGTTTCGTTAAAAACAACGTTTATGTACCACGACTCCCACAGAAACTGGGAGAGTTGGGGAACCGGATGCATACTGCCATAACGTCAGTGACGAAGGACATGCTTGCTCGAGTACGGGAGGAATTTGAGTATCGATGTAGTATTGTTCGCGTCGCTGATGGAGGACATACTGAACATCTACAATCTGAACTTGAGAGATTTCTTAAATATGAGTGTAAGGTTTCATATTCGCATGTTTAAAGTTTAATGACCATATGCTTTCTAAATACGTACATTCTTTTTGATACGCTCTTATCTTCCTCGTCGTGTTACACACGATGTGGTCGGGACCTAGGTGCTCATTCCTGTCCCGACTCCTCGAACCATGTCATCCACTGTCTAAAGGGGGCTCTGAAGCGGCACGCTGTAAGCTTCTATATACAGTATTTCAAATGGCTCTGAGCACTATGGGACTTAACTGCTGAGGTCATCAGTCCCCTAGAACTTAGAACTGCTTAAACCTAACTAACCTATGGACATCACACCACCCATGCCTGAGGCAGGATTAGAACCTGCGACCGTAACTGTCACGTGGTTCCAGACTGTAGCGCCTAAAACCTCTCGGCCACTCCGGCCGGTTCTATATGTCCCAAAAGATTTGGCTACTCCACTCAATAGACTGCCATCTAAAAGAAGGTGTATTACGAGATAGAAGCATTATTGTGCATTATGGTCTTGAAAATTTCAGGGTTGTAATGTTGGCTGTAGGACTGGACAGCAGGTTCGATGATCCTGTCCTGATACCCCACAAACCCCAAATTATGACGGCTTCGCGGGGCGTCCGACATGTACATAAAAATCCGACACGAAAATTGGCACCTGCTGCCTTCTGCACTGTTCTGCCGTTGTCATCAGGCTTTATTCAACTCCAGCACACGTTGGAGAAGATAATCCAATGCTACTGATTCAGGTTCCATTACAGGTGTTCCGTAGCCCACCGTCTTTGCACGTCTCTGTGTTGCTGCGACGCAGCCACCAACTGTACAGTTGTGTGCCGCAGGTGGCCCCAGCTCCAATCATCTAATGACACTCCCTCTGGAGGTGAAACATTCCGCATCGGCAGACATAAGCCGCGTTGTTACAACTGAACCTCCAGCGGGTGGCACGGTACCGAGTCGTGCCTGCCTCACCGCCAGAGACACTTCTTCTGTTCCCCTAGTCACCTGCCTTTGCTGACGTCCTTCCCCTGACAGAATATTGAGGTCACTACCCTACCGCTGTTCAGCCAGTTCACACTTCGAGCTTATTCCTGCTGTGCCTAGCAGCTCACCAATCACAGTTTGCATTGTCGAGTCAATGACGAGTATCTTACCACGACTCCATGGACTATGTCCATCCTCGAGTACCCTACTGCTAGCCATTATCTACAGGTGCAGTGATTAGGTCCATCCTGCAACATCCTGTCGCTCACTGCTGACCACGTTCTGCAGTAGCAAGGTGCCGCTGACGTCACAGTGAACACAAAAGTAGCTCGCCACTAACACAATGTATTGCGTTGTAACTGCGTATGCGAGAGAAACAAGGTTGTTTACGGCAATGTGGATTTTTATTAGTGACGTGATTATGTTCAGAGTTACGCCATAATCATCAGTGTATTGTGCGAATTTCAGAGTAAGTTTGTGCGTGAAAAATAATGGTTTACTGCGCAGTCACCAGCTATACTAACAACGGCAGACAACTATCTAACTTCGGAATTAATTTCCATAAATTTCCTAACAACAATTAGACGAAATGAAAATGCTTGTATACGTACAGATTCGTTTTCAGTTGATAATGCCCGTCTCTGCTCAGTACATTTCGCTAATCAAGATTATGAAAAGGATTCGCAAAGTGAACTATTGAATATTCCTTCGAAACAGAAGTCTAAGACTGACGCTGTTCCAGCTCTAAATTTACCATCCTCTCATGCTGATTTAGCGAGCAGTAATGAGACTATTAATGTGAGAAGTATTTGGGAACAAGAAACGAAGCTTCTGTAAAGAGGTAGAAGATATTTTACAGATAAATATATTGCCAACTAATGAACAAATTACTACCACACAAAACGTTAACCTGAAAACAAACATTGCTGTGACTGCAAAAATCCTTGCTTACATCAGCAATTCAAATTTATAGAAACAGGAATAAAAGACCTTAGATTTAATAGATAGGCTCTCTCTTGAATGAGATTTTCACTCTGCATCGGAGTGTGCGCTGAAATGAAACTTCCTGGCAGATTAAAACTGTGTGCCCGACCGAGACGCGAACTCGGGACCTTTGCCTTTCGCGGGCAAGTGCTCTACCAACTGAGCTACCGAAGCACGACTCACGCCCGGTACTCACAGCTTTACTTCTGCCAGTACCTCGTCTCCTACCTTCCAAACTTTACAGAAGCTCTCCTGCGTACCATGCAGAACTAGCACTCCTGAAAGAAAGGATATTGCGGAGACATGGCTTAGCCACAGCCTGGGGGATGTTTCCAGAATGAGATTTTCACTCTGCAGCGGAGTGTGCGAAACTTCCTGGCAGAATAAAACTGTGTGCCCGACACCTGCATACTAGAGTTGAGTAATCAACGAACCTGTTATGAAACTCTACTGCTGTGATATCTCTTCGTTGATTGGGTTAGACAGAGCAGCAATCAGTTGTAGAATTAAGTTGCTTTAATATGACACTTATAGTCACAACGAAGATCAGATTTCGACATGTGTCAGGTCATTATCAATGCTAAAACAAATACAAGAGTATATATATTACAATGTGATTTACAAAAGTTATAAGTTCATCACATAGTTGTCTTTTAATGTTAACATTACATACCAGTGCGGAATTGTAGCAGTTGTTCCTGCTCAAGTGAATGCTTACACAGTTCAACCATTACTGTCGTAAAATTATATGTTGCTTTCACGGTACACATCGGTTTTGCGTATGGCGCCCTCTATGAGCTGCGCTGAAGTTTACAGTTTTGACGAAATTTTTTGTCATATTTATGTTGTATAGTAACTAAGTAGTAACATGAAATTATTATGAGTAAAACTATGTAAAATTACAATTCTTCCTTTTTCTAATGTTTGTAATGTGCTAGATGTTTAAAATTACTATAGCACGTAACATTGACAGGTTACGCCTCATGGGCTAAAATTAATTATAAAACTTATATGGCTACGTAAAATACGTTATAGGGAGTATTGCATATTTTGTTGTGTTGGGACCTGACTTTAACTTAATTAGTTGTTACTTGACAAAAGATATAACGTGACCTTTATTTACAAAATGCACTTTGTTGGCGATAGTGGCGCTTGTAAGTATCATTTCAATATGTCGCACTTAGTGGCCGAGAAATAAGAACAATACGATAAAGCGTGATCTTTTGAAGACTTATTTTGAAAAATGACAGTTTTACGTATTAATTGTTGCTGATAGTTACCCTCATGAGTTTGTGTGTTATTCTAATGCAATAAGTTATGTAAATATAGTGTTATGAAAATGGTACTCGTTTGGATCTTATGCAAGTGGCTGCTACATCATGGCGTGAGGTTGCGACAGATTTTTGAGATTCCCTGGGTCGAATGTTTCACTGCTTTGAAGTAGGCAGTTTTCATTATGACCTCATCATTACAATTTCTTTGCTGGCAAAAGATCTCCATCTCCTCAAGAAGATCGAGGAGTCCACCCTTCTCGCCTCTATGTAGCAACCATCCATTTGACGTTAACATTGGCAATCTATGTTTGGTTGACAATAAGTGTGCAGCCAGACTTGATTTCTCTCCAGGGTCTTTTCTTTCTAGAGCAACATGTTCCTTAAACCTATTTTCCAGTCACCTCCCTGTCTGACCTACGTAACATGCTCCGCAATCAATACAATCAATTTTATAAACCCCAGATGAGACAAGTACATTTTTTACATCAACAGTATGTTGTAAGATACATCCTAAATTATTTGTTGTTCCAAAGGCTACTGTCACTTTGTATTTTCTGAAAATCGATGTAATTCTCATACTCATTTTCCCATTAAAAAAAGGCAAGGTGATAAATTTTGTACTTTCTTTTGTTATCGATGTATTTACCTCATTACTATATTTTTTCTCTACATTCCTATATATCATATCGACAAGTGTGTTAGGATTGCTGGTTGTTGCTTCCTGGGCTGTTCCCGCCAGCAGCAACATGATGGTGTGTTTAACTTTTGAAATGATTATAATTTATTAGTGAAGTGCACCAGCGGTATCTTCTGGCTTGTGGCCGTTAGCGTTCCGGTTATCTGCTCTGGTCGTTAGCGTAGTTTTCCGGAAGTGTTTTCCTCGCCGTGTTGATGCTGTCCGGCACGGCATTTAGTTCGACAGCTTTATGTTGCTCTTCCTTTTCCTTTGAGTGGTTATTGCGACTTGTCCTGCTGCGATTCTGGTCCTCACTGATATTTTTTGTTGTCGTCCCGCTGTTCGTCACCTAAACAGTTGTTAGAGTTTCCTCCCCAGGCCAACCCTTGGAACACTTCTGAGCACCACTGTTCCTGTTTGTGATTTTCTTTTGTCGCAAGTACTGTGCCAGGCCTTCAGCCATGTATTAATTTTGTCTGTTCTGTGTTCAGTATATGGCCTTCAGCCGACCCTTATGTGAAGTATTTTAAGATTAGGCCTTCAGCCATGTTTCTTTTTCTTCAAATTCTTGTTTGCTCTGTATTTAGGCCTTCAGCCGTGTTTGTTTTAAAATCTGTGGCTTTCAGCCGTAATGTGTAAGTCCCTGTCTGCAAGGCTTATCTTTAATTATCTTGAATGGTCTTCAGCAGTACTGTGTAAATGCTTATCTTAAGGTTTGTCTTTAATTATTTTGAATAATTGTTTGGACCTTCAGCCATAATGATATTTCAAATTTTTTTAAGATGGTTTTCTGTTGTACTGCGTAAATGCTTGTCTTTAAAGGTTGCCTTTTATTATGTTGAAATATTATTGGGCTTTTAGCAGCGGAATTAATTTAAATTTTACTTAATATGCCTTTTAGCCGAAATTGGTGAATGCTTGCCTCTTAAAGAATTTCCTTTGCTGATCTGAAATATTATTTGGTCCTTCAGCTGAGAAGATACTTAAGTTTTTCTTAAGTGAGGCCTTCAGCCGTTTGTCTAAATTCCTATGGCTTAAAAGGAATTAGTTGTGGATATTTTAATTTTACTTAAGTAAGGCCATTCTCTGAAGCCCTCCCGGTTGGCCGTGCAGTTTAACGTACGGCTTTCCGGGAGGGAAGGAGCGCCTGGTCATCGGCACGAATCCGCCCGGCGGATTTGTGTCGAGGTCCGGTGAGCCGGCCAGTCTGTGGATGGTTTTTAGGCGGTTTTCCATCTGCCTCGGCTAATGCGGGCTGGTTCCTCTTATTCCACCTCACACTATGTCGGCGATTGCTGCGCAAACAAGTTCTCCACGTACGCGTACACCACCATTACTCTACCACGCAAACACAGGGGTTACACTATTCTGGTGTAAGACGTCTGGTGTAAGGGGGTCCACCGGGGGCCGAACCGCACAATATCCCTGGGTTCGCTTGATTGGTCAATACAGGGATGACGCTGCAGTTGTCGTCCTATGATACTCCTTATGTGCATGATTGGAGTCAGATCTGTTTATCGAGTAGGCCAAGGCAGCATGTCGACATTCTGTAGAGCATGTTGGGTCAAAACAGCGGTATGTGAGCGAGCGTTATCCTATTGGAAAACTCCCTGGTATGCTGTTCATGAATGACAGTACAAAAGTGCGAATTACCAGACTGGCGTAGTCAGGGTGCTTGGAATAACCTCGAGACTGTTCCTGCTGTCGTACGATATTGCAGCCCAAACCATAACTCCAGATTTAGGGTCACAATGAGAGCACGCAGATAGGTTGGTTGTAGGCCCTCAACTGATCTTCTAATCAACACACGACCATCACTGGCATAGAGACAGAACCAGCTTTTATATAAAAAAAAAGGTCATCCGTCCAGCCGTCCAATGAGCTCTCGGTTGAAACCATTGACGTCACGAGTGCGATGGTTTGGAGTCAGTGCAGTGCACGCTACCCGAAATTCTGGCGCAGAACTGTCCTTGAAGTAATCTTTTGAAATAAGAGAGTGCTTGCAAAGTGTTTTTTATTTACAGGAAATGACGCTTTTCGCCCTTTTGCAGCAGTATCAGATTGGCGTAAAACTTACGGTGGAAAACTATCATTCGTCCATTATTGCCCACATATGACATTAAGATACAATTAGGTAAAACTTTGTATCGTCATGGGATGAATAAAAGCGTTACGGAACATACGACGGAGCCAGCCGCGTTCCGGCATACACGGCATGAAGCGTTGCATAATGCGGTCGAGAACACAATACATCAGCCCACCAAGCCGGCCACACAAACGTAATGGTTTTATTGTTTTTATTCACTCCATGACGATAGGACGATGGTTCCTTATAAAACTTTATCTTAATGCCATATGTGGGCATTAATAGGCGATTTCTGGTTTCCATTCTAATTTTTACGTCAATGTGATGATGCCCCAAAATGTCGAAACGCATCATTTCCTGTAAATAAAAAAGATTTTGCAACCGAGACTGTCTAATTTCAAGAAATTCACAACCTGTTGTTGTACCAGGCGCCAAATATGAAATGGAACCAATGTCCTCAAAGTAATCGATTTGTGACTGTTCGTTGTATCACTGTGGTGCCAACTCTGCTCAGATTGCTGATGGAGATGCAGTGCGATGCGTCAGAGCCATACGCTGAACACGATGATCTTCTCTCTCGGTAGCGCCACTTGGGCATCGGGATCAAAAATGGTTCAAATGGCTCTTAGCACACTGGGACCTAACTTCTGAGGTCATCAGTTCCCTAAGAACTACTTAAACCTAACTAACATCACGCACATCCATGCCCGAGTAGCGGTCACGCGGTTCCAGACTGTAGCGCCTAGAACCGCTCGGCCACTCTGGCCGGCCATCGGGATCCTGGTCTTCTTGAGACCGTACATTCTCGTGACCACAGCTTCCAGCAATCATGTACAGGCTATCTGCCTCACAAGTGTTTCTGCAATATCGCAGAAGGAACAACTAGCTTCTCGTAACCCTATCACATGACGTCGTTCAAACTTGGTGAGGTGTTGGCGACAGCGTCGCATCACCACGTCCAATTTCATCTTTGAAATTCACAAACAGAGAGTATTACGGAAAGGTTTTAGGAGCCCACAAAAAAATGTATCATGGTAACAGCCGCAGCCAAGCAAAATAAATAACGTAGATTCTGACTGAAATATCGATTGCTAAAACTAAGCACCAGAAAGAACATTAAAGTTCATTTTAGGATCCTTTATAAGGAAACTACAGTCGGTAGTGTTTCCGTAGTAGTAGCCGCAACAGAATATGGAAGATCCGTTACAGTTCGTAGCAATTTTGTGTCTTCATCATGTTGCCCATACCAAATGAATAGAGCTTTTGCAGTTGCACTGAAATGGAGGTACTCACCGTTAACACTTGACAAGGTGTTATAGTGACTGAGGAACGACGGTAATGGAGTGTCCCCTTGGCCTGGCACCCACCAAATGGCCGTCAATGATAGAAGCAGCTGATATCGTGAGTCTCACTCATCCTGCAATGCTAACGGCTGACTAAAGGCCTTATGACAACAACCTAGTCACGTGACGTGCTGAACGGTATTATTTGCTATGCTTACAGGAATTCTTCCTGTGTCTCTCGCTCCCCAACAAGCACCTAGTCCTGTTTCTCTGTCTTAGTTTCTTACGAGCACACATTAACTAGGGTTAACGTATTATTATAGTAAGCAGTCATAAATTAAGTTTTTTTCTTGGAAGTACAGTAACATTTATAAAAATTTCGATTCTTCTAAAATAAAAATCGTCGTTTTAACTACCCCACGAGCGTATTTTAAGTAGGGGTAAATTAGTATTACAGTAACCAGCTCAAAGTTTTTTTTATACGAATTCCTATTCTTCATAGTAAAAAATCATCGTATTAACTAAATATTATTACATGACAGTTGCATTAATGACGCTGTATTGTTCAGTCTGAAGTCTCATCATCTGTGTGTAGTTAAATCCTCGACCTCCATCGACAGAAGCTCTCCCCCCACCCCACATACCTGTCCCTCCCCCCTCCTCTCTCTCTCTCTCTCTCTCTCTCTCTCTCTCTCTCTCTCTCTCTCACACACACACACACACACACACACACACACACACACACACACACACACACACACACACACATACATTTCCCTTCATTAGAAAATAGACGATTCCTCGTTGCTGTTGAATTAAGCATTGACGAAAACCTCAAAGATCCCAGTAAACTTAACACAATTTTTTTTATTTTTTGTAGCACTGTTCCTTATCACTATACAAAATATCGAAATTCAGTTGAGTTAAGTATCCCTATAGTTTGATCATACAATTAGCTCAATCTACATTTCACATACTTCGCAAGACAACGTACGGTGCTTGGCGAAGGGAACCTTGTACGACTTCTTGTCATTTCCTGTCTCGATCCATTTGCGAACAGAACAAGGGGAAAACGACCGTCTATATGCCTCCGTAAGAGCCCTAATTTCTCTTCTCTTCGGGGTCCTTAACAAAACGTATGTTCGCGGCAGTAAAAACGTTATGCAGTCAGCTTTAAATGCCGCTTCTCTACATTTTTTCAACAGAGGTCCTCAAAAAAGATCGTCGCTTGACATCCAGGGATTCCCCATTCGAGTTCCCGAAGCATCTACATAATACTTGTGTGTCGATCGAACCTACCAGTAACAAAACAAGTAGCACGCCCCTGAAGTGCTACAGTGTCTTCCTGGCGGGGATCCCGAACACTCGAGTAGTACTGTAGAATGGGTCGCGCTAGTGTGCCATATACAGTCTCCCTTTGCAGATGAACCACATTCCCAAAATTCCCTCATATTATCATAGTCGACAATTTTCCTCTCACACTAATGCCATTGTATTGAAATTTTTAACCCTGTTGCTGACAAGAGTGGCATTACAGTCTTCGATTTCATGACGTTAAAGATATCCGCAGTTGATTTCGTGTGCACCGATAAACCACCTGGGCGGCATTCCTTTACTCTTTAGTTTACGGACCATTTACAGGGAACGTGTACTATAACAGGCCAACGCCGGGAGTCTCCTGCACGGGCAGTGATGGCCATTTCGCGTGTTGCCTCTGACGTAACTAATGGCGCACTTAGCAAAATAGAACGGAGCGGTGGGATTTATCGCACAGTAAACTTCAGGTCCCTCAGAGATGTAACCTACCTTTCAATCATTGAACTGAAGCTGCCCCTCAGGTGAAGTATGATAGCCGCCTACTCGCACACGATATACGAGTATATCGACGCTCTGGTAACTGATAATAAAATTGTGAGTCTCAGTTCCTAATGCTAATAGACAGTGAGTTGTAAGTCAGGATAGAAACGTTTGAATATCTGTAGGCAGAATTGTATATTTTATTAACAAAAGGCTTTCTGTTTTCATTTAATTTTTTTCCCCCAGTTTGGATCTAGCTGTGACATTTTCTCATCGAAAAATAGAAAAATAAAAGAAAACGTTACATTATTGTTTACCACCTAAGCTAGTTATACACACCATACGATGATTTGAGTAATAGTAGCTGTCACTGCACAGCACAATTAATGGATCACTTTTTCGAAACACCGTAAGTGCATCCCATTCCGACCCATAACTTTGAAACTTAACTCAAAGGTGCGTACAACCTTCCTGTGCTATGGTGGAAAAGCATGGCGCCCCACGACGCTACCTTAAGGGTCGGCGACGGTTCAAACAGCGAGGTGACAACATATTCGACAAAATGACCAGTGCTCAGAAATTCTTGTGAGGTGCACGGTGGGTTAATTATGACACATTGGCAACAAATTTCATCACAATTATGTCCAATGACTTTGTGGACGTGTCGCATGATGGGAAGGTCGTCAGACTCACTCTTAGCCACATTTCACCCCTTCTCTTGAGGCCTCTGAGATTTAGGTCAGAACCGCGACGCCTAGCGTTGAAATCGCACAGTCGTTTTATGCGCCGCCAATGAAAACACTTTAGACACCCCGACGCTCAGAATCAACACAAAAAGGCCTTATGGGGTCGGCTAAGGGTCTCAATTGAACCATCTCTTTGTGATATTCAGATGGCCGCGGTAGCCGAGTGGTTCTAGGCGCTTCAGTCTGGGACCGCGCGACCGCTACGGTCACAGGTTCGAATCCTGCCTCGGGCATGGATGTGTGTGATATCCTTAGGTTGGTTAGGTTTAAGTAGGTCTAAGTTCTAGGGGACTGATGACCTCAGATGTTAAATCTTATAGTGCTCAGAGCCATTTGAAACATATTTTTGTGATGTTAATTTCAGGTCTCCAGCCAGAACATATCGTCATCTGGACACAATATTTCAGCGGATCTAACATTCTGCGTGGTGGCTGTTTGTTCTAAGTTGTGTCTCCCCATCACTTTCGGACAACGACGCTCTGACCGTATTTTTTTAGGGAATTGACTAGTTTGAACCTGGGACCTGTTGCTGGTAAGGAGACGCCAGACCCCACATGACATGTATAGTTCAGAAGAGTTCAGTAAGACTAGCGATGATATAATCAAATACTTAATGATTTCAGCGTCAGCTCCACTGCACTCCCTGTAAGAGAATCTTAATACTAACTAAATTTAGTGGAAGGGGTTCAAGTTTTTGCCATTTTTAGTTAGCTGGTAAAATAACATCGAAAAAGCATTTCAGTTTACCATTGGAATTTTTATTCTACTAACAAAACATTGTTTATAAATTGCGCTATTGATGAAAAGAAGTATTTTAATACAAGATGATAAAAACCAACTACGTTCAACAAAAATGTGAACGAATATTCCCTGAGTGGGCTTCCAAGTTCTATAATGGATCAAAGGCTTACCTATGCCATATCACATCTATAATCTAGGTTTAAGTTAAGTTTCATAAAAAAAACTATCAAAATGGTCTACAGTGATCCTCAATTATCAAATTACTTATTTAACTTGTCGTAAATAACAGTGGCTGATGTGGCTTCTCAATAAATATATACCAGAAAAATCATCGTGTTTCAGATTCTAACTTCTAATAGCAAATGTGAATACCACAAAGTTTAATTCACGATCGACACTAGTATTACGGAAAAAGGGGGTGTAACATCTGAGTGAAGGCTTATGCGCTCTCATGTGGCATCGCATGGGTTCATTACCTTGTCGTTGGTTAGGCAGCGTCAGGGGGCGGCGGGTGGTGCAGCTCCACACACCTCGCCGTCTCGTAAGCAACTCTCTGTAACTTCCGTTAACTACAATTTACCGAAGTTAGTTTAAGAAAAGCTATCTGGCTGTGTTTTCAACTGACTAATCAGGGTCTCAATGTTAACCTTAAGCTCCACCTACAAAAATTCTGTCTATCCAGTGAGAAACATTATACTTTTCGTGGTGGGGCAATGTTTTTAATGTTTGCTACGTAACAGAGACACGTATAGTCTCACGCTAAAACTTGCTCACCTATTGTTCTGGAGGGCTCTATCTTTTAACATGGGCTGGGGCTGGTCTTGGAGGTCGGCTGGAGACGTGGGTGTCCGTCCGTTATCGTAGGGCCTCCTAGCGTACACGACTCTGCTCTCGGCTTCTGTTCTCGTTTCTCCCCTCGGTGCTGCGTCTGTTTCACGGTGGGAAGGTATGGCACGCATTTAGGTGTTCTTGTGTTAGTCTGTGGTATTCCATTTGCCCACTCATTGATCGTATTACTTTGGTTAATTTAATGTCAGGATTTATTCGGAGCTATGTGACATACTGCTGGATTTGCTATCATGTCAGGGTTTTCATAGAAGGTGTTGGATTTGCCTGACACTTTACACGTTGAATATCAAAAATTAGTACGCTGGGAAAGTTTACGGAGCGAAATGATCCCTTTCCTTGGGGTTTTGATTCCCACACATTTCGCGGTCGCATACAATAATTAGCTCGCACAGGAAAATTTAAGTGCTGGTTTCCCGCGCACACCGTTCGAGAGTGGTTCATTGAACCCTCTGCCAGGCACTTTATTGTGAATACCATAGTAATCACGCAGAAGTTGAGATAGATGTAGATGTGCAACAGGGCGAAGCTATTGATAATCTTCAGTACTGGTGACACATCTCGAAGACTTCAACCCTTTTCTAAGGGTATTGTGGCCAGCAACACCATTAAATGTGATCGCAGTACTTTCGAGCATAGCACAACTGCAGCTTTTGCTCTGGTCTACAGGATGGAGACACTACAGCAGCCCACCACTTGACACCCCTACAATGCCAGTTGCCTGCCTGCAGGGGCAAGGTCTACTTTACAGATTTTCTCTGCAATGGCACAGTTTTAAAAGTCTCAATAAATGTGAGAGGATGCCAACGGCAGCGTTGCCGAACTGGAGTCTAGAGAGACCCTTAGCCATTTTATTCATACATGTGCCAACGTCATACCCATCCACGATCATGCTACAGGGGTGCTTAGAAAAGGAGAGCTGGAAAAACATACACACCCTTTGCTGCTTCAGATCACGTTCAAATGTCGTGGAATTGTTTGTACATTCCCCAGTGGTTCCCTGCTCTCGTAAGGGGTATGATTATGTTCAATGAGGTGAATAGCCGAAGATTCCCCTAGAGGAGGACTGTAGCGTCTGGGAAACATCACC
Source organism: Schistocerca gregaria (assembly GCF_023897955.1). Classification (NCBI taxonomy): domain Eukaryota; kingdom Metazoa; phylum Arthropoda; class Insecta; order Orthoptera; family Acrididae; genus Schistocerca; species Schistocerca gregaria. Next base: position 185,674,003 of record NC_064929.1, read on the forward strand.
AGTATTAAACACCGTCAAGAACGTAGTCCTGTTACTTGTTCTCCTGCGAACCGTCGATTTCATCGCGAAACGTGTAGGAATCAAGGCCCCAAGAGAAGCGGCGGTTTCAGTGACGGCCTTTGCGCCATTCCATAAGACCTTTCTGTGTCGATTCCGAGTGGCAGTGTATCTGAAATGTTTTCCTCGGTCACCCGTGAGAAAACTGCGTTATTTCTATGCTGTAAGTGACGGTTCTGACCTAAGTATCAGTGGCGTTAAAAGAAGGCGCGAAACTTGGGTAAGAGGGACTGTCACACGTCCACATTGCCTTTGAGCAAAACTGTGGTGAAATTCGGTGTCGATGTGACATTAAGCCAGCTTATACGTCACATGATCTTCAGAGCTCTGACCTTTTTTCGCACGAGTGGACTCCTTGCTGCTTGGATCGCCTTTGAGCTCGAGGGTGACGTTGCAGGACAGCACGCTTTTGCACAAGATTGTAGGCACCGCTGAGCCAAATTACAAACTTATGCTTCCCATTGGAAGACAATCATGGGGTTTCGAAAAAATGGTCCTTTAATCGTGTAGCTCAGTGTAGGCATAAGATGATTTTCTCATTAGAGGCACAGGTGTGCTATGTGTTTACATACAAAATAACTTGATAGATGCGAATCAGAAACAGGTATCCACACAACGAGAGTGAAAATAAGAAGAACTTCTTTAACTCGTACCAAATTTGTTTTGCGAGGAGGCCACTCGGCAACTGGCCCGTGAACTCAAATATCGATATCCCAAAGAAATCCGATACAGCTCTTAAAATTTCTGGAGGAAATCGACTTGCAGTTTTCCTTACAACTTGAGGAACCCAAATTTAGTGCAATATAGCCACATTTCACGACAGTCACCATGGCTCATGATATTAAATTTTTGTTCCACTGTGTGTCGTGTGTTGAATGAAACGTTTACCAATGGTATTGTAAGTAGGCTGTATAGCTTTTTTTTATTAGTAAAGCCACTTGGCGCTCTGTATGAAAATCACTGACTGTGCTGCGTGCAGTCTGTGGCTGGGTGGCATTGTTGTAATATTCGCTATTGTAGTGTTGGGAAGTTGGCTGTTAACAACGCATAGCGTTGCGCAGTTGGAGGTGAGCCGCCAGCAGTGGTGGATGTGGGGAGTGAGATGGTAGAATTTTGAGAGTGGATGATCTGTACGTGTGTCCATCAGAAAGAGTAAATTTGTAATATTGGATATCCTGAACTGATATATATTCGATGACTTTTGAACATTATTAAGGTAAATACATTGTTTGTTCTCTATCAGAATCTTTCACTTGATAACTATGCCTATCAGTAGTTAGTGCCTTCAGTAGTTAGACTCTTTTATTTAGCTGGCAGTATGGGCGCTCGCTGTATTGCAGTAGTTCTAGTAACGACGATTTTTGTGAGATAAGTGATTCATGAAAGGTATAGGTTGTTGTTAGTCAGGGCCATTCTTTTGTAGCGATTACTGAAAGTCAGATTGCGTTCTAAAAAACATTGTGTGTCAGTTTAAGCACAATCATGTGTAATTTTTCTAAGAGGAGATTTCAGTACAATACTTATTTACGTGCCGTATATTGCATATTCAATGCACATGAAAGAAGAACTGCAGACGTCATTGATTGTATTGTTAAAGGTTTTTGCCAATAACGATATTTAAATAAGAAAAGCTCTGTAGCTCTCGAGAATGGTATCCGGGCATTCAAAGGATGGCTGGTTACCACAGCACTACGGCCGTTTCCTTTTCATTTCTTTCCATTCATTTCGAATACCTACGTCATCCAAACACACTACAAAAGTGTATGAACGTATGTATGTTCCACATCTTCTCCTAAACAACTAAATCGATTTCAACCACACTTGGTAGACGTATCACGTACGCGGTGGCGTAATAACCGCCTCTCCCTCAAAAGGGTGGGAATGAAAAAATATTGTGGCTCACAATGCGCAAGTAGCCAGGCTATTCTCATCAAGTAGCTGAGAAAGAGAGAACTTAGTGCCTTGCAACAAATTGTGCACTCTACTCGTTAGGTTGAGAACGCTACAACTGTAATCATAAAGATATTGCGCATTTGTACTAAAGCTGGTCACTTTTAAGCACTATAATTGATGCAATAACGTACTCTCTCCCACAGATGCGACGATTGGAACGTGGCCACTTACATATTGTGTTGTGATCTTCAATGTGAAGACTGGTTTGATGCATGTTTCCACGATAATCTGTCCTGTACAACTCTCACTATCCCCGAATAACTACTGCGACCTACAAGCATTTGAACCTGTTTACTACATTCAGGCATTCATCTTATAACCCTCCTACCGCTCCGGCTAGTTAGGCTTTTCTATACCACCGTGTACCTGAAGTCCCTTATCTATGGGGAAAAGGCATCTTCTCCGAAGAATAATGCAAAACCGAGAGAAGTAGATGAAGTTATAACCGTATCGCCACTGATCATTATTTTAGCAGTGACGATTAGAAAAAAAGTTCGGTTAAATTTATATGTTTTTAGTACTTAAACTAGTTTTTAACTAACAATATTTAGTGGAAAATTTGGAAAAGAGCTTTTCAAGGTAGGTAATTAATGAAAAGAACCAACGGTCGGCAGTTCTTCACCGAAACAAGAATAATTAAATTGGAACTGAACTTTACACTCGTAAGCAATCTTAGGTAGGAATAGTTCTTCGCGTCATAACATAGGAACAGTACCTACTATACACTTGCATGTACTTCACACCACACATGTCACGTAGTCCAATAGTAATCAAATAGCAAACACATATAATATTAATTTTCAATGATCAATTAAAGTAAGAATGTTTACTGGCTGCGGTCAGAAACGTTTTGTTACGTTACTCACTGTAACACTGACTGTCGTAATTGTAGTAAGCAGTAAGATTGTTTCAATTTATTCATTGGTAAGGAGTACTATTTGCCTATTTACCTATTTACTCTGATATTTCTTTGCAAAAAAAAAGTTGTAAATTAAGCAAAAAGCTATAAATCAGAAAGTGTGCTTTGACAGTGAAAATCAGTGTCCAGGCACATAAAGGACAGTTATTCTATTTTTAGCAAATGAGTTAATACTGGCTTTTGTATCATTCTGTTTCTGACATTATTCATACTATAACCAAAAATTACTTTATTATTTAACTGTCCAAAATTTGGAAAAATTATGTTTTGAGAACTACTTGTATAATGACTTAGGGAAATTATTTACGTCACGATTTGCACGAAACAATGTTATTCAAACAAAAAAATTCCAACTGCTCTGGTCAGCTTATTACAGTTCCAGTTATAAAAAGTCTAGATCTTACTTCATGTTGCCGTTGGTTTGTCGAGCGGCTTCATTTAGAGGTAAAACAGGACACAGGGTGATCTTCTTGCCACACCATAACCAATTAAAAGGGCCCACAGTATTCCTGACGTTATGTGAATTACTCTTGCTGCATTTGTATTGTGTCCAATAAGATGCCATACACATAGCTTGTCCTTATTAAACATCCGGCAAAACAACATTTTCAGTTTTCACTGTTCCGCACTTCGGTGAGAGACTTTTTATCTTCGCTCTTTTGCATGGCCACACCGGCGAATACACACAACCAACCGTCTCTTCGCGACTCCGAACCGCTACTTTTTTTGCCGCGCTCGACGCCCAGCGATAATGCATTTACAGTTTATTACAATCTTTGACAAAATCTTTTTTCTGACTAGGCCAGCGTGTCTACTTACAAATTACTAACATTTCGTGCGTATTCTCTTTCTTAAATAACAAATGGCATTTGTAACTTGACAACATATTTACAAGAATGGTATTCAGCACAACTAATAGAACCAAACTTCGCGAAACAAGTACAAAATTTATGATCATCCACAGAGTTGTAGTGTTATAATCTCGCTCTAAAGCCCCTCCATCCCCACCCCACCCCTTCAATTTCCCAGCTGTCATCATTTCCGGGATGCATACGATAAACTCTTCCCTTCTTTTGTTTAAGTTGGTGCCACAAATTTCCTTTCTCCTCCCACCCAGTTCAATACCACTTCATTAGTTATCTGATCAACGCATCTAATCTTCAGCATTCTCCTCCAGCACCACGTTTCAAAAGCTTCTCTTCTCTTGCTGTGAGTGCTGTTTATTGCCCACGTGACGCGTCTGTAGAAGACTGCACATTGTGGTGGGGCGGGTTCTTTTCAATTCCTTCCACATCGGCTTCAGATCGCAGATTGGCCTAAAAGCCCGTCTTTTAGTTTCTGTGCAGAAAATTCAGTCCATCCACTTTGACAGCCTTCTTCACATACATCCCTTCCACTCTGTGAGCATACATACCACTTCAGTTGACGAAAAGCAGCGTTCAAGTAATGCCGACTAATACCTACCTAACAAACATAGGCTGCATAACTCAGCTTGGAGACAGTATCTATAAGAAAATCTCGAGCTTTCGGAAGCCTACTTCCATACAAGTTTTAAAATTTCACTTAATACAGTTATATTGCGTCTGAAACAGTTCAAAATACCTATCAAGACCACATTTATTGCCAAAAAACTATTACCATTGCAAGGTTACTGTCATAATTTCTTATTACAACTCTCTTTACATGTAAAACAGAAGAATTTGAACGGACAACTGGAAAAAATTCCACAGTGTAAACAGTCACTGCTCCACACACACATTCGCGAGTTACTACATCAGGTCATTCAGGGGTCTTCTTGAAAAGAAGTGCTCGGCATAATATTCTATGAAATTCGCGCCACACGGAGTTATTAAATGACCAGAAGTTTCACACGCAAATAACAACTAAACTATTTTTTATAAAATTCTCAATATTCACTAAATTGTTTAAAACTGCAGTCGTTTCATATTTGCGGCAAAAGAATCATGAGTATAAATGATTTTCTTCATCTTAGTGGAAAATGGTGTGGCGTGGTTCCACAAGTTCTGGTCAGTAGGAAGGCTACCGAGTGACTCCTCGACATTCTGCATTACCGCACAATGCCCTACACTAAGATCTGGAAATGCTTGATAAACAGTCTGTGTATCCTGGCCACCAAGGGCTGTTACAGGACGATTTGATTCACGGATCCAGTTATATGGCTCCTTCCGTGTATAGCGGTTTTACGACTATGACGATTGGAGCCTGAAGATGGCATCAATATAATGCCGAAACTGGTAGCACATAGAAGTTCATAAAATAAAATAAATTTCTACAATACATACGGTTGTTGGTAAATTATTGCATCAAGAAGTTCATACCAGCCGCCGTTTCACGATCCATAATGAATCAACGAAGAAGATTAAAATTAGAAAATCTGCTGCTGTCAGATGGCCACGGTAATCTAAAACTCGTTCAACAGCGTTGCAGAAAGTAAATATGTAACAATTACGGAACCGAATTTACATAAAGACAAAACAAAGTCCTAATAATCTCCATAAATAACACATTAATCCATTAAACTAGTAAATTTCATTCTGGCTGTTTTTATACAAAAGGATACACACGGGGAATACGATTGCACAAGATTTTTCCCCGAATATTTTACATAGTTTTCAGTTAAATAAAACGTCCGAACTTTACATATGTCGCCCATACACTCTCTCAACCTTCCCAAAACTCTTACACAATAAATCATAATAAAATAAGAATTTTGTAATAATCACTTTCACATCATCAAACTATTGTAACCAAAAGAAAGAAAATTCTATTAAAACAAATTCTATGAATTGCGGTTGCTGCTTCAGATGAGATTATAAGCAAATATATCACAATCACTAACTCTTTTTCGTCGTACAAGAATAGTTATCATAATTTTAGTTAAAATTTACAGCTACGAAAGTATTGTATATAATGGTCTAAGACATTAAGATTATAGTTGTAGTAGCAACACAAGATTATATACGAAATATGAAATAAGTATGGAATAAATCTAAAAAAATTTACAAAATTTCGTTTTGATCCACAGAGAGTGTTGAATATTTGTATGTATCGCACGCCATAACAGTTCAGTGCCCAAGCGCACAGCATCAAGTGCACGTAAGCTAGGGCCCAGAAAAACTAATGTTCCTCCTGGCTACAATACAAGATGCACTCTAAAGACTGGTTAACACTAGACCAGTAATTTAGTCAAGTGGCGAGTGTTTTAGGAACTAAAAGTGTCTCAATGGCATTGTTAAGTTGGCAAGTAAAGCTGTTTAGTCGACCCGATCCAATAAGTGTATAAGTAGCCCGTCAAGTACCTTCCCCCACCCCACATCACTTACCACTGACGCGCCACCAGACACGTGTAAACATCGTCTGTTTAGTAGTGCGTATTATTGTCTGGCTTGGTTCCACTTTCTCGCCTCAGTGACCTGTTTCTTTTGTATCAGCAACATTAGTCATTGGTTTGACGATACAACTGGTAACTAATTTCTCTCTACGTAGAGCAGAAGTTCTTTCGGAAGCTGAAATGTCTGCTGTACAAAAATAAAGCTGTCTAGGTAGCCGCAGTCACTAAGCTGGAGAAGACGGTGGGAATACCGGGGCTGCATAGAAGACAAGCGGCTGTGCTTTCTGACATTTCTCTACGCTGGCTTACAGGTCGCCATCTGCGTCAAAATATTGTCTTTCGTATGAAGAAACCGACTTTGATGTGTTCCGAGAACATGCTGCACTCCAGTTGAAATGACTGCTATTTCTGTTGGCTCTGGAGGTGCAAGAGCACATTCAATTGTATCTAAACAGGGTTCGCCGACACCATACGAGGTATTTATGCGAAGTAAGGTACGATCTGTCTCCAAGTGGAAACCACAGTTACAAACAAAACTGTTTTATTTGTAGCGGTTTGCTACACCTTCCAGCTACTTTTCTACGTAGCCGCTGCTCCGACTTACACATCTGTCGTAACGTTGTGCCAACTTTCCGATACTCTTACCATCGAAGGCAGCCGGCTGCGCTTTCTGCCAGTTCTCTACGCTGGCTTACAGGCCATCCGTCTGTGTCAAGATGTTGTCTTCATAGGCAGCGGTTCGTGTGAGCAGAGATGGAAATCAGAGAGAGCTAATTAAGAACTGTTTGATGGATGATCAAACACCTACCATCGAAAAATTAGCAGGAGCATATTCACTGTCCCTGCAAAGTTCGGTTGAGAATGGCCATGAAGAAGAACACGCATGACAGTTATGTGGGCTGCATGACATCAGGCGAAATCTCTCGCCAGGCGCCCGTACTTGGCGGTAGACAAAATTTTATGGCACCTTTACGTACACGCTGTCCCTTCAGAGCTGTAAAGAACAAGGTGACGCGATAGACTATCATACAAGAGACACGATAAAACAAATCTGTGCAGTGCTTCATCGGATTTTTACTGTAATTTCCATTCCGCGCCCGATCACGCCCTATTTTCCGAATTGATTCGTATTTTACAAAACTCCATTGAGCGAAACAGAATCGAAATCATCACCACACTTCGATATCTTCGCCTTCACCTTATGCTTGAGCCGGCCTGTGTGGCTGAGCGGTTCTAGGCGCTTTAGCCAGGAACCGCGAGACTGATAGGGTCGCAGGTTCGAATCCTGCCTCGGGCATGGATGTATGTGATGTCCTTAGGTGAGTTATGTTTAAGTAGTTCTAGGGGACTGATGACCTCAGATGTTAAGTCCCATAGTGCTCAGAGCCATTTGAACCATTTGAACCTTGTGCTTCAAGAAAACAAGAACTGCGCAATGTGCAGTGACCATAGGGGAGACATTCCCCTATTCCACATGGGAAACCATCACATTTCATCAGAATACAAAAAAGTCGAAACAAGAAGTGTCAAGATGTAATGAAGCACGACCACATGCCTCTCATTCGTCACGGAATTCGACATATTCTCCAACATTCGTCAGTTCAGGAACGACAGCTGACAGTCTCGATTACATTCGATGTTGTATAATAAAAGTGTTGTGGTTGGCAGGAGAGCCAACACCTTGGTACTAAAGGAGGCCGAAATGCACGCGTTTTAGCTCACGCAGGCTGGTGTGAGGTCTGGAACATGGCAAGGAAATTAGAATTGAGAAAAACGGACGTAGCTGGTGGAATACTTAACTTTAATCCATTAATGATGAACGTCGCTCTTGATGGTACATGATTTACAATATCAATAGAAACTGATCATGGCTCCTTGCTAGGTCGTAGCAAATAACGTAGCTGAAGGCTATGCTAACTATCGTCTCGGCAAATGAGAGCGTAGAAGTCAGTGAACCATCGCTAGCAAAGTCGGCTGTACAACTGGGGTGAGTGCTAGGAAGTCTCTCTAGACCTGCCGTGTGGCGGCGCTCAATCTGCAATCACTGATAGTGGCGACACGCGGGTCCGACCTATACTACCGGACCGCGGCCGATTTAAAGGCTACCACCTAGCAAGTGTGGTGTCTGGCGGTGACACCACAAAAGGCACGTTTTAAAATGTCTTTTATTTTATCTTACAATAATTACCTGAAAACATACCGTATTAAAAGAAGTAAATAAATTCATAAAACCATGGGAGACAATTGTTCCGTCCTTACCTTGATGAACTCTTTCAGCATTTCGTTAAAAGCATCAGAAACTTCTCGAAGAAATAAAAAAATGTTAATTCCACTATTAGAAAGAAGGCACAACGCTGACTGGAGTTTATTTTATGCAGGTATGGCTTCCCGTAGATGAGTATTTTACTGTACACTTTTTGTGACAAGAAACTGAAGCATCTTTCCGACATTCTAAATGTTAAAAAGTACTATTTTCGGTCTTCAGTTGTGAGTTCTTTTAGAAGGACTCTGATTGCTCCATGCGAATCAATTTGGCCAATCCATTTTTGTATCCACTTTCTCTTTCTGTTACTTACAGCTTCAGTCTCTTCTTCCATCTCTTTCAGTATAACCTTTGCTGCAAGATGTATAGCTTGGAAGTGCTGAGTGATATTGACAAGAGATTCCAGATCGATTCCGTATTTCTGGATTTGTGGAAGGCTTTTGACACTGTAAAACACAAGCGGCTCGTAGTGAAATTACGAGAGAGATCGTTCACACACTAAATGTTGCACCGCAGCACTCTCGGAATTATGGACAACTGTAGAAGTGACACGTCTTAATATTTTTGCAGGGGATTCCGACGACTTTTTGAACCCATTCCACGTCGTGTTACTGTACTGCACGCGGAGAAAGTTTTCCTTCTACTTTTGTCACCTTAGTGTACATGCGATGTCAACAAATTCCTCTTTTTTAGAAATGCTTATTCTTGCTGTTGCCATCCAGCATTTTATATCTTCCCTATTTCTGCTATTGTCAGTTGTACTGAGCCGTCTTGCAGCTCGCGTTGGTACCGTTGCTAGGTTGACATCGTTTAGTTGGTATAGTTACGACTGTCGTCTTCTTGTGTTCATTGGCGCCACTCCGTTTGCAAGCGTTGTCTGTCTGCTAGTGACAGCAGCGGCGGTATCGATATCTAGTAATGGAGGTACTATCTTTGGGGCGAGGTTGCGGTGTTTCCGTGTCGGTTGAGTCGGCAGGTCGGTTGGGGACGGGCGAGCAGCCAGGTCCGCGTAGTGCAGAAACACGCCGGAACCACTGGCGGCACACATGCACTGCCAGATGGAAGGGCTGTAGTTGCGAGTGGTACAATCTCGTCGTCAACAGGACCCAGGAAGTTTGAGTGAGGCCTTAATTCAGGTAGTGACACCTCCACCATTGGGCGATCTCGCCATTTGCTTGCGTGTTGTTGCTCGTAGTGTCGCCAAGACGAAGAGCAGCGTGTGGAGCGTTTGGGGAAGGCGAACCTAATTAGCCTTCCTCCACTTCTTATTGTAAATTATTGCATTCTATAAGTTATTGAAAGAATTCGAAAGCCAATATTGTTTACTAGATGACTTGTTTCAACACACTAAGGGTGCCATCATCGGATCTGTGAAGATATAACATCACAGGTTTGAGGGAGAGCTTTCATGTGTTACACTATATACATTACTATTTGTACAGTACCACATACCTGAATTTAGCTTAAAATGTATACATTCAGGAATGTGGTACTGTACTAATAGCAATGTATATAGTGTAACTCATGTAAGCCCTCCCTCAAACCTGTCATGTTATATCTTCACAGGTCCAAGATGGCACCTTTAGTCTGATGAAACTGGTCATCTAGTAAACAATATTTAAGCGATCTTGGCTTTTGAATTCTTTCTACAACAGAGTGATCGCCCCACAACACCCTATACGTTCACTGCACTATATGTTATTATTTGTGAAGTTCAACCAATGGTACTTTTCGTGCGCAGTGGCCACTAACGCCTCAGTTACCTGCCCTGGAACTTAGTGTTTGTTACAGCCGTGTAATTTTCCTCACATTGCCGCTGCTGTCCGGTAAGGCGCGTAGTTCTGCAGCTTCCTTTATTTGTGGGCCGGGTGGTTTTTCTTTTCTTCTCTGAAAATAGTGGTTCCTTGCTGCTTCCGGATGCTCTAAACACCGGAGTCTGAAGACGTAATGCTGACAGCCGGTTCCGGCTTGAGTGTGTTATTCCATCGTTGCACTGGTCATCGCACGTTAGGCACATACAGCAAATGACTATTGGTCATGTGTTTAAACTGCGACTAGTCTGAGTTACCATCTCGTGAAGTGAATGAAACTCTCAGCTGCCTGTCTCATCGATTGCGAAGTTTTGAGGGACTTTCCCAGGTCGATCCTTGGAGCAACGTCTGCGTCCCCCCCCCCCCCCTTCCCCCTTGGTTTGGTCAGATTTGATGATCATTTTAAAATATTTTAATGACTGTAATTTCAAGTTTGAAGATATTTAACTGGTTCTTAAAGGATTGATAGTCAGGCCTTCAGCCGTGAAACAGTTTTAAATTATTACTATTGGAGCGTTCAGCCGAGAAGTAGTTTGAATTTGTTGTCATTAAGCACTTCAGCCGTGGGTGTTACTTGTCTTATAATTTTAATTAGACAATTGTGTTCTAGCAGTGAGATTTTGATGACTGTGCTTTTAAAAATATTTTAATAACTGTAATAGCTGGTTCAAGTAGTTTAACTGGTTCTTAAGACTGCTATTCAGTCGTGGAACAGTTTTAGATTATCACTATTGGGGCCTTCAGCCGAGAAGTAGTTTGAATTTGTTGTCATTAAGGCCTTCAGTCGTGGAACACTTATTAATTTATTGTCACCTTTTATTTGTTGTTGTTTCCGAATAAAGTGTACTTGATTGAAAAATAAACTAATCATCAGTAATTGATTACGGCCCCGTCCACAATGGCAACCCAATCCTGCCTTCCTTGGTACCAGGTTTCAGTACTACAGTGGATCTGTTGCAATGTCTTACTCGGATTATCGGTTTCAAGCCCTAATACAGCTTACCACCTGGGCCACAAAAATATTACTGCGAAGCGCAACTCGTAAGCAGTGCGAGGTCTCTCAGATTACTATTTTCTGCAGTTGCAGTTGTCGCAATTCCGTCTGACGTCATGCCTTCATTCATTAATTATTGTGCTCCTCAAAGGACAGATCTCAGTTTCTAGTGTTATTGTCTTCTTTCCAAATACACTCCTGGAAATTGAAATAAGAACACCGTGAATTCATTGTCCCAGGAAGGGGAAACTTTATTGACACATTCCTGGGGTCAGATACATCACATGATCACACTGACAGAACCACAGTCACATAGACACAGGCAACAGAGCATGCACAATGTCGGCACTAGTACAGTGTATATCCACCTTTCGCAGCAATGCAGGCTGCTATTCTCCCATGGAGACGATCGTAGAGATGCTGGATGTAGTCCTGTGGAGCGGCTTGCCATGCCATTTCCACCTGGCGCCTCAGTTGGACCAGCGCTCGTGCTGGACGTGCAGACCGCGTGAGACGACGCTTCATCCAGTCCCAAACATGCTCAATGGGGGACAGATCCGGAGATCTTGCTGGCCAGGGTAGTTGACTTACACCTTCTAGAGCACGTTGGGTGGCACGGGATACATGCGGACGTGCATTGTCCTGTTGGAACAGCAAGTTCCCTTGCCGGTCTAGGAATAGTAGAACGATGGGTTCGATGACGGTTTGGATGTACCGTGCACTATTCAGTGTCCCCTCGACGATCACCAGAGGTGTACGGCCAGTGTAGGAGATCGCTCCCCACACCATGATGCCGGGTGTTGGCCCTGTGTGCCTCGGTCGTATGCAGTCCTGATTGTGGCGCTCACCTGCACGGCGCCAAACACGCATACGACCATCATTGGCACCAAGGTAGAAGCGACTCTCATCGCTGAAGACGACACGTCTCCATTCGTCCCTCCATTCACGCCTGTTGCGACACCACTGGAGGCGGCTGCACGATGTTGGGGCGTGAGTGGAAGACGGCCTAACGGTGTGAGGGACCGTAGCCCAGCTTCATGGAGACGGTTGCGAATGGTCCTCGCCGATACCCCAGGAGCAACAGTGTGACGGTGCAGTCCCCTACGGCACTGCGTACGATCCTACGCTCTTGGCGTGCATCCATGCGTCGCTGCGGTCCGGTCCCAGGTCGACGGGCACGTGCACCTTCCGCCGGCCACTGGCGACAACATCGATGTACTGTGGAGACTTCACGGCCCACGTGTTGAGCAATTCGGCGGTACGTCCACCCGGCCTCCCGCATGCCCACTATACGCCCTCGCTCAAAGTCCGCCAACTGCACATACGGTTCACGTCCACGCTGTCGCGGCATGCTACCAGTGTTAAAGACTGCGATGGAGCTCCGTATGCCACGCAAACTGGCTCACACTGACGGCGGCGGTGCACAAATGCTGCGCAGCTAGCGCCATTCGACGGCCAACACCGCGGTTCCTGGTATGTCCGCTGTGCCGTGCGTGTGATCATTGCTTGTACAGCCCTCTCGCAGTGTCCGGAGCAAGTATGGTGGGTCTGACACACCGGTGTCAATGTGTTCTTTTTTCCATTTCCAGAAGTGTATAACTCCCGCAGCGTTCCCTGATTTCAAATTCTACTGCATTCCATTAACATTATTTTATTTACTCACATGCATGTTCGGAAGAACAGACACTGTTGACTATCTGCCGCTGTGCAAAGTATTTTGGAAATGAATTCGCTGACTGGGAACTTCTTGACATCAGCTGTATTAAGTACAGGTCTACCGTGTCGGAGCGGTACTCGGACCACGGGTTTCCCAGTTATCGCCAACGTCCGTCCTGAGAACTTCGGCTATCCGTGCACGCTATACGGGCCGACTGAAACTTCCATACATCAGCCTGTCTGCATCCATTACTGGAGTAAGGCATATTGATGTTGACAGTCTGAGATATGGAAGTATGGGTCGGTCCTGGAAGCGTGGACGGATAGTCAAAGCGATTGAAGTGCCCCCTCGCGATCAGCACGAAATCCTTGATATATTCCCACTCCGGCAAAAATTGTCATGTCGCCCTTGGGTAGTAGAACTACACCTAATGCAGCTGATGCCAATGATTTCCCCGTCAACTTCCTCGAAGAAGCAAATGCTTTATTTTCTTTTTATCGATATTCATTTCACAATTCTGTTGAGGATGCAACTCATTCCCTTGAACTACTATTCCATATTCTTCTACATATCGGAGAGAATTACAATATCTTGGAAAAACTTTAAAGTTCTTACTATTTTATCCCTGAACTTTAAATTCGCTTTCCAATTTCCTTTACGACTTTATCACTACGCTGATAGAATGACGCAAGGTACGGGCTACAACCCTGTCTCACTCCCTCCTCCACAGCCGCTTCCTTATCGAGTCCAATTCTTTTACCTGACGTCGGGTTACTACAGAAATTGAAGATAACCATTTGGCCCTGTGTTTAACCCCTGCTACCTTCAGAAAAGGAAGCTCAAAATTGGTAAAGAAACGCTTATACAAGCCCGTGTGGCATTATACGGATGTCTGTTCCAGTAGTAAGTATGAAATTGACACCTGTGGTCGGAAGCGAGGGATCATACATTAATACTGGTATAATTTATTACAGCTGTCCCTAATTATTCTGTTTCACACCGCGAACGTTTAATTAAATTTAATCCTTTTAAGGGAACCCATATGCGCTCCAATGATTAACGATGCAAAACGCAATCCGCCACACGTGTGTTGTTTAATGAGAATAACTGGCGTTTGTGAACATCTGTTTGAAAACGTATTGGCGCAGAGATGCCACGCAAGCTTTATCCGTTTGATCCGAACTGTTGGCATCACACCGACAAACTCGGTAAATGGTCTATCAATGTTGGCAGACATTACCTAGAATAAATTCAAATGTAATTGATCTTGACTCTAAAATTTCAACTTAAGGGTCAGACTATTCAGTGTTCTGAATTCAAACAACTGTCGGTATAAGTTTAAAGTGAATCAGTAGATGTGTACAATGTTAAAAAAATTGCTTATATTTACAAAGACGAAATGAAAAATAAATAACATGATAGATGTTCCAATGTTTGGTTTGGCATGGGCAAATAACGTAACTGTGAAAGAGCAGTGTAGCTACATTGCAAACTGTAAGTAGTCAAAGTAAGTGTGGTTCATGAGCCTACTCTACAACCTATTGAACTGTTATACGAATTGTGGAACGCTCTTTGTGAACATCTAACAATTTAGCTTGTTTCCTAACTGTAATTGCGACTGGAGAAGGTGATAAGAGAAAATGGAATCAAATTATCAAAACGTAACATCAAAAGTTCGAAAGGTCTATCTTGAAACTGGCTTTTTATCGTGTGTAGATTATTTGTGAATCTAATTTTGGTACAAAAGCAAAGAAAAATTTAAGATAATTCTCATTTATTGTTTCGTCTCCGTTGAATATTTTTGGTTAGATTATACTTTTCGATCACTCTGGATCATTTTCAGATGTACGTAGTAGCGTCAATTACTTAGATCTCAAGATGAGGCCAGAGAGATAGAAACATATAATCTAATTAAAATCAGAAACAATGAGACTAGAACTTCAGAAATAAAGTAAGAACGTATCTAAAGACCAGACAAATCTAAATAGTCGTGAGAAATCGTCCAGTATAATGAAACGGAAAAAGATATTGATATAAGGCATTAATGGGATCACAATCTATGTTTAAAGTCAATGTGTAATAATCAGTCACAGATGGTAGCTACCAGAACTATGGACGAAAGGTGTATAAAACGTGTCGGGCGAACGCAGAAAACAGTACTGTTGTCGTAATGCGCAAACGGAACGATTTATCTGGCGTCCGAAAGGGCATAATCATTGGCTTATGGTCCATGCCTGGGAGCGTTTCAGAAACGGCTAAATCTGTAAACTGTTCAGGTGCCGCCGTATATAAAGTACAGGGTGAGGCATAACAAAGAGCGATATTTAAAAGACTGTTAAATAATAACAGTTCGTTAATTTCTTTATTTAATAGTCTTAATATAAGCCAACGGCTTTGCCGCAGTGGTAACACCGGTTCCCGTCAGATCACAAGTTAAGCACTGTCGGGCTGGGCTAGCACTTGGATGGGTGACCATCCGGTCTGCCGAGCGCTGTTGCCAAGCGGGGTGCGCTCAGCCCTTGTGAGGCAAACTGAGGAGCTACTTGACTGAGAAGTAGCTGCTCCGGCCTCGAAACTGACATAATGGCCGGGAGAGCGGTGTGCTGATCACGTGCCTCTCCATATCCGCATCCGATGATGATGCCTCAGAGCTGAGGATGACACGGCGACCAGTCAGTACCCTTGGGCCTTCGTGGCCTGTTCAGGGTTGAGTTTAAAATTTTAGAATCTTAAAATACACGAAACAGCATTTTCTGCAGCCGTAAAACATCGGTTATTTTTTTAAGATAACTCCGGTAAGATTCCTCCAGACGGACTTTAAGTGATTCATCACATTGCGCAGCATTGCCAGTGGGATTTCAACAACTTCCTCTCGCAACTTCCTCTCGCTACCTCCTGGCAGATTAAAACTGTGTGCCAGACCGAGACTCGAACTCGGGACCTTAGCGTTTCGCGGGCAAGTGTTCTACCATCTGAGCTACCCAAGCACGGCTCACGCCCCGTCCTCACAGCTTCAAGTCTGCCAGTTTCTCGTCTCCTACCTCCCAAAATTCACGGAAGTTCTCCTGCGAACCTTGCAGAACTAGCACGCCTGGAAGAAAGGATATTGCGGAGACATGGCTTAGCCACAGCCTGGGGGATGTTTCCAGAATTCTGGAGCTTCCTCTCGGATCCGCTGTTTCAGGGCTTCAGTTGTTCCAGGGGGGTTACGCTTTGCTTTTCAGGTAACTCCACAAGAAAAAGTAACATGTTGTGAGGTCCGGTGAACGAGAGGGCCGTACAATACCCCCATTTCGGAAAATCGCACCTTTTGGAAACAAACGATTAATAATATTCACGCTTAGTCGAGAATGTGCGAGGTTGCTCCGTCCTGCTGGAAAAAGATTTATCGTTCATTTCGTAGTGTGCTAGTTGTGGAGGAAAAAAGTTATCCAACATGCCTGTGTATCCCTGCGAAGTCACTGTTACAGCACTTCCCAGGGCCTTTTGAGGAAACTATGCCCCTATGATGCCCAATGAAGACATGGTAAGTTTTGCGGAGTGCACTGATTGCTGATGCAGTTCGTTAGGATTAACACCTATACAAAATCGAAAGTTGTGCTTTCTCATGTAAGCGAAGATATGAAACTGAGCTCTGAGCTTCATCACTCATCCACAAGCGGCTTACAATGTCATCGTTTAGGCCCGGGGGTAGTCAAGGGAAGGCAGGAGTCGGTTACGGTTGTGGAAGGGGCCTTAGTCAGTTACGATTGGTTGCCTATTACAGTTACACACATTTATTTTTAAAACAGTAATTCCAGACTCAACAATAAATTTAAAAAAATATCACACTGTGTAAATAATAGTGTTTTCAGTACGTTACAATTTAGCAAATCACCATAAAATACGTATACAGATAATTTTAAAAAAGCACTGTGATGACGGCTGAAGGCCTTAAACGCCAAAAACGGCAATAAATTAAAATAGTTTAAGAACTCGCTGCAATTACAACTTACAGGTATTCAAATATTAAAAAGTAAGTGGCCACAAACACAGAAAAAGGTATCAGACGCCAGGAATAGCAGTAAACAAGGTTTTAAGGCTTACTGCTAAAATACAAATACCGAATTTTTTTTCAAAGAAAATGACCACTATCATGGCTGAAGACCTTACACGCCAGGAACGGCAATTACATAAAAAATTTAGAAACTTGCTGTAAAACAGCAAATTCAACCAAAGGTTAATTAAAGAAAACAAGTAACTGCCCACCAAACAGGTGAGATAAGACGATGGTAAGTTTGTAACACAACCCTTACACTGCTAGATTTATTCCAGAAGGCGACCGGAATTATTAACTAGACATGTAGGCATTACATGGTATGGCAATAAATAACACAATAATAAAATACAAGGACCAGTCACAGACAGTGCTCCAGGAATCGACCTCTGAGCCAAAACCAAGTACGAAATGAGTGATATCAAATTCATTAGGCACACATTAGGTCACTGTGACAACTCTAACGACAGTTGGCAGAATGAAACAAATTTCTTCACTGCTTTATTAATTCATAGTTGTGTAACCACACCGTCTAATCACTGAGTCAAGTGCTTTTAACAGAGTAGGGTCTTCAAGTACTAAGTGGTACGCAGATCCACCAAACTGCAGGTGGCGGAGCGATAATAATCTGTCACAACATCACATATGTAGTATGGGACCCACACAGGTGACTGAGTCCACTCTACTTGGATTGAAATGCACTCATCTTAAAGCTTGCTGGATCCGGTTTACGATGAGGTCGTGCACCCTGGTGACAACAGCCCTTCCATCTGGCAGTCCATGCGTGCCTCCAGCAGTCCTGGCGTGTTCACGCACTGCATGGTCCTGGCTCCTCCTGAGTCTCCAACCGAACTGTCCCACTCACACCACCCGGAAAATCCACAACGTCGCCCCCAAGATAGGGCTACAGGTACCACATATCGGTAACCGACGCTGCTGCGACTAACGGACAGGCAACACTTGCGAAACCGAGTGGCGCCAGTCAGCACGAGAAGAAGACAAACAACCGCAACCACGCCAACTAAACGATACCAGCTGGCTTGCAACAGAGGGCGCAAACCAACGAGAGCCGCAGCACGGCTCACGGGTCTTGATTAATCATGTCCAAAAATTCTAAGCAGAACCGACATTGGCTCACATCATCTATATAGCAGAGACATGACTTAGCCACATGCCAGTATCTCGTCTCCTACATTCCAAACTTTACAGAAGCTCTCCTGCGAACCTTGCAGAACTAGCACTCCTGAAAGAAAGGATATTGCGGAGACATGGCTTAGCCATGAAGTAAAGCTGTGAGTACCGGGCGTGAGTAGTGCTTCGGTAGCTCATATGGTAGAGCACTTGCCCGCGAAAGGCAAAGGTCCCGAGTACGAGTCTCGGTCGGGCACACAGTTTTAATCTGCCAGGAAGTTTCATATCAGCGCACACTCCGCTGCAGAGTGAAAATCTCATTCTGGAAACGTCCCCCAGGCTGCGGCTAAGCCATGTCTCCACTGTATCCTTTCTTTCAGGAGTGCTAGTTCTGCAAGGCTCGCAGGAGAGCTTCTGTAAAGTTTGGAAAGTAGGAGACGAGATACTGGCAGAAGTAAAGCTGTGAGTACCGGGCGTGAGTCGTGCTTCGGTAGCTCAGATGGTAGAGCACTTGCCCGCGAAAGGCAAAGGTCCCGAGTTCGAGTCTCGGTCGGGCACACAGTTTTAATCTGCCAGGAAGTTTCATATCAGCGCACACTCTGCTGCAGAGTGAAAATCTCATTCTGGAACAACACTTTTATTAAACCTTGTTTGGCAAAATAAAATTTTTTCTTTAAAATTTTTATGATAAGGTAAGTTAGCAAAAAATCCTTACAAGCATGGGCAACAGCCCTATTCAAACAACAACATTAATATTTAAACAAGCATTAAGTGACTCGCAAGTTAATTAAATTCTGTACACAGTAAAGCTCCCAAAAGGAGAATACAATAATGAGAAACTCCAACCAATAATGGATATCACAACCTTTTTTAACACAAAATAAAATAGAAACAAATACGCCCCTTCGTGGCACATTTTCAAAACAAGTGACGTCACATAGGCACGGGCTAATTCAAGTAGCAGAAGGGGGGGGGGGGGGGCGCACTGGACCCAAACCAGAGGCGGCTACACCCAGAAGCCACAGCAAGCGGGCGAGCTGGACAGGGTGAAGGTCTTAGAGCCCGTGCAACTATACAATTTCAGAGAAAGGGAGAGGGGAGGGGGAGAAAACGGCAAACATTAATTCCTCAAACGTAAAATGACTACGATGTGTAAAATGCCTATTTCACGAACATTGAAATAAAATAGTCAAGAATGAATCAATAACTAATGCCCTTGACGTAACCCGTAAAAGACGGGGGCGAATAGCATAATACCAAGTCAGCTTGGAAATTTAAACTACACTAGTAGGTTAACATATCCTCACTGAAACTAGGGAGCTCATTTAAATTACCCCTTAACAGGATACTGATAAACTTAAACAGTCAAGTGTGGCTACCATTTCACAGTTTACGAGTGAACAAGTAATGCAATTAGATAACACAGAACGTACAGATTCAATGTTAAGCCTGTGCTTTGAACCAACTGTAACAACGTCCACTCAGCTCAATGTACCAGGAAAAATATTACAGTTTCACCATACTGGCTTATGCTGTCGTCACTCCGAACAGCAATAGCACCAATTAATACACCTCGCTTGCTCGGACTGTATCACATCACCAAAATCCAGATAGACCTTTAATCAAACACAATAACACGTGTTTACTTAAACAGCACTAAATAGAGGGGACCTTTTGGTTGGCAAGACAACAGTTTCCGGTCATGGTGCCGATACTTGGGTAGCAAGTCAAACATGTCAAGCACTTCTCACCAAATCTTTTATGAAATTCTTTACAGATGCAAATCAGGGCCGCACGACTCGATTCGCGTAATGTGGCCGCGTCCAGTTCCCACACTGCAGGCCAGGTTCGGTCTTGCAAACGTGTCAAACACACCACAACCTCTGCGTCGTGCCCCGGCCTGCCCAACCAAGTTATCCTCCGATTCTCCAGCGCCGCGTGGTTCACCGGCTGTCCCCTTTCCGGCCCCCACACCCCATCGCGGACAAAAGCCACGTCAAAGGGCCGAGCCCAAAGATCACACCATGCCGACCCGATCGATCAATCGATACGAGCCGGCATTGTATTTGCAATGGTTTATGTCAGGCTTGCTTTAAACTTTGATCTTTCAATCAATGTTAATCACTTAAAATGTTGCCTAGACAACTGTATTGCCGAAATTTCATTAGGCTGCATTATTTATTTTTTGGTGTTGCGAATTTTTTTCCGTCAGTGTATATAAATGATTTTGTAGCTAGTGTCGGAAGACCCATGGTGCTGTTTGCAGATAATGCGGTTGTCTGTAAGAAAGTAGCATCGATTTGCAGGGATTGGAATTTGACACTGAACGTAAAAATACTGGAACGTAGTTCGTATAGATAAGCAAAGAAAACCGCTACTGCCAAACTAGAATATTGGTGACGAATCATTAGAAACAGTAATTACCGTAGTACCTAAGAGTAACCATCTAGAGCGACCTAAAGTGGAATGGTTACATTTAACTAATAGTAGAATAAAAAGGTGTCAGACATGGAAATAACCTTGAAGATGTGTAATTCATGGGCGAAATAAGTGGCTTCAGAACACCGACAGATTCTTGAATATTTCACATCAGTCTGAAACCTTTATAAGCTGCATTTGTAGAGAAGACCGAGAATGTTCAACGAAACACAATGCATTTCGTTACGGGGTCTTACAGTCGGCACGAGACCACTACGGAGATACTCATAGAACCCCAGTAAGACGCTACAGGTTTCATCAGTGCATCACAGAGAGGTTTGTTATTGAAACATCGAGTTAGTACGTTTCGCGAAGATTATGCCAAAATATTACTTCTTGCCATATAACTCTCACCAAGTGATGAAAACGAAAAAATCCGAGGAATTAGACTTGCTACGGAGGTTTACCGAATGGAGCAGTGTACAAGAAGTACCCTCCGCCACGTACCGTTAGGTGGCTTGCGGATTGTATAATTTAGATGTAAATGTAAATCTCGTGTGACTAGAGCCTCCCGTAGACGGGTGCAAGTCTTTCGATTTGATGCTACTTCGGCGACTTGCGAGTCGATGGTAATGAAATGATCATGATTAGAACAACACAACACCCAGCCCCTGAACGGCGAAAATCGCCAACCCAGCCAGGAATCGAACCCGGGCCCTTAGGATTGACATTCTGTCGCGCTGAACACTCAGGTACCGGGGGCGGGCATTTAGATGTAGAAGAAGATATTAGAGAAAGAGTTCGAAAGTCTGACTTGGCAGTCCACCCAACAAAACATATTTATGACATGACATAATTATCTAGAAATAGAAAAATTCATCATTACACAGCAGTAATATATACGGAATACCCATTTCCATCAGTCGTTTTAATTTCAAGACCCATAAAACAAAATGAATAATTCAAGAAGATATGAACGAATGGTTGTGATTAAGATACAAGCAAACTGAACGAGAGTAGAGATAATTAAATTAAGAAATAACACAATAGTATACAAACAAATATGAAAAATTACAGACGAAATTAGGAAAACGAGACTAGAGTTTTTTGCTGCAAAAGAAGTCTGGGTGCTAACTCAATTAAATGAAAAGTGTGGAACATTTAAGTATAGTCAATGGCAAGGTTGTATAAAGAACGAAAAAGAAATTAGTCTAAGTAGAGGCGTAATTAAATATACACAAAACATAACAAAACAATAAAACGGGAATTGGAGACTCTAGGAATATAAAACAGTTCTAAAGAAAGCAAGAAGGAATGTGGACAGGAGGGCAGAGAAAAATAATGTGAACGTGTGAGGGTGTATTGGAAAAATTGACACCTAACGTGGCAGTTTCCCCACGAACGTTAGCTAAAGAAGCGAAAGAGCTGTGATAATTTAAAACGGATTTTAAATGAATTGTGTAAATAGCTTCACAGTTTCACTGATGGAAGATTTTATCATCTGGAAGCACAACCAGCGAAGCAAACTATCAGTTGCTGGTACCGTTTAGTCCATTGTAAGCATCGCTTACTTGAATGGCTTTAAGACGATTTTCGCAGTAAGCATATATCACGAAAGCTGTTAGAAATTATACCCGAGGAATGAAGTTGGCGAGTGCCGCGATGCTGTGAATATTTAGTGACCAGACATTTCATGCTGGTCTCGTACCAGTGTTTAACCTTGCTGTGTGTACACGCACGTGACGTGACTCAGTATGGTTCACAGTGATTACGTGCTTGTATGTGTGTTAACTGTCGAAACACAACTGTATTAGGTGCACACGAGTTTGATGGCTAATAAGCAATTATATCGCACGAATTAGATGTTTTGTAAGTCTCTGTGTACTTATTTTCGTACCGAATCATCGTTTTTCGTCAGTGTTATATGATCTATTGTTCTGATATTCTTATCCCAGCATAATTTCACAGGAGCTCGTGTCCCCTTAGAAAAATTATGAATTACTGTGCTGGTAAACCTCTTACGTTATTTGATTTACAAGCAGTTGAGCAAAACTAAACCTACTCAGACAGTTTTCTCTTTACTTATTCTGATCATCACTAAACTGGAACACAATATTTTACCGCAACACAGTCTATCAATAATCCTTACAAAATAATGGTCCTGATTAACAATAACCTTTACCTTTCATGAATCACTGACCTCACCATTTGTTTCCAAGAAAATCCTGTCTAAACCTGTTGTTTCTAAACTCTACGTTTTTGTTCATATCATCTTTCAAAATAATTATTCTTCATTGTACACTAGTTTTTTGGCCAAACCTTTTACTTATACCTTGTCAATGCATTTCTTCCAATTCATCACAACTCATTATCTTATGTAGTCTACCCCCTCTTAAGCTAACTTAAATCTAGTCAGCTGATATATATATATATATATATATATGTACTAAGGGACGAGGCAATGCAGCAACACACAACAAATTAACACAAACAGCAATGACAAAAAATGCAAATTGGCAAAGCTAGCAGCAGTATGTCTAAATTAGCAAAGCGAAATGGCTCTGAGCACTATGGGACTCAACTGCTGTGGTCATCAGTCCCGTAGAACTTAGAACTACCTAAACCTAACTAACCTAATGACATCACACACATCCATGCCCGAGGCAGGATTCGAACCTGCGATCGTAGCAGTCGCACAGTTCCGGACTGCGCGCCTAGAACCGCGAGACCACCGCGGCCTTAACAAAGCAAAGGCAACAAGGCAACTAATATGACCCAATGTGCATCAACAAGAAAAATAAATCATTTGTAAAACTGGCTTAATACAACGTAAAATTCAGTAGATTTATGCCTGGAAAACAGCAGCAGCAAATTCTTTAACTTATACCTAAATATGACAAAGCTCAAGCAGAAAAAAATATTACGGTAAAGATAGGAAAAGTCTAATACCTATGTCAGATTTTAACACTAGAGTGATGCATCACAATAACTTACTCTACGAAACAAGTTACCAAATCATTAAAAAAATTATGTATGCAATTCCTGTGAAGGGAAATGTCTATTTCTGCTCCCTTAGTTAAAAAAGTAGATCATAAAATTATTATTTAATGCATCTGTAGAAAGAAAATATTTCTATCAGTATATCTATTAAATTTTATTTTAACCAATGAAACGTCATTGACTAGCTGTATGGCATTTCAGTAAAAAGAAATGTCAATAGCGAGGATAATGGCCTCTTTTTTCTCCACCTAATGGCTTTATTCCAGGTGACTGTCCTGCAGCTGGGCGCCTACTATGCATTACGTCAAGGTCACTTACCTTCCTTCCCGAAATATTTTTGTCAGAAGTTTCCACTACAGTGACAGTCTCATATAAAATAAAAAAAATTCACAGGTTGAAAAATTATAATAGAAATGTGTAGAAACGAAATCTCATGGATAGCAGTGTTTTGATACATTCATGCATGTACACACATTTCATAACTCTTAAAGTACTATTCTTGGTTTCCAACATCCTTTTTCACAGATCAGAGTCCGTAACCACTACTCAAAAGTAGGAAGAACACGACAACCACATTTAGAAAGATCTGTTTCATTTTCTTACAGAGTTTGCTATATTTTCACATTTTATGATCAGACTATTCTCCCCCCCCCCCCCTCCCCCCCATTTTCCCACTCTTACTACAGGCTATCTGTAACGCTACCAGAGACATAGGTCATTTTCTGTCAACTTTTTAAAATAGCTTCTTTTCTTTATCTCACAGTATATTCACTACCATGCAAAAGCAACAGTAAAAGCTATTCTTAGGCATCAGACCTACATGTATATCTTTACTCCGCAGCCCATCTGACGGTGTGTAACGGAGGGTACTTCTGGTAGCACTACGTGATTCCTTTTTTGCTATTCCATTCGCGAATAACGCGTGGAAAGAATGATTGTCTATACGGCTCTGTACTGGCTCTAATTTCTCGAATTTTCTCGTAGTGATCATGTCCCGAGATGTATGTGAAAGGAGGTAATATACTGCCCGACTCTTCCCGGAAAGTGCCACCGCCGCTGTGCCCGAGCGGGTCTAGGTGCTTCCGTCAGGAACCGTGCGGCTGCTACTGTTGCTGGTTCGAATCCTGCCTAGGGCATGGATGTGTGTGATGTCCTTAGGTTAGTTATGTTTAAGTAGTTCTAAGTCTAGGGGACTGATGACCTCAGACATTAAGTCCCATAGTGCTCAGAACCATTTGAACCATTTGAACCGGAAAGTGCTCTCTCGAAGTTCCAATTGTAAACCTCTCCGTGATACACAACGCTTCTCTTGTAGCGTCTGCCACTGCACTGTGTTGAGCATCCTTTGAAAAGGACATACGCATTATTTTTTTCTTATCCCTCCCCTGTGAGACCTTGTGCTGAATCACCAATGACCGCACTGTCGACAGGAAGGGAAACCACGATCTTCGTTCTTCTTTGTTGTAGTCTGGATCTACTGTCCCACGGCTAGAACTTGTTTTTGTCATTGCGTCAGCTGCGATCAAGTAAAGAATCATACCATGGAAGACTGCCTCCATCATCGGCTTTCGTCCTATTGTAGAAAAATTCGCAGCATCTTTTGCCTGGAAAGTGAGCTGATTTTAGTACCTCTCACACCATCATTGCTACGCCTTTCGATTGCTGCAGTGTTCGTCTCATCTACATCTACAGCCACATGATTACTCTACAATTCACAATTAAGTGCCTGGAAGAGGGAGCATAGAACCACCATCAAACTATTTCCCTAGCCTTTTTTTTTTTTTTTTTTTTTTTTTTTTTTTGTCGTCAGTCTATTAACTCGTTTGATGCGGCCCGCCACGAATTCCTTTCCTGTGCTATCCTCTTCATCTCAGAGTAGCACTTGCAACCTACGTCCTCAATTATTTGCTTGACGTATTCCAATCTCTGTCTTCCTCTACAGTTTTTGCCCTCTACAGCTCCCTCTAGTGCCATGGAAGTCATTCCCTCATGTCTTAGCAGATGTCCTATCATCTTGTCCCGTCTCCTTACCAGTGTTTTCCACATATTCCTTTCCTCTCCGATTCTGCGTAGAACCTCCTCATTCCTTACCTTATCAGTCCACCTAATATTCAACATTCGTCTGTAGCACCACATCTCAAACGCTTCGATTCCCTTCTGTTCCGGTTTTCCCACAGTCCATGTTTCACTACCATACAATGCTGTACTCCAGACGTACATCCTCAGAAATTTCTTCCTCAAATTAAGGCCGGTATTTGATATTAGTAGACTTCTCTTGGCCAGAAATGCCTTTTATTGCCATAGCGGGTCTGCTTTTGATGTCCTTCTTGCTCCGTCCGTCATTGGTTATTTTACTGACTAGGTAGCAGAATTCCTTAACTTCATTGACTTCGTGACCATCAATCCTGATGTTAAGTTTCTCACTGTTCTCATTTCTACTACTTCTCATTACCTTCGTCTTTCTCCGATTTACTCTCAAACCATACTGTGTACTCATTAGACTGTTCATTCCGTTCAGCAATCATTTAATTCTTCTTCACTTTCACTCAGGATAGCAATGTCATCAGCGAATCATGTCATTGATATCCTTTCACCTTGTATTTTAATTCCACTCCTGAACCTTTCTTTTATTTCCAACATTGCATCCTCGATGTACAGATTGAAGAGTAGGGGCGAAACGCTACAGCCTTGTCTTACACCCTTCTTAATACGAGCACTTTGTTCTTGATCGTCTTATTATTCCCTCTTGGTTGTTGTACATATTGCATATGACCCGTCTCTCCCTATAGCTTACCCCTACTTTTTCAGAATCTTAAACAGCTTGCACCATTTTATATTGTCGAACGCTTTTTCCAGGTCGACAAATCCTAAGAACGTGTCTTGATTTTTGTTTACCCTTGCTTCCATTATTAGCCGTAACGTCAGAATTGCCTCTCTCGTGCCTTTACTTTTCCTAAAGCCAAACTGATCGTCACCTAGCGCATTCTCAATTTTCTTTTCCATTCTTCTGTATATTATTCTTGTAAGCAGCTTCGATGCATGAGCTGTTAAGCTGATTGTGCGATAATTCTCGCACTTGTCAGTTCTTGCCGACTTCGGAATTGTGTGGATGATGCTTTTCCGAAAGTCAGATGGTATGTCGCCAGACTCATATATTCTACACACCAACGTGAATAGTCGTTTTGTTGCCACTTCCCCTAGTGATTTTAGAAATTCTGATGGAATGTTATCTATCCCTTCTGCCTTATTTGACCGTAAGTCCTCCAAAGCTCTTTTAAATTTCGATTCTAATACTGGATCCCCTATCTCTTCTAAACCGACTTCTGTTTCTTCTTCTATCACATCAGATAAATCTTCACCCTCATAGAGGCATTCAATGTATTCTTTCCACCTATCTGCTCTCTCCTCTGCATTTAACAGTGGAATTCCCGTTGCACTCTTAATGTTACCACCTTTGCTTTTAATGTCACCAAAGGTTGTTTTGACTTTCTTGTATGCTGGGTCTGTCCTTCCGACAATCATATCTTTTTCGATGTCTTCACATTTTCCCTGCAGCCGTTTCGTCTTAGCTTCCCTGCACTTCCTGTTTGTTTCATTCCTCAGCGACTTGTATTTCCCGGAACATGTTTGTACTTCCTCCTTTCATCAATCAACTGAAGTAATTCTTCTGTTACCCATGGTTTATTTGCAGCTACCTTCTTTGTACCTATGTTTTCCTTCCCATCATCTGTGATGGCCCTTTTTAGAGACGTTCATTCCTCTTCAACTGTGCTGCCTACTGCGCTATTCCTTATTGCTGTATCTATAGCGTTAGAGAACTTCAAACGTATCTCGTCATTCCTTAAAACTTCTGTATTCCACTTCTTTGCGTATTGATTCTTCCTCACTAATGTCTTGAACTTCAGCCTAATCTTCATCACTACTATATTGTGATCTGAGTCTCTATCTGCTCCTGGGTACGCCTTACAATCCAGTATCTGATTTCGGAATCTCTGTCTGACCATGATATAATCTAATTGAAATCTTCCCGTATCTCCCGGCCTTTTCCAAGTATACCTCCCCCTCTTGTGATTCTTGAACAGGGTATTATTATGATAATGATTCCTTCCTGAGGAGAAAGCTGCTGACTGAATTGTCATGAGGAGATCCTGCAGCAACAAAACGTTCCTTTGTTTTAAAGATTGCCACCCCAGTTCAGGTATCATAGCCGTGGCGCTCTCTCCCCTATTTCGTGACAGCAGAAAACGAGCTGCCCTTCTTTGAACTTGTTCGATGTTCTCCGTTGATGTTACCTAATGCAAGAAGAAGACCCACAGACGTAGTGTAGGCAGACTTTTTAGTAGACTTGTTGCATTTTCTCAGTGTTCTGCCAAGAAATCGTAGTCTTTGGTTTGCTTTTCCCACAACGTTATCTTTGTGATCGTTCAGCTTCATTTACTCGCAATTGTAATCCCTAGACGAGGTTATAGCATTTAAATCTGAGTCATTTATCGTGTAAGTAAAATTTAGCAGATCTTTTTAGTGCTAATATCAGTGATTTCACATTTTTCATAGCTTTGAGTTTATAGCCACTTTCCACATCATAGAGATATGTCTAAATCGTTTTCTAATTTGCTTTGATCATCTGACGACCTTATAAGACAGTAAATGACAGCGTCGGTGGAAACAACCTAAGAGTGATATTCAAGGCCGGCCAGAGTTGCCGAGCGGTTCTAGGCGCTACAGTCTGGAACCGCGCGACCGCTACGGTCTCAGGTTCGAATCCTGCCTCGGGCATGGATGTGTGTGATGTCCTTCGGTTAGTTAGGTTTAAGTAGTTCTAAGTTCTAGGGGACTGATGACCTTAGAAGTTAACTCCCATAGTGCTCAGAGCCATTTGAACCATTTTTTGATATTCAGATTGTCACGTCGTTTATGTAGAACAGGAGCAGCAGAGGACCTATAACACTTCCTTGAACAACACCACATATTACTTCTGTTTTACTCGACGACTTTGCGTCAGTTACTGCGAACTGTGACCTTCCTGACAGAAAATCACCATAGGCACGCAATTTGATTAGAAGTCGCTTGAGAAGTAGGGTGTCAAAAGCCTTCCGGAAACCTAAAAATATGGAATTAGTTTGCCATCCTCCGGCAATACTACTCATTACGTCTTGAGAATAAAGGGCTAGTTGTGTTTCATAAGAACGAAAATTTCTGAATCCGAGTGGACTTTGTGTCAATAATACGCTTTCTTCTAGGTAACTCATAATGTTCGAACACAGTATATGTTCCAAAATCCTACTACATATAGGAGTTTGTGACATGGGTCCGCAGTTTAGCAGATTACTCCTACTTCCTTTCTTCGGTATCAGTGTGACTTCTGGAACTTATCCTGTCTTTAGGTATGGATCTTTGAAGAAGCGATCGGTTGTATATGATTGGTAAATCCGGATTTATTGTATCAGCATACTGTGAGAGGAACCTGGCCGGATGCCTGTACCGGACGCCTTTCCTTTATTATGTGACTTAAGCTGCTTTGCTACAACGAAAATATCTGCTATTGCTAACTGTTTTTGTTTAGAATTCTGCAATATTTCATTCGTCTTTTTTGGTGAAGGAATTTCGCAAAACGTATTTAGCTACTCTTCCTTAGCGGGACTGAGATCACAAACATCACCATTGTTATCGTGCAATGCAGCTAATGATTGTGTCTCTCCACTGGTGTACCTTACATACAACCAGAATCTCTTTGGATTGTCTACCACATTTCGAGAAAGACTTTCGTTATGAAAAGTATTAAAAGCATTTCACACTGAGGTTCGCGCTACATTTAGAGATTTTGTAAAACTTCGCCAATCTTCAGGGTTTTGCGTTCTTTAAAATTTGGCATGTTTTTTCGTCGCTTCTGCATTAGCGGTATTATCTGTCAGTTAAAGGAAACAGTTATTAATTTATTCCGGTTGTCAGGTATAACCTCCAACCAAATGAACTCTCACGAAATATCTACTTCGATTTCACTACAAGGTAAACTACGAGGGTCAGTCAAAAAGTAATGCCTCCTATTTTTTTTCTACGTTTAATTATCAGGAAATTTAAATGCAATTACATAGGTTGAAAACCACAACATTGAGGATCATTTTGTCATTTTTCAATGTAATCTCCGCCCATCTCTACAGTTTTGGTCCATCTTTGAACAAGGGCATGTATCCCAGCACGGTAAAAATCACAGCTCTGCTTCCTAAGCCATTGACGCACGGATGTTTTGACGGCCTCCTCATCTTCAAAATGAATCCCACGATGAGCTTCTTTTAGTGACCCGAACAGATGGAAGTCTGATGGTGCCAGGTCAGGGCTGTATGGGGGATGAGGCAAAACTTCCCATCCAATTTTGACAATCTCGTCAGAGGTGTGACGACTGGTGTGTGGTCTTGCATTGTCATGCAAAAGAAGAACATCTGCCATTGATTTTGTTGGGCGAACTCGCTGAAGACGTGCTTTAAGTTTTTTGAGGGTTGTGACGTATTGAACAGAATTTATTGTGCATCCCTGCTCCAAAAAATCAACCCAAATCACACCCTCTGTATCCCAGAAAACTGTTGCCATAACTTTCCCTGCCGATCGCACAGTTTTGAATTTTTTCTTCCTCGGTGAGCTTGTGTGACGCCACTCCATTGACTGCCTCTTTGATTCGGGTTCAAAAAAATGCACCCATGTTTCGTCCCCGGTCACAATTTTTTTCAGAAACTCATCTCCCTCCAAACGGAAGCGCTGCAAGTGTTGGGAGGCGGCTATTGTTTTCCTTGCCTCTTTATTCTGATCGGTTAACATTCTTGGAACCCACCGTGCACAAACTTTTGAGTACCCCAATTGTTTAATAATCGTGATCACACTGCCTTTACTAAGAGAAATAATGCGACACACTTCATCTGCAGTCACCCAACGGTCACCACGAATGATGTCATCAACTTGCTGAATGTTGTGTGGAGTCACTGCACTCACCAGCCTGCCGCTCTGCTTTTCGTCAGTCACCGGTGTTTGCCCTTCAGTTTCCTTACAACGACGAACCCATCGTCTAACAGTGCTGACATCCACTGTCACAACACCATACACCTTCTTCAGTCTTTCATGAATGCGTATGGGCGTTTCACCTTCTGCATTCAAGAATTCAATCACACAACGCTGTCTCAAACGAACATCGATGTCGGCCATCTTACAAACTTCTGCTGTGCTGCCACCTGTTGACACAGAAAGTTACTACTGCAGTGGATTGCAAAAGAAGGTTTGAAGAATGGCGCCAAATTCAAATTTTTCACTTAACTTAATTTTTTTAAGTAGAAAAAAAATGGGAGGCAGTACTTTTTGACCGACCCTCGTAATTCTGACAGCAATAAAAACTCCATAGAGAACGACATTTTATCTTTCCTGAACACGGTTAGGTCCTTTGTAAAAACTCATTTCCGGCCTTAGCCAAAGAAACTGGTAGAGGCAAGCGCATTCAAATATCGAGATATGCAAACAGAATACTGAGCTGCGGTCGGCAACGCCTACATAAAACAGCAAGTGTCTGGCGCAGTTGTTAGATCGGTCACTGCTGCTACAATGGCAGGTAATCAAGATTTAAGTGGGTTTGAACGTGGTGATATAGTCGGCGCACGAGCGATGGGACACAACATCTCCGAGGTAGCTATCGAGTGCGGATTTTCCCGTACGACCATTTCACGAGTGTACCGTGAATATCAGGAATCCGGAAAACATCAAATCTCCGCCATCGCTGCGGCCGGAAAAAGAACGGAACCAAAGAGGACTGAAGAGAATCGTTTAACGTGGTAGAAGTACAGCCCTGACGCAAATTGCTGCAGTTATCAGTGTTGGAAGATCAACAAGTCCACCGTGCGAACCATTCAACGAAGGCCCACTCGTGTAACCTTGATGACTGCACCACACAAAGCTTTACGCCTCGCCTGGGCCCGTCAACACAGACATTAAACTGTTGATTACTGGAAACATGTTGCCTTGTCGGACGAGCCTCGTTTCAAAACGTGTGGAGCTGTTAGACGTGTAGGATATAGACACAATCTCATTCATTCATGGACCCTGCATGTCAGCAGGAGACTGTTCAGGCTGGTGGAGACTCTATGATGGTGTGGGGCGTGTGCAGTTGGAGTGGTATAGGACCCCTGATACGCCTAGATACGACTGTGACAGGTGACACGTACGTAAGCATCCTGTCTGAGCACCAGCATCCAGTCATGTGTATTGTGCGTTCCGACGGACTTGGGCAATGCCGGCAGTACAATGCGACATCCCACACTTCCAGAATTGCTCCAGGAACATTCTTCTAAGTTTAAACACTTCTGGTGGCCACCAAACATGAATATTATTGAGCCTGCAATGTGCCGTTCAGATCTCCACCCCCTAGTACTCTTACGGATTTATGTACAGCGCTTCAGGATTCATGGTGTCATGTCCAGCCAGCACTACTTCAGACATTAATGGAGTCCACGGCACGTCGTACTGCGGTACTTTTGCGTGCTCGCGGGGGCTCTATGCGGTATTAGGCAGGTGTACAAGTTTCTTTAGCTCTTTAGTATACAACGATTTGAGCTTCAGAGCTTTCTATCAGTGCTTGGAGTTCTAGTTCTTTTCCAACACAGTTATGACAATTTACAGCTACAATATCAATTGTTTCTAGGTCTAGTTTCCTGTTTCTGTCGTGCAACCTTTCTGTATTTTCCCGAGACCCATTAGCCAAAAAAAAAACTACCCGGTCCCGCCCACACAGCCCCGTTAGCCGTGTAGTCGCTTCTTCTGTATAGAGGACCCTTGCCCTCTCAGTAAACATCTGTAATTTCTCAAGTACCAGAATGCTGCTTTGGATGATACAACACCCTCATTGGCATTGTAAAGAGAAGGAAGTGCTTCTCTGGGAGGTATCACTAACCTGGTGTCTTGCTGCTTCGGTAAGTGCCTCGTAACACAGTAGTAGCGCTCAGTCGCCAGGTTCCATGTAAGTGGTGATCCTGCTGAATTGGAGTGTTTACGGATGCCAGTTGTTAATTGTCAACAACGTTTGTACTATACTTGTTTTAATACAGAAATTGCTTTGTTACACACGTCACAACATCAGTATTTGGAATATGGTGGCTCTGGACTACGCTTTTATTCGGCCCTTTACACTCATTAAAACAGTTTTCCGACTTTACATAATGAGAGACACTGCCCACAACACTTGGCGTTCTTATAACTAATAATTTCACTTTATATCTTGTTTAACATGTGAAATATGCACTCGCGACGGTTCTTTTAGAACCGCCCTTGTTACTCGACCGTGCGTTTTGCGTGGCTCCTCGCGACTCACTCGCCCTGTCTTCCCGAAGGACAAGAGAGACCAACCCACCATTCTCAACCTTCAGCCAATGGGCGTTCAGATCGCTGTTGCTAAGCGGATCTGACGTCACGTTTGCGGACATTGTGACGGATGTTTTTCTCGAAAAACTGTCTCAGATTGTAAGATCCTACTCCCAAATAGTCGGATTTTGCCCCTATTAATGTTGCACAACATTGCCTCCTATGGTTTCATCACTAATGCTCTTGCTGACGCTTAATTGTTAAATGTAGCCTGGCTGCTACTGAGCATTCCCGATATCATGAATGTGCGTAAACACGTGAAGAGAATGCATATATGCCTTACAATGACCCGCATTTGGTTGAGCCCCAGTAGTTGCCCAGCAACTTGTGAGGCGTGTTGTTAGCCCATCGTGTGGTCTGTGTTGCAGAGAGCGATGCCGGGGACGTCGGTGACGCGAGAGCCTGCTCGAGGTACAGCACGCAGTCTGAGGTGTTCGGGGCAGCCCGCGTCGCGGTGACCACACTCCGCCACTGACATCGCCATCGTCAACAGTAGCAGCAGCAGCAGCAGCAGTTGTAGCCGAGGCCTCAGCCATGGAGACCCTCCACGCGGGCAACATTAGCGAGGTTGGCAACGGCACCGACCTGTTGGCCAACAGGACGGGATCCATCTATAGCATCGGGCCTGACTACATCAGCCAGTGGTGAGTACCTCACGGTGTCCACTCTACACAACATTGCTGTAGTAGTTCTGATTTCAGCTTCATGGGATCTCCTTCATAGTGAATGCTTCCTAAAAGTTCAAATAGTAGGCACAGAAAATAAAAATAAAAAATAAAAAAAATTGTGCCCCTCAAGGCTCTACACTTTGACCATTTTTATGTTAGCAGTGTGAGAATATCTGAAGTCATTATCCCTCAAATGATCGTTCAACATATAGATAAGAATAAACATTATCCCATTCTTGTAGCTGGATGCTGTCCACGTTTTTTCCTGTCGTTCCTTCTCTATTATTCTTATTACTAATACCTTCTTGGAGATGTGGTTTATGTATCCAACTAAATAAACGACAGTTGATTTTTTGCCATAAGTGTTTCGCTTCGTTTTTGTGAAGCATCCTCATAGGATAGTAATAGATGTTTTTGTTATGCATATAGCAAATGTGATTCTTGATCCATTACTCTATTACCGGAGCGCCAAGTTTCGTAAGATTATATCCCCGTTTGATTCTGCTTACAATAAATGGAATCTTGGACCTGTGACTGGTTGTCCAGAGTGACACATGTATGAATTTTCGTTTTTAATGAACAGACCACCATTTGGCTGTATTTTGTTTATTTAATTACTACCCAGGTTTCGGCCTCTTATGCATTTTTCAAGTGACTGAGTTCATGTAACTAACATATATTGCACGACATCAAGGTCGAAATTGGCCATAAAATTAAAAAAAAAAACCGCTCGCCAAGAAATTCCAGAGATAAAATTATGTGAAAAATCAGTAAATAATAGTTGAAGCTAGTCACATTTAAATTTATATCTCATATGATATGCTCTCACTATCATTTACTGACGAGATGATTTTACATCTGCAATTTCGTGGGGAGCTAATATTTTTCTTAATTTATGGCCAATTTTGACCTTGATGTCCTGCAATATATGTTAATGACATACAGTCAGTCACTTGAAAATGGCATAAAAGGCCGAAACCTGGATTGTAATTAAATAAAAACTGTTTACATGTATCATAACAAGATCCCAAAAAATCGTGTGCTCCTTCTCTGTAAGGAGAATATTCCAGAAACTTCCTGGTAGAATAAAACTATGTGCCAGACCGAGACTCGAAGTCGAGACCTTTTCCTTTCGCGGTCAAGTGCTCTACCATCTGAGCTACCCGTCTTCCAGGAGAGCTAGTTCTGCAAGGTTCGCAGAAGACCTGTGAGGTTTGGAAGGTAGGAGACGAGGTACTGGCAGAATTGAAGCTGTGAAGAGGGGTCGTGAGTCGTGCTTGCGTAGCTCAGGTGGTAGAGCACTTGCCTGCGAAAGGCAAAGGTTCGCAGTTCGAGTCTCGGTCCGGCACTCAGTTTTAATCTGCCAGGAAGTTTCACATCAGCGCACACTCCGCTTCAGAGTGAAAACCTCACTCTGGTGAAAATTCCTGTTTGGATGCCAACACAAGTTTGTATGCTGCTGCGTCGAACTATCTCGGATTCCACTTAGAGGACACCACGAGTCTCTGAACTAAGGATCACCTTTGCGCGGCTAAGACGAACAACGCTGACTGCGACATAACAAACGATATGTTTTATAATCAAGACACACACAACTGTCATTTATATGCACCAACTGAAATAATATTACTAAAATATGAGGAGCGTTCAGTAACTAGTGTAGCTCCCCTTTCTCTCGGCCAATTCCGTTTGGAAAAAATGCGGCATTTTTTGTACGACATCGTGGAAAATTCCGGCTTCAGCCTCTATAGTTTTGTGAAGGTCCAACAGGTAGCGGTGCTATACACAACCTTCAAATTGGCGCCGGTGACGGAGGTACGCTCCTAGCAGAGAGCACTCATTGAATGTCTATGGGCGGAAAACCAGACCTTCTGAGATATTCACAGACGCTTACAGAATGCCTACGGACACCGGGCAGTTAACAAAAGCACGGTGAGAGATTTCTGAGGCGTCTATCTCAACAAAGCCACGTAAACTAGTCGGAGCTACCGTGTACCGGTCGGTCGCGCATAACTGTGACTCCTGCAATGTTGGAACGTGCGGACACTCTCATTCAGCGTGTTCGTCGCCACAAAGATGCAGACGAACGTCTCCTTCAACATGACAAAGCAAGGCCTAACACAAATCTCCGCATCAGAGAGAAGCACAAACAACCTCGTTGGACTGTTCTTCCTCATCCACCCTACAGCCCACATCGCCTCCCAACGCGACCCAGTGATGGAGACACTCCATGGGAAGCAGTACGTGGATTGTGGTGAGGTCAGAGAGTGGTATCATGCCGTCATATAGGCCTTCCCAGTAAGGTGGCTTAAGGCTGTGGCGTTGAAGAAGATTACGTTGAAAAATAGGGTTTTATAAGTCAGAAAAGTGTAGCTGTTGTTGTGCTCTAATGTCGCATGCATATACGCTGGTGCGGAAACTGGTTATGTTCACATATGACATGCAAACGCTTATCATTGGAAAATTGATCCGCCATCTACAACAGAGAGTGGCATATTATATCGACGAAACCGGTAGCCTGTAAAGTAGGTAGGAGATGACATTACATCTGACGCTGTTCTTGATATCTTTTTAGAAACATACCGCCTATCATTTAGCATAGCAGGAATGGATGTACCCAACTTGTCTATGTTATCTAAGTATTCTTCGTAGTTGAGTGGGTGGAAGCTCAACAGCAAGGTCATCAGTGCCCATACACAACTGATGGGAAACGAATGTCGTTTTGTTTTGTGAAAAGTGTGCAATAGGTGGTATCTGATCTAAGCCTCAGCCAACCTGGGACACTCTCAATCACTCACACTCACACTTTTTACGCAGAACACTAAAACATGCATCTCTCAAGGCAGTCTGTGATTAACCCTTAGCTTCGCAAGTCATTTGATTGTCAGACACTGTCCCAGATGCGGTCTGAATAACCGCTACATTTAAATAGCGATAAAAATTGCATTCAGCAACTTCAGTGGAACAGTTCAGGATTTATGTAAAGCGTTGCATTAATACAACGCAAAAAATGCAGTAAAATAAATTTTAAAATAAATATTTACGAAAAGAAACGCATTTAAAGAGAAACTGTGCCAAATGAACGTAATATTACATGATAATGTTAATGCTATTAAAATTCGAATACCTTGCACTCCAAATATCAGTTTTTCCTATATATTATTGTTTAATATTCACGTAATAATAAAAACGTAAAAATTCCCACAAAACATTCAAGGAATAAAAATTAGCTAGTACTTTTTAGGTGTATAGTTTCCTTCTCAGAAATTTTCCTTGCACTCGCTGGAAATATTTGTACAGATTTCAAGTGAGATTGGCATCTTGCAACAAAGGCAGATATAAGATGTCTTTCACTTTTTTCTTTTTTTTTGGGGGGGGGGGGGGGGGGGGAGGCGCAGGCGGACCACGTTTTGCGTTTTTCCAGTCGTTCTACAACGACTTCTACTCTAAGTTCTGCTACACATTTACAGTCTTCACACCTGACAGAGTTGTTAGCAGAGTTCAGTCTGGTTGCGGCCCTAACTGGCCACCTACACCAACTGATCTGTTCGTCTGCGTTTACTACGTGTTGAAAGTTATCATCAGTCCAAGGGTGGTACTGTTACACCCTCTCTCAATTTAGATGCTGTGTTTGCCAAGTTGCCTAATCCTCTGGATGAAGCGAGAACCCATACAAACACAAATAACAAGAACAAATAAGAAAAGGCAGTACACCCAACAGCGCTCAGAAGCTTCCGAGGGACGATCTGCAGTTCAAACAATCGCTCGCTTAGGTGAGACAGGCCGTCGGCCCAACCATTCTCGATCCGACGACAACCCAACCGACAGACAGTCAACGGACACACTGACAAGATAACTTCTGCTCCACCTGACCAGCACACAACTGGCAGTTCAATGGAACAACGCAGTAGATATTGGCGCCCACAACCAATTATACACTGAGCTGTCAAACTACACATCGTGCTGGACAGCGACAACACGACGAGGAAAATACGCCATTCGGAGTGGCCGAGCAGTTCTAGGCGCTTCAGTCCGCAACCACGCGGCTGCTACGGTCGCAGGTTCGACTCCTGCCTCGGGCATTGATGTGTGTGATGTCCTTAGGTTAGTTAGGTTTAAGTAGTTCTAAGTTCTAGAGGACTGATGACCTCAGAAGTTGAGTCCCATAGTGCACAGAGCCATTTGAACCATTTTTTAGGAAAATACACTGCGTGAATTTACGGCAACGTCCAGGGCACGTGACCGGAACTTTAACGGCCACAAGGCAGAAGATTCCGCCGGTGCACTACAATTCAAATAACCAAGTACCATGTTGTTGCTGGCGGGAACGTCCCAACAGCCGACAACGAACTCCAAACGACAAAATGTGAACAGTCGTGACTTGCTGGTAGATTAAGTCGAAATTCAACTTTCGTCTTTAGGGTCGGTGGGCCATGGACCTGGTAGCAATGGGAACAGCACCACACACTCCGACTATGTGTAGATGCCACCAGCGGCCCCGACCAAACTACGCGCCATTGACGTCAACCGACCAACTGGTCGCACACGGTCCAGCCAGAAACTATAAGCGCCAGGCCAAAGATAGTAAAAGGTGCGAATATCGATACACGCTGCTGGTGCGACTCGCGGAGAGAGAGGATGAAGCATAATCGCGATAACTGCAGGAGACTAAACACAGAATAGCAACCAAAGTTTAATCCGACGGATAACATGAGCCAGACACGGCTCACATCTGTCTTAAAAATGTGCATTACTTCTCCTGTTCAGTCCTTGTACATTGGTTGTTAACATACTTGCTTTATATATGTATTTTTTGCCAATCCTTTGTAGAACACCACCGACCGATTCTTATTTCACTTTGGATTACTAATGATTTGAGAATATTTCGTTTCTGAACATGACATTTTTAACTCTTGAAACCGATAAGGTAAACCAAATAAAGGTTTCCTTGTGCAGCTGGTGACAGACTTCTCATCTTTATTGAAGTTAATGTCGACCGAAATGACAAAAGTCATGGAATAGCTTTCAAATGGCTCTAAGCACTATGACTTCAGATGTTGTCATCAGTCTCCTAGAACTTAGAACTACTGAAACCTAACTAAGGACAGCACACACATCCATGCCCGGGGCAGGATTCGAACCTGCGACCGTAGAAGCAGCGCGGTTCCGGACAGATGCGCCTAGAACCGCTCGACCACAGCGACAGGTATGGATTAACGATGTTCACACGGCGGTGGTGTTGCGTACACAAGGTATGAAAATGCAGTGCATTGGCAGAGCATTCATTTGCATTCAGGATATTTGTGTGAGAAGCTTTTAGATGTAATTATGTCCGCATGGCGGAAATCAACAGACTTTGAACATGGAATGGTAGTTGGAGCAATACGTGTGGGACATTCCATTTCGGAAATCGTTAATCAATTCAATATTCCGAAATAGGCTGGGCCGAGAGTACCAAATTTCAGGCATTACATCTCACCAGTGACAACGAAGTGGCCGACGGCCTTCGTGTAACGACCGAGAGCAGCGGCGTTAATGTAAAGTTGTCAGTGCTAACAGACAAGCAACAATGCGTGAACAAACAGCAGAAACAAATGTGGGGCGTACAACGAACGTATCTTCGTGAACAGCATTTGTTCTCCGCTCCTGTATCCACTAAAAGATCACCCAGCGGGGAAGACATAACATGGACTGGTTACAATGGTCCAACTAAACCACTGGAAATGGCTATGTTCTGCTACATCGAGACCATTTGTATTCATGGACTTTGGGTTCCCAAATGACGATGGAACTTTCATGGGTGACAATGTGGCGTGTCACCGGGCCACAATCGTTTAAAGTTGGTTTGAAGAATGTTCTGGATAGATCGAGCGTATGATTTGGCCACCCACATCGCCCGACATGAACCCAATCGAACATTTATGGGACACAACCGAGAGATCGGTTCGTCCACAACATCCTGCACTGGCAACACTTTCGCCATTAGATACGGCTCAATATTTCTGCAAGGGACTTCCAATGACTTTTAGGGTCAACGCCAAGTCGAGTTATTGCACTACGACTGGAAAAATGAACTCCGACACGATATAAGGAGGTATTCCATGGCTTTTCTCATCTCAGTGTACACTGGTGTGCAAAACTTAAGGGTGAATGTAACCTCCGCGTGATGTGTCGCACAGCTTTATGAATCTTGAACCAAACGTATAAAGAAATGCTACACTAAACAGAAGATAACTGAACAAAATACGCAACGAGAAAAACACTATTACATAAATATACTAATTACACAGAAGTCGTTCTCGCTTCCCGCGCCCGGGTTCCCGGGTTCGATTCCCGGCGAGGTCCGGGATTTTCTCTGCCTCGTGATGCCTGGGTGTTGTGTGATGTCCTTATGTTACTTAGGTTTAAGTAGTTCTAGGCGACTGATGACCATAGATGTTAAGTCCCATAGTGCTCAGAGCCATTTGAACCATTTTCAAATGTTCAGTTGTGTGTGAAATCTTATGGGACTTAACTGCCAAGGTCATCAGTCCCTACGCTTACACACTACTTAACCTAAATTATCCTAAGCACAAACACACACACCCATGACCGAGGGAGGACTCGAACCTCCTCCTGGACCAGCCGCACAGTCCATGTTTCAAATGGTTCAAATGGCTCTGAGCACTATGGGACCTAACATCTATGGTCATCAGTCCCCTAGAACTTAGAACTACTTAAACCTAACTAACCTAAGGACATCACACAACACCCAGCCATCACGAGGCAGAGAAAATCCCTGACCCCACCGGGGATCGAACCCGGGAACCCGGGCGTGGGAAGCGAGAACGCTACCGATCGACAACGAGTTGCGGGCCACAGTCCATGGCTGCAGCGCCTTAGACCATCGCCATTGTCACTCGAAATTGATTTGTTTTGGTAGATCATGATTCTTTTAATATTTAGATTGGAAACAGTGCAAAAACGTATCCTATGCCAGTCTTGAAACTCTTTTTTGATTTATAAACGAAATACATACTGAGTTATTAGGTTATGTTTTTGAAACGTCCCCTTTGAAAACTTAAGAATGACACTGCTGGAAAAACTCTTACGTTATTTGATTTTCAAACAGCAGAGCAAAACTGCTCACACATTTCTCTCTTTACTTATTCTGATCTTCACTAAACTGACACACAATATTTTAGCGCAATGCGATCTAACTTTCAGTAATCCCTACAAAATAATGGCCCTGACTAACAATAACCTATACTTTTCATGGATCAGTTACCTCACAAAATCTTCGTTACTCAAACAACTGCAATACAGCGAGCGCCAATACTGCCAGCTAAATAAAAGATTCTAACTACTGAAGTCACTAACTACTGATAGAAATAGTTAGCAAAGGAAAGATATTGATGGAGAACAGAGAATGTATTTACCTCAATAGTGTTCAAAAGTCATTATATATGGTATCCAGTATTACAAATTTACTCTTTCTGACGGACACCCGTCCAAGTCGTCCGTTCTCAAAACTCTCTCTCCACATCCACCACTTCTGGCGGCTCATCTCCAACTGGCCAACGCTACGCGCTCTTCACATCCAACTGCCCAACACTGCACAAGCGAATATTCCAACAATGAGTCCAACCAGCCACAGATCGCACACAGCGCAGTCAGCGATTTTCATACAGAGCACTACGTGGCATTACCAACATAAAAACTCAAACAGCCTACTTACATTTTGATTTATCAGTAATCCCATTGCACGTAGTTTCAGAAATATGGTAGCACAGCTGAACCCTATGACATGAGGCCTGCAGTCGACTGCAGCCGTTGCATCACATTACGTTGCTAAAATTCACAAGTTGGATTTGGGGCATGCTATACCGAATGGTAACTCAGACTGTAATTCTACTGCCACAAGTTATCGCCACACTGTACATCAACCGTATAGCCCTAAGGATTATCAACATACTTAATTACAAACATATTTGCTCTAACCATCTGATACACTTACCAGTGGTGGAAAGGTGCCGGTGCAGTGATATCTTTCTAAGTACTAGATTCTGTGAGGTCCGCGGTGTCGATGACAGGGTCAAAGGTGACAAAGGTGGCAGGCGGTAAGCCCGGGGCAGCGCTGTGAGCGGTTCATAACCGGGAGCGCCATAACCGCTGGAAATATTGGACTCCAGGAGGCGCCGTGGAACGCCGTAATGGCTGCTTATTTCCTGCAGCACGGTGCTGCACGGGCGGCGACGCTACGCTACAAGGAGTTTGCGAAGGTTACGGACAAATATTGAGAACGATGAAGAGGGTACATGTTAGAGTAGTTTTCACCTAAGAGGCAAAGTGATCATTAGGTTACTTTCGGAGACTGTTGTTGAAATAGGCTCAATTTAAGTAGTCATAAACGAAGGGACTTCAGAAAGTAAGTTACTTATTGTCATGGCAGTGCAAGTAACTTCTATTGGACGCGGTGTTTTCTAACATAGTCACGTCTTAGCTGTAAACAACGCTGGGAATTTTGTAACACTCATTCAGTTCCGCGATGATAGAAATTCTTTCGTCAGCCGCGTTATCAAAAAAAAAAAAAAAAAAAAAAATCAAATGTGTTTGAATTCTTATTGGACTTAACTGCTAAGGTCATCAGTCCCTAAGCTTAGACACTACTTAACCTAAATTATCCTAAGGACAAACACATACACCCATGCCCGAGGGAGGACTCGAACCTCCGCGGGGATCAGCCGCACATGAACGGTGTCATCTTTGGAAACTCTCCCCCCTCCGCTCTCCCAACATGCACTCTCAGCATGGCAAAAAGATGGAAGTAGCATGGCGCAAGAACTGGACTAAATTGCAGATCAGCATTACCAACGCCTCTGCGTGTCTCGGTCAAATTGTTGGCGCCATGTAACTACGGCTGGAACCGACCTTACACTGGGTCCGCGTACCCCTAGAATTTCACTGTGAAACTGTGTGCAACTTAGATATTTTTCTTACAAGAATACTTTGTCCTGCATTCTTCAGCTTTTTAGTACTTTTCCAATTGCCAGAGCCATTTCACTCGTATACCGTGATGTGCGTGTTATTCGTACCGCAGCAGAACTGTGTCTGCACGAAACCTGCAACACGTGCTCTGTTCTCACAAATACGTCACTCTTGTTACGCTGTTGTCTCAGCGTGAGATGACCTATGTAATTTACATTCTGAATTCTTTGCCTACAATCGCTCGGTAGACGAAATATCAGTGCCTAAATCGAAAGAGTTCCTCAGATCACACCAGTGCGTAAGAATGAAAACAGAGGCAATTTGGTGGATTATACACTCATATCGTTGACATCAACTTGTAGCGGGATTTTTGAGCATTACTGTCTTCCAGATTATGAAATACCTCTAAGGAAACGGTCCATTGACACATAACCAATATGCATTCAGAAAATATCACTGCTAAAAATACGAATGCCACTTCATTCACACGAAGTTATCGCTGCTATCGACCAAAGATCTCAAAATGATTCCATATTCCTAGATTTCCAGAAGGACTTTGACAACGTTCCTCACAATCGGCTTCTTTTGAAACCAGTTCTCCTCTTGTTATATATATAATCCAACGCCCATGTATAAAACTGCTTCAACCGTTTGAGTACATTGCAAAATTACAAAATAAATTACTTAATTTGTTAAATATTTGACTTTGAAGTACATACACGCGAAGAGGTTTAGGAGGAAAGGTGTGAAACGCTGGATGAATATCTTAATTTCATCGGTTTTTGTCAGTATTTCTACATTACTGTATTACTTTCATAAAATATAGAGTAAACGCCTTCACTCAGAATCTTGATTTCATTTCAATGTACGTCGTATTTCAGGTGCTTTGACAGTCTACAACATTTTTTTCAGATTTAGGTTAATTCTGGTACTGGTGAGATTACAACAATGTATTGTGAATATAAATTTGCAATACTAATCCAAATCGAGAAATAGCTTCCTTGTTTCCAGTAGTGGATACATGAAGTTGAGATGGAGTATGAGTAAACATGTTTATGTACATATAAACACTTTCCATCTCACAGCACATCTGTAAATACTAATTCAAACAAGTCAAAGCGTTTCAAATGTAAAGGTGCTACATTTTTACAAATACACAGGTATTATTATTTCAAAGAAGATACAATACCATTACATTGTTAATTATATGACTATATTATTCATAAAATACTTATGAAAATATCAACTGGCTCTAAGCTGTCAAATTGTTACACTATACCCATGTGTCCACTCCTGGAAACTGTAAGTTATTTTTAATTTATCTCAGTTTTGTAAATTATATTCACAATGTGTCACATTGTAATACACCACTGTATTCTTATTAGTTGCAGAATTAACCTAAACCTGAAAAAAATGATGTAGATTGTCAAAGATGGTGAACATCAGCCACAGAACTCGAAATACAACGCGCACTGAAATACAATTAAAGATGTAAACGTATATAGTTTTTCTTTATTTTACCATAAGATTATCATTCCAAACATATAGATTATTACAACATTTCAAACTTTTAAACTCTGTCAAATCTTATGCGAAATATTGAAAATCAAATTTTTGTTGCGCCGGAACTGTTGGGTAGGCAACCAGTAATGGGTATTGGATTCCGAGATAGTGGCTTAGTAATAGATCTACATATATACACTATTGGCCACTAAAATTGCTACACCACGAAGATGACGTGCTACAGATGCGAAATTTAACCGACAGGAAGGAGATGCTGTGATATGCACATGATGAGCGTTTCAGAGCATTCACACAAGGTTGGCGCCGGTGGCGACACCTACAAAGTGCTGACTTGAGGAAAGTTGCCAAACGATTTCTCGTACATTAACGGCAGTTGACCGGCGTCGCCTGGTGAAACGTTGTTGTGATGCCTCGTGTAAGGATGAGAAATGCGTATCATCACGTTTCCGATTTTGATAAAGGTCGAATTATAGACTATAACGATTGCGATTTGTCGTATCGCGACATTGCTGCTCGCGTTGGTCGAGATCCAATGACAGTTGGCAGAATATGGAATTGGTGGGTTCAGGAGGGTAACAGGGAACGCCGTGCTGGATACCAAATGCCT
Source organism: Schistocerca gregaria (assembly GCF_023897955.1). Lineage (NCBI taxonomy): Eukaryota > Metazoa > Arthropoda > Insecta > Orthoptera > Acrididae > Schistocerca > Schistocerca gregaria. Next base: position 185,718,750 of record NC_064929.1, read on the forward strand.
CGTATCACTAGGAGTCGAGATCTTATCCGTATTGCAGTAACGGATCGTGCAGCCACGTCTGGATCCCTGAGGCAACAGATGGGGACGTTTGACAGACAACAACCATCTGCTCGAACAGTTCGACGACTTTTGCAGCAGCAGCTCGGAGACTGTGGCTGCGGTTAGCCTTGACGCTGCATCACAGGCAGGAGAGCCTGCGATGGTGTACTCAACGACGAACCTGGATGCACGAATGGCAGAACGACATTTTTTCGGATGAATCCAGGTTCTGTTTACAGCATCATGACGGTCACATCCGTGCTTGGCGACATCTCTGTGAACGCACATTGGAAGCGTGTATCGGTCATCTCCATGCTGGCGTATCAGTCGGCGTGCCATTGGTTACACGTCTCGGTCACCTCTTGTTCGCATTGCCGGCACTTTGAACAGTGGGCGTTACATTTCAGATGTTTTACGACCCGTGACTCTATCCTTCATTCGATCCTTGCGAAACCCTGCATTTCAACAGGATAATGCACGACCGCTTGTTGCAGGTCCTGTACGGGTCTTTCTGGATTCAGAAAATGTTCGACTGCTGCCCTATCCAGCACATTCTCCAGGTCTCTCACCAACTGAAAACGTCTGGTCAATGGTGGCCGAGCAACTGGCTTGTCACAATACGCCACTCGCTACTCTTGATGAACTGTGGTATCGTGTTGAGGCTGCATGGGC